>NW_023416324.1:124183862-125517433 GCF_014108235.1 Myotis myotis
CACATCTGGTCACCTTCCACACAATCCCTCTCCCTTCATTTTCACTCAGAAACAGCAAATGCTTGTCCTTTACAGCAAGTGCAAGCCAACCCTGGCCGGTGTTTCTCAGTGGTTAGAACATCAGCCCTGGGCCAAATTGTTGTGAGTTCGATTCCCATTCAAGGGGACACGCCTCTGTTGCAGATTCTATCCCAGACCCCCAGTTGGGGCACGTACAGGAGGCAACCAGTCAATATGTTTCTCTCACACACATGTATCAATGTTTCTTTCTCCCTCTCCCTCTCCTCTTTCTCCCTTCCTTCCACTCTCTCTCTCTAAAAATCAATGGAAAAATATGCTGGGGTGAGGATTAAAAAAAAAAAAAAGCAAGCCACTTTCTCTTCACTGCCCTAGCAATACACTTGACTAGCAATACACCAGCCCTTTCCTCCCTTGGAAAGTAAAATAAATTTTCTCTCTGCATCTCTTCTCTTAGTTGTGAATTCTTTCACAGCCCATGTCACCAGCTAAATCTTACCACACATCAATTTCTCTCTGTCTCTTCCTCTCTCCCTCTCTCTCTCCCTCCTTCCATCCCTCCCTATCTCCCTCCCTTCTACTCTCTCTTAAAAAATATCAATGGGCCCAAACCGGTTTGGCTCAGTGGATAGAGCGTCGGCCTGCGGACTGAAAGGTCCCAGGTTTGATTCCGGTCGAGGGCATGTACCTCGGTTGCGGGCACATCCCCAGTAGGAGATGTGCAGGAGGCAGCTGGTCGATGTTTCTCTCTCATCGATGTTTCTAACTCTCTATCTCTCTCCCTTCCTCTCAGTAAAAAATCAATAAAATATATTTTAAAAAAAATCAATGGAAAAAATAATCTCAGGTGAGGATTAACAAACATGAAGTAAAAATATGGGTAAAATAATGATTACTAAGTACATGCTACATAAATAATAAGTAAAATTTCTGCTGAGAAAACTTTGTTTCTAAGTAACTGTTCTTCTTTTCTCCTTCTCCCCACATACACCCACACCTCATTCTCCAGTCCATAGCATAGTACCTGGAACCTGGTTTGGATTCAGGAAAAGTGTTTTATTTTGTTTAATACAGACTTAACCTAGGTGGAGAAATTGTGGTAATATAAAATATAATACATTTTTAGAAAACGATTAATAACAATGTGAGCCAGATTGCAATGCAATAAAAATAATAATTTAACAATCATAATCACTTACTGTCTAAAAACATAATGTCCAAATATTTTCAGGCTGTCACATTCTTATTGGCTATTTTGATTAAAAAAAATGTGTTTCAGTAAAAATAATTATTTTTGCCCAAACATGTTTCAAAAGTTAAAATATTTAGATACACTCTCTTACAGAGCTATCCTAAATTTTAAAGGTCAGGTGTTTTTTCTTTCACATTCATTTATGTGCAGAAATGGCTCACAAAAATTTTATAATATTTCTAAAAAATCAGGAAAATTAAGGAAATATTCCAGATTAATTCAGGAAAACACATTGCTTTCTAGGAAGAATATAATTCCTTATATTTCAGCTTGACTACCTATAAATTTTCTCACAAAATGCCTACACTTTTCCTGTCTTGCAATATTTATGTTGATGTTTTATTTTTAAAGGCACTTTTCTTGGAGCAAAATATAACATGATGTTAATAAAATGTGTAAATCCACATTACTAAGTAACAAGTTATGCTAATATTTCACACCTCAACAATAAAAACCAGCTATATTAAGCTTACATATAATTTAACCAGTTAATTTACAGACACACCTCTTCATAATAAAAGAAGCTTCATTTCACAGTTTTTCTTTCCACGAAATATGAGTGTTTATATTATTATGATGTTTTAATATTGATATTCATTATCATATATATTTGTAGAGTTATTTGTAATTTAGTTGTAATTTAACTTATGGAGAATCAACCTAGTTAGAGTCCATGTTGCTAAAACCAATAGTATATATTTGTTAGAGATTATGATGAGATTTAAATGAGTGATATTGAACCCCAGATTATATGAATAAAATTAATTATTGTGATCAGTCATACTATAATGTGAATATGCAAAATAATTTTTTCAACAGTTGTCTCAGAGATCATTTAACTTTTCATGTTGTAGAGAGATCTTTTTACTTATATGTTGGCTGACTTTGATAAGATAATTAAATACGCAAAAGGAAAATGAAATGTATAAAGCCTATTTTCCAGCAGGATCAATAATAAAATCATAATTTCTCAAATTACTAATTTATTATTCTCTCTATCTGTACAATAGTTTTAATTAAATTAATAAAGTCTACCAAAATATCTATAATCTCTTAGCAAATATGTAATACTCTTTTTCAAGTATGTGCTAATTGGTTTTTGCTAGGTAGGAGGGTTTTATTTATAGTTAATCTTTGTGAAATTTACATTCTCATCACAGTTTTTTTATACAGAGAGTGAGAAGTTGGTATTTGATATAAAATTAAAATTTCTACTTTTATATTTTCTATTGCTAAGATTAGTTTCTTTTGGTAAACACATATTATGGATCCAGACAGATTATAATAAACTGTTTTCATCAACCCCAAACTTATTAGGCTTTAATCTCTTGATACGTATAGATGATTGTTTTTTTTTATATTGAACTTGTGATTGCAATGTATGAATTTTGCATTTTAAATGATAACATAGGTTTTATTTTTTTCGGTTATCAGTGTTATTCTTTTCAAATTTTAAGCTTTCACATACCTTGATGCACTGTCCTTATTTTGAGCCTCTGCTTCTTAAATAATTTCTACAACTTGAAAACTGTTCAAAACATTTTAGTGAATTATTTATATCCTGATACACTGTGTAGCATGTACATGGACATAATAATTTCATATAAAATACACCAGGCACATGAGTCATACACATAAAAACCTGGCTTAACTCTCATGCACTACCTGGAGTCATGCTTGTACAATTTTTATAAATATACCCTGAGTACAATTATCTTTGATGAGCAAACATTTTATAAAGTTTATATTCATTGAAGTATTCTATTTAGAGTGTTGATGATAAGGAAAGTATATCAGTGGCTATTTTATTGTTCAAAAATTATCTATACATAATTTGTTTGCTTTGTTTTTAGATGAATCTCTAATACGTTTAGCATTCTAAGAAAACATATATAAATATTTCTATAGTCCAAAGTTACTCATTATGTGAAAGCATAAATACCTAGAGTTTAATAGAGGAAGTCAACCATTAATTGTATATTGTTTAAGAGATATTTACTTTATTTGTTGAATTTTGACCAAAAATGTTCTAAAATGACTATCTGAAGTAATGGTGGATTGATTCTTAATAAATAAAACTTTTGAATCATCAAAACTCCATGAAGTCTTATACTTAGGTCACTTTTAATCATTCTTTTGTGATAGGTTCCTGAAGGTTCCTTCTTTAATAAAAATGTGTAGGGCTTAACCTATCTATAAAAGGGAAATCCAATATTTCAGTGACAATACCCAAATCATGTGAAAATAAAATAAATAAAATAAAATTCCCGCAGTTGTAAAAAGTATTGGAAGAATTGAAATTTTCCAAACTTTGTAATAACAAGAAGCATATCCTGATATCCAGCATATCCAGACACAACTTTTGCTTAATGAGACAACTAATATGAGAATTATGTATTCTTATTGTGAAGGGGATGGGTAGCATTAGAAAAAATGAATTGCACTCACAAAATAATTGCCCAGTGTGTTGAAAACAAATATGCAAGATTAATGCTTTTTTTAAAAGAATAGACATCTCCATTTACTTATGCTGCCAATAAAAGAATCCTAGATCAAATGAAAAAGAGTTTGGTAAAATGAGTCTCTGTTTAAATCAAAACATTTTCTTTATTATTTTAACAATGGTTTAAGAATTAAACAACATAACTTCACTATAGAAGAGGATTATAAATCCTCAACTTCTATTCTTTATCACTCATTTAAAATTATCTAACCAAAAATTGTACTTTTTTGTGATCATCTCACTGATATAATGGGTCAAGGAATAGTCATTAGCTCTATTCATCATCTGTTTCCTAAGTAATCATCTGTCTCTAGAAATGTCCTTTTAAGAACATGTTTGAATATATTATGAAAAAATACCATTACATTTCAATTTTATATATTACTAAATTCAAAGTTGAACTTGTTACTCTTCTAATTCTCCTTTTATAATACACTACTCTCCTTTTTATTGGTATTTTGTTTTTTATAGTATTACTATCTCTATATATAAAAGCCAAGACTGAACGGCACAAGGACCAGAATGACCAGAATGACCAGAACGACCAGTGGCTTTGATGTGAACTGTGGTGGTCAACCTGCCTGGTCAGGGGCAGGGCTGGCCAGCCAACCACCCGCAACCCCTCCCCCCTGCCAGCCCTGCCCCCGATCAGACTCCCCCACCCTGATTGGGGCCAGGCAGCTAGACCTCACCAGTGCACGAATTAGTGCACTGGGCCTCTAGTAAGTAATATAAGATCAGAGATTTCAATTTACTTTGAAAAGATAAGATATGGTTTAAAATTTACACAAAAGTCAGTGGCTTCATCAAAATTCAATTTATTGTCATCTATCTAATCTAATAAAAGACAATAAGGGTAATTAACCGTACCTCCACTATGCTTCCCATTAGCTAATCAGGGAAATATGCAAATTAACTGCCAACAAAGATGGCGGCTAATTTGCATACTGCAGGCAGGGCGGGACAGTGCCATCCCACCTGTCCTGGTGCCATCTGGGCCTGCTATCTACAACCCGGGTGGCAGGCGGCCTGTATGGGACCTGACCCAGGGCTGGTGGGCGGGACCGCAGTGATCCGCCACCGGCCACACCCACAAACGGCCCTCCCGCAGGGATCCAGGGCTGGTGGGTGCTAATGCACTGATCCTCCACCAGCCACGCCAAACAAGGTGCCTGTGTAAACTGTGAAATGCATGCCCTTAACGAAATTCAGGAGGTATTCACATTGCATGGAATGAAATGTTCACATTTGAAAGTTCCAGACTATCCTTTATTAATGAATGCAAATACATGTGATCAATTCTATGAGCAGGAGAAACCAAGATGGCGGCATAGGTAAACACCGGAGTTTGCTGCCTCAAACAACCACTTCAAAAATACAACTAAAAGACGGAACGGACATCATCCAGAACCACAGGAAGGCTGGCTGAGTGGAAGTTCTACAACTAGGAGGAAAGAGTAAAACATACTGAGACTCAGAGGAGGTGCAGTGCTGAAGTAAAATACTAAGGTGTGGAGTGCATGCGGAGCGGGCTGGAGGCTGAGGGCATGGTTGTTGTTTTCAATAGGGAGGGAGTCTCAGACTCTGAGCTCCAGCTCCGGGCGAGTCTCTAGGGACCCAGACTCATACGGGAGAAGCGGGACTGTCTGGCATCGCTCAGAACCCTAGGGCAGCTTTCACTCCGTGAGGCTTGGAGCAATTACTGGGACACTGAGAAGCAGAGCCTCTGAGGGCAAGACTGAGAGCAGCCATAATTGCTAACCCTGCCCTGTTGATCCCATGGGACCAGCCCCGCCCAAGCCCTGCAGGGAGACTTTTGCTGGATAGCCTCAGGCAAAGGCTAGATTAGCACCTCCCTAGAGATCCAGGAGCCAGGAAGCCCAGAGGTCAGAGTGGGACCATCCAGCTTGCAGCTCTGTGGAACCATAAAAGACACACTCAGGGGGAAGATTCAGTGAGCACAAAAGCCCTATTGAAGCAAGTCTAGCCTCAGAGGGGTGTCTCCAGCACAGAAGTTCTCCCACTGCAGACACAGCTGATTCTCACAGCCAATTGGCCTGGAGGTCAATTCCTCACAGTGATAACTACAACAATCAAGGCTTAATTACAACAAGACTGTGCACAAAGCCCACAAGGGGAGGCACCAAGAGTGTCTACCTCAGGTAATTGGGACACTTAGCACAGAAAGGCACTCTATCGACTCAGCGAAGCACATAAAAAATGCCGAGACAAAGAAACAGGACACAAACAACAGAATTGGAGGAAAGCAAACTGCTGGATATAGAGTTCGAAACCACACTTTTAAGGTCTTTAAAGAACTGTCTAGAAGCCGCCGATAAACTTAATAAGACCCTCGAAAAGACTGGTGAGACCGCCGATAAATGTAATGAGATCCTCAAGAAATCTAATGAGACCCTCGATGTTGTGATAAAGGACCAACTAGAAATTAAGCATACACTGACTGAAATAAAGAACATTATACAGACTCCCAACAACAGACCAGAGGATCGCAAGAATCAAGTCAAAGATTTGAAATACGAAGAAACAAAAAACACCCAACTGGAAAAGCAAAATGAAAAAAGAATCCAAAAATGCGAAGATAGTGTAAGGAGCCTCTGGGACAGCTTCAAGCGTACCAACATCCGAATTATAGGGGTGCCAGAAGATGAGAGAGAGCAAGATATTGAAAACCTATTTGAAGAAATAATGACAGAAAACTTCCCCCACCTGGTGAAAGAAATAGACTTACAGGTCCAGGAAGCGCAGAGAACCCCAAACAAAAGGACCCCAAAGAGGACCACACCAAGACACATCATCATTAAAATGCCAAGAGCAAAAGATAAAGAGAGAATCTTAAAAACAGCAAGAGAAAGAAACTCAGTTACCTACAAGGGAATACCCATACGACTGTCAGCTGATTTCTCAACAGAAACTTTGCAGGCCTGAAAGGAATGGCAAGAAATATTCAAAGTGATGAATACCAAGAACCTACAACCAAGATTACTTTATCCAGCAAAACTATCATTCAGAAGTGAAGGCCAGATAAAGAGCTTCACAGATAAGAAAAAGCTAAAGGAGTTCATCACCACCAAACCAGTATTATATGAAATGCTGAAAGGTATCCTTTAAGAAGAGGAAGAAGAAGAAAAAGGTAAAGATATAAATTATGAACAACAAATACACATCTATTAACAAGTGAATCTAAGAATCAAGTGAATAAATAATCTGATGAACAGTATGAACTGGCGATTGTAATAGAATCAGGGACATAGAAAGTGAATGGACTATTCTTGCAGGGGGGAAGGAGTGTGGGGTGAGGGAAGAGATTGGACAATAATCATGCACCTATGGATGAGGACAGTGGGTGGGGAGTGAGGGCGGAGGGTAGGGTGGGAACTGGGTGGAGGGGAGTTATGGTGGGAAAAAAGAGTAACTAATGTAATAATCAGAACAATAAAGATTTAATTAAAAAACAATTGTATGAGCAACAAAGGGCAGAGGTTTTGATAAATTCTCTGAATGATGAACAGTTGGCAGCCTTTAAGACTATAACTTCAGCCATCAAAGATCAAACTGTACACCCCAAATGCTTTTTCTTGGATGGTCCAGGTGGTAGCGGGAAAACATATCTGTATCAAGTTTTAACACATTATATTAGAGGTCGTGGTGGTACTGTTTTACCCACCGAGTCTACAGGAATTGCTGAAAATGTACTTCTTGGTGGAAGAACCTTTCATTCCCAATATAAATTACCAATTCCTTTAAGTGAAACTTCATTTTCTAGACTAGATATAAAGAGTGAAGTTGCTAAAATCATTATAAGGCCCAACTTCTTATTATTGATGAATGCACCATGGCATCCAGTCATGCTATAAATGCCATAGATAGATTACTAAGAGAAATTATGAATTTTAATGTTACATTTGGTGGGAAAGTTCTCCTTCTTGGAGGGTATTTTTGACAATGTCTCAGTATTGTACCGCATGCTATGCAATCGGCCATAGTACAAATGAGTTTAAAGTACTGCAATGTTTGGGGATGTTTCAGAAAGTTGTCTCTTACAACAAATATGAGATCAGAGGATTCTGCTTATAGTGAATGGTTAGTAAAACTTGGGGATGGCAAACTTGATAGCAGTTTTCATTTAGGAAGGGATATTATTGAAATCCCCCATGAAATGATTTGTGACGGATCTATTATTGGAAGCCACCTTTGGAAATAATATATCTATAGGTAATAATAAAAAAATATCTAAAAGTGTAATTCTTTGTCCAAAATATGAGCATGTTCAAAACTTAAATGAAGAAATTTTGAATATACTTGATGGAGAGTTTCACACATATTTGAGTAATGATTCTATTGACTCAACAGATGATGCTGAAAAGGAAAATTTTCCCATTGAATTTCTTAATAGTATGACTCCTTTGGGAATGCCATGTCATAAATTAAAATTGAAAGTGGGTGCAATCATCATGCTATTGAGAAATCTCAGTAGTAAATGGGGTCTTTGTAATGGTACCAGATTTATTATCAAAAGATTACGACCTAACATAATCAAAGCTGAAGTATTAACCAGATCTGCAGAGGGAGAGGTTGTTCTGATTCCAAGAATTGATTTGTCCCCATCTGACACTGGTCTCCCATTTAAATTAATTCGTTGACAGTTTCCTGTGATGCCAGCATTTGCAATGACTATTAATAAATCACAAGGACAAACTCTAGACAGAGTAGAAATATTCATACCTGAACCCATTTTCACACATGGTCAATTATATGTTGCTTTCTCTTGAGTTCAAAGAGCATGTGATGTTAAAGTTAAAGTTGTAAATACTTTATCCCAAGGGAAATTAGTCAAGCACTCTGAAAGTGTTTTTACTCTTAATGTGGTATCCAGGGAGATATTAGAATAAGTTTAATCACTTTATCAGTCATTATTTGCATCAGTGTTGTTTTTTTATCATGAGTTTGTTGTTGTTATATCATTTTATTATTTTTTATTTATTAATAAAATTATGTATTATTTTCATATACATTGTACTCATTTCCTTTTTATCTCTCACACTTTTATTATAGAGAAAGGGCAAATAGCAATATTAAAATATTTCCTCTAATTAATTCCCTTTCAATGTGCACAAATTTTGTGCACCAGACCACTAGTATATATAAAAGCCTAAGCGACCATATGACCATTCAACTGTTCAACCAGTAGCTATGATGTGCAATGACCACCAGGGGGCAGACACTCAAAGCACAGGCATGGAAACATGGGACAGACTAATGAATCTTAGAGGGAAGCGGGGAGCGGGGAGGGCGGGAAGAGATCAACCAAAGATCTTACATGTATACTAGAGGCCCAATGTATGGTTTTGTGCACTGGTGGCATCCCTTGGCCTGGCCTGCAGGGATCGGGATGAAACTGGCAATCTGACATCCTCTAAGGGGTCCCAGATTGCAAGAGGGTGCAGGCCAGGCTGAGGCCCCACTGGTGCATGAAACTGTGCACTGGGCCTCTAGTCATTTATAACAGTTCAAAGTGGGGGACTCCAGATCTGAGCCTCCTCATCTGTGGCTGGTTTGCTCCATGTGGTCACAAATTCCAAGTAATAGACTTTGAGCTGTTCAGGTCTCCATAGTTATCACTATATCAATCTGTGAGAAAAGAGCATGGAAAAATTTATAAGGGAGCTTCTTAGAAACCAGGCTGAAACCCTGGAACAACATTTCTTTTAGGCCAACTAACTCAACTTGGTTTGCCAGGGTCTTTTCTGATTTTAGCACTGAAATTCTTATATCCTAGACTGGCCTTAGTCATGAACAAAAATGTTTAGTCAAACCATTTCCACTCACATTCCACTGTGGAAAACTTAGCCACATGGACGCACCTAAAGGCAAGAAATTCAGACATACCTTGCTCTGGAGTTAAGAGAAAAAAAGAGAATTACAGATTTGATGGACTGCTGGCAATGTCTTCCATAAAGGGCTCTGTTTTATTAATCTTTAATACAAAGCCCTTATCTCAGTACTTGGCTTAGAGTAGCATAGAAATAAATGTTGATGACATAAAATTAATGGCACAAATACTTTATTGTTCCTTTAAATAAAATAAACTTAAAACACTGAACATATATACAGCTTTTTGTACTAAGCTCTGGTAAAAGCATTTGTTCAAATAAAATTTCTCTACTATAATGGTTATATATCATTAATGAAGTCAGCTTTATATCCTTATGATCATATTTCTCAGTCTCAAACAGCTAGTCTTATTTTTAACAAATTAATGAAACATTTTTCTTTGCATGGACTATTGAATATTATACATAATAACCTCCTCATTTTTGGCCTTGGAAGCTAATCTATATTTAGCTGAATGCATAAAACTTAATTGGCAGGATGCGCTAAGGAGAAAGAGCAATGATACCAGATTCAGGTAAGCTAGGTGTTATCTGTTAGCAGGTGAATGGTTTTAAGCATGTCACTTAAATTCTCTGGACTTCAATTTTATTATCCCTCAGAATGGAATATTAATGTGTGTGTGTGTGTGTGTGTGTGTGTGCAAGGTTGAAGGTAGAATTAAGCAATGTAAACAGAGCACTGATGAATGGTAAAATATTATGAGAACATTAACTCTCTGTAACCATGGTATCTACTGTTGGGCTGTGTAAAGCATCATGCTTGCTTTTCTGAACTGCAATGGAATGAAGATTTCAGAAATCTCTTTCTCATCATTTCAGGTAAAAATCACTAATGACTCTTTAGGCAATATTTTTTCCCAAGCTTGGAAGACATTACTTTTCTGCATATTGGCAGAGAAAGTTAGGTTTAAATGCTTTACATGTTGCCCCCAGACATATTATATATTTTAAAAAGTATAAGATGCTAACCAATTGAGAAAAAAAATTCAAAGTGATAAAATTACCTGCCCCTATCAAAAGAGTGTTAAAATAAATATACACATGGATATGTTGATGATGATAGTTTATACTGAAGAATAGACATTTTGGTTAATGCAAAGGTAAGCATTTTTATGTCTTGGTCCCTTTACATTGAATTAATCAGAAACGCTTTGTGTTTTTTCATAACATAAAAGAAATGAACGAAACATAGCAGAAGGCTAGTAAGAAAAGCAGCAGTAGGCTTAGAGCAGAGGCTTGTAAACTATGTCTCTTGGGCAACTCATTATGCTTTTTATAGTGGAGAAGTGTCTAGGAAATATTCTGAAATTAAAAAGAATAAAGAATAAAAACAAAATGCAAAATATCAGAGATAAAGTTTATGGACTTGAACATGTAATCAGCTGAAGTTGACTCAGGCTGAGAGGAGAGTTCTGAAAAAACTGTATGAACAGAATGATGTTATTGTTCAGATATAGTGTCACTTGCCGTGTTCACCACTTCCTGGAGATAAAGCATCTTCCTCTTAGAGGTGCTAGATGATTAGAAGTATCACTGTTCCAAAGAAGAAATGAAAGTGTTGCTATGACAGAATAAATTAACTTTTTTGGGTTTGTTAGTTGAGCTAAATAATATTAGTGCTCAGAATTCAGACTAACGTTAATCCAATCATCTCCTACTGGATGAGCTTTTTATATTAGTTGGATGAATGCCATCAACTCTCTGTTCTGTGGTTTGATGCTGCAATGAACTTTTAAAATTTCTTTTGCCTCAAAATGTTCTGCTAATGGGCCCATTTCCCAATTAGGAAGATGACAGGAGAGAATGTTCTATGCTGACTCCTCTCAAAGTATTATTGTTACATAGAAATGCAGAGAAAAGTAGAAAGTAATGTTGGATTTTGATCTTTAAAAGGTCTATGCCAAGGACAAGTTTTCTCCTACTACAGAGGGAATCAGAATTTATAAGGCAAAAGCAGAGGCAAGAATCAGACACAGAGTCTCATTAAGGGATATATAAGAAAAATATATGTAACTACAACACTCCAATACACTGACTATTTACCATGAGCATGTTAGCATTTGTTATATATTACAATCAAGATGCTGGAGATTTAGAAAAAATAGTTGAAAATGTCTGTCTTTATAAAGCCTGCATTCTAAAAGTGTTAATAAGCAAGTAAGTGTAGAATATATATTAGTAAATGGTAAGTGCTCTGTTGAGTAAGGGGAAAGGGAGCTCTTCGAAGTCATTGCTTTATAGAGGATAATCAGGGATGTTTTCTTACGTAAGAATAATTGAGCAGAGAAGTGAAGTAAGAGGTAGAACATAGTAAATTTTCACATGCAAAAGTATCCTAGGAAATGGAAGATCCCATGCAAAGGTCATCTGAGGTAAAGAGATTCCTTTTAAAAATATATATTTTTATTGATTTTGAGAGAAAGAGAGAGAGAGAGAAATAGAGGAGAGAGAGATCAATATGAGAGGGAAACATAGACTGACTGCCTCCTGCGCACCTCTAATGGGGGCTCAAACCCACAACCTCGGTATGTGCCCTGGCCAGGAAAACCAGCAACCTCTTGGTGCATGGATGATGCCCAAGAATGGAGTCACACCGGTCAGGGCAGGATATCTTTTGATAAAAGGATTTGTTTTGCTAAGTTAGTCCAAAAGCCAGCATGGTCACCACCCTGTAATTTATTTAGATATAGAAACAGATAATACAGACCACTCACCAGAAAATATGAATGAAGTTTCTTTAGCTCAGACCAATTTGAGGATTCCCAGGAAGGAAGAGCTCACATGGGAGTCTAAGGAGGACTAGCAGAGGGAGGTGGCTCAGAGTTCTATTGTGGGTAGGGAGTGAAACTGGATTGGAATTCTTATTGACTAGGGGCTGCACTGTTTGAAATTCTTACCAGCCCGCAGAGACAGAGGGTACACATGGGTGATCTTTTTCACAAGTCACAAAGGTGGGGAGGTGGCAGAGGTGTGAGTAGAGGGGGAACAAGGGAGCCTATCTAAGGGCCAACAGCAAACACAGGGTGATCTTTGTTGCAGGAAACAAATCTAATTTCAAAGGAAGTATGAAATATTTTATCAACATAATATTCTCAAAAGTATTTAAACACGAGAGATTTATAAGAACTGCAGACTAATGAATGAAAAGAGATTTGTTACATAAAATATTTCAAAAAAAATGTCAGGAATGCTAACAGTTTGAGTTAATGAACAAAACTGCTTAGTTTTCACTTGTTTCAAATTATTTGGCAATTTTAACAATTCAAGACTATTCAATTTTAAAATTTATTGTTTCTTTCTTTCTTTTTATCATCTGATATCCAAATGGTAACTCTAGCTCCTCTCAAATAATGAATAGTAATATCAAGGCATATTAACACATGCATTTACATAATTGTTAAATTTTGATAATATTTTACAGGTAGTAGGCAAAGATGCCTCCAAACTAGGGCCTGTGAGCTACATTCAGAATGCCTCTTATTGTTTAAATACTTATAATGGAACACATTCCTGTTTGTTTACTTTTGGGGTACAATCACAAAGTTGAATAGTATGACAGAGATCATAAGATAGGCAAATTAAAATATTAATATCTGGTCTGTTACAGAAAAAAATTGCCTATCCCCAATCTTATTTTATTAATTTGATCTTTGCCATTAATTCATAGAAATAAAATGGTGTAAAAGTATAATCATCATGGCATACAGAATATTAGAGAACTCAAAACTTTCTGAAAGTTGTAAAACTACATGTAGAAATTTTCATATTATAACTAGAGCCCCAGTACATGAAATTCTTGCAGTGGGGGGAGGGGGGTCCCTCAGCCCAGCCTGTGCCCTTTTGCAGTCCGGGACCCCTCAGGACATCTGTCTTGCAGTCCAGGGCTCTGGAAGTCCAGTACCCCTCACTCTTTACTGCCCGCCTGCAGTGGAGGCAGGAGAGGCTCACATCATCGCTGCTGCACTCACCAGCCATGAGCCTGGCTTCTGGCTGAGCGGCGCTCCCCCTGTGGGAGCTCATTGACCACCAGGGAACAGCTCCTGCATTGTGCGTCTACTCCCTGGTGGTCAGTGCACATCATAGTGACCGGTTGTTCTACCAGTTGGTCAATTTGCATATTAGGGTTTTATTATATAGTATGTTCAGGGAATAAAATACATCTTATAGTTTGAAGAGAAAAAAATAACATTCATAATCACATCACACCTAAAACCCATTTTAAAATCATTACATAAACTACTGAATAATACTTATCAGACTTGGACCATGTCCAGATCTAGAAAAATTGAGTAGATAAGCATTAATAATATCAAAAAGTGTCCTTCTCCTCAGAGCTAAGTACTCATTAAAATCAATGTTTTTAATAGTCACTGATGGTTAGGCAGCTATTCTTTTTTAATTTCATGGTTGTTCCAGTGAGCATGCTCTCCTGCTGTTATAGTGCAAATCAGTGAGCTGACATGAGACACCTTAATCAATAAGCCAAATTAATTTGGAGTCTTTTATTACGCTAGCACTAGTGGACTCAGAGTAGAATATCTCTGTCAAATTCTGGGCCCCATAGGAGGAAGTCATTCTTATTTATACTTTTTCTAGTTCTTTGTCTTCCAAATTTGGAATGAGACTCCCGAGCCTTCTGAGAAAGAAGACCTGTGTGCTGAGAAGGGCCATGAGACTATACCTCAAGGCCTGGCCTGGCACCAATACTGACAACTCTGTCTGGGCACAGTTTATGGCCTCTCTGGAATGGGAGCAGTCTTATTTTTCCCTATTGTTTAAGCAAGCAAGCATTTACAGAAGCCAAAATAGCAGGGTTAAAATTTCAAACAGCAGTTTTTACACAAGATGGAGGTTGCTATGCTTCACTGCCACTGCCCTTTAGAATGATACATCTGGGGAAATAAGAACAATAAGAGAGTGAGCCAGTAATATCATTTAAGTTTAAAATGGGTAACATGGCTTCCTCCACATCAAAGTAGTCATGTCAACCCTACCTTGTCACTTGGACAATATTTTCCATAAACTTTCTCCATGTTTTTCTCTCTCCTCTTTCAATCTATCATTCCCTCCCTTCCACCTTCTCATACTCCTCTTTTTCCTATCTCCCTCTCCTCTTTTTTTCATTCTTTCTCATTCTACCTTTTGTTCCTTTTTCCAGCAACATTTCATCCTTCACCTTCTTTGTTAATTCTGGAAGTGACTGAGTCAGTGCCAGAGGTGCTAAATGATTCTAGAAACTAAAGATAACTAAGAAGCAATCGTGCTTCAGACCCTAATCCTCATGATGATGACTTTGAATAGGAATTAAACTTTTATTGGCCCCAGCCATATTTGGGATATTAAGATTCCCCCCCTCCAAAAAAAATCCCTAGGAAAAAAAATACAAAACATGAAGGAAATGGAAAATAATTATTATTGAAACATACCCATAGTCTAGGAACCTCTTTACTTTCATCTGCCTCCAGATCACATAGGAAATCATAAACTTAACCTTTAAGTTGTCTTACAATAACTTCTTGCTTCTATAAACTTGCCCATTCATAACCTTTCATAATATTTAAACATATACTTTATATTGATATTAATACTTATACTGTAAGTTTTATCTATTTTAATTTACAGTTGCATCTTTAAACTTTGATTTTATATTTATATAGTTAGCTCTTATAAGGAAGGTGTTGTGCCTCTCCCACTCATTCTTTTATCCCTCTCACCAAGTTAAATGACCTAAATGATTTGCTTGTTTAATTTAAAAATACATTGCAATAATTACTAATGTTATGCAAAGAGTATTAAAATATTCCACATGATTGAATATATGGTTCCTTATGATGAGATGAAAGATGTGAATACACAGTTGGTGAAATCTGAAAAGATTGCTTCAGAGACACTTAAATCTAGGAGGGAGGGTGGGAGGTGTTCCTCAGAGTCACTGAATGAAAGAGGTGACTAGAAAAGACGCCCCTCTCTACTTCCCCTTGCACATGGAGGGGCGTCTAGGCCAGAATCTTCCTTTCATCACTTAGAAAAATGCTCAAATATTATAAATGACTTCCCATCTTTCACTTCCCATCCAGTGTTGCTTAAGATCATAAATCTTGTTGGTTTTTTTTCTTTTTAAAGAAATATGGGCTTTTATTCAAATAAATTTAGGTGAAGACCATAGCAATCATCTGGGTAGTTCATTTCAAGTTGTTTTTCAAGCTGGATCATTCAGGTCAAATACAAATACTTTTCACTCGTGCAGGGTTTTTTCTTTCTTCCTCAATTTATTTTACTCGTCAGTCATTCCACTTCACAGTGCCTATGCAAATTAAGCTGTAGTGTTGTAAACCACAGTCCCTTCTTGTCTATCTCCTTAGTAACAGCCTCAAAGTACTACAAAGCTAAAATAGCTACAAAAGAACAATTAATTTGTGCAAAATCACATAGGCGCTGTCGGTATTAAAAACACTACAATAAAGCTTTTTATCAGCGAGCTAAACTGCAGAGCATTAAGCTAAAAACTAATAGGGCTGAACATGCAACACAATGATGAGGATGATAAAGGAATCTCAAGGACAAGCAGAGAATCAGGGTAACATGATTTAGAAGTGATGCAGTTATTTCCAATGAACATCTCCATAAGTACATATGAAAAGTGCTGATCTCTGGGGAAAAGCAGGTTTACACCAGCAACTATAATTACATCCATTTTTAAAAGAACCTTACATTTTTATGGAAATTACTGTTGAAGATTCAGATAATGCACCCTGAGGCTGTTCAGTATATACCTGTTGATTGGGGATTGGCTGACAAATTAACATTTAAAAATTTAAGTTTCAGAACTATTAAAAATAAAAGAGATGGCATATTATATCTAAAACTACCCAAAAGGATAATATTAAAACATAATCAGAAGTGCCACCACCTTTTGTGCTGAAATAGCAATGGAAACAAGTACTGTTGTTTACTTAATGACTGCTCTTTGCCCAGAACTATGTTAGATGCTATGAGTTGGAACATAAGTTAATCTATTGCTGTGATTTCAAAGTAAGCACATTAAATTATTCCAGAACTATAGAGAGAAGAATTAATTTCTAATTGTGAAGTAAATACAGTGGATGCACTAGGATCTGGAAGGAAGTAAGGGTTGGTATTATTGAAACTACAGGGAATATATGCCTTAATCTCTGTCGCATGCATATATATCTAGATTTAAACCCTAGTGAAATAAGAATTTTTAGGGGATATAGGCAGGTTTAGGAAATTTTAAAAATTAAGGGTCCATGAAAAAAAACCACAGGGCTACAGAGCAGAAGTTACCTTTCCATAAGACAAGCCAGCTGGGAGAAGGTATATTTCCATAACACAAGGGAGCAGTAGCAGCTATATTTACATAAGATAAGGAAACTGGGAGTAACAAAAGGTCTATATTTACAAAATAAAGAAGGGGGAAGAGAGCCCAGAGGGAATGGGAAAACAATGAGGGATGAGGGACTCACATGTCCCATGTGCTGTTTGACTTTTGAGCTCAGGAGTGCTACAGTGACCAAATCAAAGGGAATATTGACCTATCAGAGGGGTTATCAGGACACAGGAACTGCAGCCTTTATAAACTGTGGGAAAAAGGAACTAGGTGGAACTCTTTCCCCCTCACCAGGTGGGAATCTGTGCTGTGAGATTCTCTCCCCTTCCCCACATGGGAGTCTGTACTTGTTCTTCAATAAATTTCCACCTTTGCTATACCACCTCTGTCCATGGATTCATTCTTGGACTCTGATGGACAAAGAATCAGGGGAACCATCTTGCCCAGGGGAACACTGAGTGTTCAAATCCAAAAATCCCCTATCACTAGGTCCTACCTCTGCTAAAGTACTATCAGATTTTCTGTCAACTATTCTTTCTTTTTGAGTTCAAGTTTTATCAACTGGAAAGTGGGAAGAATAACACAGACCTCACAGATCTGTTATACACAGAAAATAAGAAAAAAATGCATTAACTGTGTAGCACATTGTAGGCATTCAGGGAATATGTGCTCAGTTTATCTTTAATAAAAATGTCTACTTAACAGCAAGTATATATATATATACACTGAGTGGCCAGATTATTATGACCACCTGATGTTTGTAGACAAATTAGATATAATTTCCCGCTGAAGTTGCTAGAGGGCCAGATCATTATAAATGTCTGAATAGCACAACATACGTAAGTATCATTGCTGATCAAGTTCATCCTATCATGTTGATGGCGTAACCCAATGGAGATGGCTTCTTCCAACAAGACAATGTGCCATGCCATGGTGCTTATATTGTGCAGGAGTGGTTTCAAGAACATGAGGGAGACTTTACCTTGCTTAGGTGGCCCCCAGAATCACCAGATCTCAATCCGATTGAACATTTGTGGGACAAAGTTAAAAGAGCCATCAGGCAGCTGGTTCCACAACTGCTCAATCTCACAGAACTGGACAGTGCTATTCATGAGGCATGGTGTCAGATTCCTCGCATCACCTTTCAACATCTCGTGGAGTCAATGCCAGGAAGAATTGCCGCAGTATTGAAGGCAAAAGGTGGCCCAATGAAGTACTGATGGGGTGGTCATATTAATCTGGCCTGTCATAATAATCTGGATATATATATATATATATATATTTTTTTTTTTTTTAAAGGACTTAGAAATACATATATATATTAGAGCCCAGTCCCCTAACTGCCCCTTCCATGCCAGCCTGGTTGCTCCTAACTGCCCCTCCCCACCAGCCTGGTCACCCCTTAGAGCCTCCCCTTCCAGGCTGGTCACCCAACACAGCCTGCTGTTCAGTCATTTGGTTGGCCCTCACTAACCCCCCTGCTGGCCTGGTCACAGGCAGCCATCTTTGTGAGGGAGTGACAGGCAATTTGCATATTACCTCTTTATTATATAGGATATCTACTATGCCTACTATAGTTATTAGATTAAAGGTATTAGAAATATAATTTTTAATAAGAATTCATTTTATCTAAGCCTTTAATTTATAAATTTGAACCTTGAGATACAACAGCAGACATCTGATATTCCCTCTGAATATGTATATCATATACAAGGGCTCTATACAACCAACTAATGTTGCACACTTTTTGGAATATTAGGTCTTAGATTCCATGTAAGCATACAAGAATATTACCGCCCTGTTATTTCAGTTGTCCATTTTACTCCAAAATAATACTTGAAGAAATCTTGATTTTTTTATTACCTAGTTTGCATGCTTTCATTGTAATGTGGCCACATGTAAAATAGCCATTGCATATAATGTAATGCATAACTTAATACATATATATATATATATCCTATCTAATAAAAGAGAAACATGGTAATTAGTGTATGACCGCTACCCTTCCCATTGGCTAATCAGCGAGATATGCAAATTAACTGCCAGCCAAGATGGTGGCCGGCAGCCCCTTAGCTTGAAACTAACATGAGGCTTGCTTGCTTCAGGGACAGAGGACTCCAACGTTCCCCACCTGCCTTGCTGGCCCCTGACCCTGCAGTTTGAAACATTGTAACAAATATAGAAGCTAAACAAAACCCCAGAAACCTGCTTTCAGCGAGCCGGGATCGCAGAGCTGGAGTTATACATTGTTTCAATTATAGAACCCAAACAAACCAGATACCTGCTTTCAGCAGCAGAGGCCTCAGAGCTGGAGCCAGAGCTAAAGCTGGCCAAGAATAAAAAAAAAAGAAAAAAAGGAGCAGTTGGGAGCTTCAGTCCTCAGCCCCTCACCCAGACTGGCCAGGCACCCCAGTGGGGACCTCCACCCTGAAGGGTGTGTGACCAGCTGCAAACAGCCATCATCCCCTCACCCAGACTGGCCAGGCACCCAAGTGGGGACCTCCACCCTGAAGGGTGTGTGACCAGCTGCAAACAGCCATCATCCCCTAACACAGGCTGGCCAGGCACCCCAGTGGGGACCCCTACCCTGAAGGGTGTGTGACCAGCTGCAAACAGCCATCATCCCCTCACCCAGGCTGGCCAGGCACCCAAGTGGGGCCCCTCACCCTGATCCAGGACACCCTTCAGGGCAAACCAGCCAGCCCCATCCATGCACCATGCCTCTATCCTATATAGTAAAAGGGTAATATGCCTCCCAGCACCGGGATCAGTGGAGCCGTGAGGCCACACAGCACCGGGATCAGCGTGACAGGGGGCAGCACCCAAACCCCCCGATTGCCCTGCAACTCTGTGTGTGACAGGGGGAGGGGCCACAACCTCCCTATCCACCCTGCTCTGTTCGTAACAGGGGAAGGCACCCCAACCTCCTGATCAACCCTGCTCTGTGCCTGATATGGGGGAGCTCCCAAACTTCCTGATCTCCCTGCGGCTCTGTGTGTGACAGGGGGCGGGGCCACAACCTCCCTATCTGCCCTGCTCTGTTCGTGACAGGGGAAGGCACCCCAACCTCCTGATCAACCCTGCTCTGTGCCTGATACGGGGGAGCTCCCCAACCCCCTGATCGCCCTGCAGCTCTGTGTGTGACAGGGTGAGGCGCCCCCCCCCCCCATGGGCCCTGGTATGTGCGTGACAGGGGGGAGCTCCCCAACCCCCTGATCGACCCTGCTCTGTGTGTGACAGGGGGCGGTGCCCCGACTGCCCAATCAGCCCTGCTCTGAGCCCGACCAGGGGCTGCACCTAGGGATTGGGCCTGGCCTCTGCCACCTGGGAGCAGGCCTAAGCCAGCAGGGCGTTATCTCCTGATGGGTCCCAGACTGCGAGTGGGCACATGCCAGGCTTTTGGACTCCCCCTTCCCCCCGAGTGCACAAATTTTTGTGCACCGGGCCTCTAGTATACATATATATAAATTTTTAAAGATCTTATTGGCTTTATTATTTTTTTCAGTGCCAAACTTTCTATAATTATTTATTTATTTAAATTTATCTTTGTTATTGAAAGTATTACATATGTGCCCTCTTTTTCCCCATCGATTCCCTCTACTCCATTCCACCCCCGCCCCCAGGCCTTCAGCATACTATTGTCTGCTTCCATGGGTTTTGCATATATGCATATAAATTCTTTGGTTAATCTCTTCTCCTCTCCTTCCTCCTTCCCTCTGAGAATTCTCAGTCTAATATAAATAATAGACTCCCAAGTTTATTTGGACTGACTTAAAAAACCATGAAGGGTTATGAAGAGTGATCTGTGTAACAGTAGTTCTTCATTATCAGAAGAATATATTAACAAAATGCAAGATTACTCATACCCAAGGTTTGTAGAAAACCTGCTGCTTACAGTTGGTGATAATAGTATTGTGCTAATTAAATGCATATTATAAGAAATATCAGTGGCACTTTAACAAATTCTGTCATTTGCAAACAATTAGTAAATGTTTCTATAACAGTGGTTCTCAATTTCACACATTTTTCTAGTATATAATTTAAGCTTTTTCACAAGGCATTTTTTTTTTTAAATTTTTCAAATCTGCCAAGAAGATGGAAAACTAAGTATAGGTATACCTTTGCTAACATTCACACATTTTTTTTTCTTGCTCCATTTCTGTCTTTAATTTTTTGCTGAATCATTTTAAACCATTTCCAAACATTTTAAGGCTTCACTCCTAAGTATATTAGCATTTAAATTATATATTACTTTTTAAACATGCCCAGGACATTTATTATTGATAAAATCATATTATCTAATAAAGAAACCATAGTCAAAATATTCTTTGGATCTGGTTTTAAATCTATACAAAGAAGTTTTCTACTGTATCTAAGTTTTCCCAAATTTAACAGTGTCATGTATATAGTGCATTTTTCCTCTTAAAATGCAGAATATTAACACTTTGTTTCAAATTTCATTTATTTGATATTATTCTGATATTTTCTAAAATGACAGCTTATAAAGAAAAATGAATATTGAATTGTTCAGCTCATTTTATAATTCTAGGGAGAAGTACAAGAATGTATGATGCCAGTGCAAGTAAAACAAAGAATAATATGGTACAGAATTATTATATATTTATAGAGACCTTTAAAGGGCTTTGAAATGAAAACATAGATGGGTAGGAAGAGTCTTCTATTTTTTATATAGATATTTAATATAATAACAAAAAGCAATGTTTATTTTGTTTTTTCATCCTGCAAAGATAAAATATAAGAGAAAACTGTATATAATAAAGGGTTATCCTATATAATAAAGAGGTAATATGTAAATTGACCATCACTCCAACACACCGGATGGCCACCTCATGTGGACACAAGGTGGCCACCACAAGATGGACAGCAGGGGAGGGCAGTTGGGGGTGACCAGGCTAGCATGGGAGGGCAGTTAGGGGAAATAAGGTTGGCTAGGAAGCAGTTAAGCGTCAACCAGGCTGGCAGGGGAGTGGTTAGGGGGTGATCAGATTGGCAGACAGAAGCAGTAAGGGGCAATCAGGCAGGCAGGCAGGTGAGCGGTTGGGAGCCAGCAGTCCTGGATTGTGAGAGGGATGTCTGATTGCCTGTTTAGGCCTGATCCCAGTGGGGTCCCAGATTGGAGAGGGTGCAGGCTGGGCTGAGGGACACACAACAAATCAATCATCATCAACAAATCAATAAATGACAAGTGTTGGTGAAGATGTGGAGAAAAGGAATCCTAGTACACTGCTGGTGGGAATGCAGACTGGTGCAGCCAGTACAGAAAACAGTATGGAGCTTCCTCAAAAAATTAAATATGGAACTTCCATTTGACCCAGTGATCCCACTTCAAGGAATTTATACTAAGAAACCCAAAACACCAATCAGAAAGAATATGTGCATTCTTATGTTCATAGCAGCACAATTTACAATAGCTAAGATCTGGAAACAGCCCAAGTGCCCATCAGTAGATGAGTGAATAAAATAGCTGTGGTACATTTATACCATGCAATACTATGCAGCTTAAAAAAGGAGGCTCTCTTACCATTTGAGACAGCATGGAGGTACCTGGAGAGTATTATTGCTGAGAAAAATAAGCCAATCAGAGAAAGACAAGTATCACATGATCTCACTCATACTGGAATGTAATGAACAAAATAAACTGATGTACAAAATAGATACAAAGACATAGACGCATGGAACAGTCTGTTGACTCTCAGGGAAGGCTGGGTTAGGTGGGGAGAGATTAACCTGGGAATTTTTATGCATATATGCATAGCCCGCTCATGGACACAGATGATAGTGTGGTGAAGGCCTTGGATGGGTGGGTGCAGAGTGGAGGAGATAAATGGGTAAAAAAAGGGGACATCTGTAATACTTTAAACTATACAGATACATTTTGAAAAAATAAATAAATACCAATAAAAAATCAAGATTAAAAAAAAACCACTGATCTTTCAATCTGTCTTCTCTGAAAACTCAGAGCTCAATGTTCTGTTGAAACCAAAGGCCACTCCAGGAATTCTGATGCTTGGGGAAGGGTATATTTAATTTGTGAGATGTATTTTCAAAACCATGGTTACACTGATAATCAAAGCTATGTTTTAGTTATGTGCCATTCTTCCATGGCTTTCCTACAATTACTAGATGACATTATTTTAGTTGTGATGGTCTTAAACCAGTGTTCAGTATTCCATGTCATTTTTCCCCTGCCTGAATGCGGGGTTCTTTTTAAAAAACAAAAAACAAAATAAACCCCCAAAAAACCTTCCCTTCACTATCCTCTGCACCACTGTGAAACTTGTAGACCTCCTAGTTATAGATGGTTTAGAAAACCTACTTATCTTCTGAAATATTTGGGCATATTATGTCACTAGGGTATTGAATTTTTTTTTTCTCTATTGCAACCCAAATTACTGTCTGCTTCTGTGAGGTGATTTGGGGAAACTTATAAACATAATTGATTGAACATTTCTTCCCCACGGCTCATTACTTTTTAAACTACCATAGTACATTGCCCATTCAAATCTAGCTTTTAATTCACATTGTCATCAGATCTTTTCTCTTATGTTTATTTAGGAGGGTACTCCTGAGGAATTTCAGTTTGAGGTTGGCAAATGGTGAGTTTTTATTTCTGGCTGTGGGACTTGTTTGTTGCAAAAATTTGGATAATTTACTTAATTTTGAGAAACTTCCATTACCTTTTCTATGAAGAGGTAATAATTATACTCACCTCAGAGAGTAATGAATTAATTAATTAATCTCTTACAGCCCTGCCAAAATGCTGGGAGATGGACATTTGCATTTGTCCTCATTGGGACTTAATTTCCCATTCAATCACATTTCAATTTGTTAATGACATCAATTGAAAAATAGTTTCTGTTTCTCTTTGTAAATCCTTCACAATATGAATAAATTCCTTAAGAGGAAAATTAGCATCTAAACATATTGAAAGAAACATATTTGGCTTATTTATTTTCAATAATATGTTACCAAATAAATGTCCAATAGCAATTCTTGCAGCAAACTATCAGAAATTCTAACCATAATAGCTAATGAGATTGGTTTCATTAAAACTATTGATTACCCCTTTCTTCCGAAGTACTTATTCTGATTTGTCCCATCACACAAATAGAGTTTAAAGATAGTAACTAAGAGTAGTGTGTTTATGTAATATATATTTCTAGCAGATATGTATAGTGCTTTACTTTAAAATATGTTTTTATAAATTGATGACTGTTTTGTATATATTTTCTGTATTGCTCCTAACATATTGTGAGAGATCAATAAATATTAAACCAACACATTGTGCTTCCACAAGACTAAACATGAATTCATAAAGTGACAATCCAAGCACCACGCAAAATATCTCCTTTTGAACTAACCATATAAAGAGGCAATAGGGAACAGATTAAAGGGCACAGCTTTCTCATTCCACAAGTTTTGTTGGAAAATAGCCCAGAGAATATGGGAATATGTGACTGTACATCTTGCCTATAGACTCATATCTTCTGGGCTCCAGAGGCTTTTACAACAGTACGTTTCCTCTTCACTGCAGATCTGTGATGCTCACACATGACAGCACTTAGTTCTACTTATCGAACTAATATATTAGTGTGATACTTGTTCCCCCAATAACTAATGCAGAGTCAGAAAAACATGTACCACATGTAGTTTAGTTCCACACATCCTTGGGTTGATTATTTTCAAGGTGATAAAAGAGAAGTTAAAATAAATGAAACACATAGTCCATATTTTCTTTAAATGCTACATTGATGACCCTTTTACATAGTAAAATTTATATCTTTAGTCTTGAATTACATTAGATGCAACTTATATCTTCTCATTTATCAGATACTAGCAGGCAAACAAGGCATTTTAAAATTAGCAATATGTACTCATTGTGTTTGTTTTTTTTTTATTGTGTGTTGTGCGTGCGCATGTGTGCACATGTGAGCGTGCATTGACAACATTGTCAAAACTCCTAGGAGTTTAAGAAAATAAAAATCTGGGGTGGGAGGAAGGGGAATTGGAGGAAGATGTTCAAAAGGTAAAACTAGTAGTTATAAGATAAATGAGTACTAGGGATGTGATACACATAATGATGGCTATAGTTAACACCATTGTATGGTCTGTGTGAAAGTAAGAGTGTAAATCTTAAGAGTTCTTATCACAAGGAATTTGTTTTCATTTATTGCTTTTTTTATTGCATCTAAATGACATGATGAATGCTAAAAAGCATATTGTAGTAATCACCTCACGATGTATGTAAATCAAACTATCATGCTGTGCACCTTAAATTTATACAGTAATGCATGACAATTATATATCAATAAAAATGGGGGAAGAGAAAAATGAAATTTGAAATGTTTTTCTTAGATTTGGCAATATGAAATTTTTAATACAGTATACAGATGACGTATAATAGATTTATGCACCTGAAACCTGTATAACTTTATTAACCAACTAGAGGCCTGGGTCACAAAACTCGTGCACGGGGGCAAGGGGGTGTTGTCCCTCAGCCCGGCCTAAACCCTCTCCAATCTGGGACCCCACAGGGGATGTCTGACTGCAGTCAGACATCCCTCTCACAATCAGGGACCACTGGCTCCTAACTGCTCACCTGCCTGCCTGCCTGATCGCCCCCTAACCGCTTCTGCCAGCCTGATTGATGCCTAACTGCTTCCCTGCCAGCCTGATTGACGCCTAACTGCTTCCCTGCCAGCCTGATTGCCCCCAACTGCCCTCCCCTGCTGTCCTGATTGCCCACAACTGCCCTCCCCTGATGCGACCTACCTCCTCCACCAGGACCCGCCTCCTCCAGGTGAGGCGGCAGAGATGCCGGGACCGGCCTCTTCAACACTGCACAGAGCTGTGGGGCCCCCTGGCCACACCTCGTGGAACGGCCACCAGGCCTCGCCTCTGCTGTGAGCACAGCCATGGTGTGACAGCCATTTTGTGACAACATGAGGGCATGACATCACCTAGGCTATTATTAGTATAGATGTCACTCTAATAAATTCAATAAAAGAGAAAAAATAAATCAACACGAAACAGTTCAACAAGAGAAAATAACCAAATTTAATTACGTATGTATATATGGGGGAATGCAGAGACAGAAATGGAAAATGAGGTATATATTACATTATGAGCTATTTTTCAATTTATTTAAGCTCAAAAAAAAAGAAAACCCCAACACACACAAACATTTACCTATTTCTCTTACTCTCTACCCACTGCCTCTGGCAACAACCAATCTATTCTCTGTATCTATGATTTTTTAAAATTTATTTTTAGGTTCCACACATAAAATGTATTACATGGCATTTCTCTCTCTCAGTGACTTATTCCACTTAGCATATTGCTCAGGAGTTTTATCCATGTTGTTGCAAATGGCACTATTTTATATTTTACTTATGGCTAAATATTATATACTAGAGGCCCGGTGCACAAAATTCATGCACTGGGGGGGAGGTCACTCAGTCCAGCCTGCACCCTCTCCAATATGTGACCCTTTGGGGGATGTCCGACTGCTGGATGTCCAAAGGGATCGGGCCTAAATCGGCAGTCGGACATCTCTGTCACAATCTGGGACTGCTGGCTCCCAACTGCTTGTCTGCTGCCTGCCTGATTGCCCCTAACTGCTTCTGCCTGCCAGCCTGATCACCCCCTAACCACTCCCCTGCCAGCCTGATCAATGCCTAACTGATCCCCTGCTATCCTGGTTGCCCCAAACTGCTCTCCCCTGCTGGCCTTGTTGCCCCCAACTGCCCTTCCCTGCTGGCCCAGTCACCCCTAACTGCCCTCTCCTGCCAGCCTGGTTGCCCCTAACTGCCCGCCCTTGCCAACCGGGTCACTCCCAACTGCTCTCCCCTGCAGGCCTGGTCCCCCACAACTGCCCTTCCCTGCAGGCCCAGTCCTCCCCAACTACCCTCTTTCCCCTGTAGGCCTGGTCACCTCTAACTCCCCTCCCCTGATGGCCATCTTGTGATGGCCATCTTGTGATGACATGGGGGCAGCCATCTTTTTGACAACATGGGGACCATCATCTTGTGCGAAGGTGTGACAATCAATTTGCATATTACCCCTTTATTTTATATATATATATATATATATATATATATATATATATATATACACACACACACACACACACACACACACACACACACACACACACACACTAGAGGCCTGGTGTACAAAAATTCGTGCACTTGGGGGGGGGTCTCTCAGCCCAGCCTGCACATTCTCACAATCCGGGACCCCTCGAGTAGGGTCCCATTGCAGCATGGCTCTAGTTCCCCAGGCCTGTGGGCCTGGGGTAGGAACCCAGAGGTCAGTCTGATCACAGGATGGCACCGTTCCCACAGCTTCTTCCCGCCACCGTGCCATGGGCAGCCAGGGCCCACAGCATCCTCCCGCCACCACACCATGGGTGGCCAGGACCCAGGACTGACTTCTGCCATGCTGGCCAGGACCCAGGACTGACTTCCACATTGCTGGCCTGGACCGTAGCCTCCTGTTCGGTCATCTGTCCAGTTGTTTAGGTAATGACGGACACTGGCTCTTTATATATTAGAAGACATGTATAATATTGGTATCCATTTATTTGTTGATAAACATTCAAGTTGTTTCCATATTTTAGATATTGTAAATAATACTGCAATGAACATGGGGATGCATGTAACATGTCAAATTACTATTTTCATTTTTTTTCAGATAAGTATCCACAAGTGGAATTGCTATGGCATATGGTAGTTTTATTTTTAATTTTTGAGGAACATCCATACTACTTTCCATAGTGGTTGCAACAATTTACATTCCCAGGAATAGGTCCTTGCAAACGTTTGATATGTATTATCTTATTATCAATAGCCTTTCCAGCAGGTGTGAGGTGATATCTCATTGTGGTTTTGATTGACATTTCTTGGATGTTAATGATGAAGAGTGTCCTCTCATATACTTTTTGGCCATCTCTGTGTCAGATTTGGAAACACGTCTGTTCAGATCTTCTGGCCAGTTTTGAATGGGATTTATTTATTTGTTTATTTATTTGTTTGTTTATTATTTATTTATCTATTTATTTATTTATTGCCATTGAATTGTATGAGTTCTTTAAATATTTTGGATATTAGTCCCTTTATTAGATGCATGATTTAAATATATTTGTTCCCATTTAGTGTGTTTCCTTTTCATTTTGTCGATGAGTTTCTTTGTTGTTCAGACACTTTTTAATTATATATTTATAATTATTTTTCATTTTTTGCTTTTGGTATCATATTTTAAAAGTCACCACCAAGACGGATGCTTATGATTCTTCTAGGAGTTTTGTGGATTTAGGTTGTAGATTCAAGTCTTTAATCCATTTTGGGTTAATTTCTGTGTATGGTGTAAGATAGTAGTCCAGTTTTATTATTCTGAATGTGGCTGTCCAATTGCTAACACTATCTCTTGAAGAGATTGTTCTTTCTCCATTGTATGTTTCTGACTCTTTTTGTAAATTAATTGGCCATCTATGCATGGGTTTGTTTCTGAGCTCTTTATTCTGTTCCATTATTTTGTGTCTATTTGTATGCCAACACCATTTTGCTTTAATTACTATAGCTTTTTAATATAATTTGAAATTAGGGAGTATGATGCCTCCAGCTTTGTTCTTTATTAAGATTGAATTGGGTATTAAAAGTTGTTACAGGTCCATATAGCTTTTAGAATTATTCTATTTCTGTAAAATAATGCAATTTAAATTTTGATAGGAATTACACTGAAAATATCTATACTGCTTTGGGCAGTATTAACATTTTATTTTTTAAATATATTTTTATTGATTTCAGAGAGGAAGGGAGAAGGAGAGAGACATAGAAATATCAATTATGAGAAAGAATTATTGATTGGCTGCCTTCTACACACCCCTACTGGGGATCAAGCCCACAACCCAAGCATGTGCCCTTGACTGGAATCCAACCCGTGACCCTTCACTCCGCAAGCCAATGCTCTATCCACTGAGCAAAACTGGTGAAGGCTGGGCAGTATTAACATTTTAATAATAGTCACTGTGTTTTCATAATATTACCTTTTTCCTTTTAGCACTTTATAAAATGTAAAAATATTATAACCATAGTATTTAGTCTTTTTTACCACTCTGTGAAGCCAGAAGAACTGGTACTGTTTTTCCCAATATAAAGATGAAAATATGATCATCAGAAAATTATGCAATTTTCATAAACTCTTTAGTAGGCAAATGTGGGAGTCTGGGGTAGAACTTGGTCCTCTGGTTACACTCTGGCACACTTTTCAAAACAATATATTGAATTAATTAATTCATTTGTAATTTTGCATTGAGTACCTACTATGTGCCCCAAAGGACTATTCTGCTAATGAAAAGGACTTGCCATATATTCAAATAAATATATAAACCATTATAAAATGTGTGAAGTGCAATATAAGTAACACATAGGATGAGATACTGCAAGTGAAAGAAGGCTTCTGATAGTTGGGTTGTCAGACTGAGCAAAGAAAAATACAAGACACTGGTTAAATCTAAATTTCAGATTACCAACACATTTTCTGTTTCTATATTTATGTCCTTTGCAATATTTACAAGATTCACCAAAAATATATAAATGTTGTTCATCTGAAGTTCAAATTTAAGGGGCATCTTGTATTTTTTTTCTGGCAACCCTATTTGGGAAGTGACATTTCAACTAAGAATGGAATAAAGGAGCTCACTGTATAAATATCTTAGCAAAAAATGTTCTAACAGAGGAACAGCTAAGTGTCTGAATCCAGAAAAGTACTTGAAAACCTAGATAATCTGGTGTGCTTTGATCTTGTTGAGTGAGGATGATAATGGTTCAAGGTAAACAGAAGCCAGATAATATAGAACCTTCTAGGTAAGGTATGTGGACTCTATTCTTAGTATATCACATCCCTTAAGAGGCTGTAAGCTAGAAAGGCACTGTCTGACTTACACTTTTAGCAATTTCTTTGGATTCTGTATAGAAATTTAAAAAAAATAAATTAAAAAAAAGAGTAGGGCAAAAATTGAAGCAGAGAACATGATTAGGAAACAATTTCTAAGGTCCAGGTAAGAAAATCTTGGCTTTAATTCAGGGGTAGTGGTAGGCATAGAGAAGTAGATAGATTTGAAATTGATATTTTTAGATAGGACTTAAAAGATTTATTAATAGGTTTGGTATGAGAAATGAGATGAGGTAGATGAGGAATGAGAAAATGGGGGAAACTCAGAATGACTCCTATGTTTTGGACTGGAGCTACTGGGTGTAGTTATGGTATTTCCTGAGATTAGGAAGAATGTCTAAAGAAAAAATCCGGATGGGGGGTTGGGAATCAACTAATCTCTTTCAGCCTGTTGAGTTAGGGAGGCCTGCTAGACTTATAAATAGAGATATCAAATCAACAGTTGGTTCTCAACTGAGAGAGCAGGATGAGTTTCCTCAAAGTGTTTAGAGCAGTGGTTCCCAACATTTTCTTGGTCATGTCCACCTAAGCATCTCTAAAATCTTGATGCCTGCCTTGCGACATCTAATTCTTATCATTCAAAGAGTGAACTGTTATGGGTTGGCTCAACGAGATAGACCACCGACTCAGAATTTAAATTTAAGAGCCTTTATTAATCTGGCCAGCTGACTACAGCGTCTATCTCCCCCTCTGGGAGATTCGGAGCATGTGGCAGAGATCAAGGGTGTAGTATGATACTTTATAGCAAACAGTGTTACCTTAGAAGTTCACAGAAAGTTCATAAGAACAAAGGGGGCGGGGGGTGGGGGGGGGTAAACAGAGTCACACCTGGCTGGAGCGTATCATAACACATTGTTTTTCTAAGACAATCTAGCAATTTTTCTTCCATGGTTCCTAACCCTGCAATCCCTCTCCATACGTCAGTCCCCCTTCCCAGCACATACACAATCCTTCTCCATATCCTGACAACACAATCCTTCCTCATACATCCTCCTCCCTCCGAGCACATTCAGTAACATTCTGTAACCCTTCCATGCCACAGTCCCTCACCCTAGCACATGAACTCCTATTCACGTGGAGGAAACCTAAAAGGACACTTACTTGGTCTAAACAAGCTTCCAAAGAACATGGCATCCATGAAAGAGAAAAATAAAAGAACGAAAGAACAGTTGAAGTACTGAGGAAGAGAGCAGTAAGAAATTGTTAAAAAAAAATAATAATAATATGGTCTAACGGGTTTGGCTCAGTGGATAGAGCATCGGCCTGCAGACTGAAAGGTCCCGGGTTTGATTCTGGTCAAGGGCATGTACCTTGGTTGCGGGCACATCCCCAGTAGTGGGTGTGCAGGAGGCAGCTGATCGATGTGTCTCTCTCATTGATGTTTCTAACTCTCTATCCCTCTCACTTCTTCTCTGTTAAAATCAATAAAATATACTAAAAAAATAATAATATGAAGTGATATGAAAAATAGCAAATAAAGTTTCAAAACATATAATAGAGAACTTAAATGCATAAATATGTCAGAATATATGTTTACATACTGTACATGAGGCCCCTAGAACCATGATAAATGCAAACAATTCACTATTAATAACTCATTCTCAAATTGCCTGCATTAAAAATCAAATTGTCCCCCTGTGGGGCATGTGCCCCATGTTGAAAACCACTGGAAACCAAGCCAATGATAATATCACCACCACCACCACCACCACCACACACACACACACACACACACACACACACACACAAAGAATTTACATAGAGAAAATTAAAAGTTTTATGACTAATGCCTGGTGCATTCAACATTTGAAGGAGCAAGATTAACAACAACAACAAAAATGAGGTGGACCTAACAGGTTAGTTTAAAGAAGCAAGAATAAATAAATGTTTCATAAATGATGGGTTGAAGCTGATCACCTGTCTTCTAGTAGACAGCTAAGACTAAGAATAGATTTAAGACAGAATTATATCCATTTGACTAGACTAAATGGGGTCTTTGTTCAGTTTGAGAAGAAGAGTACTCTAAAGGTGTTAGGTGAAAAACTTAAACATCATCTTCAGATATTTTGTGACTGCATCTGGGTTTGTTTAAATAAATTTTTATTGTTATTTCTTGGTGATTCAAACAGTATAAACTATCTTATGTAATAAAATTATCTTTTAAAATATTCCCTATTTACATTTTCTTCCTTTACCAAATATGTACTGGTATTTAGCATCTATAACATGTAATCATTGTGGTCTAAATTTTGTGGATAAAAAGAAGTCAATGATATATTTATTAACCTCAAAATGTTAAGTAGAAGGGAAGGTGGGAATGGGGGTGGGGTGGGGAGGAGATTAACCAAAAAACTTATATGCATGGACACAGACAATAGTGTGGTGGGGAGGGTTGGGGGGGGGGGTTTGGAAGGGGTTAATGAGGAGAAATAGGGGACATCTGTAATTCTTTCAACAATAAAGGTAAATTTAAAACATAAATAAATAAATTAGGATGTTTATAGAGAATCAAAATAACTGCACCTGAATTAAGAGTCTGCTGATTTAAATGTATATATCCTACCTAATAAAGAGGGAATATGTTAATTGACCCTCACATCATCTCAAAGATGGCAGTGCCCACAGCCACAAGATGGCCAGCAGGGGAAGGCAGTTGTGGGCGATCAGGCCAGCAGGAGAGGGCAGTTAGGGGAGACCAGGCTGGCAGGGGAGGGCAGTTGGAGGCAACCAAGCCAGCAGGGGAGAAGTTAGGCATTTATCAGGCTGGCAGGGGAGTGGTTAGGGGCAATCAGGCAGGCAGGCAGGTGAGCGGTTGGGAGCCAGCAGTCCTGGATTGTGAGAGGGATGTCTGACTGTCCTGAGGGGTCCCAGATTGGAGAGGGTGCAGGCTGGGCTGAAGGACACCCTTGCCCCAGTGTATGAATTTCATGCACTGGGCCTCTAATATATATATATATATATATTCATTAAAAAAAGTTGATAACAAAATATAAGCTAACTTTTATATGTTCTAAAAATATTGATAAAGTTATACACAATTCTGTTTGAGAATTGTAGTAAACCTAGATTTAAACCTGAGCAATAAATAATATACCAACCCTTGAATTCTGATTAAAGGAATACTTTGTGTCATTCATCCTTCTTGCTGGCCCCTAGAAACTGCATTTGGTAAATCACATGGTTAAAAATAACAGAGATATTTTATTTCTCACTTTGTGTTTTGACATTTACAATGAACATTTGTGCAATATTATTAAAGTAGCTGATGTTCACAGCATCTTAAAAATTAATTATTTTAGAGTAAATTACATAATAAAGAAAGAAGTTTCAAAATGCATGAAATATATTATCATGTTCACTGCAAAACACTGCTACTCCAATACACTGAATGATTCAAGTACATTCACTAATCTTTGTTAATTTTATTCTTGCCAAATCCACTGAAAAAACATCAAATAAAGTGTATTTTTACCCTGAAGGAGTGAATTCATAGCCTTGCATTTTAAAGATCAATCTATATTTGTGCTTCCCCCAGTGGCAAAAGCAGCTCATCTCCATGATCCTGATGCATATTTATGCTTTATTGTTTTGTATCCATTAAATATGTTATAGATTTCACAGGGAGGTGATTTGTTTCAAACTTACATTTGTAAAAAATATATATGTAAACTTTATATAATGATTAATTTAAAAAGTTCCTTAGAGAAAATAGCCTTAAAAGAGCATTTTAAAAATCTTTATTGTAAGAGTAAGTATTACAGATGTCTCCCCATTTATTTTATTTTCCCCTTACTGCTCAAGTCCCCGGTTCCCACCCAGCCCAGGCCTTTACGATCTTATTGTCTGTGTCCACTAGTTCTGCATAAATGTATACAAGTTCTTTGGTTGATCTCTTCCCAACCCCCCACCCACCACCACCTTCCCTCTGAGACTCAACAGTCTGTCCCATGCTTTTATGTCTCTGGATCTCTTTGTTCATCAGTTTAATTTGTTCATTAGATTCCACATATGAATGAGACCATGCGATACTTGTCTTGCTCTGATTGGCTTATTTTGCCTAGCATAATACTCTCCAGTTCCCTCCATGTTGTCTCAAAGGGTAAGGGATCCTTCTTTTTTACTGCTCCATAGTATTTCATGGTGTAAAGGTGCCAAAGTTTTTTATCCACTCATCTACTAATGACCACTTGGGCAGCTCCCAGATCTTAGCTATTGTAAAAATTCCTCTGCTATGAACAAAGGGGTGGGTGCATACATTCTTTCTGATTGGCTTTTCAGGTTTCTTAGGATATATTCATAGAAATGGGATCACTGGGTCAAATGGAAGCTCCATATTTATTTATTTATTTTTAGGAAACTCCATACTGCTTTCCATAATGGCTGCACCAGTCTGCATTCCCCCAACACTGTACTAAGGTCCCTTTTCTCCACATCCTCACCAGCACTTGTCTTTCGTTGATTTGTTGATGATAGCCATTCTGGCAGGTGTGAGGTGATACCTCATTGTCCTTTTAATTTGCATCTCTCTGATGATTAGTGATTTTGACCATTATTTCATATGTCTCTTGGCCAACTGTATGTCCACTTTGAAGTGTCTATTTAGGTCCTTTGCACATTTTTAAATTGGATTATTTGTCTTCCTTTTGATAAGTTGTATAAGTTCATTATATATTTTGGATATTAACCCTTTATCAGGTTTATCATTGGCAAAAATGTTCTCCCATACAGTGGGCTTCCTTTTCATTTTGTTGATAATTTCTTTTTCTGTGCAAAAGCTTTATATTTTGGTACTAGAGGCCCAATGCATGAAAATTAGTGCAAGAGTAGGCCTTTCTTCCCCCGGCTGCCAGCACCAGCTTCCCTCTAGCCCCTGGGACCCAGGCTTTACTCTGGCCCCAGCTTCATCTGGAAGGACATCTGGAATGATGCCCAGAAGGACATCCGGTCTAATCAGCATATTACCCTTTTATTCTTTTAGACTAGAGGCCAGATGCATGAAATATGTGCACTCAGGGGAGGTCTTTCACCCAGGATTGCGAGGGGGCACAGGGCAGGCTGAGGGACCCCACTAGTGCATGATCGGGGCTGGGGAGGGATGAGGGAGATTGGCCACCTAGTGAGGGACCACTGGAGGGCTCCAGGGTGTGCCCGGCCTATCTCGCTCAGTCCTGATTAGCCAGACCCCAGCAGCAAGCTAACCTAAGTTGGAGCATCTTCCCCCTAATGGTCAGTGCACATCATAGCCAGGGGTTGAGCAGCCTTAGCATATCATTAGCATATTACCCTTTGATTGTTTGAACAAACGACCAGATAACCAGACACTTAGCATATTAGGCTTTTATTATATAGGATGTCCCATTTGTTAATTTTCTCCTTAGTTTCCCTTGTCCTAGGACAGTGATGGTGAACCTATGACACGCCTGTCAGAGGTGACACGTGAACTCATTTTATTGGTTGATTTTTCTTTGTTAAATGGCATTTAAATATATAAAATACCTATCAAAAATATAAATCTTTGTTTTACTATGGTTGCAAATATCAAAAAATTTCTATATGTGACACGGCACCAGAGTTAACTTAGGGTTTTCAAAGTTCTGACACGCCAAGCTCAAAAGGTTCACCATCACTGTCCTAGGAGATGCATTTACAAAGATATTGCTATGAAAGATGTATGAGACTTTGCTGACTCTTGTTGCTCCTAGGATATTTATGGTTTCCTGACTTACATTTAAGTCTTTTATCCATTTTGAGTTTATTATTGTGTACTAGAGGCCCAGTGCACAAAATTCGTGCACTGGGGGGTGGGGTTCCCTTAGCCCAGCCGGCCCCTCTCACAGTCCGAGAGCCCTCAGTGGATGTCCTACTGACGGCCACAGTCTGGCAGCAGAGGCTCAGAGCAGGCATCCTGTGTGTGTGTGTGAGTGTATGTGTCTGCTGGGGACCTGCCCCCAGCCCAATTGGAGGCTCAAAGCAAGTGCTGTGTGTGTGTGTGTGTGTGTGTGTGTGTGTGTGAGTGTGTGTGTCTGCTGGGGGCCTGCCACCAGCCACACCATGGAGGTTTGGAACAGGCGCCCCTTTGTGTTGATTTCTCAGGCTCCTGGCCTCCACTGTGTGTTTTTCTTTCCCTTGAGCTGTGGCCAGGGTGGGGTGCTGTCTGCAGGCTGCGCTTTCCTGCTCATGGATCACCGGATCACTGCAGAGACCGGGGGCAGGCCCTGCTGGGTGCTGCCTGTGGGGAACTTTCCTGCTCTGGGATCACTGTGGTGATCCCAGGAGCAGGCCCACCTGGAGGCTGCCGCCCTCCGCACTTGCCTGCTCTGGGATCGCCATGAGGTCCCAGCTGGCAGCAGGGCTTAGGCGGCACATGGGTGTCCCAGCTGGGGGTCGGGCTTAGGTGCACGGGGCTTAGGCAGCACATGGGGGTCCCAGCTGAAGGCAGGGCTTAGGCAGTGGGGGCTTAGGTGGCACACAGGGGTCCTGGCTGGGGCGGGGCTTAGGTGATGCAATTGCACCGCCTAAGCCCAGCCATCCAGGGCCGCACACAGGGGCCTGGATGGCATCTGGTGCTGGCCAGCCCTGCCTGTAGTATGCAAATTAGCCACCAACTTTGATGGTGGCTAATTTGCATATGGAGCTGATTAGCCAATGGGAGGTGTAGCAAAGGTACGGTCAATTACCATGTTTGTCTATTATTAGATAGGATGGTGTACGTTGCTGGTCTATTTTCATTTTTTTGCATGGATCTGTCCAATTTTCCCAATACCATTTATTGACGAGATTGTCTTGACTTCATTGTATGCCCTTGCCTCCTTTGTCAAATATTAATTGAGCTTAATTGCTTGGGTCGATTTCTCAGGTATCTGTTCTGTTCCATCCTATTTAATAAAAGAGTAATATGCAAATTGACCGTCACTCCAACACACAAGATGACCAACCCCATGTGGACACAAGATGGCCACAACAAGATGGTCATCAGGGGAGGGCAGTTGTGGGCAAGCAGGCCAGCAGGGGAAGACAGTTGTGGGTGATCAGACCAGCATGGGAGGGTAGTTTTGGGGAACCAGGCCTGCAGGGGAGGGCATTTGGGGGCAAACATGTCTGCAGGGGAGGGCAGTTAGGGGTTACCGGGCCAGCAGGGGAGGGCAGTTGGGGGTGACCAGGCTGGCAGAGGAGGGCAGTTAGGGGCAATCCAGCTGGCAGGGGAGCAGTTAGGCATTGATAAGGCTGGCAGGGGAATGGTTAGGGGCAATCAGGCAGCCAGGCAGGCAAGCAGTTGGGAGCCAATAATTCTGGATTGTGATAGGGATGTCTTAATGCCCATTTAGGACCACCAGGATCGGGCCTAAATGGGCAGTTGGACATCCCTCGAGGGGTCCCAGATTGGAGAGAGTGCAGGTTGTGCTGAGTGACACACACCATACACCCCTGTGCATGAATTTCGTGCACTGGGCCTCTAGTTCAGCGGTTCTCAACCTGTGGGTTGCGAACCCTTTGGGGGTTGAATGACCCTTTCACAGGGGTCGCCTAAGACCATCGGAAAACACATATATAATTACATATTGTTTTTGTGATTAGTCACTATGCTTTAATTATGTTCAATTTGTAACAATGAAATTAGGAGTCACCACAACATGAGGAACTGTATTAAAGGGTCGCGGCATTAGGAAGGTTGAGAACCACTGCTCTTGTTGTTCTATATGCCTATTCTTATGACAGTACCAGTCTGTTTTGATTAAAATTGCATTGTGGTATAACTTCATATCTGGTATTGTGATCCATCCAACTTGGTTATTCTTTCTCAGGATTGCTGTGGCTATATGGGGTCTTTTTGGTTCCATATGAATTTTTGGAGTATTTGTTCTAAATCTGTGAAATATACTGTTTGTATTTTAATAGGGATGCATTGAATCTGTAGATTACTTTGGTTAGACTGGAAAGTTTAATGATGTTAATTCTACCAATCCATGCACACGGTATATTCTTCCACTTACTTATATCTTCCTCCATAACTTTTTTCAAAGTTCTGCAGTTTTCCGAATACAAATATTTTACCTTCTTGGAAAAGTTAATTCCTAAGTGTCTTAATTTTTTTCTTGCAATGGTAAATGGGATTTTTTGTTTAGTTTCTCTTTTTAAGAATTTATTGTTGGTATACAAAAATGCCAACAATTATGGGTGTCAATTTTGTATCCTGCTACATTGCTTAATTCATTTATTAAATCTAGTAGCTTTTTGGTGGAGTCTTTAGGGTTTTCTATGTTTAATATCATGTCATCTGTGAATAGAGTTTTATTTCCTCCTTTCTAGTCTGGATGTCTCTTATGTTTTCTTCTTGTCTGATTGCTGCAGCTAGGACTTCTAGCACTATGTTGAATAAGAGTGGGGAAAGCAGAAATATCTGTTTTGTTTGTGTTCTTAGAAGAAATTATTTTAGTTTTTGCCCATTGAGTATGATGTTGGCTGTAGATTTTTCATATATGGCCTTTATTATATTGAGGTATGATCCCTCTATTCCCACATTGCTGAGAGTTTTTATAAAAATGAGTTTTGACTTTTGTTGAAGGATTTGTCTGTAGCTATTGATATTACCATGTGATTTTTTATCTTTCAATTTGTTTATGTGGTATATAATGTTAATTGATTTGTAAGTATTGTAACAGCTTTACATCCTTGGAATAAATCTTACTTGGTCATGGCATATGAACTTGTTAATATATTGCTGGATCCTATTTGCTAATATTTTTTTTTGAGAAATTTAGCATCTACTTTCATCATGACTACTGGTCTATAATTCACTTTCTTTTTTTTAAAAAAAAATATATTTTATTGATTTTTTTACAGAGAGAAAGGGAGAGCGATAGAGTTAGAAACATTGATGAGAGAGAAACATCGATCAGCTGCCTCCTGCACACCCGCACTGGGGATGTGCCCACAACCAAGGCACATGCCCTTGACCGGAATTGAACCTGGAACCCTTGAGTCCGCAGGCTGATGCTCTATCCACTGAGCCAAACCGGTTAGGGCAACACTTTCTTTATAGTATCTTTATGTGGTTTTGGAATTAGGATAATGCTGGCCCCATATAAAAGAGGTTGGAAGTATACCTTCCTCTTGGAATTTTTGGAAAAGGTTGAAGGGGATAGGTGGTAGTTCTTTGAATGTTTAATAAAACTCCCCTGTGAAGCTGTCCAGACCCTTTGTTGTAATTTTTTTTTTCTATTTCAATTTCATTAGTTCTTATTGGCCTATTCAGGTTTTCTTATTCTTCCTGATTCAATTTTGGAAGATTGTATTTTTCTAGGAATTTTACCATTTCATCCACATTGCCCAGTTTGTTGGCTTATAGTTGTTCATAGTATTTTCTTATAATCCTTTATATCACTATGATGTCATTTGTTACTTCACTGCTTTTCCTTCTGATTTATTTATTTGGAACCTGTTTCTTTGTGCTTTGGTCTTTTTTTTTTAATGAGTCTGGCTAATGTTTCATCAATTTTATTCATCTTTTCACAGAATCAGTTATTGGTTTCACTGATATATATATATATATATTTTAGCCTCTATGTCATTTATTTCTGCTCTTGTCTTTTCTATTTCCTTCCTTCTACTTACTCTGGGCTTCTCTTGTTTTTCTCTTTCTAATTTTTTAAGTTGTAGGATTAAATAGTTTATTATTAATTTTTCTTGCTTTTTGAGGTAGGCCTGTAGTATGATGAACTTCTCTCTCAGGAGTGCTTTTGCTTCGTCCCAAAAATTTTGGGTTGTTTTTGTGTGTTCATTTATATTTGTTTCCAGGAGTTTTTGATTTCTTTCTTGACCTCACTGGTAACCCATTCATCCAATATATTAAGACTCTAATATTCAAATCGACTGAACAGTGGAATGACCAGTCACTATGATGCACACTGACCACCAGGGGGCATATGCTAAATGCAGGAGTGTCCTCTGGTGGTCAGTGTGCTCCCCCAGGGGAAGCATCGCTCAGCCAGATGCTGGGCTCACAGCTGATGAGCGCAGCAGTGGTGGCAGGAGCCTCTCTCGCCTCCACTGTAGGCAATTGGTAAGGAGCGAGTGGTCCCAGAGTGTGAGAGTCCCGGACCACAAAAGGGATGTCTGACTGCTGGCTTAGGCCCGCCTTTGCCCTGCCCCCCGGCCCTGGATCGGAGAACCAGGGCCACCTTTGCCTGCCCCCCAGGGGGTGATCGCCATGGGAAAGCTGGCTGCAGGTGAGGTGGCACCCCCGGGAGCCCGGGGGTGCCACCTGGCCTGCAGCCCCGTGGTCACCATGGCGATCAGAGGGAGAGAGAACTGCATCACGATCGGAGAGCCGGGGCACAGGTGAGGCGGCACCCCGGCACCCGGCACCCCAGCACCTGACATGCAAAGGTTGGGGATGAAATGACTTTTCCCAACCACATCTGCAGATATCCTGGGGAAGGCATCACTGAAGAGTTCACAACAACTGTATTACTTGGCTAGGAAGAAAAAAGTTGGCAATGGAAACAATTTCTTACATCAAAGTTAAGGTCCCCCTGAGTAAAAGGGAATATTTCCAACGTAAAGGAGGGAGCAGGCAAAAATAATAGGTTCTTATGACTTCCACTGAAGTTTGAGCATATGACAGTGTCAAAACGAACATACAAATTAAAACAGACAGTGGACATTCAAATGACCCGAATCGACTGTCACTGTTTGTCTCAATAGCAGTAATGCTTATGTGATAATATAGTTTAACAAACATACAAAAAATGTCACATGATAAGAGAGGTTCGGCTTCTAAAGTAAATTAAATATATTCTTTAAAAATTCCAATGTCCTCCCCTCTGACTATAATTCTTAATTTTCCAATCAGAAAATTACCCCAGGTGATCCAGTAACATGTAGAACTTCAGTAACCTAACTTATTTAAAACAAACAAACGTCCCAACCATTTTTAAAATATTTAAATTGATTTTTTAGGGTTAAAATTATAGAAGTTATTTAGATCCAAATATATTTTCTGAATAGAAAGTATTTCAGTTTTTGATTTAAAGAAATAAACATAAAAAAAAATATAAGTGACACATTTTCCCAAGGAACTCTGAATTAGTACCTTTCCCTCTAACTTTCTTCAAATTAAGAGAATCTATGGAGTCCCCCATACTGCACAAGTTTTAATGAAAGAAAATAAGACTTTCTAAGAGCATCAGATACATGTTTTCTTATTTACAAACATATATATTCTTCTCTCTCTCTCTCTCTCTCTCTCTCTCTCTCTCTCTCTCTCTCTCTCTCATATATTCTTACTGATTCAGAGAGGAAGTGAGAGGGAGAGCGATAGAAACATCAATGATGAGAGAGAATCATTGATCGGCTGCCTCCTACACACCCTGTACGGGGATCAAGCCCACAACCTGGGCATGTGGCCTGACCTGGAATCAAACTGTGACTTCCTGGTTCATAGGTTGATGCTAAAACACTGAGTCACACTGGCCGGGCTCAATTCTTATTTATAAATTCATTCCAAGGACATATACAGCTTGAAAAGCTTTGGAAGTAGTTTCAAAAAAACTAGCTTTTAAGTAACAAGAAAACAGTTATAGAAGAAAGTTTAAATTAAAAGAAAAAAAAATTGTTTTAATTTATTCAAGGGTGGGAACATCCTCCATGAAAATGTGTACCTTGACTGTGGATGGCTGGGTGGCCTTATCACATCTTAGGAATTCAAATGTTTTTTACAATGAAAAGAAAGAGAGTTTCATCTAATTTCTCTCCCAGGGTAGATTTCTGTCAATAGAAGGTGGACATCAATAAAAGGAGGGGCTTGCACAATCAATCCAGAAAGCCAGCCATCTATGAATAAGCCAGAACCGAGTATTTATTTCCTCTGCCACACACCCTCCCTCCAAGCCAGTGAGCAAAATAATTACTCTCAAGTCAAGCTAAGTGCCCCCCAGTCACAGTGGCCCAATGCTGACATACAAAGCATACAAATAATTCTCACTCTGGCATAAAAGTGACAACTTCCTTGGAAGAAAAGCAGATACTGTAAATTTCACACAGTCTTCCTGAAACATTTTTTAAAGTAATTTTTACTTCTTTAGAAAAAATGCATACATGGCAAACCATCTGTAATAAAAGACCCATTCTATAAAATTTTACCTGGTCATAATCATATCTGCAATCATAATCATATTTACAGACAAATATATCTATACTAATAGAAGAGTAATATGCTAATTAGCCTGGGAGACCTTCCAGATCTTCTTCTGGACAAAGCCATGGTGGTGGGGCTGAGGTAGAGGTGGTTAGAAGCCAAGAGGGGAAGGCAGTTGTGGGTGATCAGGCTGGTGGGGGGCGGGGCTGTTGGGGGTAAGCAGACCAGCAGGGGAGCTAGTTGGGGGAAAGCAGGCCATCAGTAGGGGTCAGTTGGAGGTGATCAGGACAGCAGGGGGGCAGTTTGGAGTGAGCAGGCCAGCAGGGGGATAGTTGGGGATGAGCAGGCCAGTGGGGAGGGAAGGTAGGGGCGAGCAGGCCAGCAGGGGGGGCAGTTTGGGGTGATCAGGCTGTTGGGGGGCATTTGGGGGCAAGCAGGCCAGCAGTTGTGGGGGGCAGTTGGGGGTGAGAGGGCGGCAGGCAGAGTGGTTAGAGGCAATCAGGCAGGCAGGCAGGTAAGCGGTTAGGAGCCAGCAGTCCCTGATTGTGAGAGGGATGTCGACTGCTGGTTTAGGCCAGATCCCTGGGCCTAAACTGGCAGTAGGACATCCTTTGATGTGTCCCAAATTGGAGAGGGTGAAGGCCAGGCTGAGGAACACACCCTCCCCCATGCACGAATTTCTTGCACTGAGCCACTAGTTGTTTAATAATATGCTATTTAGTCGCAAACATGTGTTTGAATGTTTTTGAGTGTTTTTACTCTAGTTGACTTTTAATTCCATAGTGATCTGAGAAGATGCTTGATATGATTTAAATCTTCTTCAACCCTGTCTTCTAATTCACTGAGCCCATCCTCAGCTTCCCCTAACCTTTGTGTATTCCTTCCAACGTGTTCTTTATTTGTGTTATGTCATTCTTTGTTTCCAAGTGTTCTTTTTTCATAGTTACTATATCTTTTTTCATGCTGTTGAGCATCTTTACCATCATTACTCTGAACTCTGTTTCAGATAAATTTCTTAACTCTGCTTCGTTTATCTCTTCTTCTGGAGAATTCTCTTATTCTTTCATTTGGGAGTTGTTGTTTTGATCCTCATTTTGGCTGTCTGTTTGGGTTTGTGACTATGTATTAGGTAGATCCTGTACACCTCTCAATCTCTAGTGCAGGGCAATGTCAAATGATATTTCTGACTAATTTGATTAGGCAAAGACTCAAAGCCTCCAGGGTCCATCTCTGCCTACAGACTGATAGGATTCCTACTTGAATGGCCCCAGGTAATTGCCTTCAGATGTCTCGAGAGTTTCTTTCAACAGGGTGAGGCAGTTGCTTCTGCCTGGAGGCTAATTGTTATTTTTAGTTAAGTGGCCTCCAGGCAAGTTGTTTCCCAACAGGGTGGGCCAATTGTCTTCCTCCAAGGCAAGGCAAATGTCTGTGTGGGAAAGATGCCCCCCACTGAATGAGGAAATGGCTCAGCACAGGAAACTGGGGATGTCTACCTTCTGAGTTCTAACCCGTGAGTCCCCAAATCAGGCTTCTGATTTCAGAGCTCCAGTCTACTCTGCCCTCCTTCTGCTGGATCACAAGCTGGATGGATCAACAGGGAATTTTGTGTGTTGGCCATGTAAGAGTCTAGCTGAATTTTCAGCTGTCACTCCTGGTAGGCAGAAACTCTGATGCTTTTCACAGCCAGATATTATGTGAGTACTCTTCTTAGTTCTGGGTGCCCAGCTTGGGGATTAGATCCCAGGTTCTCAGAGGCAACCCCCCACAGCTGAGATATCTCTCTGGAACTTCAGTTGCTGTCTGTGGGTGCCTGGATAGCCCTTTAACGCCTCCAACCCTCCTACCCATCTCTATGTGGTCTCCACTTTTGGCCCTTGGGTATCAGGGTTCTCTCCTGCAAGTCTTCTGTTGATTATTCAGGAAGTTTTTTCTGTATTTTAATTGTAATCCCAGTTTGTTCCTGGGAGCATGTCCATGCAGCATCCACTTATTCAGCTGCCATTTTTAATCTCAAGTTTATTTCAACCTTCTTGAACTTTTAGAGACTTGTTCTGTCCTAAGATGTGGTTTATCTTTGAGAATGACCTATGTACATGTGAAAACAGTGCATATTCTGTAGCTTTGGGGTGAAATGTTCTATAAATGTCAATTAAATCCATTTGATCTAGTGTGTCATTTAGAGTCACTGTTTCCTTGTTAATTTTTTGAGTGAAAAATCTATCCATTGAAGTCAGCAGGGTGTTAATGTACCCTACAATAATTGTATTGCTATTGATTCTTCCTTAAAAGTCCTCCAGAATTTTTTTATATATTTAAGTTCTTCTATTTTGTTTGCATATATGTTTACCAGAGTTATATCCTCTTGTTGGTTTGATCTCTTTAATATTATGTAGTGACATTTATTGTCTCTTGCAATGGCCTTCATTTAAAAGTCTATTTTTGTCAGTAATGAGTATTGCTACCTCAGCTATTTTTTCCCCATATACATGGAAATTTTTTTTTCCATTTCTTCATTCTCATCCTGAGTGAGTCTTTTGTTCTGTGGTGTGTCTCTTATAGAAAGCCTATATTTGGGTCATGTTTTTGTATCAATTCAATTCAGCTACCCTATGCCTTTTGATTGGAGCATTTAATATATTTACTAGTGCATTGAAGGTTAAAATTTACTAGAGGCCTGGTGCACGAAATGTGTGCATGGGGGTGTGTCCCTCAGCCCAGCCAGCACCCTCTCCAATCTGGAACCCCTCAGGGGATCAGGCCTAAATGGGCAGTCGGACATCCCTCTCACAATCCAGAACTACTGACTCCCAACTGCTCACCTGCCTGACTGCCTGATTGCCCCTAATTGCTTTGGCTTGCCAGCCTGATCACCCCTAACCACTCCCCTGCCAGCCTGATTGACAACTGTTCCCCTGCCAGCCTGATTGCCCCTAATTGTCATCCCCTGCAGTCCTGATCCCTCCCAACTTCCCTACCCTGCTGGCCTGATTGCCCACAACTGCCTTTCCCTTCTTGCCATCTTGTGGCAGCCATCTTGTGTCCACATGGTGGTGAACATATTTGACCACTTGGGGGCAGCTATCTTGTGTGTTGGCGTGATGCTAAATTTGCATATTACCTTTTTATTTTATAGGATAGGTACTTATTTATTGCTATTTTAATTCTTTATGCCTCTCTATCTGTCTCTCTCTCTTTCTCTTTCTCATTTCTTCTCATTATAGCAGTCCCTTTAGCATTTCTTGAAGTGTTGGATTTGTAGTGATAAACCCTTTAGCCTTTTTTTTTTTTTTTTTGTTCTGGCAAGCTCTTTATTTCACCATTTACTTTGAATAATAACCTGGCTGGTATCGTAATTTTTGTTTCATTCCCTCCTTTTTATTTACTACTCCATGTCATTTCCTTCTGGCCTGTAGAGTTTCTGATGAGAAATCTGCTGGGAACTCTTTGTAGGTAACAAATTGCTTTTTTCTTGCTGCTTTTAATATTCTCTCTTTGTCTTTAATTTTTGGCGTTTTATTTATGATCTGTCTGGGGGTGGGCCTATTTTGGTTCTTCTTCCTTAGGACTTTCTATGCCTTCTGAACTTGTGTGACTTTTTCCTGCACCAGGTTAGAGAAGTTTTCTGCCATTATTTTCTTCAAATACATTCTCTATCCCTTGCTCAGTTTATTCCCCTTCTGGCATTCCTATCCTATCTAATAAAAGAGTAATATGCAAATTGACCATCACCCCAACACACAAGATGGCTGCCCCCATGTGGTCAAAGATGGCTGCCCACATGAGCCACCACAAGATGTTCAGCAGGTGGAGGGGCAGTTGGGGGGGACCAGTCCTACAGGAGAGGGCAGTTTGGGGCAGCCAGGCCAGCAGGGGAGGACAGTTGGGGGAGACCAGGCCAGCAGGGGAGGGAATTTTGGGGTTACCAGGCCAGCAGTGGAGGGCAGCAAGAGAGGACCAAGCCAGCAGTGGAGGGCAGTTGGGGGCAATCGGGCCAGCAGGGGAGCAGTTAGGTGTCTATCAAGGCAGGCAGGCAGGCGAGCGGTTGGGTGCTAGCAGTCCTGAATTGTGAGAGAGATGTCTGACTGCTCATTTAGGCCCAATCCCACTCATGGAAGTCAGAGATCCCTAAATGGGCAGTTGGACATCCCTCGAGGGGTCCCAGATTGGAGAGGGTGCAGGCTGAGCTGAGGGACACACCCTCCCTGTCCCCCCGTGCACAAGTTGCATGCACTGGGCCTCTATTATTGTTATATTTCATGTACTCCTACTGATCCTTTAACTTCCTCCTTTGTTTTATTTTTTTATTTTATTTTATTTTTTTGATTCTCTGATTGTGTGTTTTTTTTTTCTACCCTATCTTCTAATTCACTGATCTTATCTCTGGCTTTCCCTAGTCTGCTGTATATTCTTTCTAATGTGTTCTTTATTAGTGCTCTGTCATTCTTTATATTTGACTGGTCATTTTTTATAGTTCTATCTTTTCTCATGCTATTGAGAACCCTGTAATCATTATTCTAACCCTATATATGATAAATTTCTTATCTCCATTTCATTTAGCTTTTTCTCTGGAGAATTCTCTTGTTCTTTCATTGTTTCTTTATTGTGTTTGTTTGTTTGTTTGTTTTTTGTTGTTTTTTTCCCCTCCCCGTTTTGGCTGCCTGTTTGGCTTTGGGTCTATGTATTGGGTAGATCAATTATGACTCCGAATCTCTAGTACAGGTCAATGACAGATGTTGTTTATGGCTGGCCCTAAGTACCCTGTTTGGAGCTATCAGCAATCCACAGCTTGTGGCTCCCTCTGCTGAGGCTGCGTGCCTTGAGTAAAGACCAAAATGTGCACCAGGGATTATTTTTCCTAGTCCTGGGCCCAGAAGAGCAGGCAAAGATTCAAAGCCTCTAGAGATCTGCTTCCTGCAGTCTGGTTGATATATAGTCTTGGTTAAGCTCAGGCTATCAGCCAGGGTGTGTGGTGAGAGGTTTTACAATAGGGGAGGGAAATTGCTTCCTCCCTCACCCTCCAGGCAAACTTCCTGGATGGTAAAGATCTGCTGGAGAAAGATGTCCTCTGCAGTGTGAAGGAATGGCTCAGCACAGGAAACCAGGGTGGCTGTCTTATGACCACTAACCCCAGAGCCCCCAACCCTGTATTCTGTTCACATAGCTCTAGTCCACTCTGACCTCCCTCTGCCAGAGCCCAAGGTGAGTGGCTGCACATGAAATTTTGTGTGTTGGCCCTTTAAGGGGATGCCTGCATTTCCAGCCTTCTCTCCCTGTCAAATCACAAACATGCTGCTTTTCACAGCCAGATTTTATGTGGACACTTTTCTTAGTTCTGGTGCTCTGGGCTGGGGAGGCCCAGCTTTGGATTGAGACTCCAGAGTTCTCAGTGAGATCCCCCCAAAGCTGAGATATCCCTCCAGGAGTTCAGCTGCTGCTTGTGGGAGCCTTGCCAGCCCTTTGGAGCCTCAGCACTTCCTACCAGTCTCCATACGGTCTCTGCTTTCTGATCTTGGTTATCAGGCTTCTCTCCAGGTAGTCTTCAGTTGATTATTGAGGATTATTTTTCTATATTTTAGTTGTAATTCCAGTTTGGTCCTTGTTGGGTTGTCAGTGTAGCTGCCACTTACTCAGCTGCCATTTTGGAATCTCTCTATGTTAATATTGCTAATCTCAATTTTTATTCTAGCTTTTATTTGTTCAAACCTAAATAATAGAGATGAATTTGATTACAAGTACACATAGACAAAATCTAATTGCATAATAACACTAGTAGTCTATTCATCCATTCATTCACTCATTCAATAAATATTCATTGAGTGCCTACTATATGCTTGAATTATATGAGTTAACAAAAATAGTGAGGATTACTATTCTCAGAATTATTACATTTCAGTGGTGAACACATTCATAAAACAATAAAAATTATTAACCACAGCAGTATTTTGTATAAGCCATATTATAATTCAACTATAATATATAGTATGTTAGATTTTGATACAATACTGCTGTGACTTTCAATATTGGGTACATATCAATGAATTTTGAATTTTATAAACATAATTTGGTAGTTCATTTTACTAAGGAAACTGCTTCTCATTTATTCCTTTATTGAATAAATGTAACTAAATATTTATTGTTATAATTGTCAGTGTTTTTATGTTAATTTTTCTCATATTCATTTCTCTCCCTCAAATATAACATCATTTGCTCTCAAGCCTGCTTTGAATAAATAGATCTTTTTTCTTGGCTACTGAGAATCAATGGTAACTTTAGTTCTTATATTTGTGCTACAAATGATGACTGTCTCTAGTTTTTATTTTAATTGTTTCTAAACTACTTGTCACATACAAAAAAGCCATTAGGTGAGTAAAATATTTTCATATATTTTAGTGGAAGAAATTATGATCCAACCCAAAATATTTAAACAATTTTTGCAAATAAAAATATGTTGAGAAATGAACACCAGTTTTATATCAAGAACTAGTGGCCCGGTGCATGAAATTCGTGCATGGGGTAGGGGGTGTTCCTCAGCCTACCCTGCACCCTCTCCAAACTGGGACCTCTCGAAGGATGTCCTACTGCCAGTTTACAGGGATCGGGCCTAAACTGGCAGTCAGACATCCCTCTCGCAATCCAGGACTGCTGGCTCCTAACCACTCTGCTGCCAGCCTGCTCACCTCTAACTGTCCCCTGCTGCCAGCCTGCTTGCCTCCAAATTCCCCCCATCAGCCTGATCACCCCCAACTGTCCCCCCTGCTAGCCTGCTTGCCTCCACCTTCCCTCCCCACTGGACTACTCAACCCCAACTTCCCCCCTGCTTGCCTGCTCACTCCAAACTGCCCCCCACCGCTGTCCTGATCACCTCCAACTGATCTCCACTGATGACCTGCTTGCTCCCAACTGGCCCCCGTGCTGGTCTGCTTATCCCCAAATGGCCCCGCCCCCCACCAACATGATCCATAACTGCCCTCCCCTCTTTTTTTTAAATACATTTCTTTATTGATTTCAGAGAGGAAGGAAGAGGGAGAGAGAGAGATAGAAACATCAATGATGAGAGAGAAACATCAATCGGCTGCCTCCTGCATACCCCCCATGGGGGATCAAGCCCACAACCCAGGCATATGCCTTTGGCTGGAATCGAACCTGGGACCCTTCAGTCTGCAGGCCAATGTTCTGACCACTGAGCCAAACCGGCTAGAGCTGCCCTCCCCTCTTGGCCTCTAACTGGCTCTACCTTGGCCCTGCCACCATGGCTTTGTCCAGAAGAACATCCAGAAGGTCTCCTGGAAGGTCTCCCAGTCTAATTAGCATATTACCCTTTTATTAGTATAGATAGAGGCCTGGTGCACGGGTGGGGGCCGGCTGGTTTTCCCTGAAGGGTGTCCCGGGTCAGGGTGGGGGTTCCCTTGGGGCATGGGGCGGCCTGGGCAACGGGCCTGTGGTGGTTTTCAGGCCAGCCACACCCCCATGGGATGAGGGTCTCCACTGGAGGTGTGTGGCCAGCCTGGGTGAAGGGCTGAGGGCTGTTTCCAAGTTGGCTGCACCCCCTTCAGGGTGAGGGTCCCTGGTGGGGTGCTTGGCCAGCCTGGGTGAGGAGTTGATATCTGTTTGCAGGCTGGCCATGGCCCGGGGCAACCCAGGCTCCCAGACCCTACTTGAGCAGAGGCCATAGTGGATAGAAGCAGATATTTGGGATTTATTTACCTTCTATAATTGAAAATTTGTAGCCTTGAGTGGAGCCCACAGCCGGCCAGGGCAGGTGGGAAGCTTGGCTTTCTCCATCACCAGGGACAACCCAAGCCTCTTGTTTGCTTCAGCTTCATGGCCACCACCATCTTGGTTGCATTAATTTGCATACTCGCTCCTGATTGGCTGGTGGACGTGGCTTGTGAATGTAGTGGGGGCACGGTCAATTTGCATGTTTCTCTTTTATTAGATAAGACTAGAGGCCCCGTGCACAAAAATTTGTGCACTCGGGGGGGGCTAGGGGGGTCCCTCAGCCCGGCCTGTGCCCTCTCGCAGTCTGGGACCCCTTGGGAGATAACGACCTGCTGGCTTAGGCCTGCTCCCAGGTGGCAGAGGGCAGGCCCAATCCCTAGGTGCAGCCCCTGGTTGGGCTCAGAGCAGGGCCGATTGGGGGGTTGGGGCACCACCACCTTTAACACTCAAGGCAGGGTCGATGGGGACGTTGTGGCGCCACACCCTGTCACGCACAGAGCAAGGCCAATCAGGGGGTTGGGGCGCTGCCCCCTGTCATGCACAGAGCAGGGCCAATCAGGGGGGTTGGGGAGCTCCTCCTTGTCACTCACAGAGTAGGGCCGATAGGGGAGTTGGCGCACTGCCCCCTGTCACACACAGAGCAGGGCGGATCAGGGGGTTGGGGCGCCTCCACTCTCACACTCAGGGCAGGGCCGATGGGGAGGTTATGGCTCTATCCTGTCACACACAGAGCAGGGCCCGTGTGGTGAGGGGGTTGGGGCGCCGCACCCTGTCACACACAGAGCCGCAGGGTGATCAGGGGTTTGGGGAGCTCCCCCCATCAGGCACAGAGCAGGGCTGATCAGGGGGTTGGGGCGCCTTCACCTGTCATGAACAGAGCAGGGCCGATAGGGAGGTTGTGGCCCTGCCCCTTGTCACACACAGAGCCGCAGGGTGATCAGGGGGTTTGGGCGCTGCTCCCGTCACACTGATCCCGGTGCTGGGCGGCCTCTCGGCTCCACTGATCCCAGTGCTGGGAGGCATATTACCCTTTTACTATATAGGATAGAGGCCTGGTGCATAGTGGGGGCTGGCTGGTTTGCCCTGAAGGGTGTCCTGGATCAGGGTGGGGGTCCCCACTGGGGTGCCTGGCCAGCCTGGGTGAGGGGATGATGGCTGTTCGCAGCTGGTCACACACCCTTCAGGGTGGGGGTCCCCCCTCTGGTGCCTGGCCATTCTGGGTGAGGGGCTGAGGGCTGTTTTCAGGCTGGGACTGAAGCTCCCAACTGCTACTTTTTTTCTTTTTTTTTTATTCTGGGCCAGCTTTAGCTCTGAGGCTCCAGCTCTTAGGCCTCCGCTCCTGACAGCAGGTATCTGGTTTGTTTCGGTTCTACAATCGAAACTCTGTATCAACTCCAGCTCTGAGATCCCGGCTTGCTGAAAGCTGGTTTCTGGGGTTTTGTTTAGCGTCTGTATTTGTTACAATGTTTGAAACTGCAGGCTCAGAGGCAAGCAGTGGCAGGCGGGGAACGTTGGAGTCCTCCGTCACTGAAGCAATCAAGCCTCATGGTAGTTTCAAGCTTCCTGGCTGCCGGCCACCATCTTGGCTGACAGTTAATTTGCATATCTCGCTGATTAGCCAATGGGAAGATTAGCGGTCATACGCCAATTACCATGTTTCTCTTTTATTAGATAGGATGAATAAGTTGATAGTAAACACATCCATTGCAATAATATAATCTATTAAATATATATGGTACTTTGCAACCAACGAAGGAAGAACTTAACATTAGTTTGATAAAGGAAGGATGTGAGAGACACATGCTTTGTAGCTGATAGAGAATCAGGCAGTCAATTTTCAGGCAGGCAAACTTTATGACTTGAGGCTTAAGGATGTCTTGCTCTCAAACTCCATTTAAAAATAAACATATAGATGATGAAGTGGGTCAATGGGGAAACAGGGGGACACCTGCAATACTTTAAACAATAAAAATAAATAAATGAATAAATAAACACATAATGCCAAAATACCTTTAAACAAAAGTAGAGTCACATGGGAAAAAAACAAGCACAAGGATACTTCAAAATATATGGAAATAATACATGGGTAGACCAGACTGAAGATACATAGAAGATGCCGTGTCTTTGTCCACATTCTGAGATTAACTATACAAAGAAAACCATTTTGGTTACATATAAATATGGTGCACAGTTCAGTTTATTCTTTATGATATTCCATGACTAGAAACAGTTGAGTCCAGTTAAGTATTGGATATGTACATTCACCTGAAAGTGTCCGGTCCTTATTATAGTTATACTATAAAGATGTTTGTTAATGTAATAACACTTATATTTTAGGCATCCCATTATAATTTGGTTTATAAAAAGACAGATAATAATTACACAGATGAGCCGAAACCGGTTTGGCTCAGTGGATAGAGTGTCGGCCTGCGGACTGAAAGGTCCCAGGTTCGATTCCGGTCAAGGGCATGTACCTGGGTTGCGGGCACATCCCCAGTGGGGATGTGCAGGAGGTGGCTGGTCGATGTTTCTCTCTCATCGATGTTTCTGACTCTATCTCTCTCCCTTCCTCTCTGTAAAAAATCAATAAAAATATTAAAAAAAAAAATAATTACACAGATGAAATAGATTTACTTTGCAGATTTAATCATCAAGTAGAATGCTATGAAAACCTAACTTCTGAGGTATTCTAAAGTTGTTCTATTATTCCAGGTCATCTGTTTTGAGAGGTGATGGGGCAAGGTTTTATGGTAAGCACTGAGTGTGAACATTTTACTTTATGTATACTTGAGACACCTCTTGACACAAGACACTGTGAAACACAATTTCAACTTAAAGATTTGATAACTTAGAGTGATTAGTTGTACTTAAGAAATGTCAACTGTACAATACTCATAAAACATAACAGTTTAAACATAAAAAGTAGAAAATAATGGTGCATGCATTTAAATAAGAAATAATAATTATAGTCAGCCTTCCATATCCACTGGTTTTGCATCCACACAATGAACCAACCTCAGATTAAACAAAAATATATTTTAGGTTGCATTATTGCTAAACATGTACTATGCACAACAGGTCCATGAATAATGCTGTCTTCTTTAAATTCATTTTATTACAATGATGATGAAAAATAGCCTATCTAATAAAAAGGGAATATGCTAATTGACCACCACACCCTCACAAAGATGGCAGTACCCACAGTCACGAGATGGCGGCACGCACTCCCCTCAGCCCCACCTCATCCAGCTGGAGTCCCTCAGCCCCCTCGGGCCACTTCATCCAGCCTCAGTCCCCTCAGCCCCGCCGGGGGGTGGCAGGCACTGTGTGCTTCATCCAGCTGGAGTTCCCCAGTCCCCTCAGCCCTGCCTTACCCAGTCCACGCAGCATCCAGCCTCATCTAGCCTCAGTCCCCCAGTCCCCTCAGACCCACAGTGGCGGGAAGTTGTAGGTGATTGAGCCAGCAGGGGAGTAGTTAGGCATCAATCAGGATGGCAGGGGAGCAGTTAAGGGGCTATCAGGCTGGGAAGCATAGTGGTTAGTGGCAATCAGGCAGGCAGGCAGGCTGGTGGTTAGGAGCCAGCAGTCCTGGATTGTGAGAGGGATGTACAACTGCCAATTTAGGCCCAATCCCTTCTGCAGTTGGACATCTCCCGAAGAACACCCCCTCGATGCACGAATTTTGTGCACTGGGCCTCTAGTCCTATCTAAAAAAAGAGAAACATGGTAATTAGCACCCAACCGCTACCCTTCCCATTAGCTAATCAGCGAGATATGCAACTTAACTGCCAGCCAAGATGGCGGCCAGCAGCCAGGCAGCTTGAAACTAAAATGAGGCTTGCTTGCTTCAGTGACAGAGGACTCCAACTTTCCCCGCCTGCTTTGCCAGCCTCTGAGCCTGCAGTTTAAGAAACATTGTAACAAATATAGAAGCCAAACAAAACCCCAGAAACCTGCTTTCAGCGAGCTGGGATCTCAGAGCTGGAGTTATACATTGTTTCGATTATAGAACCAAAACAAACCAGATACCTGCTTTCAGCAGCAGAAGCCTCAGAGCTGGAGCCTCAGAGCTAAAGCTGGCCCAGAATAAAAAGAAAAAAAGGAGCAGTTGGGAGCTTCCATCACCCACCAGCCTGAAAACAGCCCTCAGCCCCTCTCCCAGACTGGCCAGGCACCCCAGTGGGTACCCCCACCCTGAAGGGTGTGTGACCAGCTGCAAACAGCCATCATCCCCTCACCCAGGCTGGCCAGGCACCCCAGTGGGGACCCCCACCCTGATCCAGGACACCCTTCAGGGCAAACCAGCCAGCCCCATCCATACACCAGGCCTCTATCCTATATAGTAAAAGGGTAATATGCCTCCCAGCACCGGGATCAGCAAAGCCACGAGGCCTCCCAGCACTGGGATCAGCGTGACAGGGGGCAGTGCCCAAACCCCCTGATTGCCCTGTGTGTGACAGGGGGTGGGGCCACAACCTCCCAATCCACCCTGCTCTGTTCGTGACAGGGTAAGGTGCCCCAAACTCCTGATCAGCCCTGCTCTGTGCCTGATACGGGGGAGCTCCCCAATCCCCTGATTGTCCTGCGGCTCTGTGTGTGACAGGGTGCGGCGCTCCAACACCCTGATCGGCCCTGCTCTGTGTGTGACAGGGTAGAGCCATAACCTCCCCATTGGCCCTGCCCTGAGTGTGAGAGTGGAGGCGCCCCAACCCCCTGATCGGCCCTGCTCTGTGGGTGATAGAGGGTGGCGCCCCAACCCCCTGATCCGCCCTGCTCTGTGTGTGACAGGGGGCAGTGTCCAAACCCCCTGATCTACCCTGCTCTGTACGTGGCAGGGTAAGGAGCCCCAACTCCCTGATTGGCCCTGCTCTGTGCGTGACAGGTGGTGGCACCGCAAACTCCCCATCCACCCTGCCTTGAGTGTGACAGGGAGCAGTGCCACAACCCCCCAATCGGCCCTACCCTGAGCGTGACTGAGGGTGGCATCACAATCTCCCAATCCACCCTGCTCTGTGCATGACAGGGGGCGGCGCCCCAACTCCCCAATTGGCCCTGCTCTGAGCCCGACCAGGGGCTGCACCTAGGGATTGGGCCTGCCCTCTGCCACCCGGGAGTAGGCCTAAGCCAGCACGTCGTTATCTCCTGAGGGGTCCCAGACTGCGAGAGGGCACAGGCGAGGCTGAGGGACCCCCCTTTCCCCCCCGAGTGCACAAATTTTTGTGCACCGGGCCTCTAGTCCTATATAATAAAAGCTTAATATGCTAAGTGTCTGTTCGACTGGCCAGCCATTCAACCAATCAAAGGGTAATACACTAATGATATGCTAAGGCCACTCAACTGCTCACTGTGACATGCGCTGATCACCAGGGAGCAGACAGTCAACCGGTCAAGCTGCCTGCCTTATCGCCCATAACCACTCCCTGCCTGCCTGATTGCCCCTAATCGCTCACTGGTGGGCAGCTGGCCAGGGTGAGGGGCCATGATCGTTCTGTTCTCTGTTTGTTCTTGTCATTTATTATATAGGATATATATATTGATTTAAGAGAGGAAGGGAGAGGGAGAGAGAGAGAAACATCAATGATGAAAGAGATTCATTGATCAGCTACATCCTGCATGCCCCCTACTGGGGATCAAGCTCAAAACCCCAGCATGTGCCTTTGATCTGAATCAAACCAGAGACCTTCAGTCCACCAAGCAAAACTGGCTAGGGCTATTTGTCTCTTAGTCATGTTAGAAATATGCATAGATGTTGGTTTGATACTTCTAAATTATTGATAAACATCTATCCTATTTTTGAAAATCAATGGAAAAAGACATATTTCAAATGCTGAAGAGTGCCACAAAGTCTTTTTGTTTCCCATTCTGTCTTGTTAATTATGTTGGAAAAGTTTTCCTTGCATACATAAAATTTATGACAGTTTTTAAAAGTAGAGTACATTAAATATATATGAGATATTTTATTAAGGGTAACTAAATATGTTGATATTGCTATTTTATGTAAAACAGAAAAACAGACAAAAAACTATAAACAAAGTAAGAGAGGGTTAAATTATATATCCTCATGAAATTGTTGAGTCTTTTCCAGGAGCAAAATGAGAGATATCATAATGGTGCTGTGCAAAATTGATCACTGGGAATTACTTGTTCTCACCACTCATGGAGCTAACAATTGTCCACTTTCTTTGGGAGTTTTCTCTCCAAAGCTACTTGGGTAAGCACAAAGAAACTATGGGTAGGCTAAAAAACAGTAATTTACTTAATGAGGTCCAGGGGAAAATATTCTCTGCAAATAAGCACTCAAGCAACTTAGAAAATTGCAAGTGTCTACATTCTATGGTTATCAGGCAACTACAATTTTCAAGATATTGAGTACAATTTACTTAACCCAAATCATGTTAATTCTTCTACCTTGTAACATTGTAATATAAATAAGAGTGACATGGCCACATGAAATTCCATACGCTATGTAAGCTTTTTTGCATTGAGTATTTGCTTTGGGAATTGTAAGTATGCTAACTTTCTCAAACTATTTTAGAGACTTTTCTTTGGAGTGTTTTTTTTTTTCTTTCTTAGAATTTAATTAATTAATAAATTAATTTACCAGACACTACATAAATGTTGTGGGCATGTGTTTTTGTCACCATCAGCTCTGTACAGTAAAAAAAATGAGTGTCCATTTTTGAAATAGCTAATTGTAGTAAATATCATTCAAAAGGAAAATTATTATTTAGTGCTATAAATGTTTTAATACATAGGTAAGGTCCATCCATATTATTTAAAAACTATTAGCGCGGTGCACGAAATTTGTGCAATGGGGTGGGGGGGGAAGGGGCTCCTCAGTCTGGCCTTCATTCTCTCCAATCTGAGACACCTCAGGGAATGTCCAACTACCTCTTTGTGCCCACACTTTTAACAGATAACAGCTCCATTGTTGTTTCTTTCTTATGCTTAAAACCATTGGAATTAGTAGGTATTCAAAGTGTGTATACATTTTCGGGGAACACCCTGTATATCTCTAGTTAGCAGTGAAAGAAACCAACAGCAGATTTGGAACCCCCAGACAGGGAACCTCGCTCCCTCCCCACATGTCTCCCCACTTCACTTTCCACCTTCGTGGGCAGCAGGAGAATCAGCGTTTTCCCTCATTAATTTGGAAAAGCACGTCCTGTGACCTGCTGCCCGGCAGGAGTGTGCTAGGTCCCAAGCAAGCGAGGCTCAGTCAGGGCAGCCTTCGCTCATGGGTGCTGGCACCCAAAGTGCACATTCCTCCTCTACAGTCGCCCGGACTATCCCACTGTTTCACTGAGAGGACAGAAATCCTCTCCACCTCTAGGTTCTTGATCTTGAACGCTGACTGAAGGCACCTCAGTGAGGGCCGCCCGCACCCACCAGGTGTGTCTGTCTGCATCTGCTCCTGCCTCAGCACCTGCATTAACTCCCTAGAGGTGATCTCATAGCTGCACTGGCCTCCAAGGGAACAGGGCATCACCACTCTGCCCTCTCACTGTCATCTCATAAGCGCCCATCCTCAGCACCCAGAACACCCAGATACTCTCCAAAGGACGTGACTGCATCAGAGGGGATGTGTGCACATCCTGTGGGGGTGTTAGGCATGCTGGGTTGATGGAAGTGTGGTGGAGAGGCAGGGGGAACTTGTGCACGCCTTGGATTGCAACTGTTGCAGGCACAGGAGGGTGACAGTGTGCTGGGGTTTGTTCGCACGCCACGGGGGGATGTGCACACCAGAGGCCTCTGGCTTTGCAGATCCGCAAACCCCTGTGGTGCGGCCAGGGGGACGTCAGTCTGGCCCGCCACAGTGGCTGTCCCTGCGATCCTGCACCTTCTGGGCCAGGAGGAAGATCTTGTGCAGCCACTCCTGGGCGCTGATGGCCTGCAGGCGCTACTTCAGCTCAGCCTGCCGGCTCTGCTTGGCACGCTCACAGCTGTCACCACTGCCATGTGGGGAGTACTGGCCACCCTCCACCAGCCTGCCTCCCCTGTCTGTGCTGCTCACCTGCCCAGAGTGACTGGCGCCGGGTGGAATCCAGGTGTCCTGCCCTGCCCATCCCCGGCCTATCTGCCCCTGTGCAAGCTGCTGCCCCACCTAGAAGGGTCACAGATCTGGGTCCCGGGACCGCAGACAGCCTCAAGCACTGCCACCTGCCCTGCAGGGTCACAGATCCAAGTCCTGGGACCGCGGACAGTCTCAATCTCAAGCACTTCCCCCCGCTCAGCAGGGTCACAGATCCGTGTCTTGGTCCCACGGACAGCCTCACATGCTGCCCCCCACCTGCCAGGTCACGGATCCGGGTCCCAAACCACGGACAGCCTCAAGTGTTGCCCCCCAGCCTGCAGGTCACGTATCCATGTCCCGGACCGCGGAGACCCTCAAGTGTTGCCCCCTGCCCGGCAGGGTCACAGATTAGGCCCTGGACCACGGACAGCCTTGCCTGCTGCTGCCCGCCTTCAATATGCAAATTAGCCACCCTCTTGTTGCTTCAGGGTAGGGGTCCCCACTGGGGTGCCTGGCCAGTCTGGGTGAGGGGCTGAAGGTCGTTTTTAGGTTGCCCGCACCCCCTTAAGGGTGGGGGTCCCCACTGGGGTGCCTGCTCAGCCTAGATGAGGGGATGATGGCTGTTTGCAGCTGGTCACACCCCCTTCAGGGTGGGGGTCCCCACTGGGGTGCCTGGCCAGTCTGGGTGAGGGGCTGAAGCCCATTTTCAGGCTGGCGGGCGAGTGAAGCTTCCAACTTCTCCTTCTTTTTCTTTTTTTTTTTTTTTTAATTCTGGTATTTATTTACCTTCTATGGCTGTCACTGGAGCTGAGAGCCAGCTTTAGCTCTGAGGCCCGGCTGCAGCTCTGAGACCTTGGCTGCTGAAAGCAGGGATCTGGGTTTGTTCTATAATTGAAACATTGTTGCGATCCTGATGGCTGAAGCCCGGCTGGCCAAAAGCAGGTTTCTGGGTTTTGTTTAGCTTCTATAATTGCAACATTGTTTCTTAGAGTGCAAGCTCAGAGGCTGGCATTGGCCAGCAGGGAACCTTGGCTTCCTCCAGCACTGGAGCAAGCAAGCCTGGCTGCCGGCTGCCATCTTGGTTGGCAGTTAATTTGCATATCACCCTGATTAGCCAATGGGAAGCGTGTCGGAGCTATGGTTAATTACCATGTTTGTCTATTATTATACAGGATAATCTCATTAATTATATATAGGTAATACATACAATCAAAAATGATAAAAATACTTAAGAAGAGTAAAAAGATAAACCTAGAAATTACCTCAGTAATTCTATCAGACTTTAACATTAAAACAGCATGTACAAATTTTCCTATCCAGAAGGGGAGGAAGAAATTAGATTAGCACAACTTTATTAATAATATCAAAAAATGAAAACAATCTAAATTTCCACAAGTAAGAAATGGATAACTATGCAGTCATTAAAATGCTTATTAAATACATACATGCTGTAATAAATTAGGATAATTGCAAAAAATCTGGATATGAACTGAATGTACAATATAAATGCACCAGTATTTTTGCTAGAGAAACAATAATGGCTTTCTGTGGTGGCAAAGGGCAGCTGTTGTCAGTAAGCTTAGTTTTTTCATTTACATATTTCTTATGGTATATTATTAATAATAAGCAATGAAGCTCTGATTTACTAAACTTTTTTTTTTAAATCCTCACCTGAGGATATTTTTTCCATTGGTTTTTAGAGAGTGAAAGAGAAAGGGAGAGACAGAGAGAAACACTGATGTGAGAGAGACACATCAATTCGTTGCCTCCCACACCCAGGGCAAAGATCCTGCAATCGAGGTATGTGCCCTTGACTGGAATTAAACCTGGGACCCTTCAGTCCACAGACTGATGCTCTATTCACTGAGCCAAACTGGCTAGGGCTTATTTATTAATTTTCAAAAGGAGATAAACAAGAAAGTCAGGGAGCAGGTACTGACTCTATGAGTTCAAAACCCTGTTCTGCTAAACAGTTTGTGTCTAGTATTGTGGATTGTTCAAGAAATGTTATTGAGTGGACAAATTTTTATGGTCAGAGCTCCTGGAAAAATTTCAGGGGTTAAAAACAGATTGGAAACCTTTAGTGCATCTCTATAAAACTCTCATTCTTCTCTCTGCCTGCCTAACCTACCACCACTTTGGCTGATTAAAAAATCAGTCCACTCTTCACTGCCTTCTCCTTAACAAAACTCACTTCATTTGATCTACATTAAATTAGTGTGCAGAAAAGTTAATATATTTAGGTTAAATAAATAATTACTAGTAAGTGGCAATGAATGATAGGTTTAAATATCAGTATGTGTTCGCTTATTTAATGAGAAACATTTCTAACCCACATAATCTTTATTGAATCTAGGTAATTTCCTGTGTAACTGAGATAGCTCCCTATCTACTTTCTTTCATGCTATTAAAATTCATTTTTAATAACTTAGTACAACTGAGTCAAACCTTCTAGTTCATATGAGTCTTTTCACATAGATCTCTCTTTAATAAAACACACATTTTTTCACTCCAAAGAGCTTTCACCCAGGTGTTCAAAAAGTTCTTCATAGCTATTGCAAAAACAATAATATCTTTCTTCCTTCCTCCCATTAAAAAATGATTTATTTAATTATTTTTCAAATTTAGATCATTTGAGGTATGCTTTACCTATGGTTTAGTACACCATTACTGACTTCCTTTTCTGGCAAACAGAGATAAGAGTTACTTTTTGCCTGAAACACTTTATAATCTGGGGGGCAGGGAACTATAATAAACAATGATTTTTAGACATTGTTTATCAGGCAGTGCAGGATTCTAACCCATGAGCGAGGGGAAGCAATTTATATAAGCACTATGATTGCCCCACAATACTGACTGGAGAGAGTTCCAGGTAACAGCTCAGGTGGAACCTGTCAAGATTTAAGTGTTGAGGGGGTGGAACTAAAAAATCCAGATAGTGCACACAGGATGGACGGCAAGGCAATAAAATGGAGAGGAGAAAGCTCCAGAAACAGTTCTGGCAGATCTGCAGTGGTCCTCTCCGTCTTTAGCTCAATAGGATCACCACATTCAGGTAAGGACGCAACCCTCAATGAAATAAGCCAGTCAGAGAAAGGCAAGTATCATATGACTTCACTAATACGTAGAGTTTAATAAACAAAATGAACTACCAAGAAAAATAGAGACAGACTCATAGATAGAGAGCAAACAGACAGCTCTGGTGGAGGAGTGGATGTTGGGGAATGTGGAAGGACTGAAAAAAATGAAAAGAGGAGAGAGGGAGGGAGAGAGAGAGAGAGAGAGAGAGAGAGAGAGAGAGAGAGAGAGAACTCATGGACATGGACAACAGTGTGGGGCTTGTGGGAGGGAGGGGTTGGAGATAAAAAAGAGCATAGAAGGGATTAGTGGTGCTGAAAAAATTTAATTAAATTAATAAAATTAAAATAAAAGAGTTAATACAGCTATAAGAATGTGAGAAGCCTGGCTGGCATGGCTCAGTGGATGAGCATAGATCTATGAACCAGGAGGTCAGGGCACATGCCCGGGTTGCGGGCTCGATCCCTAGTAGGGGGCATGCAGGAGGCAGCCAATTGATGATTCTCTCTCATCATCAATGTTTCTATGTCTCTCTCCCTCTCTCTTCCTCTCTGAAATCAATAAAAACCTATTAAAAAAATAATGTGAGAAAAGTTTGAGATGATCAAGTGCAGACACAAAATACATTATATATACATATATATTTCATATCAAACATATAACATAATATGTATAATATTGCCCTGACCAGTTTGGCTCAGTGGATAGAGCGTCGGCCTGCGGAATGAAAGGTCCCAGGTTCGATTCCGGTCAAGGGCATGTACCTTGGTTGCGGGCACATCCCCAGTAGGGAATGTGCAGGAAGCAGCTGCATTGATGTTTCTCTCTCATCAATGTTTCTAACTCTCTATCCATCTCCTTCTCCCTTCCTCTCAGCAAAAAAATCAATAAAATATATTTAAAAAAAATAATAATTGCCCTTATATAAATAATTAAATGCATTTAATTATTTTAACAGCTCTTATAAGTTTATTATAATTTTTGTAACAGTAAGGTTTGGACATGCTTCCTAGTTTATTTGTATTTTTCTATTATTTGTGGTTGGTTTTTAGTTAATATAATTTATGACTAAAACATCTGTTACTTATAAGTGTTTCTAAAATGTTTTAATGACATAAAATTGTCTGCTTATTTATTAATCAACCTATAAAACCTTTTGATGCATTTAGTAGATTTTGTTTTACAGTTCAAATTATTGTAAAGTCAGTATTTCTTGCAGGTATGTGTATCTAAAAAGTTGATTTCAAAAATTACTTTTAAAACACTTGTCTTGCAAACCATGCTCTTGAACAGAATATCAATCTAAATTTTTGTTCAGCATTTATATTAGGTTAAATATATTTTCTATGGATTTTGAGGAAGATATAATTTTGAATTTGGGGGGATTGATTTATTCTAGAGTGGATTTTCAGCTGACCAATATATAACAAGATCATTAAAGAAAAATAAGGATGGACACAAGATATTCCTTTCTCAGGTCCTCAAGGATTCCTTGTCCTGCATGATTTCCTCAAGATAATGGCAAGTGGTTCATCAATGACATCTGACATTTTCTTAATTACCCTCAGGGCACATGACAGGAGAATGTCCTGATTAGAATTCTTTCCATTTTTCCAGGAGATATTTTCTCATTTCAGCCTGATCCTCATTCCATGCTCCAGGTAACAGGTTTTTTCAAACACTGAAAGCTTTATTGCTGTCTATTATCAGTACTTCTCCTTACCTGTCAAGTTAATTTCCTCTGATTATCCTTTTTTGCCTAATATATGCACTTTTTTTAAAGAGCAGGTAACTTTTACGGACAGTTAGGGGCATTTTCTCTCTAATTTTGTTAGTTCTACATTAAACAAATACATCTACTAATTAGACATTTCAGCTTTTTCACCTGACTTTGAATTCTCTGTTTTATAAGTAGGTTTTTAAATCAATGATCAGTTATTGAACTCTAGGCATATTTTCCATTTTCAATTTAGTGACACAATGGGATTCTCTCATTAAAATGTATTCCTAGTACGTGACATTTTAAAATACCTTTTATTATATTTGAGTTAGAATTTTGCCTGGGCAAGAGTTAGTGGAAGGGTTACATCAGAAGCATTCCCTTTGTGGGGTGAAAATACTGGATTTGGAAAGTAGAGAATGTGAGTTAAACTATGTCTCTTTGTGATCCTGAAACAAATTTCATTCATCACCCTCCTATTCTGTTTCAATAAGTAAAAACCATGCCTAAGAATTCTTGCCCTGCCTACCTCACAAAGGAGAATGCATATGAAAACACTGTGTAGAGCATGAACTGTAGACAAATGCAGCCTACTGGAATTAAAAATGCATTCTGTAGAGGATACATAAGAAAAGGCACTATTTGAGGAGCTGAGAAAAACTGTTAGGGTCATGTCTTCTAAACTTCAACATTACCCTTGAATTATAGTTAACCTTCAGAAACACTATGGTTTACTTTATTTTAAAAATCAGATGTTGCCCTGACTGGTTTGGCTCAGTGGATAGAGCATCGGGCTGCGGACTGAAGGGTTCCAGGTTCGATTCCAGTCAAGGGCATGTACCTGGGTTGTGGGCACATCCCCAGTAGGGGGTGTGCAGGAGGCAGCTGATCAATGTTTCTAACTCCCTATCCATCTCCCTTCCTCTCTGTAAAAAGTCAATAAAATATATTTTAATAAATAAATAAAAATCAGATGTTGTAGGGTATAGCAAATCTCCTGTTTTCCTAGCTTCATACTATAAAAGTGGATAATCCTGTGTCATTCCCTTGGGAGTGGGAGGCTATCAAAAGCTTTTCCTGCACAACTCCCTCCAGCTGAGTTGATACACATACCTTTTCAGTTCAGTGTCAAGATCCCATTGAACTCTGTGTCAGCTGACCAGACCCTTAAATTTCCTTCCAAGTTTCATTCCTAGTTCTCACTGATACTGAGATGTTGCCACTTGAAGCTTTATCACTACCTAGGCCCAGGGCTAAAATTCTGGCACAAATATCAGACAACAGGAAAACATGAAATGTTCAAGCTTGACATGGAGGCTGTCTTTTTAAATATTTCACTTATCAATTTCATTTCATTAGGGCAGATTAAGAGAAAAAAGGAGGGCTTCAGAGTTTGCTTTAGTTTAGGGCAGCAGTCGGCAAACTGCGGCCCCTTGAGTGTGGCTCTTCCACAAAATACCACGTGCGGGCACGCATGTACAGTGCGATTAAAACTTCATGGCCACACTCAAGGGGCCAAAGAGCCACATGTGGCTCGCGAGCCGCAGTTTGCCGACCACTGGTTTAGGGGATGAAGAGAAAGAGAGGTAATGTGTTTTGGATTTGATGCACTAGAATTTTTAAGAAATGGATATTAATCAGTATAGTACCTAGATTGATGTCTTAAGTAAAACTACCCACGGTTTATTTTGTTGTTGTTGTTCCAACAGACACAATGGTCTTTCCTTTTCCAAGATAATGATTTGGAATTTAATTATGTGTTAATTCAGTACTAACCCTGGGCTTTGGGCAAGTCACTCAACTTCTTTGAGACTTTATTTCCAAAGTTGTAAAATGAAATTGCTAATAACTTCTTGACCTAAATTCTATGAATAGTAATCGAGATAATGTAGAGGAAAACATTTAAGTGAGAAGAATATATTATAATTGGTATATTATAATTGGTATACATTTCACCTTGAGCAAGATCAGTAAAGTACACACAGACAAACCTACAGACAAAAATGTAAGAAATTGGACCATTATGTTAAAGAGGATAAACTCTAAATGTGGCTCTGAGAAACATTTACACTATGTAAGAACAGAATACATAGAAATAAATTTGCTAAATAGGTGGCTTAATTGTTTTTTGTTTGTTTTTAATTCTTTATTGTTTAAAGTATTACATGAGTCTCCTTTTTCCCCCATTGACCTCTCCCTCGCCACCCCCTCCTCCAATCACAAGCCCTCACCCCCCTACTGTCTGTGCCCATTGGTTTTGCTCCTGCGCGTGCATACAAATCCTTTGGTTGATCTCTTACCCCTCACTCTCCACCTTCCCTCATAGGCTGTACAGTCTGTTCCATGCTTCTATGACTCTGATTCTATTTTTGTTCATCAGTTTATGTTGTTCATTATATTCCACAAATGAGTGAGATCATGTGATATTTATCTTTCTCTGACTGACTTATTTCACTCAGCATAAGGCTCTCTAGTTCCATCCATGCTGTTGCAAATGGTAAGAATTACTTCTTTTTTACAGCAGCATAGTATTTTATTGTGTAGATGTACCACAGTTTTTTAATCCACTCATCTGCTGATGGGCACTTAGGCTATTTCCAAATCTTAGCTATTGTAAATCGTGCTGCTATGAACATAGGGGTGCATATATGTTTTCTGATTTGTGTTTCTGTTTTCTTAGAATACATTCCTATAAGTGGGATTCCTGAGTCAAATGGATGTTCCATTTTTAATTTTTTGAGGAAACGCCTTACTGTTCTCCACAGTGGCTGCACCAGACTGCATTCTTAACAACAGTTCAAGAGGGTTCAGGCTTAATTGTTATAACTAAGCATTGAGGAATGCTAATATCAATAACAACCAAAGTAGAAGAAAGAGATACAGAGAGATTTTTCTAGAAGGATTGGGAGCTTATAGGATTTAGGTGGGCAGAGGTTGTTGGATAGAGAAACTCACAAGTAAGTATAGAAACATTCATGAATGTGCACCTGCAGAATTAGGATGGCCGTATAGAGCAAGAAGGATATTAAACTGATAGGAACCAAAAATAAAAGCTTATATTATCTTCGGGCAGACGTGAGAAAATCAGTTTAGAGAATATTGTTTAAAGACATAATGAATTTAGTGGGATGGGAAATACAAACTAATAAAAGCTTTCAAGCAATTAAATTACATAAGAATTTTTCTAAATTGTTCTGCTTTAAAAATGTAGTTTAGCAATGATGAGAAGGAAAATTAAGTCTTGGAAATTAGTTATGAGTTTGTGGTACATATTTGTATTAAAGGTGATGATGTTATGCAACCAAATACTAACAGTAGGAATAGAGAAAAAGTAAAGTACTTAACTCAAGAAAGATAATAATATCAGTTCTAAGACTGACAAAAACTGAAGCAAATCACACTGTGACTCATTCCTGAGAATTCCTTTCATCATATGAGTAAAATCTAGTCAAAATTAACATCAGTAACAAACACAAATAACTCACCAAAAAGGAAACCTGATATGTACATATTAAGAAAGATATGTGTGTGTGTGTTTTTCTGGAAAATTGTTTTATTTATTTTTAAAATATTCAATTTTCATATACCTTATTTTTTTTTAACTTCAGCTTACAAAGCTCTCATTGTTTGACTACTTCAGTTTCTGAATAGGATTCAACAACATGGAATTGTCAAGAGTTAGGTCTGGGCTGATTTTGCAAAATTGCTGTCTGCTAGATATACTTCTGAAAGTAGTTGTCAAATCAAACAAAGCTGCATTGCCTGCAAGCTACTGAAAGCAAAAAAGACTAACATAAAATAAATGGTTGACCTGGCTCAGCATTACAGTGACGGAAAGCTATGCATGTCAGTCAGATTATCATACCATTCTTCCTGGAACAAGTAAAACATAGGAGAAGGAAAAGATAAAAACTGAAACCTGAAAAGTATGTGGAGACCAAGGAAAGAAATGGCACACAGTGGAAAACTAAAGGCAGGCACAGCACAGTAGACAAGCTAGATTCACTTTCATTTAGTAAAATATTTACTCATTAATTTCCTTTTTTTTTTTTTAAGTTGATCACCTTAAGGCCATAAAGGTTAACTGAAACAACCCCAAAAGCACAGGAGAGCAACACGAATATCTGATAGGGAAAGGAATCAATGAAGACAAGCTGTTTTAACTTTGAAGAATTATTAACCATCAGAAAAGTAAAAAAGCTTAAAAAACAAGGAGACATAAATCAAAGAGGAGAGTGTGAAAAATTTATTCTTAAATCCAGTTGACATGCCAGTTTACCCAGTCAAGAACTAAGGTAATAGCTTAAAACATCTTGGGAACTTTTCTATAAAGTATGGTAAAATAAAAATAGAAAGGGCTTGCCAGCTTGGCAGGTATTCACATACTTATTGAATTCTTAATTACCCAAAGTCATCTATTTTAAAAAATCTGATGCTCTTTGTTCACTGCTGTTAAAAAATTTAATATCACTTTAAAAGTCACACTAAATTTTTGATGGGTAAGACTGGAAAAAGCAATGCTTTCTGATGAGGGGTTTGCTTTTAATGACATCCTTTTAGGAACTGGACAACTGGCCCTTCTGACTTAGAAACAAAGCCATGTTCAACTTATCTAAATATCCTATCTAATAATAGACAAACATGGTAATTAACCATACCTCCTACATGATTCCCATTGGCTAATCAGGGCGATATGCAAATTAACTGCCAACCAAGATGGCGGCTGGCAGCCAGGCAGCTGAAGCGAACAGGAGGCTTGCTTGCTCCAGTGATGGAGGAAGCCAAGGTTCCCCGCCTGCCTTGCCGGCCTCTGAGCTGCACTCTAAGAAACAATGTTGCAATTATAGAAGCTAAACAAAACCCAGATACCTGCTTTCAGCAGCCGAGGCCTCAACCTGGAGCCGGCCTCAGAGCTAAAGCTGGCTCTCAGCTCCAGTGACAGCCCTAGAAGATAAATAAATCCCAGAATAAAAGAAAAAAAGAAAAAAGGAGAGGTTGGGAGCTTCAGTCGCCCATCAGCCTGAAAACGGCCCTCAGCCCCTCACCCAGACTGGCCAGGCACCCCAGTGGGGAACCCCACTTTAAAGGGGGTACAGCCAGCTGTAAACAGCCATCAGCCCCTCATCCAGCTGGCCAGGCACCCCAGTGGGGAACCCCACTTTAAAGGGGGTGTGGCCAGCTGCATACAGCCATCAGCCCCTCATCTTGGCTGGCCAGGCACCCAAGTGGGATCCTCACCCTGATCAGGGACACCCTTCAGGGCAAACCAGCTGACCCCCACCCATTCACCAGGCCTCTATCCTATATAGTAAAAGGGTAATATGCAAACTGACCCTAACAGCAGAATGACTGGGAATGACTGGTCACTATGACACACAATGACCACCAGGGGGCAGACGCTCAATGCAGGAGCTGCCCTCTGGTGGTCAGGGAGATCCCATGATGTTCCTCCAGTTTTCCCTGGCCACTTACAATGCTCTCCACCCTTAATATAGTTACAGCTCTTCTGAGTCACATGTTCAGTCCTACTACCCAGCACCTTTCTTCTCCCATGCAGTGCAATATAACCTTGTAGTTACTTCCTTTCAGTATTGGAGATATATTGTTACTAGAGGCCCAATGCATGAAATTTGTGAAAGAGTAGGCCTTCCTTCCCCCGGCTGCTGGCACTGGCTTCCGTCTGGCACCTGGCACCTGGGCTTCCCTCGCAGCCCAGGCTTTGTCCAGAAGGTCATCTGGTCTAATTAGCATATTATTCTTTTATTATTATAGGTTAACTAAACCAATTCATGTGCCTGAGGCTTCAAATGACTAAAACCAAAATTGTCAGATTTTGGAATAAGAAGAGGTTTATTGATCGAGAAGGCACCAACTGAGAAGATGAGAGACATAATGGTGCCTCAAATCCATCTTGCTCACTCACTGGACTAGGTTCAGGTTTTTAAGGAGATAGGGGGAGCAGTTATGTGGAAGTATTAGTAGGGCAAGCTTTAATTGGAGGACAGTGGAACTTGTCCATTTATGCTAAAGGTGTGTCAACACCAGATTTGCCTGAACAAGGTACCATTTGCTTCTGAAAGGTTTTGGTGTTTAAGTTTCTGATGTGTCCTGGTGCTTTGGTACTGTGTGCATGTTGGTGTGGGGGAAGGCAAAACTTTGGTTTTGTGTGCAACTGGAGATCAAAGTTCTCTCCTCTCCCCATGCTTTGGCTTCATGACTTGTGGTTTTGATCTGTTATCTCTGAAAAGCAACTCAGTATCTTGTTAAATAGGATAGAATCATTTTGAGTTAGTTCTGCAGTTACATTGTCTTTCTATTTATCTGAACACCTGTATCTTCTACATGAATGATCCACACACCAAAGTCATCTGCTTGAATAGAAATTTCCCCCTCCACCATATTTCAACCACATACATTTATGTCCACAAACTTGATTTTGTCTTTGCCTCACGTTATTATACCTCTAAAATATTAAACTTATCTGTGATATTGGGATTTATAATTTTTAAAATGTAGTTTGTTTTGACCTGTTTCTGGTATAAAATTCCTAAAACCCTTGGAATCTCCTGTGATGAAAGCCTTAATGGTATATTTTGTTATGAGTATGGGAACTTCAAGCCCTTTCCCCATAACTTGCCCTTTGAATTTCTTTATTTGGCTGTTCCTGAGTTATATTATTTTATAGTATACTAGAGGCCTGGTGCATGAAATTTGTGCACGGAGGGGGGGGCATCCCTCAGCCTGGCCTGCACCTTCTCCAATCCGGGACCCCTGCCTTCCTGATCACCACTAACCACCTCTGCCTGCTGGCCTGATCACCCTAAATGTTCTCCCCTGCCGGCCTGATCCCCCTAATTTCTCTCCCCTGCCAGCCTGATCACCCCTAACTGCCTCTGCCTTAGCTCCTGCCACTGTGGTTTTGTCCAGAAGGACATCAGAAAGGATGTCCGGAAAATGTCCAGTCTAATTAGCATATTACCCTTTTATTAGTATAGATTGCCAATCTAGTAAGTAAAATGTTTCTCTGAGCTCTGGGAGCTGTTCTAACAAATTAATTGAAGCCAAGAAGTGGGTTTTGGAATCCCCAATCTATAGTCTGTCAGTGAGAAGCACAGGTGACACTTGGACTTGCCATTGGTGTCTGAAGCGTGTGTGTGGATGTGGGGGCAGTCTTATAGCACTGTGGCCTTAACCTGTGGATCTGACTGTACCTCCAGGTAAGTAGTGCCAGAATTCAGTTGATTCATAGGACACTAGCTGTTGTCCAGGAATAAGTTGGAAAAACAAAACAAAAACACATTGGGATTAGTGTCAGAATTGTTTTTTCATCCCACCCTAATTAAAATTACACATCCTTCGTTTCCCTTAACTCAGTAATTTCCTTTACCTTCTATTTTACCTAATAATCTTCTCCAGTCCCTTGGCAGCACTATCATATTAAAAATCATTTTTCCCTTTTTTAAACTTCTGACCCTATGATATCCTTACTGATTCTCAGCTGATGTGTAGTATTATTTTAAAGACAGTGAAAAGGTAATCAAATAGAAACCAAACTCTTACATTTCCCCCATTTTTTTATGGTTCTATCTTTTTGTCTGCTTCCATGTGTCTCTGTTTTATGAACTTCTACTCAACTGTGGTCAGGTCTTAGCTTTGATATACTGACTTCCCCAAACTCCCATTGGATGCCTCTTCCATTTGTTCCCAAAGCTTCTTATATTTCCTCTTTATTTCAATATATCTGTTGACATGGCATCAATATATTAAGTTAGGCAAACACTTCATTTAACAAAGTAAATTCTAGAATATTTATTTGTATGCATACACATATACAACACATGAATACAAGTTGTATATATATATGTGTGTGCATATATATACATATATATATATAGATTTACAGATATAAGGAAATATATATATATATATATATATATATATATATATATATATATATATATATACAGTTATTCCTTTAGTTAACCAGTATGAATCAAGTCTTTTCATTATGTTATAATGTCTTTAGCCAAAAGAGCACCTTCCTACTTTTGGTAGACTTCTTTTAGTACAGTTTCATATTTAAAGGAAAATAGAAAAAATAATAGAGTTCCTATAAACAGAACACCCATTTTACCTTATTATTAACATCTTACTTTAATATGGTACATATGTTGTAATTCAGCAGTTCTCAACCTGTGGGTCACGACCCCTTTGGGGGTCGAACGACCCTTTCACAGGGATAGCCTAAGACCATCGGAAAACACATATATAATTACATATTGTTTTTCTGATTAATCACTATGCTTTAATTATGTTCAATTTGTAACAATAAAATTGGGGGTCACCACAACATGAGGAACTATATTAAAGGATCGCGGCATTAGGAAGGTTGAGAACCACTGTTGTAATTAATAAACCAATATTAATGCATTATTATTAAGTAGTTTATATTTTCTTCATTTTTACCTAATGTCCTTTTATGGTTTTACTAGAGGCCCAGTGCACAAAATTCAGGCACAGAGGGGGAAGATGTCCCTCAGCCCAGCCTGCACAGTCTCCAATCCAGGACCCCTTGGGGGATGTCCGACTGCCGGTCATCTTTCTCACAATCCAGAACCACTGGCTCCTAACCACTTACCTGCCTGCCTGCCTAATGCCCCTAACTGTTCCCCTGCCTGCCTGATCAGGATCCCTCAGCCCAGCCTGTGACCTCTTGCAGTCGGGAGCCCTCAGGGGATGTGAGCCTAAGCCAGCAGTCAGACATCCTTAGCTTTGCTATGGAGGTGGGAGAGGCTCCCGCCAATGCTGCTGTGCTTGCCAGCTGTGAGCCCAGCTCAGGGTTTCTAGCTGAGCAACATTCCCCCTGTGGGAACACACTGACCACCAGGGGGCAGCTCCTCCATTGAGCATCTGCCCCCTGGTGATCATTGTGCGTCATAGTGACTGGTTGTTCCGCCGTTTGGTTGATTTGCATATTAGCCTTTTATTATATAGGAAAATCTCCTCCAGGAGACCATATTACATTTAATTCAGTTAATCATGTCTCCTTAGGCTCCTCTGGAAGATATTAGTTTCTCAGACTTCTTGTTTTTATGACCTTGACAGTTTTGAAAAGTAATAGCATTTTAAGGATGCTTCGCTATTTAAATGTATCTGATATTTTACTTATGATAAAACAAGGGTTATGGATTATTGGGAGGATGATTGGAGAGGTAAAGTGCCATTGCTGTATACAAAATAAAGGTAAATAATACAGCATAATTTATGACTATTAATGTTAGATTGCCTGGCTGAGGTGGTGTTTGTAGGGGTCCTCCACGGTAAATTTGACCTCCCCCCTCTTTATACTGTGTTCTTTGGAAGAAATCAATTATGTGCATCATACACTTAAGACAAAGTTATATTACTTTTTTTTTTTTTTTTACAGATTATCTATGTAAATTCTTTGGAATTCTATATAGATTTGCCTCTTATTAAGTAATTTCATCACTTAATTATATCGCTATAGATTCATAGGTATTTATGTTATCCTGTGGGTTATAATCCATTATTACTTTATTTTATTGATTAAATTGTTCTAGGTTTGACCATTGGAAGATCTTTTAGTTGGCACACTCTTATTTTGTATGGTGTTTATATGCGTGTGTGTGTGTGTGTGTGTGTGTGTGTGGTGTGTGGTTAGTAAATTTTACCTTTATTTTGTTTAAGCACTCTTTTATTTTCTGGCATTACAAGAGCCTCCAGGCTCATCTTATATTTTCTTTTTTTTTTTTTTTTTTTTTTTTTTTTTTTTAAATATATTTTATTGATTTTTTACAGAGAGGAAGGGAGAGAGATAGAGAGTTAGAAACATCGATGAGAGAGAAACATCGATCAGCTGCCTCCTGCACATCTCCTACTGGGGATGTGCCCGCAACCCAGGTACATGCCCTTGACCGGAATCGAACCTGGGACCTTTCAGTCCGCAAGCCGACGCTCTATCCACTGAGCCAAACCGGTTTCGGCTATATTCTTGTATCAATCCTACATTTAGCCATTTCTTCAAGCCTGGTTTCTTTTATTGGAGAATAGAATTCAAAACTAAGATTGGGGTGCTAGGTGTGATATTTGCTACTGGGTATTGGTTCCTTTTAGGCCCCTCTCAGCTGACAAGAGTAAGGAAATATGTTTGTATACAAACCTGTATATGGTAACATATATTTCTGTAATTAAACCCCCGTATCTATATTAAGCTAAACATGAATTATTACTGATGCCTCCAACATGAATTACCAGAAAAGGATCTCTGTGTGCGTCACTCCCTTCGCTTATCTTTAAATTCTCACTCTAACACTCAAAAACTTGGCTTCCACAATCTGCCATCCATTTACTTGAGTTTGCACTTCCAGTGTATGCTATTTCAGTATCAGAATTGTCAAGAATTCCCCCTGTGGACATAAACTTAATCTACTGGAGTACAGTGTCCATGTGCTGTTACTGTTGCCTTTGAGGCTCTGTCTTTGGAGTAGACACTCCCAGTCTCAAGCTTCACTAATAAATTCTCCTTCACTTTAAACTCTAAAAAAAGTTTCATCTTTCCCTACTCCTGCCAGATACATGAGGGGGTTTCTGTTTGTTTGTTTGTTTGCTTGTTTGTGACTCATCATCATGAGGACCTGGTGAGTTTCTAGAGATGAGACTCACAAATATGTAGAGGTCCCCCTAAGACTGAGGCCCCCAAGACTTTCTTATTCTCACACTAGTTCATACTCAGACTTCAGCAGTTCGCCCAAATGATCAGTTATATCAGTTATATGTTCCCACCATTTACTTTTTCAGCAGATGCTGCTTTACGTAAGCAGGTCTCAGTTATTAATCTTTGTATTCATTCACCTGTCATTCAAGATTTTGGAGTGACAGTTTGAAGTTTGATGGATCCAAGAAGAGTAGTTTATTGAGCATTTTTAGCTTAATTTGTTTTTGTAAGGACAGGAGTAATGACTTTAAAGTTATGACTTATATAGTCTTACTGAAACCAGAAGTTCTTCATTTGATTTAAGGAAGCACCTGGACTAGATAGACTCTTTTAACTCCTGCAGATAAAGTTTTCTCAACTCCCCATGAGAACAGCCATCTGAAAATGCTGTGAATTCAATTATTGTACAGACTCAACCATCAATCGCCCCAGGCCAACCTTAGGGTCACAGTTTATTCATCTTCCATGTATAATAATGAGATAAAATGTCTAATGCTAATAATTTTGAGATAAATACACTATCCAAATGAAAGAAAGTGCAAAGAAACAGAGGAGACTGGGGAAAATGAAAAGCCATTGAGCTAGCAAAAAGTCATGCCAGTATGCCAATTTTTTACCATTTGAATGTGATTCACAGTTTTACATATCCATTATGTAGACCTTGTCACAATTTACATATTTCCACAGAGTATAATGGAAGTGTGTAATTATAAGACCAAATCATGAAGAAAAAAAAACTTAGAACTATGTCCAGTGCATTACATGTAATAAAGCAGGAATATTTCTCCTGTATTTTAGAGCATCACCATACTTAATACACTTACCTGTTGCCTGAAAGCCATTTATATAGAACAGCTCAGTCTACCCAAGTTCTCAGTAAGTGAATTGTTTTTGCATATTTTATCTATGAACTATCTAGTACAATGTGTAATTATAGCCAGCAGCAGCCATATTAAAAGAAATATATTTCTAACCCAATGCTATTATAAAGAAATCTCCATTAAATATATTGACTACCTGCATCAAATAAAAATTGGTTAATAGTCATCTTAATTCTTCTCAGTGAGAGTGAAAACAGGGACAGGGATATCTCTTGATGATAGGTTTTTTTAGGCATATGAAAAACTATTTATTGTTAGTGACAGAATCATCTTTCACTCTCTGTGAGAATGGCAGAACGATAAATGTTTGCATCATGACAGTATCTTATAGGTTTTTGTTTAAATCCAATTTGAAAGGGGTAATTTACTCTTTCCTTATGAAGACACCTCTACATTGTACCTATAGTATACTTCATGAAACTGATCATGGATTCTCACTGCAAGAGCCTTATGACTGACTAATGGCTTTCAATGATCAGTAATTGATCAAAATATATTTCCAGATTACACACCGACAAGCCATTTTAGTACAGCAGACACAATTTACAGAGCTTATCATAGTTCAAAGTTATACTCCTTTGCCTCAAAGTCTGCCCTGATGTACTTCAGAGTCTGAGAAAAAGAGTGACATTATCAAAATGACACTTTTGGGAAATGATTCTTGGTGCTCTTGGGTGTGATTGATTAGAGTAGCGGAAACTGGTGCTGGAGAGGTTAGAAAGGAAGGGCTTTACAGACATTTAGATTCAGGCTGAATTTTCCTGGATGAGAGCTCTGGCTTATGGCTATACGTGTGCAAACTAATAGAAAGTATGTGAAAAATTAAAGAGAAGGTTTTAGCTAGACTTGGAAACACTCTGAAAATCAAAGGAAATGATTATATTTACTTGCCTTCTTACTGAGTAGAAATATCATTGATTATGAGCTTGGGAAAATCCTTACACAAAAAATGGATTAGCTGTTGTTTGTATGAAATAGGGGATATTTTCAAAAACAATAAATTCTTCGGATGGGAAGATATTGTTTTGTAGATTTGGATGTCCAGTGGTGTGTGTGTGTGTGTGTGTGTGTGTGTGTGTGTGTGTGTGTGTGTGTGTCTGTGTATGCACGTGTTGTCCAGTTATAGCAACTCAACCACAATGCTAGAGTCAAATGTCTTGAAAAGCCCTTTTTTAAAAAAAAAAAATGCCACTAGCAGTTGGACTTAGTCCCTCTCTTACAGGCTTTATTGAGCTCTGACAGAAATAACACTATTATCAGCCAGATCTGGAAGCATCTCCCTAGGAAAATATGAGTGAGAGCAAACAGTGTGGTTGTTTTTGGATAATGATGATATCACACAAAGAATATTATTCCCTCTCTCATGTGGGTGTTTCTACCCAGAATTAAGTAAAGGAGGATCTCTGAGCATCATTTCATCATTTGCAGAAATTAGAAATACCTTTAAAAAAGATGATAGTAGGGTGGTCAGCCTTGTTAAATATGAATTTTAGGTAAATAATATTTTTTTTGTATTACATATATGTCCAGTGCAATATTTGGGACATACTTAAACAAAGTTATTCATCTGAAAGTAAAGTTTAACTGGTACCTTGCATTTTTATTGTCTAAATATGGCAACCTGGGTGATAGGCATGTTGTTTCCTGGTAGGTATTTGATGACTGACAGCATGTTCAGTTTTATTCTCATACAAACACCTGACTCAAGCATAATGGAAAAATATTTTAAAAAGCATTATGAAAGGCTAAGAGTATGGTATAGTGTTGAGATATCTCAGTGAACCAGTTCCATGCTTTTGAGACTTTATGTAATAAGCCAGGTTCTCTTTCCATGTAGAATTGGGTGCCTGCCAGAGATTTCAGAGTAGCTGAACTCCTAGAATATAATGTGTGAAAGAACACCCGGGGTGTCTTCATAAAGAGAAGAATTTGATTCAGAAGGTCTGGGATGGTGCCTGAAATTCTACATTTCTGAGAACTCCAGAAAATTGCCCAGGCTAAACTCACAACTACCACACTTGGAATAGCAATGCTACTAGAGTCCAGAGTCTGACTGTTAAAATTTGAAGTCTGAAAACTTGGTCTTGCCAGTGATCTCTGGGATGTTGGTGATTTAGAAATACTAACCTGAATTTAATCATGCAAACAAAACAAGTATAAGAATCCAGAAAGTTATGCTATATTACTCTCTTACTACATGCTGTTTTATTTGAATTCAACTACTTTTTTTGGGAGAGAATTAGTGAAGGGAAAGTTACTTTGAAAGAACTGAACAAGAGAAAAGGGAGGCAGAAAATAATAAAATACATTTAATCCACAGGACAATAAGTCTAATAAAGCATCACACAACTTGTCATGTTCCTAGGAACCTGGCTAATCACTCTGCTGGAGTAAATGTGTTTTTTAAATAATAAGTGCTGGAGGCCTCCTTCCAAATACTCATGTTCTTTTTTCTTTTTTCTCCTTGATGGTTATATCCATTTCACCAACTCAATATTTTTAATTTTAGCACCACAGATTTAGCTATTTTGTGGAAGAATTTTAGCTTTTTCAGATGACTTGGCAATTATTTGATAAGATCCAGTATAAGATGATTTTATTATTTAACTCCTCAGAGATTTGGCAGCTTTTAGATTTCAAATAGTAATTTGTTTTGTATAAGTAACTGAAAGCATAATATGTTTAAAAGAACTATTGGTAAAAAATGAAGACATAGAACTGTTTTTGTATACTATTAACAGTTATGAAAGAGAAGGAAAAAATATCAATAATAAGAGAATCCATGGTATATAGGGAAAATTCACATAGGGAATTCAGTGCCTAACTATTTAAAGTGGTCCATGTTGAGGATTATATTAGTTTATTCATTCAATTTCTTGAAATATCTGATATTTAAAGTGTAAGAAAGGGGGCTGGCTCAGAAGAAAAATAATGGTTAATAAAATGAGAAAACAGGGATTGGATATAGATTTTCATAAGATAGGGGATATTCCTTATTCATAAGATAAAAAATAACATTGATTCACCAGGGATTTATAAGTCATATGCCATGTGTCAGATCTATGAATTTTAGTGTTTTAACATAAAAATATAAAATACTACAATATAGTAAAAATAACCCATGACCCTGAAGTCATATGGAACATTTTATTTTTGTTCCAAAAATGATTTTATACATTTTTGGAATTAAATCTCTTTTATAGTGTCTTTTCCTGAAACTCTATCTACATGCCCTATACTAATTTTTTTTGTTAATTTTTATTATATAACCTAGTAATAATCAAAATTACATTGAAAACAAAGTTTTAGCATATTACATTAATCAAATGATTAAAATATAAAATACTTTTATACTTTTAAAGCTAGAGCTAAGCACATGTATGTATTTTAACATTACTTTCAATTTAAAACATAATCTTTAGGCCAAAGTCATGTTCTTCTTCTTATTTTCTTTATATGCCTATAAAGCTAAACTAAAACTCTAAAACATGTGTTGAAAGTTTTCTAATGGTCAATGATACAAGCATTTCATCTTACACTTAAAGATTTGAAATTTAGAATCATGTATTAGAAATTCTAATGTTTATGTCCTCTATCAAATTTTGAAAAAATGAAAGTTACTAATGTATTAGAAAACATATTATTTCCTTCCTGTCAAAATGAACTAATATCTCCGTAATGTTGTAAGGAAATTTGAGGATCCATATAATGTTCAAAGAACTGATTGCTGTATTTTTACTATTGATGCTAAGCATTGTTACCTTCCTGTCAATGGAATCATCTTATCAGCAGAGGGCTACAGCAAAGATTGGTGAACTACTTCTCTCTCTGGAGCCCTGAGCCAATGTGAATCTTGAACTACTACTCTCTGGTTTAGGCTCTCTTTGGCCTGCCCTATTATGTATCCTGTTTTCATAAATCTTTATGCAAATACAGTTGACCCATGAATAATGTGAGGGGTACTAACTCTCCATGCAGTCCACATATAACTTTTGACTCCCCAAAACTTAACTAATCATAGCCTTCTGTTGACTGGAAACCTTACCAAAATCATAAACTGTGATGAACACATGTTATGAATGTTATATTTATTACATAGCATTCTCACAACAAACTAAGCTACAGAAAAGAAAATGTTATTAAGAAAAAATAAGAAAGAGAAAATACATTTATAGCATTTATTGAAGGAATCTGCATATAAAGAGACCCAGTTCAAACCCATGTTGATTAAAGGTCTACTGTACTCTCATAACTTCACGTATGATTATAATAATGTTCCTTTACTTGATTTAATTTGATGGTGTATGTGCTCTTTGCAAGCAAAAATATCTTATCTAAACTATGTCTTTATATCTGTATTGGTTTGAATGGTGTCCCAAAAAAGATTTGTTCCCAGAAACTGTTCATGTGACAATATTTGGTAGAAGGGTCTTTGCATATAAATGAAGTTAAAGATCTCAAGAAGAGATCATCCTGCATTATCCTGGTTGCCCCCAAATTCAATGACAAAATGTTTTATAAAAAAAAAAGAGAATTTATGCCTTAACCGGTTTGGCTCAGTGGACTTGAGTCAGCCTGCAGACTCAAGGGTCTCAGGTTCGATTCCGGTCAAGGGCATGTACCTTGGTTGTGGGCACATCCCCAGTGGGGAGTGTGCAGGAGGCAGCTGATCAATGTTTCTCTCTCATCGATGTTTCTAACTCTCTATCCCTCTCCCTTCCTCTCTGTAAAAAATCAATACAATATATTTTTTAAAAACAGAGAATTTATTTATTATGCATATTAATGCTCATATTTCATAGAAATGCAGTATTTTCAAAACTCATTACACATAGTATAACAAAATTTTCAGGTTTTTTAGTTGTTTTTGGATTTGTTTTGTGTTTATAGAGAAGAATTAAGCATACTGTCCTTTTGTTTAGTTCAACTAAATTTATTACCTGTATTCTTTTTTTATTTTTGATCCCCCCCCACACACACACACTTAGTTGTGTACAGTACTCCCATCTCTAAAATATTAATTGCTTCAGATCTATGCACTGGAAACAATATAATTTTGTTTTTATAAGTATATTATAAAAAATCAATGATCAAATGGAAGCAGAGATTATTCTGGTTGCTTGCTTTTACAGTACACTTTTTATTTTTGAGTCATTTTTTATATTCAAAACTAAGCATGTTAATTCCCACAATAGCCTTCCTTTGATAGGCAATACTCAACAAAGGAACCTACAGCTATTTTGATTCTCCGTTTAATTCAAAAAGAGAATATATACTCAACTATTTTTTCCCCTCAAAATGATATCCCATCTGTTAACAGTTCTTTCAATTCCAGCTGTAAACCACATACTTTTCTCATTTCTACTCTCACTTCTATTAGGCCTTACTTTCTGGAGCTTGAGATATGAAAATATTATTTGCCTTCTGCAAAGTGTGTGTGTGTGTGAGAGAGAGAGAGAGAGTGCAAAGTGTGTGTGTGTGTGTGTGTGTGTGTGTGTGTGTGTGTGAGAGAGAGAGAGAGAGAGAGTTTGAGAGAAAGAGAGAGACTAAAGAGAAACAACATAATTCTATCTCCAACTTCATGCATGATAATTTAGGAAGCGAGAAGTGCTTATTGCCTCTCAACTTCAATGTTCTATAAGAACTGTCATTCCTTGCTTTTTAAAAACCTTTGAGCAATTAACACTTATGAGATGATAAAGGTTATAAATATCACCTGTCTTCTTATTTTAGATAATATTTTAGTCCTGAGCATTAGTCATTTAGCTGCTATTATAGGTCCCAGGTCAAGTGGTGGAAGAGAACAGACATTTTTTAAAAATGTATATTTTTATTTATTGCAGAGAGGAAGAGAGTGGGAGAGAGAGATAGAAACATCAATGATGAGAATCATTGATCAGCTGCCTCCTGCATGCCCCCTACTGGAGATCAAGTCAGCAACCCGCTCTGTACCCTTACCACAAGGCGGAATCAAACCAAGGAGTCTTCAGTCCGCAGGTTGATGCTCTATCCACTGAGCCAAACCAGCTAGGGCCAGACACTTCTTTTTAGGAGTTAGTCTCTTTCCAACAATAAAATTATATTGAATATATTCATGAAGATCTAGAATTTCTTTAGCTCAGCAATATATTGGGTAAAATACAAATTTTTGACAAGAAAAACATATATGAAAATTTTTAAATTATATTTCTGAGTTGAAAACAAATGATATGGAGATGGCAAATTCAAAGTGATAAAAATAATAAATTTCAAAAGCTGTATCATATCATTTATACATCTTTAGCTGCATATGTATATATATTTCATATATATTTACATGTACATATATGTACTTATGTGTGTGTATACACACATGTATGCAACACATGATTTTTGCCTTCCCATTGTCCTCTGGCAGAGGCTGGATTTTAGCAATGCAATCACCAACAATATGTCATAAAAGATTACTAGTATTAGCAAAATGATCCTCACTGTCTTTGTGTAGTCACTATAAAGAATGTAATGATCCACATTTACCTTCCCATACTGACTGTAACAGAATAGACACTGATGCTGTAAAGGATGGAGAGTTAGTAAAGGCAGTAGGAGAGAAGGCCCAGGGAAAAGGAACTCCTAAGGCCCTCAGTGAGGCTTTCTCTATGTGAACTACAAGGTACATTTCTTAATTTTTGGAACAGGCACATTTTTCTTGCTCTGACACCTTTAAGTAGAAGGAATATTCTTTTTTTCTTTAATCTTCACCCAAGGATATATTTTCACTGATGAGAGAGAGAGAGAGAGAGAGAGAGAGAGAGAGAGAGAGAGAGAGAGAGAGAGAGAGATGAGAGTGAAACATCCATTTATTTGTTTCCTGCAAGTGCCCCAAGAAGGGATCCAACCCACAAACTAGGTATGTGCCCTGACCAGGAATCAAACCTGTGACCTTCGGGTGCACCAACCAACTGAGCCACCCAGCAAGGACAGAATGAATATTCTGGGCAATTGCACCCAAACATTTTTAGCCAGAAAAGCTAAAAGTAACATATTATTATTAAAGTCTCCTCTGTAATGTTGAGAGAACCTGAGAGTGCTGGAGCCATCAGGAAATGGGTTTGAGCTCCAGTAGTAAGGCAAGTGGGCCATCAGACACAACAGTCTTTGGAATGCATGTTCTCCAAAACTACTATAACAAAGCACTGCGTGTCAACTCAAGGCCTTTCTCTTGGACCCTTGGATAACAACAAAGGCTAGAAATAAAGATGAGTGTTCTTGTTAGTATGAAAGACTGAGCTAAAACAGGAAAGGATACCTTTCCCATTTTAGCCATATATAGGAAAAAATATCCCTACCAGGAAAACACTTTACATATAAAAAGATTTACTCAGTCTCCATCAGCAGAAAGAAAGAGAAAGTTAACTCAAAGTCACAGAAGTGGAAGAGAGTTGAAGCCAGCAGTCACACAGACCTGATAAGCATCTAATTGTTATCTCATTTGTTACAGGTGGTTGGATTAAAAAAAAAAAATACCATATCTCAGGGAGCTAGAACAGAGACCCCTTCATAAAGCTAGGAAGTGTAAAACATTGTGTAGTCTATCAGTGCACCTAGAAATTTCTGTGATTGTGTCAGGGAATCCTATATAATAAAAGGCTAATATGCAAATTGATAGAATAGCTGAACGACCAGTCGCTATGACGCTCACTGACCACCAGGGGGCAGACACTCAATGCAGGAGCTGCCGCCTGGTAATCAGTGTGCTCCCACAGAGGGAGCGCCACTCAGCCAGAAGTCCTGAGACGGGCTCTTGGCTGGTGAGCACTGCGGTGGTAGCAGGAGCCTCTCCTGCCTCTGCAGCAGCACTAAGGGTGTCTGTCTGCAGGCCTAAGCCATCAGTCAAACATTCCCCAAGGGCTCTCGGACTGCGAGAGGGATCCCCCCAAATGCACAAATGTTCACTGGGCCTCTAGTCCTATATAATAAAGAGGTAATATGCAAATTGCTGGGTTCCAACCCCAGCAGGTCCTGGGGTCCCCAAAGGTGAGGACGGAGTCAGCGAAGAAGGAATGACACGGAGACAGCGTTCAGTTGATCAGCAGCCTAGCCAGGATCTCTAGCCAGGATCTCCAGCCAAGTTCTGTTCAGGATCTCCAGCGAAGTTCTGGTTAGGATCTCCAGCCAGGTTATGTGTCCATGTTCTCTCACTAGGTTCTCCAGCCAGGTTTGGTCACCAAGTTCTGTAGCCGGGTTCTTCAGCCAGGTTCTGTCTAGGTTTTCCAACCAAGTTCTGTAGCCAGGTTCTGTCCAGGATCTTTTGCCATGTTCTCTCGCTAGGTTCTGTCTCTAGGTTCTGTGTAGGTTCTGTGTCTAGTTTCTGTGTCTCTTGGTTCTGTCTTCTAAGTTCTGTCTAGGTTCTGTAGCCATGTTCCCTCCAGCGAAGTTCTTCTGTCTCTAGGTTCTGCCTCCAGTTTCTGTCCTGTTGTGTTCTTACATCTGTATTTGTACCAGTTGATTCCAATCCTATCAATATCTATTCCAAAGGTTAGGGCGTTTCTTATCTCCATTCTAGGGAGTAAAGATTATGTAGCTTAAGCATGATTGTTCGAAGTTAAAGTGATTAATTCCCCGCCTGGCACTTAGTTAAGGGGTTTTATCCCCTCCCTAACTTCAGGGGAAAATCCCTACCTGGGGAAACAACCTTTCTCAGAGAGGTGACCTTGGTTAAAACACATAGTGCCAAGAAGGTGAGCAAACATATTAAGAACCCTATGCCATATATGCCAGCTCCCTTGAAAGAGCAAGGATGGACCGGCTCCTGGCAGCAAATTAGCTGTCACATCCTTGCACAAGATGGCTGCCCCCACTTGGTCACAAGATGGCCACCACAAGATGGCTGGCAGGGAAGGGCAGTTGGGGGGACCAAGACTGCAGGGAAGGGCAGTTGAGGGTACCAGGCCTGTAGGGGATGGCAGTTGGGGAGGACTAGGCCTGCAGGGGAGGGCAGTTGGGGGCAATCGGACTGGCAGGGGAGCAGTTAGGCATCAATCAGGCTGGCAGGGGAGTGGTTAGGGGGTGATCAGGCTGGCAGGCAGAAGCAGTTAGGGGCAATCAGGCAGGCAGGCAGGTGAGCGGTGGGAGCCAGCAGTCCTGGATTGTGAGAGGGATGTCCGACTGCCCGTTTAGGCCTGATCCCACAGAGGCCCCAGATTGGAGAGGGTGCAGGCTGGGCTGAGGGACAACCCCTCTCCCTCCAGTGCATGAATTTTGTGCACCGGGCCTCTAGTATATTATATAAACTTGCCACTTAACTGGGACATGAGAGGGAAAGGCCTCTTGCTAGAAATCTGACCCACATTATGTAGGACTTGAAGTTTAAAACCTCTGAGTGACAGAGCCTTGTGCTCAAGCTCACTAGTTCTGTCCCCCATTGTTACTGCTAGGGTGGTTGTGTCAATTGTGTGTAGTTGTCACTTGACTGAATTGTTTTCAGCTATGTTATATGCCTCTTTCTGCTCTGGGGCTTGTGCAATGAAATACCTCTGAGAACCTCATGCACACTGACTCTTAAGCCAAGACATTCAAGGGACTTAATATCATAAGGGCAACCATTGACCAGCTGAGAGGAAAACATGATGTAGAAATAATCTTTGGTGTTTTTTGTAAGTAAATTTACCAGATTTAGCAAATAAAAATGGCAGACACCAGTTAAAATTAATTTTTATGTAAAAATAAAATTTTAATACAAGTGAATTCTATTTAATATTTGGAGCATACTTATATTAAAATTGTCGTTATTTATCTGAGATTCAAATTTAACTATGTGTTCTGTATAAACCCTCGATCCTACTTGTGCTAGAAAATGATATAACTCATAGGCTTATTCTTCATATTTGATGATTATAGTAATTCAAATTATAGTAAATTTTTAAAAATATATTTTTATTGATTTCAGAGAGGAAGGGAGAGGGAGAGAGAGAGAAACATCAACAATGAGAGAGAATCCTCAGGACCCTTCAGTCTGCAGGCCTCTACTCTATTCACTGAGCCAAAACAGCTAGGGCAATAGTAGATATCTTTTTAAAGTGAGGCAGTCTTAGGACATTAAAAATATTTTAAAAAGAAAATATAAACAAATATATTCCATTACTATAAGCATATACACCGCAATACATATTTGACTTAAATATTAGAGATGAAAAAAAGTAGATACTAACAAGTTCAGTAGATTTGACACAAGGAAAACATTCCAGTGCTCAGGGAAGTTTCTAAAAACTGTCTTTAATTTATAATGAAATTATGTAACTCATTTCATCTTGTTTAGTTATTTAATGATCCAATAAAAATAAGAAGTCAGAGAGCAAAGCTGAATCAAAGCAAAGAAAGATTTAATTTTTTCTTACAGGGAGGCATACAGCTTAATTGTTAACAATAAAATCTTTTAAACCATATGCTACTTGTGCTTTCTTGTAAACTAGAAATTAGAATGTGCTAATTAGAGTGTGGGTTGCATATAAAAATGTAGTGATCTATTGTAAACATGCTTAGATTAGCACCTATACTAAATCTAAGTAGGAAAATAGCATGCTATAATTATTAGACAATCCAATAAATAATTTGTTTAAGTTTTAATATCAAATGCCTGGCTCACAAATCACTTAATCACATCTTACATACTCTTCATAGTCTTTTTTGATAAAATTTACTTTATGTGATAGAAGTGACTTGTGTACCAATATTATATAATGATTTTATAGTCAACAACTCAAATTTCCAGCAAAAATTTATTTGGGTTTTCTCAGTGGTATCTTCACATTCAATATTATTTCAGTAAAACAATGCACAGAAGTATAGCTCTGATTTTAAGGCAGGTGCTGTGTGATACTTTGGATCACTTATTAAAATTTGGTAAACTAGGCTATAATATTAATTTTTTCGTTTTTGAAATTATATACTAATATAGATTTGTCTGTGCATGAGAGAAAACATTTTTGAGAATAGTTATTAATATAATAAACCGTGTCTCAAATAGGTATCATGTAATAATAAACCCATTGTTTACTACTTAAAAATTAAATTGTAGTAGAAAATCACAATTTTGTTTTCTTAATACATTAATGAACATATTTAGTATAATAATAACACATTGGTATTACGACTATTTTCAATGGTGACATAATTGTTCCTGGATTGTGGAAAAATATTCCTGAATATAAAAGATGAAATTAAGCATGCACTGCAGAATTAAAGAGAACAAATATATGAGAAGCATTTAGAGAAAAATCCATTTTAATGAAAAACTTATTTTAATGTTAAGTGGAATTATTTTAAATTACTATTAAAATTGTAGGCCTTCTTAAAAAATAGGCCTTCTAATAGGAAATGCAAAGAGCAGAAATGGAGTCCAGAGAGGTCATTTTACCTGACTTTAAAATGGAATAAGCCTTAAAATGATTTAATTCCTTTACCCTTTTAAGCTTCATATTTCTATATGCATTTCATACATCTAATTTCACTTCACTGCTACAATTCTTGGAACCTTAGGACTGTGTTCTAAAAGGCATGAGGGTACATGTATGCTATATGAATATTGGCTTGAATGAAGAAGGAGATTCCTAGTGAAATTGAGTTAATTACCTTGCATTATATTCAGGAAGATTTCTTCTTTTTTCCTCTCTTTCATAACCATCTTCAACCATCATTCCTGGAAAATAACCAGGTGTTTTTCTCCTTAGTGAACCTTTTTTTAATCTCAATCTGTTTTGACATCATTGTTGTTTTCACATAATTATGCTAAGAAATGTAGTGGATTGGTTCGAAGAGCTTATTTTTCTTTAATGTGCAAGATTATGTTCCCATATGAGTTCAGATTAGGTTAGAATATGGAAATTAAATTACTTCCTCATCTAAGTCAGGAAATACAACATTCTCTGTAGCTGTCTCTCTTGCCATTGACTAGAAATTAACTAAATATGAACCTGGACCACACAGTATTAGATTCACAACCAAAACAGCTTACAAGGAAATGCATGTCTTTTCAGTGATGAATGGAAAGCGTTGCTAATTATTCTGCCAAGGATTTATCATGTCATTTGTTAGAGATCTATGTGTTGACATTGATTTTATTTGGTCCCCATCAAATGTCAAAATTTCTTGATGCAAGATTGAGCTATAGCCATCACTTATCATCGATACTCTAAATATTGATGTAACATTGCTTTGCATTGAAGTTTAAAATTAAAGCAAATATGCAAGATGTGAAGTATAAGCAGTATGAGCCAGATATAAGTTATTAAAGAATTCTGTGCCTGAGAACATAATATGACATACAGAGTTGAGTGACACCTTTCCTTAAAATTCTAAGAATAGTTATTGTATTTCTAAGACTAAAAAGCAGTTTCCTGTGGCTCCAAGCTAGAAAATTTCTATGGTGATCACTGAGGAATTATAGAGGCAGATACTATTAAGTTAATTATCATAATTCCATTCTAATTTTTAGCACTTATCTTAAATACATCATGACCCTATTGATAGTGTTTTAATATTTTCAATAGCATTTACTTGTAGGGAAAAGGTGAGTTTTTACAGAATGTCTCATAGAAAAGAAAAAATGGGGGTGGGGGGCGTATATCTATGTAGAATCTCTCCCCTAAGGAATAGATGATTTTTGCTTCCAAAGAGATGATGAATATGGGAGCTTATAAATATACTCTGAGGTGTTTTAGCAGGTTGTTTGTTGTAGCAAGAAATGTTTCATGCAAAATCTTTTAGACGAGAAAGATAAGATCGAAACTTCTAAAAAAAAGAAAGTCATTTTCATTCTCTCTTTGTTCTTCCCTATAATCAATATGCTCTAAAATAAAAGAAAAACCTGTATTTTAAGAGATTTTTTAATGTAGATTATAGGGTGTAATGAAGAACTAGTGACTTTTAATTGAACTCTCATAATTAAGCTTACTTAATCCTTACAATACCTGTTTTCATGCCCATATTTTATACAAAAAGATTAAGATTAATTGACTTTTTCAAAATCACAGATTTAATAAATATTGGAGCTAAATTTCAAACCCAAGGCAACTTGACATAAAAATTTGGGTTCATTACCATGCTGTCAAGTTACTCAAGAGCTTATATAATGGTGCAACTCCATAGGTTCCACATAAATAAATACCATTTACACTTAAGTCCTGCATTGCCATCTATATATTAAAAAATGCTCAAACACATTGACAAATATATGGAAATTTTTTCTTATTTAATAAAAATAAAAACTAGAATCATTAAGTACTTTGGCTAAGGTCACACAGCAAGTAATAGCAAAATTTAAATAAAAATTTGAAAAAACTAAATATATCCAACAAAGAATATTATAACTTACTAGAGGCCTGGTGCACAAATCTGTGCATGAGTGGGGTCCGGCCAGCCCAGCCCCTATTGGGGGCATTGGGATGGGGCCTGCCAGGAAGAGGGGCCTCAGGAGGTTGGCCAGCTGGCCCCGCCCCCAACAGTGGGAGACATAGTGACTGGTCAACCTGGTCATTCCAGTTGTTCTGGTCGCTTAGGGTTTTATATATTTATAGATAATACACACACTGCTTGAATGTAACTTTCCTGCTGGGGCACTTGATTAAAAACAGACAAGGGGAAGTATAATCAAACTTTCTATTTAAACTATTTCTCAGAGAGTACATATGTTTAATATCCTAATAGTTCCACAGGAAAAACATGATCTGTTTTTTATAGTAGAGAACCATTGCTGTCTTATGTTATGCTGCTCAGTGAAAAAGGGAAAAGTTCAAACAGAAAAAAAAAACACAATATAGATATTTCTTTAGAAGTGATACATTAGACTTTTTAAGAAACCATAGATGCATCTTTCAGAGAAGAACTATATCCTAGTGTTTCAGTCAGAGGAAAAGGCTAACCCTTTGCCTCACAGGACTTTACTGCAGGCAAACCACAACTAGCAGACAGCCTGGCAAAAATAACTAGCAATATATTTATAAATAGAATTTTATTTTATTTCATTGTCAGGTTTACTTATTTGATGTTTCAGACACTACATAATGGTGTTTTCTTGACAACATTATGCTTTTTGTGAGTCATTAAATTCAAAGAAATATCCTTTTATCAGTTTTCCTTTCTGTACTACCCTGAAACATAATCAACAGATCCTATTTTTCCTCTTTGGAATTTTTCAAACTCCTTATTTTGCATTAATGGGTAATCCTATCTATTTTGGTTATACATTTCCTCTCATTTTCAAAATGTTCTTATGTTTTGGGCCTTAGTCCTATAGTTCTCAATGGTTTTAAATGTTATATATTTTTAATTAAGTAATTTTCACCATATTATAAAGGGATATATCACACTAAAGAGTTCTAAACCTTTAATAAAAGTTTAATTTCCCCTGGAGAAGAATGACACACTAGGTTAGTTTAAAAGAAATCATGTTAAATGATTTCCCTACCACCATAAAGCAACTGAAAATTATTTAGTCTTTATATACGAATAATATTATTCAAATGAATTCATTTAGATGTTGGTGAATCAAAGATGCCACCTAAGTAAGTTCCTCATTTATGTCTTTACCAAATGCAATACTGGAATAGTGGTAAATTGAAGTTGTCACAGAATTATGTTTGTTGTTTATGTCTTTAACAGAGCACCACTGAAAATCATAATATTAGCTGCTCCCAAGTGGTCAACATTTTCAGAAAACACCGAGCATTAGAAGGGGAGCCTTGGCACAAAAGATAATCATAGCAATTATTCCTGGCAGGGGCCGTATGACACAGAGTTAATAAAGCTCAGGCTTCAGCAGTGTTTACATGGTCATACATGGCTCACAAATAAATAGCAAACATATTTGCAAAGTTTACAATATGTGATATTTTTGGATGGTTTTCTTAAAGAGCACTCTTGAGTTGTACAAAATTCAGCCCCACAAATTCTGGTCCCACACTTGACTTCTTGACATATAATCTGGGATATGAAAATAACATGTTCCAGTGTCATAGCAACAGCATCACACACATTTGGCAAAGCAGGGGCATCAAAGTTCATCCATTTAATTTCACAATAAAATGATGTGAAATTCTTTAATTGTTACTATTTAAACTATTAATAGAGTGCTACTTTGGTGCTTTTGAAATATGTTCTTTTCTTTTCCTCTTAAGTTCACAATTTAAGATATTAAACATAAATTTTATTAAAGTATAACTGCAGTAGCATAACATGCTCTAATATTTAATAATATGTTTTCATAATTTGAAGTATATATACACTTGTATAGCCATATGTATATTCAAAATAAGGATATACTAATGCCAGGAGTGTGTGAAGGAATTTGTGGACCTACTCTCCAGAAAAACTGCTGAAATTGTCTTAAAAATTAGCTTTCAAAAATTAATTCAAAATGCATCAAAGATCTAAATATAAGACCCAAAACAATAAGTTACATAAAGAAAATATGGATACCAAACTTATGGACCTTGGTTATAAAGAACATTTTATGAACTTGATTCCAAAGACAAGTGAAGTAAAGGCAAAAATAAATGAATGAAAGGACTTGCATGCATGCATACAAGCATAACCAATGGATACAGACACCGGGGTTAAGGTCATGAGTGGGGTGATGGGGGACAATGGGGGAATAAGGACATATTTGTAATACCTTAATCAATAAAGGGGAAAAAATGAGTGATATTATATAAAACTAAAAAGCTTCTGCACAGCAAAAGAAACGGACAACAAACAGGAAAGCAGCCAACCAAATAGGAGATGATATATGCAAACAGCAGCTCTGACAAAGGTTTAATTTCCAAAATATATAAAGAACTCAAAACTCAACACCAAACATACAAACCAGTTTGTCTAGCCTAAAACCAGTTTCCAAAAAGATAAGGTTGTTTATTCTCATTCCTTAATTCTTATTCATCCATATATTGAGATACCTTTCCAGGTGCTAGTGATATAAAGAAAAATAGTAGAATTTCACAACTTAACATGCTGACTGTAGTCTCAAAGGAGCAAATAGGTTTGTTGTGTGGCAGGCTCTAAGTTTCCTATCCAATGTCCATCCTTCTGTCTTTTGCAGTCATGGAACCATTATTCAGGTTCTAAAAGACATCATTTTCCATCCATGTGACTAAATTCCAAGCAAAGGAAGAACTTCCAGGAATACTCCTTAGAAGGGGAAATTAAAAACTGGGTAATTGCCCAGCCAGCATGGCTCAGTTGTTGAGCATCAACCCATGAACCAGGGTCAGGGCTCAATCCATCCTCAATGTGGGGTGAGGCAGCCATTCAATGATTCTCTTTCATCATTGATGTTTCTATCTCTTCCTCCTTCACTATCTCTGTAATCAATATATATATATTTTAAAATGGGAAAAAAAGGACCTGAGCAGACACCTCTCTCCCAAAAGACATGCAAACAGCTAATGAATATATGAAAATATATTCAACCTCACTAGCAATTAAAGAAATGCAAATCAAAACTACAATGAGATACCACCTCACACATGTTAGATTGGCTGTTATCAACAAGACTAGTAAGAAGTACTGGAGAGGTTGTGGAGAAAAGGGAACCTTCATTCATTGCTGGTGGGAATGTAGACTGGTACAACCACTACAGAAAGCAGTCTGGCAATTTCTGAAAAATTAAGAATAGAGCTACCATACTACCTAGCAATTCCTCTCCTGGGTATATACCTGAAAACTCAAAATCACGTATTTGCAAAGATATATGTTTCCCTATGTCCATTGCATCACTATTCATGGTGGCCAAGACATAGAAACAAACAAAGTGTCCTGTGATATAGGACTGGATACAGAAGATGTGGTACATACACACAAAGGAATACTACTCAGCCATAAGAAAGGATGAAATACTGCCATTTGCAGCAACATGGATGGACCTTGAGAAAATTAAACTAAGTGAAATAATTCATGCAGAAAAAAAGCTAAGAACCATATGATCTTATTCACATGTGGGATATAAAACTGAAACTTGTGGATAGAAATAGCAGTGTGGTGGCTGCCAGAGGGAAAGGGGTGGGGGATAAAAGGGGCCTAATATATTGTGACAGGAGAATATTTGAGTCTGGGTAGTGGGCACAGTGCAACATACATGTCTTGTAACATAGAAATCCACACCTAAAACATATATGTTCATATTAATCAATATTACCCCAATATGTTTAATAAAAAAAAGTCTTTCCAATTGGTCCTGCAGGCATACAGGAAATAAAGAAACATTCATTCAAGAACATCTACGAAAACTCAGTAGGAAATGCAAGAGTCTATGGTATCTAAACCAAGACTGTGCTTTCTTTCCCTCTAAAATTGACTATGATCATAATTGCTCATATCGGGAATACACAAAAAATTAGATTGAAAATTTAAATGTGTAAATTGTATGAGATGTGAATTATATCTCAGTAATGCTATTTTATAAACAACTAGAAGCCCGGTGCATAAAAATTCATGCACTGGAGGGGTGTCCCTCAGCCCAGCCTGCCCCCTCTCACAGTTCAGGAGCCCTCAGGGGCAGGAGGTGACCGGTGATCAGGGGAAAGTGATGCCCCCAACACACCTCTGCTGTTGCCACTGCCTGCAGTTCAAGGCTCAGCTTGCCCTGGTTACCTGAGCCTTGGCTGGCGCTGGCGGCTGGGAAGCTGAGGGGACTGGGGAACTCTGGAGGCAGGCACGTGGCAAGGACAGGCCCACCTGGGGTCACGCCAGGCCTTGTCGCATGCCTGCTACCCCACTGGGGCTGAGGGGACTGGATGCCACCATCTTGTGGCTGTGGGCACTGCCATCTTTCAGGGTGAGGCAGTCAATTAGCATATTCCGTCTTTATTAGATAGGATATGCAATATTTCCTAAAGTATTTTCTTAGGCTATACCCCATCCTTGCCCCAGGCAATCATTGATCTTCTTTCTTACATTATAGACTAGATTTGTACTTTTTAGAATGGAACCTGCATAGTGGATATACTCTTTTGTTTTTTACTTCCTTTTTTTAATATATAATGTATTTGATTCCATCTGTATTATGTACATTGGTAGTTTTCTGCTTTTTGTTGCTGAACAGTATTACCTTGATACATATAATCACATTTGTTTATCAATTTTCTTGATGAATGTCTGGCTTGAGTTTAGTTTAGGGGTTTTATAAGAATGAATCTGCCATAAACACTTGTATACATGACTTTGTATGGATGCATGTTTTCATTTCTCTTGGTAAATACTTATAAGTAATTTTTGAAGTCTATGATAAATATACTTGTCAGTACAATATAAAACAATAACAACTATTTGCTTATTATGGGCCATTGTTTTAATCTATCCAAAAATAGAGGGATCTAATCAATTAAACCCTCACACAATGTGGGGTTTAATGTCCTAACAACATGGCCTTGTCATATGTATTTTAAGGCATTTTGCTAATGTATTTGTTGTTATATTCTTATCCCCATTTGTACTTGAGAAGCATGGAACATAGTTTATTTGTAGCAATGATTGGTATTATACATAGATTACTACAGTATAAACATACATAATGAAAAACAAGATGCTTTGACATAATCAGTTATTGGAATTTGTCAAGGACAGAAATCCAGATTTTTATATGAGATGAACATTGAAAATAGGAAGCATTTAAATTGTAAACTTGAGTTAGTATTTGTGAAATTGAAAAATAAATTTTGATTCCTTCGATGTTCTCTCTTTTGGAGTTTGATTTATTGGTCATACCTCTCTCTTGTGTATCTCCAATTTGTCCTTCTCCACTAATTCCTCCTTCTCAGGTTACTTATATACTCAAGAAACTTTAATCCTTAACAACAACAATAACAATAGTCTACACCAGTCTACAAACTATTATTAATTAACTAGAGGCCCGGTGCATGACATTGGTGCACTGGGGGGTATGAGGGTCCCTCATCCTGACATGAACGTGATGTATCACGTTCATTGATTTGCAGATATTGTACCAGGCTTGCATCCCTGGAATAAATCCCACTTGGTCATGGTGTATGATTTTTCTAATGTAATGCTAGATCCATTTCCCTAGAATTTTGTTGAGGATTTTAACATCTATGTTCATCAGGGATATTGGCCTGTAATTCTCTTTCTTTGCAGTGTCTTTATCTGGTTTTGGAATTAGGATAATCCTGGCTTCATAGAAAGAGCATGGAAGTGTGCCTTCCTCTTGAATATTTTGGAATAGTCTAAGGATTGGTTTTAGTTCTTCTTTGAATGTTCGGTAAAACTCCCCTGTGAAGCCATCTGGTCCAGGGCTTTTGTTTGCTGGAAGCTTTTTGATTACTGTTTCAATTTCATCAGTAGTTATTTGCCTACTCAGGTTTTTTATTCTTCATGATTGAGTTTTGGAAGCTTGTATTTTGTTAGGAATATGTCCATTTCGTCAAAGTTGTCCAGTTTGTTGGAGTATGTTCGTAGTATTTTTTGACAATCCTTTGTACATCAGTAGGGTCAGTTGTTACTTCACCTCTTTCATTTCTGATTTTGTTTTTTGGGTCCTCTCTCTTTGTTTCTTGGTGAGCCTGGCTAGAGGTTCATCAATCTTGTTTATCCTTTCAAAGAACCAGCTCTTGGTTTCATTGATCTTTTGTATTTTTTTTTTTTGGTCTCTATCTCATTTATTTCTGCTCTGATCTTTATTATTTCCTTCCTCTGGTTATTGTGGGCTTTTCTTGTTGCTCTCTAATTTTTTAAGTTGCAAAGTTAAATTTATTACCATTTTTTCTTATTTTTTGAGGCAGGCCTATAGAGCTATGACCTTCCATCTTAGGACTGCTTTCATTGTATTCCATAGATTTTGGATTGCTGTGTTTTCATTATAATTTGTTTCCAGGATTCTTTTTATTTCTTCTTTTATCTCTTTGGTGACCCAATCATTGTTTAGCACCATGCTTTTTAGCCTCCAAGATTTTATTCATTTTCATTGTTTTTATTGTAGTTTATTTCTAATTTTATGCCATTGTGATCTGAGAAGATGCTTGTTATGATTTCTAGCTTATTAAATTTGAAGAGACTTTGCCTGTGTCCTAATAGCCTTTCTGTATATATATATATATATATATATATATATATATATATATATATATATATATATATTGATCTTTTAGAGACAAAGGAAGGGAGAGGGAGAGAGAAAAGGAAGCATTGATGTGAGATACTGACTGGCTGCCTCCTGCATGCCCTCTACTTGGGATCAAGCCCACAACCAGGCCATATGCTCAGACTAGAAATCAAACCAGCAACCTTTTGGTGCACGGGATCAAACCCAACCAATAAAACCACACAAAGGCCAGGGCACAAGAGCCTTTCTTTTTTTTTAATTTTTTTTATTGATTAAGGTATTACAAATGTGTCTTTATCCCTCCATTGTCCCCTCATCCCCCCAGTTTTGTCTTTACCCTCACCCCCTGTTATCTGCATCCATCGCTTATGCTTATATGCATGCATACAAGTCCTTTGGTTGATCTCTCCCCTTACCCCCACCCTCCTCTACCTTCCCTTTGAGGTTTGAGCATCTGATCCATGCTTCACTATCTCTAGATCTGTTTTTATTCTTTGGTTTATGTTTTTCATTATAATCCACAAATGAGTGAGATCATGTGATATTTATCTTTCTCTGAGTGACTTATTTCACTTAGCATAATGCTCTCCAGCACAAGAGCCTTTCTTGATCACTAAATCCAACAGTCCTCATATAAGTTTGTATATAACACTATTTTTTCAAAGTGTATTCTAAATATTTATGTTGATTTTCTCACCAGAATGTGAATTTTTCTATAGTCATTGCTATAATAAATAAATGTTTGTTAAATGGATTCATTCAATCATGCTTTTAAATTTATCATGAAAATACAATATATCTGTGCATAGATTTTTCTATTTGTGCATGTGTGTGTGCACATACACACAAATCTGGTTAAAATCACATTTAACTTCTCATTCAGAGAAATTTTTTGAAACATTTGTCATTTCCATATTCCAAAAATAATAAATAATCGCATAGATCATATTTTGAATGTACACATTAATCAATTAAATTATTTAGTAATTCCATTCATTTTCAAATCAGAGGATAATCATGACCATTCCTTTAAATCACACAGAGAATAAATATACTGAGATTATCAAAATTAACTCAACTCAAGAAGTGTAAAAGTAAAGGATAGCTGTGGTGTAGCTTTATATTTTTTACTAATTTAATTGAAGAGAATCTAAATAATTTAATAAATGGAATTTATGAATCATAATAGAAATAACTGGGGCAAAGTTAGATATAACATGTAATCTTGCAAAATGATGTGATTGAAATAAAGATGTATTTTTACTGATTTTTTATTGACGAGAGAGAAAAGAGAGAGAGAGAGAGAGAGAGAGAGAGAGAGAGAGAGAGAGAGAGAAAGAGAGATAGGAAGACAAAGAAAGATCCATGGAAGAGAAACATTGATAAGTTGCCACCTGCATGCCCCCACCAGGGATTGAGTCACCAACCAGGCATGTGCTCTGACCAGGAATCAAACCCGGGGAAACTTCCGGTGCATGGGACAATGCTCATCCATTTGAGCCACACCAGCCAAGGCTCAAGATGTATTTTTGATATTATTGCTCTATATACAGCAGAGTACTTTCCAAAAATAAAATTCTAAATTGAAAATGTATACATATTAAATTAGTTAGTTTTTGTAATTCCTAAAATAGATTCTTATGGAACTAAATCAATTTCAAATTAAAACAAAATCAACTAAGCATTATAATCTTCACTTCAAAAAATGCATATTTTTGAAAATGTATAATTCATTTTTCCTTCAACTTCTCAGCTTAACACTTAAATAATGTTATTCAAATGCACTCTCACCATGTCTTATTTACATAATCATGATACAAAGATATCACACCACATAGTTTCTGTGTGATTTGGTATTGTTTCTGAAAGTATCTGTGAAGCTTGTTATATCTTAGCTAAGAAAGTCTGTGAATCTGATCATATATATTTTTAATTTTTCAGTATATTTTTAAGTGACCATTGTTTATCAAATAGCAGAAGAACTGAAAACAAAATAAAAGACACAGTATATATCCTTAATGAACTTGCAAACAACGCTACCATATACAAAATATAAAGAAATAAAGGTAAATTTAGAAAACAAGAAAAAAAATATGAACTCCCTAATAAAATAGCAAAAATCATGAAAAAAGCATTCACAGAAAAGTAAGTACAAATTGAGAGTAAAATGTGCAAAATATTCAGCTTTGCTAGTATTGGTAAGGAGAATAATGGCCTTCCCCAAAATGTTTATATTATAACGTCTGACACCAGTACATATGTTGTGCTATAGGGTGACGGGTGATAAAATATGCCACTCAAAAATATGTCCCTTTTGCATAAGGATTACTTGGAGCTAAAGGCACTTTGAATATAGCAGGTTCAAGAAGGGTGCTCTGATTCCTCCCTTTTCTTTCTGAAAAAAGGAGATAAAACTCTTGTGTGAAAGGCGACCCTATACCAGAAGGAAAGAAACATTTTTCCACTAGAGACTGGGAGTGGAAGCCAAGGAATATTTGTACAAATGCACCTTGTTAAAATGAAGCTTGTCATCCTTTAGACTCCCCACATGTTTGCTTTTACACCATTGACTCTCTTTGTTCAACCTCATACTTAAGCGCTTAAGTTTTGCCACTTCTTTGAATCTTTATTTCCTTATGAAGGCTTCTATGTCATATAAAACTTACCGGTAAATGAATTCATGTGCCTTTCCCTTCTTAACCTGTTTGTCAGTTTAATTATCAGCCCCAACCAAAGATACTAAGAGGGTAGAGGTAAAGTTTTGCCTCTCCTGCAAAGGCCAGGGGAAATCAAGGTTGCTCACTAGCCAATAAAATAGCTAAAATAAAGAGATTATCCTGGATTTATGGGTAGGCCTAATATAATCACAGGAGTCCTTAGAAGATGAAGAGGAAAGCAGAAGAGTCAAAGTGATATGCAGTGTGAGGGATTGGAAGGGCTTTGAAGGTGGAAGCATAAATGAAGCTGGCAAAGTGAGTAACTCTAGAGCAGCAATTTTCAACAGTGAGCCACAAGAATTTTTAAAACTATTTAGTCAGGGGCATTGAGCTCTTTTCCCTTAGATTGTCAAATTTAAAAATGACAACAGTCCACACAATATCTGTCCAATGTGAATGAATCAAAATTATACCTATTTTTTGTCAGATCAGCAAAAAACAAAATATGTTTTGGTGTGCCATAGAATTTTAATAATTAGTTTATTTGTGCCATGAGATTAAAAAGGTCAAAAATTCTGCTCTAGAAGTTAGGAAAAAACAAACAAATAAACAAAGGGAACTTTCTATACCTTACACCTCCAGACGATGCAGCTCTTTGACATTTTGATTAAAGTATATTGAGACCCATTTTAAACTTTTTGAAAAATTGATTTCAGAGAGGGAGGGAGAGGAAGAGAGAGAGAGAAACATCAGTGATGAGAATCATTGATTGGCTGCCTCCTGCATTCCCCCTCCTGGGGATCGAGCCCACAATCCAGACACATGCTCTGACCTGAATTGGAACTGTGACCTCCTGGTTCATGAGTCGATGTTCAACCACTGAGCAACAATGGCCCATTTTATACTTTTACTTGAAGGATCATAAGATAATAAATTTGTATTGTTTTAAGCTACAAAATTTGTGGTACTTTGTTATACCAGCAATAAGAAATACTAGCAATTAAATAAAATCAAATTAAAACAATGATCAGATAATTTTTTTTTTCTTCTCAATTTTTCAAGGATAAAATAAACAACTCACTGTGAGCATTGGGAAGACTATATTCTCATTCATTACAATTGGATATTTAAGGATGTTTGGCAAAGATATTCTGGAAGGTAAATTTGCAGTATATATAAAAGATGTAAGAATGGTTGTTCCTTTAATTATTGATTCATTCATTCTGATGTTAAACATTTGTATCTCTGAGCTAAAACTGAATTTCACACTTTCCCAGATATTCGAGGCCATTCAGAAACAAAACAAGGTGTTGGCTTAATATACTTGAGCTTTAATTAAATGAAGAAATACTGTGTCTTCATTAAAACACCTTGTTGATTTTTAACTTTTATTTTGAAGAATTCCTAGTAACATAGACTAGTACACCCTAGTGCATCACCAACTCCCTCAGACTTTACCATTTTTCTACTACCAGTAGCTGCATCACTTCCAGAAGAAGGTTTTCTCTGAAGTCAGAGAAGGACTCTATGCCTGTCCAGGAGTTAGGATAGAGAGGTGGGAAATTAATACCCTCTGAGCAGCCTTGACTGACTACTAATGAGAGGTGGAATATAAAACTTGCAGTCTGGCTTTCCCTGGTGGTATAACAGAGGAGAGGGGTTTACCCTGTTTCTCAGTTTCCTCAAGCATCAAGCTCCCTTCACCTGCAGTGGTGGTTGTGGGCACACTTCATGCCCTTTTCTGTCCCATTTCTGGTTCCCAACCAGTACTTTCTTCACCTCCCCCACAAATAAAAATAAAATGACCTAATTTTGAATCTTTACAAAGCACTACATATGGGATTATTTGTTGGTATTAAATATGTAAATATATGAAAAGAAAAAAATCAGGTCAAGTATAGGACAGGTGGACTTGGCTTGTGGCAAAGTTCCTGAAAGAGTAACAGAATTCCCTGCCAGAAGAGGCTTTAACTGCCTGATTTCCTGACTTCCCAATGTGGCCGTTCCTCTGTTTTTTCCCACACCAGCGTCCAGGGCCTCCATCTTAGTGACGTACCTTATTTGTAGGTCTGGGAGATTTTTTTACCTTTTTATATTTTAAAATCCATTTTCTTTGTTCATTGTCAACTCTTAAAATTCTCTTCTATCCCCACCTCAGCAAAAAGAGGGCATACTTTTTCATGGAGTCTGTCATTTGAGTACTTTTTGGATCATTAATAGAGAATTTCTGAGAATAGCAAAGCATATTTTTGTACCTCGGAGTGGGTGAGCTAGGTGTCAATCAAACAAAACATTCATGTTTTTATTTTTCAACAAATCATATTGGCCCATTATAGGCATGGCTTATTTATAGGATTTGTGTGAGTAGTAAGTGTTTTCACTCGAAATGCCATTGCTTAAAGAATTCGGAGAAACATTTAAACTAGAGTGAAGATGTGAAAATTCCTGTCTTGGTCATCAGTCCCCGCAGAGCTGGATGAAGCTACCAGAGTCTGGTGTAAAAAGGGGAGTCAAAACATTCCTCAAAGTTCAGTTTCCACAAAAGTTGACACTCTTCTTTATTATGGAACATTTAATTCTTATTGATAGATTTCAGGAATATATTACTTTGTAGAAACAAAAGAATCCTACATGAGTGTCACAGGCTCATGCATCATAATTGGGATGTATTTAAAGTTCCTTGAAACTAATAATTTGTGTAAGAAATAATGTAATCAAGTTGTGAAAAGGGGGTTTGATTTGTTTATTGACTTTATGAGATTTATTTTTTCTACTAACTAAAAAGATTCTTCCTATAAAACAGATAAATATTAAATGTTATAAAATTAATATCAATAATTCAACAAGAAACTTAAACCAAGTATCTAGTATGTACAAATCACTGTTGCACTAACCTTGGACACAGTGGTACACAACCAAATAAAAATCCTTGCCCTTAGTTGAGTTTGCTCTCTGGCATAAAATAAATATGCATCATAAAATTCAATAATGTTCTATGCAGTATATTAAAATGATGAGCTATTCTTTGGGGTACATATTTTAACCAGAGAGAATTACTTTGGAGTGTTGCAATTATTAAATGCATGTTGCCTGTGTCTACAAGTATTAATTAGAGTAACATTTTTTTACAATCATCTGGGTGATTACCAGAGCTAGCAGCTCCACTTTAATGATTTGTCCTTCTTTCTCCCATTTCTTCTCACTTATAACTGACTGGCAAGTGTGGACTGGGTCTACTAAATGGGAAAATCAGAAGGGAGAGTATCTGATCTGTCTATTGTTCATGCTTCTAATAGCCTCCCCATTTTTGTTTTTTTGTTCGAACAAGTCAATTGAAAAATAATTTCAGTTGTGCTATTTAGTCATGCTTTCAGTTGATTCAAAAAGAAAGGAGTGGAAATATATCTTTTATTCCATGAATATATGGTACTGGGTCACCTGACAAACATAGATAAAGTAGCCAATAGGGGTAAGAGTTTCCAAAGTAGCCAGTGGTTCACCTGGAATAAGAAGGCAATGCTAAAAGCTAAGCAGAAGACAAGTTTACAAAGTAGAATAGAGGACTTATAAATAATAAAAAATATTTTCAAAATATCAAGCATGAAGTAGTAAAACTAGAAGAATGTTAGGTAACTCTAACAAGTCAAAGGAATTTATATATTAAAAGCTTAAGTGACCTTTACAGTGGAATGACTAGAATGACCAGTCACCATGATGCGCACTGACCACCAGGGGGCAGAGGCTCAATGCAGGAGCTGCCCCCTGGCAGTCAGTACACTCCAACAGGGGAGTACTGCTCAGCCAGAAGCTGGGCTTAGGGCTGGCCAGTGCAGTGGTGGTGGCAGGAGCCTCTCCTGCCTCCACAGCAGTGCTAAAGAGCAGCAAGCCAAGCAGAGCAGTAAGGAGCCTGACGTGAGGGATCAGAGAGCTGAGCTCTAAGGAGCAAGGGGTCCCGGACTGTGGAAGGAATGTCCCACTGCTAGCTTAGGCATGATCCACAGGGGAGGCATATCCCTGAGGTGTCCCGGACTGCGAGAGGGTGCAGGCTCGACTGAGCCACCAACCCCCGCCCCCGTGCAGAATTTTGTGCACCGGGCCTCTAGTAGATCATTCCATGAGACAGTAGATAAACATTTTACCTTGACTATAGTGAGCACATAGAGAGTGAAATGTGAGGATAAAAAAATAAAACAAGAGTTTTCAGATTCAGGGGCTTTTAAGCCATGTTAATTATTTCATATTTTATCCTAAGAGTAATGAGAATCAGTCAAGAATTTTAGCAAAAGCAGAGAAAACATAGATTTCGAATTTTAAAAAGTTTATATTGGCTTTCTGTTCCAACAATTAAGGGGAGGGAGCACAGAATTGAGGAGTAATTGTACAGTTGAGAGACAACGTTGGCTTGATCTTGATTGATAGCAGTGGAAATGCAGAGTAATGAATATATGTCCAGACACACACACACATACACACATGACAGGATGAACCAACAAGATTGCTTGTTTTAGAGGATAAAGCAAACAGAAGAGTCAAAAAGTATGTTCAGGTTCTCCATCAAACCCTAGAGAATAAGGGCAGATCTTGAGAGATGAAATGATATAGAATGCAGAGATACACACAGGAATACGTAAAATGTTTCCATATCCTTGATTGATAACTTGGACTGAACATATTAAACTACATTAAACTGTTTTTACTACTTGTTATCAAGTGATGGTACAGTAAATTATAACTTGATATGAATTATATATGTATGTATAGTATATTGTGCATATCTACACTAATAAAAGACCAACATGCAAATTGACCATACCTTCTCTATGCCTTAGGCCATGCCCACCAGCCAATCAGAGCAACTATATGCAAATTAACCCAACCAAGATGGCGGCCAGCAGTCACGGATCTGGAGCAAGCAGGAGGCTTGGTTGCCCCAGTGATGGAGGAAGCCAAGTTTCCCGCCTGCTGTGGCTGGCTCTGAGCTCCACTCAAGGCAACAAAGTTTTAATTATAGAAGATAAATAAACCCCAGATACCTGCTTTCAGCTGGCTGTGGCCATGGAGCTAGAGCAGGGGTGGGGCAAACTTTTTAACTCGAGGGCCACAATGGGTTCTTAAACTGGACCGGAGGGCCGGAACAAAAGCATGGATGGAGTGTTTGTGTGAACTAATATAAATTCAAAGTAAACATCATTACATAAAAGGGTATGGTCTTTTTTTTTTTTTTTTTTTTAGTTTTATTCATTTCAAACGGGCCGGATCCTGCCTGCGGGCCGTAGTTTGCCCATGGCTGAGCTAGAGTGAGCAGGAGGCTTGGTTTGCCCCTGGAGATGGAGGAAGCCAAGCTCCCCACCCTGCCCTGGCTGGCTCTGAGCTCCACTCAAGGCTACAAAGTTTCAATTATAGAAGGCAAATAAATCCCAGAATAAAAAAATAAAAGAAAAAAAGGAGAGGCTGGGAGCTTCCATTGCAGGGAGGCTTGGCCAACCTGAAAACGGCCCTCAACCCCTCACCCAGACTGGCCAGGCACCCCAGTGGGGACCTCCACCCTGAAGTGGGTGTGACCAGCTGCAGACACCCATCAGCCCCTCACCCAGGCTGGCCAGGCACCCCAGCAAGACCCCCACCCTGATCAGGGACACCCTTCAGGGCAAACCAGCTGGCCCCCACCCATACACCAGGCCTCTATCCTATATAATAAAAGGGTAATATGCAAATTGACTCTAACAGCAGAATGACTAGGAATGACTGGTCATTATGACACACTGACCACCAGGGGGCAGACGCTCAATGCAGGAGCTGCCCCCTTGTGGTCAGTGCACTCCCACTGGGGTAGCTCTGCTCAGCCACAAGCCAGGCTGATGGCTGCCAGTACAACAGTGGTGGTGGGAGCCTCTCCCGCCTCCTCAGCAGCACTAAGGATGTCCAACTGCAGCTTAGGTCTGCTTCCTGCTGGCAAGTGGGCATCCCCTGAGGGCTGTTGGGCTGCCAGAGGGATGTCTGACTACCAGTTTGGGCCTGATTCCCCAGGGAGTGGGCCTAAGCCAGCAGGTGGACATCCTCCAAGGGGTCCCAGACTGCAAGAGGGCATAGGCCGGGCAGAGGGACCCCCTCTGAGTGCATAAATTTTTGTGCACTGGGCCTCTAGTGTGTATAATAAATCTAAGTAAGTTCCTTGAAAACATCACTGCTACTCACTGATGGCTTTCAATCCTTTCAAGCAAGGGTTAGCAAGCTTTTCCATAAAGGATCAGATAGTAAGTATTTTCAGCTTTATAGGTAGAAGGTCTCCATTGCAACTACTGAACTCTGTCACTATAGTGCAAAAGCAGTCCTGGTCAATATTTAAACAAATGGCCATGGGCAGACTTGGTCTGGATCTAGTTTGCCAAACCATGAAATCTTTAAACACAAGATGGACTGGAAGGAAAAAAGCATCAGTATTGGGGTTTAATGTGCCCCTTTTCACTAAAAATAAAAAGAGTAGTAGAAAGTTCATATAATAGATTGAGTTTATCAAATAAATGATTAGAGTGACTTCATGACACCAACTTTGACAAATTTGATATAACATTTTCACATTTTTCTATAGTATTACCTATTGTTATGTGTTGTGGTATAGGATAGTAACAATAACAAACAAATGAAAAAGTGTGAAAAATTGAAACAACAAGATTGTTGAAGCAACTTTAACCTGGTGATGTGTTAAAATCTGGGGCTAAGATATGCAGTGAGTTTTGATATAATAAAATTAAATCAATACCACAGGGTGACTAATGTGTCCGACTACCTAATGCGTCTAGCATGTAACATGAGAATTCTCCCAGCACAAACAAGGACATCTTCAATGTGGCTGTCACAAGCAAAAAAATAAAAATAAATAAATAAATCACTTACAGACTAGCTGATTTTGAGAATAGTGCAGAATGTAAACTCTCAAAAAGTCAAAAAGGCTATCTATCTTTAGGATACTTATCTATTAGTACTGTGTAATGCAACTCAGTTAACTGAATGCATCCAATGCTTTATTTGAGCAATATGATACATATACATAAACAGTTATACATGTTCATATGTGTGTATGTATATTCAAATTTTATTCCAATGTGTGGTAAGCTGCATATACTCTTTGCAGAAGTAGCTACATCCTACTGCCTGGAACCTGTAAATGTGTTACCTCACCAAGAGAAAGGAAATTTGCCAGTGTGATTAAGGTAAAGATTTGAGATTTGAGATTAAAGGGAATTGTCCGGGATTATCCAGGTGGGCCCAATATAATCAGAAGTGTCCTTTTCAGAGAGAGCCAAGAGGGTCAATCAGTATAAGTGAGGACTTGAGAGGTTAGAGTGATTCCAGGGAGGAGCCATGGACCAGGGAATATAGGAGCCTCCAGTTGCTGTAAAAGACTAGGAAAAATTATTCCCTGAAGCCTCTACACAGAATGCACCTCTACTGACACTGTGACTTTAGACTTCTGACCCTCAGAAATGTAAGTAAACAAATTTGTTTTAAGTCATTGAGTTTGTGGCAATTTGTTACACTAGCAATAGAAAACTAATGCAGTATGTCAAGTCAACCACACCCTGTATTACTTCAGAAGTCATTTTCCTAGGAGCAATGTAAATATTTTGGCTGCTACTATTGTCATAATTATGGACCTCATTTGTTGCATAGTGTTGATGTTGCTAAACTTTTAATCTGAAAATTTAAGTTTTTTTAAAATATATTTTATTGATTTTTTTTACAGAGAGGAAGGGAGAGGGATAAAGAGTTAGAAACATCTATGAGAGAGAAACATCGATCAGCTGCCTCCTGCACACCCCCTACTGGGGATGTGCCCGCAATGAAGGTACATGCCCTTGACCGGAATCAAACCTGGGACCTTTCAGTCCGCAGGCCGATGCTCTATCCACTGAGCCAAACTGGTTAGGGAAAGTTTTAAATTTTGTGTTGTAACGTGCTGTTTTGTATAATGTTTATTTTATTTTTATTCTCATTTTTTGTCATTTATGTGTAAAACTCAGTGATATAATGCAGCTACAGTGACATAACATTTTTTTAAATGACAAACCAAATTAATTACATAAAAATTATTTATATTTCTTATAAAAACATAGAATCAGAATTACAAATATTAGAAAAATATTTGCTTCTTTTGACAGGCTAAAATTTTAATTTTCAGGAAAAGCTCACTCCCAAGTTTCACTTTTGTTTTGTAATAAAATCTCAATTTCAAGAGAGACTAAAATGTAAGCAAGACATAGGTGTCAGACAGAGACACAATATACTTATTTACACCAGGTATTTCACAACTGTTATCTATAAATGAAATAATTATCTCTTTGATTTTTCCTTAGGACTAGGCACAGTTTTGGTATGAGCAACATTTCTATATTTCCTTTTAAAGATATGAAATATGAGTGAGGAGACATGTGCCAAAGTGATGGATGTTACAAACAATCTTTAGCCAGGAAACAGCATGAGAAAATGGAAATGTTTGAAGGATAGGTTATAGTGGATGAGGAGAAAAAAACGCAATACTGTATTTTAATTAGCTATCTCCAGTCTGTAAATTTTCTTTGCACTCAAATAATTTGTTGTTGTTGCAGAAAACAAAAATATGCAGGTAACAATAACATCACCACCAACAAAAACAACACAGAAATGATTTAGATAAAATAAATTTTAGATGATTAAATTAATAACAATTAAAATTATATTTGACAATTATAATTTATTATAACCAAGAAGACAATTCATACCAGGAACAGATTCTAAATTGAGACAGGCACAAAAAAGACTAGGAGAAAATAAGCACTCTAGATAAAAGTATATCAGAAGAAGGAGGGGAAAAAAGCTAATAATAGAACTACAAAATTAAGGGGAAGAAATAGTTCTGAGATGTACCTGAGCAATTGATTAACAGATGATCTATATTGATACTATTCATAAAAAATTCTTTGGATAATTCACATATTTAATAATACTTACTACCAAATATGTGCTATAAACTGTCCTAAACATTAGGAAGTCAGTGAGTGAAATAAATAGGAGGTCTGCTCTTATGCAGCTTAATTTTGGGGATGGAAAAGAGTCCAGAAACATGTAAACATGTAGATAAATATACTCTGCAAGAAATGAAGCGGATAAAGGAAATATAAAGTATGAAGGTGTAGGAAAGGAGTCATTATTTTAGAGCAAAGTTTTCAAGAAAGGCCTCTCTGACACATTTATATTAGAAGAGATATAAATGTTGAAGGTGTAGGGCATGGAAGACCGGGTAGGGGCGGAGGGGGGGGGTATGCGGGGGGATCAAGAGCAGATAGAAGTACAGGTGCCAAGTCCCTGAGGTAGGAGCATGTGGAAGTGTGTTAATAGAACAGCCTGGGACCCAGTGTGGTTAGAGGAGAGAGAGGAGGATGGTGGTTGTGGAAACAGCTGGGGTCAGACAGTAGCTTCAGGGAAAATCTTCCAGCCCAGCAGTACAAAGGAATAGACTGTGTTTTATTCTGAGTCAGATGGAAAGTAATTGGATTTTCTCCTAAATGACTCACTAGATCAGATGGACTTAATAGACATCTTCAGAACACTTCACCCCAAAGCCAGGGAATATACATTCTACTCAAATGCTCATAAGACATATTCAAAAATAGACCATATATTGGGTCACAAGCAAAGTATCCCCAAATTCAAGAAGATTGAAATCATAAAAAGCATCTTCGCAGACCACGATGGTATAATATTAGAAATAAACTACAATAAAAACAACCCAAAATACTCAAACACCTGGAAGCTGAATAGCATGCTATTAAATATTGATTGGGTTACCAATGAGATCAAAGAAGAAATTAAAAACATCCTGGAAACTAATGACAATGAAAACACAACAATCCAAAACCTATGGGACACAATGAAAGCAGTCCTGAGAGGGAAGTTTATAGCTCTACAGGCCTATCTCAACAAACAAGAAAAAATGGTAGTAAATCATCTAACTCTAGAACTCAAAGAATTAGAAAGAGAGCAACAAGAAAACCCCAGAGTGAGCAGAAAGAAGGAGATAATAAAGATTAGAGCAGAAATAAATGACATAGAGACCAAAAAAACAATACAGAAAATCAATGAAACCAAGAGCTGGTTCTTTGAAAGGATAAACAAGATTGACAAACCTCTAGCCAGACTCACCAAGAAGCAAAGAGAGAGGACCCAAATAAACAAAATCAGAAACGATAGAGGCGAAATAACAACAGACCCCACAGAAATACAAATGATTGTGAAAAAATACTATGGACAGCTCTACTCCAACAAACTAGACAACCTGGAGGAAATGGACAAATTCCTAGAAAAATACAACATTCCAAAACTCAATCAGGAAGAATCTAAAAATCTCAACAGGCCAATAACTATGGAAGAAATTGAAGCAGTCATCAAAAAGCTTCCAGCAAACAAAAGCCCAGGACCAGACTGCTTCACAGGGGAGTTTTACCAAACATTCAAGGAAGAACTAAAACCTATCCTCCTCGGACTACTACAAAAAATTCAAGAGGAAGGAACACTTCCAAGCTCATTCTATGAAGCCAGCATCACCCTAATACCAAAACCAGGTAAAGACAACACAATGAAAGAGAATTACAGGCCAATATCCCTCATGAACATAGATGCCAAAATCCTCAACAAAATCTTAGCAAATCGGATCCAGCAGTACATCAGAAAGATCATACACCATGACCAAGTAGGATTTATCCCAGGGATGCAAGGATGGTACAATATCCGCAAATCAATAAACGTGATACATCACATAAACAAATTGAAAGAAAAAAACCACATGGTCATATCAATTGAGGCAGAAAAATCATTTGACAAAATTCAACACCCATTTTTGATAAAAGCTCTCAGCAAGGTGGGAGTAGAAGGATCATACCTCAACATAATAAAAGCCATATATGACAGGCCCACAGCCAGCATCATACTCAATGGACAAAATTAACACCATTTCCCCTAAGAACAGGAACAAGACAGGGATGCCCCCTCTCACCACTCCTGTTCAACATAGTACTGGAAGTGTTAGCCATTGCAATTCGGCAAGAAGAAGAAATAAAAGGCATCCAAATTGGAAAAGAGGAAGTAAAACTGTCCTTATTTGCAGACGACATGATATTATACATACAAAACCCTAGAGACTCCATCAAAAAGCTACTAGACTTAATACATGAATTTGGCAATGTAGCAGGATACAAAATTAACCCCAAGAAATCTGAGGCATTTCTATACAACAATAGTGAACTTTCAGAAAGAGAGATTATAAAAACAACCCCGTTTACCATCGCACCAAAAAAATTAAGCTACCTAGGAATAAACTTAACTAAAGAGGTAAAAGACCTCTACTCAGAAAACTACAGGACGTTGAAAAAAGATATAGAGGAAGACATGAACAGATGGAAGAACATACCGTGTTCATGGATTGGTAGAATCAACATCATTAAAATGTCCATACTACCCAAAGCAATCTATAAATTCAACGCACTTCCCATTAAAATACCAACAACAAACTTCATAGATCTAGAAGGAACTCTCCAAAAATTCATCTGGAATAAAAAAAGACCCAGAATAGCTGCAGCAATCCTGAAAAAGAACAAAGTAGGTGGGATCTCAATACCAGATATCAAGATGTATTACAAAGCCACTGTTCTCAAAACTGTCTGGTACTGGCACAAGAATAGGCATATAGATCAATGGAATAGAATAGAGAGCCCTGAAATTGGCCCGAACCAATATGCTCAATTAATATTTGACAAAGGAGGCAAGAACATACAATGGAGCCAAGATAGTGTCTTCAATAAATGGTGGTGGGAAAATTGGACAGATATTTGCAAGAAAATGAAACTAGACCACCAACTTACACCATACACAAAAATCAACTCAAAATAGATAAAGGACTTAAATGTACGACAGGAAACCATAAAAATTCTAGAAGAATCCAAAGGCAACAAAATCTCAGACATATGCCGAAGCAATTTCTTCACCGATACAGCTCCTAGGGCACTTGAAACTAAAGAGAAAATGAACAAATGGGACTACATCAAAATAAAAAGCTCTGCACAGCAAAAGAAACCATCAACAAAACAATGAGAAAACCCACTGTGTGGGAAAATATATTTGCCAATGTCATATCTGATAAGGGCCTAATCTCCAAAATTTATAGGGAACTCATACAACTTAACAAAAGGAAGATAAAGAATCCAATCAAAAAATGGGCAAAGGACCTAAATAGACACCTTTCAAAAGAGGACATTCTGAAAGCCAAGAGACATATGAAAACATGCTCAAAGTCACTAATCATCCAAGAGATGCAAATCAAAACAACAATGAGGTACCATCTCACACCTGTCAGACTGGCTATCATCAACAAATCAACAAACGACAAGTGCTGGAGAAGATGTGGAGAAAAAGGAACACTTGTGCACTGCTGGCGGGAATGCATCCCACTTCTAGGAATATATCCCAAGAAACCAGAAGCACCAATCAGAAAGGATATATGCACCCCTATGTTCATAGCAGCACAATTCACCATAGCTAAGATCTGGAAACAGCCTAAGTGCCCATCAGTAGATGAATGGATTAGAAAACTGTGGTACATCTACACGATGGAATACTATGCTGCTCTAAAAAGGAAGGAACTCTTACCATTTGCAACAGCATGGATGGAACTGGAGAGCATTATGCTAAGTGAAATAAGCCAGTCAATGAATGAAAAATACTACATGATCTCACTCATTCATGGATAATAGAGACCATTATAAACTTTTGAGCAATAATAGATACAGAGGCAGAGCTGCCTCAAACAGATTGTCAAACTGCAGCGGGAAGGCCGGGGAGGGTTGGGGGGCAGGAGGTAGGGGGGAAAGAGATCAACCAAAGGACTTGTATGCATGCATATAAGCATAACCAATGGACATAAGACACTGGGGGATAGGGGAAGCTAGGGGACTGTCTAGGGCGGGGGGGGGGGGGAATGGACACATATGTAATACTCTTTGTAATACTTTAAGCAATAAAGTAAAAAAAAAAAGAAAGTAATTGGATTTTCTGACAAAAAAGTGATGTGATAATTTTTTAAAAGGGTTAATGTTAGATATTGTGTGGTGTATGGATATAGAGAATGCAGGTTAAAACAGAAATGTCACACAACACTACACCCCTATCAGTGGGTGATAATCCTTCCTCCCCCTCCCCCTCCCCTCCCCTCTCTCCCTTCCCCTCCCCTCCCTCTCTCCCTTCCCTCCCCTCCCCTCCCCTCCCTCCCCCTCCCCCTCCCCTCCCCTCTCCCCCTTCCCCTCCCCTCCTCTCTCCTCCTCCCCTCCTCTCTCCTCCTCCTCCTCCTCCTCCTCCTCCTCCTCCTCCTCCTCCTCCTCCTCCTTCTTCTTTTTTGTCTCTCTCCGTGGCCAGCAGATGGCTGCCTTCTAGCTGTGTCCTCACATGGTTCTTCCTCTGTGCTCACATATCCCTGGTGTCTCTCTGTTTGTCCAATCCTCCTCTTCTTATAAGGACACCAGTCAGATTGAAGTAGGGCCCACCCAAATGACCTCATTTTACTTTTGTGTGACTTTAAGGCTCTATTTCCAAATACAGTCATGTTTGGAGGTTCTGGTGGTTAGGGCTTGATCATATGAATTTTCAGGGGACACAGTTTGTCCTATAAAAAATATCATAACCTCAGATGGTGGTGATGGAAATGTTGAGGATTGGGAGCCTGGATATCTGTTAGAGAGACCAAATATAAGATATGCTGTTGGGATAGGTATTAGTGTCAAATGTATATCTGATATTTTTGATCTAACAACTGGAAAATGGAATCGCTAGCAACTGAGATGTGACAGATCAAGGAAGGAGTGAGTTTTCAGACCCAGTATAGGGTAGCAAGAGTTGAATAATTATGATGTAAAGTTTGAAATGACTCTTAGATATCTAAGTAATTATCTCTAAGATAGTTAGAGAACTAAACATTCAAGAAGCTTTACAAATGTCCCTGCTATAGACTGCATCATCTCATGGGCCCACCTGTGATGGGAGGTCAGCCTGGGAGAGAGGTTTAGATGTGAGCTGTGTAAGAAGCCCTAGAATTCAGGCCAAGAAATTCACGGTGCATAGGGCAGCCTTCTCTCTCTAGAGCCTCAGAGAACAAGCTATATCTTTATCCCCTTCTCTTCCTATATTTTGCTGAAAAGATGTTGGACTTCCCAAACAAATAAAAAGAATGATATAGTATTGTCTACAGTAACATCTTATTTATATATCTGCCTAATATTTCCTCTTTCTCTGCACTGTTTTCTATATTACTTGAAATTTTCCTTTTCATCATACATTCATTCATTTCACTTGCATGTCCTCATAATAAATAATTTATTAAGCACATCAGGTCTTCTTACAAACCCTAGCAGAAATGAAATTAATTAGAAGCTGATTTTTAGAAATTGTGAGGATGACTCCACTAACCTCCGAGGAAAGATAAAAAATGGCTGGAGAATATGAGACCCTATGCTTTCTGACAAGCCAATCATAGGGCAGGAACAAATATATGCATCTGTTTTGAAAAGACCTTAGTCTATTAAAAATATATAGAAGATATTTGGAATTGTAAAGATTAGAGGGGTTTGATTTATTTACACTAACACTTCAGGAAAGCACTATTTTACAGTGGAAATTTATTAAAAATGTTTTATTTATGTTTGGGGAACTGTGTCAATATTAGCATTTATTATCACCAATCATGTGTGAGGTCTTAGCAAGTCATGATTTCTATTTGCAATCACCTATGTCCATTTAACAACCTCTGTGCATATGTCAGGCACTGCTCTAGGCATTTTCTAAAAAATATTTTCAGAAATTGAAGGCATATATATTACTAAAGGTAAACAGAATACTTAAGTTCTGAGGACGATCCTAGTCATAACCACTTTTCCTTCCTGTCATCAACATCTATGTGGATAGAACAAAGGTATTTTTTTAAAATTATAATTTCAATTAAGTAGTTTTTAACTCACTGTATTGGGAAGTTTATTCAAGTAATTTGAAAATATTTCAGGGAACAGAAACATGTTTAGAAAGGTTAATTGCTCACAATGGTATCTAAGCAATTAATTGTATAATGTCATTTAAAATAAATGGGATACTTTAAAATATTTTTTCATTTAGTGTTTAATTTCTAATATAATTAAGAAAACTACATGAAATAAAGGATGTTAAAACTTTGATCATTAAGCTGACAAATTTCAGTGTTTTTTTAATTTGTCATAGAATAAATTCATTCTAAATTTTTTAAAATATATTTTTATTGATTTCAGAAAGGAAGAGAGACGGAGAGGGAGAGATAGAAACATCAATGATGAGAGAGAATCATTGATTGGCTGCCTCCTGCGAACTCCACACTGCAACCTGGGCATGAGCCCTTGACCAGAATCAAACCTGGGACCCTTCAGTCTGCAGGCTAGTGCTCTATCCACTGAGCCAAACTGGCTAGGGTTCATTCTAAATCTTTCATCTGGCTTAAGTAAATGTGAAGTATAGCAAAACTCAACCTCAACCAAATGTTACCCTTAAAGAATAGGTGAGTTTCATTGTATGTTGTTGTATCCTTTGTCAAATGTTCATTGACTATAAAGGCCTGGGTTTACTTCTGGGCTCTCAATTCTGTTCCATTGATCTATGTGTCTGTTTTTATGCCAGTACCATGCTGTTTTGATTACTATGGCCTTATAGTATAGTTTTATATCAGATAGCATGATTCCTACAACTTTGTTCTTCTTTCACAAGATTGTCATAGCTATATGGGGTTTTTTGTTTGTGGTTCCATATAAATTTTGGGGATATTTGTTCTAATTCTGTGAAATATGACATTGGTATCTTGATAGCATTTGCATTAAATCTATTGATTGCTTTGGGTAGTATGGACATTTTAATGATGTTTATTTTTCCTATCTATGAACATTGTATATACTGCCACTTATTTGTATCTTCTTCAGTTTCTTTCTTTAGTGTCTTATAATTTTCTGAGTGCAGTATTTTTATATCCTTGGTTAAGTTTATTCCTAGGTACTTTATTCTTTTTGAAGAAATTGTGAATGGAATTACTTTATTTGTTTCCCTTTCAGAGAGTTCATTATTGGTGTATATAAAAATGCAACTGATTTCTGGATATTTATTTTGTATCCTGCTATGTTACTGAATTCATTTACCAGTTCTAGGAGTTTTTTGGTGTAATATTTAGGGCTCTCTATGTACAGTAGCATGTCATCTGCAAATAATAACAGTTTCACTTCTTCCTTTATGACTTGAATGCCTTTCATTTCTTCTTCTTGTCTGATTGCTGTGGCTAGGACTTCCAGTACTATGTTGAATAAGAGTGGTAAGTTGACATACCTGTTGTGTTCCCAATCTTAAGGGAAATGCTTGTAGGTTTTATCCATTGAGTAAGATGTTGGCTATGGGTTTGTCATGTATGGCCTTATTACATTGAGATATTTTCCCTCTATTCCCATTTTGCTGAGAGTTTTTATCATAAGTGGGTGCTGGATTTTATCAAATGCTTTCTCTATGTCTATTGATGTGATCACGTGGTGTCTTTTTTCCTTTTTTATGTGGTGTAAATTTTAAAATATCTGCGCAAAACTAATGCAGGTAATCATTTTAGTACTTAGGTCTACTTTTTTTTTTTTTAAATGATGACAGGAGAGGAATCGCTAAATGCTATTTTTTCATAATAAATAAGTAGTACAAACATGGAAAGTTAGTAATAATGCAAAAAAAAGGCATCACAATTTGATATGTAAAATAGTATGCAAGTCTAAGGAAAATAAGCTAAGAATGATTTTTTAATATTTAAATTTCTGGAATTTTTTCACTCTTGCTATGTAATTGCCCACATAAGAATTTCAGTTTTGCCTCGTGACCTGCAAACCCTAAAGTGTTTACTATCTGGCCCTTTACAGATGATGTTTGCTGACCCCTATTGTATGGTTTCTCAGTAGTTCTATATAACATATAAAAATAGTTATTCAATTTTTCTCAGACAAAATAAACTCACCTTTCTAATAGACAAATAAGTATTTAAAGTGTCTAGACTTGCTTAATTTGATAATTTTGCATAAATCACCATTATTTTTTAGCATGCAGCATTTCAACACACATACAAATATTGGTTAATTGTATTTTGCAAGCAGAATATAAATTGGCCTTATAAACAGATTTCTCAAATATAATCTAACAGATATAAGAATATTTTTTTGACAAAGCTATGTGAATTAGTGGGATTTTGTTGAAAAATAGGACAAGAGATTTGAATCCTTTGAAAGGAGAATGTATGAGAAAAAAATCCTAGTAAGTCAAATTTGTAATATGCCAACTTGGCTCTTGTCATGATTAATAAAAATGTATTTTAAAGGGATATCATCTATTTAAGAGGCTTTTTAGACTCCCAGTACCTTGCTTTCCTCAAGCAATAATATAAAGATTCAATGTGGAAGGAGACATGAAGCCTGGAAAAAATCCAGTTCTTCCCACTGGCATATGGACTTTCGCTGGCAACTTAATAAGGTGGGCACCTCCAGAAGGAACTTGGAAACAAGGGGTCACTTGGGTAGTACTAATTAATTAAAGTGGCTAAGGCCAAGTCTTTTATGTTGAATCAGTTATGCAGACAGGCACAATTCAGCTGGAACTACAGTGGGAATCACAGGATATAAAACTTGGTTGCAGTTAGGAAGAATCGAGGCTGAAACATTAGCAAGATTAAGAATCTGAGACTATTTAGGAATTGAGGTGTTGTTTTAGAACCTATAGCCTCTCCTTATATTCAAAATAGATTAAGAGCAATACAGATTGAGATAGAGAAACAGAGACAACAAGATAACAAAATATGCCAAGATATTGTAAAGGCAAAATCTCTGGAAAGCTTGATCTAGTTGTATACACACACACACACACACATGCGCACACACACCACTGCTACCACCACCAAAACTACTGCATATTCCAAAGGAATATTATTAGACTTACTGACATATTTCATGTAATACCTGAGTTCTTTGAAGTGAGTTGTTGTAAAAATGCAAAAATAAAATATCAAGACAAATCACGTGGGTTAGTTCTTACAGAAAGAAAGTATTACTCTATAATCATCAAGGGCTTAATGTTCTTAGAATGGCAAAGTTAGTGAAAGAAAGAAATATCACCACAAAGCAGAAAGTGCTCAAAACATTTGAAGCTTCTTATTACTTTACCTCTCGCAGCCTCTCATCCTTGGCAAATCAAGGTAAATAAGTTCTATTATATAAACGCTAGAGGCCTGGTGCACAAAATTCATGCACAGGGTGGGGGTCCCTTCTGCCCAGCCTGACCCTCTCCAATCCAGGAGCCCTCGGGGGATGTCCAACCAGCCGTCAGACATCCCTCTCACAATCCTGGTCCGCTGGCTCCTAACTGCTCACCTGCCTGACTGCCTGATCGCTTCTAATTGCTCCCCTGCCAGCCTGATCACCACATGCAGCCTGTTCGGTCGTTACTGTGACAGAGTCCCAAACAATTTGTATATTCCTTTATTATTAGTATAGATGTGTGAGAAAGTTAAAGAAAAGATAGTACAATACGATTGGGAGTATCTCTGCATTTATGTTTAGAGATCTGTTTAAATATCTGCTTTGATATTTCATTTAGAAAGTACTGACACATAGTAGTCCACCCCAAAAAAGATAACACTGATAAGGTGGAATATAAAACACTACTTACTAGAATGATCAGTCTCATTTAAAATTTTCTGACTACTCTGCTTTTGTATACATGATTCTCTATGAATTGTCAGGATTGTGTGTTCTGTTAGAACACTAGCACCAGTAATCTGGAAATGCCAGTGGACAGAGACAAAGAAAGGCCAAGCCAAAGCTTACTTTCTGTAGCCAAGGTACTGGGAAAGGGGAAGTTAGCAAGACATAAACCTTTTGGAAACAAATGCTCTATTGCAGACAAATACCAGAACAAAATAATCAAACAAAACAAGAAAAAATAACTATGAGCAAGTTCCCAATGGCTAACTGGGGAGAAGAGACTTTTACTCTTGCTAGGCAATAAAAAGTGATCCTTCCCAACCTCCCATCCCACTGGAATAGGAACAAAGAACACAAGTCAGTCTCCTTCCATCACCATTTATCCTCCCTATATGTCCCCATGACCCCTTTCCCTCTGGTAATTGCCATACTATTGTCTCTGTCTCTATGTTTATTTTTGTTGTTGTTTTGCTTATTCCCTTCACCTTGCTCACAGAGCCCCCAGCCCCCTCCCCTCTGACAGTAGCCATTCTGTTATCTGTATCTATGAATCTGTTTCTATTTTGTTAATTTATTTTGTTCATTAGATTTCACATATAGTTTATTTTGTTCATTTGATTCCACAGATAAATGAAATCATGTGAAAAGTGAAATAAGCCAGTCAGGTAGTGCTAGTACAACTACCTAAAGTGCAATTTAGGAATTTTTTGAGCATAGTTTTGACTAATATCATTTGGAAGACAATATTGGTAGACAACTCACAATGATCATGGCAGATTATGTTAACAAAAGATCAGCATTTGTGTATGTAAAATTGTTACTTATTGGGACTATAAAACAATAATAATTTATACTTAAAAATCAATTACCTTGTACAATTATAATAAATAAGCAGAATTTTATTTCAAGCTACAACTAAAATCAAGGGTATTTTGTACTTGATTTTGTTCAAGTTGTCCCTTTGGTTGTCACAATTTTCTGGTCATGTCATTTACAGCAATGGCATTACCTTACAAAATATTTGAATCGTAAGAAGACCACACCTGTCTGCATTGGCAGCTGCAGAATTAGGTGTAAGCAATTCTCTATGTCATGTTTTGGGTTTTTTTTATTGCAGTATGACTTATACATCTCTTTCACTTTACTGACATGGTGTTATATCAATGTGGATATTTTGGAAATGATTTGGACAGGTTGGTTATGTTATCTGTGACTCACTTCAGGATAGGAAAGGGATGTTACAAAAGTGAGTAAAAGATCTTACAGGGTTGAAAAGTGCTACCGTGAGAGATAACAAATCCTTACCTCTATTTAGTTCCATAGGCATCACAGACTGAGAGGCAGAATATGAAGGGATCACCTGTTGCCAAAACCCCTTCTTGTTTACAGTCCTTTAAACTCTTTTCCAGTGGTGACACGGTTTCTATTCTTCTCACTACTCTAATTTTCTATCTTTTAAACTTAGAAAGTTTTCAATTTAGATAGAAATATATAGGCACATAGATTAGAAACTTGCTTTACAGCTGAGGAACTAGTGCAGGGAAATGTGCCTAAATGGAGTTAAGTATAATATACACTCCTGCCCCAGGATCTACAATCACATTTAATGATAGTAGCTCTTTATGAGTTTGTATCTTTTTATGCTTTATGCTATGTGCCCAAAACAGCCATGATTAGCATGATTAGTCAAAGGCATAATAATTGTTATTATGGTTATTATGGCTATTAGCTTTAAAGACAGATTCACATTCACAAGTACATCATAAACTCCACCAGTCACACATAAAGCAAGTTGGAAATAATTTTCAAACATGTGATCAAATTAAGTGCACATTCTTGTGTTCTGATCAAAGAACTGAAGTATCAAATACCAACAAAAGTGGAAATCATGTGTTTGTACATAAAAGATAAAATAGCCTTCCATATATTTTCATTTCATTTGGATTTGATTTCTGAAACTTCGGGTTATCTTTCATGTTGTTATAGTTATTATATATTAAACCCAATTAAATGCATCTGTTATTTATATCCTGTTGCTGAATTAAATAACATATTTTTGCTAAAGTTTCAGTGTTCTCCTTAGTTTTTATTTTTAAAAGTGAAAATCACCACATTCATAATTGAATAGTGGTAGCAGAAAGTAGGGAGGAGATTTATGTGGTCCCAGGCAGAGGGAAACTATAAATAGAAAATTTGGCTCAGTTCCATAATAGATTTCCAATTTCTTACCTGATTAGTTGTGATATAATTCTAAATGGAAGTGGTGAGTGCTTCATCTTCTAAAATAGACCAGGAAATGCTGATGAAATTCTTCATTCTTATTACGAACATCAATGCAAATGAGGGGGGAGTGTTTTCTTTTTTTCTCTCATGTGAGGTACATAGAGCTAATAAAGGAATTTTAAATTATTATATAAAGTTATATAAAAGATGTGTATTATATCAGGAATAAAATTCTTTTGAAATTATTTATTTTTATTCTACTCATTTGGAATAACCCTAAAGACTTGGAGTCTTTAAGATATATGTGATACTTGTCTTTCTGTGACTGACTTTCACCTTACCTGGTACACCTCTTCCTCACATAGGTATAAGATGAAACCACATTAGAGAGTAAGTCACGTGTCACTTAATGATGGGATACATTCTGAGAAATGCATCATTATGTAATTTTGAAGTTGTGCAGGTATCATAGAGTGTACTTATACAAATCAAGATGTCTAGGCTATATGGTATAGCCTATGGCTCCTTGGCTACAAACCTATATAGCATATTATTGTATTAAATACTATAGAAAATTAAATACTATAGAAAATTATAACTCGATGTTATTTGTGCATCTAATTATATTGAAACATGAAAATAATGCAGTAAAATACAGTATGAAAGATTTAAAATCTGTATAGGGCACCTACCATGAACAGCAGGTATATAGGGCATTACCATGAATGGAGCTTACAGGACTGGAAGCTGTTCTGGGTGAGTGAGAGAGTGATAAGTGAATGTGAAGGTCTAGGACATTACTGTACACTATTGTACATAAACACTGTATACGTAGGTTATACTACCTTTATTTTTAATAATAAATTAATCCCAGGTTATTGTACCTTTTTTACTTTATCAACTCTTTTTTTAATTTATCAACTGTTTTTAAAATTTATCTTTATTGTTGAAAGTAGTACAGATGTCCCCATTTTTTTCTCATCGACCCCCTCTGCCCCTGATCCCTCCCTCTCAGGCCTTCACCACACTATTGTCTGTGTCATTGTGCTATGCATGTATGCATATAAGTTCCCTAGTTAATCTCTCCCCTCTACCCTCCATCCCCACCCTGCCTTTTAATTGTGTTTTATTTTTTACTCTTGTTTTAAGCTGTTACAAAAATACATTCTACAGTTGTACCAAAATATTTTTTCTTTATATCCTTATTCTATGTTTTCTTCCTATTTAATTTTTTTTTAAACATTTTTGTTAAAATAGGCATAGGTAGGGTCGGAATTATCAATGTCACTATCTTTTGCCTCCAAATCATATCCCTTCTGAAGTTCTTCATGGGCAATAACATGAAGTATTGCTGCCTCCTGTGGTAACAATGCCTTCCTCTGGAATGTCTCCTAAAGAGCGCCTGCTTCTCTGCGGTATCATGCTGATCATAAAGATATCTATAGTGTTTTGCCTGTTTTTTTTTTTATTTTTATTTATTATAGATTCGCTTGTAAGCAGATAATGTACCATGAACATTCCTTTCTTTAATGAAAACTTTTTGGGGTTGTGGTCCATATTTTCAAACTTTTTAAAGAGCTGTTGAGATCTGCAAAAGTTTCCACTAAAGCCTTCACAACGGGTTTTCTTGGGGACTCTTCTTGTTTTACTTCCCCTCAGTTGTCTCCCACCTCTTTTTCAGCTATGGGTCATGTTCAGGTTCCAACAATTTCTCATTAGTCAATTCTTCGTGCATTGACTCTAGGAGTGCCTCAAAGTCTTTCTCATCCACAGCCAGGATAAAGTTGTTTACATTTCAACCACAGCCTTGGTGATTTTTGCAACCTCCTCATCCTTGACCAATCTTTTAAAGTCAGATAAATCTTTTGAATGTCTTTGTCCAGATGCCATTCTTGTAACCTTACTATATGCAATCTGTCATTGACCGAAACATAATTATATGGCACATGACTAAAGTAACAAGGACTCCTAGCTCTCCCAGCCAGGGAAATATCAGTGGAAGGCTACTGGGGAATTAATCTTCCTTTCCCCACCCAGCAATGATGAGGAGTCACCCTTCTGCTGTCAGAGGCAGAGTGGGAAACTTGGGCCTCTATCCCCAGTGGGCAGTAACTAGGTGCCCCTTCCTTTTCCTTCCACCAACAGAAAAATACACATTCTTTTAAAGTACTCACATAACAAAAGAAGCCATACCCTGAGACGTATAATGCACTTAGATAAATTTTAAAATTTGAAACCATTACAGAATATGTGCTCTGTCCACATGAACTCACACTAGAAATCAGTAAAATAAAGATAATATAGAAATCTCCAAATCTATCTTCTATGATAGATTCACAGAAATTTGGCCAGCTGATTTTTTGAAAAAGGTACAAAAGCATTTTAGTAAAAAAAAGATACCCCTTTCAGCAAATGGCCCTAGAACAATTGAATATCCAAAGGCAAAAATAAGTAAATATACAGGGTGGGGGAAAAGTGCATTTATAGTGAATATGCCAAAAAAGTGTTTATTCTTATATTATTATTAATTATTGTATTGGTTTACATACGAACAACTGTAAACCTACTTTTACCGAACTCTGTATAAAACTTCAATTAAATTTCACATTTTAAACAAAAATTTTCTAAAAATGCATGGCTGATTTAAATGCAAAAAAGTTTGAATTATCAAACTTTTAGAAAATCTTAAGGAATTAGGCAAAGAGTTCTTGGACATGATAACAAAAGCATGATGAATAAATGAGAATTGACAAGTTGAATTTTATAAAAATTAAAAATTTTGCTCTATTTAAAACCCTTTTAAGGATGTCAAAACAAGCTATGCTATTGTAGGAAACATTTGCAGACCTCATATCCAACAAAGAACTAGTATTTAGAATGTATCAAAACCTCTCAAACCTCAATAGTAAGAAAGAAATTATCTGTTTAGCAAATGAGTGAAACACATAATAACAACAAGAAACAGTTGGGCAGTTTATTTAAAAACGAAACCTGCAGCCTTAACCGGTTTGGCTCAGTGGATAAAGCGTTGGCCTACAGACTAAAGAGTCCCAGGTTCGATTCCTGTCGGGGGCATGTGCCTTGGTTGCGGGCACATCCCCAGTGGGGGGTGTGCAGGAGGCAGCTGATTGATATTTCTCTCTCATCGATGTTTCTAACTCTCTATTGCCTCTCCCTTCCTCTCTGTAAAAAATCAATAAAATATATTAAAAAAAAAGAAACCTGCAAATAGTATATGACCCAGCAACTGACCTCCTGGACATTACCCAAGAATATGTTTATAGTAGCTTTATCTGTAAAACTCCAAACCACTTAGATGCTCTTCAAATGATAGATGGGTTACTACTGTTCAGTAATAAAAAGGAAAGAACCATTGATACATGCCACAAGATGAATGGATATATTCAGAATTACGCTGAATAAAAAAAGCCAGTTCCCAAAGGTTACATACTATATGATTCTACTGATATAACATTTTTGAAAGGATAAAATTATAAAAGTAGGGAAGAGATTAATAGTTTCTAGTGTTAAGAGAGAATAGGATCTGGAGAGAAGTGGATAAACAAAGCTATAAAAGAACCTCAGGAGGGATCTTTGTGATGATGGGAATGTTCAATATCTTGACTACATCAAATCAATGTCATATACTGGTTTTTATATTTTACTGTACTTTACAAGATGTTATTTTTGGAGGAAACTGAGTCAAAAGTATACCAAATCTTCTATATTATTTCCACAACTGCATATGAACATATAATTATATTTAAAAATTTAATTGAAATGGAACATTTAATTAGTTGTTATCAGAAAAGTATTTATTATTCAATAATAGTTTAAGTGGAGGATGCAGTTGCTTGTATGCACAAGAAAAAAGCCAGTTACTCTTGGGTTAACTTTATTTAATTATTTTAAATAAAAGATTTCCTCTCTCCCAAAATTTTAGCATAGCCTCAAAATCTGATTATTATAACTATTACTTTGAGCACACTTTTAAATGTTAGCTTTTTTTTTCATTTTGGTGATTGTTAAATATTTTATTTCAATCAGTGTGGTGTTTGTAATCCCATATTTTCAGGATCTCAGCTGAGCGAAGCTGCCAGGTGTAGGAGTAACCAATTATAACAACCCAAAATGAAAGTAACCCTCAAGTTTTTAATCACTTAGTCCCATACTATAAGCAGGAGACTAAACTGATAAAAAGTGCTGGCATTTCCACTCTCTAATTTTCCCCAGGGAACAGTGCTGGGTCAGAGTCAGGTGGGTTGCACAGACGCAAGCATCTTTTCATTGCCAAGGGCCAATGAGGAGGGAGAGGGGGTAAGCATGCTAGAGAACTACTGGACACTGAATATCTTCAATATTCTCTGCGTCTAAAATGAGGTCCCGGCACAGGCCTCCTGAGGACCCCAAATACCTATTTACAACTCCCTTAAGAGACTGCAGTGCAAAGCCATGCACCAAGTCTGTTGTGGGAAGGGCGGTGCTTCCCCTCAAGCATGCCAAGTATAGCCTTTGTAATTGCCTCTGTGTAAGCCTGAAAAATCACACATGGCACTTTAACACTCACTTTTTAACCCATATAGCCTATTCTTCTTCTTTTTACATGATATTGAATCATTCCTGTTTTCATTAATTTGGTTAAAATAGTTACTGTGAGACCATTGAAAAACATGAATATAGGCTACTCCAAGCCACTCATCTATATCTATATATCTATATCAATCTCTCTCTCTCTCTCTCTCTCTCTCTCTCTCTCTCTCTCTCTCTCTCTCTTTCTATATATATATATATATATATATATATATATATATATATATGTATGCAAATTAGGCTGGGACTCCATAACGGGTCATGACCAGACAGGAGGAGGTTGTGAGCACAGGTGAGGCCTGGAGCAGAGCCAGGGGGGCCCTGCCCAAGCTGCATCGGAGGCTTGAGCAGAGGCAGGGGGGCCTGCCAGCGCTGGCTGTGGCGGCTTGAGCAGGCCTGGAGCGGAGACAGAAAGGGGGGCCTGTCAGCCACCGCATGCCAGAAGTCCCGCCTCTGCACATGAGCTGCAGAGGAAGCACCTTTTCTGACTGCTCATTGGCTAAGCTCCTGGTACACCTCTCACAGTGTTCTTGGTAACTTGGGTAATAAGAATCCAAGAAGGTGATCTAGGGTTTTTCCACCTCACTCCTGGAGAAAAAAATGAAGGTCCACTGCTGGAGGGGCTAAGAAATGTCATTTCCTGCCCTAGCCGGTTTGGCTCAGTGGACAGAACCTCGTTCTGCAGACAGCAGGGTCCGGGTTCAATTATGATCAAAGGCATGTACCTAGGTTGCAGGCTCCTCCCTGGCCAGGGCCCAGATCAGGGCTCATGCAGGAGTCAACCAATTGAAGTGTGCTTCTCACACTGATGTTTCTCTCTGTCTTTCCCTCTTTCTTCCATGCTCTCTAAAAATCAATGGAAAAATATCCTCAGGTGAGGATAAAAAAGAAAGAAAGAAAGAAAGAAAGAAATGTCATATCCTATGAAAGAGACATCTTGAAAATGCCTAAAGAAAGTTGTCATTTTTTCATGGTGAAGGGACTGGAGTCCATGTTGATGAAAACACCTTGGTGGCTGCAGTGGCCGGCAGTGGCAGCAGCAGCGGGGTGATGGGACTGGCGCCTTCCCCTGATCAGCCCGGTTGCCTCCCACAGAGTGAGTCCAGACTGTAACTTAGGCCTGCAGGGATCAGGCCTAAGCTGTCAGTAGTACATCCCCTGAGGGCTCCCAGACTGTGAGGGGGCAGGCTGGGCTGAGGGACCCCCCCCTCCAGTGCACAAATTTTGTGCACTGGGCCTCCAGTCTATACTAATAAGAGTAATATGCTAATTACCCAGTCAACTGGACATCTTCTGGACTTCCTACTTCCTTCTGGACAAAGCCATCATGGTGGGGCCAATGCAGAGGAAGTTAGGGGTGATCAGGCCAGCAGGGGACCATTTAGGGGGCAACCAGGCCAGCAGGGTACCAGTTAGAGGGTGATCAGGCCGGCAAGCACAGGGGTTAATGGTGATCAGGCAGGCAGGCAGACAAGCGGTTAGGAGCCAGTGGTCGTAGATTGCAAGTTGGACATCCCCTGAGGGGTCCCAGATTAGAGAGGGTGAAGGCTGGGTTGAGGGACCCCCACCCCATGAACGAATTTCATACACCAGGCCTCTAGTAAAAAAAAAAAAAAAAAAAAAAAAAAGAGCTGAAGCCAATGGGGCTTAGTGGATAGAGCCTGTGGACTGAAGAATCACAGGTTCGATTCTGGTCAAGGGCATATACCTGGGTTGCGGGCTTGATCCCCAGAAGAGGACATGCAGGAGGCAGCCGATCAATGATTCTTTCTCATCATTGATGTTTCTATCTCTCTCCTTCTCCCTTTCTCTCTGAAATCAATAAAAAATATATTTTAAAAAAAGAAATAAAGGAAAAGAGACAAAACTTGCACATTTGCTTCCCACTTTCTCTGGGCCTGGAGGAGTTGCAAAGCAGAGTGATTGCTAAAGAGAAAGGAAACTAACTTCAAATGGAAAATTTTGCTCAAATCATTTAAGTTTAGAAGGATCAAGAAAACATTTTAAATCATCTAAATGATACAGAATTTTATTTATTTCAAAATTATAAAGCAACATACAAATATGTTATAAATTATTTCTTTTTGAACATTTGACAGTTGTAGATGTAGAGGAAAAAAAACAACCTCTCACTCAAATTGGTTTCCAAATTATAGATAGGATGTTAATAATCATCACTAGTAAAAATCCTCATACTAGCTGTGGTGACAAATATGCATAATGTGACTCAGGCGACCAGTTTATTTTCCCCTAAGGGAAGTTATCAAGTTATATTCCCTTATTTTCACCTACGGGAATATAAACTCAACAGAAATGCATCTTCTTACAGCTGACAATCCTTTACATAATCCTGATATTTTGATTAGTGTTTTGAATACTTTATAAAAAGCAGGAAATGTCACACATATGGTGTCTCAATATGGGATTCAGATTGCATCAGATAATGTGAAGCACATGTCAATAAGAGGATTTCATTTTCTGTTACTTAGTTTCTGGGTCATGGCAGACAATGCTTTAACAGGATCAGCTCAGTGTTTCATGCAGCGCTCTTGAGAACAATGTCTAGATTTTGCTTTAATTCTTCAAGAGGTACCAGCCAATAAGTATAGTACCATACATAAAATACTAGAATTCAGATTTGACAGAAAAAGATACATAAATTATCTATTTTTCTCTTGTCTTCTCCTAAAATTATCTGTTAATTTTATTTTGAATATAAATTTTAGTTGTATGTCCATAAATAGCCTTGTAATCAAGGAAATTATTGAAGTTCTATTAGCTAATCTAATAAAAGAGAAACATGCAAATGGACCATACCTCCACTACACCCACAAGCCACGCCCACAAGCCACGCCCAAAGGTCAATCAGGAGATAATATGCAAATTAACCCAACCAAGATGGCAGTGGCCATGGAGCTGGAGCAAGCAGGAGGCTTGGGTTGCCCCTGGCAATGGAGGAAGCCAAGCTTCCCACCTGCCCTGGCTGGCCCTGAGCTCCACTCAAGGCTACAAAATTTCAATTATAAAAGATAAATAAATCCCAGATACCTGTTTCCAGCCTGTGGCCATGGCCAGCCTGAAAACACCCATCAGCCCCTCACCCAGGCTGGCCAGGCACCCCAGTAGGGCCCCCCACCCTGATCCAGGGCACCCTTCAGGGCAAACCAGCTGGCTCCCACACGTGAACCAGGTCTATCCTATCTAATAAGATGGTAATATGCAAATTGACCCTAACAGCAGAACGACTGGGAATGACTGGTCACTATGACATGCACTGACCACCAGGGGGCAGACGCTCAATGCAGGAGCTGCCCCCTGGTGGTCAGTGCCCTACCACAGGGGGAGCTCTGCTCAGCCACAAGCCAGGCTGATGGCTGCCATCACAGCGGTGATGGTGAGAGCCTCTCCCGCTTCCTCAGCATCGCTAAGGAAGCTCGACTGTAGCTTAGGCCTGCTCCCCGCTGGCAAGAGGACATCCCCTGAGGGTTCCTGGGATGCCAGAGGGATGTCTACCTGCCGGCTTAGGCCCACTCCCCCAGGGAGTGGGCCTAAGCCGGCAGGTAGACATCCCCCGAGGGGTCCCAGACTGCAAGAGGGCACAGGCCGGGCTGAGGGATCCCCCCGCCGCCAGTGCACAAATTTTTGTGCATCAAGCCTCCAGTTTCTATTAAAAAACATCAATGGTTTTGAGAATTTTAATGAAACTATAAAACTAAGAATTTAAAAATACTATCATAAATGTCAAGCAAACATGATTTATTCAGATCTCTGAAGTAATTAGAAAGATAGCCAAATTTAAAAACACACACACAACCACATGTAATATTAGGGGCTGTTTCACATTAAAACATTTATTCTCTTCCTTAAAAATATTCTTGATATCTCATCCTCTGTTTAGAATTTCTGATCAGAAACACTAGAATTGTGATGCCCCAAACACAATGTCATTGACTATGTTATGAATAAGTGAAACTATTGCAGTGAAAAGTGAGCCTGGTTATTAACAGATATAATTATGGAACTATAAATACTAGTTGAAGACAAAAATAATAAATATTTGGAGCAATGCACATGGTATATAGAGAAAAGGAAACAAACTATTATATTTCTCTTTTATTAAAGCATTATTGATATAAAGATATAAACATTATATTAGGCATTATGTTCTCTTAAGCACCTCTGAAGGTATTAATTCTTAATGAAAACAGTTCAACCCTCCCCAAAATTAACTTTAACTTATTATAGATAAAATATAAAGTAAAATAATATAAAATAACAAAGTTTGATGTAGTAATATAGCATAGTCAATATCTAAAATTGGAAAATATGTAGAATAGAAATAGTTATCCCTTTACAGAGTGACAGAAACTGATTATCCTGCAATGTGTTTATATATGTGTATTATAATTCTATTTATATGTTAATTATTATAAAAATATATATTTTTATTTCACCAGAATGCTTATTCATGTGTTTCTCTATGTGTGTATTTAACCTTGAGTCAATCAATGTGAGTGTTTTATTCCCTTTGTGAATATTTTTAAATTTGCAAATTATAATTTTGACAATGTATCTATACATTTCACACTCATATTTTTATAATATAATAGCAAAGAAAATGTCAACATCCTTATTGTCTTTGTCCAGCATATCTGAATGCTATATATAATTTAATTCCACATTTTACTAAAAATTGAATACTTTATTTTAAAACTAGAATTCATTATGTTGGTTTATGTTATTAAAGCCAGATTTTCATACCTTTTAAATTATATTATTTTTTAAAACTATTATGTTAAAAATCAGGAATCGAAACAAACCTAATAATGAATTCAATACTTTATTTAAATCATAGAAATCATACAGTTGTTACAAAAGGTAATTTTTACATATTGCTCTTGAAAATAAAATATCTTCCAAAGTCACTATAATAAATATTCATTTTTCCTTTTCGACCATGTAAAGAGTGCAGTCATCATATAAGATTTTAATATACTTATAAGATTAAAATAAACCTTGAACCATAGAAAAATGCTTAATATTTTTAATATAGATAAATGATATATTTTGTATAAAATTTAATAAATACACTATTTAGGAAACTCAAAGAGCTATGTTTATAATGAGACTTGTTACAAACAAGTGCTCATTATTAAATAGTATTTCTTATAATTTATATAAGGTATTAATATTCAGCAAAATGCATTATATTTAAATTGTACAAGTTGAAAGTTTTGATATATGTAATGCACTCATCACCACTGTCAAGATTGCGAACTTATCTAGCACCCCCAGAAGGATTGTTATGACCTTTGTAATGACTTCGATCTTCCCTGTTCTTCCTGCCAAGCAAAAATTGATCTGCTCTTTATCACTATAGATTATTTTGCATTTTTAGATATTTCTATAAATGAAATCAAATAAACTGTACTTTTTGGTCTAGCTTTTATACTCAGCAAACTTATTTTGAGATTCATGCATGTTGTAGCATGGTTCAGTAGCTGATTACTTTATATTATACTAGAGGCCCAGTGCATGAAATCGTGCACGGGTGGGATCCCTCTGGGTGGCCTGCAGGGATTGGGCCAAAATTCACAGTCCAATGCCACCTGCAGCTCCTACCTGCCTCTCCCACTCATCCTGGCCCCACTGTGCCTGCCACAGGCTCACACCCAATCAGTCCTGATCAGGAGAGGCTCACACTGCTGCAGCAATACTCACCAGCCATGACCCCTGCATCTGGCACCCTCCCAAGGGGAGTGGCCTGTGGGATTGGGCTGAAAACAGCTCTCCAACATCCCCTGAGGGGTCCCGAATTGCAAGAGGGTGCAGGACAGGCCTGGGGACCCCACCAGTGCACGATCAGGCTGGGGAGGGACCACAGAGGGCTCCAGAGCGTGTCTGGCCCATCTCACTCAGTCCCAGTTGGCCAGACCCCAGCAGCAAGCTAACCTACCAGTTGGAGCATCTGTCTTCTGGTGGTCAGTGCATGTCATAGCGACTGGTTGACCAGTTGACTGTCTGCCCCCTCGTGGTCATTGCACATCATAGTGAATGGTTGAGCATCCTTAGCATGTCATTAGCATATTACACTTTGATTGGTTGTTCTGCTATTCAGTCTATTTGCATATTACCCTTTTATTATATATGATTAATATACCAAAATATTTACTTTATATTATATTTTATAATATATTTTATATTATATTTACTTTATATTATATTAATATAACAAAAATATTTTTTATTCACCTGTTGATGGACATTGGAGTTGTTTCCAATTCTAACTATTAAAATGAAGTTGCTATACATTTATGTACAAGTCTCTGTGTGGATACACATTCTTTAACCTTATATATATGTTTAATTTTTAGGAAAATGTCAAAACTTTCCTAATTTGTTTCAGTGAACTTTCCCATTGAGTGTATGAAGGTTCCAATTACAACACATCCTTGATAATTATAAGTATTTTTAATTTTTATTTTTAGTCATTGTAATAGGTGTCTCAGGATATATCATTGTTCCTCAATTCTTAGTTTCCCTTGTGACTAATGATATTGACCATCTTTACATGAGATTTTATGCCACCCATATATATTCTTTGGTAAAGGATCTGTTCAAATATTTAGCTATCATGTAAGTGTTCTGTTTGTTAGCTTATTAACAATTTAGGATGAGAGAAATAGATTAAAAGTTTTAATCGGGTATATGCTTTGCAAATATTTTAACCCACTCGCTTGCTTTTAATTTCATCAATAGTGTGTTATGGTGAGCAGAACTTTTAATTTTTATAAAGTTTGCTTTTTAAGGAATGTTCTTCATTGTTATATGTAAGAGATTTATGTAACATAATAGATTCAACCTAAGGTCACAAGGATTTTCACTTATGTTTTCTTCTAGAAGTTTTACAGTTTTAGGTTTTATTGTTTGGTCTATCATCCACTTTAGTTTTTATTTATGGTACACAATCATTTTTTTCTTCTTTATAAAAGGAAATGAATTTTTTTCAATATTTTTTGAAAATTCTATTTCTCTCCACTAAATTACCTTTGTGCATTTGTCAAAAATTGTCTTACACTGGCAAAAATTAAATAAGCTCTGTTTTGTATTGAACAGTATTGAAAGAATGCAAATTTTGTAGTTATGACATTATACTACAATTGCTTAAGATGTCACCACTGTGGGGAACTAGGTGATGAATTTAAGATACTCTCTATACTATTTCTGCAATTTCCTATGAGTCAAATTGTTTCAAAATAAAAAAAGTTAAAAGTTCATTTGTCCATAGATATTTAGATATACACATGAGTGCTCTATTCTGTTCCATTGATGATTTTTATTCTTTTTAAAAAATCTTTCCTCTTGAAAGTATTGCATAAGTCCTCCTTTTCCCCCCATTAACCTCTTCCAGTCCACTTCTGTCCTCCTCCTAACCCAGGCCCTCACCACCCCATTGTCCTTGTCTACAGGTTACCCATATATGCATACAAGTTCATTAGTTGACCTCTTCCCACTCACCCCTGCCTTCTTCTGGGGTTCAACAGTATGTTTATGCTTCTACGACTCTGGGCCTTTTTTTTTTTATCCACCCATCTGCTGATGGGCACTTAGGCTGGTTCCAAATTTTAGTTATTATAAATTGCACTGCTATGAACATAGGGTTGCATATATTCTTTCTTATGAGTGTTTCGGGTTTCTTAAGAATGATTCTTAGAAGTGTGATCAATGGCTCAAATGGGAGTTCCTGTTTTAATTTTTTGAGGAAACTCCATACTGGTTTCCAAAATGGCTACACCAATCTGCATTCTCACCATCAGTGTACTAGGGTTCCCTTTTCTCTACAACCTCAGCAGCATTTGTAGTTGGTTGATTTATTTATGATAGACATTCTTACAGGTGTGAAGTGATATCTCTTTGTCTTAATTTGCAACTCTCGGATGATTAGTGACTTTGAGCATTTTTTCATATGTCTCTGGGCCTTCTGTATGTCCACATTGGAGAAGTATCTATTTAGGTCTTTTGCCCATTTTTTAATAGGATTGTTTTTCTTCCTTTTGTTAAGTTGTATGCATTCTACATTCCCTATATATTTTGGAGATTAACCTCTTATAGGATGTATCATTGGCAAATATGTTCTCCCATGTAGTGAGCTCTCTTTTTATTTTGTTGATGGTTTCTTTTGCTGTGCTGAAGCTTTTTATTTTAATTTAGTCCCATTCATTTATTTTCTTCTTAGTTTGCATTGTCCTAAGAGATGTATTGGTGAACAAATTGCTATGAGAGATGTTATTGTATTGCCTTTCCACCCATATCAAATATGAGTTGACTCTATTTATGGTTTTGTTTCTGGATTCTCTATTTTGTTCCATTGATCTATTTATCTATTTTCTCTTCAATATCACACTTTCTTGATTACTATAGCTCTACACTAAGTTTTTGCTTCTGTTTCTCTAATATACCAGATATTATGCATGTCATTTGTGTGTGTGTGTGTGTGTGTGTGTGTGTGTGTGTGTACGTGCACTGGATATTTTGTATCCTTACACATATTATTGAGCATTGCTCTCAAAAGTAATTAAGTTGGTTAAGTGTAATTATTTGGTTTCTTGCTTTTAGAAATTGTTTGGTAGGGCCAGAAAGGAGCTTAATCTAGGGTTAATTTTCCTCTCTACTGAGGCTAAACCATTTTGAATAGTTTTCTCAATATCCCATGAGTTATGAAGCCCTCCTTTGTGAGTGTCACGTAGTGTTCCCTTTAATTCTTTTGAATAGTTCATCCCTTTTTCTTAGTCTCTTTGGGCTGCTATAACAAAGTAGCATAGATTGGATAGCTTATAAAAACGGGAATTTGTTTCTCCCAATTCTGGAGGCTGGAGGTCTGAAATAAGGCGGCAGCATGGTTAGTCCTGGTGAGAGCTCTCTGCTAGTTTGCAGATTGCTTCTTGCATTTTTTAAACAGCACAAAAAGAGCATGCAGCTCTCTGGCTTCTTCTTATAAGGGCACTAATGCCATTGGTTCTGGTTCATACTCATACTAATCTCCTTATCAAATGCTCACCTGGCCATACCTTTAATGTTCTCTCTGAACATGCTATCTCATTTTTTTTGCAATATGGATAGTCTGGAAATTTTCCAAACTTTTAAGTTCTAGTTTCCTTTTGCTTAATAATTCCATTTTCAAGTCATTTCTCTTTTCTTGTATTTTACTATAAACAGACAGGAGGACCAAGGTGATCTTTCAGTAATTTTCTCCTTCCCTAAATGTCTACTTTCATTGCTTACAAGTTATACCTTTCACAAAATACTAAAACAGAAATATAATTCAGCCAATTTATATTTCTTGTTTTTATTTTAGAACATTTAATTTTTAGTTAAATTTTTATTGTTGAAAGTATTACATATGTCCCCCATTTTCCCCCATTCACCCCTTTTGCCCTCCACAATCCCCCACCCAGGCCTTCACCACCCTATTGTCTCTGTCCACAGGTTATGCATATATGCATACAGGTTCTTTGGTTGATCTCTTCCCACCACCCAACCACCCACCCCTCTGAGATTCCACAGTTTGTTCATGCTGTACATTATTATTTATATATATTCTCTAAACAACAAAAGCTTCATTTACCTTCCCGAGAGCTCACTAGATTTGCCTTTAAAAATCCCTTCAAAACAATCTTGGCTTTTTCTAGCATTCTCTTCCATAGTCTTCCAACCTCTACCCATTACCCAGTTCTAAAGCTGCTTCCAGATATTTATTATATCAACACCCCAGTTGTCAGTAACATTATCTTACTCAGTTTGGACTGCTAGAACAAATTACCATTGACTGGCTTAAGCAACAAATATTTATTTCTCACAGTTCTAGAGGCTACAAGTCTGTGTGCTACATGGTAGAGTTTTGGTGAGAATTCTCTTCCAGGTTGCAGACTGCAGCCTTCTGGTATCTTGGTATATGGAGGAAAGAGAACATGCTAGCTTTCTGACCTCTTCTTATAGGAGCATTAAACCAATTCATGAGGGCTCTACCCTTATGTAATTACCTCCTGAAATCTCCAAATCCAAATACCATCACATTGGGGAAGCAGTTTCAACATGTGAATATTAGGAAGCACCAAACATTTGGTCCATAATACCATGTTTTCAGGTAATTATAGGCAATGTGCTAATCAACATTCTGCTGAATATCTACAGATTTCTGCAGTGTGTGTGTGTGTGTGTGTGTGTGTGTATGTGCGGCTTTCTAGTAATTGGTACCATATCCTGGAACTCCATCTACATTGCTTTGCTGTACTCTCAACGGTCTCTTCAAATATTGTTATCTGTGGGTCCTCCTTAGTTTCCTTCTTCTGTTGCCATTTCTAATACACTCACAAGGCTCACATTATGGGTTCACAGTATCTAAGGGCTCAATGTCTTGCTTAATGTCTGTTGTATTGAAAAACATTGTGCTTATATCTTGTCTGTTTTATTATTGGTTTATATTTTTGTTTGTTTTAGGCAGAGGTGTAAATCTAATGATTGTTTCTCCATCTTAACTGAAAGCAAAAAATATAATTAATAGTATTTTTAATTAGAAAAATTAAAAGAAGTATAAGGTTATGCTATTTGCCATGGTTATATATCTTCTTATGAACTTGTTAGGTTGAGAATCATGCCCCTAAGATGTGAAATATTTTGTTTACCATTAAAATTAAGAAAGGCAAAAAACATAACAAAATAATTTAAAAAGAGGCAAGATCATTGTAATACTAAATTTCTAAACTCTAAAGGTAATGTAGTGTGTCAAAGGGTGAAAGTCCAAACAGTGTGAAGCAGTGGCTTTAGCCATGGGAGCAGCATGGTATCCTGAAGATTGTCTTGTCATGCTGGAAGGTCAGGTTTAGAGACTCACCAGGGAGGTTCCTCTCCACAGAGAGGGGAAGAAAGAGTGGCAGAAGTTTTCTGCATACTGTGAAGGTGACTTTGTTCTCAGTGTGAAGCAGGGTGGTCACAGCTCTCTAGGCTGAACTTGCTGTAAGCCTATCCATAATGACTACGCAGGGAGCACAAAGGTGATCATGGCTCTGGCCTTATGCTCCCTCATGACATGGCCATGTGAGTCGTATGCTAACCAGAGGAAAGGAAAGAAGCGCAAGGACATCAAAAACCTACCCAGCATTGGTAAATAATTTTTACATAGGAAAACAAAACTGTGACACAATTGTAAGCAAAGGCATGAAATGAGAGGGGAAAGGAAAATTAAATAGAATGCAAGCACAAAAGAATTATAGAAAAAGGACCATTTTTTAAAAACAGTTTATCACATCGTAGCCAATTTTGGCTGTTGCCTCTCTGAAACATGGTAAAGACTAGGTCTCTATCTTTTGTTAGTTTTATAGTTGACACTGTAAATATAATATATTACTAAGTACTGTTAGACTTATATCAATCAATGTTTGTGCAAACCATGTATTTGTTGAATGGAATTGGCAGACTTTCCTTTAAAAGGATTCTTGGGTATTGATCAATTTTAAAATGGTTTTCATCTTTATCTTTCCATTTACTCCACAGATTATATAAATCAATATATAGATATATCTATATACACATAATATACACATCTATGCATATTTGTGTATTGAAAATCATTTGAAATATGCTGACATCTGTCACTTTTTCACACTCTACTTATTAACTACTTTGGACCAAATTGGTTAAGAATTTTATTGTTTAAAATTTTCTATAGTAATCTTCTTACTGTCTTTCCTTAAGCTTGTTTCACCTATTGTAACATTTTGTCCTGTTTGTAAGTTGCAGTTTAACTTCTCTGCTGCTAAAGATCCTGAGTGCTTTGTATTTGCATATAGGAACCATATCGGAACAGCTATTTTGAGATTACTCTGTTAAGCTTTTTAACTCTGCTGGCTAACTATGACATTTTGAATTTATACTAGTCTTGAACTGACTCTCTGTTATTTATTTCTAGAGACCTGGTGCACAAAATTCCTGCACTGCGAGTAAGTGGGGGCAGGGGGGAAGGGGAGGGAGTCCCTCAGCCTGGCCTGTGTCCTCTTGCAATCTGGGACTACTCGGGAGATGTCGGGCCTAAACCAGCAATTGGACATCCCTTTCACAATCCAGGACGCTGCACGCACCAGTGACCATACTTTTCATACAGGTGAAAGGCATCTTGCTGTTGTATGGGCAGCTACATTTTTTGCCCTGATTATAAAAAGTAGTACATAACATGATCCTTCTATGGCGGTAGTACCATTTTCCCATCTTATGGGTGGGAAAACTGAAGCAGAGAGAAGTTAAGTAATTGGATTTGTCACACAGTTATAAGTGTCAGAATCAGGGCTGACCACAAAATGTGCAAGCCAGAGTCCATACATGTCATCGCTGCATTATCCTGTTTTTTCAGTGTTAGAGTAGCCTTGCCAGGTTTTAATTTTTAAATCTAAGAGACTGTTCTCAATATATAGGGTAGGGTCCCTAGGCCTGGCCGGTGATCACGGACAATCTGTGGGGCAGCCAGCAGGTGGGATGACAGGGGGACCCCATTGGCACCGCCTTGGCTGGCAGCCTGGAGCTGCCCGCTGGCTGGCCCAGCCCCCCTATCTCTGCTGCAGGTTGCCTCCCTCTCGGGGGGCAATGCGTGTCATAGGGACCAGTTGTTCCGCCAGTCATTCAGCCATTTGGTCAATTTGCATATTAGGGTTTTATTATATAAGATTGATTGATTTTTATTCTAGTTTCCTGATAATTATACTCTTAAGATTCCCATTTGAAACAAAGTGATTTTTGAAACATGTTTTAACCAGTGACTTTTATCTAGTTACTGAAATTGTGTACCAATGTATCACTGGCACATGGTCCACAATTTATATAACAAGCAAAATTTTGGTCTGAATTTACTTAACTAATGAACAAATAAGAGTGTGCTTCACTTGAGAAGCATACAGAATGAACCTTGTGAATTCTCAATCTGATGTGTAAAGTACTTTTACGGCCTATGTTTCAAATGATTTTAATTATGTTTCTATACATAGTTACCAGGTCAAATAAAATTTTATTTTCCCCCTTTGATGAATAAATGATATAAGGATGCTGTTATTACTTTATTAAATTAAAATTTGTTAAGTGAAATACAGGATGCTAGTTGATGAGCCACAGTTCAACTATAGACTACAAGAGGCATTGAAATAGAAGAGTTTATTATTCACAATTCATAGGACTTGGAGGAAGTAAATAGCACAACTTGAAGGGTCAAAAAGGCAAGTCAAGGCAGAGGAGAGAGAGATGAAGGGAGAGGGTCAGAATGGGGTTTTGATAAGTCTCTCAGGGATCTTATCTAAAGGGTACACAAGGCATACAGATTCTAGGAGCAGGGGAGACTGTTGATCATAAGGGCTGTTAGAGAAGTCTTAACAAGAACTAAGTGGGAAAAAAAAATAGAGTGCTGTGACAATGCAGCTGTCTAGGGTCATTTGCTTGCATGAGTGCCTAATGCTCTTTTAAGGTCCCTGCAGGCTGCTTAGCCAAACCAAATGGATTCCAGGCAACAATACCCCGGAGCAGCTTAGCTAAACTCTTGACCCACAGATGCATCTGGGAGGATTAAAAAAAAAAAAAAATCTGAGTCGGATGAAGGCTTTGGGATCACCTGGTTCTAATTTCAGCAGCAAAGATCACATGTGTGACCTTTGGTAGGTTCTTTAAAATTTCTGAAGCTCTCCATAATTATGCTCAGAGTGGCTGGGACAAAGTTATAAGCTAGTGGGATTTTTATGGTTCTTTTAAGTAAATTTATGACATACTATAAGATTCTATTTTTCTCAAGTTGATTTGTTTTCCTCCCAGATCAAAATAATGTAGAAAGGTTTAGGTTTTCCCTGAGGTGACCTAGTAAATTTAGGTTACCAATCCGGAGCAAGTGCTGATGGTACCAAAACTTCATGAAAACCTAATTTAAATGAGCTAAGCACATGGCTAATTTCTGTAGGTCTGAATTGAAATTAAAATTCAGTGTTTGGGCATTGAGCATAATTTCATAATTAGATAGAGAAGCCCTATTTTTTTCCTATTGTGCTTAGTCCTTCTTAGTTTAAATCATTGATGAATTCATTTTGATTCCTTGAGAAATGTAAAATAATTTGTTAGCAAATAGGATATTTGATTTGGACCTGTGAACTTAAAATTTATCTATAAATGTCAAAAATGTATCTCTATATGTAGTATATTAAATTGAATCATAAAAATGCTGTTATTTGATCATTTGGGTAAAGATAAAAAAGTGTAGTTTCATGTGTTGAAGGAAATATAATCAAAACTAATTATTCCACAAAGGGTTCATAACATATAACTTACTGCAAAAGGTCACTTGGTTGTGAAAAAATTCATCATTTTATCCTGGTTGAGTTTAAAAAATAATAATGTCCTGATATATCAGCCATAATATAGAATGTTTGACTTTCTTCCCTTGCCGTATAAATCGGCATTATTTAAATATATGTTCGCATATTTTTTAAATACATTTTCCTGGAAAGACCTTGACACTCAGTAGCATAACATCTCCACATTTCAGACTGTCAGACAGTCACATTGGCACTGTCAGGCAAAAGGCTAATGAGTCTGAGATGGTCCTAAAATAAGGACTAAAACATTTGGGAGGCCTGGCAGATAGCATTGAATAAATGGGAACTAATCAGCTCTAGAGCAGTTGATTAGGATAGAGGGCAAATTTTACTTGCAAATAGAATCTATAGTTGGCAGGTTAACCTGAGCAGGGCTCGGTGCTATTGCAATTTCATAATGGTGCTTTGCGAAGGCTTGATCTTGAGTTTTGACATTTTATAATTAAGTTACTTGGTGTATTGCTTTTCTTGGGGTGATGGACTTTTTAAGGAGAAAAAAAAAAACTTTTAAAACTACAAAAATGCTTTCAGTCCATTAACACAGATAGTTATCATTAGCCTAAAATGAAATCAGCAAATAACCTTTTGGTTTTATCTTTTCCAGTGTGCAGCATGTCCATGAAATGACGGTTGCCTTTGCTCTTTTCTTTCTTTCTTTTTTCATTTAATAGCCCTGGAAATAGTAGTTTTGGAAAATGATTAGTCTTGGAAATTCTTATTCAGTTTCTCCTAAATATCAGAGCTTGAAGAGAATTGCAGTAGGTGCATCAAACCATTTTTTATTATGACCTTCCTTATATTTTGAAATTTTAACTAACAGACAAAATGTATAGATTTGCAGAAAAAATAACTGTATCTGGATTAATAGAAGGAATATTATTTTTATAACTTATATAAACTGATTCATTAACATTTGAGAAAATTATTCAATATTTATTTTCTTATATAAAAATGATTATTCTAATTTCTTGTCTATAATAGGAATTATATAATGATCAAGAAAAATAATCACAAATAAAAAATTCAAAATGTTTTATAATATATAATTAAATTGAAATATGACATTATTTTAGGATTTCCTTTGATATGATATGAGTAACATAAGTTGGAAATAACTTGTCATTTCTGCAGCTGTAATTATGTGGAATTATGTTAATTAGATTAGAATGAGTTGAATATCAATGATTAATAATAAGAAAGAAAAGATTATAAAAAGTCTAATACAGTTCAAAACTGATCTAGATTGAATATTTTTACATTAAATGAAAGGAGTTGTGCCAATAATTAAATCAAATGCTAATAAAAACAGTAATAAGAATAAGTATAATGATCAAGGTTTAGATTCTACTAGAAATTTTAAGGAATTGATATCTCTTCAAAAAGAAGATAATATAATAGTTCTATCTAATAAAAGAGAAACATGGTAATTGGCGTATGACCGCTACCCTTCCCATTGGCTAATCAGCGAGATATGCAAAATAACTGCCAGCCAAGATGGCGGCCAGCAGTCAGGAAGCTTGAAACTAACATGAGGCTTGCTTGCTTCAGTGACAGAGGAAACCAACATTCCCCGCCTGCTTTGCCGGCCTCTGAGCCTGCAGTTTAGGAAACATTGTAATGAATATAAAAGCTAAACGAAACCCCAGAAACCAGCTTTCAGTGAGGCCGGGATCTTAGAGCTAGAGTTATACAGTGTTTCGATTATAGAACCTAAACAAACCAGATACCTGCTTTCAGCAGCAGAAGCCTCAGAGCTGGAGCCAGAGCTAAAGCTGGCCCAGAATAAAAAAGAAAAAAGAAAAAAAGGAGCAGTTGGGAGCTTCAGTCCCGGCCTGAAAACAGCTAACATCCCCTCACCCAGGCTGGCCAAGCACCCCAGTGGGGACCCCCACCCTGATCCAGAACACACTTCAGGGCAAACCAGCCGGCCCCACCCATGCACCAAGCCTCTATTCTATAGTAAAAGGGTAATATGTCTCCCAGGACAGGGATCGGCGGAGGTGAGAGGCCTCCCCGCACCGGGATCAGCATGACAGGGGGCAGCGCCCAAACCCCCTGATCGCCCTGCGACTCTGTGTGTGATAGGGGGTGGGGCCACAACCTCCCTATCGGCCCTGCTCTGTTCGTGACAGGTGAAGGCGCCCCAACCCCCTGATCAGCCCTGCTCTGTGCCTGATAGGGGGGAGCTCCCCAACCCCCAGATCACCCTGCGGCTCTGTGTGTGACAGGGTGCGGAGCCCCAACCCGCCCCCCCCACGGGCCCTGCTTTGTGTGTGACGGGGTAGAGCCATAACCTCCCCATCGGCCCTGCCCTGAGTGTGAGAGTGGTGGCACCCCAACCACCTGATCTGCCTGCCCTGAGTGTGACATGGGGTGGTGCCCCAACTCCCCTATCGGCCCTACTTTGTGAGTGACAGGGGGGAGCTCCCCAACCCCCCTGATGGGCCCTGCTCTGTGCGTGACAAGGGGTGGTGCCCCAACCCCCCAATCGGCCCTGCCCTGAGCGTGACTGAGGGTGGCATCGCAACCTCCCAATCTGCCCTGTTCTGTGCATGATAGGGGAAGGCATCCCAACTCCCCAGTCGGCCCTGCTCTGAGCCCAACCAGGGGCTGCACCTAGGGATTGGGCCTGCCCTCTGCCACCCGGGAGCAGGCCTAAGCCAGCAGGTCGTTATCTCCTGAGGGGTCCCAGACTGCGAGAGGGCACAGGCTGGGCTGAGAGACCCCCCCCCCCCCCCGAGTGCATATATTTTTGAAATTAGAGTTTGGGTTTCATCAGATATATTATCAGAAGTGGAATCACTAAATCATGAGGCAGTCCCATTTTTAATTGTTTGAGATAACTCTATACTGCTTTCCACTGTGGCTGGACCAATCTGCAGTCCCACCAACAATGAATAAAAATTCCTTTTCTCCACATCCTCATCAACACTTGTTGATTTTTTTATGATAGCCATTCTGACAGGGGTAAGGTGATATCTTATCGTGACTGAAATTTGCATTTCTCTGTTGATTAGTGACTTTGAGCAACATTTTATATCTATTAGCCATCTGTATGTCCTCTTTGGAAAAATGACTATTTCGGTATTTTGCCCATTTTTTAATTAGATTGTATGCATTCTTGGTGTTGAGGGTTTTTTGTTAGTTTCTTTGTTTTAAATATATTTTATTAGTTTTTTACAGAGAAGAAAGGAGAGGGATAGAGAGTTAGAAACATCGATGAGAGAGAAACATCAATCAGCTGCCTCCTGCACACCCCCTACTGGGGATATGCCCAAAACCAAAGTACATGCCCTTGACGAATCGAACCTGGGACCCTTCAGTCCGCAGGCCAACGCTCTATCCTCTGAGCCAAACCCGTCAGGGCGGTGTTGAGTTTTTTATGTTTTTTATAAATGTTGGGTGTTAACACCTTATCAGATGTATCATTGGAGAATATATTCTCTCAATCAGTGGGTTGTCTTTTCATTTTGTTGATGGTTTTCTTTGCTGTGCAAAACTTTTTAGTTTGATGTAGTCCCATTTGCTTATTTTTTCTCTTGCCTGAGGTGATATACCAGAAAAAATATTGCTACAAGAAATGTGCAAAATTTTACTAGCTATGCTATCTTCTAGAATTTTTATGGTTTCAAGTCTAATATTTAAATTTTTAATAAATTTTTAGTTTATACAAGTGTATGATGTAAGAAGGTGGTTTAGATCTTTCTCTTTCTTCTTTCTTTCTTTCTTTCTTTCTTTCTTTCTTTCTTTCTTTCTTTCTTTCTTTCTTTCTTTCTTCTTTCTTTCTTTCTTTCATTTGCATGTATGTGCCAAATTTTCCAAGCACAATTTATTGAGTAGACTATCTTTACCTCATTGTATATTTTTGCATCTTTTGTACTATGTATATTGGCCATAAAGATGTGAGTTTAGCCCTAGCTGGTTTTGCTCAGTGGATAGAGCATCAGCCTGTGGACTGAAGGGTCCCAGGTTCAATTCTGGTCAAGGGCACATGCCTGGGTTGAGGGCTCAGTCCCCAGTAGGAGATGTACAGGAGGCAGCCAGTCAATGATTATCTCTCATCATTGATGTTTCTATCTCTCTCTCCCTCTCCCTTCCTCTCCGAAATCAATAAAAATATATATATTTTTTAAAAGATGTGAGTTTATTCTGGGCTAACTATTCTGTTCCACTGAGTTGAAATTTTTCTTATTGTTAGAACCTAAATAAGACTCTTGACCTTGGTAACTTTTATTAATAATTGACTTAAATTATTTAATAACTAGAGTCCCAGTGCATGAAATTCGTGCATGAGGGGGAAGGGTTCCCTCAGCCCAGCCTGCACCCTCTCCAATCCGGGACCGCTTGGGTGATGTCTGATTGCCGGTTTAGGCCCGATCCCACAGATCGGGCCTAAACCGGCAGTGGGACATCCCTCTCATAATCCTGGACCACTGGCTCCTAATCGTTCACCTACCTGTCTGCCTGATCACCCCTAACTGCCTCTGTGTGCCAGCCTGGTCGTCCCTAACTGGCCCCCGTTGCTGGCCAGGTCACTCCTCATGGCCTCCCAGCTGGCCTGGTCACCCCACAGAGGCTGCTGTTCAGTCATTTGGTCATCCCTCATTAACCCCTCTGCCAGCCTGGTTGTCCCACACAACCTGCTTGTTCAGTCGTTTGGTTGTCCCTCACTAACATAGGCAGTCATCTTGTGAGGGTGTGAGGGTTAATTGAATATTACCTCTTTATTATATAGGATATTATGCTAAGGAAAATATGAAATAAGAAAAAACCTGAACAAAATTAATAGCAGTCCTATTAATAAATATGCATTTATATGTCATTCAACAATAGGAAGGTACAGAATTAAAAAATATGTCATGATTTAATTTATTTTGTAATAAGATTGAAAAGTGCCACTTTAAAAAATTAAGATAGAAAATAAAAACAAAAATATTACCATTGAAAAACTATTACTATTTTACTTTCAATATCTTGGTGAGTTTGTTTATGTCAACACAAGCATAGATTTTTATTTTCTTGGCTCACATACTTACTATTCTATTGTTATTTTGAGATTCCAAAAATGGCATAATGGCATATTATAGTTCCTTTTACAGTAATTTGGATTTTGCTTTTCTTCTTACATATCTCTATTTTTATTAAATTCATTGTGTTACATTGGTTAATAACATTGTATAAATTTCAGATGTATGACTTTATAAAATAATTTCTCTGTACTCCATTGTATACTCAACACCCAAAGTCTAGTTTCCTTTCTTTACCATATATTTGACACCTTTTACCCGTTTTGTCCTGCCCACATCTTTATTCCCCTCTAGTAATAACTGTTCTGTTGTCTATATATATGAATTTAGTTTTTTGTATGTTCATTTGTTGCTCTTTGTTTTATACACAGTATATGATTAACATCATATGGTTCTTGTCACTTTCTGTCTGACTTATTTCACTTAGCATAATACTCTCAAGATCCATCTATATTTTCACAAATGGAAATATTTCATATTTTTCAAGGTCTGAGTAGTATTCCACTGTTTATATATACTACTTTGTCTTTAATAATTTGACAAAGGAACTTAGGTTATTTTCATGTCTTGGCTATTGTGAGGTGGTTTTCATTTCTTGGCTATTGTGAATAATGCTATAATAAACATAGGATTCATATATGTTTAGAAATAATTGTTTTCAAATTTTGGGGGGTAGATACCCATAAGAGGATTGCTGGTCACATGCTAGCTCTAGTCTTAATTTTTTGAGGAACCTACATACTGTTTTTCATAGTGGCTGCACCAATTGACATTTACCAACACTGTACAAGGGTTCCCCTTTCCTGCACATTCTCTCCAATGCTTGTTATTTTTGCTGTAATGATAATAGCCATCCTAATAGGTGTGAGGTGGTATAAGATTGTGGTTTTGAATTTAATTTCTCTTATAGATAGTGAAATTGAGCATCTTTTCAAATATCTGTTGGCCATCTTTTTAGGAAGAAGTGTCCATTCAGTTCTTCTGCCCATTTTTAAAATTTGATTAATTGTGTTTTTGTTGTTGTCTTGTATGAGTTCTTTATATATTTTGTGCTAGAGGCCCGGTGCATGAAATTCATGCACGAGTAGGGTCCCTAGGCTTGGCCGGCAATCAGGGCCAATCGGAGCCTTCCAGCTGCCAGCTGGAGCCTCCCTTCTGGCTGCTGGCTAGGGCTGCCCTTCCCCGGCTGCCGGCTGGGCCTTCCTTCATTCCGCATCATAGTGAGTGATCGAACTCCTGGTCTTCCAGTCGAACTCCTGAGGGACCACTTTGCAAATTAGGCATATATATATATATATATATATATATATATATATATATATATGCATGCTAGAGGCCCGGTGCACAAAAATTTGTGCACTCGGGGGGGGAGGGGGGACAGGGGTCCCTCAGCCCGGCCTGTGCCCTCTCGCAGTCTGGGACCCCTTGGGAGATAATGACCTGCTGGCTTGGCCTGCTCCCGGGTGGCAGAGGGCAGGCCCAATCCCTACGTGCAGCCCCTGGTCGGGCTCAGAGCAGGGCCGATTGGGGAGTTGGGGTGCCGCCCCCTGTCATGCACAGAGCAGGGCGGATCGGGAGGTTACGATGCCACCCCTAGTCATGCTCAGGGTAGGGCTGATTGGGGGGTTAGGGCACCGCCCCCTGTCACACTCAAGTAGGGTCGATAGGGAGGTTGTGGTGCCACCCCCTGTCATGCACAGAGCAGGCTCGATCAGGGGATTGGGGAGCTCCCCCCAGTCATGCACAGAGCAGGGCCCATCAGGGGGTTGAGGAGCTCCTCCCTGTCACTCACAGAGTAGAGGTGATAGGGGAGTTGGGGCACCACCTTCTGTCACCCACAGAGCAGGGCCGATCAGGGGGTTGGGTCGCTGCCACTGTCACATTCAGGGCAGGGCCGATGGGGAGGTTATGGCTCTACCCCATCACACACAGAGTAGGGCCCATGTGGGGGGGGAGTTGGGGTGCTGCCCTCTATCACCCACAGAGCAGGGCCGATCAGGGGGTTGGGGCACCGCCACTGTCACACTAAAGGCCGGACCGATGGGGAGGTTATGGCTCTACCCCGTCACACACAGAGCAGGGCCCTTGGGGGTGGGGGGGGTGCCGCACCCTGTCACACACAGAGCCGCAGGGCGATCAGTGGTTGGGGAGCTCCCCCGTATCAGGCACAGAGCAGGGCTGATCAGGAGGTTGGGGCACCTTCCCCTGTCATGAACAGAGCAGGGCCGATAGGGAGGTTGTGGCCCCGCCCCCTATCACACACAGAGCCGCAGGGCAATCAGGGGGTTTGGGCGCTGCCCCCTGTCACACTGATCCTGGTGCCGGGAGGCCTCTCGGCTCCACTGATCCCAGTGCTGGGAGGCATATTACCCTTTTACTATATAGGATAGAGACCTGGTGCACGTTTGGGGGCCGGCTGGTTTGCCCTGAAGGGTGTCCTGGATCAGGGTGGGGGTCCCCACTGGGGTGCCTGGCCAGCCTGGGTGAGGGGATGATGGCTGTTTGCAGCTGGTCACACACCCTTCAGGGTGGGGGTCCCCACTGGGGTGCCTGGCCAGTCTGGGTGAGGGGCTGAGGGCTATTTTCAGGCTGGCGGGTGATGGAAGCTCCCAACCGCTCCTCTTTTACTTTTTCTTTTTTTATTCTGGGCCAGCTTTAGCTCTGAGGCTCCAGCTCTTAGGCCTCCACTCCTGAAAGCAGGTATCTGGTTTGTTTCGGTTCTATAATCAAAACTCTGTATCAACTCCAGCTATGAGATCCCGGCTCTCTGAAAGCTGGTTTCTGGGGTTTTGTTTAGCTTCTATATTTGTTACTATGTTTCAAACTGCAAGCCCAGAGGCCGGCAAGGCAGGCGGGGAACATTGGAGACCTCCGTCACTGAAGCAAGCAAGCCTCATGTTAGTTTCAAGCTGCCTGACTGCCGGCCCCCATCTTGGCTGGCAGTTAATTTGCATATCTCGCTGGTTAGCCACTGGGAAGGGTAGCGGTCGGATGCCAATTACCATGTTTCTCTTTTATTAGAATATATATATATATATATTTAGAGGCCCATTGCACAAAAATTTGTGCACTCGGGGAGGTCCCACAGCCTGGCCTATGCCCCCTTGCAGTCTGGGACCCCTCAGAGGATGTCCACCTGCTGGCTTAGGCCTGCTCTCTGGGGGGATCGGGCCCAAGCTGGCAGTCAGACATCCCTCTGGCAGCCCAGCAGCCCTCAGGGGATGTCCACTTGCCAGAGGGGAGCAGGCCTAAGCTGCAGTTGGACATCCTTAGCACTGCTGAGGAGGCAGGAGAGGCTCCCACCACCACCGCTCTACTGGCAGCCATCAGCCTGGCTTGTGGATGAGCAGAGCTCCCCCTGTGTGAGTGCACTGACCACCAGGGGGCAGCTCCTGCATTGAGTGTCTGCCCCCTGGTGGTCAGTATATGTCATAGTGACCAGTCATTCCCCATCGTTCTGCTGTTAGGATCAGTTTGCATATACCCTGCCTGGCCAGTCTGGGTGAGAGGCTGAGGGCCGTTTTCATGCTGGCCAAGCCCCCCTGTGACGGAAGCTCCCGGACTCTCCTTTTTTTCTTTTCTTTTTTTTATTCTGGGATTTATTTACCTTCTATAATTGAAACTCTGTAGCTTTGATAGAAGTTCAGAGCCAGCCAGGGTGGATGGGAGGGAAGCCTTCTGCTCACTCCAGCTCCGTGGCCACAGCCAGCTAAATGCAGGTATCTAGGGTTTATTTACCTTCTATAATTGAAACTTTGTTGCTTTGAGTGGAGCTCAGAGCTAGGAAGCTTGGCTTCCTCCATCATTGGGGCAACCAAGCCTCCTGCTTGCTCCAGCTCTGTGGCTTCCGGCCGCCATCTTGGTTGGGTTAATTTGCATATAGTCACTCTGTTTGGTGGTGGGCGTGGCTTAAGGCTTAGCGAAGGTATGGTCAATTTGCATGTTTGTCTTTTATTAGTGTATGTATATATACTAGAGACCCAGTGTATGAAATTCATGCATGGGGGAGGGGGGCCCCTCAGTTCAGCCTGCACCCTCTCCAATCCAGGACCCCTCGGGGAGTATTCAACTGACAGTTTGTGCCTGCACTTTTAACAGATGCAGCTCCATCGGTGTTTCTTTCTTTTCATGCTTAAACCCATTGGATTTAGTAGGTATTCAAAGTGTGTATACATTTTTGGGGGACACCCTGTATATCTCTAGTCAGCAGTGAAAGGAACCAATGGCGGATTAGGAACCCCCCAAAAGGGAACCTCGCTCACTCCCTGCAGGTCTCCCCACTCCACTTTCCACCTTAGTGGGGAGTGGGAGAATCAATATTTTCTCTCATTAACTGGAAAAGCAAGTCCTGTCACCCGCTGCCTGGCAGGAGTGCGCTAGGCCCCAAGCGAGCGAGGCTCAGTCAGGGCAGCCTTCGCTCATGGGTGCTGGCATCCAAAGTACACATTCCTCTTCTGCTATTGCCCCGACTATTTCACTGTTTTACTGAGAGGACAGAATTCCTTGCCTCCTCTGGGTTCCCGATCTTGAAAGCTGACTGAAGGCACCACAGCGAGGGCTGCCCGCGCCCACCAGGTGTTTCTGTCCACACCTGCTCCAACCTCAGCACCTGCATTAGCCCCACAGAAGTGATCTCGTGGCTGCACTGGCCTCTGCGGGAACAGGGCATCACCACTCCGACCTCTCACTGTCATCTCAGAGGTGCCCACCCTCAGCACCCAGAACACCCAGACAATCTTCAAGGACATGAGCATGCCGGAGGGGACGTGCACACATCCTGTGGGGAATGTAGGCATGCTGGGGTTGATGGAAGTGTGGTGGAGGGGCGGGGGAAACTTGTGTGCATCATGGTCTGGGACTGTTGCAGGTGCACGTGGGTGACAGCACACTGGGGGACATTCACACACCAGTGGGGAGGAGAGGATGCACGTGCCGGAGGCCCGTGGCTACACAAATCCGCAAACCCCCTTGGAGCGGCCAGGAGGATGTCAATCTAGCCTGCCATGGTGGCTGTCCCTGTGATTGTGCACCTTCTGGGCCAGGAGGTGGGACTTGCGCAGCTACTCCTCGGCACTGATGGCCTGCAGGCGCTACTTCAGCTCAGTCCGCAGGCTCCACTTGGTGTGCTCACAGGTGCCACCACTGCCATGTGGGGAGTACAGGCCGCCCTCCACCGGCCCGCCTCCCCCGCCCAGAGGCTCTCCATGTGTGCTGCCCACAGGCCCAGAGCAGCCTGGGTAGGGCGGTACGCCTGCAAGTACTGCCCACCAGCCTGGAGCTTCCCACCGGCTGCTCGGCACCTGTGTGCGCTGCCCACTGGCCGCTCTGCACCTGCAAGTGCTGCCCACCAGCTGCTCTGTGCCTGTGTGTGCTGCCCACTGGCTCAGAACACGCTGCCCACTGGACTCTCCACGCCTGCGTGCACTGCCCACCAGCCTGGAGCAGCTGGGGTAGGGCAGGACACCTGCTTTCATCACCTTGGACATGAAGGCAGGCGTCCTGTCCCGCCCCTGCCACTCCACACCTCTGCACCTGCGCGCTGCCCACAGGCCCTCCACAGGAGGGGCATGGTAGAATGCCTGTGTCATTGCCATGGCGACGATGCAAGCATCCCGGCCCGGCCACCACCATTCTTGCCACGGAGTGACCCTCAATGTGCATAGTCCCTCCTTATTGGCTGTGGGCACTACCATCTTTGTCATGGAGTTGATTTATATATTACTCTTTTATTATATAGGAGATTAGCTCTTATGGGCCCAGAAGAATTTTTAGAAATTATCAATAAGTTGGGATTGTTATTCCTAGGATCTTATTTAAATATGTAACAGTAAATTAATAATGTTTTTTCTTCATATAAAAATTCAGTGAATTAGATTGCTATGTAAACCTACATGTTCTCATTTTCACATTAGAAGGTACAATAATTATTTAATACTTAAGATATCAAAATTTGATATTAGGCATTTGCCAAATTAAATGCAGATCAATAAAAGAATCAATATTGATTTATCATCAATTATATACAAATTATTATTTTAAATTACTACCTTAAACATTTAATGTATAAAAGTAGAGATAAAGGTTGTTTTTCTTATAAAGCTAAAATACCAGTTATGCTTTGCTTGTCATGGCTTTAAAATACTTGGAAAAATGATTACCCACAATGTTTTCTGTATAATATAATGCAATGGCCCAAAAAATGCACAGCTCCAGAAGGTACATGAACTAAATTCCCAGTCAGTATGCAAGTGAAAAATACATCATGTAATTTATAAGATCTTTCTGGAAGCCCAAACTTAGAGCTTATTTTGAAGGAAGGGTCTGCCAATAGATGACCTAGCTTTGTGGCATAATTCCATTTGAGTAAGATTATGAGACACTATTGAAGAGAAAATGGTTGAAGAAAGAATGTACTTCTTTTCATATGTTGATACACCAAAGGGAAAGATAAAATATTCCCATACACTATATCTGATATTTTAATCTGATAGGGAAGTTATTTCTAGGCATTTAATTGGTTTCTACAATCCACTACATTTTAAAAATCATTTATAGGGAACATATAAATTAAAATAAAACTTCCCAATACATGTTTAAAAATACAAAACAAGGATTTTTGCCAGAACTCAGTGTTTCTAGGTACAACCAACTCAAAAGCTGTCGAAGCACATAGTATGCAAGTATGTGCTATCTAACATGCCAGCATAAACTGAACACAAAAAAGTGAATATAAGAAATATTCCAAGTAGTCCCGTGAAATGCTCAATGACATCTGGGATGTAAAACTTATTTATCCTGCAAACATTTCCAATGGAGTAACATAGAAATATGATCAATGTACATTACAAGACCGCCTACTGGTATATCTATAGTCATCAATGACAGAACAAACCATCATTCCTAACCACATACTTACATTTTTATTCATATTAATGTGCTAAAGTTAAATAAATGGTCATTTTAGCCATGTATAACTATTAAAATCAGACACATTCTATTATTTATTTCCCTTATATGATTGAGTAATATTTTAAATAAATCACTGATTCATACTGTGAAAAATATTTTTGAAAAAACACTTCCAGAATAAGTTTGTTTCACAATACCAAATATAAAAATGCCTCATTTCTCTAAAATACAGGGTGGCCCATAAGTCGCTTTAACATTTAAAAAGTGAATAATTATTTTGTTTTTTATTTTTTTCTATTTATTTTTTATAATATAAATACAAGAAATGTGAATTATTTTTAGCTATGTTTAAAAAATGGTGTCTCTTAAATGACCTCATTTTCCACTTTGCAAGCACAGGCTCTTTCTAAGGCATTTTTCCTGATGGCTCTTGAGGTGTCTGCCTCCAGTGCTTGAATTTCTTCCCGAACATTGTCCTTCAGGACAGCTGCTGGATAGTCCTGGGCTTTACTTCATGCACCAACTGCGCCTTGTATGGGTACATGCATAAATTTGCACGTACTGCAAGAGAAAGTCCACTAAATTCCAAGCTCAGGAGAAGCTATGTGATTTCCCCACCTGTGGCCAATCACCAACACACCCCTGGTGCTAGAGATGGTAAACCAAGTGCTGTATTGCTGGGCTTGCGGGTGGACTCCCAACATGGAAATAGCACATGTATGCTCTGTATTAGAACAATGGAGCGGTGATTTTCAATATAAAATATAACGGTTGTTAGTCCTTGCTCCATCGTGAATTTTTGCATAATAAATATCCAGGGAACAGATTTTCAAAATCTTAAACAAACAAAAAAATAGTTCCAAAGCAGTTATTAAATTTTTCATTTCTAAAAAGTAGTAACACTGCAAAAATAACTTAAATATCATGAGTCATTCTCATTGAAATATCAGAATTATAAATTTGTATCTCTTTTATATCAACTAGAAAAGAAAATAATCTTCATTAAATCTCTTAGACTATGCCTCCAAATATGCCTTTTGTAAATTCTTTCAAAGGCAATAAATCATGACTATTTAGTGTGATAGGAGGTAAGCCTGAATCTTCTTCAGGTCTCAATGTCATATGGATTTTAACAGGGGTAGGTTAATATGACATAAAGTAGATATTGTATAAACATCTTTATTTGTAAAAATATAGCTTTTATTGCAGAGGGTCCCTTATTGTATTTCAGAATAATTAAGAAAAATATTATGTAGTGACTTGCAAACCACTTAAATTTAAATCACCACTAATACGATACATATCTGTAAACAATGTCTAATAACACATTAAAATATATATGTAATATAATATTCATTAATTAAAATCTTTTAGTATTTAATCACCATAATGTCACCTAGGTGGACATAACACCTTAAAATATGGTTTTCTACCGACATAACTGAACATTATTTGAAAACCAAGACTATTTTTGTACATAATTGTTTAGTCAAAGGAAGCAATAGATGAAAACACTCCCCAAATGACATAAGATATAAATTTAATCAGTCTGAGACTTTTTAAAATTATTTTTCACTTTGTGAAACATATTGAAACCCAGAGAAGTGAAGTAACTTGCCGAAATTACAAAACACATGTGCTACTTATTTTTTTCTATGTGCTCAGTCTTTGAGTTACAAACAAATTAATTTATTTAGAAGCTATAGGTTAAACAGTGGCTTGTCCAAAATGACAGAGACATGTGAATTGTTTTTTTTTTCCTTTTCTTTCATTTATCACATATTTATTGCACACTATAATTTCCAAAGGCTAATGACTTAAATAAGGGTACAAAGTAAATTTTAAGTAATACTCTCTCTCCATAAATAGAATGACAATTACAGTACAACATTGTCTGGGTTGTGATAGAAGTGTTTTACTTTTTTAATTAAATTTTTTTGGGTGGTATTGATTAATAGGATCATATAAGTTTCAAGGGTACATTTCTATGACACATGATCTACATATTGCATTGTGTATCCGCCACCCAAAGTTAAGTTATATTCCATCACCAAACATTTGGTCTCCCTTACCCCCTCCAATCCCACTCTTTTCCCTCTGGTAACTACCATACTCCTGTCTGTATCTATGAGTTCCAGTTTTATATCCTACATATGAGTAAAATCATATGGTTCTTTGATAGAAGTGTTTCCAAAGTTCCAAGGAGAGCTCTCTGATCCAGACTAAAAGATGAGACAAAAATACATGCTTCATACCCTAGCCGGTTTGGCTCAGTGGATAGAGTGTTGGCCTGTGGACTGAAAGGTCCTGGGTTTGATTCCAGTCAAGGACACATGCCTGGGTTTTGGGTTCAATCCCCAGTAGGGGACCTACAGGGGGCAGGCAATCAATGATTCTCATCATTGATATTTCTACCTTTCTCTCCCTCTCCCTTCCTCTCTGAAATCAATAAAAAAAAAAATGCTTCATGATGCATGCATGTGTGTATGTGTGTGTTAGTGTGTGTGTGTGTGTTGGTTTACCCCAAGATGTTTATTTATTTTTAATAGGTATTTTTATTGACTTCAGAGAGGAAGAGAGAGATAGAAACATCAAGGATGAGAATCATTTCTTTCCATTACTTTGAGTACTTCATGCCATTCTCTTCCTGCCTGTAGAATTTCTGATGAAAAATCAGGTATGAGCCTTAGAGGAGCTCTTTTGTAGGTAACAGTTTGCTTTTCTCTTGTTACCTTTAAGATTCTCTCTTTGAATTTAATTTTGGCATTTTAATTATGATGTGTCTGCACATGAGCCTGCTTGGGTTCTTCTTGCTTGGAGTTTTCTGTGCATCCTGGTCTTGTGTCACTTTTTCCCCTACCAGGTTAGGGAAGTTTCTGCCATTATTTCTTCAAACATGTTCTCTATCCCATTCTCCCTTTCTGCCTCTTCTGGAACAATTGCTATTTGACTATTGTTATGTTTCATGTTGTCCCATAGCTCCCTTAAGCTGTCCTACTATTTTTTTTAATTGTTTTTTCTTTTTGATTCTCTGATTGAGTGATTTTTTTCAACCCTGTCTTCTAATTCACTAATTCGATCTTTGGCTTCCCCTAATTTGTTGTGTATTTATTCCAATGTGTTCTTTTATTGTGTGCTATGTCATCCTTTATTTCTGTTTTCATAGTTACTGTATCTTTTCTCATGCTGTTGAGCATCTTTACCATCATCATTCTGAACTTTGTGTCATAAATTTCTTATCTCCATTTCATTTATCTCTTCTTCTGGAGAATTCTCTTGTTCTTTCATTTGGGGGTGGTTTCTCTGCCTCTTCTTTTGGCTACCTGATTAGGTTTATGACTATGTATTAGATAGATCTGCTGAACCTCTCAATCTCTAGTGCAGGACAGTGTCAAATGATTTTTTCTGATTGATTAAGTCAGGCAAATATTCAAAGCCTCCTGAGACCACCTCTGCCTACACATTGATAGGATATTGTCTTGAATTGCCCTCAGGCAATTGTCCACAGGTGTAGCAAGAGTTTTTTGTGTGTTTTTTTTCCACAAGGTGGGGCAATTGCTTCTGCCTGAAAGCTAATTTTTATTCTGAGTCTAATGGACCTGAGCACTCCACATTGTGGGGCAAGGTATTTTCCAATAGGTTGGATCAACTGTCTTCCCCTCAGTCAAGGTCACCTATGTAGCAAATGCCTGCGTGAGAAAGATGACATCTGCAGCATGAGGGAATGACTCAGCACAGGAAACCAGGTTGTCTGCCTTCTGAGCTCTAACTTCAGAGCCCCTCATCCTGGATTCTGCTCACACAGCTCCAGTATACTGTGCCCTCCCTCTCCCAGAGCACAAGGTAGATGACTCAACAGGGAATTTTGTGTGTTGGCCTTTTGAAAAGGTGCCTGAATTTCCAGCCATATCTCCCTGGCAGACAGCAACCCCACTGCTTTTCACAGCCAGATGTTATGTGGGTCCCCTTCTCAGTTCTTGTGCTCTCTGCTGGGGAGTCCCAGTAGCTCTCAGTGGCCACCCCCCACAACTGAGATATCTCTCCAGAACTTTAATTCCTGTCTGTTGAAACCTGGCCAGCCCTTTTATACCTCTGCCCCTCCAGTTTTTATGCAGTCTCCATTCTGGTCCTCAGTTATCAGAGTTCTCTCCAGCAAGTCTTCTGTTGCTTATTCAGAAAATTTTTCTGTATTTTAGTTGTAATTCCAGTTTGTTCCTGGGAGCATGTCCATGCAGCATCCACTTACTCTGCTGCCATTTTTAATCTCTCTCAGCAATATTGTTGAGCCACTGGATCAAGCCTCTCCTCAAAGTCAGCTTACCATTGGACTTTTCATCACATGAGTCAATAACTTCCTTTTAAGCCATTTAGGGCTGGAGTTTCTGTCCTTAGCAACTAGTTTGTATAATACTAGTAAAAGATTATTATTTTTTTAAATATATCTTTATTGATTTCAGAGAGGGAAAGAGAGATGGAAACATCAATGATGAGAGAGAATCATTGATTGGCTGTCCCCTGCACATCCCCTACTGGAGATCAATCCCGAAACCTAGGCATGTTCCCTTGACCAGAATGGAACCTGGGACCCTTCAGTCTAAGGCTGATGCTCTATCCACTGAGCCAAACCAGCTAGGGCGTAAAAGATTATTGATTGATTGATTGATTGATTGATTGATTTGAGAGAGTGAGAAAAGAGAGAAACAGAAACAAAAATATTGTTTTGTTTTGTTGTTCCATTTATTTATGCATTCCTTGGTTGTTATGTGTCCTGACCAGGGAGTAAACCCACAATCTTGCTATATCAGAACAATACTCTTATCGACTGAGCTATGCAGCCAGGACCTTCTGAGGATATCTCTGAGGCCTTTTCCATTATCCTTTTTTCAGTCTCAGGGGAAAGTAGCAAGGAGGTTGTTCCAGCTTATGGCTCAGGAGCTGATACATAACTTGGGTCAAGATGTTATCTTTTGCCTGCTAGAGGTCTGAACCTTGTGAGCATTATTCAGGTCCAGGCTACTACCGTCTTCTGCTGCCACCAGGGTTGGTGATTATCTGGGGCGGGGGGGGGGGGGGAGGGGCAGGAGGCTAAATTGCTGAGGAGTATAGAATGAAAGAGCAAGATGTTATTTCTAGAGCTAGGATTTAAAACAAACTTTAATCAAAATTATAAGGACCCTCAATTTCCTTAGGTGTGCAATTAATATTTACTAAATAAGTTAGGGATTTCTAAAATGAAATAATTTAGCTAGGTTCATCAAGTGTTTGATATCATTACTAACAATATGTAGGGTGTCACAAACAATGTATAGAGATTTTGAATAATTATAAAGGCAGTGCTTATTAAAATACATTTCATTTTCAAAATGTAATAAGGTAGTAAGGTGTGTACACATTTTTGGAATACTATATATTTAGAAAATGATAACAATCTTAATAAGCATCAAAATAATATTAAAAGTATTCTATTACAATTTATCAAATATGACACTAATTGTGTTAAACTTATATAAATTATTTAATGATATGAAACATGTGTGTGCCCTATTTAGTCACAATGAAACACAAACACTAACTTTATATTTCAAAACTAAACAGTATTGCATAGTATACTTATTTAAATAGCTGTGATTGTGATTTTTGAAAATATTGCATATGTTCTCCTATATATTAATAGTAAGAAAAATGTGATTTCTAAGACTCTGTTAAAAGTAACAGAAGAGAAAGTATTAGAAGTGCATCCTCACAATTTAAAACAAGAAAGGAATATACTAGAATGGACAAAAAAAGTCCCGCCTCTCACATTAATGATCTAGTTTGGTATATTTATAAAGTTTTATTTTAATCAAGTAATATTTTATCTGATAACTTACTTAATGTAATTCAATATTTTATGCAAAATTAAGAATAATTAATACTTTCATGTGAACAATTTTTAAATATTTTAAGTATATGGATTTTAATTTAGAATTGTAGTCCAAAGACTTAAAATATTGGGTGGATAGTTGGAATGTTTTAGTAACAGCAGAAAGTAAAGCCATATAAAAAACATTGAAAGAAAAAAACACATAAACTATTCTTCTCATATTGTACTATTCCTTAGTTAGAAAGTCAACTGACAATATTGATTCTTTTCAAACCTTTATATAGATACACTCTTTGGCTACTGGATTATAAAACTCTTCTGATTTTCTTCAGGTGTTCATTTGGTCTGAGGTAAATTTTATTTCGGATTGAGGAATCAAACCGATGTAAAGGTTAAAACCAAGTTTCATTTGGAGAATGCATAATTGGGAAGTATGTGCATGGACATACACCAGGAATGGGTGCATCATCTTCATTTTTATTGTTATCTCTCAAGAAAAGTCATTAGCACACTTAAAACAGGCAAAACTTTTTGATGTAGAAATTGGTAGTTTAATGGGGAGCCTTAAGGCAGAACCACTGGACAGACACTACTTGCAACATGTTTCTTAAAAACAATGCTTTCTGAAGATAATGCTGTATGGAGAGATTTGAGATCTGTTGAAAATACTAATGCACATATAGGGGCTAACTATGAAATCCAGAAGCAAAATTTCTGAAAAGAATCTAAAAATGTAAGTTTTTCAAATGTCCTTGTAGCCTTGAAGCACTTTATAATTGTTTGTGATTTATTTGGTAGTATCTATTGTTCATGTCTTTTTGGTAAAAACTAATTTTTGGATATATTTACTAAGTGTATGAACATTTAATATTGTTTAAAACACCCTATCATTTAAAATTCCCAGAAAGTATTTCTAAAAATATATTTAATTAAAATGACTTAAAATGATATAATTTAGTGAAAATACATAGAGCCACATAAAGAGTAGTTGGATAATTGGCAAAGTCAAAGCTAACATTTTTATTCCCACTAGACTGGTGAAAAAGCCAGTTTGAATTGAGTTTCTGCTCACAAAGTTTAATTTATTTAATACTGTGGTAACATCACAAATTAAAAGTATGTTTGTTTACACAAATATCTGTTTTGGAGTTCTTCAATGGATTTGATTGTTTAAAAGAGTTCTTAAAGAAACTTTGAAATATGAAGAATATTTTCCTCCTCTGCCCCTTTATTTTATTGCCCTGTTATATAAAAACTAGAGGCCTGGTGCATGAAATTCATGCATGGGTAGGGTCCCTAGGCCTGGCTGGTGATCAGGGCCGATCAGGGCCTTCTGGCTGCTGGCCAGGGCCTTCCTTTATTCCATGCTACCTCCTGGTGGTCAGCACACGTCATAATGAGCAATAGAACTCCCAGTCTCCCAGTCAAACTCCAGAGGGGACATTTTGCATATTAGCCTTTTATATATATAGATGTGAAATAATTTACCTATAAATTACCTAGCATTGCTTTTATATTTGTAGAATCAAACCAAACTCTCATTATTTAAAAAAAAAGAATAAATAACTTTAAATACCCACCTTGAGGAACAAATGCTTTGATTTCTGTTTCACCTTATAGGCTTATCTACTAAGATGGGTGTCTTTACTCATTAAATTACACTACAATTCTCAATTTTGGGAGGTTGAATACTAACATTCTAGACACAGAGAAAGAAATAAAATTCCTGATGAAATAAGTTAAAATAAACAGCCACCAAAAATGGGAACAATTGTAAGTGTGGACTTATGTAGTAAAAGCAAGAGGTTTGTCTTTTGAATGATGACAAACATTATAAAATGGAGAAAGTTTAATGTTATTTGCACAGGTATATGGTTTTATATTTTTGCAGATTTCTTTTTTATTTTATTTTGTAATTATTACTTTTATCTTTATTGTTGAGAGTATTACAGATGTCCCTCTTTACCCTCCCCCCACATTGCTCCCCTACACCTAGTTCCCGCCCCACCCCAGGCCTTCGCCACCCTATTGTCTGTGTCCATAGGTAATGCATATATGCATATAAAATCTATTTTTAAATCTCTTCTTATCCCCCCACCCCCATTCCCTCTGATAATCATCAGACTGTTACATTTCCATTCCTCTAATTCTATTTTATTCACCAGTATATTCTGTTCATTAGATTTCTTATCTGTTTATTTTAAGTTTTAGATTCAATTGCTGATAGATATGTATTTATTGCCATGTCATTATTCATATGTTTTATCTTTTTCTTTATCTTCTTCTTCTTCTTCTTCTTCTTAAAGAATACCTTTCAACATTTCATGTAATACTGGTTTGGTGGTGGTGAACTCCTTTAGCTTTTTCTTATCTGTGAAAACCTTTATCTGACCTTCAATTCTGAATGATAGCTTTGCTGGGTAGAGTAATCTTGGTTGTAGGTCCTTGATATTCGTAACTTTGAATATTTCTTGCTACTCCCTTCGGGCCTGCATAGTTTCTGTTGAGAAATCATCAGACAGTAATATGAGCACCCCCCCTGTAGGTAACTAACTGCTTTTCTCTTGCTGCTTTTAAGATTCTCTCTGTCTTTAGCCCTTGGCATTTTAATTATGATGTGTCTGGTATGGTTCTCTTTGAGTTTCTCTTGTTTGGGACTCTCTGTGCTTCCTGCACTTGTAAGTCTATTTCTTTCACCGGGTAGGAGAAGTTTTCTGTCATTACTTCTTCAAGTAGATTTTCAATATCTTGCTCTCTCTCTCTTCTTCCTGCATCCCCATAAGATGAATATTGGTGTGCTTGAAGGTGTCCCAGAGGCTACTTACACAATCTTCATAGTTTTGATTCTTTTTTCTTTTTGTTCTTCTGATTGCTTTTTTGTCTTTTTGTTTGTTGTTTGTTTTGCTTCCTAATATTTCAAGTCCTTAATTTGATTCTCTGAAACCTCTACTCTACTGTTGAATCCCTGTACATTATTCTTTATTTCACTTAGTTCATGCTTAATTTTTGACTGGTCCTTTTCCAATTATTTTTGGCATTCTCACTAAGATCCTTGAAAATCTCACTAAGCCCCTTGGAAATACCAAGAATATTTTTGAGTAACTTTAGAACCTTGGTTTTGAACTCTATATCTAGTAGTTTGTTTTGTTCCATTTCTTTCATTTGTGACATGTTTCTTTGTCTCTGAAATTTGGTTGCTTTCCTGTGTTTGTTTCTATGTATTGGGTAGAGCTGCTATGTCTCCTTGAGTTGGTAGAGTGGTCTCATCTAGTAGATGTCCTATAGGGCCCAGTGGATTAGCCTCCCCAGTCACCTTTGTTGGGAACTCTAGCTGCACCCCTTTGTGGGCTGTTGCATTGTCTTGTTGGAGTAGAGACTTGACTGCTGTTGGCGTCACTGGGAGGAATTGACCTACAGACCAATTGGCTGTGAGGACTAGCTATGACTACAGTGGGAGAGCTGCTGTGCAGGAGACACCGTTATGGAGAACTTGCTTCAGTGGGGCTTTGGTGCTCACTGAGTCTGCCCCTTAAGTATGTCCCTTATGGATGTATAGAGTTGTAATTGTTAAGGTCTGATACTGACCACTGGTTGCACTGGCTCTTGGATCTCCAGGGAGGTGCAAAGTCAGCTACTGCCTGGGGCCACCCAGCAGAGCTACAGAGGGATATGCAGATTTCTCTTATTTGTATTGGGTTTGGAAGTGCCCAGGCAAAGCCCAGCTGTGAAGCAAGGCAGGGAGAAAGCCGTCCCCGAGTTCCTGCCCTGATGGCAGGTAATCCAGTTCCTCCCCGTATGTGTCTGGTTCCCCCAGAGTCACTGCCCTGCACTGGGCAATGGAGCTCAGAGGGAGCGAGTCCATGTAAGTTCATGCACTGGCCCTTTAAGAGGGACACCTGGGTCTTTAGCAGCCTCCTTGTCACTCAGAGAAAATCCTTGCTGGTTTTTACAGCCCTTAGTTACTGGGGCTTCCTTTCCCAACTTTCAAAGCCTGGGCTGGGGGTCTGGCATAGGCCTGGGACACCTTGCTCCTCCGGGAGGGTCTCTGCAGAGATGATCTCTCTTCTGATTAAAAACGCAGCATGCATGGGTGCTGGTCCAGCCTATTCTGTGCTTCTGCTCCTCCTACCAGTCTCAACATGCTTTCTTCTTTATCTCTATAGTTGTAGGACTTCCATTCAGCCAGCTTTCAGGCAGTTCTGAATAGTCGTTGTTCTGTATTTTAGTTGTAATTTTGATGTGGTTGTAGGAGGCAGCGAGTATCAGCAGTTACCTATGCTGCCATCTTGGTTTTCAACTTAGCTAGAATTTTTATCAACAATTTGCAGTTAAACTAATTTCACATGCATGTAATAATTAAATATTTTGAAATAAAATCATTGCAAAAATAAGACATAATATTGAAGAGAGTGGAATTTCTAGGAATAAAAGTTATAGAAAAAACAAGAAAGAAAAAAAATAATAGTTTTAATTAGAAAAGAAAGGACAAGTTGTGGAACTTCAAATATGACTAGAAATACAGGGTGGGTCAAATACAGATATTCATATGGAAATAATACAATAATAAATAAATAATAATAATATAAGAACACACTCTTTTGCATACTCACAACTGTAAACATACTTTTGCCCCACCTTGTATGTAGCATACATAAAAAAGTGCAATGAAAAATATTAAGTAGGCACTAATGGAAATATGTAATAACATGGAAAAATGGTAATATGTTTTTGTAAGATGTACCCACTTACACATTATAACTACAGCCATATTTTGATAATGCATATACTGAAAGAAAGTAAACAGAAAGAGCAAACTTGTTAAATATACATTTTTCTTTTGCTACATTTCTTCATTACTCTCCTATTCTGCAATGAATAAATATTCCATAATAAATGTTAAAAAGTAACATTAATGCATATAAAGTATTCAACTCCTTTATAAAACAATGTTTTCTTCCTCTATGAGGCCATTATTGTTTTTTTTAATATTTCTCAAATTATTCAGAAAATAGTTTCCTGAGGAAGAACTGTTGTAGAAACATTAAACAAGAAATGTTTATGCCCTAGCTGGTTTGACTCAGTGGATAGAGCATCAGCCTGTGGACTGAAGGGTCCCAGGTTCGATTCTGGCCAAGGGCACATGCCTGGGTTGCAGGCTCGATCCCCATTAAGGAACATGCAGGAGGCAGCCAATCAATGATTCTCTTTCATCATTGATGTTTCTATCGCTCTTTCCCTCTTCCTTCCTCTCTGAAATCAATAAAAATATATTTTTAAAAGAAGAAAAAAAAAGAAATGTTTATACTAAAGTCAGAGTGAACAAATAGTGTTACAGCAATGTCAATAAGATGAAATAATTATATGAAGGCACTTATCTACACAAATGGTCACAAAGGAGATGGGTTTATCTCAGGATTTGGGATGGAAATGCTTTAAATACTAAGGAACTAGGAATTCATAAGTATCATGAGGTACATTTATTTTTTTCCAAGTCAGCTTTTCTTAGAAATTATAATTCATCAGTCATTTTGTTGTATCGTGAAGGTTTTGGACTCATTTTTCATGCAAAAGAAATGACTGCTTCAGTAATTTGTATGTAAAACTCCTATCCAAGTGCATCAAGAAGCATTTGCGGCCATGCCCAGGAAATCAGTTGTTCTATGAGCACAGCTGTTGTGGACTACAAATATAGCAGAAGAATGAGCTGAATGAAAGGGTCAGGAAAACTTGACAGATATCAGCTCACAATTATGTCTCCAGGTAATAGGAAAAATAATGTAATTAAAAGTTGAGATGCAGATTCTTTTGCCAATCTAGAATCAGAAAAAACTAACTTCTTGTATTGTTAGTAACAAGTTTTCCTTACCTCATGTTAGGATTTTCATTTGGGCCCCCTGAAGACAGATTTCAATAACTCAACATATATTCAAAGGATAACGTCCAAATAAGTATGATTGTTTTCTGTTGGTCCTTTCTTTTCACAAAGTCTTTAAAACAGGTTAGTTGTTCAAAATGTGAATAAGTTATTGGAGCAGCGATTTTAACCTTATGTGAAGAGTAACACAGATAACAGAACTCTGAAAAAAAAGCATACATTTTCCTGCTGCTGAGTTACCCAGATGAAAATAATAAACTAATGATTATTTTATTTAGTTTTAAGATCAATGAGCTATTGCAAATTGAAAAGATAAATTATTAAGAACTTAACCTGACAGTGAATTGTATGAGTCTTTTTAAAATGTAGGTTTGGGGTATTCATATACTTATTTGTTCGTTCACTTAATAATCAATAATTATGTGCTTACTCTATGCTAGCAACATGTGCACTATACACTCAAGATTTAATGTTAAAACATTAATTTGTAACCTTTATAGTTATGAGAAACACTTTGTTAATCTTTTTTCAATTCTAGTATCATATTAATTCATGTTAATTGTCCTCACGTTTCTTTTGACTTACCTCTATAAAATTCACATTGTGATGATGTAAAGTCCATATGTGAAACTTTTGATTTTTCTTGATTCTAGAACACTGATTCTGGGTCAGATAAACATGCTACAAAATTAAATACCTCTATGAAAAGTTATGTAAGTGGTAAACTATTCTGACATACCTAACAAATACTGGGTGGAGTGCTCAATTATTCACATCAGTTATCATATTGACTGAGATAACCCCTAAATATCTAAATTGTAAGACATTTAGAAAGAATTAAGTGATTTGGAAAATGGAGAGGACCACTTGAGCATTACTACTCATGGAAAGAATTAGCTTAATGGAATAAAATGTCATTTTAGGGCATGTATGGCATCTGATAAATATTCATATTATTTACTCTACTTGTGTTCAGAACTACTAGACTACCCATGAGTGGTGTGTGTTTGTTGCCTTTGGCTAAACAGGTGTGCAGTGAATGTAGCTACACAGCTCATTTCTAACATCCAGGATGACTGATTCCATGACCATGTTGGTCTGGGTTATTATTCTCTCTCAGATGATAATTACACTAAATATACATTCTTGAAATATAAAGAAAATATGCATTTTCAAATACCATCTTACAAAAAGCAATATTCAACTTCCATACCTAAAATTGTTAAAGAAAACAAATAAAGCCTATCTATTTTAATTAGAGAACAACTTATTTTTTCATTTCACTGACATATAATGGAGAGCTTGATCCTACTTTTATAAAAGGTCTTTCTTAAATAAGATATAATTCAGATTTTCCTCTTGGCTCCTGTTAAGTTGCTGATTTTGACTATTTCATTCCCTATGCACATGAGTTGTAATCCCTTAACGCACTTTAGAAAAGTACAAGCAGCGTGCACGCCAATCCCCAATCCGCTTGTTTCCATGATACAGGAAAACAAGCCATTTTCCCTATGTCCACTGAATAAGTCAGAAATAACACCCCCCCCAAAAGAAAAGAAAAGAAAAGAAAAGAAAAGAAAAAAAGTGGCTATTCACCATTACTTGGATTACTGTCTCTGAATGTGAGAAGAGTTATATTTAGTGAGCCTTCTAAGACCATGGAAATAAAAGAGGTGGAAAGGCAATATTGATATGGCAAATTGCTTTTTATTTAAAGATGCTTTTTAATATGGATATAGCTTTATAATCTGCCAAATAAAGATGGCACACAGGGATAAAAATAAAACTTGAGAACAAAAATGTTCTTTTCTTTTCTGTGAATAAATTTACACGTCAGTCAAATATCTGTCAGTGCATCTGCTGAGTTATTGGCATGACTTAAGTAAGTAAAAGCAAAGGGAGAGTAACTAGCAAGAAAAACTAAAAGGGGAGCTGGCTAAATTGACAGTCTTGATGAGTGGGGATTGTTCTGTACTTGCAGAATGTATTCAGTTAGAAAAATGCCTCCAAGCAAGTTAAGAAATAGTGACAAACTACCAATTATGACGGAAGGAAATGTAAACAGAAATGCAAATTCTGATGTTGGTAGTTTTGATGAAGGGTTCGATAGTCTGTGGTAGGATTCTCTTTCCACCCATGGGGTAGTGATTCATTAATATTAAATTAATATTCATTGATACTACTATTTTTATGACACTACTATTCTTTTGCTAGAATCAGAGAGTGCCTTAATTTTACTTGCCTATGCAAGATTTTGGAAAAACATTTTAGAGAAGGCTACTAATGTTGCTTATGCAAAAAAGAAAAGCTACCTGGAGAAACTACGGATGCAGTATTTCCTGTGAGGCATATTTGGAGTTCTATAGTCTCCCAACTCATGGAACTTCATTCAGTGTCCGAATAAGACCACCCTAATTTAAGAGACTGCACATTTTTTATTACAGTGCTCAGATTTTAAATGGTCAGGATTTTTTAAGTGTAGCTCAAGCTGACAGTCTTTTCCTTTCAAAAGCAACATTTGATTTAAAATTTATAGTTTAAACACGTGTTTACAGTTTTACATATTTTTTCTAATATTTAAAAGAACTTTCTTACTCAATTCAGAATTCATCATTATATTTCAAAAGTTCTTCCTAGTAATATTTATAGTTCAAATATTACTATGACTTGAGGCCTGGTGCATGAAAATTCATGCACTGGAGGGGGCGTCCCTCAGCCCGGTCTGCCTTCTCTCACAGTCCGGGAGCCCTCAAGGGCGGGAGGCAACCCTGTGATCAGGGGAAGGCAAAGGAGATGCCCCATCATACCTCTGCTGCTGCCACTTCCAGCAGCGCAAGCCTCGGCCGGCCCTGGTTACCTGAGCCTCGGGCTGGCCCTGGGTGGCTGGGCAGCTGCCATCTGAGGCTTGCCTGCACCTCAGGCTGGCCATGGGCGGCTGGGGGCTGAGAGGACTGGGGGACTCTGGAGGCAGGCTTGCTGCATGTCTGCCACCCTGGCAGGGCTGAGGGAACTGGGCGCTGCCATCTTGTGGCTGTGGGAGCCACCATATTTGAAGGCATGGCAGTCAATTAGCATATTTCCTCCTTATTGGCTGTGGATGCCACCATCTTTGCAACAGCATGAGGGTCAATTAGCTTATTCTCTCTTTATTAGAAAGGATTAGTTAACTCTATGCTTACCATGTGCCAAAGACTATCTGGAAATTTACAAGATTATCTCATTAAATTCCTTTTAAAACTAGTTAAGAGTTGTGCAGACAATGTTATGTTCCTTTATTGACATTTTTAAAAGTTTAATGTGTACTTATTTTTTCTTCATATATTCTTGTTTTAATTGTTATGAAAACCAGAATATGGTTAGAGGAATGTCTTGATCTAAATACATTCTTAGCACCTGGAACAGTGATTTGCAATTAGAAGAGGTACTCAAAATATTTTTGAATGAATGATGTTATTTATCTTTTTTACTTTTTTATCAAAGCACCTAAAATAGAGAGGGTGGTTCTGGGTGCAGTTAACACAAATGCAAACCATAAATAACTTAAACAATAAGACTATATCATTTCCTATATAAAAAGTCTCAGTTCTAGGGTTGGTTCATTGAACAGCTTTACATTGTCAAGTATTGTACTCAGATTTTCTAGCCGCCCCTGAGATCTTTCTGTTCTGTTATCCTTAGTGTTATAAATTGTATGTTCTTGCTGTTTTTCTGTGGTTACAGAAATTGGAGTAACATAGGGAGTTAATTTATATCACATCTTCTATCTTTTTTATAGCAGACTTAGCACACGTCACCTAGTGACACATTGGCCAGAAATGTATCATATCCTCATTCTTGTGACACACTCCTACTCTTAAATTATCAAAACTTATTTCCTGGAACCAGAATGTTTTCTTGGAAGCTATGGCCATCTGGTATATAAAGTTATTTATTTATTTATTTATTTATTTATTTATTTGTTCGTTCGTTTCTTTCTTTCTTTCTTTCTTTCTTTCTTTCTTTCTTTCTTCCTTCCTTCCTTTATTTATTTATTTATTTATTTATTTATTTATTTATTTATTTATTTATTTATTTATTTATTTTTGCTAGCAAGGAAGAAAGGGGAATAGGAGGACACTTGGAAAGCTACCAACAATGTATGTCAGATAATATCCTCAAGTAAGCACAGAAAAATGCATCAAAATTCTATCATTTTGATGAACTTTACAATAATTTTTTCTGCTGCATATAACTCAATAGAGAGTTGTCATTTTGCTTCTGAGGTATTCTAGATGAAACACTACTACAATAATCATATGCTCTATTTTTTTTAAAATATATTTTTATTGATTTCAGAGAAGAAGGGAAAGGGAGAGAGCGATAGAAACATCAATGATGAGAGAGAATCATTGATCTGTACTCCCCAAACTGAGGATTGAGCCTGCAACCTGGGAATGAGCCCTGACTAGGAATCGCATCTCAACCTCCTGGTTTATAGGTTGATGCTCAACCACTGAGCCATGCCCACTGGGCAATATGCTCCATTTTTTAACAAAGCATCTAATCTGAGTTTAAATGGATTATCCTGTATAAATTAAATGCAAATAAATCAAAATATTGAATTATTGAAACTGTGATAGTTATATTAAATTTGCTAATTTTAATTTAGATAATATAAATAACTTTTTGAAAAACTGTTCATATTTTTATTTGTTATCACACAACTATGTACATACTAGAGGCCCAGTGCATGAAATTCGTGCACAGGTATGGTCCCTAGGCCTGGCCTGCAACCAGGGCCATCTTCCCCAGCTGCCCGCAGCCAGCCTGCCCCCCCCCCACCCACCCCTGATTCTCCATTCGCCATTGGTTGATTGGTGCCTGACAACCAGGGGAAGGGACCAAGAGGTCATCTGTTCCTGCCTGCCTGCCGGCGCCCCCCCACCCCCCTGCAAGTGGGTGGCCATCAGGCAATCGGAGCCTGCTGGCTGGGGAAAAGGACCAAGAGATGGTCAGTGCACCTCATAGTGACTGGGTCAGCGGTCATTCTGGTCATTCTGCCATTAGGGTCAATTTGCATATTACCCTTTTATTATATAGGATTGTATATATTTTTCTTTGAAATCTAAAAGAGAGTCCACCTCCATATTTTTAACTTTATTACTTTCAGTGGCTATTCTATTACTTTAGAAATAATATTTATATATTTTGTATTTTTATAATAGAAGATGAAAGTACTTTTTAAATATGTTTTTACTGATTTTAGAGAGAGAAGAAGGGAGAGGGAGAAAGAGATACAGTGATGAGAGAGGACAACATCGATCAGCTGCCTCCTGTAAGCACCCCACTGGGGATGAAGCCTGAAAACCAGTGATGTGCCCTCCCCTGGAATCAAACCGACGATGCTCAATCCACTGAGCCACACTTACTGGGCAAAGAAATTGAAAATACTTTAAAAGTTGTGTATCATCTCTCTTTTTCTGAAGTTCCAAGGTGAAAATTAAAGAAAGGAAAGGTATGGTGTTACCATATTTCACGGCTAATAGATATTTGTCATGAGTTTTTAACATTAAAGTGGAAAGGGTTGCATATTTTGGTATGTTTCAAATGGTCAGATGCAGTAGAAGTAAAAGGTTTTTTTATTTTTTATTTTATTTTTTATTTATTTATTTATTTATTTATTTATTTATTTATTTATTTATTTTTAGTAAAAGGTTTTTTTAAAGTAATGGTCAGTAGACACTGCTCAACACACATGTGTTTTCCAGCTTGAATTGTCAGGACAAACAAAGGAACCTCAAAACTCATGGGCTCTACCAGACATTTCAGGTGTCTTTGCTTCATTGGGATTGAAATATAAATTCACACTAGTTTTATCCTAATTATTTTGGTAAGTTATCAGAGCTCACAATATGTATGATAGCTAACATACGCGACTGAGAGCTGAGCACTTGCTTTTTCCCATGGTCTTCGTATATCTGATTTTTAATCTACAAACAGACACATAAGGTGGAAAACCTTATCCTCATATATCAGAAGAAAAAAACAAAACTGACAACATAGTAGCAAATGGCTGAAAAGAGAAAATAAAATTCTGTCATGCATGATTTAAGAAAGCATCTTCCACTCTACTAAGGCAAGTAATTCATGTGAAAAATTAGATTTTAACCTAACATATTTTATCTTTCCAACACATTCAGTATCCCCATGTAGTTTTATATATGCCACCTAAGTTATACTCCCATGAAAGTAAAATATACTTACAAAAAGCATAGACCTTCTATAAATTTAGGAGGAAAAGACCAAGAAGCTTAACTAATTTTTGCCTTACAGGGTGTGTTTCAAGCACACACATTGTGCTTAGTAGCCTTTGATCTACTATGACATTTTACTCATGGCTGTCTAACAAGGAGAAGAGTGGAAACATAAAGGACAATGACCCAGGGGAGGTGTTAAGATACATTTGTATTTTAATATCATTTGTCTGCATAACAACAGTAATAATGTATTTTGCATTCAAGTACCTGAGAGATCTTAGTCAAGTAAAAAACATCTGTGAGCCATGATGTTAGTCAAGTATTATTACTTATTTTATAGGAAGGTAAAGTTATATGTAGTAAAATTCAAAGATTATGCAAAAGCAAAATATCCTTTATCAGTTACAAATATATTAGCCAGATCAGGTTATTTCCAGAACAGATGATTTGGGAAATAATACAATGAGAAACATGTGGGGCCGTGAGGCAGCCAGGGCTGCGAAGGCCTACCCTTGCACGAATTTCGTGCATTGGGCCTCTAGTTTTATTATGAGCAGAATAATAATATTTGCTTGATAAATATACCTTAAGAATTCAACTAGGAAATATATCAGTAACTCACTATTTGTTTTATCTAATTGTATCTCTAATCTCATAGTAGGCATTTCTTTTTATGTACCATTTCTGTGACCACCCTTAAAATGAAACAAAACAAAACTGATCCTGGATCCCTTGCTTTCTTTCATGTAGTTGGGATTCCACCATAGACAGTCACCTATTACTATTTGACACAATGTTTGAATTATAGTAGTTATTCAATAAATGTTTAGTGAGTGAAACAAAAAGTAAATACCTGGACACTGAAAAGTGTCCAGGTGATCTTTAGGGTCTACCAAGAATTGTGTGTTTTTCATGTAAACATTTCCTTTTTTGCTGCTTTATTTATTGAAGTTTTAGAGTAATGGAAAGAGCATAGACTTTACAGTAAAACCAGCCTAATTCCCCTCCTGGCTGTGATATTACTATGGGATTTGGAGCTACTAGTATTTAACTTCAGGAACCCTTATTTATCATGTGGATAGCTCAAACATATTTTTATATTTCATCCTATAGGTTTGGTAATAGATATTGTAAGAGGGGATGTAAGTGGAGGGTTGTACAGTGGGTATGCAATGAAGCAGGAACTCAAATGCAGATTTTATGGTTTTACAACCTGTGTTCTTTCTATACCACCAATTTTTGGTTATCTTGATTTGTTCCTTTTTCTGTCTTGTATTGTTATAGCCATGCTCTATTAAACTGTCAATTTACTACAACTTACACTAGAAAATTATAGCATTTTAAACTGTATTTATCTCTCTCAATTACTTTTTCTTAATGCATTTCACTATACTTCCTGCATACATTCACCTTTTGCAGGCATTTCCTCCTGTATTTCACTGCAGTGATTTTGCTAGCTGGGCTATTTTAAGAAGATGTTGATACAGAATTCATTTCAAATTGATTTGTATTTAATTCATCATATTTGTGTGTGTGGTGATAGTTGTTCATTTTTTTGTTTTATTTTGTTCATGAAGTTTTATTCTTTGCCTCTCTTTAATGATTGACTTACTTTTTCAATACTTCACCACTACCTGCCATCCAATCAAACAAAGTGACTAGATTTAGGTTAATCAATCTGTACTGCAAGGTTGCAATTGATAATAGCAAAGGAAACTTATCTATGTGTTTAGGTTTCTTAGCCATATTTTTTTTTCTTTCTTTCTTTCTTTCTTTCTTTCTTTCTTTCTTTCTTTCTTTCTTTCTTCTTTATTTCTTTCTTTCTTTCTTTCTTTCTTTCTTTCTTTCTTTCTTTCTTTCTTTCTTTCTTTCTTTCTTTCTTTCTTTCTTTCTTTCTTTCTTTCTTTCTTTCTTTCTTTCTTTCTTTCTTTCTTTCTTTCTTTCTTTCTTTCTTTCCTTCCTTCCTTCCTTCCTTCCTTCCTTCCTTCCTTCCTTCCTTCCTTTTTTTTTTTTTTTTTGCCAATGGCCACATTTTTCTCATTGGGACAAAGGGGTAAACTCTCCTTTAGTAATATTATAATTACTTTTATTGTTTTTATTATTTCCTTAATGGGAATAAATATACCAAAGACTGAATCTTCCCTTTTATGATGCTTCTTGGTTTCTGCTTTACAATACACATATTATTATGAAAAAAAATATATTATTTAAGCATTGTGAATCCTTTAAAAATATTGTTCTTAGAACAGAATGAAGAATAACTTAGATAAAGGACATTTTAGAGACATGAAGAAAATCTTAAAAACACCTACAATTATTCTTGCACAATGTTATTTACACCTAAATTTTGGTAGTAGGATTGATCATTGAAAATAAGGGATGGGTTTTAAATATATTTTAACGAAGCCATTCTTCAATAACTGGTGCCTGAAAATAAATTAGAGTCATAGGAAATAATTGAGAACACTCACATTTGAATTTGCTGCTTACATAACAAATAGCAATGCTATATCCAAGAGGACAAAAGCAGATTCAGGAGCCAATGTTGTAGGAACATCACTGATATGTCCAGAATATTGTGTTGGAGGAGAATATTGATTTCCCTGTGATCTTGATATCTGTGGATATTAATTATTAAAGACACTTACTTATAAGTTTTGTAAATGTATTGCTTTGCCTTTCTTTGTTTCTAGAAAATTCAAAAAAAAATTTGGGGGGGGGGAGAGCTGTTTATTGTTCACAGTGATGGTTCATCTTTGTAAGTTACACCAAATTTTGTAGTTATTTATATTTTTGTAATTGATTAAAATTATTTACATAGTACTATTTTCAATTCTACATATACTTTTAAAATGTTCATGGATTGGTAGAATCAACATCATCAAAATGTCCATACTACCCAAAGCAATTTATAGATTCAATGCAATCCCCATTAAATTACCAATGGCATATTTCACAAATCTAGAACGAACGTTCCAAAAATTCATCTGGAATAAAAAAAGACCCCGAATAGCCGCAGCAGTCCTGAGAAAGAACAAAGTAGGTGGGATCTTAATACCAGATATCAAACTGTATTACAAAGCCACTGTTCTTAAAACAGCTTGGTACTGGCACAAGAACAGACATATAGATCAATAGAATAGAATAGAGACCCCAGAAATCGACCCAAACCAATATGCCCAATTAATATTCGACAAAGGAGGCAAGAGCATACAATGGAGTCAAGACAGTCTTTTCAATAAATGGTGTTGGGAAAATTGGACAGATACATGCAAAAGGATGAAACTAGATCACCAAATCACACCATACACAAAAATAAACTCAAAATGGATAAAAGACTTAAATGTAAGACGGGAAACCATAAAAATACTAGAGGAATCCACAGGCAGCGAAATCGCAAACATATGCCGAAGGAATTTCTTCTCTGATAATGCTCCTAGGGCAATGGAAACTAAAGAGAAAATAAACAAATGGGACTACATCAAAATAAAAAGCTTTTGCACAGCAAAGGAAACCATCAACAAAACAACAAGAAGACCCACTACATGGGAGAACATATTTGCCAATGATACCACCGATAAGGGTTTAATTTCCAACATTTACAGGGATCTCATGAAACTTAACAAAAGGAAGATAAACAATCCAATAAAAAAATGGGCAACAGATCTAGATAGACATTTTTCGAAAGAGGACATACAGAAGGCCGAAAGACATATGAAAACCTGCTCAAAGTCACTAATTATACGAGAGATGCAAATCAAAATGACAATGCGTTATCATCTCACACCTGTCAGAATGGCTATCATCAACAAATCAACAAACAACAAGTGTTGGAGAGGATGTGGAGAAAAAGGAACCCTTCTGCACTGCTGGTGGGAATGCAGACTGGTGCAGCCACTGTGGAGAACAGTATGGAGCTACCTCAGAAGACTAAAAATGGAACTCCCATTTTACCCAGTGATCCCACTACTAGGAATATATCCCAAGAAACCAGAAACGCCAATCAGAAAGGATATATGCACCCCTATGTTCATAGCAGCACAATTCACCATAGCTAAGATTTGGAAACAGCCTAAGTGCCCATCAGCAGATGAGTGGATTAGAAAACTGTGGTACATATACACAATGGAATACTATGCTGTGGTAAAAAAAAAAGGAACTCTTGCCTTTTGCAACAGCATGGATGGAACTGGAGAGCATTATGCTAAGTGAAATAAGCCAGTCAGAGAAAGATAAATACCACATGATCTCACTCATTTGTGGATTATAGAGAACAACATAGACTGACGAAAAGGGACAGACCCAAAGACTGAGAAACAGCGATCAGGCTATCAATCCCCAGAAGGAAAGTGGGGGAGGGTGGGGGTAAGGGGAAGAGATCAACTGAAGGACTTGTATACATGTATATAAGCCAAACCAATGGACATGGACAACGGGGGGATGGGAGCATGAGTTTGTGTGTGGGGGGGAGGTTGGGGGTTAATGGGGGGGATGAGGACACATTTGTAATACCTTAACTAATAAAAAAAAAAAACTTTTTTGCAGTTAGTTTGCATGTAAATTTTATTTATGTGTGTTATAATGCAAGTGTTATAAACATGGCAATAAAGAATTAAAATGGTGATTGTGAATCTACATATATTACAACTGTAAATTTCTATTTCATTCTTATATATTTTAAGAGACACTTTATGCTAAGGTTTCTCATCCTATTTACAACTATCTTCTGGACAGTTATATGTCCAATGAATACTTGAAGCTTTAACGTTTATATTAGTCATCCTTAACCATATAATTAAGATTAATGATGTCCATTTTATGATCATGAAACTAGCTTCATACTCAGTTATCCAGGCATAAAATTTGGAAATTGTTATTTTACTCCAGTTCTCTCACCACTTAACTCCAATCTATTGTCTAGTCTTGCATATTCCACCTTTACACTTTTTATATTTAATGCATATTTTTATTTTGATTCCTGGTGATTAAAGCCCTCATACAGGTTTATCAATATTTCTATCTTGAACAATTGTATTTATTTCAAAATTGTCATTTATATTTTCTTTCCTTTTCTTTCTTCATCTTAGTAACAACAAGTAATACTTATCATGTATTCAAACATAGTGCCAAGTGCTATGTGTATTCTCTCATTAATTCTTACAACTTTACACAAGGGGCACTATATTTTATCATCTCTTATCTGCATTTCAGCATTAAATCAATTACAGTCTAGAGAGTTAAAAGACTTTTTCATGTTTATAAAGCAAGGGGATATTGCTGCTGAGATTGAAATCCAGTAATATGACCTAAGTCAACAATCTTAAACAAAATACAATGATGCCAATTTACAGTATTTCCAGGTTAATCTTATTCAAATATTCTTCCAACATGAACAATGTTCACTTAAAAACAGTCAGTGATAGCTTATTGCCTAATGATGAAATTGTGGCCTCAAACCTGATTTTTATCCTAATTTGTTTCCCTTTTTTGAATTGCATCCCTACATTATTGAGAAACATATTTGCAATCCCTTATATATAGCTTTCTTAAAGTTATTCTCTCAAAATTCATTTGTCTAGTGGACAAATAGTTGAAATCCTCCACTTTTAACTTGCAGCCCTGCCTCACTTTTCTGACATCCGTTCTATGTGCCTTTATCATTTATACATTGTTATGTGATATTTTCTTTTCTATCATAATGGACTAGCAGGTTCTCCAGGCAGATATAGCATCATTTATCTTTGAATTTTCAGCACCTGATAAAGAATCTTATGGAAAGAAAGTAAATAATTATTTATTGATTCAAATGATTATTTTAAAATTATAACTTAAAAGATATCTATATATAACCCTAATATGCAAATAGACTGAACAACCAAACAACCGGTTGCTATGATGTGCGCTGACCACCAGGGGGCACATGCAGAACATGGTGGTCATAGGCCACGGTGGGGTGGTGGAGCAGGTGAGCTGGGACGCTAGACCAAGGCGGCGCGCCAGTCACTGTTATCGGGGCGAGCCTCTGGTAGTTACTAAAAATTCTTTGCTCCCATGTGCCACAGTCCCACCGGGCACTCACACCTGCTGCCAGTGTCAGCCCCGCTCACACCCGCTGCCGGTGCCCAATGCCAGCCCCAATCGCTTGGTGCCATCAGCAGGTGTGAGCGGCAGCTGCCAGCTCTGATCGCCCCTCAGGGATTCTCCACCTCCCCCTGCTCCTGAGGGGTGATCATGGTGGCAGCCTCTGCTTGCACCCACTGCCAGTGACAATCCTGCTCATACCCACTGCTGGTGTCAGCCCCGCTCACACCTGCAGTTGACACCAGAGCTAATGCTCACACCCACTGTCAGCACCTGGTGACAGTCCCAATCCCTGGTGCTGTCAGCGTGTGTGAGCGGTGGCTCCTGGTCCTGATAGCCCCTGAGGGCTTCTCCACTTCCCTCTGCAGCAGCCCCAATCGCTCCTCACAATCAGTGGGTGCAAGCAGGACCAGGACCATCAGCGTGTGGGAGTAGCAGGGCAGGAGTGGGGCTGCTGGCAGACAGGGGACCAGAGACCATAGTGGGAGGGGCCAGGCAGGAACATGGAGGATGGGCCGAGACCCACCCCTGTGCCCACTGCAGCCTCTTGACCCACAGTGCTTTCAAGGTGCATGAATTCGTGCACTGGACCCCTAGTATTGATATAAAGAGGATATCACAATAAAATCCAAAACATACCTTTTGTAGAATGTTCCTAATATTGATACCTAGCACGTGGAAACCTACATATTCTTAAATGAAAAAAATGTTATGCATTTGGATGTTTCTATAATTTCTACGAAATCAAAGTGATTATTTAAATTAATAGTATTTGCTAATTAAAAATAAAAGGGATACAACCTAAATTTAATTTGCAATATTCTCCTAAACCCATGGCTTCTTTATTGTCACCCCTAACTTACTGTGATTTGACTTTAAAACAAGCATGCAAATTTAATTTTATGTTGGGACCTAAGGGATGCACTCATATGTTAGGTTTCATCTCTCATAGACAGATCATTTGCAGTTAAGTTACAAACCACTGAAAATCAATTTTTAATGGAAATACTCATACAACCTTAACTGCAAAGGAGCAAAAATTCAGGTATAATACCAAAGTGGCAGGTTATTAACTCTAACTTCAATGTTATGTTCTTTTGACACAAGACTATGTCAGCCATAAATAAGTGTGTGTTTTGCTGCACAAGTCACACTTATCAGATTATTCATCAAAGAAAGTTTCACTAGGTTCAACACTGAGCCCATAGGCACCCTGGTGGAAATTCTGAGCTGCTTAGCAAGAAGGCACTGAACCAAAAAATGTGTGCTGAAATGATGCTAAAGGTCTAAATGAAACCCAGAAAAGCAAGCAAAGGTAGAGTTAAGTTGACGGTCCATCACTAACCATACTAGCCAACTTAGCAAGGCATTTTGGTATAATCTATCTCAACAATCAGCAACAACAACATTTCTACAGCATGACATGCTCATTCATTCTTTGCCTATATTTCTGTAGTTTAAAATTTATTTATTTATTTTTAAAATATATTTTTATTAATTTCAGAGAGGAAGGAAGAGGGAGAGAGAGATAGAAACATCAATGATGAGAGAGAATCATTGATTGGCTGCCTACTGCACGCTCCCCACTGGGGATCAAGCCTGCAACCCAGGCATGTGCCCTTGACTGGAATCAAACATGGGACCTTTTATTCAGCAGGTCGACGCTCTATCCATTGAGCCAAACCAGGTAGGGCTAAAATTGATTTTTTTTTTAAAAAAAAAAAAAACTCACTTTTTTTAGTAAATTAAAATTTAAATGAACATGCCTTATTATTAATCATAAACTGATAATGACAGTTGCAAATAATATTGTGTTTCCTGTCACTAACCAAATGATTCAAATTTCTTAGCCCTAAGTAAGGACTTGTCAAAGTCCAGGTTACAAATGTAAACATCTATTTACCTAAAATAAGATATTATCCTATGGTCTATAAATAAACTTAATTATAAATGTGAAGCTTAATTTTTGGAGCCCAGCCATTGTTGCTCAGTGGTTAAGCATTAACTCAGGAAGTCAAGGTTTGATTCCTAGTCAGGGCACATGCCTGGGTTTCAGGCTCGATCTTCAGTGGGGGGCAGGCAAGAGGCAGCTGATCAATGATTCTCTCTCATCAATGTTTCTATCTGTCTATCCCTTTCCCTACCTCTGTCTGAAATCAATAAATATAATTTTGGGGAAAAATATGTACTGCCACAAATAGAATAATTTGGTCATTAATTTTACTATTATCCCTGACAATCTGCTATGTGAATGGAATCTTTTAAATTTGCTAATTTTTAGTACTAATTTAGAGGAGTGCATAGCACTTTATAATTAAAACCATGTTATATTGCAGAAATGAATAAAAATAAGCTGTTACCTCAAAGAATTTACTAGGTAATACAGGAATTTTGAATAATGCTCTCAATGAACTCCTTTTTTTGTCCTACATTATATATATAGTTGATTTCAGAGAGGAAGGAAAGGAGAAGGGAGAGAGTAAACAAAAATCATTGAAGAGAGAAAATCATTAATCAGTTGATCAGCTGCCTCCTGCAAGATCTGGGATCAAGCCCACAACCTGGGCCTATGCCCAAACCAGGAATTGAACCATGACCTCCTGGTTCATAGATCAATGCTCAAAAACTAAGCCAACACAGCCAGACCTCGGTACTACATTTTATAGTAATTTCTTAAAACACTAAGTTGTAATTTAGTGAATTACATACAGACACACACAAATGATAAAACATTTCCTAGGAAATATTATTTTTTGTTTAAGAGGTAACTAATTATGTTTAGAAATAACAGAATTATTTGGGTTTTTTTGTTTGTTTGTTTTTTGGTTTTTTTTAAAACAACGTAAGTTTATTTCTCACAATTCTGGACACTGGAAGTATTGGAAGAATTGGTTTCTGGTAAGAGCTCTCGCTTCCTGGCTTGCTGAATCTGCCTTCTGGCTGTATCTTCACATGGTCCTGGTTTTATAATTAAAAATTAGTTACATTTTTACCAAGGCCTAGAAAATAATATTTTAAATATATATATATATATATATATATATATATATATATATATATATTTGAAATATAGTATATGAAGTTGCATTGCATTGGAAATTTTATATTTTGGCTTAGAAGTCAACTTACCCAGAATATAAACTTCACAATAAAAAGAGTTTTTGGTTCAGTGTACTGCTATTAGACTAATCTAAAGCTTTTCCTGGCACATAGTAAGGCCTTATTAATGTATGTTGAATAAAAGTTACTTTCTGATATTAACTACCATTCTTTCACAATAAAATATGTTTGAAAATTCAGTCTTGTCCACATTACCCAGAGGAAAGTCTGAATTATTTAATCTTACTGACACATTTCTAACTAGAACTTCTAGTTGCTTGAGGCTCAGTTGAAATCCTTTGCCTTTCTAGTATAATGTGAGTTTAATCCTTACTGTCAATTTTGTTCTTGCTTGAACAGGAATTATTTTTGCAGCATTTATCTTGAGGGAGCCCATTTGTTTTACAAAAAAACAATATACTATGTGTGACTATAAAATAAATAACAATATTTATTAGCTATTTTAGAATATATTTTTATACTTAATTTAAGAATTTGAGCCATATTTTCTTTCTACATTTTTTTGGTAACTTAGAAGGCATGTTTTTGAACCAAAAAAAAAAAGTGCTTAAATGGAAATAAACTAAGTTGATTCTTATAAAAACAATCTCTGAAGCAACATTCTTTAGAATTGCAAATTTACTTTTGACAATATAAAGTAAAAAATAGCCAGTCTTAACCAAACTAGTGATATTTCCCTTGTTGCTGTTAATAGTGTTTCATTGTCGTCTCAATTCTAAACTCCTTTTCTTTTCTTTATTGTTTAAAGTATTACATATGTCTCCTTTTTTGCCCAATGACCTCTCCCCAGTCGTTCCCAACCTCCAGCCCATATTCTCACCCCCCTACTGTCTGTGTCCAAGGGTTATGCTCATATATATGCATACAAGTCCTTTGGTTGATCTCTTCCTCTCCCTTTTCCCCCGCCTTCCCTCTGCTCAATGCTTCTATGTCTTGGGATCTATTTTTATTTATTAGTTTATGTTGTTCATTATATTTGAAAAAATGAGTGAGATCATGTGATATTTGTCTTTCTCCAACTGTCTTATTTCATTTAGCATAATGCTCTCCAGGTCCATCCATGCTGTGCAAATGGCAAGGGTTACTTCTTTTTTACAGCAGAGTAGTATTCCACTGTACAAATGTACCACAGCTATTTAATCCATTCATCTGCTGATGGGCACTTAGGCTGTTTCCAAATCTTAGCTATTGTAAATTGTGCTGCTATAAACATAGGGTTTCATACATATATCTTTCTGATTGGTGTTTCTCATACCTTGGGATATATTCCTAGAAGTACGATTACTAGGTCAAATGGTAGTTCCATTTTTAATTTTTTGAGGAAACTCCATACTGTTTTCCACAGTGGCTGCACCAGACTGCATTCCCCCCTGCAGTGCAGGAGGGTTCCTTTTTATCCATATCCTCTCCAGCACTTGTTTGTTGATTTGTTGATGATAGCCATTCTGACAAGTGTGAGATGGTACCATATTGTTATTTTGATTTGAGTCTATCTGATGATTAGTGACTTTGAGCATCTTTTCATATGTTTCTTGGCCTTCTGCATGTTCTCTTTCAAAAGTGTCTATTTAGTTCCTTAGCATTTTTTTTTATTGGATTGCTTATCTTCCTTTTGTTAAGTTGTAAGAGTTCCCTATAAAGTTTGAAGATTATACCCTTGTCAAATACAATATTGGCAAATATGTTCTCCCATGCAGTAGATTTTCTTATTGTTTTGTTGATGGTTTCTTTTGCTGTGCAGAAGCTTTTTATTTTTATGTACAACCTCTTTCTATGAAGCCAGCATTACCGTAATCCCAAAGCCAGATGATAAAGACACTACAAAGAAAAAGAATTAAAGGCCAATATTTCTGATGAATATAGGATGCTAAAATTATCAACCAAACTCTAGCAAATCAGATCCAGCTTTACATTAGAAAGATCATACATCAAGTGGGATTTATTCCGGGAGTACAAGGCTGGTACAATATCTGCAAATCAATAAATGTGGTACATCACATAAACAAATTAATAGACAAAAATCACATAATCATATCAATTGATGCCGAAAAAGCATTTGACAAAATCCAACACCCATTCCTGATAAAAACTGTTAGCAAAGTGTGAAGAGAGGGATCATACCTCAATGTAATAAAAGCCTTATATAACAAACCTACAGCCAACATCATATTCAATGGCAAAAATTAAAATCATTTCCTTGAAGAGCAGGAACAAGACAGAAATGTCCACTATTACCACTCCTGTTTGACATAGTACTAGAAGTGCTAGCCATAGTGATCAGACAAGAAGAAGAAATAAAAGGCATCCAAATTGAAAAAGAAGTGAAAATGTCATTATTCACAGATGACATGATATTATACATAGAAAACCCCAAAGACTCCATCAAAAAATTATTAGACTTAATAAATTAATTTGACAATGTAGCAGGATACAAAATTAACACCCAGAAATCTATGACCTTTTTATATACCAATAATGAACTCTCAAAAAGAGAAATAAAAAAAAAATCCCATTTACCATTACCCCAAAACAAGATACTTAAGAATCAACTTAACCAAGGAGTTAACAGACCTGTACTCAGAAAATTACAGGTCATTGAAAAAAGAGATAGAGGAAGACATAAACAAATGGAAGAACATACCGTGTTTATGGATTGGTAGAATCAACATCATTAAAATGTCTATACTACCCAAAGCAACTTATAGATTCAATGCACTCCCCATTAAAATACCAACAGCATATATCACAGACCTAGAACAAACTCTCCAAAAATTCATCTGGAATAAATAAATTTTAAAAAAGACCTTGAATAGCCACAGCAATCCTGAGAAAGAAGAACAAAGTTGGAGGGATCACAATACCAGATATCAAGCTATACTACAAATCCATTCTTCTCAAAACTGCCTGGTACTGGAACAAGAACAGACATATAGACCAGTGGAACAGAACAGAGAACCCAGAAATGGACCCAAGCCAGTATGCTCAATTAATATTTGACAAAGGAGGCAAGAACATACAATAGAGTCAAGACAGTCTCTTCAATAAAAGGTGTTGGGAAAATTGGTCAGATATATGCAAAAAAAAAAAAAAATTGAAACTAGACCATCAACTTACACCATACACAAAAATAAACTCAAAATGGATAAAGTTCTTAAATGTGAGATGGGAAACCATGAAAATTTTAGGAGAATCCATTGGCAGCAAAATGTCAGACATATGTCATAGCAATATCTTTACCAATACAGCTCCTAGAATAATGGAATCTAAGGAGAAAATAAACAAATTGGACTACATCTAAACTTCTTTAACAACCTTATTTAAGTCTCTTCTTCTTTATTAAATAGTGTTCTTGCTCTTTTGCTCTCTCCAGGCTTCTACTTTGTTTTAAGGTGTAAATCTTAAGAATGATTTAAGGTGTTTCTTATATAAAAGAAAATAAAACCCTAAAACTCAAGTATCAGTATAGATTGACAAAAAATATTGTTGAATAAATGGCTGTCCAGAATTATTAAATTACTGGTGGGGTGCCTCAGCCTGGCCTGCAGGATTGGGCCGAAACTGACTCTCTGATATCCCCCGAGGGGTCCCGGATTATGAGAGGGCACAGGACAGGCCATGGGACCCCACCAGTGCACGATCAGTGCCAGGGAGGGATGCAGGAGGTTGGCCAACCAGGAGCGACCACAGAAGAGCTCCAGGGCATGTCCAGCCCATCTCACTCATTCCCTATTGGCCAGACCCCAGCAGCAAGCTAACCTACCAGTTGGAGTGTCTTCCCCTGGTGGTCAGTGCATGTCATAGCAAGTGGTTGAGTGACCTTAGCATATCATTAGCATATTACACTTTGATTGGTTGAATGGATGACCAGACAACTGGACACTTAGAATATTAGGTTTCTATTATATAAGATAATACTGGACCAGCTGTTTATATAACATCTATATATAACCACCTTTGGACATAAATTCACAGTAATCTCTTCTTCAGGTATGCATTGCCCATTACAATATGCACAATACCCAAGGTCATTGGGTAGCACCATGTATGTCTACTAGATTCTGAGATGTTGGATTCAAGAGGAATGCACAATTTTTGAGAAACATATTTTTTTAAATAAATTTTTATTGTTCAGATTATTATAGTTGTTCCTCTTTCCCCCCCCCCCCCATAGCTCCCCTCCACTCGGTTCCCACCCCATCCCATGCCCTTAGCCCGCCCCCTGTCCTTGTCCATAGGTGTAAGATTTTTTTCAATCTCTTCCCACACCCCCCACACTTCTTCCCCCCCAAGAATTGTCAGTCCACTCTCTTTCTATGCCCCTGAAACTATTATATTCACCAGTTTATTCTGTTCATCAGATTTTTTATTCACTTAATTTTTAGATTCACTTGTTGGTAGATATGCATTTGTTGTCACTTTGTTGTTCATAATTTTTATCTTTACCTTTTTCTTCTTCCTCTTCTTATTAAAGAATACCCTTAAGCATTTCATATAATACTGGTTTGGTGGTGATGAACTCCTTTAGCTTTTTCTTATCTCTGAAGCTCTTTATCTGACCTTCAATTCTGAATGATAGCTTTGCTGGGTAGAGTAATCTTGGTTGTAGGTTCTTGCTATTCATCACTTTGAAGATTTCTTGCCACTCTCTTCTGGCCTGCATCATTTCTGTTGAGAAATCAGCTGACAGTCGTTTGGGTACTCCCTTGTAGGTAACTAACTGTTTTTCTCTTGCTGCTTTTAAGATTCTCTCTTTATCTTTTGCCCTTGGCATTTTACTTATGATGTGTCTTGGTGTGGTCCTTTTTGGATTCCTCTTGTTTGCGGTTCTCTGTGCTTCCTGGACTTGTAAGTCTATTCTTTCACCAGGTAGGGGAAGTTTTCTGTCATTATTTCTTCAAATAGGTTTTCAGTATCTTGCTCTCTCTCTTTTTCTGTCACCCCAATAATTCGGATGTTGGTACACTTGAAGTTGTCCCAGAGGCTCCTTACCCTATCTTCATATTTTTAGATTCTTTTTTCTTTTTGTTTTTCCAGTTAGGTGTTTTTTGCTTCTTCATATTTCAAATCTTTGACTTGATTCTTGGGCTCCTCTATTCTGCTGTTAGATCTCTGTATATTATTCTTAATTTCAGTCAGTGTATGCTTAATTTCTGATTGGTCCTTTTTCATATCTTTGAGGTCTCACTAAATTTCTTGGAGATTTCTAGAAGATTCTTGAGTAACCTTATAACCATGGTTTTGAACCCTATATCCAGTAGTTTGCTTTCCTTCATTTCTTTCATTTGTGACATGTGTCTTTGTCTCCACATTTTGGCTGCTTCCCTGTGTTTATAGAATGGCCTTGTATGGTAGGTGTCCTATAGAGCCCAGTGGCTCAGCCTCCCCAATCACCTGAGGTGGACACTCTTGGTGCACCCCTTTGTGGGCTGTGTGCAGTCTTGTTGTAGTTAAGCCTTGATTGCTGTTGGTATCACTGGGAGCAATTGACCTTATAGGCCAATTGGCTGTGAGGACCAACTGTGTCTACAATGGAAGAACTGATGTGCTGAAGACACCCTTATGAGGCAGGACTTGCTTCAGTGGGGCTTTGGTGCTCACTGAGTCTGCCCTTTGAGTGTGTTGCTTATGGATGTAAAAAGATGTAATTTGGTATGGTCTCACACTGACTAATGGGTACACTGGCTCTTGGATCTCCAAGGAGGTGCAAAGTCAGCCACTGCCTGAGGCCACCCAGCAGGAGCTACAGAGAGATCTGCAGATTCCTCTTCTTTGTTTGGGGTTTGGAAGTGCCCAGATGAGGCCCAGCTGTGAAGCAAGGCAAGCTGTTGCTGCCAGGCCTTGGACCTTCTTTTGGAAGCTTTGGAGCTCTCTGACCCAGCTGCAGTTTGTTAAGTTTTAGGTTGCAAAAGGATAGGCCAGTCTTATGCAAAAGCCTCTACTCACAGCTTGGGTGGGGTTGTAAATTGGGTGGGCCAGAGTCTCAGGGAATCTCCAGAGTGGAGCAAATAGCAATGGCTGCTAGTCTTCCCTGCACTAGAGAGGTCCCCGGGTCTCTGTGTCCTGCGGTCCTGTGCAGGAACAATGATTGTTGCGAGCATCTCTGAGAGAAAGCCTCCCTCGTGTTCCTGTCCTGATGCCAGACAGTCCAGTTTCTCCCTCTATGAGTCTGTGTCCCCAGGGCCTCGCCCAGAACTGGAGTTCAGAGCAATCAGGAGCTTGCATCTCCCTCCCAATTAAAAACAACAACAGCTCACCCAGTTGCTAGCCTGTTTCATGCGTGCCTCCATACCTCCACACCTCCTACCAGTCTCAATGAGTTTTTTTCTTTCCTTCTAGTTGTAGAACTTCCACTCAGCCAGCTTCCCCGTGGTTCTGGATAGTATTTGTTTTGTCTTTTAGTTGTAGTTTTGATGTGGTTGTGAGAGGCAGCAAGTACAGGTGTTTACCTATGCCGCCATCTTGGTTGTCTCCCGAGAAACATATTTGATAATATAATTTTATATCTAAAATAAAAAACAATGAGCTATCACCTCACACTGATCAGAATGGCTGTTATCATAAAGTCAACAATTAACATGTGATGTTGAGGCTGTGGAGAAAAGGGAAACCTTGTGCACTGCTGATGGGAATGCAAACTGGTGCAGTCACTATGTAAATCAATAAGAAGAGTCCTCATAAAACAAAAATATATGTGTCACACAACCCAGCAATGCCACCTGTGGCTTATTTATCCAAAGAAAATAAAAATACTAATTTGAAAAGTTGTATTCACCCTATGTATATTTCAGCATCCTATATAATAAAAACCTAATGTGCTAAGTTTCTGGTCATCCTGTCATCCATCCAACCAATCAAAGCATAATATGCTAGTGATATGCTAAGGCCACTCTCCCACTTGCTATGATTTGCACTGTCCACCAGGGGGCAGACAGTCAACTGGTCGACCAGTCGCTATGATGTGAACTAACCACCAGGGGGAAGACACTCCAACTGGTAGGTTAGCTTACTGCTGGGGTCCGGCCTATCATGACTGAACAAGATGGGTCAGACACACCCTGGAGCTCTTCTGTGGTCCCTTCTGGCTGGCCAACCTCCCACATCCCTCCCTGGCCCTGATCATGCACTGATGGGATTCCTCAGCCTGGCCTGTGCCTGCTTGCAATCCGGGACCCCTCAGGGTATGGTGGAGAGCCAGTTTCAGCCCAATCCCCACAGGCCAGGCTGAGGGACCCCACTTGTGCACGTACACCAGGCCTCTAGTATGCATATAAGATCTTTGGTTAATTTTTTCCTGCCCTCCCCCCTCCACCAGTACCTCTGAGATTCATCATTCTGTTCCAAGTTTCCATGCTTGTGTGTTGAGCATCTTCCCCCTGGTTGTCATTGAGCATCATAGCTACTGGACCATCGGCTGGTTGCTTAGGCTTTTATTTATATGTAGATAGTTTTGAGATAAGTTTGCATGGTGACAGATAATTACTAGAATTAGTAATCAATCGCATTGTAAGATATAAAAATTTTGAGACCATACAGTATACACCTAAAACTAATATAACCAATAGACTATTGTATTCCAACTGAACTTAGATCAAAAATACTAAAAATAAAATAATAATAAAATAAACTATAGAAAGCAAATCTAAACATGATCTTTTCTAGTCAGATAAATGAGCCAATTTCAAAACCTTATTTTGCTAACTCTTTCTTTGCCCACTTTGTTTAGTACATGTGTCTGTTTGTGTCCTTTGAGAAACACACACCAAGTGGAATTTAATATGTAAGAGATTTATTGGGGAAATGTCTGTAAAGAATAAGATGAAACTGATGCTACAGGCTCCTTGGCTGCAGTTTTGGTTTTATTTGTGCCCATGACAGTGGGCAATAGTTGGAGTCCTTGTCCTGCAGGACTGGGCCAGCTTAGCATCTCTGCAGTCTTAGTTCTTCACTGGGAGTTGCCTGCTGGAGCATAGTCTTGTCATGAAGGCATTTGTGAATCTAGGCAGTCAGGAAATCGTGGTCCCTGTAACATGTTCTTTTCAGGGAGCTGAGCATATTTTTATGTAACTACACAGAAATGGACCTGGAAGGTACACAGAGGAACTTTTCACTTGATAGAAATGTTCTGTATCTTAATTGTTCTAGTGGTCCCAAAACGTAAGTTTTAAAAATGCATCAAAATGTACACTTATAATAGATGTATTTTTATATAGAAAGTATATTTAATGTTGTTTTTTAAGTAGATATTGTCTACTATTTCAATATTTGTAGTGAATACTTATTTACCACATTATATGATTAATTTTCCTGTTAACATTTAAAAAAATACCAAATTATTTCTTTTTCAATTTTCTTTTTTTCTGAAGTATATATTTTAATGGTTTTCTTAGAGAGAAAAAAACATTATTATCTTGGTCTGAAAAAAACATTTTTAATCACCTCATTTTTGAATGGCTAATAAAATTCTAGATTGACAGTTATTTTGAATTTATTGTTTTGAATGCATTCTACTGTCTTCAGTTATATTGTCTATTGTTACAAACTATATATGTCAGTCTGTCAGTCTTTTTAAAGCTCTCTCTACGTATTCTTTTGTCTTTGATGTTCTGCAATTTCAGTCTGATGAGTCTCAGTATGAAACTGTTTTTGTATTTCCTGCTTGAAACTTGATGTGATCTTTTAATTTGATGACTCAGGTCCTTCTTCTATTCTGGAAAATGTTCAGACTTTATTTCTATGAATGTTTTCTCCTCCCCTTTCTGTTTATTATATTACTGAGATTCCTAACAGTCAATGTTCTTAATTGCAAGGAAACAGATAAACTGCCTGATTTAAAAATAAAATATATCAGAGGGGAGGCAGAAGAAAGGGAATCAGAATGAGCAGATGTATAGGAAAGGAAAGAATCAACAGCTCAGACAAGTGTATGCCACAAAGGAGCCCGAAGAGGAGTACACCGCCACTGCTCTGAGCATTAGACTTGATAGATTGCACGGGGAAACACCACAAATGCTGGACACTGAATACTAGTTTTACAGCCACCTCCACTGGATGCTAGAGACTGTGTTGCTGTGCCTACTTACAAAGATGTTCCACTGTTCCTTCTTGAGTGAAACATAGGCCTCTGTGTTGTCCAATGTGATTGTATTTGACCCAGTCTCAGAGGTATAGCCATACTGTCACTGCAAGAAAAGATAAGAAAATAGGTGCCTATCTATAATAGGATGCAGACTTTTACCTCCGACCAATTCCAGTACTATAGGCCATTTTTTTAATAGAAAGTAGTATCAGATCTTCAGATCCATGAATAATAAGAGCCATGTCAATTCAACACTTTGAACATTTTCTTCTAAAAAAATGTTTCTAATATAATTTTCATTTCCTAGTACTACAAATAAAGATATTCCTCCTCAACTCTGCGGTGTTATCATTTACTTCTGATCCAAATCTCTTTTCTCATCCATTCACTTTATGATCATGTTTCAATGTACCATAATCTATGAGCTAAAATGTAAACCTAATCATCACCTGTGCACATTAGTGAAAAGAAAAGATAATATTTTAATGTAAATGTTAATTTTGTTAAAATATAGTTACAATTGTTGACACACCATAGATAAAAATGTGGGTAGCTATTACTGTTGTCCTTACTACTCCTATTTCTAAGCAACAGTGAATATTTATGAGCTCAATTCACTCTAGTTCATTTTTCAATAATTTTATCTCATGGTTTATGTTACTCTCCCAAGTTTTATTCCAATATTAATTCTTATCATTTTTAATATATATCTAGATAAGTCCAATGCCTTGGCTTCTAAAGATCTTGTCCTGTAATCTCACTAATATCCATTAGACCCTCAACCCTATGGTCATAATCTAGACCTTATCATTCCCAATATCTACAATCCTTCAATACCTCTTGTGGCACACTGATCTCTACAACTTGTCTATACATGGAGCTACTGATAATATTCTAGATAGCAGTTGCTCTGGTTATTTGAATCTCAGAGTAAGAATAAGTACTAAAGTACCTGCCAACCCATGATGTACATACATGTATCCTCCCTATTGTTTTGATATCTGCTATGTAAATTTCTATTCTAAGGCCATAGCACTAAGTGCAGAAGTTAATAAGATATAATATTTTGATGTTTAAAATACTCAATATTTTGTAAGTTATTTGTTACACTGTATAACCTAGGCTATTTTGACTGAAAAATATGTTGCCTCCCAGAAGTGCTATGTGAATGTGGATATGGTCTAAAGGCCTAGTATCAGAGAAGATGCTAGAAGCTTGGATGATGATTATCCATATTGGGCAATGGTGCAATATTTGACTTAATTAAATGTAGCTCAAGGTGCTGATGTTGGAAAGAAGAATGTTAATATTGTATATTATTATTGGCACCAACAAGAGAGAAGACTTCAGAAAATAAATAGCTCATTTATAAATAAGGATAAAAAAGACAAACACAATAATAAATGACAATTATGTGACAATTTGTTCCACCCCTCTCTGGCACCACCATACAACTATAAAACAATAAAACTGAAAAGGCCTGGTTGCAAAGATCAAAACAAAGTATGGACTTTACATTTATTATTTTTCTCCCAAAATGTATTTAGGTAAAAATGAAATATAATAACTTGAATATTATCAAAGTATATATTCAGTTCAGATTTGACATATGTATATAATCCAAGAAACCATTGCCACGAACGTGAATATAAACAATGCCAATACCTACAAAAAAGTTTCCTTTTCCTTATATAACCCATCCCTCTTTTACCCCTTTTCCTGGCAACTGCTGATCTGCTTTCTATCACTTTTAAAACCATGGATTAAAGTGTCTCAGAGCAAATATCAAGTTAAGAGTATAGAGCTTACTTGAATTTATATCTTTACAAATGTACAAAATGCCTTAGAGAAAAGAGAATATGTATGTGTTTTTCCCACTCACGCATAAAAAGGTCAAGATAGCTGGAAAGAAATAGAGAAAAGGACACGTGTATTAGTAATCAAAGAAATGTAAATAATATATCTAAAATATTGCATTTTGTTTCTGGCACATTGAATATGTTGGAACTAAAGAAGTATAATACCTTTGGATTTTTTTTTAAGAATTGTTATTTCTAAAGAAGCTGCAGTCTAGGCAGTTTGAGAATGAAAATGGACTCTTGTGTTACTAACCTTGAATATGCAGAAAGCAGGCTGAGTAATCTGCTGCCAAGGAGTGCTTGGTCTCCTTTAATGTTGAGAAGCAGAACAAAGATTAACCACAAATCATTCCCCACCACCAGGGAGGATTATAAACCCTCCCAACATCTGTCCTGAAAATTTTAGAAAAAACTGTGGTATGCCTCAGTGGTTTACCGGTAAATGTTTAACAACCTGCTCTCTGGGAAAAGTAATCCTGTGTTATGTACAATTTGGGGGAATTGAAGATGGGCAAATTGTGCCTTCAATAGTGGAGGTGGTCAAATCAGTGTCGGTGATGTGAACTTTCTTTTGATCAGTTGCTGAATAGCCTCCATTGTGTCATCACAGCCTTTTTTCTTCTCTCAAAACTTCAGGAAACGCTGAGGTTTTAGAGGAAGTCGTATAACTGGGATCCTTAGAATAGGTTATTCTGTTCTCATGAATAATATGGATATCCTCCACACTGAAGGCCTTTTATTTCAAAAGGGGCAAAAATATTCTCCTTTTGTTTTGTCATTCAAACTGCTAAATTGCTGCAGGTACCTTTCCAGATATGTTAGATTGAACATTCATCATATATTTCAGTGATATCATTGTGAATTTCTTTTTCAATACTCCTTTTCCCTATCATTTGAATGGCCTTAAGGCTGTGCAATGACTAAGATAGGAAATATAGATAAAATAATTTGTAAACCTTGGTAACCCAAGCCAAACTTCTTTAATTGGCAGACTCTGGAGTATTCTTTAATCTATCTCTTTTTGCTAATTTTATTTTGTTCAGACATTTTTTTTTCTTGAATCTCTCTCCATCTTCTTTTAGTTCTTTCAACATTTAAAAAAATTATTTATTGCCGGGAGCCGGTCCATCCTTGCTGTTTCAAAGGACCTGGCATATATGGCATACTGTTCTTAATATGTTTGCTCACCTTCTTGGCACTATGTGTTTTAACCAAGGTCTCCTGTCTGAGAAAGGTTGCTTCCCCAGGTAGGGATTTTCCCCTGACGTTAGGGAGGGAATAAAGCCCCTCAACTAAGTGCCAGGTGAGTAATTAATCACTTTAACTACGAACAATCATGCTTAAGCTACATAATCTTTACTCCCTGGAATGGAGATAAGAAACGCCCTAACCTTTGTAATAGAGATTGATAGGATTGAATCAACTGGTATAAATACAGATGTAACAAGACAGCAGGAGACAGAACTTAGAATACAGAGCTTAGAACACAGAACTAAGAAGACAGAACCTACACAGAACCTACAGACAGAAGAACTTCGCTGGAGAGAACATGGCAAGAGATCCTGGACTGAACCTGACTACAGAAATTGGCAAGAGAACATGACTAGAACCTGGTGACTGAACCTGGCTGGAGAACCTGAACAGAACCTGGCTGGAGAACCTAGCGAGGGAACATGGCTACAGAACCTGGCTGGAGAACCTGGAGAACCTAGCAAGAGAACATGGACACAGAACCTGGCTGGAGATCCTAAGCAGAACTTGGCTGGAGATCCAGACCAGAACTTGGCTGGAGATCCTGGCTAGAGATCCTGGCTAGGCTGCTGATCAACTGAACGCTGTCTCTGTGTCATTCCTTCTTCGCCGACTCCATCCACACCTTTGGGGGCCCCTGGACCTTCTGGGGTTGGACCCCGGCAATTTATTGTTTAAAGTATTACATATGTCTCCTTTTTCCCCTATTGATCTCTGCTGGGGTCCAACCCCAGCAGGTCCAGGGGTCCCCAAAGGTGTGGATGGAGTCGGTGAAGAATGAATGACACGAAGGCTGAGTTCAGTTGATCATCATAGCCGTGTTCTCTTGTCAGGGTCTGGTCAGGATCTCCAGCCGAGTTCTGGTCTGGATCTCCAGCGAAGTTCTGCTTAGGATCTGCAGCCAGGTTCTGTGTCCATGTTCTCTTGCTAGGTTCTCCAGGTTCTCCAGCCAGGTTCTGTCCAGGTTCTCCAGCCAGGTTCAGTCACCAGGTTCTAGTCAGGTTCAGCCCAGGATCTTTTGCCATGTTCTCTCGCTAGGTTCTGTCTCTAGATTCTGAGGCCAGTTTCTGTCCAGGATCTTTTGCCATGTTCTGTCTCTAGGCTCTTCTCTAGGTTATGTGCCTCCTGGTTCTGTCTTCTTAGTTCTGTCTTCTAAGTTCTGTGTGTAGGTTTTGTCTTCTAAGTTATGACTTGTTACATCTGTATTTATACCAGTTGATTCCAATCCTATCAATCTCTATTCCAAAGGTTAGGGCGTTTCTTATCTCCATTCCAGGGAGTAAAGATTATGTAGCTTAAGCATGATTGTTCGTAGTTAAAGTGATTAATTACCCGCCTGGCACTTAGTTAAGAGGTTTTATTCCCTCCCTAACTTCAGGGGAAAATCCCTACCTGGGGAAACAGCCTTTCTCAGAGACCTTGGTTAAAACACATAGTGCCAAGAAGGTGAGCAAACATATTAAGAACAGTATGCCATATATGCCAGGTCCCTTGAAACAGCAAGGATGGACTGGCTCCTGGCAGATCTCTCCCCGGCCACTCCCACCCCCCAGCAAATGCCCTCAACTCTCTACTGTCTATGTCCATTGGTTATGTTTATATGCATGCAAACAAGTCCTTTGGTTGATCTCTTATCTCTCCCACCCTCCACTGACTTCCCTCTGAGGTCTGATGGTCTGTTCGATGCTTCTCTGTCTCTGGATCTATTTTTGTTCATCAATTTATATTGTTCATTATATTCCACAAATGAGTGGGATTGTATGATATTTATCTTTCTCTGACTGGCTTTATTTCGCTTAGCATAATGCTCTCCAGGTCCATCCATGCTGTTGCAAATAGTAAGAGTTCTTTCTTTTTTTACAGCAGTGTAGTATTCCATTGTGTAGATGTACCACTATTTTTTAATCCACTCATGTGCTGATAGGCACTTAGGTTGTTTCCAAATCTTAGCTATTGTAAATTGTGCTGCTAAACATAGGGATGCATATATCCTTTCTGATTGGCGTTTTTCATACCTTGGGATATATTCCTAGAAGTGGGATCACTGGGTCAAATGGGAGTTCCATTTTTAAGTTTTTGAGGAAACTCCATACTGTTCTCCACAGTGGCTGCACCAGACTGCATTCCCCCCAGCAGTGAGAGTTTCTTTTTCTTCATATCCTCTCCAGCACTTGTTGTTTGTTGATTGGCTGATGATAGCCATTGTGACAGGGGTGAGATAGTAACTCATAGTTGTTTTGATTTGCATCTCTCAGATGATTAATGACTTTGATCTTAAGATTGTTAAGACATAGCTTTTTGTCTAAAGACCTGTCATCAAGTCTATATGAGGGACAGGTTCTTTTTGTTTATTTCCCTAAATGGACCATACTTTCCTATTTTTTTTTGTATGCTTTTTTATCTCTCTTTTTTTTTTTTTTTTTTGTAAAAAACTGGACATTTAAACCTAATGATGTAACTACTCCAGGGTTTGCTGGTTTTATTTTTTATTTATTTTTATTATTATTTTTTATTATTGTAGTCTATCTCTAGTCCAAGAATCAACCTGAGGTGTAAACTTAAGGTCATATCAGGTATTTTCTGAGCTGTACCTTTCCCTGGGAGTGTATAGTCACTCTGATTTCTTCAGTATATGAAGATGTTTTGGAATCCTTAGCTCCTAAAAGGGAACAAGAAAAAAATGAATGGACTTGGGAAAATGGACACTGACCCTTTATATTCTCTTTGTGAGGCACATTAACCAGAGGAGGAAGGGCTTGTAATACTCCCTGTAGGAACAACAATAATGGCCGCTGGACTTCTTTTCTGCACATCTGCAATCAAAAGCATCATTTAGTGATGAGACCACTGATTCTTTATATGTGTAGGACAAGTTCCTTTTTGTCTACCTTGGCACTTGCAAGCTATGTACTAGTTGGTCCAGCAACCAGCACACAGCTGCCTGCCTGGAGGTGAGCTGTGGGTAACAGCCACTAGGCTGGAAGTTTAAATTGATGAAATTAACTGCTACTACTGTCCATTCTCCCTGGAAATTTCAAACATTCATTAGACTCCAAAGTTCCAAAACAGTTATATCAGAGAAATTTGGCCAGTGCAATTGTTGTCTAGTGGGAAACAGATTTCTGATACTTACCACTTTGGCATTTTCTTGGAATTCTCATTTTAGTGAGTATGTTTTCAACTTTTGAAATTTTGCTCTTATTCAAATATATTTCTTCAAAATTTAGGTTACTTCTCATTATCTAATCTTGAATTATGGTTAATGCATATGAATATTTTGAATATACTTATTTTAAAGACTTTAAAGTTTCCATTATTAACTTTTCTATTAAAATACTCTTTTTTGTTTCTGGAATAACCTGACCCTGTACTCTATGCTGTTCTTTTTCTTTGTTTTTTTTTTTTACTTTGAGTTCAAGTTTATTGTCATGTTTTTGTTTTAATGCCAAATCCCTGAGTTCATGTTTGCACTTAGCAAGGATTTACAGTTTTACAAATTCACTACATGTCATGTAAACTTATTTGGAGTTCCTGTACCTGTACCTTTTAGGTTATATGTATTTAGAATTCATTATCAAGCACGATGAATGGTTGGGGCTCTGATATCTCAGTGTCCTTTACTTATGATCCTGAATGGTTAGCAGGTTTTAAGGATAAAACAAGGAGTTCAGAATTTCATTTTGCTGATGCAATAGCTTTTTTGTAGCTACTGTCTTGATACGATAACACAGATTTGGAATGTGTTCCAAAAGATAAAGTACTTCTTCCTTATTCATAGGCAGATGTTAATATCCTAACTTCCAGTTCTTCAGGTCTTTATCTAGTTTTGATTCACCTGTGATTTCTCTGAACTAAAGTTATTTTCACAGATCTTGACTATGATACTATTTTTTTAATTTTCTTTGTAATTTCTTAATGTTTTTCTTCTTGACTTCTAAGTTTTTTTTGTTTTAATATTATATTTCATTACCATATATTTGTGACAGAAGATGATTTGACTTTGGGTAGTGGGCACAGAGTGTATCATAGAAATGAACACATGAAACTTATATAATATTATTAACCAATGTCACCCCAATAAATATATATATAGCTAATATGCAAAGTGTCCCCCCAGGAATTCAACGAGGAGACTGGGAGTTCAATTGCTCACTATGACATGCGTTGACCATCAGGGGGTGATGCGGAACATGGCAGGTGACCAATGATGGCAGCAGGATGCTAGGGAGTGAAGGAAAGAGGAGGCAGGGGAAACTGCACGGTGGCAGCCTGCGGGTGGCAAGGGAAGGAGGAGGCAGGGAGCAGGGAGGTAGGGAGGTAGGGAACCTGATCAGCCCTGATTGCCAGCCAGGCCTAGGGACCCTACCTGTGCACAAATTTTGTGCACTGGGCCTCTAGTTTAATATAAAATACTATATGTTGATTGTTATATCTTTTGAACAACAAAATGAGAAGTGAGAGTCTCTCACACAAAAATAAATCACCATTATCAATGTTTCCATTATAATATGTATTAATTATATTTAACATTTTCTAAGATACCAAAAGTAAAGAAATTGAATCATATCTCAGCGGTAAATTGATGTAAATTTGAACAATAATTCAAAATATTAGTTTCCTAGTTCTAGTGCTTCAGTAAGCTTGTCATACTTTCTCTTTGAATTTTTGTTTACTCAAAAGGTTAATAACAGATTAAATGAATTAACAGATGATAGTTTGTAATTCAAAGTATTCTTTACATACATGTGTTTATTCCATAAAGGTTTATGAAGCACCTACCATAAACAAACATTGATTCAATTACTAAGAATATGTTGAATAAATAATGAGGAACTATTTCTTACTCCCAATTAGTTTACATTCTAATTTGAGACTCAGAGAAATTTACATATATACACATACAGAGACACACACACAGTACCATATAAAAACACAATATAATGATATGCACTATTAGATACAGGCTAACTAATAAGAAAGGTTAACTGGGAAAAGATTAAAGGGGCAGAAGAGAATTATAAATAGGATGATGGAGGAAAACTTGAGATGTAAATTTGGGCAGAATCTGAATGAAAGGAGAAAGTCATTTCAAATCCTGTAAGAAGACTATTCCAAGTAAAAAGAATCAGAACACTCTATGCTCTGGTTTGGGAACAAAAAGTATGTTGGAAGAAGATCAAGGTCATTAGTATGAATGCATAAAATAAAGGAGAAAGAGAATTTTAGAATAAGAGGTAAAAAATGTATCTAAGGGCCATGTGCCAGGCAGAATAATGGTCCTATATAAATGTGCACATCCTAATTCCTGGAACCTGTGACTATGACATGTTACATGGCAAAGGGGAATTAAGATTGCAGATGGAATTAAGGTTGCTCATCAGCAAACTTTGAGATGAGGACATTATTCTGGGTGACCGGGGTGGGCCTATGTAATCACAAAGGCCCTTATAAGTAAAAGAGAGAGGCAGAAGAGTCAGTATCAGATGCAAAATGAGAAAGAGTCACTGGGCATTTCTGGCTTTGAAGATAGAAGCCAAGGGATGAGGGCAGCCAAGAGAAACTGGAAAAGGCAAGGATGCAGATTCTCCCCTAGAGCCTCCTTAAGAAATAATGTGTGCATGCATGTGAGCATAACCGATGGACATGGACAGTAAGGTGGTGAAAGCATGTGTGGGGGGCGGAGGGAGGGAATGGCTGGGAGAGGCCAATGGGGGAAAAATGATACATATGTAATGCTTTCAACAATAAATAATTTAAATTAAAAAAAATTAAACACACACACACACACACACACACACACACACAGTTCTCTAGACACCTTGATATTAGACCAGTGAAACCCATTTTGAACTTCTAATCTCCAGCACTATATGATAATTTTTTTATTGTTTTAAGCTACTAAATTTGTGTTACTTTGTAACAACGGTAATAGGAAACTAATACAGGCCATATTATATAGGGCCTCATAAATCTTTTAAAATATATTTTTATTGATTTCAGAGAAGGGAGAGGGAGAGATAGAAGCATCAAAGATGAGAGAGAATAATTGATCAGCTGCCTCCTGCAGGTCCCCTAGTGGGGATCAAGCCCACAAACCCAGCATGTGCTTTGGCTGGAATTGAACTGAAACTTCCTGGTTCACAGGTCCATATTCAACAACTGAGCCACACCAGCAGGGCGGGCCTCATAGTACTTTGAATTTTGTTCTAATTTTGTTAAAACCCACTTTAGAACATTAAGTTAATAAACAAACAAAGAATGCAATATGTTTTACTGATTAATAATATTCTAGCTAATCTATGGAGAAAGCTACATAGAGTTATTAGTGTGAGCAAGGAGACTAGTAAAGAAGATATTGAAATAGTTTAGATAAAGGAGTTGAGGACTTGTACAAGGATTATAGTTATAGTCATAGTGGTTACTTCAAGTTATATTTTAAAATAGAGTGATCTATATTATTGATATGAGCTATGCTTCACAGGTGGTTACAAAAACACACCTAAACCTGGTAACTGAGGGGTGAGGAAAGAATTTGGGAATTAGTAAATACATGCTACTTAAAGTCAGGGAACTTGAACTGAATACTTTTATAGACTATAAGGAAGAAGAAAAGTGGTAGAAAGACTAAGCCATGGAATCTTCTAACTTTCAGCATTTGAGACACAGATAAAGATTCAGAAAATTAGAAACATAAACACTGGTCTGTAAAATAAAAGAAAATCTAGCAAAGTAGGTATACTGGAAGCCAAGTAAAATAGCATTTAAAGAAAGCAGGAGTGATCAGTTGTGTCAAATACCACTGAAAAGCAAGAAAGATGTTGAAATAAAAATCAGAATTTAATCAGTTCACCTAGGGATAGTTCATAACCTTGACATATGTAAATTTAATAGAGAGATAAAGACAAAGTATTCTTGGGCTGGATTTAAAAGAGAATGAAAGGCAAAAAAGGTAAATCTGATGATTTGTTAATCTTTATCATTTTCTTTTTAAAATTCTCACTGGATGATATGTCTATTGATTTTGAAAGAGAGAGAGAGAGAAGAGAGTGATATCAATAGGAGGCAATGCCTCCTGTACATGCCCTGTTCAGATAAGAAGCCCACAACCTAAGCATGTGCCCTGCCTGGGAATGGAGCCCAAAACCTTTTGATGTATGGGATGACTCTCCAACGAACAGAACAACCTTGCCAGGACTGATTTGTTAATCTTTCTTTTAAAATTTATCTTTATTATTAAAAGTATTACAGATGTCTCTCTTTTTCCCCCATTGACCCCCACTCCTCCTCACTGCTGTCACCTACCCAGGCCTTCAACCCACTACTGTCTGTGTCCACGGGTTTTGCATATATGCACGCAAGCTCTTTGGTTGATCTCACCCGAACCCCTTCCCTCTGAGAATCCTCAACTGTGGCATGCTTCCATGTCTCTGGGTCTATTTTGTTTGTCAGTTAATTTTTTTCATTAAATTTGTTAATCTTTTAATATTTATATAGATATCAAATAGATTTATTTCATGATAATCCCAGAAAAAAAATATTGGCAGAAGTATGAGGAAACATATCACTTGAAGACAGACTATATTGGTGGAAAAATGAAATGTTTATTGGGGCATTCATGTTCTGAAATCTAGTACAGTGGGGCCTTGACTTACAAGTTTAATTCGTTCCGAGACCGAGGTCGTTAAGGAGCTGGTTAAGGAGCTCGTTAACTCAAATTACTCTGTCAACTCAATGCAAAAAATTGGCCGAGAGACAGCTGGTATCTCAAAAAACTCGTTAGTCGGGACACTTGTAAGTCAAGGCCCCACTGTATCTGATGACAACTTAAGGGAGTTACTTAAATTTTTTGAGCCAGAGAGAATTGGACTACAATCTTAAATTGCACTTCAAACTCTTAATAGTTACTGCCCATTCTTCCACTCCCCTGTAATGAACAACTCCTTTTCTCTGCCATCTAACAAAAGAAATCTTTATGACTCAGTTTCATAAATAATTTAATTTAGAATTCTGAATTAATTTTAGTAACAGTCATGAAGTCTAGCCAAGATAAAAAGTGGTGTTCTCTGTTTAGCTGTAAAATTTTAACCAACCATTTATTTAACAAATGTTTTATATTGAAAATAGTAGAGATACTATACACATTAATTAGAACTTGATGCATTTGAATCATACTTATTTTAGTTTTAAGTGCCAAATGTGTAGTATTGCACATAAAAGCAACATTTAAAAATGTGATGCTTGTGTGTTTTTTAGATTTAAATATTTACATGTCTAGAATGTAGAAAACATCTAATTTTAAAAATTCAAAATATGCTACAGTAAATTTTGCCCAGTTATGCAAAGTCTATTTGCATTTGAAGAGTGTATATATTAAACATATTTATACTTGTCTTTGTTTTACCTTTTTAAAAAGTTTGTGGCATTTTAAATGTCACAGAGAGTATAAAAAAGCATGGAGTAAATTCATGAAAAATTTAGCAATACAATTTAACATTCTTTTCTGTATGACAAAATATATATATAGCTTACTTGAAAGAAAAAGAAATATGTGGCTTATGAAAAATTAAAATGACAATCATCACATTTTTTCCATAGCTAGAGTATTTTCAGAAAATAAATCTGTAATAAACATAATATTCTGAAGAATTTTTTACCCTTGTTCTTCTTTTCAGTCCCCCCCCCACTAGAAAAAAAGGTGCTTTTGAATCTTCTTTCATTGTATTTTTTTATAATGCCATAGACATGGGAATAAAAAAAATGAGGTCTATATTTACCAGTATTTGCATCAACATGGCTGCCAAATCTACATTAATTTTTATTATTACAGAGAATAATATTAAGTTTCTCAACATTATATGAAATATTGGCTCAAAATATAGTATAGTAAAAGCATAATTTGGTGTCAAAGTGATATTAAAATCTGGATTATTTATTATATAGCCATATAAATATAACAACAGCAATTTAAAATTATTGAACAATTGCAATACCTTATGCACTGAACTTAATTCATTTCAAGAATCATGATATTATTACAAAATCCTATGAAATATTTAAGAATAATTCAGTATTACAGTTAATAACAAAAAATTAATGCTAGGAAAAAATTGTTTTAACTATTTGCACCTCCATTCTTTTTTCATTTTACAATAGGAAATTAAAAATGATAATGTTGATACAGGTCCTGATACATACTAAATAAGTGATGGTAACTTAATTCATTTAAATACTTTTTAACATTTGCTGAGAAATAAGTCATATAAAGAAGTCCTAGGTTAAACATAAAATATTAAAAATACAATTTTCAGAATTATATCAGTAACATTGTTATTAGAAAGCTCCAAGCCCTCATTAACATTTAAAAAAACAAAATATTTTAAAAAGGAAAAACAAATAAAAACTACTAAATTAGAGACTGGCTAAAATAACCTTATAAGAGCTCTGTAAAACAGTGAAAGGTCTAGAACAGTAAGAGAACACCCACTCAAGAAAAAGCCACATTCAACAAATAGGAAATGTATGTCATTTTTATTCACCCTTCTCTTCTCAGTACAGTGCAGTTTTGTTCTAGAGGAGACAATAGCTAAGTTCCCAACTCTCTTTTAAATGGAAATGTTAAAAAAAAACAAACAACCTTATTTATAATATTCCAATCTGTCTGGGGCTGTCTGAAGGATTGATATCTGGTTTATCTAACTTGGAGCTCAGGCAAGAGGTTGAGGGCAATTGTCTAACTTGAATGTCAGGCAAGGAGAAGCAGCAGTGCTGCATGAGAAAGCTGCAGACTAGGGTAAGTGATTCCAAGTGGAGTTATACAGTAGATAATAAGGCACTGAGGAGAATCTGTGGGAAAGTTAAACATTCAAAAGCAGCTGCGTACCCGGGGAATCAAAAGACACACAAAGGCCTGGACAAGATACATGATCAGGGAAGAACTGAAATACCTTAAGTCTTTACCCGAGGCTGATCCCCAGGATCAAGAAATACCCAAATAATGAGTATTTTCCCCACACAAAACCAGTCTACAAAAACAGGGAAAGTTGGCTTTTGTTCAATGCCCATTTTTTTTCAATTATAGTTTACATTCGATATTATATTGTATTAGTTTTAGCTGTAGCGCATAGTGGCTAGAAAATCGCACACTTTACAAAGTATTTGTACTTTTTATTTCTATACCTAGCTGGCACACAAGTGCCCAATTATGAAGGCATACAAAATCTCAGGAAAATATGGTACATTCAAAGGACAAAATCAATCTGCAGAATCTGTCCCTGAGGACATATAGACATTGAACTAACCAGACAAAGACTTTAAAACTTCTGTCTTGAATATGTTCAAATGGCTAAAACAAACAAACAACAACAACAACAACAAACAAAAAAACACAGACAAAGAACTAAAGGAAATCAGGAGAACAGTATATGGATAAAATGCAAATTTCAGCAAAGAGAGGAAAAAAAATTAAAAAGGAGCCAAAGAAAAATTCTGGAGTTGAAAAATATAAAAATTGAACTTTAAAAAGGACTATAGGGCCCTGACCAATTTGGCTCAGTGGATAGAGCGTCAAACTGCGGACTGAAAGGTCTCAGGTTTGATTCTGGTCAGGGGCATGTACCTTGGTTGTGGGCACATCCCCAGTGGGGGGTGTGCAGGAGGCAGCTGATTGATGTTTCTCTCTCATCAATGTTTCGAACTCTCTATCCCTCTCCCTTCCTCTCTGTAAAAAATCAATAAAATATATTTTTAAAAAAAAGCACTATAGGTATACAGGTATTCAACAACAGATTTAAACATGCAGAAAAAAATAATCAGTGAATTTGAAGATGTCTAAAATTATTGAGTTTTTTAGAACAGAAATAAAAAAACAAACATTAAAGAAAAGTGAACAAAACCTAAGGATCTTTTGGGATATCATAAATTGGACTAAATATACACATTATAAGAGTCTTAGAAAGTGAAGAAAGAGAGAAAGAGTCAGATTATTTGAGAAATTAATATATATAATTACTAGAGGCCCAGTGCATGAAATTCGTGCACTCTGGGGTTGTCTCTTAGCCCAGCCTGTACCCTCTCCAGTCTAGGATCCCTCTCACAGTCCAGGACTGTTGGCTCCTAACCACTCACCTGCCTGCATGCCTGATTGCCTCTAATTGCCCCCCCCACCAGACTGATCACCCCCTAACCGCTCCCCTGCTGGCCTGATTGACACCTAACTACTCCCATGCCAGCCCAATTGCCCTCAATTGCCCTCCCCTGCCAGCCATCTTGTGACAATGTGGGTGTGGCCATCTTGTGATGATGTGAGGGTCAATTTGCATATTACCTCTTAATATATAGGATATTACATAATTAAGATATAATTAGCCCTAACCGGTTTGGATCAGTGGATTGAGCATCGGTCTGCGGACTGAAGGGTCCCAGGTTCGATTCCGGCCAAAGGCATGTACCTTGGTTGCACATCCCCAGTGGGGGGTGTGCAGGAGGCAGCTGATCAATGTCTCTCTCTCATTGATGTTTCTAGCTCTCTATCCCTCTCCTTTCCTCTCTGTAAAAAATCAATAAAAATCTATTTTAAAAAAGATATACAATTATAATTAATTAATTAATTAATTAATTTAATTTGAGGATATACATGGATTTTCAAATAAAAGAAGCTCCAGAAATTATAAAAAAAAAAATGTCAGAGAATCACATTGAAACGAATTATAATCAAACTATTGACACACATAGACAAAGAGAGAATTTTGAAAGTAATAAGAGAAAAGCAACTTATCATGTACAGTGATTCTCATAAGAATATCAGTTGCTATTTTGCAGAAATCTTGGAGGGCAGAAGGCAGTGAGATGATATATTTAAAGTGAACCAAAGGATAAAAAAAAAAACAGAATTCTATATCTATTTCCATATACATTATAAAATAAATATGTAGAAAGAAAAAGTCCTTGGGGATTTTTATTAGAGTTGATTAAATCTGTAGATCAATTTGGGGATAATGATAACAGCAATTTTAAATATTTCAATATGTTATTTTCCTTAATTTACTTAGTTATTCTTCAATTTTCTATAGCAATATTTTATAGTTTTCTTATTATATTAGTTTCTTAGAACTACTGTAACAAGTTATTATAAATTTGGTATCTTAATGTGAGAAAATTTTCTTTCACATCTCTGAAGGTGGTAAGTCTAAACTAAGCTATCTGCAGGCCTGCACTTTCTCTGGAGACTCTAGGAAAGATTCCAGGTCTTGCCTCTTCCAGTTTCTGTTGGCTGTTACCATTCTTTGGCTTGTGGCAACATCTCTCCAGTCTATTCCACTTTCACATTTCCTTTTTGCTTCTCTTCTAAGAACACTTCTGGATTTGGGTAATATTCTCCTTGTTTTGAGAGCCTTAATTCACTTACATTTATAAAACCCTTTTTACAAATAAGGTAACATTCATAGTCTCTAAGAATTAGGACATTGGTATATATTTTAGAAGGTCAGTTTAACCCACACTTTTCTTTTTATGGTTCTTGATAATGTGAATATTTTGTGTGTTTTTTATATCTAATCATTTTACATAGAATAAATACAATTGATTTTTGAATGTTGACCTTTTATCATAAGACTGATAAATTTACTAATTAGTTCTGCTATGCATCCTGAGTTTCTTCAGAATAATGTTTGTAAATAGTTAGGTCTCTTGTGAATAAATACAGTTTTATTTCTAGCTTTTGTAACTTTATGATTTTTTTTTGCCTTATTACACTTGACTACATACTCCAGTAAAATTGTGACTAGAAGTAGTAAAAGTTAACATACATTTTATTTCCAGTTACAATGGAAAAGTTTTCAATATTTTACCAGGTATGTTATTAATTGTAATTTATTTAAATGCCCTTTATGTTGAGAAATTTCCAATCTGTGATGAGAAAAGTCATGAAAAAAGATACCAAGTAGTAACTCTAAATAATGAAATAATTTTTTAAAATGCTGGTGAGCATTTAATTTCCTTGTATACTTATGGTAAACATGCAAATATATACAGTTTTTATGTAAAACAACTTGACAACAATATTTTATATACTTTTGCACAATAATTTCAATAAAGTAAAAAATGATGCAGATAATATATTTCTATGGGATAGATAAAAGTCAAATTAAGATATTTTAAGAATAAGTAAGAGATAAGATAATGAAGGGAGCAGAAAATGAATACCCCTTTGAGATTTCTGAAAGAAAGATAACAATGCAGTCTCAGTGTTTCAAACTACTCATAAAGACTTCATGATATTGCCAATATCTTAATCACTCTCTGCCCCCTCAAATTTTATACCTTTAATTCAAATGTCACCTCCCAAATCTAAATGAATAACTCTCATTTACATGTGGGCTGCAGGCATTTTACTCCACATTGTAGTTCTGTTAACAGCTAGCTCTACCACTGTGGGAGTTTGTAGAATAAAGTGGCGAAGTGTATGCTTTCTGAAGCTTAACTAGCTGAATTCTATTTTATTTTTTCAGAAGCTTAGAATAATATTTCAAAACTTAAACAGGTCAGCTATGTATTTGCTATATGGCACACACCTCCAAATTCAAATAGAACAAGGATGCAAATAATCTTAATATATTAAATATGTTTACATGCTGATAAGTTATGGCCATTGTTAGTGATGGTTTTAGATATTTCCTTAGAAATCAGTCATTTTCAAATATTAAATGCTGTATCTCTGCATAATCAGATAGGTTTAACTCAAATTTAGGAAATAATTTAAAACTATTCAGAATTATTACAAAATAAGCTCTGACTTGCCAAACACAATTCCAAAAAAAATTTTAAGTAGAAAACCTTTCAGTTAAATCAAGACTTATATACTCCTTTACAAAATATCAAATAACATCCCTAGTGCTTATAGGTATTTTAGTGGATCCACTGTCTCAGTCAGAAATCTGCTATTTCTATTGCATAAGCCACCTTTGAAAATGATTTAATGCTTCAGCAGGTTTTGAATGTTTTTAAGTGATTTTCCAAATTTGGCAAGACCTACATGTCCATCTGTAGATTGATTCCTATGTGCATATGTACATTGTTCAAATGTAGGCCATAATGTGCACACAAATATTCAACTTAATTAGAACTCTCAGAATCTTTGAAATTAGAAAGAGACACTGGGAAAACATTAATTAGAGTCAACCGAGATTGAGACTATCTGCTGTTAGCTCAAATTGTTTCTGTTGTTTTTACCACATATATTGTACTAAGTTACTCTGAAACTGCTGAGGCCACCATCAGGTTAAGGTAACTGGGAAGCTTTGTTCTGATCCCTAGTCCTCATACTCGGGAATTCTAACTGGATTGTTCTGGGGAAGATCCCAAGCCTGAGTAAATGATTGATTCAAATGTGTACTCCAGGTTAAGACTGTTGGTGTAGATGAGCTGCACTAATTTAGCCTTCAAGTCCAATTCCGACTTTCCTCAAAGACCTTATAGTAGGCAGAATTTGTAAATTATGTTCCAAAAATATCACACCCTAAACCCTAGAAACTGAGAATATGGTGAAATATCACGCTGGTAATTTATGTTACATTAAATTGTGGCTCAGTTGGCCTTTAAGAGTATCTGGTAGGCTTCATTTGGTCATGTGAGCTCTTAAAAGCAGAGAAGTATCTCCATCTGGTGATGAAGAAGGACAAGTCAAACAGATTCTAAGCATGGGGATGCTCTAATGTATTTTTCTTGGTTTTTTTGATGGAAGGGGCACCATGAAAAGGACTGAGCCATGGCCTTTAGAAGAGGAGAGCACCCCCTGACTGAGAGCCAGTAATGAAAGGGGGCGTTCAGTAATAAAACCCCAGGAACTGGATTCTACCAACAACTTGAATGAGCTTGGAAGCAAATTTCCCCCAGATACTCCAGATAAGATTTCAGTCTGGTTGAAATTCTGAATCCGGTATTATGAGATCTTCAGCAGAGAACAATCAAGCCCACCAGGACTTCTGACCTACAGAAATGTGAGCTAATTAATAGGTGCCATTTTAAGCCACTACATTAGTTGTGATTTGTTACTCAGAAATATAAAACTCAGATGATCTCAATAAAACTCTTTAAACCAGATATCTAGGCCTCTTATTCATGTTTTAATAAAACAGTGCTCAAAAATTAATTCCTAGGCCAAATATTTCCAACTATCCTGTATCTCAATCATGACCTTTGTTCATACACTACCTCCCAATATTCTCTGCTTACAATAATTTATACTACACTTTCAGTGAGTTAATCATCCACTAATAAAAAACAAATTCCTATTCCTTCTCTCATGACTAACAACTATTTCTTCCCTAAAACACCTTTTTCTTGTCAAACCCCCACCCTGCCTCAAATGATGCTCCCCATTATTGCTTCTAACCTAATTGTCACCACCTTCTAGGAAAATCAATCAATAAAAAATAACACAATAAAATACATATGAGGCTTTGTGGTCTCTGCCATTGTTTAAACTCTCCCCACCACTCCTAATAATTGACATATTTTAAATTCTTAGAAACTATCTCTCAAAAAATACACTGGTCATTTCTTTGATTGGCTTTATGTACTGTGCATAATAACTTTTCTTCTGATGACTTTGTCCCAGAGTTTCTTAACCTCCTGAGAATTTAAGAGATACGTTTTTCTTAATGCCTCCTCAGCAATAGGAACTTTTGATTCTGCTGTCATCAAATCTCTAAAATGAACAATTCAAACCTGCCTCTTTAGGAAAAACATAGTGTGTTGGAGGTATGATTAATTACCATGTTTGTCTATTATTAGATAGGACTAGAGGGGCAGGGGGGGTCCCTCAGCCCAGCCTGTGCCCTCTCACAGTCTGGTACCCCTCGGTGGATTTCCACCTGCTGACTTAGGCCCGCTCCCCAGGGGATCGGGCCTAAGCTGGCAGTCACACATCACTCTGGCAGGCCGGGAGCCCTCAAGGGATGTCCACTTTTCAGCGGGGAGCAGGCCAAAGCTGCAGTCAGACATCCTTAGTGCTGCTGAGGAGGCAGGAGAGGCTGTACTGGCAGTCGTCAGCCTGGCTTGTGGATGAGCAGAGCTCCCTCTGTGGGAGCGCACTGACCACCAGGGGGCAGCTACTGCATTAAGCATCTGCCCCTTGGTGGTCAGTGTGTGTCATAGTGACCAGTCATTCCCAGTCATTCTGCTGTTAGGGTCAATTTGCATATTACCCTTTTATTATATAGGATAGAGGCCTGGTGCATGGGTGGGGACTGGCTGGTTTGCCCTGAAGGGTGTCTCGGATCAGGATAGGGGTCCCGCTGAGGTACCTGGCCAGGCTGGGTGAGGGGCTGGTGGCTGCTTGCAGCCTCCCAAGCCCCTCAGCAGGGACCCTCACCCATGGAGGTGTGGCCAGCCTGGGTGAGGGGCTGCAGACTGTTTTCAGGCTGCCCACAGCCCCTTCAGGATGGGGGGGGGTCCCTCTGGGGTGCCTGGCCAGCCTGAATGAGGGGCTGAGGGCCGTTTTAAGGCTAGGCATCCCCCCCAGTGACCCAAGCTCCCATCCTCTCCTTTCTTTTTTCCTTTTTTTTCCAGGGTGGGCTGGAAGCAGGCATCTGGGATTTATTTATCTTCTATAATTGAAACTTTGTTGCCTTGAATGGAAGCCAGGGCAGGCAGGAAGCTTGGCTTCCTCCATTGCAGGGGCAACCCAAGCCTCCTGTTCACTCCAGGTCCATGGCTGCCGCCATCTTAGTTGGGTTAATTTGCATAGTCACTCTGATTGGCTGGTGGGCATGGCTTGTGGGTGTAGCATAGTGATGGAGTGATGGTTAATTTGCATCTTTCTCTTTTATTAGTGTAGATAGATTTGTCTGCATTGTGGTGTGCATCAATAGTCCATTACTTTGTAGTTAGGAGTAATGTATTCCATAGATTTAACACATTTTGTTTATTCATTAACTTGATAAAGGACATTTGAATTTTTTTCCAGATATTACAAATAAAGCTGTTATAAACATTCACATTCAAGTTTTTGTATGGATATATATCTTCATTTCCTTTGGGTAATACTTAGAAGTGGACTGTCTGGATCACATGTTAGATAAGTACATAACTTTTTAAGATACTACAAAAAATTTTCACAGTGGTTGCACTATTTTACCGTTATACTACTACTAGAGGCCCAGTGCCCAAAAATTTGCACACTCAGGGGGGAGGAGGGGTCCCTCAGCCCGGCCTGTGCCCTCTCACAGTCTGGGACCCCTTGGGAGATAACGACCTGCAGGCTTAGACCTGCTCCCAGGTGGCAGAGGGCAGGCCCAATCCCTAGGTGCAGCCACTGGTCGGGCTCAGAGTAGGGCTGATTGGGGAGTTGGGGCGCCGCCCCCTGTCATGCACAGAGCAGGGCAGATCGGCAGGTTGCAATGCCACCCTCAGTCATGTTCAGGGTAGGGCCAATTGGGGGGTTGGGGCACCGCCCCCTGTCACACTCAAGACAGGGTCGATGGGGAGGTTGCGGCACCACCCCTGTTCATGCACAGAGCAGAGCCAATGAGGGGGTTAGGGCGCTTCCCCCTGTCACTCACAGAGCAGGGCCCATCAGGGGAGTTGGGGCTCCGTACCCTGTAATGCACAGATCAGGGCCAATCAGAGGGTTGGGGAGCTCCCCCCTGTCATGCACAGAGCAGGGCAGATCAGGGGGTTGGGGCGCCGTCACTCTCACACTCCAGGCAGGGCCAATGGGGAGGTTATGGCTCTACCCTATCACACACAGAGCAGGGCCCGTGGGGAGGGGTTGGGGCGCCACACCCTGTCACACACAGAGCAGGGCCTATCAGGGGGTTGAGGCGCCGCTACTCTCACACTCAGGGCAGGGCCAATGGGGAGGTTATGGCTCTACCCTATCACACACAGAGCAGGGCCGATCAGGGGGTTTGGGCGCTGCCCCCTGTCACACTGATCCCAGTGCCGGGAGACCTCTTGGCTCCACTGATCCTGGTGCTGGAGGCCTCGCGGCTCCACTGATCCCGGTGCTGGGAGGCATATTACCCTTTTACTATATAGGATAGAGGCCTGGTGCACGGGTGGGGGCTGGCTGGTTTGCCCTTAAAGGTGTCCTGGATCAGGGTGGGGGTCCCCACTGGGGTGCCTGGCCAGCCTGGGTGAGGGGGATGATGGCTGTTTGCAGCTGGTCACACACCCTTCAGGGTGGGGGTCCCCACTGGGGTGCCTGGCCAGTCTGGGTGAGGGCCTGAGGGCTGTTTTCAGGCTGGTGGGTGACTGAAGCTCCCAACTGCTCCTTGTTTTCTTTTCTTTTTTATTCTGGGCCAGCTTTATCTCTGGCTCCAGCTCTGAGGCCTCTGCTGCTGAAAGCAGGTATCTGGTTTGTTTGGGTTCTATAACCGAAACACTGTATCAACTCCAGCTCTGAGATCTCAGCTGGCTGAAAGCAGGTTTCTGGGGTTTTGTTTAGCTTCTATATTTGTAACAATGTTTCAAACTGCAGGCTCAGAGGCCGGAAAGGCAGGCGGGGAACGTTGGTTTCCTCCGTCACTGAAGCAAACAAGCGTCATGTTAGCTTCAAGCTGTCTGGCTGCCGTCCGCCATCTTGGCTGGCAGTTAATTTGCCAATGGAAAGGGTAGCGGGTGTATGGTAATTACCATGTTTCTCTTTTATTAGGTAGGATATACAAGAATTCCAATTCCTCCATACATGCCTGACAGTAGATATATTTAGTCTTACCTTTTAATGATTCTCGTAGTTCTGTAGTAGTATCATATTATGAATTAATTTTGAATTTCCCTAATGACTAATAATATTGAGTTTTTTCCTATATATGTATTTGCAATCTGTCAATCTTCTGTAATGAAATGACTAGTAAAATCCTTTCACAATATTGTTATTGCATTATCAGTATTTGTTATTAAGTTTAGAATTTACTTTATAGATTCAGAATAGAAGTCCTTCAGACATGTGTTTTACAGATATTTCTTCCCCATATGTGGCTTATCTTTTATAGCCTTAACAGTGTCTTTCAGGTAGCAATTTTTAATTTGGTGAGGTCTAATTGAATAATTTGTTATTTCATGAATAATATTTTTGGTGTCATAACTAAAAAATCTCTATGTAAACCAGGATCACAAAAATATTCTCTTATGTTTACTTCTAGAAATTGTACAGTTTTAGTTTTATATTTGGGTTCATAATATTTTGAGTTAATTCTTGTATATATTGTGATGTATGAATCTAAGTTTACATTTTTGCATATGGATGTCCAAATGCTCCAGTATAATTTTTCCTCTGCATTGCCTTTGAACCTTTTGCAGAAATCAATTTTTATGTGTGTTGGGCTATTTCTGGACATTCAATTGTTTAAATGTGCTAATTGTTCGCCTCTACTCTATTCACTATTATAGCTTTATAATAAAGCTTGCAATCAGGCAGTTAGTACTCCAAATCTGTGTTTGTTTGTTTTTAATTTTAAGGTTGTTTTGTTTTGTTTTGTTTTTTGGGGGTTTTTTTGTAGCTAAACTAGGTCATTTGAATTTCTTCATGAATTTTTAGAATAACTGTATTTTTTAAAGGCAGCTATTAGATTTTAAATAGGATAATTTTGAATCTAATTGTTTTTTGGGGGAGATTAAATATTTTAAAATGTTAATTGTTCTCATCCACAAGCACATCTCTCTCTCCATTTATGTAGGTCTTCTTTAATTTCTCTCAGCAGTATTTTATAGTTTACAAAGTAGAGATTCTCTTATCTCTTCCAATATTTTTCTTGTGATTTCCTATTTTTGTTGCTATTATAAATTGTATTTATTTTATTTTTCAATTATCTGTTGCTAATATAAATAAATACATTTTTTTAATATTGACCTTGTATCCAGCAATGTTGTTAAATGTGCTTACTCAAGTAGCTTCTTTGTACATGTCAGTGGATTTTCTATTATATCATTTGTAAGTAAGGAGGTTTTACTTCTTCCTTTTCACTCTGGAAGCATTTTATTTCTTTCCTCATTGTCTTATCAGAGCTTCTAGTATAATGTTAATTAGAACTAAGGATAGTAAACATGCTAGTCATGTTCCTGATTTAAGGGAGAAAACAACCAGTCTATCATCATTAAATGTGATATTAGCTGTAGGTTATCATAGATTAAAGAAGTTTTTTTCTATTGTAGTTTTTGATAAGGTTGTTTGTAGTTGTTGTTGTTAAGTACAGAAAAAAATTATTGTAAATATCTTGAATATGTTTTAAAGTATAACTCAGTGTTTCCAATCAAGGTAGGCTGGAGGAAGGGAGGGAATCTGCCTCCTGGAGACAGATGACTGGTCCCAGCCCTCCCCCAGTTCTTCAGAGGTCAATCTAGGCTCATACCTTTAATTGTACAGGGCTGAGGGGCAAGGGCCGGCCTTGACCATTTCTTTGCTCCTTCCTGGCTCAGCTCAAAGTCAGGACTCCTGGCCTCTCGCTGCGGGGGTCCTGAAGAAAGGATTCTGCCTATACAGGCCATTAAGAATCAAAGAGGAAAACAGCTAACAGGCCTTCCACACTTGGCCTCAAAAAGAGGGTAGTGGCTGAGACATTGGGGCTGAGGGTTGAGGGGCAGGGAACGGTTAACTTACATTGGGCCCCCAACCTTCTCAGCACTGGGGCCATGGGGGTAAACCTGGATAGGTTTAGCAGGCCCTGGGTGTGCTCTGGCCAAGGGATAGGGGGGCCAGCTGGACACCACTGCTGGGAACACTTCTTTGTGGCAGAGAACAAACGCACAGGTGCAGGGGTCGGCCTAACGGAGACACCATCAGAGCCCACTCCAGCCCTCAGAGATCAGCTTCGTAGGTGGAAACAATGTCACATGCATTTACTAACAAGCAATTGAAGGTCATGTGTCCCACTGCAGAACAGCCACTGCCAGTGAATACCCCTGGTGGGTCAGGAGGAAAGGGGCAGGCCTAGGTTTCCATGGCCAAGACTACCAGTTAGGCTGGGAGAGAGACAGACAGCATAGGTGGCTGAGGCCAGGCACTTGACTCACCCACGTGCAATTTCTGAAGGGTTAAGTCAGTAAGGTGCCCAGCTTTAGTTTCTTTAAAAGGAACCAGTAAACCTCAGGCCAGGGTACAGACCCTAGGATTAAAGGAGGGTGGCGGCCAGGCCCATAACGCAGCCCTGAGAAACAGAAGCAAGTACCCCAGGAGGGGCCTGTCTGGACTTCCCCAGGCCCATGGAGAGAAACACATAACGCCCTTGGGAGAAACCATGTTTAGTGCCCAAGGCTCCCCAGGCTTCCAGAGCAAAGCCAGTCACTCTGCAGGCACATGAACAATCCAAAGCTCCACTGGGAATATGTAGGTAAAGCCTGTTGTCAGTGCAAATGCAGCAAGTCTGGGAGGTCTGTTGCCCTTGCCAACCCTATTCTTGGCTCCCACCTTCTATATGGGAAGGGAGATCCCCAGAGCAGAACCTGGAATCTGAGCAACCTCCGCAGGAGGAGGCCCTGTCCCCGGAAGAGGCCCTTCACCTTCCCCAAGTGAAAACATCTAGCCTCAAACATAAATTTCTCTATGAAATATCTGACTTCTCTGAAAGTAATAAATATTTACCATGTCCTATCACCAAGAAGCAGCAATGGGGGAGGGAAGAGAAGCAAGAGAACCTTTGCTGTGACTCCCAACCCTAGCAACACGGGATTCAGTCCCATGTAGCTGAGGAGCTGAGCACAGGCAGCCACCAAGGCTGCTATGACCCTCTGTTAGTGGAGGGGCTGGCACAACCTTCAAGGCTGGGAATGGCTGACTTTCAAGTTCTCATCCTTGGAAGAGGCCTGTCATATTGCCAAAAGTATAGGCACAGGGGCAGGAAGGAGAGAGGAAGAAAATATCAGAACTAAAGGAGACAACGCAGCCCGGGGAGCCCTTCCTTCTTCCTCCCAGCACTGTCTCCTTCCTCTCTCTGACTCCATGCCAGTCTCTGAGCCACCAGCTGGAATGTCAGAGGGTTGGTGATAATGGCAGGCAGGCGAGGGGCCAGCTGTGGGGCAGACCAAGAGTGGGGCCAGCAGTGGGAAGAATGAGAGGGCACCTTTGTGAACAGATGCTGATGGGCAGTGGAAGCAGCAGGCCCTGCAGAGGGCCGTGTGTTACAGAGTCCTACCATTTTCAAGGCCAGAGGGAAGTGTTCTCAAATGCTCTAACTGGGCTTGACAACTGCCATGGAGTCTCCAGGAGGGGCAAGAGCAGGGACTTCTGGGTCCCCATGGGGGAAACCAGCCTCCCTTCCACCTGGCTTGGAGCAGGATGAGGAATGGGAGCAGCTCATGAGTGGGAGGCTCTCTGTCTCCTGGGCCACCAAAAGGGGGTGCTGCTGCTACTTCAGGACACCAACTTTTACTGCAGAGTTTCCAGAAAGAGATCAAATTCTCAGACGGTCTTCTCAGGCACAGCCAGCTTCTCTGGTAGCAAGTCCAAGCCCTCAGCCATGGACTGTGCCCCGATATCTATGTTCAGTTGAGGGGGATTCTGAAATTCAGGATAGAAGGTCCCCCAAGTCCATAGCAAGACTGTCATCTTTAGAAAAATCCGGTTTGAAGTCGATCATGAAATAGTCCCCATGGGTATTGCCACTGCTGCAGCCACTGGAGCCATCAGAGTGCAGGCTGGAGAGGAGACTCAGTTTCTGGGGAATCCGGAGGATTCTCCATGGGGTTGGCCTCCTCCAGTTCTAAATTCTTGGGAGCAAAAGGTATGTCCAAACTCATCAATGCCACCTGGCTAATGGGTTTGTTGACAAAAGCCCCCACTTTTCAGGCAAAGATGTTCTCCAAGACATTGTGGGGAGAGGCCCGTCCCTCACCGCTATTTGATAGTTTTCAGTATCCTGCCTGCTAGAAAGTGTGGCAGCACAGTGAGCCCCATCAGAAAGGGTGCAGATTGCCAGTCTCTCCTGATCAGCTTGGGCACCACAGGCAGGCTGGTTGGGAGCAGGGGCACCCCACCTTCTTTCCAGAGAATCCTTAGCTGGGATGGAGGGGAGGTGGAGAAAGGTGGTGCACACCTCTTGAGAATCTTCCACAGAAAGATATGTTCCTCCAATGCCCTTGCCAGTCGTTTTGTAACTGCAGGGGCACATAGGTGAGGAGCTGGTCCACAATGTGATCAGAGATAATCCCCATGATAGGTGGGGTCCTCTCAAATTGCCTGGTGTCATGAATGCCAAGTTAATTCTATAAGCACAAGAAAGAGTGATGGTGCCCAGGGGGGTACCCACTGTCCCAACACGAACTGTCTGGAAACCTTTCCCTAAACCATTCAGCTGGACTTCACCAAAATATATCCTGTAGAATATGACACATTCATGTCCTGTTTCCTGGAGAGCCTATAAGCTGTTGTCACCCTCGTTATAGCCAGAAGAGACTTCAGCAGCAAGGGCAGTCTGTTGTACACCTTGTAGGGAACTTTGATTTCTTTATCACACTTTTCATTCATTTCAAGACACCAAATTTCTAGTTCCATAGAATGTCCCTCCGATGTCTTGAGTGAGATCCCCGTACACATAGGTCTCCCAACAGCAGGCAGCTGCCCTGCCAAGGCCTTCTTTGCTTTATGTGTAACCTCTGGAGTGTCCTTGATTGCTAAACTGAACCAATCTGAACTCGTTGGGGATGAAGATGAATGAGTACAATTCTTCTCACCAAGTTGAGCCTGGACAATCACTTGAACAGTCTTGAGGGCAAAAAATTTAATTAACTTCTCCAGATCCTTTCTGTCCTGGGAATTGAGATCAGTTTCCATTGCCAATGGGAATCTGCAAAGCTGCAACACAGAGAGTGGCTCAGGCTCTCATTACGGAGGCGGGGACCTGGGGCTGGCCAGCTGCGCCTCCTGGCGGAGGGTTCCGAGCTCCACAGCAGCAGTGACGGCCTGGATCGCAGATAGACTCCTCATGCCTCAGGAGGCTCATGGACCGAAGACCCCCAGGTATTCACTCTCAGGACTAAGCGAGTTGTCGCACTCACATAGACGGAAGCTCTTTAAGACTCGCCTCACAGCTCAAGCGATCACTCCTGCCTTAAACCCCTTGGCCAGCTGCTCCCCGAAGCCGCCATCCTTAGTGTTTTGGTTGTGTGTTTTTTAAATCAATTTTAGAGAAAGGGAGTAAGGGAGAGAGAAAGATATCTCTATTTGTTGTTTCCCTTATTTAGGCATTCATTGGTATTCTTGTATATGCCCTGTCCTTGTATCAAATCTGTAACCTTGGCATATTGGGACTAGGCTCCCACAAACTGAGCTCCCCAACCAGTGTCTCAGAGAGGTTTAATGAGGACCAGAAGTTTAATTCAGACTTTTTTATTCTATGTCTATTGAGATGATAATGCGACATTTTTATTGTTAAGGTGGAGTTATGGACTAGTTGTGTCACATTCAAATTTCATATGTTAAAGATCCAATCCCCAGTACCACAGAATGTGACTGTGTTTGGAGATTAGGGCCTCATTCAATCTGGTTGTGTTCCTCTAAGGAGAGATTAGAACACTGAGAAACACTAGGAATACATATGCAGAAAAAAAGGAGAAAAAAAAAAGACCACATGAGAACTCAGGGAGGCCTCAGTGGAAATCAAACCTGCTAAGAGACACTGTGATCATTTTTTAAAATTTAAATTTTATTTTTACGTTACAGTTGACATACAATATTATATTAGTGTCAGTTATATAACCCCATGTTAACATATTTATATAATTTACAAAATGATCACCTCAATCAATCTAGTACCCATCTGATACCATACATAGTAATTACAATATAATTGATAATTAGAGGCCTGGTGCACAAAATTCGGGAATCAGGGCCAATCAGGCATTCCGGCTGCTGGCTGGAACCTTCCTTCATTCCACACTGCCCACTGGTGGTCAGTGCACTTCATAGCAAGCAAGTGAACTCCTGGTCTCTCTCTCAAACTCCCTAGTAGGCACGTTGCATATTAGCCTTTTATCTACACTAATAAAAGACAAACATGCAAATTGACCATACCTTTGCTATGCCTTAAGCCACACCCACCAGCCAATCAGAGAGACTATATGCAAATTAACCCAAACAAGATGGCGGCTGGCAGCCACAGAGCTGGAGCAAGCAGGAGGCTTGGTTGCCCCAATGATGGAGGAAGCCAAGCTTCCTGCTGTCGGCTCTGTGCTCCACTCAAAGCAACAAAGTTTTAATTATAGAAGGTAAATAAACCCCAGATACCTGCTTTTAGCTGGCTGTGGCCATGGAGCTGGAGTGAGCAGGAGGCTTCCCTCCCACCCACCCTGGGTGGCTCTGAGCTCCTCTCAAGGCTACAAAGTTTCAATTATAGAAGGTAAATAAATCCCAGAATAAAAAAAAGAAAAAAAGGAAAGGCTGGGATCTTCCGTCTCCGGGGGGCTTGGCCAGCCTGAAAACGGTCCTCAGTCCCTCACCCAGGCTGGCCAGGCACCCCAGTGGGGACCCCCACCCTGAAGGGGGTGTGACCAGCTGCACACAGCCATCAGCCCCTCACCCAGGCTGGCCAGGCACCCAGTGGGACCCCCACCCTGATACGGGACACCCTTCAGGGCAAACCAGCCTGTCCCCACCCATGCACCAGGACTCTATCCTATATACTAAATGGGTAATATGCAAACTGACCTTAACAGCAGAACTGGGAATGACTGGTCACTATGACACACACTGACCACCAGGGGGCAGATGCTCAATGCAGGAGCTGCCCCTGGGGGTCAGTGCACTCCCACAAGGGGAGCTCTGCTCAGCCACAAGCCAGGCTGACGCTGCCAGTACAGCAGTGGTGGTGGGAGCCTCTCCCTCATCCTCAGCAGCACTAAGGATGTCCGAATGCAGCTTAGGCGTGCTCCCCGCTGGCAAATGGACATCCCCCGAGGGCTTCCGGGCTGCCAGAGGGATGTCTGACTGCCAGCTTGGGCCTGATCCCCCAGGGAGCGGGCCTAAGCCAGCAGATGGACATCCTCCAAGGGGTCCCAGACTGCAAGAGGGCATAGGCTGGGCTGAGGGACTCCCCCTCCCCCCTGAGTGCACAAATTTTTGTGCACCGGGCCTTTAGTATCTGTAATTATAAAAGTGTAACATGCAAGTCACCGAACGGCCAAACAGCAGAACAACTGCGCGGACATCCTTCCACATGACCTTCCAGATGAAGCCAGGGCTGCAAGGGTCAAGGCAGCCAGGGCTGTGAAGGTCTATTCTTGCACGAATTTTGTGCCTAGGGCCTCTACTATATATATGTTGTGATACACATCCTGTGAATATTCTGTAAGTACCAATTTATACTTCTAAATCCCTTCACTTATTTACTCATTCCCCCAACTCCTCTCCCATCTGGCAACCATAAATCTGCTTTCTGTATCTATGAATTTTCATCTGTTCTGCTTGTGTGTTTATTTTTTCTTTAGATTCCACATGTAAGTGAAATAATCTAGCCTTTGTCTTTATCTGACTTATTTCACTAAGCACAATCCCTCCAGGTCCTGTTGCAGGTGTTAAGATTTCAGTCTTATGACTGAAACATATCCTATTATATATATGCAACATTTCTTCTTTATCCATTCATCTATTAGGGTACACTTAGTTTGCTTCTGTATCTTGATTATTGAAAATACTGCACTAAACATATGAATGTATATACCTTTTCAATTTAGTATTTGGGTTTCTTTGTATAAATACCCAGAAGTGAAATTGCTGGGTCCTTCTTTATCTCTTGGTATAGCCTTTTATTTTTTTTAATTCTATTGTGTCTTCCATTAGTATTGCTATCCCAGATTTTGTTTGTTTTTCTTACATTTTCCTGAAATATCTCTTTGCATCCCTTTATTTTCATTCTGTGTGTCTTTCTATCTGAAGTGAATCTCTTATTGACAGCACCTGTGAGGGTATTGTTTTGTTATCAATTCAGTCTCCTTATGTTTTTTGATTGGAGCATTTAATCATTTGCATTTTAAGTAATTGTTTTTAGATATGTATTTAATACTTCATGTAGTACTGGTTGGTGGTGATGGACTATTTTAGCTTTTTCTTGTCTGGGAAGCTCTTTATCTGTCCTTCAACTCAAAATGATAGCTTTGATGGGTTGAGTGATCTTGGTTGTAGGTCCTTAACTTTTCATCACTTCAAATGCATATTTGCCAATCCCTTCTGGCCTGCAATGTTTCTGTTGAGAAATCAGGTGACAGCCTTATGGGAACTCCCTTGTAGATAACTGTCTTTCTCTTGTTGATTTTAAGATTCTCTCTTTGACTTTAACCTTTGGGATTTTAATTATGATATGTTCTGGTGTGAGCCTCTTTGAGTTCACCTTGTAGACACCTAAATTAAATGCCAAGTTCCAGAACTGTGAAAAATAAATTTTTGTATTTAAGCCAGTTAATCTGTGGTATTTTGATATAGAAGACCTAGCAAATTAATACTAATGATGAATTATATGTTTGATTTCTTAAGACAAATTGCAGATCACTTTTATATTTACACACAAAAAAATGAGAGGGAAGCATAGACATTTCCTATATTCACCTGGCATAGCCTCACCCAGTATCAATATAACTCATAGAGAATTGTAATGATTTTTTCTTTAATTAAGGATGAACTTGCATTGATACATCATAATCATCCAAAGTCCATAGTTTACTTTAGGGTTCACTCTTTGTGTTGCACACTGTGGGTTTTGACAAAAGTATAATTATATATATATATATATATATATATATATATATATATACACACACACACACATATGGCCTAGTGCACAAAATTCATGCACTGGTAGGGTCCCTAGCAGCTGCCAGCTGCTGGCCGGATACTCCCTTCCCCCAGACGGCCCTGCCCCCTGGTAGAAATCCCAAATAAAGTCCCAGTCAAGGGAACAATTTGCATACTACCCTTTTATTATATAGGAGATATATATATATATATATATATATATATATATATATATATATATATTAGAGGCCTGATGCATTAAATTTGTGCAAGGTGTCTGGCCCTTGCTGCCAAGGTGGCAGCCTCTACCTCAGGCCCTGCCACTGTGGCTTCATCCAGAAAGTCGTCCAGAAGGTCATCCAGTCTAATTAGCACATTACACACACACACACACACACACACACACACACACACACACACACATATATATATATATATATATATATATATATATATATATATATATATATATATATTTTTTTTTAGAGACCCGGTGCATGAAATTCGTACATGGGGGTAGGGGTGGTCCCTCAGCTGTGCCTTCACCCTCTGCAATTTAGGACCCCTACACCTTTTTCTTATCTAGCTAACCTCTTCACATTTAAAAAAAATTAACTGAAGTACCACCTACTCTAGAAAATCCTCTTTGAACAAATCTTTACAATCTGTATTAAGTATTTTCATATTATATCATTCTTTTTCTTTAACAGCAACTTAGAGTGATTGCAATGTGCTTTGCATTCTTGCATCTGAATTTTTTCTTCTTGCTCTTGTAATAGCAAAGCGTATCCAATTTACATTTGCCCTTCAAGGGCTTATATTTGGTTCAGTTTCTAGTTGGCTCCCTGCTTCTTTTTTTTAAGCAATAAATTTGGGTTGTGATAGTAAGCTTCACTTGTAATCAAGCCTGTAGGTCTCCCTATCTGAATATTTCTATAATACCTATCACTTTAGCATACCAGAGATTGTGTTCATTTATAGAAAATAACAATAAATGTCACCTGATCATTTGATCTTCTAGTAATATTTTATAGCAAGATGTATTATTCTAGTAATTTATTACAAAACAGGAGTGAAGAAATAAATCACATTGAACAATAAAGAATGACTCAAATATCAAAGCATAGTACACTTAGGGCCTCCCTTGTCCTGTGCCTCAGATATCATAGCATATTACACAGTCCACAAGGAACTCAGTTTCCTTTAAAATAGGAAGGGACCCCATACCCATGAAGCAGCTACTTCCACACATATTTCTTTTTTATTTAATTCACAGCACATACTCTTTGTACTAATTGTTGGAAAATCTCCTAGCAATTGCCTCTGTTCCTCTCTGTATTGTTGCCTTACATTCTGATGTCATTACTGTGCTTTTATCATCTACTTGCTCTAATAAGATTATGAATTATTTAAGGGCAGAGATCATGACTTGAGCTTGTGTGTTCCCTGTCATGGTGCCTAGATAAATACTCAAATGCCATCCAGTCCAAATGACTGTGATGAGAGAGGCCCACTGTTGCTGGAGACCTCTGATTTTTATTTAAGGGTCCTCACTTATTCTGTGACTTTACAGAGCGGTGAGTAGTGGCTGAGGGACTTTGGGGAAACCCAGACAGAATTCTCCTCCTAAATGATTTTGCTAAGCTGGCGCCTGGGACCACAGGGCATTTGTCCAATTAAAACTTGGACACACAGCAATAACAAAGGCACTGGTCTCTTATTGCTAATGCCTAGGGATCAAACTCAGCTTGCAGGAACTCACCCCCACAGTCAGGACCTGGCGCTGGGTGGACCTGGGCTGGTGCCCTTAACTCTAGGGCAGGGGTCCTCAAACTTTTTAAACAGAGGGCCAGTTCATTTTCCCTCTGACCATTGGAGGGCCGGACTATAGTTAAAAAAAAACAACTATGAACAAATTCCTATGCACACTGCACATATCTTATTTTGAAGTAAAAAAACAAAAAGGGAACAAATACAATATTTGTATTTGCATGTGGCCCGCGGGCCATAGTTTGAGGACCCCTGCTCTGGGGAAAGGGAGACTTCCCGTGGCTGCAGGCTAGAGGCCCCGGACTCTGCGCCACCCACCAGAACAGGTCCATAGTGCCGGCTGGTCAACAGAACAGCTTCTTCACCTGGGATCATGGGGAGGCGTGGCCTGTTCTATTTGTCTCACGATCGATCGCGGGGATGCCGGGTCTGTTCGCCCCGCCATTGATCGTGGGGAGGCCTGCTTGCCATGCGATCAATCACGGGGAGGCCTGTTCTGCTCACCCCATGATGGGTGCTGGGCTGGGAGGCGTGGACCCAGGCTGCAGCTTGGTGCCTGTGCATACGCAAGTGGTCACAGGCAGGAACATCCACTTGGCACCTACGCTCATAGGTCCGAGTGGTCGGGGGTGTTCTGGGACCCCAGCTGCTCGGGGCCTATGCACGGGCCTACAGGTAAGGAGCAGCCTGGGTCCTGAGGATGTTCCCAGGACCCAGGCCGCTCGGCACCTGCATATGCAAATTAACCGCCATGTTTGTTGGGTTAATTTGCATACTCTCCTGATTGGCTGGTGAGTATAGTGGAGGGACGGTCAATTATCATGTTTCTCTTTTATTATATAGGATATCAGTATCAGATTATTTTTGCTGTTCTAAAAATCCTCTGTATCTTGCCTATTTATCTCTCCCCAACTCCAAACCCTATCAACCACTCATCTATGAGGCTTCTCTAGCCAAGAACAGCATGGCTAAAGAGCGAATGAGTTCTGAGTAGGGATGACTGGGGATGAGAAAAAGATAGAGACGGTGGGTAAAGCTGGGACCAGGTGAGAGACAGAGACCCAGAGTTAGTGAAGCGCATTTATTGTATACATCATGATGCCAGTAGTTTTACTAAAGTTTAAGACAAAGGAAATTATGTGAAATCATGTTTAAAGATCAAGCTGCAATTCTTCATTCTTGTGGCTTATTGTAGTCATCAGGCCTGACTGGACCCTGATGATTTCATCCGAACCTGGCACTGGATGAACTTAGATAATTACACCCAGCACCTGGAGCCTAAGCTATAGGTCAGGACTGACAACACTCTTGCATTTTGGCAAGGTATGTTTTCCAGGACATGGCTTTGCCAACTCCACTGGACTCAGCCAATGACCCTTGCTCAGGTGCTCTTCCAGGCGCCCACTATACTCATCTTTTTACTGTATGCATAATTTTTATTTTCTGGAATCCTATATAATAAAAATCTAATATGCTAAGTGTCCAGTCATCCGGCTGCCATTCAACCAATCAAAGCATAATATGCTAATGAGATGCTAAGGCCACTCCACTGCTCACTATGACATTCACTGACCACCAGGGGGCAGACAGTAAACTGGTCGACCAGTTGCTATGACGTGCACTGACTACCAGGGGGTAGATGCTCCTACAGGTGAGTTAGCTTGCTGATGGGGTCCAGCCAATTGGGACTGAGTGAGACAGGCCAGACATGCCCAACCTCCTGCACCCCTCCCCAGCCCTGATCGTAAACTGATGGGGTCTTCTCGCAAGTGGGGAACCCCCTCTCCGAGTGCACAAATTTCATGCACTGAGCCTCTAGTGTTATATAGTTACTAGAGGCCCAGTGCTTGAAAATTCATGCACTGGAGGGGGTTCCCTCAGCCCAGCCTGCCCCCTCTCACAGTCCGGGAGCTCTCAGAAGTGGGAGGTGACCCAGCGATCAGGGGACAGCGACACCCCATCATACCTCTGCTGCTGCCACTGCCAGCAGTGCAAGTCTCGACCGGACCTGGTTTCCTGAGCCTCGGGCGGCCCTGGGCAAATGGACATCTGACATATAAGGTTTGCCTGTGCCTCGGGCATCAGCTGGGAAGCTGCCATCCAAGGCTTGCCTGTGCCTCAGGTCGGCCCTGGGTGGCTGGAGGGCTGAGGGAACTGGGGGACTCTGGAGGCAGGCATGTGGAGCAGCTGGGCCTGCCTAGGGCCGGGCCTGGCCTTGCCATGCACCTGCCACTCCAGCGAGGCTGAGGGGACTGGGCGCCGCCATCTTGTGGCTGTGGGCACTGCTATATTTGAGGGTGTGGCAGTCAATTAGCATATCCCCTTCTTATTGGCTGTGGGTGCTGTCATCTTTGTGATGGCATGAGGGTTAATTAGCATATTCCCTCTTTATTAGATAGGATAATCAAACAGTATGAAGTCTGGTCAGATTTCTGGGGTTTTGTTTTTTTTTTTCTGTTTGTTTTTACATATTAATATACATTTAAGTTTCCTCTGTGTGTTTTTTTTAAATATATTTCATTATTATTATTATTATTATTATTTTATTTATTTTTTTTTTTTACAGAGAGGAAAGAAGATGGATAGAGAGTTTGAAACATCGATGAGAGAGAAACATCGATCAGCTGCCTCCTGCACACCCCCTACTGAGGATGTGCCCGCAACAAAGGTAAATGCCCTTCACCAGAATCGAACCTGGGACCTTTCAGTCTGCAGGCCAACGCTCTATCTACTGAGCCAAACCGGTTACGGCTCCTCTGTGTTTTTTTTCATGGCTCGGTAGCTCATTTCACTTTAGTGATGAAAAATAATTGATTGTCTGGATGTACGAGAAAACATCTTGGTTGCTTCTTACTTTTGGCAATTATTAGTAACGCTGCTGTAAACATCCATGTGTGGTTTTTTATGTTGACATAAGTTTTCAGCTCCTTTGAGTAAATGTCCAGAAGAATGATTGTTAGATAAGACTATATTTATATTTAAGTATGGTATGAGTATGTTTAGTTTTGTAAGAAGCCTCCAAATTGTCTTCCAAAGTTGCTGCACCATTTTGCATTTCTACAAATGACAGTTCTTGTGGTACAACAACCATGCCAGCATTTGGTGGTGCTACTGTTCTGGATTTTGACCATTCTAATAGGTATGTAGTGGCATCTCATTATTGTTTCAGTTTGCATTTCCTTGATCACATATGATGTGGGTTATCTTTTTATATGTATATTTGCCATCTGTATATCTTCTTTGGTGAGGTGTTTGTGAAGGTCTTCAGCTCAACTTTTAATAGGGTTGTGCTTTTTTTCCCTTACTGTTGAGTTTTAAATGTTCTTTTTATATTTTCACTACAGGCCCAGTGCATGAATTTGTGCATGGGTGGGGGCCGGCGGCCCCACCACTATGCGGACTGATGGGGCTGGCAGGGGGGAATTGCCACAGGCAGTTGACCAGCCACCCCCCCCCAATTGGGGGGGCGATTGGGGGCCGGGATGGCTGGGGGGAGGGGCCGTGGGAGGTTTGAGTGGCCAATTGGGGTCCTAATCAGACCAGTTAGCTGCCGCAGTGTGCATCATAGCAACCAGTCATTCCGGTCACTTGGCTTTTATATATATAGATTAGTGGTCCTTATGAAAAATATGTGTTGCAAATATTTTCTCCCAGTCTTCAGTTTGTTTAAACATTCTCTTTACGTTGTCTTTCACAGAGAAGACTTTTTATTTTAATGAAGTCCAACTTAATTATTTCTTTCATGAATTGTGCCTATGGTGTTGTATCTAAAAACCATCACCATGCCCAAGATTATCTAGGTTTTCTTCTATGTTATCTTCTGTTAGTTATATAGTTTTTCATTTTACATGTGTAATCTATTTTTTCTGAAGGGTTTAAGGTTGGTATCTAGGTTCACTTTTTTGCATGTGAATGACTTGTTGGTCCAGCAAAACACGTTGATGAAACTATGTTTAATCCATTGTCTTGCCTTCCCTCATTTGTCAAAGATCAGTTGCTTATATTTATTGATCTGTTTGTCTATTCTTTTGTCATTACTACATGCTCTTGTTTATTGTACCTTTATAATAAGTGTTAAAATTGTGGACTGTTGATCTTCCAGCTTTGTTTTTCTTCAGTATTGTTTTGGATATTTTGGGTCTTTTGCCTTCTCATGTAAACTTTAGATCAGTATATTGATGAAATGACTTGTTGAGATTTTAATTGTAATTGCATTGAAGCTGTAAATCAATTTGAGAATGACTCTCATTTTGGAAATATTCTCTTCCTGTCTGTGAACATGGACTATCTCTCCATTTATTTATTCTTTTTTCATTTAATTTATTGGAGTTTTGTAGTTTTCCTCATATAGACCTTATAAATATTTTGTTAGATATATACCTAAGTACTCATTTATTTGGATACTAATATAAATGTTATTGTGTTTTTAACTTCAAATTTCACTTGTTCACTGTTGATACATAGGGAAACAATTAACTTTTGTATATTAACCTTTATCCAACAAAGCTTGCTAAAATTTATTTTTAATTCCAGGAAGTTTTTTTAAAAATTTTAATTTTTTTGTTGAGAAGTTGCAAAGTAATTGTGAGAGGGGACATTCTTGCTTTCAACCTGATCTTTTTTTAAAAAAATATATGTCTATTATTTTCAGAGAGGAAGGGAGAGGGTGAGAGAGAGAAACATCAGTGATGAGAGAGAAATCATTGGCCAGCTGCCTCTTGCATTCCCCCTACTGGGTATTGAGCCCACAATCTGGGCATGTGCCCTGAGCTGGAATCAACCATGACCTCAGTGTTCATAGGTCAATGCTCAATCACTGAGCGACACCGGCTGGGTGTCTTGTACTTGATCTTAATAGCAAAAATTCAATTGTCTCACCATTAAGTATGGTAGATGCTGTGTATACACATTTTTTGTAGATAGACTTTAATAAGTGAGAAAATACCTTTCTATTTTTAGCTTGCTGGTTGTTTTATCATGAATGAGTGTTGAATTTTTAAAAAATACCTTTTTTATTGATATTGTGTAAACTTTCTTGTCTAGTGTGTTGATATGATGAATTACATTAATATTTGAATGTTAAAACATCCTTGCATAACTGAAATAAATCCCACTTGGATATGTATAAGTCTTTTTATATTTACTTGGGTTCATTTTGCTAATATTTTGTTGAGGATTTTTGCATCTATATTTACAAGAAAGATTGGTCTATAGTTCTTTTCTTGTAAAGTCTTTTTTTTTAATTATTTTTTGTATTAGGATAGATAATGCTGGCCAAATTGGGTAAGTTAGAAATCATTCCCTCTGATTTTTATCTCTTAAAGGAAGATTTTAGAGAATTGGTATAATTTTATCCTTAAATGTTTTTGTAGAATTCACCAGTGAACCCATCTCATCCTAGTGCTTTCTGTTTTTGAAAGGTTATTATTTATTGATTCAATTTCTTTATTAGACAGAAGTATATTTCAATTATATATTTATTCTTGTGTAAGTTTTGGAAGATTGTGTCCTTCAAAGAATTGATCTATTTTTATCTGGGTTAAGAATTTGAAGTTACAGAGTTGTACATAGTATTCTTTTACTATCCTTTCAATGTCCATGGGAACTGGTACATTTGCTCAGAAATTTACTCTGTTATTAATATAATCATTCTAGCATTGTTTTGATTAGTGTTAATCTGATGAATGTTTTCCCGTTATTTTAATTTTCAATTAAATTGTCTCTTCCTTTGGGTGGCAAAGTCATATCTTGCTTAAATAATTGAAGTTTATTATTTCAAAAGGCAGGTAATCCCAATGTTGGAAAAAAAAATATGCCTGCCTATAATATTTGCTCACTCATATTAGATCTGACATCTGGAAATCCAATGAAGCCTAACCTCTTTCTACTAAACAAATATTCCAGTAGGCAACATACCACCACTGAAGTAAATGATTAAAAGGCAGTTGAGGGGGTAATTGGGGAAAAGTTGGTATAAGACTGCATCCTATATAATAAAAGCCTAATATGCTAGGTGGCCAGTTGTCTGGTCATCCATTCAACCAATCAAAGTGTAATATGCTAATGATATGTTAAGGCCACTCAACCACTCGCTATGATGTGCACTGACCACCAGGGGACAGAGGCTCTGACTGGTAGGTTAGCTTGCTGCTGGGGTCTGGTCGATTGGGACTGAGCAAGACGGGCTGGACATGCCCTGGAGCCCTCCCGTGGTCCTTCCCTAACTGACCAATCTCCCATGTCCCTCCCTGTCCCCGATTATGCACCAGTGGGTCCCTCGGACTTGCTTGTACCCTCTCTCAATCTGGGACCTCCTCAGGGGATGTCAGAGAGCCAGTTTTGGCCTGATTCCACAGGCCAGGACGAGGGACCCCACTGGTGCACGAATTCATGCACCAGGCCTCTAGTATTAGATAACAGTATCAAAGCAGTCTTAAGAACATCAGATGTATTTTGTTTATACCAACTTGTCAGAGTTTTTTGGAGGTGCATGGCAAGCTACATACTGGTGAAGAGTCATAATATTTGGTACCCTATTTAAAATAGTAAAATAAATTGAAAAAATGTGGCAATTAAAAACTTGCTTTTTAATCAAACATAAATTCCTTTTGATTTCTTTTAAAAAACAAATGTAAATTTTATACTCCCAAATACAATAAACCTTTAAAAATCATCTTTTAAGCATTGAGCATCAGGAAAAAGCACACCCTCCAATTTACTCAACATACCAGTTTCTTATCAGAAAATATCACACGGGACATACTTTGATTGTGTACTGTATTCACATAAATACAGGATGTTGTACTTTGCATACTTACACCAATTGAAAGGGATGGAGAAATGGTAACTTACATGACTTTCCAGTTCATTTTCCATATGTACCATTTTCATACATTACAAAATATTCTTGCTGTTTAGCTCTTATTTTGCCCTAAGGGTAGTTTTTCTGTGTTAAGCTTTATTCTTGAGTTCATTTTAAGTGCAAAATAACTTTGAGTCTATTGTAAGCTAAAAAAGTCAATGTAGAAAACATTGTATAATAAAGCAATGAAATAATGCATAATTTAAATAATATTCCTCATAACCTTCTTCCACTCACTATTAGCCATTATGTTTTATCACTACATTATGTTTTATATACAAAATGTTTTAATTTACTTTCCAATTATTGTTTACTACTTATATTAAGTATTTTGCTTGGCTTTAATATTTTCTAATCAGTGACAATTGCTTGGACTTCATAGTTGTGGTAGTACTTATTATAATATTTTCAATTAAAGTTAATGCTTTTTAACTTGATAGTTTTTCATTGAACATAAGAGTTTTTAGAAAAAAAATTAAAATTGTTTAGTGAAGTATAGGTATGATTGTTAAATCTAGACATTGAGTATTATGGTGCTCTTATTCTTCTCTGTTGCATGCTTATTTTTCTAACTATTTTTAAATAATTGTCACTAATTATTTAAAAATTATTTTTAAATAATTTGTCACTTTCCCTAATATATATTAGGTCTGGTAACTCTTGCTCATTTATTAGCACATATATTACTTTTATTTTATTCTTTTTGTTATTGCTACTTTAAAGAGAATAATTTTCCATATTGAATTCTAAGGGTTTGTTGCTAGCATAAAGAAGCATAATCATCTTGCTCATACTATTTTTTAAATGTTTTCTTTGTTGTAATTTAGTGTTAAATTTTATGGTTCATTACCTTCTAAATTATATATCTTAAAATCATATGAAAAGCGTGGATCAGTGGTTGGGCATCGATCTATGAACCAGGAGGTTCAATTCCTGGAGAGGGCACATGCTCAGGTTGCAGCCCAGGCCCCAGTGTGGGGCATGCAGGTGGCAGCCAATTGGTTATTCTCTCTCATCATTGATGTTTCTATCTCTCTCCCTCTCTCCCTTCCTCACTCTGAAAACAATAAAAATATATATATATTTTTAAAAAGCATTCTCTAATTTTTCAGCAGTTATAACAAAGTTTGGACATTCAAAATCCAATGATAATAATAAAAATATTATAATTAAGCACAGAAATAAACACAGGATATTTCTTAAAATAAATTTAAGTACCTAATAAAATTCTCATTTGTTTAATATTCTAAGAGGTACACATGTTAAATTTCATATGCAAAGAAATGTTAATGGGGTATAACAAAATAAATACTAACTTTCATATTTGATGGCAATTTAGATTGTACAACCTCCCTGAAAAGCAATTTGGCAATATTCAATAGGCATCTTAAAAACTTTATACTGTGACAAAATAATTCTCCCATTTATAGGTATTACTCCTTTGAGGAGAAAATGAGAGTTGAACAAATTTTTTTTATTTCTATCATTTATGATGTTATTATTTATATTAATAAAAATAGTAATATAATTATTTCTTTATTAATATTATATTTTAATATTTAGTTACATATTCATTATTTACATGCTGTGATATCATCTGACACAGACAAATGCAAGTTTGCATATCAAAAGAATACTGTACAAGAGAATTGTGAAGATACTTTTCCTACTATTTAATTCTCTTCTTATTAAAGTTGTTTCAGCAACAATATCTTACTAGCATTGGCCTTTCAATGGAGTAAATTATGAAAATATTCTGTTATTTTAATGGGCTATGAAACTCTTGACAGAAATACCTGGTATGCACAATTAAATCTTACTTCATATCCATATTACAATTACATTTTATTGGGATTTGCTTGATAAATTTTGTACAGATGCAAATCTTTGCATCTAGAACTATACCAATTTCTAATCTCTCTCTCTCTCTCTCTCTCTCTCTCTCTCTCTCTCTCTCTCTCTCTCTCTCTATATATATATATATATATATATATGCCTAAGTGACTGGCTGACCAGCCAACTGGTCTGACCAGCTGGTAGCTATGATGCACACTGACCATCAGGGGGCAAACGCTCAACACAGGAGCGGAAACCACAGGCACGGAAACATGGAACAGACTGATGAATCTCAGAGGGAAGGGGGGAGGAGGAGGGCTGGAAGAGATTAACCAAAGATCTTATATGCATACTGGAGTCCCAGTGTATGGCCTGGCCTAGTATGGGGTCCCTCGGCTTGGCCTGTGGGGTGAGGGCCAAAACCGGTTCTTTGACGTTCCACAATGGGTTCTAAATTGCAAGAGGGTGCAGGACAGGCTAAGGGACCCCACTGTGCAAGAATCTGTGCACTTGGCCTCTAGTCTATAATAATAAAAGCATAATATGCTAATTAGACAGGCTGTCCTTCTGGATGAAGCCAGGGCTGTGATGGAAGCCCGGGTCCTAGGTACCAGAGGGAAGCCAGTGCCAGCAGCCAGGGTAAGAAAGGTCTACTCTTGCATGAATTTCATGCATCAGTCCTCTAGTTTATAAATAAAAGCATTGATAGTTTTATATTGATTAGGTGTATATCTTATTTCATTTTGTAGTCACAAAAGTGGTTTACGAATTTACTGCTTTGTATATACTTATAATTCTAAGGGATGTCTTGAGTTTTTTTGATATAATAATTTTCCTTTTATAAAAGTAAGTCTATGTGGGCAAATTCTATATTTTTACTCCCTATATGTTTTTCTATTTTTTCTTTAAGGAGGCTATCAAATTTGCATTCAAGACTATGTTTCTAAGGGTATTAGAATTCTTACCATGGAAAATAGCATTTATTTAAAAATTCATCTAGTACCATATTGCTAAGGAGCTATCTAATAATTTTTAATTTTAATATAATAATATTCACCTAAAAGCATAATTTTTTAGGTTAAGATGCTCTTAAATCTGAGTACTTATTTAGTTTTAACAAAAATATGGAAATTACTTTATAAACATCTACACTAACAAAAGAGAAACATGCAAATTGGTGTCACTCCACTACACCCACAAGCCACGCCCACCAGCCAATCAAGAGCAAGCATGCAAATTAACCCAACCAAGATGGCAGCAGCCACGGAGCTGGAGTGAGCAGGAGGCTTAGGTTGCCTGTGGTGATGGAGGAAGCCAAGCTTCCTGCCTGCCCTGGCCAGCCCTGACCTCTGCCGAAGGCTACAAAGTTTCAATTATAGAAGATAAATAAATCCCAGATACCTGCTTCCCTCCGCTCAAGGAGGCGCTGAAAAAAAAAAGAAAAAAAGAAGGGGCTGGGAGCTTGGGTCGCTGGGGGCCTTGGCCAGCCTGAAAACAGCCATCAGCCCCTCACCCAGCATGGCCAGGCACCCTAGTGGGGACCCCACCCTGAAGGGGCTGTGGCCAGCCTGAAAAAGGCCCTCAGCCCCTCACCCAGGCTGGCCACACCCTCATGGGGTGAGAATCCCTGCTGGGGGGCTTGGCCAGCCTGCAAACTGCCATCAGCCACTCACCCAGGCTGGCCAGGTACCTCAGTGGGACCCCCCCATCCTGAAGGAAGTGTGGCCAGCCTGAAAACAGCTATCAGCCCCTCACCCAACCTGGCCAGGCATCCCAGAGGGGAACCCCACCATGAAGGGGGTATGGCCAGCTTGAAAGCAGCCCTCAGCCCCTCATTCAGGCTGGCCACACACCCCCAGCGGGGACCCTAACCCCATTGGGGTGTGGCTGGCCTGCAAACCACCACAGGCCCCTCACCTAGGTCACCCCATGCTCCAAGGGGATCCTCACCCTGACCTGGGACACCCTTCAGAGCAAACCATCTGGCTCTCACCCATGCAACAGGCCTCTACCTATACTAATAAAAGGGTAATATGCTAATTAGACTGGGAGACTTTCCAGGAAACCTTCCAGACATTCTTCTGGACAAAGCTATAGTGGTGGAGCCGAGGTAGAGGCAGTTAGAGGCCAAGAGGAGAAGGCAGTTGTGGGTGATCAGGCTGGTGGGGGGGGGGGCTGTTGGGGATAACAGACCAGCAGGGGGGCCAGTTGGGGCAAGCAGGCCATCAGTGGGGGTCAGTTGGAGATGATCAGGACAGTGGGGGGGGGGGGCAGTTTGGAGTGAACAGGCCAGCAGGCAGAGTGGTTAGGGGCAATCAGGCAGACAGGCAGGCAGGTGAGCAATTAGGAGCCAACAGTCCCTGATTGCAAGAGGGATGTCTGACTGCCGATTTAGGCCCGATCCCTGTAAATTGGCAGTAGGACAACCCTTGAGGGATTCCAGATTGGAGAGGGTTCAGGCTGGGCTGGGGAACACCCCCTCCCCCATGCATGAATTTCGTGCACCAGGCCACTAGTCTGTATATATAATGAAGGAATATGCAAATTTGCCTTCATGGTAACAATCTGCTCTAGTGTAACAACCAGCTGGAGCGGGTGGGTGTGGCTGCATGATGCAGGAGGCTGTGGGACGTGAGGCTGCATCAAATAAAATGTGTTCATATGCCCTAAAGCACAAATATCCCAGCACAAAATTCATCATCACAATGATTACACAATAAACTTATTTTCACCAAAAAAATAACATCTTCACTTAAAGATGCCCCAGTAAGGCTGCTGAGGCTTTCATCTGTCCCTTTCTACACGGAAGACAACAGGGTTCAAGGAGGAAGGGCACCAGTTTCATTTTCTCAGCACCCAGCTAGGAGGCCTCCCTAGGGTGGCTCTCCCCTCTAAGCCTTGTGCAGGATGGGCGCTCTGCTCCAGCCTGGGAACCCCAAAGGAAGGCGGAGCGAAGTGCTTTCCCTCCAGACCCCACTCTCCCTGGGAGTCCGACACAGAAGGCACTCTCCCTGGGAACCCAGAAATCTGCCTCACAGGGGCGACTGCACAGCAGCAGAGCCTGACGAGCCACAGGTGGGCCACCTACCCATGTGGATGTGTGTGCTGGTGGAGGTCACGCAGCTGCCATAGTTGAAGTCATCCTCGATGGAGAGTAGTGGGGATTGGAGTCGGCCATGTTGGCAATGTAACCCCAACTCTCCATGGAATACAGCACATGGACTTCAGTCGCTTCCTGAGCAGCATTCATCCCAGACCGGGGATCAAACCCAAAACCTAAGAGGTGCCCTGACAGAATGGAACCCAAACCTTCGCTGTGGCAGAGGGGCTCTGACCCACAGCAGGCGCCAGGGCAGCCAGAGTGGTATTGTTGAGGGGCCCTGACAGGTAGCCCCTAGAACCTCCTCCTCATACAGCAAGGTTGCAGGTTGGATCCTGGTCAGGGCACAGATAAGAAGCAACCAAAGAGAGCATAATAAGTGGAACAACACTTATTATGTTTCTCTTGCTCCCTTCCTCTCTCTAAAATAATCAATCAATAGAAATTAAAATAAGAAATAAACCCTCTGGCTTGCAGAGTTGCTAAAACAGTTAGAAAACAAAGTCCCATCCCTTCCCATTCATTCAAAAAATACTTCATTTGCTCCTTCAATAATCACACTGGGGATGGGTGTTTGTTTGTTTGTTTGTTTGTTTGTTTGTTTGTTTGTTTGTTTGTTTGTTTGTTTTGGTTAATCCTCACCTGAGGACATTTTTGCATTGATTTTTTTTTTTTTTTTTTTTTTTTTACAGAAAGTAGAAGGGAAAGAGATAGAGAGAAACTAATGTGAAAGACATCAATTGGTTGCCTCTTTCTGAATCCCCTACCAGGGCCCCGGATTGAGCCCGCAACCCAGGTATGTGCCCTTGATAGGAATCCAACCCAGTACCCTTCAGTCTACCTGCAGAAGCACTATCCACCAAATCAAACTAGCATTTTTTTTTCTTTTTAACTCCTCCTCTAAGGATATGGTTTTTTCATTGATTCTAGAGAGAGAGGAAGGGAGAGGGAAAGAGAAAGAGAAACATCCATCAGTTGCCCAAGCAATCTGACCGGGATGGAACCCACAACCTGTGTATGTGCCCTCACCTGAAATCTAACCCATTACCCTTTGGTGCATGGGAGGACACTCTATAACTACTGATCTACACCAACCAGGGTCTGGAGGTACATTTAAAAATTTTTTTTCAGATATGCCCTGGCCAAGTGGCTAAATTGGTTGGAGTCTCAACCTGTACACCAAAGGATTTCCTGTTGGATTCTAGGTTAGGGCACATACTTAGGTTTAGGTTAGATCCCAGTGGGTCAGCAGGTGCAGAGGCAGCCTACTGGTATTTCTCTGTCACATGGATGTTTCTCTCTATAAAAATCAATTTTAAAAACATCCTCAGGTGAGAATTTAAATATATATATATATATATTTAAAAATTTCAACTCTAAAATTTTATTTGGCTCTGATTTTAAATTTTATTTTTCTTTCTTTTTTAAAAAAATATATTTTATTGATTTTTTACAGAGAGGAAGAGAGAGAGACAGAGAGTTAGAAACATCGATGAGAGAGAAATATCGATCAGCTGCCTCCTGCACATCCCCCACTGGGGAAGTGCCCACAACCCAGGTACATGCCCTTGACCGGAATCGAACCCGGGACCTTTCAGTCTGCAGGCTGATGCTCTATCCACTGAGCCAAACTGGTTTCGGCTAAATTTTATTTTTCATTTACAGTTCACATTCAAAATCCTAGCCTGTATAGTAAAACCGTAATATGCAAATTGACCAAATGGTGAGATGACTGGTCACTATGAACTGACCACCAGGGTGTAGATGCTCAACATAGGAGCTGCTCCCTGGTGGTTCAGTGCACTCCCACAGAGAGAGCACTGCTCAGCCAGAAATCAGGCTCATGGCTGGTGAGTGCAGCAGCGCTGGAAGAAGACTTTGTGGCAGCACTAAGGAGCAGCGAGCTGAGCGGTAAGGAGCAGCAGGCAGGCGGGTGGTAAGGAGCGAGGAGTCCCAGACTGAAAGAGGGCACAGGCCGGGCTGAGGTCCCCCCCACCCCTAGTGCACGAATTTTGTGCACTGGGCCTCTAGTATATATATATATATATATATATAGAGAGAGAGAGAGAGATGCATAGGGATGGACAAAATTAGGGTGAATTAATAGCCATTATTACCTAAATCATAAATCATAAGTATACAAAATAATAAGATGACAAATTATACAAATAAATAATACAATAATCCTATATAATAAGAGTGGCCTATGCTAATTAGCCCTGGTATGCTAATTAGTCACAACCAGTATGCAAATTGACCATAACTCCAACACACAAGATGGCCACCCCCATGTGGCCACAAGATGGCCACCATAAGATTGCCTGCATGGGAGGGCAGTTGGAGGGTATCAGGCCTGTAGGGGAGGGCAGTTAGGGGCAATCATGCTGGCAGGAGAGTGGTTAGGGGGTGATCAGGCTGGCAGGCAGGTGAGTGATTGGGAGCCAGAAATCCTGGATTGTGAGAGGGATGTCCAACTGATTATTTAGGCCCACTGGGATTGGGCCTAAACAGGCAGTCAGACATCCCTTGAGGGGTTCCAGATTGCAGAGGGTGCAGGCCTCGCTGAGGGATACACACACACACACACACACACACACACACACACAGACACCAGTGCATGAATTTCGTGCACCAGGCCTCTAATTGATAGATAAATAAATAATAAACAGTGGTTTTTGTGCTTACAGCTGTAAACCTACTTTTGCCAACTCCTGTATATGTGTGTATATATATATATATATATATATATATATATATATATATATACACACACACACACACACTAGAGGCCCAGTGCAGAAATTTGTGCACAAGCTGAGGGGAGGGAATACGGGAGGTTGGCTGGCTGGCCCCGCCCCAAATTAGGCTGGTTCGCCATCCACAGTGCATGTCATGGCAACTGGTTGTTCCAGTAATTCTGGTCGTTGCAGTCATTCTGGTCTCTTGGCTTTTATATATATAGATTATATGTGTGTGTGTGTGTGTGTGTGTGTGTGTGTGTGTGTGTGTGTGTGTGTATTTAAATATCTATTTTAGTTCAGTAAAATCTATTTTTATTATTAAATTGAAATTGAAAAATAAGATAATTTCCATTTCAGAAAACTCTTTCCCCTAAATTGAGTCTCTTAAACATCTTTAGCATAAAAATATTATAGATATTATTTTGATTATATAGGAAATAACAATTATTAATTATTAAATATCTATTATGTGTTAGAAACTGAACTCAAAACTTTGAATTTTTACTGAGTGCTTAGAATAGCACTATCTTAATTACAGTTTTACTGTAGACCTCAAGATACAGAGAGTAACTATAAGCTTACTATCATAACAATACTATCATATTAAAATGAGGAGAAAGATTTGCCAAACTAAAAGTGTAAAAGGGTAAGGAGTATCACTGAACTATAAATGCACTCTAAAATTTTTCTTCTCTCATACTGCACTACTTTGTTTTTTAAACTTTTAATTTTATAAGAGGCCACAGATATTAGGCACTCTTTAGCAAACTCTCAAACCTAAGAAATGTTCTTCAATAGACTAAATAGCAGAATGACTGGTCTTTATGACACTCACTGACCACCAGGGGGGACACGGTCAACACAGGAACTGCCCTCCAGTGGTCAGTGTACTCCCACAGGGGGAGCACCGCTCAGCCAGAAACTGAGCTCACAACTGGCGAGTGCAGCTGTGGTGGCAGGAGCCTCTCCCACCTTCACAGCAGCACTAAGGATGTCCGACTGCTGGCTTAGACCCACTGCACTGTGGGGAGTAGGCCTAAGCTGTCAGTCGAACATCCCCTGTGGGCTCCTAGACTGTAAGAGGGTATAGGCCAGGCTGAGGGAACTCCCTGAGTGCATGAATTTTGTGTACGGGGCCTTTAGTTTTGAATGATAGCTTTGCTGGGTATAGTAATCTTGGTCCCAGATCTTTGCTTTCCATTACCTTGAGTACTTCATACCATTCCCTTCTGGCCTATAGAGTTTCTGATGAGAAATAAGGTGTCAGCCATATGGAAACTCCTTTGTAGGTATCAGATTTCTTGTCTATTGCTGCTAAGATCCTCTCTTTGTCTTTAATTTTTGGCATTTTAATTATGATGTGTCTGAGCATGGGCTTATTTGGGTTCTTCTTGTGTGGGGTTCTCTGTGCCTCCTGAACTTGTGTGACTTTTTCCTTTACGAGGTTAGGGAAGTTTTCTGCCATTGTTTCTTTAAACACCTTCTCTATGCCTTTCTCCCTTTCTGCCTCTTCTGGCCACCTGCTATTCTAATATTGTTACGTTTCATATTGTCCCACAGCTCCCTTAAGCTGTCATTCTGTTTTTTAATTTTTTTTTTCTTTCTGGTTTTCTGATTGAGTGATATTTTCAACTCTGCCTTATAACTCACTGATTTTATCCTCAGCTTCCATTAATCTGCTGTGTATTCCTTCCAATGTGTTCTTTATTTTTGTTATGTCTTTCTACATCTCAGACTATTCTTCTTTCATAGTTACTATATCTTTTTTCATGCTGTTGAGCATCTTTACCATCATTACTCTGAACTCTGTTTCAGATAAATTTTTTACCTCTGTTTTATTTATGTCTTATTTTGGAGAATTCTCTAGTTCTTTCATTTGGGGGTTCTTTGTCTCCTCATTTTGGTTGTCTCTTTGGGTTTGTGACTATGTATTAGGTAGAGCCTCCACACCTCACAATTTCTAGTGCAGGACAGTATAAAGGCTATTTTTGACTAATAGATCAGGCAGAGTCTCAAGGCATCCAGAGACCTCCTCTGTCTACAGACTGGTAAGATTCCTACTTGAATTGCACACCTCCACCCCCCCACCTCCCCCCGCCACAGGCAATTGTCCTCAGGTATAGCAAGAGTTTTTTTCAACAGTGTAGGCCAGTTGCTATTGGTCTAATTGTTATTTTTAATCTCTTAGGTGGCCTCAGGGCAAAGTGTTTTCCAATAGGGTGTGTCAACTTTCTTTCCCCCAGGCAAGGCAGATGTCTATGTTGGAAAGATGTCCTCTGCTGGGTGAGAGAATGACTCAGCACAGGAAACTTAGGGTGTCTGCCTTCTGAGCTCTGTCCCCTGAGTCCCCAGTCCTGGCTTCTGCCCTCACATCTCCAGTCCTCTTCACCCTCCCTCTGCTGGAGCACAAAATGGGTGGCTCCACAGGGAATTTTGTGCATTGGCCCTTTAAGAGGATGAATGAATTTTTAGCTGTTACTCTCTGGCAGACAGTATCCAGCTGCTTTTTACAGACAGATGTTATGTGGGTACCCTTCTAAGTTCTGTTGCTCTCTGCTGGGGGACCCACCTTGGGGATTAAATCCCATAGTTCTCAATGGCAACCCCTCACAGCTGAGATATCTCTCTGAGACTTCAGTTGCTCTCTTTGGAGCCTGGCCAGCCCTTTCTCGCCTCCGCCCCTCCTACCAGTCTCTATGCAGTCTCTACTTTTGGTCCTCAGGTGTCAGGGTTCTCTCCTGAGAGTTTTCTGTTGATTATTCAGGAAGTTTTTCTGAATTTTAGTTGTAATACTTGTTTGTTCCTGGGAGCATGTCTGTGCAGCACCCACTTACTCTGCCACCATTTTTAATCTCTGGGATTGTTTTATATTTCCTCCAAGTGAGCTACCTGCAAGGAAAATGCGATCCAACTGGGGTGTACTCTTTCTGACTTTCAGTTGTGAAAGAGATCTATGTGGTCAGACAGAGGAGATTCAGTGTCCTAAATTAATGGAACAGGTTGTGGGAAACCACTAATGGTAACAGGGAAAAGGCTCAGAATGTATCTTTCAAGAAAAGAATTATCTTTAACCATATGCTAAGCACAAAGACTGTCAGCGCCATCTCACAATATTGCTAATCAAATGTAGATTTATTTGCCTCTTAAGTTACAATTCTTTCCTCACTTCAATACTAAAAACATCTGAATCAGCCCAGAATTACAAATTCAAGGTAGGAAAAGAAAGAAAATGCATGCATTTCTTCATCACAGTAATCAATTTACTTTGAGAAATATAAGTATGGAAAAGAGAGAAATTTTACTTAGAATGAAGATTAAATTTTTATTTTTATTTTTTTTTTTGAAGATTAAATTTTTAATTATTTACTGGATAGACATATTAACTATTGAACTAATATATTCTTAAGATTTGAGGAATCAAATAACTTTTAATTACCTAAGAGTCATTAGAAGTCATGTCACCTATCCTAATTTTCATCTAAATGAGCATGTGTAGTAACATTTGAATGAATAGTGGGTAAAATAGTTTTTTTCCCTGCATATATCTAATAAGCTTCAATCTGTATATGAAATTTATATATTCTTTCTCTTCTAACCAGGCATCTACTCTAAATAGGCAAGCATAACTACCCCTAATTGAATAAATGAGGTAATTGAGGTTTAGTGTAATTAATTAAGTCAAGGATGCACAGTTGACAAAGATCAGAACAAATATTTTTAACCACTCTTCAATACAAACATACTCAGCTTTGGACATTTTATTTGTTACATTTACATATGTGCTTTGCATTTAAAATTGCTTTTTTATTACTATGAAGAAGATTATAGAGTGCAGGTAAAGGGGAAGTCTATTAATAGACACTGAAATGTGTCATATCAAGCAATGTGAAACACAGAAAGGTTGACAGAACTCAATATGTAATTCATCTGTCTATGTGTTTATCAATCCATCCATCCATCTATCCATTTTCTATTTTTAGCTCTACTAGAAGCCTGATACATGAAATTTGTGCAAGGGGATTGGTCCCCACAGCCGTGGCAGCTGCCTTGGCCCCCACCCACTGAGGCTTCATCCAGAAGGTCGTCTGGAAGGATGTCCAGAAGGACATCCAGTCTAATTAGCATGTTATGCTTTTATTGTTATAGATAATCTATTACTTTACATAATCTAAACATGATTTAGGTAGTATTCTACTCAAAAATATAATTCCACAAATTTTAAAAAGTCATTAATTTTTAGTCAAAATAAATTTATTTACAACATGAGCTTTCTATTGAGCAAAAGAGAAAAAGAGAGAAATCAACTCATGGACATGAAAGAACAGTGTGGAGATTGCCTTGGAGAGGGGGGATGTAAGGAGGTTCAGGAGGGTATAGGGGGGATAAATGTTGATGGATGGAGACTTGACTTGGGGTGTTGAATGCTCAAAGTATAATGTACAGATTATGGATGATATGCTGTAGAATTGTGCAAATGAAACCTGTATAATTTTGTTAACCAGTGTCACCGCAATAAATTCAATAAAAAGGAAAAAAATAGTAACAGCCATAAACTGGAAACAATCCAATGTCCTTCATTGGTTGAGTGTTTAAACAAATGATGGTATATTCATATCATAGACTATTACTCAGCAATAAAAAAAAAAAGTTATTTGCAACAACTTAAAAAAAGCCAGTTATAGTAGAATAAATTTTTAAAGTACTTTTATTTTAGGTGGCAACATTTAATTCAGTTTTTCTAAAGAGCATCTTTGTTCTTTACTTTTGGAGGGCAGGAGCCCTCATTCTGCTATTTAGTCCCCTCCCCCTTTTTTCTTTTAGTTTACTCATTACTGTCAAACTTGTGTGGTGTGCATTATCCTAATTTTCTCAAAATTGTGTTTACCCTTGTGACTCTTTTAATCCAAAATGAAAAGATACTCTTCCCATATTGAATTTTTTTACTTCATTATGAGTCCAATTTGACTTTAAAACAGATCATCTAAGAAGACAGGCAGTTTAACACTGTAAGACTCAGAGCTAAAAGTGAATATAGTTTTTAAAATCATTAAAGAAATTTAGGTTTGTTGTGGCTGCTTCAAATTTGGAGATACCTGCATTAAGTCAAAATACCAATTACATGAATAAAAAAGAGAGGCCGTTTTGGAGATACAACTGCTATATTAAGGAGTTGTTATTTCAGAATTGATTTTGGAAGTACCAAGTTAACTGTATTATAAATCTCATGGAGAGGCTACCTGTGTGAAAAAATAATCTTGTTTCTTCATCTCAATGGTAGCTAAATGGATGTTTGATTTATAAACATGTTTTAAACTCTACATATTTGTTTCATGCATTTTTATAAGAATGTTATGTTTCATATATGTTTCATATATATATATACATATATATATATATATATATATATATATATATATACTGAATGTTATGTTTCATATATATGTTTCATATATATATATATATATACTGTAGGAGAAACCATAAGGACCCTAAGGAAAAAAAGATGTATGTAGCCCAGCTGGTATGGCTCAGTAATTGAGCATGGACCTATGAACTAGGAGGTCATGGTTCGATTCCTAGTCAGGGTATGTGCCCAGTTGTGGGCTTGATCCCTGGTGGGGGACATGCAGGAGGCAGTCAATCAATGAGCCTCTCTCAATATTGATGTTTCTATCTCTCTCTCCCTCTCCCTTCCTTTCTGAAATCAATAAAAATATTTAATAAAAAAGATGTACGTATAAAAGCAATTGAGGGAATATGATAGAAAATTATGAACAAAGATAAAGTGGTAAATTCAACAAAAACAATTATCATGAGAGTGCCATGTTCTATTAACCTCTTAGAGTGGGGTGAACATATTCAAAGTTTATTATCCAAGTTATGTATATGTCATCATAGAAAGGCCATGTATAAATGCCCCCAAATATAATTTTAAAGTAGTGTCTGAATAATATTTTATGTGTTTCACTTCACTATTTGCTGGTACAATGAGCTACTTATATATCTATAAGATGCTCCACAATTTTGGTCATTAAAATATGCATGTATTTTTTAAATATAAGTATGGAGAAATTAAATGTACTAAATATAAGAACAGAAGCCAATATTTATGGCCAAATTCTGTGCCTGTTTCTCATAAATAATAATCTATCTTTTATTTATATAATTATTTTTAAAAAATATTTTTATAGATTTTTTTAGAGAGAGAGGAAGCAAAAGTGATAGAGAGATGGAAACATCGATGAGAGAAAAACATTAATTGACTGCCTCCTGCATGCCCCTACTGGGGAATCAGCCCTAAAACTGGGCATGTTTCCTGACCACTGGGAATCAAACCAGGGACTGCCTGGTTCATGGGTCAATGCTCAACCACACTAAACCACACTGAATGGGCCCATATAATTTATATAGTGATTTTACACATATGATATACAGTTACATAATGAATTTTAAAACATTGGCAGAACTTTATGCTTAAAAGGCTCTTATTCAGTTGTCACATTTATATTTCCAGAGGTTAACCTTTAATGAAAACTATTTTAAATCATTTCAGACATTATATTTTCTATTACTGAAAATCACCTGATTCTATTTGATTTGTCAACATTGAAATCCACAATTGAATTTTGATTGTTTATTACTTTCCCTGATATTGTTTGTGGTTATATTTGTAAATAAATGTATATGTTTTCTATTTATATGTAAGAAACACATTTCATGTTATATTAGAAAATCAGCCAAGCTGATGTATTTATGACTAATGACAGTTTAGATCAGAATAACCAATCTTCCAACAGAAATTACTTAGTAAATAATCACATGCACTATTCAGAAGTAAAGAAAGCTTAGAGATAATATGATCAATACCTTAATTCCACATAGGTAATAGCAGTAATAGTGATGAGGATCATGATAATGAATGCTTATTCTGGGCAACAATAATACCAATTTTACCTCAATTATTTCTAAAATAGTTTTAATAGAAGTTCTTGCAGTAAACCAAGGAGAATGTAGCAGGCTGCCAGACATCTTCCCCAAGGTGGTAGTAATGGTTAATTTGCCACTATCCAAATGATCCTCAGCCAAAATGAATTCTTAACTATTGGGATAAGTCAGTCTCACGTGGGCAAACATATCTAGCTTAATTCACAGAAACCAATATAGAATAACAGAAGCTAATAATCCTATATAATAAAGAGGTAATATGTAAATTGACCCTCATGCTGTCACAAGATGGCTGCCCTGCCCAACCCCTCCCCTGGCCCCACCCCTGATCAGCCTCTTCCACTGCAATTGAAGATGGGGTGGCTAGCCAACCCCCCACCCCCCCAGACTCCTCACCCAGGCTGGCCACGCCCCATGCTTTCCCGGGGCTGGGGGTACCCCAGGCAGGCTGCAGGCACGGCATTGGTCAGAGGCAAAGGTCCTGGCTGTCCCTGGCCTAGAGAGTCCAGAAAACCTCAGCATTGACCAAAGACCAAGACCGAGTTGAAAGGTCCCTGCCGGCACTTATGTCTCAAATTGCCAGGAGGAGGCAGAGCGTCTTGAACCTGCAACCCTGGCTTCTGCACACCAAGCCTTGGGGCTCACCACACTGGTGGTACCTGTGGGTGAAAGGGGGAGAGCAGGGAGCTGGGGTGCAGAGCTGGGAGGGGCCTAGAGTCTTTGGGAGCAGCCCGCCTGCCAAGGTTGCTGTGATCCGCACACTCGGGCTTGGTCAAAGCCCTTGGTCAAAGCCCTTGGTCAGCTCTGCCGCTTGTCTTCCAGGTGCGGCTTGTCCTGAGCCAGCTGGCATTGCGCTCAGAGAAGCAGCTGTCACTGGACTCCGTTAAATAAGAGAAATCAAAGAGCCAAGAGTAAATATCCTCCCAGCCCCTTCCTACCCACTGGGTGAGGAGGCTGGGGATGGGGGTAATTGAAAAATTGCTGCTGCTTTGCAGTTTATAATGAAAAGACTCCTGCTATGTAGAGAGGAGAGCTGATTCATTTCCACCAACACCTGGCGTGTTCCCTGCCCCAGCCCTGAAGCCTGACAGCACCTAGCAAAGGTGTGTCCGCACCTTGCTGGCCTGGCTCCTGGAATGTTGGGCGCAAGCTTGAGCTGCATTGATTAAAAAAAAAAAAGTAAAGATTGAAAAACACCTCTTTGTACTCAAATGGCGCTATAAAATGCAGATTACAGCATTTGATTTTGTCTTCTGTGTTGATTTTGAGGCAGAGCACAAATAGGTTCATGGGAAAAGCAGAAAAAACAAAGGGAAAGGGAGAGGATTCTGCCATCCACAGCACCAAATGTTGTTTTTTGGGGCCAGTTGGACACTTCTATTATAGAGAAAGGGCAAATAGCAATGTTAAAGTACTTCCTCTAGTTAATTCCATTTTAATGTGCACAAATTTTGTGTACCGGGCCACTAGTTAATATATAATAAGAAAAATGACTATTAGTAGACCAGAGATCTAATTAGTTCGTTGTCTAGCTATGAGCAAACTAAATGTGAAGTTAAATTAAAAACAAAGTTGAACAAGAAATTTGGATTATTGGAGTTTGTTTCATATTCCTTATAGCCCTTGATGTAGATCAATGGCTAAAAGTATATCCTTTTAAAATATAGAGTATTAATAGAAAGTTTAAGAAATAGTAAGGTCAATGGACCAGGAGATGTTTTCCATTGAAAATACAGTTTATTGGTCATATTTCCCACAAGGCAAGGACACGCCATGCTAAGGACCACATAGGACAAAAGCAAGTTTGGTGGCATTCAGGTTGGGGTAACTGTGGGCAAAATGTTCATTGTGGTTTTCAAAGGAATGAACAGGCAAATGGGGGTAAACAACAGTCTTAGGATTGGCTAGTTTGAATAATTTCAGTGGCTCTGTCTGGTACTAGGATGACGAGGGAAGGTATAGTATAATGACCCAGAGAATGAGGGCCCAACAAGAGAAGTGAGTTGGAATATATGCTCTAGATTAGTGGGTTTGTATTTATTTGAAAAGCACACCCCAGGAGGAGGATGCTTCCTGAAGAGGGAGGCAAGGCAGGCATAATGCCAAGATGAGGCGACTGCAGCATATCAGGTCGTCCCGACAAAGCATGTACAGATTATGTACATCGGGTACAGGTAAAACATCAAATTTACAGAAGCTGAAAACATGGTTAAGGCAATCTGTACAGTTGAAATGAATACATTACTCTTTCCTGGGTATATCAGACACTGTCTGCGCACAGATACAGTGTCCCCTGTGACTCAATTTTTAATTTTCTGTTTCCATTTCTGCTCCACCCCTTTGAGAAAGAAGTATTTTTTAAAAAAATATTTCCATTTAATAGTTTGGCTCAGAATCTTGATTTTTCTTAAGGTAATCTTCAATTCATTATATTAATGTAACAGTTTATTTATCAAAAGGCAACTCTCTAGGTTTAATAATTTATCCAAAGTAAGTGATAATGATTCAAACTCAGATATGAGTAAGCCCAAAGACTGTGCTTTACATTTTTTATAAATGTTATCTTTTCTTGATTGTTCTTCTTATGCAAGTATCATATCCAATTTAATCAATTGTAAAATGTTTATAATTCCAGGTACAAATAAGATTGAATATCTTTTATTTTTATTCTCATTAAGAATTCCAACAACTCCCTCTTGAGATTATTCCTGCATAGATTCTTCTTGAATTACCCAAAAACTCTAGGGATATATTAAATCCACAAAGGGATATATTCTCTAAAGATGCCAGACCTGAGGATCATTAGAGTTTAACAAGGTCACCAAGGTGGAGTGTGTGTGTGTGTGTGTGTGTGTGTGTGTGTGTTGTTCTAAATGTTTTGCTTCTTACTGCTACAGAGTATCTGTATTAAAGCTCAGGCTGCTGAATTTTTATGAATGATTTTCTTCTCTGAAGCAATACTAGTACAGGCTATCCCACTCCTGCAGCGGGCCCATAAAGTAACTCAATTGGATACTTATCATTTGTTCAAATGACATGTATCCAGCTATGGGAGTTCTAATGCGATTCATCCACAGACATTCACTGCTACTAGTAGAACCAGCATTCTCCCATAAAAGCTATACATTGGGCTTTCTTCCTTGGAATAGATTTCTTCTTTCTGTAAAGAAAATAGGGAGAGAGGTTTATCTATTTATCTAAACTTAGAGATGTACTTATCATGCCACCCAGAAATTCCACTCTTCGTTATTTAACAGAGAAATAAAAATATTTATATCTACAAAAAATGTATAGAAATGCTTTATTGCAGCTTTATTAAAGAAAAGAACTAGTGCCAACACAAAATGCCATTAACAAGTAAAATGGGTTAAAAATGAGGAATGTATAATGACTCAACAGTGAAAAGAAACAAACTACCAATACATGCAACCCCATGAATTCACCTAAAATATATTTTGCTGAGCAAAAGAGAAGATACTGTGAAATTCAATTACTGCATATTTTTATACCAGTGCAGGAAAAACTATTCTATAGTGAACAAAAACAACTTAGTTTTTGTTGTGCCAGGGTAGGAAAAAATAAGTGAATTTGGAAAATAAATTGAGGGCAGTAAATATTAATTAACTCATTTTGATATTGAGTGAATAAAAATTTAAAAAATTATTGAATTCTTTAAAAAACCATTTTGTAAAATCTTTCTATTTCTGAAAAATAATATCTAAAGAAGCTTTCTTAATTATTTTTTTCTCAAATTTGATCTTTTTAGTTTTTAAAATTGTTCATTAAAATATAGTTGAGCCCTAGTCAGCTTGGCTCGGTGGATAGAGCATTGGCCTGTGGACCAGAGGGCCCCAGGTTTCATTCCAGTCAAGGGAATGTAACTTGGTTGCAGGGTCCTCCCCAGCCCAAGCCCTGGTCAGGGCTCATGCAGGAAGTAACCAACTGATAGGTTTCACATCAATGTTTCTCTCTGTCTTTCCCTCTCTCTTCCATTCTCATTAAAAATCAATGGAAAAATATCTTGGGGGTGAGGATTAACAAAAAGAAAACAAAAAAATATATACATAGTTGGGATGTAATATTATATTAGTTTCATATTTACAACATAGTGATTTGACATGTATATACCTTAAAATGTGATAAGTCCAATAATCATCCATCACTGTGAAGTTATTTCAGTATTATTAACTACTAGAGGCTTGGTGCACAAATTCGTGCATGGGTGGGGTCCCTCAGCCTGGCCGGAGATTGGGGCCGATCGGAGTGGGGCCGACTGGCCAAGGGGAAGGGCTGTGGGAGATTGGCCATCCCTGGGAGGTTGGCTGTGGGAGCACACTGACCACTAGGGTGCAGCTCCTGCATTGAGCATCTACCCCTGGAGGTCAGTGTGTGCCATAGCAACCAGTTGGGAGGTCGTTTGGTCATTCAGTTGCTTAGTCTTTTATATATATAGACTAGAGGCCCAGTGCACGAAAATTTGTGCACTCGGGTGGGAAAGAGGGGTCCCTCAGCCTGACCTGTGCCCTCTCGCAGTCTGGGACCCCTCGGGAGATAAAGACCTGCTGGCTTAGGCCTGCTCCCAGGTGGCAGAGGGCAGGCCCAATCCCTAGGTGCAGCCCCTGGTCGGGCTCACAGCAGGGCTGATTGGGGAGTTGGGGCGCCGCCCCCTGCCATGCACAGAGCAGGGCGGATTGGGAGGTTGCGATGTGACCCTCAGTCACGCTCAGGGTAGGGCCGATTGGGGGGTTGGGGCACCGCCCCCTGTCACACTCAAGGCAGGGTCGATGGGGAGGTTGCGGTGCCACCCCCTGTCATGCACAGAGCAGGGCCAATCCGGGGGTTGAGGAGCTCCCCCCATCACTCACAGAGTAGGGCCCTTAGGGGAGTTGGGGCACCGCCCCCGTCACACTCAGGGCAGGGCTGATGGGGAGGTTATGGCTCTACCCCGTCACACACAGAGCAGGGCCCATGGGGGGCGGTTGGGGCATCGCCTTCTATCACCCACAGAGCAGGACCAATCAGGGGGTTGGGGCACCGCACCCTATCACACACAGAGCAGGGCTGATCAGTGGTTGGGGAGCTCTCCCCTATCAGTCACAGAGCAGGGCTGATCAGGGGGGTGGGGCACCTTCCCCTGTCACGAACAGAGCAGGGTGGATAGGGAGGTTGTGGCCCTGCCCCCTGTCACACACAGAGCAGGGTGGATAGGGAGGTGTGGCCCCGCCCCCTGTCACACACAGAGCCGCAGGACGATCACGGGGTTTGGGCGCTGCCCCCTGTCATGCTGATCCCGGTGCTGGGATGCCTCGTGGCTCCGCTGATCCCGGTGCTGGGAGGCATATTACCCTTTTACTATAGGATAGTGGCCTGGTGCATGGGTGGGGTCGGCTTGTTTGCCCTGAAGAATGTCCTGGATCAGGGTGGGGGTCCCCACTGGGGTGCCTGGCCAGCCTGGATAAGGGGATGATGGCTGTTTGCAGCTGGTCACACACCCTTCAGGGTGGTGGTCCCCACCGGGGTGCCTGGCCAGTCTGGGTGAGTGGCTGAGGGCCGTTTTCAGGCTGGCGGGTGACTGAAGCTCCCAACTGCTCCTTTTTTTCTTTTTTTTTTTTATTCTGGGCCAGCTTTAGTCTGAGCCTTGGCTCCAGCTCTTAGGCCTCCGCTGCTGAAAGCAGGTTTCTGGCCTTTGTTTATCTTCCATATTTGAAACAATGTTGCGATCCTGCTGGCTGAAGCCTGGCCGACTAAAGCAGGTTTCTGGGGTTTTGTTTAGCTTCTATATTTGTAACATAGTTGCTTAGAGTTGCAGCTCAGAGGCCGGCAGCAGCAGGCGGGGAACGTTCGAGTCCTCCGTCACTGAAGCAAGCAAGCCTCATGTTTGCTTTAAGCTGCCTGGCTGCCGGCCGCCATCTTGGCTGGCAGTTAATTTGCATATCGCCCTGATTAGCCAATGGGAAGGGTAGCGGTTGTACGCTAATTACCATGTTTCTCTTTTATTAGATAGGATATTCCTGGTGTTGGACACTACATCCCCTAACTTATTTTAAAATGGGAAGATTTTACCTTTTCTTTCCCTTCACCTTTTTTCAGCCATCTCTTCCCCTCCTTCCACTATGGCAACCTTTAGTTTGTTCTCTGTATCTATGAATCTGTTCTTTTTTATTTGTTTGTTTGTTTGTTTGTGTTAGATTCCATATATCAGTGAAATCATATGGTATTTGGCTTTCTCTGTCAGATTTATTGCACTTAGTACAATAATCTCTAGTTCATCCATATTGCTGCAATTGGCAAGGTTTCATTCTTTTTGTTGCTGAGTAATATTCATACTATATGACTATTCACATAGGGTGCATATATATTTTTAAATTAGTTTTCATTTTCTTCATATAATGCATATAAAACATAATTTAATTTATATGGTCATGTTGACTACTACTAAGATATCAGAGTTAAGTATACTCCAAATGAAATAAGCTGTGTAGTTAAAACATTTATATTCCCAATACATTTGTATTAAATTTTCAGTTAGTATGTCACTTAAAACAGAAGAAACTTCAAATAACTCTCTTTCACATTTAAAGAATAAATATCAACAATTTATTTTATACACTAATTTATCTTTAATAATTATAGACATTATACAATTTATATTATTAATACATTTTGCTTCTAGCAATGTTTAAAAAGTATAAATGTTTTACTAATAAACAAATTAGGCCTATTCAGTTTCACTGGTGCTATGTAACTTGGAGTTACTTCTTTATGTCAAAGCTTTAAGAGGCACTCAATTGAAATATCATCAAGCTATTAATTAAACCTCATAACCAATTTAGGTTAATTAGGGTAAACATAAGTTTGAAATATGCCAGACATTAAATGCAGTATTGTTTCCTTATTTCAAACAAGAGCCAACAAATGGCTAACAGCTTCCTGACCTGATATTCTGCCAGATGTCCAGATTTAGTAAACACTAAGTATTTATGTAAAAATAACATATTACTCATATGAAAATGAACATTGCAAAGAACTAGAAAACTATCCCTTTCCTAGTTTAATTATTTCTTCTACTACATCATATATATTAATTTTCCAGGCGCCCCTACTTTTAATTATGCATATTCAATCTATGTTTATATTACCACATATCTTTAATTTATGGACTTCAAATTAATTGGGCATTTACCTTAGTCCTATGATTTTACTTCGATGTAACTTTTAATGAAATCTTCTCATCAAATTATACAAATTTACCCAAAAATTAATAGCTAGATAAAAATAAATTTATATAAACATTCAATAAAATTGAATAATTTCTATTCATAATTAGATATACAACAATTTACAGGAAATAGTTTTGACTACAAAATGTAATTTCCATTTAAAAGTGAAAATAATCTTTATTTTCTTTATTTTTAATAAATGGAAATACATAGGTGTATATAAGTCTAAATCCACTCATATATCTTATCTCAAAGTAATCATCTACTAGAGAGGATGGTATTTAAATTTCAATTTTTAGAAGGCATATACACTCATGAAACCAAAATAAATTATTCAAATAGGGTTTGTTGGGTCACACCAATATTTTTATTTAAAAAAGTATTCTATATGAAGTACAATTCCTATTCTTGTTATATCACAAGTTTAAGGTTAATGGAAAACATTGATACTTTTTCTCTATTGACAAATAAAAATATATTCCATTAGGTTTTATAATTTGCTCCCCCTCCACATATACAAACTCTATTTCTTTCCTTTGGAATACTTAGTTTTTTCATATAAATTGGTATTTCACTTATCCTGGGTGTAGAAATCTGCAAGATGACATTCAACTTGCTTCTGGAGGCAAGTGTATTTCTAACACCTGTCAAATTTTCCAGAAAAAGGAATATCTATAATGTCTCCTCTGTCTGAATATGCCATCTGACACCTTCTCTCAGGGAAGTGTCAGACTACATCCCAGGAGATAAATGTGTCCAGATTCTTAGCAGGAGATGTTTCCGCTAGGTGTTAGTGTACCTGCAGAATTTATTCTCAGTAATAGGTGACTAATCATGCAGCTATTTTGCTTTTGAGGAATCATTTTTTAAAATATATTTTATTGTTTTGTTTTTTTTTTTTACAGAGAGGAAGGGAAAGGGATACAGAGTTAGAAACATCGATGAGAGAGAAATATCGATCAGCTGCCTCCTGCACACTCCCCCACCGGGGATGTGCCCACAACCAAGGTACATGCCCTTGACCGGAATCAAACCTGGGACCCTTGAGTCTGCAGGCCTATGCTCTATCCGCTGAGCCAAACCGGTTAGGGCGAGGAATCATTTTTAAAGACTAAGTGTATCCGTCTGAGTTCAATGAGTCTATCAGTAATTCAGGGAAAGTTTACTACAAATTATAATTAAGCAATGATAGCTGAATAACTACAAAGATGGAAAGAGACTCTCAAGAGTATCCTAGGTCTTAGGGAAGAGTTCCTAAGGAAGGACAAACTTGGGGGGACTTCAGATCTCATGAAAGAAGGTATGATCCCAAGCCTCTGAATGGATGGTGGAGCTGTTCACTGAGTATAGTTACAGTGCAAGCAGGAAAACACTCTCTAGTACTCAGGTGAGCCAAGTTGATGGGCAGTATGCAGAGTGAATGAGGATGCCACAGTGAGTCCCAAGCCCAGAGCACAGGGTGTCTGTAGCGGGCAGACCACAAAAAACAAAATTCCAGGTCACAGGTCAGCGAGCCCCATCGATGGGCATGCAGGGTGTGTTCAGGCATTGCTGCAAGTATTGCTGAACTGGGACATTTAAAAGACCTCACCATGCAGCTCTGCAGGAATCTAGCACACCTCTTTGTCAGTGTGGGCCTGGGTCAGCTTTGAACAAGACTAGTCCAGGTCACTGTCAGGATGAAGGTCAGGGGGAGGTCTTGCTAAATGACCTGCAGGGCCCCTGAAATGAATGCATCTGGGCCTGATAAGATAGTACAAGGAATAGGGACCTTGTTTGAATCTTCCTCAATCTCCCTCCCTCCTCTCTTTTTCTTATGTGTGTATATATGTGTGTGTGTTTGCTGTGATTTTTCCTTGCCTTTTTCTCCATTCTAACCAACATTGCAATCATTGAGCTCCTTTTACAGGATTATGGCAGTTTTCTGGGTTTGTTTCTAAAATTTTGAGTCCACAGACTCAAAATTAGGCCTCAGGGACTTGGTTTCTCTGAGACTGAGGTGGAAAGTAGAAGCAAACTTCAAAGGCAATGGCTGTGTGCAACCTAGGCATGGGGGTTTCCCAGCCCTGCAAAAGTTATGAGGGCCAAATGTGGCATGGAAACAGGATGTTAACAGACTACATGGAGAGCTAGACAATGAAGCTGTATATAGAATTTTAAGAGATGAGATAGCAGAGTTTTCACCCAATTTTTATGATATTAAATAAACATCTAGTATTCTGATGTGGCCCTAGGAAAATAAAGGTGGCCTTATCAATAACAAAGATAAAATATTTAAAAAAAAAAACTTGGCAGAAAACAAAACAAAACAGGTTTGAGTAAGAACTATTCCGACTGAGAAGAAATGAAATTAAACTGTTTTTGTGGACTGAGTTTCATGCATGCTGTGTCTTTATAGTTGTCTGTACTCTATGATACATGAGGTGGGAATTTCTAAGATTTGTGAAGACATTTATATTTATCTATTAATGTCCTGAACTCCTCTTCTTGAGACACTGCATAAACATTGGGATAAAAATAATTACATACCTCTCTCTCTCTCCCTCCCCTCCTCTCTCTCTCTCTCTCTCTCTCTCTCTCTCTCTCTCTCTCTATATATATATATATATATATATATATATATATATATATATACAAGATGGCATTCAAACTGCTTCTGGAGGCAGATATACCAGAAAAAGGAATATCTATAATGTCTCTTCTGTCTGAATATATATATATACTAGAGGCCCGGTGCACAAATATTTGTGCACTCGGGGGGGGGGGGGTCCCTCAGCCCGGCCTGTGCCCTCTCGCAGTCAGACCCCTCGAGAGATAACAACCTGCAGGCTTAGGCCTGCTCTCGGGTGGCAGAAGGCAGGCCGAATCCCTAGGTGCAGCCCCTGGTCGGGCTCATAGCAGGGCCAATTGGGGAGTTGGGGTGCCGCCTCCTGTCATGCACAGAGCAGGGCGGATCAGGAGGTTGCGATGCCAACGTCAGTCACACTCAGGGTAGGGCCGATTGGGGGGTTGGGGCACCACTCCCTGTCACACTCAAGGCAGGGTCGATGGGGAGGTTGCGGCCCCATCCCCTGTCACACACAGAGCAGGGCCCATCTGGGGGTTGGGGAGCTCACCCCTGTCATGCACAGAGCAGGGCCAATCAGGGGGTTGGGGCTCTGCCCCCTGTCACACACAGAGTAGGGCCGATAGGGGAGTTGGGGCACCGCCCCCTGTCACACTCAGGGCAGGGCAGATCAGGGGGTTGGGGCGCCACCCTCTATCACCCACAGAGCAGGGCCGATGAGGGGGTTGGGGCACCGCCACTGTCACACTCAGGGCAGGGCCGATGGGGAGGTTATGGCTCTACCCCATTACACACAGAGCAGGGCCCGTGGGGGGCGGGGGGGGGGTGTTGGGCACCACACCCTGTCACACACAGACCAGGGCCGATCAGGGGTTTGGGGAGCTCCCCCCTATCAGGCACAGAGCAGGGCTGATCAGGGGGTTGGGGCGCCTTCCCCTGTCACGAACAGAACAGGGCGGATAGGGAGGTTGTGGCCCCGCCCCCTGTCACACACAGAGCCGCAGGACGATCACGGGGTTTGGGCGCTGCCCCCTGTCATGCTGATCCCGGTGCTGGGAGGCCTTGCGGCTCCACTGATCCCGGTTCTGGGAGGCATATTACCCTTTTACTATATAGGATATAGGCCTGGTGCATGGGTAGGGCTGGCTGGTTTGCCCTGAAGGGTGTCCTGGATCAGGGTGGGGGTCCCCACTAGGGTGCCTGGCCAGCCTGGGTAAGGGGATGATGGCTGTTTTCAGGCCGACTGAAGCTCCCAACTGCTCCTTTTTTTTTTCTTTTTTTTTATTTATTCTGGGCCAGCTTCAGCTCTGGCTCCAGCTCTGAGGCCTCTGCTGCTGAAAGCAGGTATCTGGTTTGTTTGTGTTCTATAATTGAAACAATGTATAACTCCAGCTCTGAGATCCGGGGGCTCGCTGAAAGTAGGTTTTTTGGGGTTTTTTTTAGCTTCTATATTTGTTACAATGTTTCTTAAACTGCAAGCTCAGAGGCCAGCAAGGCAGGCGGGGAACGTTGGAGTCCTCCGTCACTGAAGCAAGCAAGCCTCATGTTATTTTCAAGCTGCCTGGCTGCCGGCCGCCATCTTGGCTGGCAGTTAATTTTCATATCACCCTGATTAGCCAATGGGAAGGGTAGTGGTCATACGCTAATTACCATGTTTCTCTTTTATTAGATAGGAATATGAATATATATATATATAAAACAAGTTGATTACAATATAGAAGGAAAATATTAATCAGAAAATGTTAATATTTGTGTGCATATATATATATATATGCATATATACAAATACCCACATATCCTATATAATAAAAGGCCAATATGCAAATCAACCAAATGGCAGAACAACTGGTCCCTATAATGCTCACTGACCACCAGGGGACAGATGCTCAATACAGTAGCTGCCCCTTGGTGATCAGTGAGCTCCCACAGGGGTAGCGCCACTCAGCCAGAAGCAGGGCTCACAGCTGGTGAGCTTAGCGGAGGTGGCAGGAGCCTCTCCTGCCTCTGCAGCAGTGCTAAGGACTCCTTGGGGGATGTCTGACTATGGGCTTAAGGGAGCAGGCCTTAGCCTCCAGTCAGACATCCCCCAAGGGGTCCCGGACTGAGGGAGAGCACAGGCCGGGCTGAGGGACCTCCCTTCGCCCCAGTGCACAAATGTTGTGCACCGGGCCTCTAATTATATATATCACACACGCACACAAAACACAAGGCTTTTGAGCCAGGGAGGCAGTGTATTTCTTACTACAGAATTAGCAGCCAAAGCAGCATATTGTGTCAGCTTTCATATCCTGATCCCCATAGGGTGTGCTACGAAGGCCAGATATTGTCTCTACATGCAACAGGGTGCATTATACAAAGGGAATCCTGGATTTCAGAAGACTACTATTTTTCACAAGGCTGCTGGTCCATCTAAACTTCCTTTTTCCATTGAAAAAGAGAGACAGAGAGAGAGAGAGAGAGAGAGAGAGAGAGAGAGAGAGAGAGAGAGAGAGAGAGAATATATAGGTAGATGATAGATATATACTGGTAGGTAGGTAGGTAGGTAGAGATAGATGATAGATGATAGATAGATAGATAGATGATAGATAGATAGATAGATAGATAGATAGATAGATAGATAGATGATAGATAGATAGATAGATAGATAGATAGATAGATAGATAGATAGATGATAGATAATATATTAGATGATAGATAAAGATAGATGAGAGAGAGAGAGAAAGCAAATAATCTCTGGGGAACAGATAGGAGCCATCTCTAGGGTTATTAGTCTCTAGAATGTAAGCAAACATCTGTGGAAAACAATTTATCTCTAGTATCATGGGACATCTCTAGGTAGGAATGTCTGGAGGGATAACACAGCTTCCAAGGCTGTCTGTCTGTCATTGAAATGTGTCCTTTGCTTAGAAGGCCTGAATCATTAGAAATCCATGGGAAAGCCATGGAAGATTGTCTTCCAACAGGAAAATCAACAGATAAGTCTTGCTAGAAGTGCAATCATGAAGATATTTACAAGTTGGTGCTCTTAAGTCACTTATATGTGGATAGGTGATTGGGAGGTACCAAATTTGAGTATTTAGTCAGAGGGTTAGAAGACATACTTATTCAAGTTATTAAAAGGAACACACACACACACACACACACACACACACACACACACAAAACAAAACAAAACAGAACACATAGAGGAGTAATGTGATCAAAGGTGAGAAGTGTTGATGTGTGCCAAATACTGTAGGGCATTGTAGGCCCTAAACGTACTTTGGAAATACTATTAAAATACAGGGCACTATTAAATTATTTTAAGTGTTAGAATACAGATAAGTGTTATTAAAAGAGTACCTCATCTGTAATAAAGAATTTATTTTTGGCCCTATCTGGTTTGGCTCAGTGGACAGAGCATAGGCTGAATGAAAGGTCCTGGGTTTGATTTCGGTAAAGGGCACATGCTCAGGTTGCAGGCTCAATCCCCAGTAGGGGTTGTGCAAGAGGCAGCTGATCAATGATTCTCTCTCATCATTGATGTTTCTCTCTCTCTCCCTTCCTCTCTGAAATCAATAAAAATATATTTAAACAATGTTTTTAAGTGAATTTAAAAAAGAATTTATTTTGTGTTGAACTGATTAAAATGTGTATGAGAAAACCAGTTAAATATAAATAAGAACATTAGTGTACTCTAGGTCAAGGTAGAAATCACCCAGACTAGGCTGCTGACACAGGAGATGGATTACTTTTCTCAAACCCAGGCATAGAAATTACACCAAACCTAATATGGTGGTAATTTTCCCATACATATGTTAACATTTCTGGAAAATATTACAATTATATTTTTTTCTGTTGTGATGGTCACAGTTATATAGAATATCAAAATCTCAACTCCAGGACTCTTGGAGGCGTTTCGGGGATGGAAAAAATCAAAGCAGAGGAAGGACATAAAGGGCTGGTGAGAAAAGCAAGTGAGTATAATAAACACAAACCACTGCAATTAAGTGGGCTCTATGACTCAGGAAACCACTCACATCTAGTATGACAGATGTTCTATAAATCATTTAGAAATTGAGGAGTTAGTGAATAGGTTGCGAAAGACCTGGTTCCATTATTAGTTTTGTGCACTTTGACGCAGGAATCCAGTGAACCGCTGAAGGGTGCAGGAAACATCAGGTCCTCCAGGAGAATGGTTAAAAGGTGACATATGGGTTGATATCCCTGCCAAGTGCTGACCCTTAGGATAGGACTTTTTTTTTGCATCGATGTAAAAGAAGTACACACTAGGAACCATAGGGCAGACCTAGCATTTCATGGATTACCTACCTCAAAACCACTGTACACAGCTATCATTGTAAAATGTATTACATTCTCAAAGGAACTTTTTATGTGAATAACATTATTTATAGTTTATTTTGGTTTCAAAAATAATTTCACATTTATTAAAATTACAAATTCAAAATTTAGCTTTTTATTAAGCTTCTAAGTTCTACATATGAAAATTATGTTTCTAAGTCTAATAAAATTTACTGCCTATTTTAATGGGCCTCTAAATAGTGTTTGGTCCTATTTACAAACTTAATTAAATACCTTCAACATTTTAAATGACATTTGTAAATGATACTCTGGTTTCTCTTCAGATCGCATAAATCTTTCACCTTTTACTAAAGATTTCCGTGGAGAGGAACAATTCTGAGTTTATACTCAATTTTTTGAGGCCTTGCCTTGGCAGGGCTAATCTTATGGTTATAAGAAAAGACACCTTCGCCGAAACTGGGTTCGATTCCGGTCATGGGCGTGTGCCTGGGTTGCGAGCACATCTCCAGTGGGAGATGTGCAGGAGGAGGCTGATCGATGTTTCTGACTCTCTATCTCTCTCCCTTTCTTTCTGTGAAAAAAATATATATATATATTTAAAAAATAAATAAATAAATAAATAAATGACATTTGTAATTTTTTAAAAATTTTTTTCAATTAAATCTTTATTGTTCAGATTTTTACATTAGTTACTCTTTTTTCCCACCATAATCCCCTCCACCCAGTTCCCTCCCCACCCACTGTCCTCATCTATAGGTGCACGATTATTGTCCAATCTCTTCCCTCACCCCCACAGACCTCCCCCCCAAGAATAGTCAGTCCATTCCCTTTCTATGTCCTTGATTCTATTACAAGCACCAGTTCATACTGTTCATCAGATTATTATTCACTTGATTTTTAGATTCACTTGTTGATAAATGTGTATTTGTTGTTCATAACTTGTATCTTTACCTATTTCTTCTTCTTCTTCTTCTTAAAGGATACCTTTCAGCATTTCATATAATACTGGTTTGGTGGTGATGAACTCCTTTAGCTTTTCCTTATCTGTGAAGCTCTTTATCTGGCCTTCACTTCTGAATGATAGCTTTGCTGGATAAAGTAGTCTTGGTTGTAGGTTCTTGGTATTCATCACTTTGAATATTTCTTGCCACTCCCTTCTGGCCTGCAAAGTTTCTGTTGAGAAATCAGCTGACAGTCGTATGGGTACTCCCTTGTAGGTAACTGATTTTCTTTCTCTTGCTGCTTTTAGGATTCTCTCTTTGTCTTTTGCTCTTGGCATTTTAATTATGATGTGTCTTGGTGTGGTCCTCTTTGGATTCCTTTTGTTTGGGGTTCTCTGCGCTTCCTGGACTTGGAAGTCTATTTCTTTCATCAGGTAGGGTAAGTTTTCTGTCATTATTTCTTCAAATAGGTTTTCAATATCTTGCTCTCTCTCATCTTCTGGCACCCCTATAATTCGGATGTTGGTACGCTTGAAGCTGTCCCAGAGGCTCCTTACACTATCTTCGTATTTTCGGATTCTTTTTTCATTTTGCTTTTCCGGTTGGGTGTTTTTTGCTTCTTCATATTTCAAATCTTTGACTTGATTCTTGCGACCCTCTGGTCTGCTGTTGGGAGTCTGTATAATATTCTTTATTTCAGTCAGTGTATGCTTAATTTCTACTTGGTTCTTTATCACAACATCGAGGGTCTCATTAGATTTCTTGAAGATCTCACTACATTTATCCGCGGTCTCACCAGTCTTCTTGAAGATCTCACTACATTTATCGGCGGTCTCAGCAGTCTTTTCGAGGGCCTTATTAAATTTATCGGTGGCTTCTAGACAGTTCTTTAAAGACCTTAAAAGTGTGGTTTTGAACTCTATATCCAGCAGTTTGCTTTCCTCCAATTCTGTTGTTTGTGTCCTGTTTCTTTGTCTTGACATTTTTTATGCTTCACTGTGTCGATAGAGTGCCTTTCTGTGCTAAGTGTCCCAATTACCTGAGGTAGACACTCTTGGTGCACCCCCTTGTGGGCTTTGTGCACAGTCTTGTTGTAGTTAAGCCTTGATTGTTGTAGTTATCACTGTGAGGAATTGACCTCCAGGCCAATTGGCTGTGAGAATCAGCTGTGTCTGCAGTGGGAGAACTTCTGTGCTGGAGACACCCCTCTGGGGCTAGACTTGCTTCGATGGGGCTTTGGTGCTCACTGAGTTGGCCCCCTGAGTGTGTCTTTTATGGTTCCACGGAGCTGCAAACTGGATGGTCCCACTCTGACCTCTGGGCTTCCTGGCTCCTGGATCTCTAGGGAGGTGCTAATCTAGCCTTTGCCTGAAGCTATCCAGCAAAAGTCTCCCTGCAGGGCTTGGGCGGGGTGGGTCCCAAGGGATCAACAGAGCAGGGTTAGCAATTGTGGCTGCTCTCAGTCTTGCCCTCAGAGCCTCTGCTTCTCAGTGTCCCTGTAATCGCTGCAAGCCCCTCAGAGAGAAAGCTGCCCTAGGGTTCTGAGCGATGCCAGACAGTCCCGCTTCTCCCGTATGAGTTTGGGTTCCTAGAGACTCACCCAGAACTGGAGCTCAGAGCCTGAGACTCCCTCCCGATTGAAAACAACAACCACGCCCTCAGCCACCAGCCCGCTCTGCATGCACTCCGCACCTTAGTATTTTACTTCAGCACTGCACCTCCTCTGAGTCTCGGCATGTTTTTCTCTTTCCTCCTAGTTGTAGATCTTCCACTCAGCCAGCCTTCCTGTGGTTCTGGAATATGTCTGTTCCATCTTTTAGTTGTATTTTTGAAGTGGTTGTTCGAGGCAGCAAACTCCGGTGTTTACCTATGCCACCATCTTGGTTTCTCCAGAATCGACATTTGTAAATTTAATACATTCAATTTCTTCTTAAGTATTTCAATTGTCTACTTAAGAAATAAAACCTTCCTGAATACTTAAATAATTCTTTTAAATGTAATATGGCAAGCTAAACCATAAGTTCTCTTAAATGTTATAATACCAAATATGAATTTGTAAATTTATATTAATTTCTCAATTGCACTTAGTAAAATTATAATTATATGATTAATCAATTTGACTGTTAAAATGTCAAAAAATTTAAAATAAATCACAACTGCTTAAGTAGAAAATATACATCATTTCTAAACTTAACACAAAAATACTAACATTCTAGTATTTTTTAAAATTCATTTTTATACTACATTCTGAATCTCCCAGGAGATAATAATACTGACTCATTATCAAAATTATGATCCTAAAAAATGTTGGCCTCCTGAAGTAAAAATTGGGGGCATTCTGAGGTTGTTTATTGCTCGAAGATCAATCTGTACCATAATTCATAATTATGAACATCAGCACCATTTTTCTCATGACCCTAACTGCGGTGCTGAGCCACTCAAAGTCATTATATTATGGACTAATGAACAGCAACAACAACAAAAAGAACAGCAACAACAACAAAAAAAGTGGATGGTCACATCTCTGTTTTTGAGTCATCATTATCACCTAATTTTCAAATCAAACTAGGGCCTGTAAATCCAACCCTATTGTCTCTAATACCTGATTGCATTTAAGTCATATATTTATGCTTCGTTGATTGTTTTGTCATTTTATCTATCCAAGTCTTATGAATAATGTTAAGTTGAATTCTGTGTTTCCCAAAGCTTTGACTAGCTTTGCAGTCATTTTCCTGAGAGAAAACCTACTCAAGAGTGTATGCTACACATGGATAATCTATGATTTGGGCAACACCTTGAAATCCATAGGCTCCTGCTACTGGAATGATACCACATCACCAGGCGTCCACCGTAAAGCCCAGAGGACTGAAGTACAGTTTGAAGATCTCCAAATTCCCAGAGCCCATTCCTGTTCTGGCCAGAAAGGTAACTGATGATGTCTATCTCTCAGAGATGCATTGTTAAATGTTAAAATTATCTAGGCCTTAATTTTTAGAAAGTAGTGCCATCAAGAAAAGCAAGCAGTTTTGAAATGCATGTGTCTGATCAGAAGAAAGTGGTCATCAAGGCTCTGGAACCAGATTGCATGGGTTAAAATCCTGATTCTGACAATTACTAATTATATGATGGTGAATAGTTTTATGATAAACTAATTTATCTGCAACATGTTGATTAGCTCACTGTTTCAGTTTTCACATCTTTAAAATGGGATATAATAGTGTCTACTGAACAGAGTATAATAAGGGTTACTTTAGATGACTGCATATTATAATCACCTGAGTGGATTTTAGAAGCAATCACAGGCTCTCTGACAGAATTCCACAGCAACTAGGCAAGAACCTCTAAAGGTGGAGTCCTAGGTAATGCTAATAAAGTATTGGTATTGGTGACTGGTTTGTGCTTATAATATTTATTATTATTATTATTATTATTATTATTATTATTATTATTATTATGTATCTCTGACCAAACTTATCTCTGAACTTTGGCTTTGTCATTAGTCATAATACATGTAAGCAGAAAATAACTCCAGCAAATAGTTATTTCTTTTAGACTCTACCAAGTAGGCTTGGACAGAAACCTGATATTCTACTCTAAATTGGCCTACAGCCCTCATCTTCTGGATTATTTTCTACATTATGTGTGCATGTCTACTTTATAAGTAAACTGGAAGAGGCAATCATTTACTTACTGCCTTCTGTGGGAGCACATTTTAAATCTTTCAGAATCTTCAGGTGGAGACACAAACTTTCCTTGAGTATGTGGATTGCTACTCATGAATCTGAATGAGAGTAGTAGCTGTGCCATACATTAGGTATGACCTGGGTACAAGAAGGTGTCCTAGAACACTCAGCATAGTTAAATCATTTGTGATAATGGTGGATTCTTAATCTATCCCTGGCTCTTGCTATCCCACATCCATTGTCATCATCTCCATTTGCTTAGGAATATTTATTCTTATTTTTATGACACTCTGTTATCTTTAGGGAGTTTCTGAACTAGCCAAATTCTGAGGCCTCTGGATTAAGGAATTCAAGAGGTAACTCTTTGTCTTAGTGCTAAGCTAGTGCCCCAAACCCCTCCATGTACTAGGGGTCAGTTCTCCCTTCCAGCTCATTGCCCTTATCAGTGGGAGGGAGAGGCTTCTCTCTGTCTGGTGTAGTACTGTGTGGTAAGCAGATTATGATATTTACCCTGTGGGACATGTGTGGATCCCCCATCTCCTATCAGTTACACAATGGATAAATCCCATGAACTTTTATACATCTTAATACTAGGTTTCCATCATCAGTCTATGGCTTTTGGTAACTTATTAGGCCAGTGATGGCGAACCTATGACACGCGTGTCAGAGGTGACATGCAAACTCATTTTTTTGGTTGATTTTTCTTTGTTAAATGGCATTTGAATATATAAAGTAAATATCAAAAATATAAGTCTTTGTTTTACTATGGTTGCAAATATCAAAAAATTTCTATATGTGACACGGCACCAGAGTTAAGTTAGGGTTTTTCAAAATGCTGACACACCGAGCTCAAAAGGTTCGCCATCACTGTATTAGACATATACTATCTGGTTAATTGTTGAAATAATCCATGCTTTTGTTTGGCCATTTGTCTTGCTTATTTGTTTTTATCAACAGAACAGTAAAACTTGATGGGAGCAACGTTTGGTTTGCTCTCTCTCTATCATCCTGCAATCATAACTATGTGAGCAATACAGGTTAATCTGCAGAAGAATAACAGCATGTATGCCAGTTAACCCAGACATTCTAGCCAATCATCAGACAGAGTGAGACCACTGGCTCTCAGTTGTTCACAGACACATAAATGAAACCAGAAGACTTACCTAGCTAAGCCCAGTGCAACTTGCAAATTCGCCAAGTTATTATTGAAATTAGTGGTTGGGAATTTTAAGCCACAAAAATTTAAGTTGGTTTACCATATAGCTATCAAAAGCAAATTCAAAGTAGTAAGTTACATCGCTCTTATTAGCTTCTGATGTAGATAGTATTACCTAACTTGGTTGTATGTAAGGTGAAATGCTCCCCATCTGCTTCCTTGTCTCAGAAAGGTCAAGGGCAGCTAAGATTCCCTTCTGGCCATTGAAAATTAGGAATTAAAATCATGGTATCCTTAACAATATCTCATGCCTAGACCAGGAAGCTCACATTAGATCTCTATGGACTTTTGGATTATGAGCCCAACCAGGGAACATGAGTATTATATCTCATGTCTGAGCTCTGTCCTTGGGCCCTTAACCTGTCACTTGACTACCATTTTAGGCATGGGTAGGCAAACTTTACCTGCAAAGGGGTAGATATTAAATATTTTAGGATTTCAAGATCCATGCAGTCTGTTGCAACTATTCAACTCTGCCACTATTGCTCAAAGAATTCATAGACAATATGTAACAAAAGAACATGGCTGTGTTCAAATATAATTTTATTTACAAAAGTGGATAATGGACAAGATTTACTCCACAAACCATAATCTGCCAAACCTAACCTAAACCATGATTATTTCCATATCTTCATAATACCCATTCTTAATTTGAACAAGATTATTCTCCTCAGGCTGAGAGTTGCATGCCTCTGCGTGTGGATGGGGAGGTAAGGGGTAGTATGTGAGCATCTTAGGCCTCTAACAATAAGATACCTGCTAGTCAGGCCTCGCATAGGTGGTTTCCAGTAGTACTTGTTTGATGTTCTTCTAAACTTGCTCCAGCAATTCTTCACTATCCATAATAAAGTTTTACAACCTCATTCTCAAAGTGGAAGCATCATCATTTCCTCAGCTATTAAGGAACAAATCATTACCTCCGTGCTTCTACCCTGCTCAGAAGCCAGGAACCCATCAAGTCTAAATAAATTTGTTTCCTCACTTTTTGCTCCACCCATATTCTCAGGATGGGCCTGATAAGCTCTCTAAAGCCCACCTGCATTTCTCTGATTATTGAATTCCTATAACAGGTTGCTAGCATGGTCAATCCAAGTCATCTTCCCCTGGACTTGACCCCAAACCCCCTGTGAATACCTTGCACTTCCATTCAGCAACATTGTCCAGCACAGGTTGCATCTCTTGTCCTGTTATTCACAGGCTACTGCAGAGTAAGTGGGGCTAAAACTTGCATTGTCTGAGCCATCCCATCCATTTCACCTATTTCTTACTGGACATTTTTTTTAAACAGTCTAACTTTCTTCAATTATTCCACAGAAGTGCATATAGTTATACACAACACTCTCTCCAGCTCACAAGGGTAACGGAATAGTATTTCCACCAGAGAAAAAAGATAATGACAGCCTTTTATGAAAAACCTTCTTGAACTTTATCTCACCCAGTATCTCTACCATCTATCTCCTGGTAGGTTCATTCTATGTATGATTACTGGTATTGGGCCTAATTCTATTCCTCTGTACTTTTCTGCTAATCTTGCATGACACCGTAGCACAGTACTGGTTCATTTTCATTCAGGCCTAGACAGTCACCTTGTGGGATGGGATATACTATAGACATAAAACTATGCTCTTGTGCTCTGCATCATCTCAAAGGCATAGGAGTAGAGTCATTGACCATAAATTCCACCTCTTACAGCTGAAAGTGAGCAAACTTGACGATGAGAGCCTGATACAAAACACTTGCTTTTGCCAGTAGGTGTACTTTAGTTTATAGTGGGTTTGGAAGTTTGTCCTAGATAGCCTTCTCTTCTAGTGTTTCCCCTTTTTTCTTACTCTCTAACTTCCTTTCATTTTGCAGCATCATTTTGCTGGGGTTCTGCATGTTTCGATCATGGCACTTTACATGAACACGCCTTAGGACTCTATCAAGCCTCCCTTTTGCCGATGATTGGTAGAAAGACAGTTTTCCAGTTATAGTCCCTACAGGTATAACACATGATTTTTTTTTTCATTTTTAGGTACTTCAGAGGATAATGTTACTAAAATAACATTAGTATTGATAATCATTTAACCTTATACAAACATATATTTAAATATCCAATTTTATCCCACATACTTTAATCACTTCATAGAAAAGTATGACATGAGCAGAGAACTGTATCCTACAATGTGTGTTTTAAATGTTTTAATTGTTACTTTATTTCTCATTTATTCCACAATGTGTGTTTTACATGTTTTAATTGTTACTTTATTTCTCATTTATTCCTTACTATATTAAACTTCCATTCAGCAGAATTGTCCAATTTTCTGATTTCTCTTCTTTTCTAATCATTTCTTAAAGATAATCACCAGGAATTTTCAGAGCTTAATAAAATAGATATCTATTGATTGCAGATCCTTTTCTTATGTGTGTAAAAAGTTCAAATAGGAGGTGCTTTAATGAAATGCTAAACTCTTGACCTAATTGCTTTTGATATTTCTAAAATAAATGTTGAACTGTCTGAGAGTCTTTGAGTCATCAATCTGAATCAGACCTTGTAATATAGCTGCCAGTGCAGGCTATGTTTGCACCAAGTGAACTGACCTGTCATTTCTGCAGCTGAATAAAGAGTTCAGGAAAATTCATCCAGTTATTTTTATTAATTTCTCAGCTATTTCTTTCCTTGCCCAATGATCCACATCTCCAAAGTGTAAATTGCCCAGGAGTACTTGAGTAAAGAGTATCTGTCCAAATACAAAATAGATTTGTCCTCTCAGTTGAAAAATCCTCAAAACAAGTAAATAAAAAAAAAAGGCCAAAACAAGACTGTTGTTTCATTATAAGTGTTAAGTATATTATCATGAGATACTAATAATAAGTATCTGCATTTTTATTGGTCTCATTGAATACTACATTTGTGTATTATTACCAAGACAAAGTATAAAATTACATATTTTATACTTTTATTTTTATTAGATAATTAGTTTTCAGCTTCTGATGACAGAGTGTATATATAAAGGTTTATTTGTTCTGACATGTTTTCCTTTTATTTTTTATTTATTGTTTGAAAAATTGATAATGCTATTTAGGTTTGAGGTAAAAATTACTTGTGTTCTATTAGACTTTTAAACTTCTCTGTCTTTACACTGTTCATGAGTGAAAAAATTGAAGTGATGACATGGAAAAAAAGCATTCCATAAAATCATAAAATTATAATTAACTTTATAAAATCCCAACCAATTCTTATGCATTTAAAATATCAAATCTTATAAAATAGTGGATAATAAAAATTAAAACAAGGGTATGTACTTGCCTTTTTTAAAAATATATTTTTATTGAGGTCAGAGAGGAAGGGAGAGGAAGAGAGATATGGAAACATCGGTGACGAGAGAGAATCATTGATTGGCTGCCTCCTGCATGCTCCCTACTGGGGATCTAGCCCACAATCAAGGCATGTGCCCTTGACTGGGAATCAAACCCGGGACCCTGCAGTCTGCAGGCTAATGCTCTAACTACTGAGCCAAACCAGCTAGGGCTGTACTTGCCTTTCAGCAATACATAGAACTTGGATATTAATAGCTTTGAATTTAGTGGAATAATCTTCAAAATAATCCTATATAATAAAAGCTTAATTTGCAAATCAACTGAACAGCAGAATGACCAGTTGGCAGGGGCAGGGCTGCCAAGTGGGCAGCACCAGGCCAGCCAAGGCGAGTGCCAATGGGCAGAAGGAGGGGATGGCAATCAGGGGGTGGCAGCAACTGGCGGAAGCTGAGGAGCGATGGAGGGTAGGGCTGGCCACTCGCTGGCAAGCGCGGTCCACTGATCAACCCACCAGTTGCCTCCCACAGAGGGAAGCAAGAATGAAGCTTAGGCCCACAGGGAGCGGGCCTAAGCAGTCAGTCAGACATCCCCTGAGGGCTCCCAAACTGCAAGAGGGCACAGGCTGGAATGAGAGACACCCTCCCGAGGGCACGAATTTTCATGCACTAGGCCTCTAGTCAATTAATATAGAATTAGTTATTTAATATTTTTTTTATCATTTACCATGTGCTTGAGGATCAATGTATCATATTAGTTGCTTGAAAGCATTCCTATATGAACATTATACAAATATGTATTTGTGCAAAAATAAGTTTGAATGCTAATTTTTCTGTGTAACAAACATAATAACTGCTCTCCATTGATTTTTTTTTTATATAACCATGTTTGATTTAAAAATAACAGGTGTAATTTTACTATAAATTGTAATTCTCTTAGAAATATAAAACTACTTTCTTCTTAAACCCTTGCATTAGGTTCCTGATATTATTATCATATTTGGTATTTCATCCATTGTACATCTATGTTCTGCATCTTCTTTGCCACATTTTAAAATGCTTTATTTTTAAATGAAAATAGCAATAATGATTAAAGACTATACACCAGATGCAGCTTTTATTCAAGTATATATTTTACTTGTTTTATTATATGCTAGTGGCCTGGTGCATGAAATTCGTGCACATTAAAAGGGAATTAATTAGAGGAAATATTTTAATATTGCTATTTGCCCTTTCTCTATAATAGAAGTGTCAGAAATGAAAGAAAATTAGTAAAATGTATATGAAAATCTCCTTCTGTCAGAGTGTGGGGCATGCTGCAGGACTCAGAGTCAAGTCCCCATCCACCCATATGCACCTTGAAATCCCATGAGACCCAGACCCGGCCGGCTCCTTCCCCGTCAAGTCCCACCAGGTGGGGGGCACAGCCTCAGGTCTCCTGGCTGGCCTCAGGTCCCCCGGTCACAGTGTGAGGGCGCAGGGGTGTGAGGGCCTGAGGGCGCGAGGGTATGATGACCATTTGCATATTACCTCTTTATTATATAGGATAATGGAAAAATGCCCTCTTATTTCATCTTAATAAAAATTTCTATCCTTTTCCCTTTAATTTGCTGTTCTTGGAATGTTTTTTCTCACTTTGTGGCTTGTGTGTGTGTGTTTTTATTTATCTTTTTTTTTTTTAAAAAAAAAAAAGCATTTGACTGTAGCTATATACAAAAAATTGTACACACTTATGAATATATCTTGATGAGTTTTTCTTCTTCCTCCTTATATATCTGTGTAAGTGCTTGCTCACCTATGAAGATTTCTTTGAATCATTCTTCACAGACATAATTTGCTACTCCGTTCTTTGTATTTTAATAGAATTTAACATATCCCTTTTAGTATTTCCTTCTTTTCCTATCATATTTGCTTCATTCAATACAAGTCAGGAGGCAAGGGCACTACTCTCTGAATCTCATGAATTATTTACATGCATTTTCTTGTTTCAAAATTCATTTTATTTTTTCATCACCGTTTATCCTCTCTACGCCCTCTTCTACCTCCACTCACTCCCACTCCTGCAATCATCGCAGTTGTCTGTGTCCATGAGTTGTCTCTCTTTTTCTTCCTTTTTCTTGATATATAACCTCTGAATTAAAAAAAAAAAATGTTTGAGTAACTCCAGCATACCGGGACCCTGTTCTTTAGGCTTCCCAAAGGGACTGACATTTTATCAATTAAACATAAAAACTTTTAAGTATTTTATCTGCACAAATTTGTAGAAAACTCTGGAAAATACTTTAAAATATGGGAAAATGGGTGTGGGGAACCCTCTCCCCCCCCCCCAATCAAGGATATATTTATTTATTTTAGAGGGAGGGGGGGGAGAGAGGGAGAGAGAGAGAGAGAAATTGGTTGCCTCCCTTATGTGTCTTGACCTGGAATTGAACCTGCAACCCTTAGGTGTATGGGAGGCTTTTCCAACCAACTGAGAAATCTGTCCAGGGCAGGGGGTGGAAACCCTCTTAATCTCATCAACAGTGATTACTACTGTTTTCTATTTTCACACAATTAAGATAATATAGCTAGACAAGTATTTAAATTGTTTCCAGCAAAAAGTATATATTTTGGAATTTTTGTGTGTCAAAAAAGTATTTATAATATAAGATCAATGGCTATGTAATAGTTCATGTACTATAATTTTCTCAAACACTCCTCTTGTTCAGATAGGACCTGAGGTTAGAAAATGGGGTGACTATAGGGAAGCTCTCATGGCCTCCCAGGGGAGGTATGTTTTATCTTTCAGACAGAAACCTAAAGATTCACTGTACTACATTTAATGTAATGTGTAAATTCTATTTATTTTTTTGAATTCTAGAACTCACACATATTCCCCTCTTTTTATTTCCAGAAGACTGTTATTAAATAAAAATTCTTCAAATATTCACTAAATCAGTGTATATAAAGATTTATTTATTTTTTTCTTGGCATAAAAAAATCACATTTAGAGAACTTCCAGTAACATTGATAGTTTGACCTTTCCCACATATATATTTAGAACAAATTAGAAAGCAGTCAAAAGAAGATTAGAGTTAGAGGAGAGTTTATTCTTTAAAATACTGTAACTAGAAAGAGTGAGAAATGCAAGTCTGTGGCTTTCTGGCCTGAATGTTTTCCCCAGCCCTCAAAGGCTATTACAACATACACAGAGGAAAAATTCATCTTTATCAACTGCAGATGCCAGAGAACAGAGTTTAGTGTTAAAAGAGAAACTTAAAAGTTAAAGGGCAAAGTGTGGCAGGTAGTGGATAACAAGAAGAATAAGATACAAAATTGTGATATAAACTTGCCCACATTCCTGGCTGTCATCTAAACTGCAGAAATGGGGAAGCAAGCATGAAGGGCAGCAAAATTTCAGGAAAAGAATAACGAGGACACTACTTTTTAAAGATAGAGTTGCACTGGGTGACGTCTGAGATTTTGCTATTTTGTTCTGTTTGTTTTTTTAACTGAGTTCAGTTCCTAACTGTGCACCTCCCAGGCAACAGAAAGTAGAAGACTTACTAATTTGAGGTGTCAGAGAACAAATCCTGAGGACAGTGGAACAACTAAGAAACAAGGAAAAAATCCTGTAAGAGCAAAGAAACCACAGAAAGCTCAAAATACAATCTAGAACCACAGCAATCTGTGATCCAAAAAGTGCATTTTTCAACCTTTTGAGGGAAGTGACAGTCATAACAAAGAAAAACAACAACCAATAGAAACTAAGTTTACCCAGATTGAATTCACCAGCCAAAAATTAAATAAATATGTTTAAAGAATATATGGGTATATATGTACAAAGTGAATGGAAACTGATCTTAATGTGTGAATAGATCAGAAACCTAAACAGATAAATAGAAAACATCCAAAAACTAACTAAGTGATGACAAATAACAATAACTATAAAGGGAGAAAAAAAACAAGAGTGGATTAATTTATTATCAGATTTGAGTGGATGGAGTAAAGAATCATCACCTTAAAACTAAATCAAGAAATAACACAATCTAAATAATAGAGGGAAGAAAGAGCAGAGAAAAACTGACAAAGCCTCAGTGACATATGAGGAAATGTCAAGTATCTATAAGTAATTGAAGTCCCAAAAAGAGAGAGAAGGGAATAAGTAACTAAATAAATCACAGTAAAAAATTTCACAAAATTTCTCAGATCCAAGAAGCTCAACAAATCACAAATGATGAAAACATACAAAAAATACAACATATAGCATGATAATATATCTAAAAGCCTACAATAAAGATGAAATCTTAAAAATAATCATAGTAAAATGAACAGTTCACTTTGCTATGAATGTCCTGGAACAATGTTACAGTTAATGATTGGATTTTCATCAGAAACTATTGAGGCAGAAGACATAAAAATGACATATTCAGTTGGGCTGAAAATAACAGTATTCTGTCAACTAAAATTTCTATAGTAAAATTACTTATTGAAAATACACATAAAATGCTGTTTTTTCATTAACAAAAATTGAGAACATTTGTTGCCAGCAGAATTGGTTGTATAAAAAGAAAAACTAGTTCTCTCTGTGAAGGGATATGACATATGGCAATATATGGAAAGATGTGGAAAAGTTTGAAAGTAGTAAATTTATTATTAAAGTAAAAAAAGATAAAATTGGAAATAGAAATTGAAAATTATTTGATTTATTATATCAAAAATAAAACAGTAATAAATTTGAAAAAAGGTTTTTTTATCCATATTTAAAACTATGTTTTTAAAATAAAGAATTAATAAGTGGATAAATATATCATTTTAATGAAATGAGATGAGCACTTATATGCAAATTTATCAACCTAACAGCATCCTATATAATAAAAGAGAAACATGCAAATTAACCATCCCTCCGCTACACTCAAGCCATGCCCACAAGTCACACACACCAGCCAATCAGGAGTGAGTATGAAAGTTGAATCAAATAAGATGGTGGGGACCATGGAGCTGGAGTGAGCAGGAGGCTTGGGTTGCCCCAGGAGATGGACGAAGCCAAGCTTCCCGCCTGCACTGGCCAGCCATCAGCTCCACTCAAGGCTACAAAGTTTCAATTATAGGAGATAAATAAATCCCAGAAAAAAGAAAAACAAAGAAAAAAAGGAGGTGCTGGGAGCTTGGGTCGCCAGGGGGTGTGGCCAGCCTGAAAACGGCCATCAGTCCCTCACCCAGGCTGGCCACACCCCCATGGGGGTGAGGGTTCCTGCTGGGGGGCTTGGCCAGCATGCAAAGAGCCATCAGGCCTTCACTCAGGCTGGCCAGGAACCCCAGTGGGACCCCCACCCTGATCTGGGACACCCTTCAGGACAAACCAGCCAGTCCCCACCCATGCACCAGGCCTCTATCCTATATAATAAAAGTGTAATATGTAAATTGACCCTAACAGCAGAACCACTGGGAATGACTGGTCACTATGACACACACTGACCACAAGGGGGCAGATGCTCAATGCAGGAGCTGCCCCCTGGTGGTCAGTGTGCTCCCACAGGGTGAGCTCTGCTCAGCTTTAAGCCAGGCTGATGGCTCCCAGCACAGCGGTGGTGGCAGGAACCTCTCCTGCCTCCTCAGCAGCGCTAAGGATGTCCAACTACAGCTAAGGCCTGCTCCCCGCTGGCAAGTAGACATCCCTCCAGGGCTCCCGGGTTGCCAGAGGGATGTCTGGCTGCCAGCTTAGGCTCAATCACCAGAGAGCCCAAGGGGTCCCAGACTGCGAGAGGGCACAGCCAGGCTGAGGGACACCCCCCCCCCCCAAGTACACTAATTTTTGTGCACTGGGCCTCTACTAATAACAATTTTTCAAAAGAAGAACAAAGTTGGAGATAAGCTAACATTTTTATTTTAAATTTTTTATAAATTGTAATTAATCAAAATTGTATATCATTAACAATAGCATATCCATACAGATTAATTGAAAGAAATAGAAGATATAGGAACACACCCATGTATGTATATTCCAGTGATTTTCTATTCAACTGATTTTCAAGAAAGTTTCCATACACCCTAATAAGGAAAAGATAATCTTTACAACAAATGGTATTGGGGTCAATTTTTGCATAGGTTTTAACATTTTACATTTCTATCTGCAGTGTATTAAAATCTAGTTTCTTCAGATACTTGTCAGTCTTTAGTGTTGTCTTTGTTTTTCTTTTATAAAAAATCTTTATTGTTGAAAGTATTACATGTACCCCCTGGTTTTTACCCCATTGACCCTTTTTCACCTGCCCCCACTCCCTTGTCCCAGGCCTTCACCACCCTATTGTCTGTGTCCATGGGTTATGCATATATTCATATAAGTTCTTTGGTTGATCTCGTCCCACCCACCTCACCTACCCTTGATTTCCCTCTGAGATTTAATAATCTATTCCATGCTTTTATGTCTCTGGATCTATTTTGTTCATCAGTTTATTTTGTTCATTAGGTTCCACATATGAGTGAGATCAGGTTGTCTTTCCTTGACTGGTTTATTTTGCTCAGCTTAGTATTCTACAGTTCCTCCATGCTATCTCAAAGGGTAAGAGATCCATATTTTTCACTGTTGCATAGTATTCCATGGTATAAATGTACCATAGCATTTTTATCCACTCATCTACTGATGGGCATTTAGACTGTTTCCACATCTTAGCCATTGTAAATTGCACTGCTGTGAACATATTGGTGCATACATTCTTTCTGAGTGGTGTTCCTTAGTGCCTAGTTTTTTGTAGTTATGCAATATGTACTATGTTTCTTTGATAAACTTCTAGTATGAGTTTCTGCCTTGTTTCTATAATTCACTAGCTGTAATTTAGGATAAATGGTATCTTTACTTTTATTCTCAGATTTTCAGACCTGCAGACTGATTTTCTTTCTAACTCTAATACCTTCAGAGGGCTATTAGAAAAGAGTATATTAGTATTAAGAACATCATGTTACAATAGTTAGCACCATTTCCTTAAAATTTCTTTCTTCAAAACTATAAACATCACATAGGGTTATGTTATTGCTAGATTTTATTATAAATATCTATACACATATCCCCTTTGGTAAATTCTAGTTTCTTAAACTCTTACTTCAGAATTAATACTATTAAACCATTTCATCATTAAACCATTTATATCACCCTGAAATTATAAATTCTTAATAAAAGAATATTGAATGTTGTCAATAAATTGTTTTGGCCAATATGTCTCAGTTTAATTAGGTAAACAGCTATAAATCATCATGTTACTTTCTTACAACAGAGAAAAGCTGCCAGAATGTGAAAGTAACAGAGGAGGATATAAGGCAGGCGTAGATTGAGTACATTAACATATAAATTAATGTAATATAAATTAACATTTATATCTTATAGAAATAAATACTTCAAATTGCAGAATTATCATTGTGTTTTCTATGATAATATTGCATCAGTTGTCTACTAGTAAGAGTTAATTATTTTTAATTTTTCTTTTTTCTAATTTTTATTGAATTTATTGGGGTGACTTTGGTTAATAAAATTATATAGGTTTCAAGTGTACAATTCTATAATGCATCATCTGTAGATTGTATTGTGTATTCACCATCCTTCTGCCTCATTTATCCCCCCTCTCCCCACTTACACTCTTCTACCTCCCTCACCCCCTTTTCCCTCTGGTAATCAACATACTATTGTCTGTGTCTATGTGTTTGGTTTTTTTGTTTTTGGGGGTTTTTTTGCTTAATCCCTTCACTTTTTCACATAGCCCCCAAAACCCTTCCCCTCTGACAGCTTTCTATCTGTTCTCTTTATTTATGAGTCTGTTTCTATTTTGTTTGTTAGTTTATTATGTTCATTAGATTCCATATATGTTAAACCATATAGTATTTGTCTTTTTCTGACTGGCTTATTTCAATTAACATAATACTCTCCAGGTCCATCCATGTTGTTCCCAAAGGTAAGATTGTTTTCTTTTTATGCCAGAGTAGCATTCCATTGTGTAAATGTACCACAGCTTTTTTATCTACTCATTTACTGATGGCACTTGGACTTCTTCCAAATCTTGGCTTTGTAAGTAAATTTTGAGAGCACCTTTTCTTTTCCTCCATTTTTACTCTTGTGAGACTTACTGGAAGTACTATCTTGTTACTTCTGATACTTTAAGATGTCGATAAAATGTCTGTGTTTGAAGATTTTTTATGTCTCCAATCATTTTTTTTAAATGCAATACCAAAATGCTACTGACACAATTAAATATCTAAATGTTGTGTAAAATCCAGTATTTGACAAAAGACTTTAACAATTCTCTTAATTTATTTCCTGAAGATTCTCCCTGTGGTGAAATCATGCTTAAAATAAATCACCTCACTTGAAATATGATTTTTAATTTTGTTCTGATTACACTTCAAAGAATATTCTAAAACATTCATCCAAATAGTAGTGCTTATTTTCATTTCCTTAGCAGTAGAGTTTTTAAACATTATGTTTTGTCAACCAATGTGATAAGAGAAAAACAAATATTTGTCTCATTATAGGCAAAATCATAATATTACACCGGCTATTGGTCTAAATGGGAACTAAATGAATATCTTTGGTTATTCTCAAGTCCTATATGAAAGTTTGTTACTAGGGTTAGCAAAGTTATGTGAATGCTTTCTAATAATGACTCTTTTCTTAAACACTGATAGGGTAATGACCAATGAAATTATCAGAAAATCATATAGAAATAGAATGAAGAGGCTGAAACTCTGCCCTAGCCAGCTTGGTTCAGTTGATAGGGCATAGGCCTGAGGACTGAAGGGTCCCAGGTTCAATTCAGATCAAGGGCACATGCCCAGGTTGCAGGCTCGATCCCCAGTACAGGCCATGCAGGAGGCAATCAATGATTCTCTTTCATCATTGATATTTCTCTCTCTCTCTCCCTCTCCCTTCCTCTCTGAAATCAATAAAAAATATATTTAAAAAAGAGGCTGAAACTTTCAATTATAAATTATCATACCCAGAAAATACTTAAAGTGAATTTTATATATAACAATTCATAAATTCTTACATAAAATATAAAATCCTTGAAAATTAATATTTATGATGCACTTTGTAGTTAAAAATAACATTACACTACCATAACCTCATTGTAATGTTATAATCCTATTAATCAGTAATTGTCAGCATTTTTATCTTATAGACAGATGAGATTTGCAAATGTAAAATGATCATTTCATATTTTGAATAAGAGGAATATTTTTACTCAAACCTAAAAACTCTTCTTCCTCAAAATCTCTATCCACATTCTACTATATGGATGTATGCAGTTTGAATTGAGATATCAACATAATCCTGAATATTTTATTTTTAATATCTCTGAATATAGGAATAAATAAATAGAAATCCAAATATTTTACTTTTGGACATTTAGCTAAAAATATTTTCAAATATCCTGAGCTGGTATTTTTCTAAAAATTCTAAATGTGCTATGACTATATTTTGAAATATATTCCAAACAGGCTATTTTTTATAGTGTTAAAAGTATAAAAAAATCTGGCTTTCTTACACATAATATATTCAGATATACAGATACTGAAAAACTGAGACTTTATCTACAACTAGAGGCCCAGTGCATGAAATTCATGCACGGGTAGGTTCCCTAAGCTTGGCTGGAGATCAGGACTGATCAGGGCCTCCCTTCCCTGGCTGCCAGCTGCTGGCCGAGGCCTTCCTTCCTTCTGCGCCAACCCCTGGTGGTCAGCACAGGTCATAGTGAATGATAGAACTCCCGGTCTCCCGGTGGAACTCCCCCGGGGGACACTTTGCATATTAGCCTTTTGTATATAGAGATTATTTACAAACAGGCGTTTGGATATATGGAGATAAAGTGGCCAGAATTTTGGCAAGTATTTTTTTTTTTTCTGTACCATTTCAATTTGCCAATGCTCCCTACCTAGAAAGTAACTTTCCCAATTGTTTGTGATACCCTCTGTTCATAGAAACAAGTCCCTTGCTGTTCAAGTCTAATCCTTGAAGAGTAGGTAAATATAACTTAAGCATAATTGATTTGTAGTTCTCAGTTAGAGCCTTTCAACCAGAAAAATCAACTGAAATTGCTAGTATCTTTGAGGATTGTCATCTCTATTTTTCTAGTAACCTGATCAAACCCCAACTTCTTGACTCATTATCTCTCAATAGTTCACTCTTCCAATTTGACTAGCTTAGACCTCTTGTCTGTCCAGAATACCATGCTGAGTAATTGGTCAGCAAATTAAATAAAAGTAGGGTCTCTTCCTTTTTCTAGATTCAGTAATGTGCACTATTAATCAGCATTTCCTAATTTTATCCCTTATGACATTAAGTAGCCAAAATAAAGTTTAAAGAAAGACTTTTACATTTTAAAAATATGATACATTTGGAGGCACTTAAATAGCATTTTATTGATTGATTGATTGATTGATTGATTTTTAATTCTTTATTGTTGAAAGTTTTACATATGTCTCCTTTTCCCCCCATTGACCTCTCCCCACCTGCATCCACCCCCCAGCACATGCCCCATCCCCCTATTGTCTGTATCCATTGGTCATGCTCATATTCATGGACACAAGTCCTTAGGCTGATCTTTTATTGTGCCCCAACCACCCCGCAACTCCACCTTCCCCTGCCTTCCCTCTGAGGTTTGCCAGTCTGTTCGATTTTTCTGTATCTCTGGATCTATTTTTGTTCATCGGTTTATGTTGTTCATTATATTCCACAAATGAGTGAGATCATGTGATACTTATCTTTTTAAGAAAGAACTCTTACCATTTGCAACAGAATGGATGGACCTGGAGAGCATTATGCTAAGTGAAATTATGCTAAATAGCATTTTTAAACAATTTTGATTTATAGGTAATATTGTTAGTTCAGTATTTTACTTATATTTTTATTTACATGTAAACTTAGAGAAAATTTGTTGACATTTTACATTTAATCTGTTTTATATATGAAAAAAATCAAGGGTCCAGTAAATTAAAGTATTTTCCCAAAGTTACAGTGCTAATTAAGTGACAAACAGCAGAATGCAAGCCTTATGACAATGATTCTCCTACCCCATTTAATATCCCATGTTGCCTCTTTGAATGACATATAAGGCTCAATAGATCTGAAGCTCAGTTTAGAATACCATGTTAATTGAAATATTGCTAAAGGGAATCTTTTGTTTTGACTAAAATAAAACAATAAAGAGGGGTTATTGATTTATTATTGAAGAGAACCCATGTTTTGTTTTACAACCTAGGATTGCACAAACTTGTAATAATTCCTTTCATTAAAATGTTTAAAATTCAGTAGCAAACAAGAAAAGCAAAGAAAAATTAAATCTTTAAAATTCTAGTAAGTAGGATCATTGCAGAAAAATATAGGGATAACTTTTTGAGTTCTTGGAAACCAAACATCCATATATTTCCACAATTTTCAAAGCAACACTAATTATTGAATTAATCTCTCTAAATTAATAATGGTAAAACTTCTAAGTAATATTGCTCCTGTTTTACCTATTATTTTCATCCTGGTTATTTCACTTGCATTTAAGTAGCATGTTAATTTTCTTAAATATTTTCTAGAAATAACTACTATAGAAATAGATTACTGAGTCTAAATTTGTTAGAAATTTTACCAAGTTTTCTTAGCTGAGTCCTTTGCTCAGAGTTTCATTTGGCTACAGTCAAGATATTAGCCACACTGAATTTTTACCTGAAGGCTCAACATTGGAAGAGTCCATTGCAAGCTCATTCTGGTTATTGGCAGAATTAATTTCCTTCCTGATTTTCATTCAGAAGCTTCCCTCAAATCTCAGGCTGTGCACATGTCCTTGCCAAGTTGTTCACTTACACCAGTGATGGCGAACCTTTTGAGCTAGGAGTGTCAGCATTTTGAAAAAAACTAACAACTCTGGTGCCATGTCACATATAGAAATTTTTTGATATTTGCAACCATAGTAAAACAAAGACTTATATTTTTGATATTTATTTTATATATTTAAATTCCATTTAACAAAGAAAAATCAACCAAAAAAATGAGTTTGCATGTCACCTCTGACACACGTGTCATAGGTTCGCCATCACTGACTTACACCATCAAACTTATCAACTCTCATCTCTGGATAAAAATGGACCCCAGATGATGAATTTCTTACATTTGTGATATCTAGCCATGCCAGACTCCAGATTCTCAGGTATGGTAAACAATAAAAAGTGATAAGGAGCATTGAGAGATGGATAATGGCCATACCAAATATGGTGCTATAGACCATGACAAAGAGTTCAAATTTTATTCTATGTATCCTCCTTAGTCCAGGGCATGAGGGGCCCATTCCTTGTTTCTTTTATTTAGAAAGGTCCCTCCTGCCTCCCCCAGCCATGTTACTCACTAAAGCATGAGAAAAACATAGGGCCAAAGGTATGTTTTACCTGCCAGGGGCTCTACCCTCCCTGACCCACCAGATGTTTTAGGTACTTGAGACTCCAGAGCTTTTTGCCCCAGTAGTCATAAGTCGGCTTCAAAGGCCTACTCAGGTGCATTTCCAAAAGGTGTGCCACATAGCCCGTGGGCTCACTGTAACCTCAAAGACTGTTCAGTGTTCAGAGGGTCGCTATTTTCAAGGAGTATGGACAGAACTACCACATAAGAGTTGGAATGTTCAAAATCAGGCACAGTATGTTCCTTAAGATCTGGGACAAAATAATGGTGGTGGGGGAAGTGGGAGAGGAATAGGGCCAGAATCTAGTGCCTAGAGAGGCACTTAGCCCTGTAACATTACATATGGAACAGAATTCTGAGAAATCTATAAATTCCAAATTTAAATCTTTATGATGATATGTTGTCAAATCAGTCTCATAAAATGTTTAATTTTTTTAGCATTATGTAAAACTCTAACAAATTTAGACAAATTTCAATATATGGTATATTTGCCAACATTTATAATCTTGCCCTGGATCATACCAATATTCATGGTGGTCCTGATATAAGCCATGATCAGGGAATGACTATATCTGATTAGTTTTAAGATCAAACAGGCTGCTGTGTAGATGAATGGACTGTAAGCATTTATAACTAGAAGCAGGGTTGCAAATCAGAGGCTACAGCAGTAGGCCAAGGGAGAGAGAGTGTGGCTTCATCTAGAAATGTTAGTGGTGAAGCTGATGAGAAATGGACAGCTTTGTGCTTGTTTTGCAGATGGAGATAATCAAACTTGCTGATTTATCAGATAGGGACAATCAGGAAAAATAAGATATAAAACATAACTGCAAGTTCTATATCTTGAATAGTTCATTAAATAGTAATGAATTTCATCTCATTTACTATCTTCTTGGAGCTTTGGCTAAATATGAGGTACCTGGAAAAAAAGGACATGACTCCTTATCATCTAACTTTTTACAAATTCAATAATTTAATCTCTACACATTGCCTTTTCTAAATAGCAGTTTATGTCACATGTCCTCATGCCCTTTGTTTGTGTGCATTTATTTCAGATATGCACTATTTGTTTTTATCAAATGCCAAAAAATCATGGAGAAGCGTTTGTTTTTCAGGAATTGTCTTTTCCATCCATTTGAATTAAACTTGGATTAAAAATATGTAAGTATATTTATATATAAATTACTTGAGTAATAGATACTGTCTGAAGAAATGCAAAACCCACAATAGAAATGTTATTTGTCAAAAATAAGTGGCTTTTCAGTTATAGAAAAACGGCATTTTTTCAACAGTATTTACATCCACAAAAACTGACAGCCCTAACCATGAAGCCAATTTGACATGTCTATTATTGTACTATGTTTTAGGATAGAAAATAAAAATTTCTACAAAGGCCAAAATGATGGATCTCAACCCATTAGTAAATTCTGTGCTATAGAATTATTTTACATAAATAAATTTTGTCTATGCATTTCTATTTTGCAAACACATAGTAAAAGTCAGATTTTACTTTCTGTTTTATAATTCACTACATTTTAGTTTTGTTTTACTATTATAAATTGTAATATAATATGTAGATGAATATTATAAGAATAATGAATTGAGAGTTATATAACTATTATAAGGATGTGTCAAGATTCCTGAATGACAAATATCTGCTATAATAGATAAAGCAGGTATAAGTTTGATATGTTTTCCAGTTTTATGTGAATATTCCTAGTTTGTTGATTAGGATTAGGCAGATAGCAATATAATCTAACAAGTTAGAGAAAACAGAGAAGGTTTTAGAATTATCAGGAGGGATTATTAAATTCAATTTTGAATATATGAAATTGAGTCTTCTTTTGGCCATTCAGTGGATTTATATAAAGATAGATATGTTATATATGTGTCCCAGTGAGGTACTCCAGACTGCCCATAAAGAATTAGGAAAGTGTAATATAAAAGATTAATTGTGTCCTTGTTTAGGATACTACACAGCTGAAAGTGCCAGGTTTGAGCAAAGAACAGTAGAGAATGCTAACCATTTAAGCTTTTGACATTCAAGAATGTCATCCTCTAAAGAGACTAAGCTGAACTCCAAATTGAGAAATAAGGAAAGTATTGCAGAACCATAAGAAAAAGGTGTGCGTTATTTTTCTTTAATAGAGAGGGAGTGGCTAACACTATTAAAATTAAACAATGAGATCAAGTAGTTAAAAGTTAAAAAAATAATTTCTCTGTTAGTTGAGTGATCACTGTGTGAGGCTAAAAGATTTTGATGCAAATAGTTTCAGAGGCGTGATTGGGCAAATCCAGATCACAGTGGTTTTCACAGACAAATTTGAATGAACACAGTTGACCCTCGAACAATGTGGGGTTGGAAGTGCTGAATTTGTGCACAGTCAGAAATCCTCATATAACTTTTGAATCTCTAAAACTTAACTACTAATAGCCTACTGCCAACCAGAAACCTAACCTATAACATAAAGTTAATTAACACATATTTTTATATTACATGTATTATATAATGTATTCTTGCAGTAAATTAAACTACAAAAAAAAAGAAACTGTGATTAAGAAAATCATAAGGAAGAGAAATACAGTTACAATATTAATTGAAAAATATCCCTAATATAAGTGGTCCCACACAGTTCAAACCTATGTTATTTGAGGATCAGCTATATATCTCAACAGATTGGTGGTATTCACACTTTTTTTCCAGGATGCTTTTGCTCTTCTAATATATGCCCCTCTTAGAAATGCAGTTCACTGAATTATTCTCATGAGATTTTTTATTTCTTCAAGTAAACAATGCAAATTTAGATTCTATTACTAATTGCTTCCTTATAATCTAAAGCTGACATCTAGGGATTGTTCTTTCAATCCTCAGGGTGCAATGGATGGAATTGTAGCTCTAATGTAATATACTAAAAATGTAAGCCAATGTAAACCAGCATACAAGTCTCCCAAAAGAATTTGGAAACATTGTTAGGCTTTTCTCATATAGTCATCCTAATGTCAAATATTATACAATACAGATTTTACTGATTTAATTTTGTAGAAATGCTCTGAAGTAATTATAAATATATTGAATTTTATAAGTGATCTTTTATAAATATGCAAAATTAAGTAGTCTAAGTTTTGTTTAATAAAGAATGCAAAAGGATAGTTTACATCCTGAACTGAATGTTTTATTAACTAAAAAATGGTAAGCTCCAAACTGCAATAATTTACCTTAATTTTACTCTACTCTTTTCTGTACTTAATATCCAAACCATCGATAGTAACTAAAAAATACATTATAGATAGGTAGATAGATAGACAGATAGATATACCACGACATATTAAAAAAAAAATACTCCCAGTGTATGAGAGTGAAAGGGATAATCAGTACTTTATTAGAGATATGAAATCAAAAGTATAGTTGAACCAGCTGGTCAGCATGGCTAAATGGTTGAGCGTCGACCTATGGATCAGGAGATCATGATTCAATTCCCCATCAGGCCATATGCCTGGGTAGCAGGCTCAATCCCTAGTGTGGGGCATGCAGGAGGCAGCTGGTCAATGATTCTCTCTCATCACTGATGTTTCTATCTCTCTCCCTCTCCTTTCTTCTCTAAAATCAATAAAAATATACATTTTTAAAAGTATAGTTGAACCGAGTAGTTATAGAAGTTAAAATAAATTATCCTATATAATAAAAGCCTAATATGCAAATTGACTGACCAGCCAAATGACCGGTCTCTATGATGAGTACTGACCACCAGAGTGCGGATGTTCAATGCAGGAGCTCCCCCCAGCCCACAAGCTCTGACCAGCTGTGGCAGCAGGGGATGGGGGGCAGGACCAGTGAGCAGGCGGCTCCAGACCAGCCAAGGCAGGAACCAGCGGGGACCCCCCCAACCCCCGAACGCCTTGCTGGTCACCCTGCAGAACAGCCCTGATCGCCAGCCAGGCCTAGGCACCCTACCTGTGCACAAATTTCGTGCACTGGGCCTCTAGTATTTATATAATGAAAATTTTTAAAAGAATAAACTCTACATTTCTAGCCAGAAAGCAAGCCAACTGCAGATATTTCAAATCATAATATCATTTATCAAAGAGTAATGTTAACTTGGATACCACAAAGCAATTTGATCATATTTTTGTGCATATTTGAGAATTTTTTAATATAAACCTACAATACCTTCTATAAGTATAATTATTTCATTTAATAATCACATGCCATTTTTACTGCTTTATTAATTTTAAATGATATGAGTATCAAAGTACACTATTAGATTCCAGTCATCTTATGAAATGGTTATTAGTCATAAACATATATATTTTTTAATATGATTTTTTTATTGACTTCAGAGAGGAAGGGAGAGGAAGAGAGAGATAGAAACACCAATGATGAGAATCATCCATTGGTTACCTCTTACATTCCCACTATCCAGGGTTAAGCCTATATTCTGGCCATGTGCCCTAACCTGGAATTAAACAGTGACCCCCTGAGCTTCACCAACCTGGCCTAGTCATAAGCATATTAAAGCTTGTCTTATGACACTGATTTTGGTAATAATGTGTTTAATCATTTTAGATCTTTTTTAAATTTAATTTTGTAAGATTTATAGAATAATTTCTAAATACATATGATGATTCATATAAAATTTCCCTTTGTTAATATATTCCACAAATTTTCAGTTCACCTAAAAAAATTGTTTCATCTAATTGAATAGACAGACATTTACACAGCTTATTTTGAAATGCACCATATCTATGTAAATAATGTTCATTTCAAGCTGTCAAGACATTTACTCTATATTTTAGAGATGATAATAATATGCAAGCTTACTCTTATCAGATTTAATTTAGTGCCCATGAAATTCATCATTGGAAATCAATAATTCTCTTTCCTTTTGCCTTTTTTTCAAAATATAGCAAATTATTTGAGGGTATTTGTATAGTATTATTCATACTTATTATCCCACTGCCCAAAACAACATTTTTTTTCTATGGTTAAATTCCAATTTATGCTATTTTTAACTAAATAAGAACCTTTATACCTTCTAAAGTATAAAATATACTATATAATAAAAGGCTAATATGCAAATTGTCTCCTTGGGAGTTAGAAAGACCTGGAGTTTGACCACTTGCTATGATGTGTCCTGACCACCAGGGAGCAGTGTGGAACAAAGGGAGGCCCCAGCCAGAAGCCGAAGGCCCCAATGGGCCCTGATTGCTGGCCAGGCCTAGGGGCCCTACCCGTGCATGAATTTTGTGCACCAGGCCTCTGATATTAAAATATTGATTTCTAATAATCTATACTATTAAAAGCCTAGGTGGCCCTTGAGCCCTCACGTCATCACAAGATGGCCATCTCCACGTCTTCACAAGATGGCTGCCACATGTCATGGCTGCCTCCATGTCATCACAAGATGGCCGCTCCCATGTCACCATAAGATGGCCACCACAAGATGGTCAGCAGGGGGGCAGTTAGAGGTGACTGGGCCAGCAAGGGAGGGCAGTTGGGGGCAATCAGACCTGCAGGGGAGCAGTTAGTTGTCAATCAGGCTGGCAGGGAAGTGGTTAGGGGTGATCAGGCTGGCAGACAGAAGCGGTTAGGAGCAATCAGGCAGGCAGGTGAGTGGTTAGGAGCCAGCAGTCCTGGATTGTGAGAGGGATGTCCCAGATTGGAGAGGGTGCAGGCTGGGCTGAGGGGCAACCCCCTACCCCCGCATGAATTTCATGCACCGGGCCTCTAGTTTATATTAATAAAATATATATCATTATATTTTTAAAATAATGTTCGATAAATTATATTATATATTTTAATACTTTTACAATCAAATAGAATTTATAGAATTGAAACATACATTACAGAGATATAATTTTTTAACCAAGGATTTAGAGCAGTGATGGCGAACCCTTTGAGCTCGGCGTGTCAGCATTTTGAAAAACCCTAACTTAACTCTGGTGCCATGTCACATATAGAAATTTTTTGATATTTGCAATCATAGTAAAACAAAGATTTATATTTTTGATATTTATTTTATATATTTAAGTGACATTTACAAAGAAAAATCAACCAAAAAAATGAGTTTGCGTGTCACCTCTGACACGCATGTCATAGGTTCGCCATCACTGATTTAGAGTCACTTGAGAGGAACTCAGTTAACTGACATAATGGTTAGAAGACATACTAGGGAACTCAACAAAGAGAAAAAAAGATGTAGGACAAAAGATAAGACATGTGGAGAAGATTGCTATGTAGTTCAATCAGTAAGTTTTGAGAGTGTAGCAGCCGTGGGCAAACTACGGTCCGCGGGCTGGATCCGGCCTTTTTGAAATGAATAAAACTAAAAAAAAAAAACAAAAAAACACCGTACCCTTTTATGTAATGATGTTTACTTTGAATTTATATTAGTTCACACAAACACTCCATCCATGCTTTTGTTCCGGCCCTCTGGTCCAGTTTAAGAACCCATTGTGGCCCTCGAGTCAAAAAGTTTGCCCACCCCTGTAAGAAAGAGACAGAGAAAGGCAGAGCATATAGTACAGGAAATACTAGATGCTATAATGGCTAAATTTTTCTTCCCTCAGGAACAGTGAATGTGTGGGTTAATGGCAACAGACATTGGTGTTTGGTGTTTATAAACAACTATAATACTTTTCTACATGCTTAATATTATAAATATATAGGTATATGTATTTTTGGTGGTGTGTGCAGGGTATTGGTAAATAAGATCAATTGCTTTAAGACTTTTTTTTGAAAGAAGAATGAATATATCAATTTTAAACATATGTATAAAGTGATTAGTAAATAAAGATAGCAAGAATAATTTCAAAAATATAATTTTTACATCAGTTACTATTTTTGTTTAATGACAACCCAAAATTAAGTGACTTAAAATAAGAAATCAAGTGGCAGCATACACAAGTAATTATTATCGTTCATCATATCTATGGATCAAGAATTAGAGCAGCTCAGGTGAGCTATTCTGGCTCAGGGTTGATCATGAGGTTGCAGGACTATAATGTCTGGGGCTTGTGTTATCTCCAAGGTTTCTACATTTAAATATCTGGTAATTGGGATGGTGAAATGTATAACATTTTATTGCTTCATCTTACACAACATTCTGTTGATAAAAATATTACACATTCCATTGACATTTAGAAGAAACACCATTTTTCAGTGGAGGATCTCCTAATTTCAAAAACTTTTTATTTTTTTATTTTTTTTATTTAATACTAGAGGCCCAGTGCAAGAATTTGTGCATGGGTGGGGTCCCTTGGCCTGGACTGTGATTGAGGCCTATTGGGGGACTGGAAGGCCAGGGAGGAGGGACCACAGGAGGCTGGCTGTGAGAGCGTACTGACAACCAGATGCCCCTGCATCGAGCATCTGCCCCCTGGTGGTCAGTGTGAGTCATAGAGACTGGTCGACCGGTTGTTACGGTCATCCAGTCATAACAGTCACTTAGGCTTTTATATATTGATAGATATGCTGGCACCCTCAAAAATGAAAATGGCATGGATTCTTTGCAACTTTTTTTTTTTTAAGAAATATTTTGGGTAGGGGTGTTGTGGTGTGTGGGAAGAGATCAACTAAGGAACTTGTATGCACATATGCATAATCCAATAGGGTGGTGAAGGCCTGGGGCAGGGGTGGGGTGGGGTGGGATCGAGGCAGGGATGAAAGAGGGGGACACATGTAATACTTTCAACAATAAAGATTTTTAAAAAGAAAAAAATACAGCAATGGAAAAAAAATTAGAGCCGTTTTAGGATCATAGCAACTAATATTGAGCAGAAGGTACAGAGATTTCCCATATACTCACTCCCTACCTCCATACATGCATAGCTTCTCATATTATCAACATCTACTACCAGAGTGATACATTCCTTAAAATTGATGAACCTACATTGACCCATAATTATTACTAAAAATCCTTAGTTTACATTGAGTTTACTCTAGGTGTTGAACAGTCTGTGGGTTTGGACAAATGTATAATGACATGTAATCACAGTTATAGTATCATATAGTACCATGAGGAGTTTTACTGCCCTAAAAATCCTCTGTGCTTTGCCTATTAATTTTCCCCTCCCCCATAACCCCTGGAAACCACTGATATTTTTATTGTCTCCATAGTTTTACTTTTTCCTGTGTGTGGACTGAAAATAATAATACTTTTCTTCTCATTTCTAAGTTATTCTGTCTGGGCTAATAATCAAAATAACAGAAACAGATTAATAGGAGAAAATCAAATGTTAATACATGTGCACAGGGAATTAACATAAGCATAAAATTTACAAAGGCAGTGAATTAAATTGGGTATGTATTTCATGTTAGACAAAGGAGAAATGAGGGCATAGGGGTCTGAGATGTCAAGGGAAGTGGGCAATTTATAGGTAGTTGAGTAAAAGCAGAACATACATACATGGTAGGTAAATTCTTACTGTAAGGAGAAATGGGTGATATAGCTACAAAGCCTCTGCTTGGTGCCTTTATGTCTACTATAGTTAATTCAAATTAGAATAAGGTGAACAACCTAAGATTTCCTTCCTGAATCAGGCATTTTCATCTGAATGTCCTAGGTGTGAAAAGGAGCAGGTGGTCAAGGAAGGGGAGAGTCAAAGTACTTTCTGAGTCTCTCTCTCTCTCTCTCTCTCTCTCTCTCTCTCTCTCTCTCTCTCTCTCTCTCTCTCTCTCTATCCTAGGATTAAAATCTATACCTCAAAAGGCAAATCTTTGGTCCTGTTCACCAGAATGGTGAATAGTAGAAATCCTGCAGACATAACCTTTTCAGATTGCTTTCTTTTACTTAGTAATATGCATTTACATTTCTTTCATCTTTTTTTTTTCCTGACTTGGTAGCTCATTTCTTTTTAGTGATGAGTAATGTGCCACTGTCTGAATGTACAACAGTTTATTTAATCATTCAAGGACATCTTAGTTGTTTCCAAGTTTAAGCAATTATGAATAGAGCTGCTATAGACATCTGAGTGCACACTTTTAAAAAAAAATATCTTTATTGTTGAAAGTATTACAGATGTCCCCTTTTTTGGCCCATCGACCCCCTGCTTTCCATACCTGCTTGTCCCAGGCCTTCACCACACTATTGTCTGTGTCCATGGGTTATGCATAAACTTCTTTGGTTAATCTGACCCCACCCACTTCCCCACCCCCACCTTCCCTCTGAGATTCCACAGTCTATTCCAAGCGTCTATGTCTCTGGATCTATTGTGTAAATTAATTTATTTTATTCATTAGATTCCATATATGAGTGAGATCATGTCATACTTATATTTCTTTGACTGGCTTGTTTTGCTTAGCATAATACTCTATAGGTCCCTCCATGCTGTCTCAAAGGGTAAGAGATCCTTCTTTTTTACTGCTACATAGTATTCCATTGTTCTGCTATGAACATAGAGGTGTTTATATTCTTCCTAATTGGTACTCCGGGTCTTTTAGGATATATTCTTAGAAGTAGGATCACTGGGTCTAATGGAAGTTCCATTTTTAATTTTTTTAGGAAATTCCATACTGTTTTCCACAGTGGCTACACCAGTCTGTATTCCTGCCAGCATGTGTACTAGGGTTCCCTTTTATCCACATCCTCTCTAGCACTTGACATTTGTTGATTTGTTGATGGTATCCATTCTGACGGGATGGATGATAACTCGTCATTTTAATTTGCATCTCTTGGATGATCAGTTACTTTGAGTAGTTTTTCAACGTCTCTTGGCCATCTGTATGTCCACTTTGGAGAAGTGTCTATTTAGGTCCTTTGCTCATTTTTTAAAAATATTTTTTTATTGATTTCAAAGAGCGAAAGAGAGAGAGAGAGAGAGAGAAAGAGAGAGAGAGAGAGGTCAATGATGGGAGAGAATCATTAATTGGCTGCCTCCTACACCTCCCCCCCCGCCCCACTGGGGATCAAGCCCACAACCCAGGCATGTGCCCTTGACTGGAATCAAACCCAGGACCTTTCAGTCCACACACCGATGCTCTAACCACTGAGCAAAAACAGTTAGGGCCCTTTGCCCATTTTAATTGAATTTTTGTCTTTGTTAAATTGTAAGTATTCCTATATGTTTTGGATATTAACCCTTTATCATATGTATCATTGGTAAATATGTTCTCCCTTAGAGTGGGCTCTCTTTTCATTTGGTTGATTGTTTCTTTTGCTGTGAAGGAGCTTTTTATTTTGATGTAGTCCCATTTGCCGATTTTCTCCTGTTTCCCTTGCCTTAAGAGATGTATCAGCACACATTGCTATGAGAGATGTCAGAGATTTTGTTGCCTATGATTTCTTCCAGGATTTTTATGGTCACATGCTTTACATTTTAGAATTTTATTCATTTTGAGTTTATTCTTGTGTATGGTGTAAGTTGGTGGTCTAATTTCATTTTTTGCATGTATCTATCCAATTTTCCCAACACCATTTATTGAAGAGACTGGCTTTACTCCATTGTATGCTGAATAGGCCAATAACAACTGATGAAATTGAAGCAGCAATAAAAACAAAACAAAACACAAAACAAAAACAAACAAACCTCTCCCCGCGCCCCCCCAAAAAATATCCTGGTCTAGAGGACTTTACAGCCAGGTTTACCAAACATTAAAAGAAGAACTAGAACCTATCCTCTCAAACTATTCCAAATAATCCAAGAGGAAGAAATGTTTCCAAGCTCTCTTTATGAGGCCAGCATTACCCTAATTCCAAAACCAGATGAAGACACCACAAAGAAAGAGAATCGCAGGTCAATATCCCTGATGAATATAGATGCTAAAATCCTCAACAAAATATTAGCAAATTGGATCCAGCAATATTTTAAAAAGATTATCCACCATGACCAAGTGGGATTTATTCTGGGAGTCAAGACTGGTACAATATTCACAAATCAATAAATGTGATGTAGCACATAAACAAATTGATAGACAAAAATCACATGATCATATCAATAGATCCAGAAAATCATTCCAAAAAATCCAAATCTTTTTTCCATAAAAACCCTAAGCAAAGTGGGAATAGAGTGATCATACCTCAAAGTAATAAAGTCCATCTATAATAATAAAAGCATAATATGCTAATTAGACTGGATGTTCTTCTGGATGACCTTCCAGAATGAGGGAAGCCTGGCTCCTGGGTGCCAGAGGAAAGCCAGTGCCAGCAGCTGGAGTAAGGAAGGCCTACTTTTGCATGAATTTCATGCATCGGGCCTCTAGTATGTGATAAACCCACAGCCAACATCATACTCAATGGGCAAAGACTTAAACCATTTCCTCAAGAACAGGAACAAGAGAGGGATGTCTGCTTTTACCACTCTTATTCAACACTAGACTCAGTGCACAAAAATTTGAGCACTCATGGGGGGGGCCTCAGCCCAGCCTGTGCCCTCTGCAGTCTGGGACCCCTAGGGGGATGACCACCTGCTGGCTTAGGCCTGCTCCCTGGGGGATTGGGCCTAAGCTGTAAATCAGACATCCCTCTGGCAGCCAGGGAGCCCTCAGGGGATGCCTACTTGTCAGCGGGGAACAGGCCTAAGCTGCAGTCGGACATCCTTAGTGCTGCTGAGGAGGCGGGAGAGGCTCCCACCACCACCTCTGTACTGGCAGCTGTCAGCCTGGCTTGTGGCTGAGCAGAGCTCCCCCTGTGAGAGGGCACTGACCACCAGGGGGCAGCTCCTGCATTGAGCGTCTGCCCCCCGGTGGTCAGTGTGTCATAGTGACCAGTCATTCCCAGCTATTCTGCTGTTAGGGTCAATTTGCATATTACCCTTTTATTATATAGGATAGAGGCCTGGTGTATGGGTGGGGGCCAGCTGGTTTGCCCTGAAAGGTGTCCCGGATCAGGGTAGGTCCCGCTTGGGTTCCTGGCCAGCCTGTGTGAGGGGCTGATGGGCGTTTGCAGGCTGGTCACACCCCCTTCAGGGTGGGGGTCCCCACTGGGATGCCCAGCCAGCCTGGATGAAGGGCTGATGGCTGTTTGCAGGCTGGTCAAGCCCCCCCTCCAGTGGGGACCCTCATTCCCATGGAGGTTTGGCCAGCCTGGGTGAGGGGCTGATGACTGTTTTGAGGCTGGCCACACCACCTTTAGGATGGGGGTTCCCACTGGGGTGCCTGGCCAGTGTGGGTGTGGGGCTGAAGGCTGTTTTCAGGCTGGCCAAGCCCCCCCCAAGCGATGGCAGCTCCCAGCCTCTCCTTTTTTTTTTTCTTTTTCTTTTTTTCTGGGATTTATTTACCTTCTATAATTAAAACTTTGTAGCCTTGAGAGGAGCTCAGAGCTGGCCAGGGTGGGCGGGAGGGAAGCCTGGCTTTCTCTATCGCCAGGGGCAACCTAAGCCTCCTGCTCACTCCAACTCCATGGCCATGGCCAGCTGAAAGCAGGTATCTGGGGTTTATTTACCTTCTATAATTGAAATTTTGTTGCTTTGAGTGGAACTCAGAGCTGGTGCAGCAGGTGAGAAGCCTGGCCTTTCATATTATTTGCAATCTGAATATCTTCTTTGGCACATTGTCTATGAAGGTTATTGGCCCATTGACAATTTGGTTATTTATTTTTACTTTTGGGTTTTAAGAATTCTTTCTATATTTTGTAGAACAGTATTTGACCAAATATGCCTTGTGTAAATATTTTCTCTCTGTGACTTTTTTCATTATCTTAACCGTGTCTTTTATAGAGTAAAAAAATAATGTTAATGGAGTCTTAGCTTATGAACCATTTTCTTCATGAGTTGTGCCTTTGGTGTTATAAATAAAAAGCCATCACCACACCCAAGGGTATTTAGATATTTCTCCTAGTCATAGGAGTTTTATAGTTATTGCATTTATAATCAGATTTGTGATACAATTTGTTATTTTTGCAAAGCATATTAGTTCTCTGTTGAAATTCTTTTTTTCTTTCTTTCTTTTTTTTTTTTTTTTTTTTTTTTTTGCATATGCCTGTCCAGTTCTTCCAGCACTACTTGTTGAAAAGACTATCTTTTGCTCCTTTGTTAAAAAGATCAGTTAATTGTATTTATGGGATTCTATATCTGAACTCTTTACTCTGTTTTATTGATCTATGTGTCTATTCTTTCTCCAACACCACAGTATCTTGATTGCTATAGCTTTTCAGTAAGTCTTAAAGTCAGATAGTGTCAGTCTTCCAATTGTGTTCTTCTCTTCAACATTGTGCCTGCAACTTTCGTAAAGCTCTGCTTTGTGTGTGTGCCATCTGACAAAGAGTAATTGTTCTCCATTATGCCCATATATAAAAGAATGTTAATCAGAGCAAAATTTGAAATAGCCTCAAAATAGAAATAATCTAACTATATGAGACTGGAAAATAAAATGTGCTATATTCCCACAACAGTACACAATGCAACATAGATAATGAATGAGCTCCATAAATCAATCTCACTACAAAATGTTATGCAAGAAAAATAAATTAAGACCAAAGACTACACAAAGAATAACTACCTTCTGGTAAGATGAAAAGAAATAAACTAAACCAGATTGTCTCATAATGCAGATATAGATAGATTATAGATATATACTAGTAGATATAAATATAGATGTATGTGTAGATGTAGATGTAGGTACAGGTATAGGTATAGGTATAGGTATAGGTATAGGTATAGGTATAGGTATAGGTATAGGTATAGGTATAGGTATAGGTAGATATAGACATAGATATAGATATAGATATAGATATAGATATAGATATAGATATAGATATAGATATAGTCATAAAATATAAAGAAAACAAGGACATTGTTATCACAACTGGAAGAAACGTGATTACCAATGAGGTGTAGGAGAGAGTTATCTGGAGGCACACATATGGAGCTGGTTTGATATGACACTCCCTGTTGTGCAGGGAGGTGACAGTGTGGACCTTGAGGCTCTCCCTCATTAGGTTTGGGCTTCTTGATGACAGAAAATGTATACTAGACACTTCAGTGTGGATTGGATTTTTCTATATTATTAGCTCTGAATTGCCTAAATTTGAAAAAGTGAGAGGTAGGATTTGGTGTTTAAGAGTTGTGTTCTTTCTGAATCATGTAATCTGGCTTAGTAACTTTGTTCTCTGTAATGCAGAAAAGTAAAACCCAGGTGGATAGTGTAACAGATGATGATTATATATTTTATGTATGTGTATATGTATTATCTAGGGAAAATTGACATCATTAAAAATTATCACTAATATTTTTAGGTATGTTTACTCTAAAATTTTCTATAATTAGGAAATTCTCTCTTCCACCTTCTCTCTCCCTGCTCTCCCTTAAAATATATTTTTAATACACCATTTATTCAAATTTCTTCTTGTGTCTCATATGGGTCTTTCTGAGGTTGTTCCAAATCATAGACTAATCGACTTTTCTTTCTTTCATTCCAAACACTTGTGATTAAATTCTTAAAATATTTTCCAAGAGTAAATTTGAGTTCTCATTCCCTATGCATGAAACACATTTTCAATTTCTGTATTTATTTCATAATTTTAGAAATTTTATTTTGAGTGTTAATTTTAGGCTATTGAAAATAAAAACATTTTAAAGATTGTGGCTATATTCACAATAAATTTTATTATCTGTCTTATTTAAAGGCTTGAAGCACTTTATATCCTTTTATATTATCAGATCTAGGCAAACTTCCCTGTTAAAAATAGATTGAACCTGTAAGTAAAATGGGTTCAATTTAATTCCAGATTTTAAGTAATTATTTTTAATGTTTTTATTGAGCCTGGCCAGTGTGGCTCAGTGGTTGAGCATTGACCTATGAACCAGGAGGTCACAGGTTCCCATTCCTGGTCAGGGCACATGCCCAGGTTTGGGCTTGATCCCCAGTGTGGGACATGCAAGAGGCAGCCAATCAATGATTCTCTCTGGTCATTGATGTTTCTATCTCTCTCTTCCTTTCCCTTCCTTTTTGAAATCAATAAAAATATATTTTTAAAAATAAAAAATAATTAAACATTTTTATTGATTTTAGAGAGAGAGGAAAGAAAAAAGAGGGAAAGAGAGAGAGGCATACATTGATGTGAGAGAGAAACCTTGATTGGCTGCCCCCTCATGCACCCCAACCTGGGATTGAGCCGCAACCTGGGCATGTGCCTTGACCAGGAATTGAACCAGTAGCCCTTCAGAACATGGGACAATGCTTTACAACTGATCCACACTGGCCATGACTTAAGTCATTTTTTTATTCCTTGATGACCCATAGAAAATAAGCATAGAACATATCATTATTGGGACATTTTTGTTATTGTAAAGTATTGTAATGAAGTATTTTTAGTAGATTCATTTAAAAAGTTATAATCTTACTCTGATACATTTATAGAATAAAAGAAAAAGTTTACAGGTAACTAGTCTTTATTGGAATAATCTCAACTTTGACAGTTAAATGTTATTTCCAATTGTCTTCTCACTTTTTTTTTTCATGTCCTTTTCTGGCCCAAAATCAAGTTGTTGTTTTTTGTTTTTTTGTTTTTTTTTTTCTTTTCTTTTTCATATCCTGGCTACTTTTCTCTTAAATGTGTGTCTAAGTCTGGGTCTCTAAGGCTATTAGCTTTTTGTTGTTGTTTTTTTTTTTTATGTCAGTTCCTCCTCTTCCAGAGTTTATTCCATCCTCTAATCCCAAGAGCCTAGCTAAGGTTCCTATTTGACCTAGATACATATGATTTCAAAAGCAGACCTAACAGAATAGATTCAGAGGAATAAAGAAAGCATGTGTTTTAAGGTACTTTAAAAATATTCAAAGGAGATGGTTCAAACTTAGATAGGAAGGAAAATAGGAGGAACAATTTATAAGGTAAATTAACATAAAACTGATTAGATTATGTAAAATACCTAGAACTTCCAAGGAGAGTTTAAGATTTGAGATTAAATTATCCATGGAGCCAATGACTCTTTAGAAATAAGCCAATTATATTATTCACTGAATGTGTTGGTGACCTAAGACTTTTTTATGCTCTTACCCTAATGAAATTGCAACACTATGTTATAATCTGGAAAGATATTAGTGTCATTGGAAAACAAAACAAAACAAGAAAACAAAACAAGAAAACACACCTCAGAATTTGAATGCAGAGATAAAAAATAAATCCAGTAAAATAATAAACAATTTAAAATGTATTCTATTTTCTAATAATAATTCTTTCCTGGCCAGCATGGCTCAGTGGTTGAGCATTGACCCACAGAAGAAGAAGTTACTGGTTCAGTTCCTGGTTAGGGCACATGCTGAGGTTGTGGGCTCAATCCCTAGTAGAAAGGAGGCAGCCAATTGGTGATATTATTCTCTCATTGATGTTTCTATCTCTCTAACCCTTTCCCTCCCTCTTTCTCTAAAAATCAATAGAAACATTTTAAGAGGTGATTCTAACTTTGTTGATTATTTAGGAGTAAAATATATAGAAGTTTTAAATATTAGGTTAATATCATTCATAGGCTGCATAAACATTACCCTTCTTAATAATTAGAAAGCTAAATTAATCTAAACTATGAACATTTACTAACAGAGAAAAAAAGAAGTATATGGCATAACAGTAAATAAAATCACTGAGCAATAAGTGGCTGCAAGTGTGTGCAAGCAGGATGGAGACTGGTGAGAGCTGTGGAGCATCTAGAGTTTCTGGCTCATGGTCAGCAGGCAGAGCCAGGAGATATGGCCAAAGGTTGGGCTCACAGACATGGGTCAGCACTTCCTTTTCCCTTGGATTCTGCAAAGAAAACTGTACAAACTAGTTTGGTCCTTAAAGGGAGAATGCAGGGAATGCAGTTTGTCACATAGAGCGAGTCAGAGCCCAAACTGCCAACCTGTTGTCATGCAAATTGAGTCAGGAGACCCAATTGCAAAAAGGTCCAGATATTTGGTCTCAATTATGTTATTGAAGTCCAAATCACATAGTAATGCTAAAAACTATTTTTGGAAGGTTTGGGGTATTCATATCTCTCCAAAATAAATATATTTTAAAATACAGACTACTTTATTGAACATATTTTTTAAATATTAAAATAGAATTAAAGTTATATAGCACACACCTAGTACTTTTTTCTAAATTAGTATTTAATAAATTAAGTAAAATTTCTATACAAAAATTTAGGGTATTAAGGCACCACATTTCTGCAAACTACACTTTTCCCATAATCTTTCTGAAAAATAACCATCAATATAGTTTCTCCAGGCCTATTCTGTCTGCATTTAAAGTGAAAATTTAACAAATTATAGTCAATGAGGGATTTGACAAAGCACCATAACTGGAAATTGCCAATAATCTGTGTCTAATTTGTATTAGAGAAGAAAAATGAGCTGAGTCATTGAATGTATTTAAAAATGAATTGCAGTCAGTGTGTATTGTGGCTAACAAGCTCTTAGGCACTGAATCATACAGAAGTTAATAACACATGCTTAAGATGCTAGAGAAAACCTGTATGGATTTTATAGGAAGATTTTCATTACCTGTGGTAATGAATCATATGGTTTTAGAAAACTTAATGCATTTTGGATCTGAAATAAATTGATTGTATAAAGATTTTTTTTTTTTTTTTTTAGGAAGAGGATAATGCAGTTTACCAGAGTTTTAATGTTACTCTATATTAAACACTACTTAAGCAGCTTGCAATTATTATAAAGAAATAGAAAAGCCTGTTTTCTGGCATTTTTACAGAAAAACACCATATAAATTAGAAAAATTACAGTGATGGCAACACGGTGGAACTATTCAGCAGTTGTTCCCTTGAACTATTCATTACTGAGATGTAATTGATTGTTCAAATTACAGGTTCAAGAAACAAGTTTTTTTAAAGCATAATATATTGTTTATGACAAATAATAATTTGTCTGGCATTTCTTCTTACTAAATAAATGATCTTGGAATTCCACTTTACATTCTGATAAAACCATTACCAAATATCTGAACACATACTAAAACTGAACAAACTTACATGCATTATTTTCTGTCTCCCACAATTACAGTGACAGATTCTCAGGTGGTAATTTTCTTCTCTAAGCACAATTTAATATTTTATATGAAAGCAGAAAAGTGGGAAGTTTAAAAAAGTAAAAGAAAGATATGGGAGACTGTTTACATATGCTTAAATTCTATGTCCTCCTTATATAAAACTAGAGGCCTGGTGCATGAAATGCATACATGGGTGCAGTCCCTAGGCCTGGCCGGAGATCAAAGTGTGAGTGTCTGGAATGGAAAGGCAGGTCCCAGCTGACCTCTGGTCCCTGGGCAGGACCTGGGACCCAGGCCTCCACGTGGCCCCCTCTGCTTAAGTCATAGCACCCGAGTTCCCACATGGAGATGTGGAGAGCGAGGCCAGACACCATGGGTCAGCGTGCAGCATGGGCCGCTGGGCTGTCCAATGGCACCGCACAGAAGACAGGTGGGCAGCACACTCTCTCCTCGCAGACCAGCTCCTGCTCAAACCCACAGGGATCCCGACCAGCCCCTGTGGTCCTGGTGGCTGTGGCCCAGTTCACCCAGAAGAGCCCATGCGGGTGCAGGATGGGCTTCTCATGGGTGCCCGGCACTGCATCGCTGACGCCCATCATGTTCCACGTCACGCCCTGGTGGTCAACGCATGTCATAGTGAATGGCTGAACTCCCAGTTGACCGAAAACCTAGGGGACAATTTGCATATTAGGCTTTTATTATATAGAACTAGAGGCCCGGTGCACAAAAATCTGTGCACTCGGAGCGGGGGGCGGGGGTCCCTCAGCCCGGCCTGTGCCCTCTCGCAGTCTGGGACCCCTCGGGAGATAACAACCTGCTGGCTTAGGCCTGCTCCCGGGTGGCAGAGGGCAGGCCCAATCCCTAGGTGCAGTCCCTGGTCGGGCTAGGAGCAGGGCCGATTTGGGAGTTGGGGCGCCGCCCCCTGTCATGCACAGAGCACGGCAGATTGGGAGGTTGCGATGCCACCCTCAGTCACGCTCAAGGTAGGGCCAATTGGGGGGTTGGGGCACTGTCCCCTGTCACACTCAAGGCAGGGTCGATGGGGAGGTTGCGGCGCCACCCCCTATCACGCACAGAGCAGGGCCCATCAAGGAGGTTGGGGAGCTCCCCCCTGTCACTCATAGAGTAGGGCCGATAGGGGAGTTGGGGCACCTCCCCCTGTCACACACAGAGCAGGGCGGATCAGGGGGTTGGGGCGCCGCCACTGTCACACTCAGGGCAGGGCCAATGGGGAGGTTATGGCTCTACCCCATCACACACAGAGCAGGGCCCGTGGGGTGGGGAGGTTGGGGCGCAGCACCCTGTCACACACAGAGCCGCAGGGTGATCAGGGGGTTGGGGAGCTCCCCCTATCAGGCACAGAGCAGGGCCAATCAGGGGGTTGGGGCGCCTTACCCTGTCAGGAACAGAGCAGGGAGGATAGGGAGGTTGTTGCCCTGCCCCCTTTCACACACAGAGCCACAGGGCAATCAGGGGCTTTGGGCGCTGCCCTCTGTCACGCTGATCCCGGTGCCGGGAGGCCTCGAAGCTCCGCTGATCCTGGTGCTGGGAGGCATATTACCCTTTTACTATATAGAATAGAGGCCTGGTTCAAGGGTGGGGGCTGGCTGGTTTTCCCTGAAGGGTGTCCTGGATCAGGGTGGGGTTCCCCACTGGGGTGCCTGGCCAGCCTGGATGAGGGGATGATGGCTGTTTGCAGCTGGTCACACACCTTTCACGGTGGGGGTCCCCATTGGGGTGCCTGGCCAGTCTGGGTGAGGTGCTGAGGGCTGTTTTCAGGCCTGGATTAAGCTCCCAACTGTTCCTTTTTTCCTTTTTTTCTTTATTCTGGCCAGCTTTAGCTCTGGCTCTAACTCTGAGGCCTCAGTTGCTGAAAGCAGGTATCTGGTTTGTTTAGGATCTATATTCGAAACTCTGTATCAACTCCAGCTCTGAGATCCCAGCCGGCTGAAAGCTGGTTTCTGGGGTTTTGTTTAGCTTCTATATTTGTTACAATGTTTCAAACTGCAAGCTCAGATGCCGGCAAGGCAGGCGGGGAACGTTGCAGTCCTCCGTCACTGAAGCAAGCAAGCCTCATGTTCAGTTTAAGCTGCCTGGCTGCCAGCCACCATCTTGGCTGGCAGTTAATTTGCATATTGCCCTGATTAGCCAATGGAAAGGGTAGCAGTCATATGCTAATTATCATGTTTCTCTTTTATTAGATAGGATATTTACATAACCTATATTTATATTTTTTTGTAATCAAGGACTCAGTACAGTGAATACATTAATGTGAGACTATTAAACATAGTCAAGAAAACCCCCTTTTGCTCTCTCTGGGCAACTGTGGGCTTGGTGGGGCAGTACCGAAGTGGGGCCAGAAGAGCAGGGACCAGGAATGAGAGCCGGTGGCCTGAGGGGCTGAGGCACAGCCTGCCATGGGCCGCACGTCCTCCATGGAAGCCATTGTGAAGTTCAAGCTTCATCCTTCCTTTACTGATTCTGATTGTTGATGTCTGCTTCCCTGGCTTGTTTGATGGGACAGGGATTGTGGAGGAACCACGCTGCTGGCTGAACTCAAGCCTGGGCATTTCCACCAGTTCAACTGGAAGTTGAGCTGTGAAACCTGGAGTGTCTCCTTCTCCTCAAGATGGCTCCTGGTTTGCTTGGTCTCAAGGACACTGCATTGTTAAGCTGATCCCCTGGCCCCTGTTAGGTCTGATCCAATAATTGAATCAATACCCTCTCCCCTGGGAACTGACCACTTCACAATGGACATTCCACTTACTTAGAACACATTCCACTCGCTAAGACCATTATCTCTCTGCCCCGGAGTTTCCCAGAATCCAGACCTACACAGAGAATTATCTGCCCAGAAAAAGTCCACCTAGAGTCCTTTGAAACCTCTGACTCCCCATCTTTGGGCGTTGGCACCATCTTGTGGCTCAGCTCATCAGGTATCCAGATGACCTAATAAATTCATAATTCCTCACTCCTTTTGGCCTTTGTGTTCCTCCTTCGATGATCCTAACATTTGGTGCCAAAACCCGAGGTGGTTCCACAGGGATGGGGAGCCATCATTCCGCCTTTGAACACCCTGAGTTTGCTACTCAGAGAGCAGTAGGCAGTGGCAGCTCGACCTGGGTTTACCTCTGAATCCTACTCGGTGACTTGATTGCCAGCCTCTATTAGGCCTCCCTCCCTATGGACCCCCCTGAACCAACCAAGGAGGATCCTGGATGGAGAATCTGTCCTTATCCATTACTGACCCTCCATCTCACACCGGCCATTCATCTCTAGGTGAGTGGTGTTCCACAATTTCCCTCATTTTGAGTTTTCTGCCCACTCTCTCTCAGTGACTTCTCGAAAGTCTCTCTTCTCAAAAGTCCTAGCGCTAGGCCAGATGACTCCTTAGCTTTTTGGCTTTGGGTCCTTCTGGATTGGGGACACCCAGTCCAGAGGGTCAGCCCTCATTTCTCATGGTTATTTGTTTAGCAGCAGGGATGCCTGACCCAAAAATTCACCTTTGGATTTGTGCTCTATCACTCACCCTTCCATTCTCATGGACCACTCTCATGGACACTCCCTCTGCACCCTCATGGGGGATATCATGCCCAACCACCTCATTTTATTTTGCAACACTGTTTGGCCACAATATAAACTAGCTAATAAGTCTCAATGGCATGAAAATGGCACTTTCAATTTTAACACACTGCACAATTTAGATAATTGCTGTCACTGCAATGGAAAGTGGTCCAAGATTCCCTACATCCAGGCCTTTTTCACCCTTCAGGCCCAATTCTCTCTCTTAATTCTGTTCTACCAGTCAGATCTTTCTCCTTCACACAAAACATCTTACCTCTAACACTTCTGATTCTGAATCTACTTTTGACCCAGCAGACCACGGACCTCCACCCCCTTACACATGCGCTCCCTCATCTGCAGTAGATTCACAAAACCTAGACCCTCCTAACCAGCAACCACCTTCTCCTCCAGCCCCTGAGAGCCCAAATCTAAGAATGCAAGCTCCAAAACAGCCTTTCCCACCTAACACTTGCTCTCGGGCCACCTAAAGACCACCTTGCTCAACAGCCACTTCTATTCCCACGCCCATTCTACCCCTGTGAAAGGTAATAGGAACTAAAAGTATTGTGTGGGTACACATCCCATTTTCCATGTCTGACCTTGCACAGAATGAGAGACATCTCAGGTATTTTTCTATTGAGGAATTTAAGTACCTGACCCAGTCCTGTGACCTGACCTGGCATGACATCTAAGTCCTCCTGTCCTCCTCTCTCACCCCAGAGAGGAAGGAGCACAGCTGACTAGCAGCTCAGGACCATGGCAAGGCTTCCACAGACAGGACTCAGTGGTCAACCTGGTTGACACTGACATAATCCCCCGAACTGACCCCGGACGAGACTATCAGGTCAATTCTCCAGGGCACCGCCTCCATAGCCATATGATCATCTGTCTTATGGCTGGACTCAAAAAGGCTGCCCAACTAAGCCTCAAAAAGGTGGTCAACTAAGACAAACTTAATGAAATCACTCAAGGCCCTGGTGAAAATCCAGTTTTTTTTCCTCTCCCACCTCTCAGAGGCCTTCCAGCTCCTAGATACCACTCTCATGAATCCCAAATGAGGTGCTGGTCCTCCAACCAAGGGTAAGTCAGCGGCTAAGCCTTCTCTAAGCCCATGCTTCAAATGCAGCAGGGAAGGACACTGATCCAAGTCCTTCTCAAACCCGAGACCCCAGCCTGTGCCCTGCCCGTGGTGCGAAGGGAAGGCCACTGGAAATCAGACTGCAGTCTGGCCCCTCCAGTTTGGACCTCAGCCTGTCCATCAAGGCCACCCTCTCAATATGGTTTGAAGCTCCCAGACTTCCTGGGACTGGCTCTGAAGACTGAAGCTACACAGGCCCTAACAGTGCCCCTTAGACTTATATCACCAGGACAGAGCCTCAGGGAATGATTGTGATGGTAGGTAAGCATATCTCTTTTTTAATTGACACTGGGGCCACTTATTCTGCCCTCCCTGAATTCGCTGGGACCCTTGTCCCCTCCTCAGTCTCTATTATGGGTGTTGACAGATTAGTCTCACAGCCATTAGTCACCTCACCTCTACACTGCATCTTACTAGACACCCCCTTTAGCTACTCTTTTCTAGTTCTACTTCAATGCCCAACTGAAGCTACCATGCATCCCCTTATAAAACCCAGTTGTCCCACACAATAGTCACATACTTCAGCTTCACTCTCACCCCACAAAGCCACGCCATTCCTTAGACTGTAAACACCTTATCTCCTCCATAACTGTCCCCTCCTCTAGACAAGAAATACTCTCCTTTCTTGGGCTCACTGGGTACTCTCACCTCTGAGCTCCCAACGTCAGTCTTCTTGCAAAGCTCCTCTATGACACAGCAAAGGGACCCCTCACTGAGCCTTTAGATCCCAAGGCCAGCATTCTCACCCCTTTAATGCTCTGAAAACTGTTCTGACTTCAGTGCCTTCTCACACTCCCCACCTCCACACACACACACACACCTTTTCCCAAAGAACAATTTTCTTTACTACAAAACTACAAATGCTTACCTAACAGTCTGGCTACTATCAGAAGCTGAACTCATTATCACCCAAACTTAGCATGTTATCTCTAAGGAAAAAGGTGGCAGTTTTAAATACAAATGGCTGGAGACCTGGAAATTGCAGTCCTAGAACAGCCTGTAGGGCCTGCTCCCTCCCCACCTCAGATTCTTCTCCAGCCTTATATGCCTATACATAATTTTCCAAAATCTTCTTTGGCAACTTAAAAGCTTTAAGGCATTGCTGGACTAAATGATAAACATCTAAATATTTCAATAAGTTTTAAGTTCACCTGATGTTGGCTTTTATTACAGAAAGTCTATAAAGTAGATTTGGAACTGTTAATGTAAGGTCTTGTGCTTTGTTAAAGGTATGTTGCTTGAAAGTGAGAATGCTCATAAATGTCAGTCTAAGAAATGCTGGCTGTTTACTTTTTGGTTATCATTGGAAAATTGAGGCTTGTAAGAGTTGACAATAGAATGCATAAGGTATTTTCATGCATTCTGAAGGAAAAAGTGAGTTAAAGTAAGAATATTTGTGAAAGTTGTAAGAATGTGAAAGTTGTAAAAAGGTTCGTGAGAGTTATAGAAAGTTTGTAGAGAAAAATGTTAAAAGGAAGTAATATGAATGACACAAGCCAATAAGCCAGGACTAGCAGAATAGGGAAACTGAAATAGTAAAACAGAAGTTTGCAGCCATCTAAAAAATCCAGATGCCAAGCAGTTTTCAGCCATATAGAAACCCAATCTTTCCTAAACCAAGGACACTTAAGAGAAAATGATTTGAGGATAAACCTCATTTTTTGTATATTAGGCTACAGCCCTTCAAACCAATGTCTCTTTCCTTATACCAGACCACTTATCATAATTCTTGTTCTTCCATCTTTTGCCCCAGTAATATTAAAATTTATAAAACAGTCTGTCTCCACCAGGTTATAAGCCCTACTTGTATTCAGGAAACACCACCCCTAGACACCATCATAACCACCTTTTGTGCCTAGGTCTCATCATCCCTTTGGCCCCCAGAGCAAGGATGATGGGCTCGGCACAGGTATAGAAACTCACTGGGCCAGAAAGCTCTGGATGCTAGCAAGGGGCAAAACTGGGAAAACAAGAACCTCACCCCCAGGGTAACCTCTCCTCCCCTTTCATATCACTAGTCAGGCAACTTAGACCCCTGACCTTTTCCTCCCTAAAGATAACATCTAGGCCTCAGTTGCATTTCAGCTCCAGGCTCAGAAAAGCAGCAAAACCAGACAAGTGATTCTGTGGCAGCCTCAGGGCCAGCTTTTACCTCCCAAGCCACTCAACAGGACCAGTTTTGAGTTTTTACCAACCAGTCTCTTGGGGAAATCACGCTGCTGCAGCCTCTCATCCAGCCCGCTGACTAAAATCAAAGTCCTTTTCCCTGTGATCCTGACATCCCCCCTCAGCAGGAAGTAAATACAGAAGATATGACCGTCATCCCTATTCCATAAAACAGAAAGGCTGGAATGTTAGGTCTGATCAAATAATTGAATTAATACCCCCTCCCTGGTAGCTGACCTTTAGGCCACTTCACCATGGACATTCACTTGCTTAGACCACATTCCACTCGCTAAGACCATTATCTCTCCCCTCCGGAGTTTCCCAGAATCTGGACCTGCACAGAGAATTCTCTGCCCAGAAAAAGCCGGCCTAGAGTCCTTTAAAAACCTCTGACTCCCTGTCTTTGGGTGCTGGCACCATTTGGGGGCTCAGCCTATCTGGGTTCAGATGCGCTGGCATCTCTTGGGGGATGTCTGACTGCCAGTTTAGGCCCGACCCCAAGGATCGGGCCAAAATCGGCAGTCGGACATCGAATCTCACAATCCTGGACTGCTGGCTCCTAATCACTCACCTGCCTGCCTGCCTGGTCGCCCCTAACTGTTCCCCCCTGCTGGTCTGTGTGCCGGCCTTATTGCCCCTAACTGGCCCCCAGCCAGCCTGGTTACCCCTCACTGCCCCCCCTGCTAGACTGGTCACCCCCAATTGCCCCCCCTGCAGGCTTGGTTGCCCCCAACTGCACCGCCCACCAGCCTGGTCACCCCTCACTAGCCCCCTTCCAGCCTAATTGCCCCCAACTGCCCCCTCTTCAGGCCTGATTGCCCCTAACTGCCCCCCCCCACCAGCCTGGTCACCTCTTACTGCCACCCCCCTCCGCCAGCCTGGTTGCCCCTCATGGCCCCGCCGCTGGCTGGTTATTCCACACAGCATGCTGTTCAGCTGTTTGGTCATCCCTCACTAATCCCCCTGTTGGCCTGGTCACCCCATGCAGACTGCTGTTCAGTCATTTGGTCGTCCCTCACTAGGCCCCCTGCCGGCCTCTTGTGAGAGTATGAGGGTTAATTTGCATATTACCTCTTTATTATTTAGGATTAAGATGTGGGGGAGGGGAATTTCCTTTCCTCTCTTGGTTCTTATGGCTGTTCAAGTAATAAAAATGGCTTAAGGTAGATTAACAAAATAAAAGCAAAGTTAATACCTGTACATGGGAAATTTATAAAAGCAGAAAAATTCCAAAGATAGTAAAGGCAAAATGAGGTATATATGTCATTTTGGACTAAGGAGAAGGAGGTAAGACAGGGAGATAAAAAGAATTAATGTTTAGTAAACAAATGTTTGCCGAGACATCTAGAGAACGTGGAATACAGACAGAACTTGGATCAAATGAGTATTGCTAGGTTCCTGCCTGTCTACCACACCCAGCTCACATTATGTTTTGTTTACCATGGTGCTAGTTCTTTTGGCAGTGGCCTCCTATCTTACATTCTTTTAGGCAGTTTGGAAGAAAGTTAAAAGTTCTCTCGAGTCTTTTGTTTTTTAAAAAACAAAATAATTGTCATATCAGAGAGACACATTTTAGGTTGACAAATTATTCTTTCCTACACCAATAACAAATTGTTCACTAGAACTTCCTTTGAACATGACAAAAATGGTTTGTTACAGTATCCCTAATTCTTGAATGCTAAATTTGTTGCAGAGTTGTAGTGAGCAACAAATTTTTTACAGCTTCCATTACCATCTGAATGGATTTAGTCAGGTTTATCATGACACTGGCACATCTACCCATTGGTTCTTACCACTAATGAAACAGTAACTAGAAAGACAAGCTGTGTCTGATGGAAAACTGCAAGAAACAACAACAAAAAAGTAATGCTGATTAAGTGATTTGAATGTTGTTTTTACATATAATACCAGCTCCATCTCACTTCATGCTGCTTCCAGCTGCACTGAAAATTCTGTTTTATCTGCCCTGTCCCACTCCTTCTCTCACCCCAAAATATAATTATACACAAATACATTTAATCTATATAGTTTGTCTTCAGGGGGCAAAGCTTAATTAATTTTCTCCCATATTTTGCTACTTTTCCCTTGAATCATTCATGTATCACAATATCAGTTAAATGTATTATCATATAAATGTCTACCTTTCATTTATCTAGATATATATAGAGATGTGTGTATGTATCAAGTTAATTATATAAGTAATATGTGTGTTTATCTAAATATGTGTAAGTGTGTGTGTGTGTGTGTGTGAGAGAGAGAGAGAGAGAGAGAGAGAGAGAGAGAGAGAGGATATAGGTTTCATTTGTGGAGAAGGAACAAACTTTGCCCTAAAGTTTCTATAATCAAATAAACATGAGACAGATTAGGAAGATAAAATAACCAAATTTAATGCATACATATGTATGAGAACCCCATATACATGAGAGTGTCAGAGAGCCCACATGCAGGAGACATCCAGAAATAGAAAAGGGTATGGAGGTCTATAAAACATCCTGAGCTAGGGATAAGGTAATACACATTGGGGGCTTCCAAAAGTCATAGCAGGATGATAAGACAAGCAGACTTTTAGTAAATAGAAGTTTGTCCTGCCCTATGGATAGGTCAAAAGAAGTTATCTCTGATAATCTCTTATTAGGGCCAAGGCCCTAAGTCAAGTTCTTCTAGGTAGTTTGAAGGAAGGGAAATAAGTCTTTCTTGAACCCAAAACTAAAATTACCCTTAGCTCAAAGTATTCTGCATACCACTGAGGCACATCTTGAGGGGGCAAGTTCTGAACCCCCACACATTCTAATAACCAATACTAATTGTATTCTCAATATTTAGTACATTACCCTTGACCAGAGTTGGTACTCAATTAATGAATGTGGTTACAAGTTAAAACTTTAAAATCAGCTCCCCTACTTGGACTAGCTGAAATACTTGGAACAAGTTACTTAATTTTTTCTCATTGTGCTAATTCATAAAATGAGAACAATAGAAGTAACAAGTTATAGAGTTTTTAGAAAGATTAAATAAGATCACAGAATTATACAACTCTGAAGGCATCATTTGCATGTATGTAAATGATATCCCCTGGTGTTTTAAAATATGGTGACCCTGAGGCTAAATGAGTTATATAGAGAGTGTCTAAAACAGCACCTGGCACATAGTGAGCTTTTAGTTATTCAGTTATTATGGAACTTTATATTTTGTTTAAAGGCTTATTGACTGGATTATGCATATAATTTACTAGCACATTGTTGATTCTATTGTTTAGTTTCCATTTATGCCATTTCAGAATGACTGTTAACCAATGCAATACAAAATTAAAAGATTGCAAAAATTAGAACAAATTTTAAGGGTATTTTATTGTACCTCCATACAAAGCAAGGATCTACTTAAACAATAATGTGCCTAGAAAGTCTTGGTCTTGACTTTTAGTACTCAAGAGAGCTTACTAGAGGAATGCTGAGGTGAATTTTAAAGCTAGAGGAAAAGAAAATTGAAAAAAGAAAAGATGGATATTTCATTTGAGTGTTCATTTGAATTAATATGTATTAAGTTATGTGACTTCTTCTTGTACATATTTGTTTCTCTAGTACCTGCAATGATATTATTAGAGCTGGTGGCAAAATATGTCATTGCCGCTGTTAGAGCTATTTGTAAGTTGATTACAGGTAGAATGGACAAACATTCCAGTTTTTCCAGAACAGCTTGTGTTTATGCTTATTTCCAAGTATAAATTACCAATAGCATTCATTCATTTTCATTCTCACAAGTATCTCAGCTTGGATGATAAATTATATGGTTACCTTAATTACAAGGGGGTTTTCACATGTATAGCCACTTGACTTGAAAGAGTTTTGGCTGCAAAATCACATAAAATCAACTTTAATTAGCTTAGGAAAACAAAAATGTCTTGGCTCTTATCTGAACCACAGGAAACTAAGGAGTACAGCTGGTTTGAAAGACTAATCTATATTGCAGTACAGGCTTACCTTGGAGAGATGGTGGGTTCCTTTCCAGACCACGACAAGAAGGCAAGTATCACAAGAAAGCAAGTTGTAATCTCTTAGCTGGCAGAGGGTCCTGCCTTCAATTTATAAAAAACACATCTGCAAAGCACATTAAAGTGAAGTGCATTAAAACGGGACATGCCTCCATTTTTTAAATTTGTGTTTCAAGTAGAGGCTGAAATTATGCGATCGGGGATTGTGTGTGTGTGTGTGTGTGTGTGTGTGTGTGTGTGTGTGTGTTTTATTTAACTTTTGTCATTGCTTTTATAAATTTTAAATGTGGATTTTTTTATTCAAGGTATGAGTGTACTCATGTATTTTATTTTTAAAAAATATGTTTTTATTGATTTATAGAAAGTGAAAGGGAGAGGGAAAGAACGACAGAAACATTGATGAGAGAAAATCAATCCATTGGCTGCCTCCTACATGCCCTCACTGGGCTTTGAGTCTGCAACCCTGGCATGTGCCCTGCCTAGGAATCCAACCAGTGACCTATTGGTGTATGGGGAATGCTCAACCAAAAGAGCAAGGCTGTACTCATGTATTTTAAAAAGCAGTTTGGGAGAAACCAAGATGGCGGCATAGGTAAACACCGGAGTTTGCTGCCTCGAACAACCAATTCAAAAATACAACAAAAAGACGGAACAGACATCACCAGAACCACAGGAAGGCTGGCTGAGTGGAAGTTCTACAAGTAGGAGGAAAGAGAAAAACATACCGAGACTCAGAGGAGGCGCAGTGCTGAAGTAAAATACTAAGGTGCGGAGTGCATGCGGAGCGGGCTGGCGGCTGAGGGTGCAGTTGTTTTCAATTGGGAGGGAGTCTCAGGCTCTGAGTTCCAGTTCCGGGCGAGTCTCTAGGGACCCAGAATCATACGGGAGAAGCAGGACTATCTGGCATCGCTCAGAACCCTAGAGCAGCTTTCTCTCTGTGGGGCTTGCAGTGATTACTGGGACACTGAGAAGCAGAGGCTCTGAGGGCAAGACTGAGAGCAGCCACAATTGCTAACCCCACCCTGTTGATCCTGTGGGACCCGCCCCGCCCCAGCCCTGCAGGGAGACTTTTGCTGGATAGCCTCAGGCAAAGGCTAGATTAGCACCTCCCTAGAGATCCAGGAGCCAGGAAGCCCAGAGGTCAGAGTGGGACCATCCAGTTTGCAGCTCCGTGGAACCATAAAAGACACACTCAGGGGGCCAACTCAGTGAGCACCAAAGCCCCATCGAAGCAAGTCTAGCCCCAGAGGGGTGTCTCCAGCACAGAAGTTCTCCCACTGCAGACACAGCTGATTCTCACAGCCAATTGGCCTGGAGGTCAATTCCTCACAGTGATAACTACAACAATCAAGGCTTAACTACAACAAGACTGTGCACAAAGCCCACAAGGGGGTGCACCAAGAGTGTCTACCTCAGGTAATTGAGACACTTAGCACAGAAAGGCACTCTATCGACTCAGCGAAGCAGAAAAAATGCCAAGACTAAGAAACAGGACACAAACAACAGAATTGGAGGAAAGCAAAATGTTGGATATAGAGTTCAAAACCACACTTTTAAGGTCTTTAAAGAACTGTCTAGAAGCCACCGATAAATTTAATAAGGCCCTCGAAAAGACTGCTGAGACCACTCAAGAAATCCTCAAGAGATCCTCAAGAAATCTAATGAGACCCTCGATGTTGTGATAAAGAACCAACTAGAAATTAAGCATACACTGACTGAAATAAAGAATATTATACAGACACCCAACAGCAGACCAGAGGAGCGCAAGAATCAAGTCAAAGATTTGAAATATGAAGAAGCAAAAAACACCCAACCGGAAAAGCAAAATGAAAAAAGAATCCAAAAATATGAAGATAGTGTAAGGAGCCTCTGGGATAGCTTCAAGCATACCAACATCCAAATTATAGGGATGCCAGAAGATGAGAGAGAGCAAGATATTGAAAATCTATTTGAAGAAATAATGACAGAAATCTTACCCTACCTGGTGAAAGAAATAGACTTCCAAGTCCAGGAAGCACACAGAACCCCAAACAAAAGGAATCCAAAGAGGACCACACCAAGACACATCATAATTACAATGCCAAGAGCAAAAGACAAAGAGAGAATCCTAAAAGCAGCAAGAGAAAGAAAATCAGTTATCTACAAGGGAGTACCCATACGACTGTCAGCTGATTTCTCAACAGAAACTTTGCAGGCCAGAAGGGAGTGGCAAGAAATATTCAAAGTGATGAATACCAAGAACCTACAACCAAGACTACTTTATCCAGCAAAGCTATCATTCAGAAGAGAATGCCAGATAAAGAGCTTCACAGATAAGGAAAAGCTAAAGGAGTTCATCACCACCAAACCAGTATTATATGAAATGCTGAAAGGTATCCTTTAAGAAGAGGAAGAAGAAGAAATAGGTAAAGATACAAGTTATGAACAACAAATACACATCTATCAACAAGTGAATCTAAAAATCAAGTGCATAAATAATCTGATGAACAGGATGAACTGGTGATTGTAATAGAATCAGGGACATAGAACGGGAATGGACTGATTATTCTTGGGGGGGCGGGGGAGGTGTGTGGGGGTGAGGGAAGAGATTGGACAATAATCATGCACCTATGGATGAGGACAGTGGGTGGGGAGTGAGGGCAGACAGTGGGTTGGGAACTGGGTGAAGGGGAGTTATGGTGGGAAAAAAGAGTAACTAATGTAATAATCTGAACAATAAAGATTCAATTGAAAAAAAATAAAAATAAAAAGCAGTTTGGTCATTTAATTCATCAAAAGACATGACATCTAGATTTAGTTGTCCAGAAAGCAAAAGCCATGTAAAGTATTAATCATTCACAGATAAAATTTATCCGAGTTTTGGATAATGACAATCCCTTTTGATCTCTTCCTCTTCTCCCTGTGTATGTAATTATACATGTATATATTTCAGACATAAATATAAAGAGAGATGATTATCTAAGCACACACAAAATAATTACAAAATTTAACAGTATGCTGATAGAAAAAGGTAGTCTTAACAAAGTACTAAAATAAAATATGAAAGTATATGAAAGTAATATGAAAGTACTAAAATAAAGGGTGGAATTAAGTTAGAAACCAAAGCAAACAAACAAACAAACAAAAAACATAATTTGAAAATCCCCTTATATTTTGGAATTAAGCAATAATTTCCTATATAGTTTGACCATGGGTAATAAAAAAAACCAACAAAAAACTCAAATGTAAATTAGAGAACATTTTGCACTAAATTATAATGAAACATGATACAGTATAATATGTGGTTTTGCTTCTGCTTCAGATACAGAAAGGGAAATTTTTGTGTCTATTCTAACAATGAAAGAATGCTCAGGTGAATTTTAAAGCTATTTGGTCACTTTCTGTCTTATGGTTGTTCATTTTACTTCATATTTCTGATTCATATTTCTGATTATTAGGACTAAAATGTCCCTAATTCTTTTTGTTAAAATAATAATAATAATAATAATAATAATAATAATAATAATAATAATAATTTTGGATATATTTATCTCCCTCCTGATTTAAATCAGGAAGACTGAAGGGATATATGGCAAATCATACTAAGTTTAAGTATATAATAATTTATAATACTAACAAATTTAGTAGAGAAGTTTTAGAGATTATATCAAAAGATATCAAGGATTATATATTATGATGTAGTATCTTTCCCCCTTAGGTTAATAGCTTAATACTGTTGTTTATATATACTGTCCACTGTTTATATACACAAGAGCACAGTAGTCAAAGTAAATAGATAGATGGTAGATAGATGATAGATAGATAGATAGATAGATAGATAGATAGATAGATATGTGTTTTTATGTTAGCTACCTCTTTCTACCATGCTCTACCAAGCTAGAAACAGTTTGTATTGAACACTGGAGCTCAATCAGTTACATGGTAGCCTTAACTCTATGATGGGTTCAAATAAGTCATTATTTTGTAGATCATTTTTCTTTCTAAATATTTATAGAAAATATCTATATTTAAATATATTAAAACTAGGGGCCTGGTGTATGAAACTCATGCATGGGGGCGGGGGTGGGGGGCGGGGGATGATCCCTCAGCCCAACCTGCACCCTCTGTCATGTTCCAGGACCCCAGCCACTACTGGCCTAGGCACAGGCCTACAGGCTTGGGGCAGCCTCGCTCCCAAGGCCCCATTTTATCAAGAGAACAAAGTTGGCGTTAGTTACAGCCTTCACTGAACACAGTACAGTGTGTCTGTGCAAACAACTGCCTTGTTCATGTGCCTGCTTCGCCCTACTAACATCTTGAGGACATAGCTGTCTTATCCTGTTTCACCTTCAGTGCCTGGCCTGGTGCCAGGGACCTGGGAGTGTTTGCTGAGTGAGTGAGTGAGCGAGTAAGTGAATGAGCAAGCGGCTAAGCAAGTGAATGAGCAACCCGCTCCTGGCTGACTGGCGCCTGCCCTGGGAAGTTGCTGCCCCATTCCTGACTGCCCAGCACCCACCCCAGAAAGTTCCCGCCCTGCTCCCGGCTGTCCAGCACCCACCCCTGGAAGTTCCCGCCCCGGACCCAGTGGCCTGGCCCCCCGATTACAGCTGCATAGTTCCCACCTCACTCCCAGCTGCCCAGTCCACCAGCCAATCCTACAGTGGAGGCCAGGGCAGGCGGGAAGCTTGGCTTCCTCTATCGGTTGCTGGGGGCAACATAAGCCTCCAGCTCTATGGTCACTGCCATCTTTGTCGGGTTAATTTGCATAACACTCTGATTGGCTGCTGGGCGTGGCTTGAGCATAGCAGAGGGATGGATAATTTGCATATTTCTCTTTTATTATATAGGACTAGAGGTCTGGTGCACAAAAATTTGTGCACTCGGCGGGGAGAGGAGGTCCCTCAGCCCGGGCTGTGCCCTCTTGCAGTCTGGGACCCCTCGGGAGATAACGACCTGCTGGCTTAGGCCTGCTCCCGGGTGGCAGAGGGCAGGCTCAATCCCTAGGTGTAGCCCCTGGTCGGGCTCAGAGCAGGGCTGATGGGGGAGTTGGGGCGCCACCCCCTGTCATGCACAGAGCAGGGCGGATCAGGAGGTTGCAATGCCACCCCTAGTCACACTCAGGGTAGGACCGATTTGAGGGTTGGGGCACCACCCCCTGTCACACACAGAGCAGGACCAATCAGGGGGTTGAGGAGCTCCCCTCTGTCACTCACAGAGCAGGACTGATAGGGGAGTTGGGGCACCGCCCCCTGTCACACACAGAGCAGGGCAGATCAGGGGGTGGGGGAGCTCCCCCCTGTCACGCACAGAGCAGGGCTGATCAGGGGGTTGGGGGACCTTCCCCTGTCAGGAACAGAGCAAGGCGGATAGGGAGGTTGTGGACATGCCCCCTGTCACACACAGAGCCGCAGGGCGATCAGGGGGTTTGGTTGCTGCCCCCTGTCACGCTGATCCCGGTGCTGGGAAGCCTCATGGCTCCGCTGATCCCAGTGCTGGGAGGCATATTACCCTTTTACTATATAGGATAGAAGCCTGGTTCATGGGGGGGGCCGGCTGGTTTGCCCTGAAGGGTGTCCCGGATCAGGATGGGGGTCCCGCTTGGGTGCCTGGCCAGCCTGGGTGAGGGGATGATGGCTGTTTGCAGCTGGTCACACACCCTTCAGGGTGGGGGTCCCCACTGGGGTGCCTGGCCAGCCTGGGTGAGGGGCTGAGGGCCGTTTTCAGGCTGGCGAGTGACTGAAGCTCCCAACCTGTCCTTTTTACCTTTTTTTTTTTTATTCTGGGCCAGCTTTAGCTCTGAGGCTCTGCTCCAGCTATGAGACCTCCGCTGCTGAAAGCAGGTTTCTGGCCTTTGTTTACCCTCTCTTTATTTTTTTTTTTTAAATATATTTTATTGATTTTTTACAGAGAGGAAGGGAGAGAGATAGAGAGCCAGAAACATTAATGAGAGAGAAACATCGATCAGCTGCCTCCTGCACATCCCCCACTGGGGAAATGCCCGCAACCCAGGTACATGCCCTTGACCGGAATCGAACCTGGGACCCCTCAGTCCGCAGGCCGACGCTCTATCCACTGAGCCAAACCGGTCTCGGCGACCCTCTCTTTATTTGAAACAATGTTGCGGTCCTGCTGGCTGAAGCCCGGGGTTTTGTTTAGCTTCTATATTTGTTACAATGTTGCTTAGAGTGCAGCTGAGAGGCCAGCAAGGCAGGCGGGGAAGCTTGCTCCATCACTGAAGCAAGCAAGCCTCCCTGTTTGTGTCAGCTGCCTGGCCGCCAGCCGCCATCTTGGCTGGCAGTTAATTTGCATATCTCTCAGATTAGAAGATGGGAAGTGTAGCGGTTTTATGATAAATACCATGTTTCTCTTTTATTAGATAGGATGGTAACAAAAACAATGTAATTTAACTGTAAAATAATAGAAATGAGAAAGGTTTGACCCAAAATACAGAGTTCTAATGAATCAACAAAACACAAAATTATTTTTTTTAATAGCAGAAATTATATTAGTAAATGAGTCACAAATGCCAAAATTAAAATCAGGATCTAAAATATATTTCTACTTTAGTAGAAATTCTAGAAATAATATTAAAAGAGTATTAATAACAAAAAATCAAAATAATTATAACATTTTGCATAAAAGCCATTTATTGTGTATCATTAATTGTAAATTATGTGTCTGCATTTGTAATCATATAAAAGAATATTATAAAACATATGTATTAAAATATGTATAATATACATTCTATTTTTATATTTTTACATCAAATGTATTTCAAATACAAATATGCACACATAGTGACTGAGAAAATAGGGAAAGTCAAATTTAGAAGTGGAAAGCAGCTCTTCTAGTTCCTCAGAACCATTCTATAATTACTTATTTAGAACCCCTGAGTCCAGTTATCCTTTAGTATTAAACATTTTTCACTTTTTAAAAGTAGTGCAGTGTATAGACTATATACTGCGTAACACTCTCAGTGGGGTCTACAGCTACACAATCTAATCAAGAATATCCTGTTTAATAAAAGAGAAACAGGGTAATTGGCATATGACCGCTACCCTTCCCATTGGCTAATCAGGGCGATATGCAAATTAACTGCCAGCCAAGATGGCAGCCGGCAGCCAGGCAGCTTGAAACTAACATGAGACTTGCTTGCTTCAGTGACGGAGGACTCCAACGTTCCCCGCCTGCCACTGCAGGCCTCTGAGCTGGCAGTTTGAAACATAGTTACAAAAATAGAAGCTAAACAAAACCCCAGAAACCAGCTTTCAGCGAGCTGGGATCTCAGACCTGGAGTTGATACAGAGTTTCGATTGTAGAGCCTAAACAAACCAGATACCTGCTTTCAGGAGTGGAGGCCTAAGAGCTGGAGCCTCAGAGCTAAAGCTGGCTCAGAATAAAAAAAAAAAAAGAAAAAAAGGAGCAGTTGGGAGCTTCAGTCCCAGCCTGAAAACAACCCTCAGCTCCTCACCCAGACTGGCCAGGCACCCCAGTGGGGACCCCCACCCTGAAGGGTGTGTGACCAGCTGCAAACAGCCATCATCCCCTCACCCAGGCTGGCCAGGCACCCAAGTGGGGAACCCCACCCTGATCCGGGACACCCTTCAGGGCAAACCAGCCAGCCCCCACCCATGCACCAGGCCTCTATTCTATATAGTAAAAGGGTGATATGCCTCCCAGCACCGGATCAGTGGAGCCTCGAGGTCTCCCGGCACCGGGATCAGCATGACAAGGGGCAGCGCCCAAACCCCCTGATCGCCCTGTGGCTCTGTGTGTGACAGGGGGCGGGGCCACAACCTCCCTATTGGCCCTGCTCTGTTCCTGACAGAGGAAGGCTCCCCAACCCCGTGATCGGCCCTGCTCTGTGCCTGATAGGGGGGAGCTCCCCAACCTCCTGATCGCCCTGCGGCCCTGTGTGTGACAGGGTGCGGTACCCCAACCCCGCCATCCCACGGGCCCTGCTCTGTGTGTGATGGGGTAGAGCCATAACCTCCCCATTGGCCCTGCCCTGAGTGTGACAGTGGCGGCGCCCCAACCCCCTGATCCGCCCTGCTCTGTGGGTGATGGGGGGAGCTCCCCAACCCCCTGATGGGCCCTGCTCTGTGCGTGACAGGGGGGAGCTCCCCAACCCCCTCATCAGCCCTGCTCTGTGCGTGACTGGGACAGCGCCCCAACCCCCTGATTGGCCCTGCTCTGTGCATGACAGAGGGTGGCGCCGCAACCTCCCCATTGACCCTGCCTTGAGTGTGACAGAGGGCGGTGCCCCAACCCCCCAATCAGCCCTACCCTGAGAGTAACTGAGGGTGGCATCGCAACCTCCCGATCTGCCCTGCTCTGTGCATGACAGGGGAAGGTGCCCCAACTCCCCAGTCGGCCCTGCTCTGAGCCCGACCAGGGGCTGCACCTAGGGATTGGGCCTGCCCTCTGCCACCTGGGAGCAGGCCTAAGCCAGCAGGTCTTTATCTCCCGAGGGGTCTCAGACTGTGAGAGGGCACAGGCCGGGCTGAGGGACCCTCCTCCCCGCCGAGTGCACAAATTTTTGTGCACCGGGCCTCTAGTAATATGATATTTACCATAAGGACTGTAGACTAAAGTCCATAATATACTCTCATTGTTCACATCAGATTTGACTGCCAAATGCGATTGCAACAGACTTAAGAAAAACACTTTTGGGGTAAGGAATTTTGAACCTGTACTTGAGAAAGCTCATAAAAGGAATCTGTTCTCTTCCAATTGACATGCTCCATCTCTCCGATGTTGGGGAATTTATTAGTTGTCCTGGCATCCCATTTGAACAAGAGACAGATTACAACTTTACAACATCAGAAGTATCATCATCAATCATTTCATGCACTAGCGGCTTTTGTATTCCAAAGGCTTTGTAGTGTTATAGTGGCTAAAATGTGTAATGTCCTTTGATTTAGGAGATAATAACGGGCTAGAGATTTATGCTGTTCTTGTTTGATTACTATGTCTTCAAAACTTGGAAATTGAAAAACCGTATGCCTTAGTAGATATTACAAAATACTCTTTTTAAAAATTATATAACAAGCAATTATATTAGATATCTTCATTCATCAACTATTCTTCCTCTATGTAATTCCATTACTTCTAGCAGTGTCTATGACACAGTAGACACTTAGTAAACATTTGTATTGTTGAAAGAATGACACATTTTTCCTAGATTGTCTTTTCAAGGAATATGATATTTTAGGATAACAAAAAATATTTCAATCTTTTTGTTTCACTTACCGGCTATATAAATACATTCATTTACTGCAAACCTTTAATGAGTACATATTAATGACGGACAATGTGCTGGTAATTTGACATAGAATATATCAACTGATCATCACTGAACTTTTGGATGTGGTAGGTGCCTTTGTCTTCTTGCCTTAAATATGAGAAATGGAGATTTCAATGGGAGCGACAGATTGTATAAAATCACAAAGATAGCACAAGAGGGGTTATGGTTCTAGAAACAGGTGCTTTTTATCACTACAACATACAACTGTTCTTGAAAAAGTAAACTTTAGGAATTTTTTTCTACTGAAGGCAAAAGGAGAGCACATGCTTGACCTTCACAATAAGGGATTTGACTTAGATGAGTCCCTGCAGCCTCCTTTTCTGAGTAGTCATGAAAGGAGACAGGAAGTAGACAGGAAGAAAGGGTGTCTTTTTAGGATTTTATATACACTGGCAAAATAGCCTTTAGGGGAAAAGAATAACACAATGAAATAGATTATAATTATGGGGGATTTTATCAGGTATGCATATTTATAAATCTTGTTCACAACCCCACCCCCACCCCCAGCAGTTTCTAGAGCTGCTGCTTTAGTTTCTACTTTTTTTGAGGGGGTGGAGAGAGGAGGGTCTTTCTGATTTTTTAAATTACTTTTAAGGAATATTATTTTCTCACTCCTTTCAATTAGAAAATCTTAAATCTATTTAAAAAGCAATATTTTAAATAGATTAAATTATCTTGTTCCGTTTTTTTAAGGTAATGATAAATTCTAAAGCAAATGGAATAGCGAATGTTATCTTAGTATGGCAAATAAACTAAGTGACCACAACTATGTTAGGATATAATGAAAATGAGATGTTGATATTGTTATACAACCTGCTTCTATATTATATAATATTTCATTCTATCTATAGGAATTCAAATTATGGAAAGATTTCTTGAAAAAATATTTATCTCTACTCATGATCTAAAGATGGACACATGTATTCATTTGACATGGTATTAAAAATATATATCCAATCAGTTATAGAACTTAGTATCACTTAACTATTTGGTTATTAGAAAGATAGACTTCAATTAACCCACACAAAAAGAAAATCTAATAAAGATGATGATAATAAAGACACTGATTTTGGTGATATGAGAGGGTCATAGGACCAAATGAAGGTTGAAACCTGGATTTGTCCGAAACAGGAACCCGGCTACTCCATATAGTCTAGATAAATTTTATTTGCTATCTCTAATATAAATGAACTCTAATCATTGTTCATTTGCCCCTGCTTCATTGTATTTAAAATAGAAGCAAAGGAGAGAACGGTACATACACACACACACATAAATACATACATACATACATACATACATACATACATACATACATAAATTTTGGAAAAAATACATTAATTGAAGTTTGACTTAAGTATTTTTAATCTGATTTTCAAGCTAGACATTTATTTAATTATTGTTTGGCAAACTTCTTTTCAAATCAATCCCATAAGAATTGCCACTTCCATCATAGCATTTGCCCTAGATCAGTGGTTCTCAACCTTCCTAATGCCGCGACCAATTAATACATTTCCTCATGTTGTGGTGACCCCCAACCATAAAATTATTTTCGTTACTACTTCATAACTGTAATTTTGCTACTGTTATGAATTATAATGTAAATATCTGATATGCAGGATGTATTTTCATTGTTACAAATTGAACATAATTAAAGCATAGTGATTAATCACAAAAACAATATGTAATTATATATTGTAAAATATTTATTTCTAATTACAAATAAATGAAATTTTGTCTTGAAGCATGGTGTAGCATGGGTAACAGTCTTAATATAACAACAGTAAACTACATTGCTACATTTTGCGACAGTACATGTAAAAAGCCAACGTCAGTGCGAAGGTTGAGATTTCTTCTTTCTCACCAGATCAGAAATTCTCTGGGCAGTCTTTGCAAGAGCACAACGAAGATCATCTTCCACAACAAGTCTACTTCTGTATTTAGACTTGATAACCAACAAGCTGAAAACCCTGTTTCACAAAGACATGTTGTTGGAAATGGAAGAAGAAGGCTCAACACAGTCTCAGACAGAACAGGATATGACTGCAAGCACATGTTCTAAAATTTTGTAACTGGCATTGTAGAGAAATCAGTTCTCGCTGCATCGTTGTTAATAAGTTCAATGAACTCCTCTTGTGCTGTCTCAGGAACATCTTCAACTTTGTGAATGAGCTTCTGGCAAGTGCAAATGGGGTGTCAGGCAGATTTGAAAAGTATGATGAAATTTCGTCTGCAAGCACGTGCAAGTGTTCTTTCACAGAAAATATCATTGTAATCCTTTGTCTGGTTCAATGGCATGTTCCTCAAAGAAAGCAGATAAGATAGGCAACATGTTTTCTTTTTTTTTTTTTTTTTTTTTTTTTTTTTTTTGCCAAAGCTGAAGTTTCATTTGAAACGATTGGATCTTTTCAGACAAATCGAGGCATGTTGCATTTGGTCCTTGCAGTGATAAATTTAACTCATTCAAGATGGCCAAGATGTCAACAAAGTAAGCTATTTTCTGCAGTTCACTTTTATCACCAAAAAGTGCTTTGAACTGCGGTCTTGCTTTCTGATTAAAAAACCTTTTGAGTTCATCACGAAGCTCAAAAACACATTTTAAAATTTTTCCTCTGGACAATCATCTCACTTCAGTGTGAAATAGCAGAGCATTGTTCGGCGCATCCAACTCGTTGCACAGTTGCAAAAACAGTCAACTGTTTAAAGTGCTTGCCTTTACAAAATTGACACAACTTATGATGCTTTTCATTACTTCTTGTAACTCTTGTGGCAGTGTCTTCATGGCTAATATTTGCCAATGAATCATACAGTGAGTTCCGATGACTTTTGGTGACTCATTCAGTACCAAACATTTAAATCCAGATCGACATCTTAGCATAGCTGGAGCACCATCTGTGCAAACACCACAAACCTTTCCCAAGAGATCTTATGCTCTTTCAGAAATGAACCAACTGTGTCAAATACATCACGTGCAGTAGCTGTCGTTTCAAGAGGTTTGCAAAAAAGAAACTCATCTTTAAAGTCACCATCATTAATATACCTCACGTAAACCAGTAACTGTGAACAGTTTGCAACGTCTGTAGACTCATCAAGCTGGATACTAAATATTGGAAGTGGAGCAGATTTTATTTCCTGGATTACCTGATCAAGAATATCAGCAGACATGTCATCTATTCTTCTGCGGACAGTGTCATTAGATAAGGAAATTGCACTCAATTTTATAGCAAATTCATCTCCGATCATAACTCGAACAATGGCTTTGGCCGCTGGCAACAGTAAATACTCAGCAATGGTGTGAGGTTTCATAGCTCTGGCGATTCTGAGTGCCACCAAATATGAAGCTTCAAGGCTGCTATACTTTGTTTGTGGTACTTGCCACCAGTGTCAAGTCTGGCTTTCTTGAGTTCATCAGCTTTGCTTCTAAAATAGTTGGTATCCTTGCCGGCAAAGCTCGGATGCTTGCTATCAAAATGGCGTTTTAGTTTGTTCGGCTTCATAGATTCGGCTGATAGAACTTCACAACAAATAACACATTGCGGTTTCTCAATTCCTGCTGTAATTATTGAGGTAAAACCATACTGTAAAAAATCCTCACTATATTTTCTTCTCTACACGATCCATTGTCATGGGATGGTTTGCTAATGAAAATAATATATAACAATAGCTTTAATAATACAAAAGATGATACATGGCATAGTTCAGTCAATACAGTTCATTAAAGTTTCCTATGATTTACCATTGTGTTTTTTTTTAACATACCTGTTACTATCACAAGGGGGCAGTATTCACATCAACCACAGCTGAATATAAAAAAACCAATCAGCATCCAGATTAAGTTGCCATGGTACAGATATTTTTTTTTTTTTTGCAGTAGTTGATGGTTTTACAGTACATGATTTTACATTTACCCAGTAATTATAATTCATGAAGTGTCGTTTTACCTCCAATACTGCTGCTTTCAACACAGCAGCTGCTTTCTACACAGTAGCTGCTTTCTACACATGTGTGACTGGTCCGCATACGTACATTATGGCGCCAACCCTGTTACATACACCTGTATTTGTATGTCATCACACCGGGTACTCGGATGTGGGTGTATCTGCATGTGGGCGGATCTGCCTGGAGACGGATAGAGGAGCAGTGTCTCGGTTCCTAAGACCGTGGAAAATATATGTTTTCCGATGGTCTTAGGCGACCCCTGTGAAAGGGTCGTTCAACCCCCAAAGGGGTCGTGACCCACAGGTTGAGAACCCCTGCCCTAGACCCTAGCACCAATAAAAATGATACATTATATCATAAACTGCCTCCTCTTCACTCCTTAAAGTTCAACTCTTTGTGCTTTGCTCAGAAAAGTTTGTTCCATTAGCCATGTAAGCTCAGGGTATCAGTACTATCCAATGACTGAGTAAATGCTTTGGAACACCGTGGGCGGTTTTCCTTTGGGGCTATTAAGGGTGGCCTGAATACACATTATCCTTTTCAGGATGGAAAAATGTATATCTTATATAGATAGCAGCTTTTTATGGCTGAAATATTTAAACTGAAGAGTTGTCTATCTACAACAGGGAACTTTTCCAAGAGAACTGGCTCATTGGTATTCTAATTACAGGCCAGTTAAATGACCCATTTCTAATGATTACCACTGACACTTGGGCTAATGTAAATCAGATCTAGGGAAGCTGCCTTCAATGAAGCTTACATTTCAATGTGTTAATTTGCAGGCATCTTCAAGGTAAAAAAAAAAAAAAAAAAAACCTCATTAGAAAGTATGCCCTTTTTAAAAGTATGACTGCCTCTGTAAGTTTCATCTCTTTTTAATATTATTGTTCACCTAAACATACTATTACTAATGTGAATCCAACAAGGTTCATAATGAGCTTGATATTTCATGTTTATGAATTTATACTGAATGGACTTGATGTCCATGAAGTCTTTATATATGAATTAAAATATATGGATAAATCATGCTTTTTCTAACCCTATATTTAGGTTTATGTTATTCTAAACTTAGAGGTACATATTTGACATAATTTGGGGCAAATTATTAACCATGTTGTTTTGATTCTATAGAGTAATAATATTACCAGAAAGAGAAATTATGAATTATTTGCATCGTTATATAAATACGCTTTCCATTTGAGGACTGGTAGTTCACAAAAGCAGATTGCTAAGCAAATAGCAAATTGACTGAAATAAAATTTTGGAAATCATTGGTTAAGAGTACAGATTCTACATGGTAAAAAAAGAGGTTAGATACTTACTGAGCTTAGGTAAATGCAAGAATATAGTGATGGGTAGAGATAGAATTCATTTAGATCATTGCAAGGATATACACTTTTTATGTTTAATATTCTTATTGTTCTCATTTTATTTTTAAAATTATTTCTATCAGACCAACAGTGCCTGATTTCATTTTTTTACTATGTAAATGTGGATTTCATTGGTCAACTAGCAGAGTATTATTTTTCCAGCCATTTTACAGTTTGCAATTCCTGTCATATCTTCCTTTCCAGTCAACAAACTCCAGGTAACGGCAACTATTTGTTTAGGATTTTATGCTCTCAGGCCACCAGACATTGTGGATAATTGGTACACAGCAATGCCAATTAGCTTCACTATGTAAATTTATTTTTCAATCCTAGTGTTATTCTAAACCTTAAAAATTACCTCCAAATTACATTTCTTGGATATTAAATGCTTCTTTTTAACCTTTAGTTTCTAAATTTTTGCCCATATATTCTTCCTCCTCTCCTGTTGGTATGTTTACTTATTATTTATGCACTGCAATTTTTAAAATGTATGTTTATTGTTGCAAGTATTATAGATGTTTCCTTTTATATCCCCATTGGCCCTCCCCAAACCCCTCCCCATACACGCCCCCCAATCAAGTTTTCACTGAACTATTGTCTGTGTCCATGAGTTATGCATATATGCATATAAATTCTTTGGTTAAGCCCTAACTGGTTTGGCTCAGTGGATAGAGCATCAGCCTGTGGGCTGAAGGGTCCCAGGTTCGATTCTGGCCAAGGGCATATACCTTGGTTGTGGGCACATCCCCAGTAGGAGGTGTGCAGGAGGCAGCTGATCGATGTTTCTCTCTCATCGATGTTTCTCTCTCATTGATGTTTCTCTCTCATTGATGTTTCTCTCTCATCGATGTTTCTAACTCTCTATCCCTCTCCCTTCCTCTCTGTAAAAATCAATAAAATATATTAAAAAAATTCTTTGGTTAATCTCTTCTTGCTCCCCCCTCCCACCTTACCTCAAATTCATCAGTTTGTTCCACTCTTCTCGGTCTCTGGATCTGTTTTGTTCTTCAGTTTATTTTGTTCATTAGATTCCACATATGAGTGAGATCATGTATTTTTATCAGTGTTCTCTCACTTGAAACATTGATTGTGAACTTGTCGCCTCTTTTATCTGCATTTTCACTTTCCCCATTTTCTAATAGTGTATTATTATTTATAAAGTCCAGGGTTTATTTAGATATACCTTTGTTTTTATCTAGTCTCCTTTATCTGTTTTATATTCTCATGCAGGATACCAAATTAAATTTAGTCTATAGTCTACTTAGTTTTCTCTTAGCGGATATGCTTTCTCTGGCATTCCTGAATCTTTCTAAGAGGGCCATAGAAGTGAAATGCCATTTCATGACATCCTGTCAGAGGCATATAGTATCTTCATGAAGTATCATGTTGATGTTAAATTTGGTCCCCTGGCTGAGGTCGTACTTGTCCTATTTCCCACCAGTGAAGTTTCCCTGTTTTCACTCTGTACTCTGGAAGAAGGTGCTCTGAGCAGCTTGCACTTACGTAAACCCTGGACTTTATAAATAATAATAAAGTATAAATATTAGCTCACCAGTTGTGAAAAATATTCTACTGTGTGGTTAACAGTAGGAGAATCTGGGCATGTAGTATATGGGAACTCTCTGTATCAGCCACACAACGTATCTTTAAATTTAAAATTGCTTAAAATTATATATATATATAACATATATTTATATATATAAAAAATATATATATATATATAACTTACATAGAATTCAATAACTTTAAAATGTATAAATAAGAGAAAAAAAATCAATAGTAGTGTGAAACCTGAGAGAGTATATGTAGAAAATACATGCTACAGAATCCAGGAAAATTATTTCACATAATGATCTTTGAACATAATAAAGGCCAATCCAAGGTAGACAATTTAATTATGTGATGGTAAGAATTATAACTATTATTGATCTTAAGAAAAAGTAAACAATTTTCTTTGGAGAAGCAAAGTTTTCTTTATGATTTCAAACCTGAGTGGTATATTTTTTATGATGTGAGGACTTTGGCACTTATTGAACAAAATTCTGTTATTTTGAAATCAGAACAATAGCCAGTGCATGAAACATAACTAGTTAAATATAAAACATAGCACGTGCTGCCATCACAGGATTTCGCCATTCTCTAATCTCACCCTATTAGGCATTACATACATATCCTTCATCTCATGTCTTCATTTCCTAACAATTTTTTGTATGCAATTAGCTCTTCATAAATCCTTGTTAAATGTGTATGTTAGTAAATGAATGAGGAGTGAGCCAAGGGCATGCCATTGTACTTTTTATTCTTTATTCTCTAATGTTTTCCATTATTACCTTTATTTCACTGTACTAAACTCCCATTTTGTACATGATTCCAGTTGTAATCATTTGTACTCTAGTTTGAAAGATAGATCAGTGGTTAGTTCTATTTATTTAAATAATCTCCTTATGACCTCCAGAGATTAATATTTTATAAGTAGATATAGTTTTGGCATTTCCACAATATTTTTATTAGAATGATTTTGAATTCAAGAGAAAAAAATTGACTTTTATTTTTAAATAAAAAATAGAATTTTCAATTATATATAAAGAACTTATGTACACACTATGAAACTCCCTAACTGTTATATATGGCAAGCTCCACAGAAAAAAAAAACAGATTTTTTTTGTTTTTTCTAGTACTGACAATAATACATTATGTATATAAATTATATCTAAAACAATATTTGGGAGTAAAGACAATCTTTTCAGGAAATGGTGTTTGGGAAAATTAGACAGATACATGAAAAAAAATGAAATTAAACCACCAACTTATATCATACACAAGAATAAACAATAGGCAGCAAAATCTCAGACTTCTCTCTTAGCAATATGTTTACCGATACATCTCCCAGGGCAAAGGAAACCCAGGAAAAAATAAACAAATGGGACTATATCAAAATAAAAAAACTTATGCACAGCAAAAGAAACCATCAACAAAGTGAAAAGTGAGCCCACTGCATAGGAGAACATAATTGCCAATAATATATTCAATAAGGGGTTAATTTCCTATATATAAGAAACACAAACAACTTAACAAAAGGAAGACAAAAAATCCAATTAAAAAATGGGCAAAGGACCTAAATAGACTCTTCTCCAAAGTGGATATACAGATGGCCAAGATACATATGAAAAAATGCTCAAAGTCACTAATCATCTGAGAGTTTCAAATTAAAATGGCAATGAAGTATAACTTTACACGTGTCAGAATGTCTACCATCAACAAATTAACAAATTAGAAGTGTTGGCAAGAAGGTGGAGAAAAGCGAACCTTAGTACATGGCTGGTGAGAATACAGACTGGTGCAGCCACTGTGGAAAATAATATACAGTTTCCTCAAAAAATTAAAAAAAATGGAACATCTATTTGACCCAGTGATCCCACTTCTAGGAAAATATCCTAAGATACCCAAAACACTAATCAGAAAGAATATATGAACCCCTATGTTCAATGTACAAGAGCTAAGATTTGGAAACAGCCCAAGTGCCCATCAGAAGATGAGGGGATAAAAAAGCTGTGGTACAACTTACACAATGGAATACTCCACTGCTGTAAAAAATAAAGAATTGTTACCATTTGCAGCATGGGTGGTCCTAGAGAGTATTATGCTAAGCCAAATAAGCCAGTCAGCAAAAGACCTGTATCACATGATCTCACTCATATATGGATCTAATGAACAAAATAAACTGATGAACAAAATAGACCCAGAGACCTAAAAGCATGGAACAGACATGAATTTCAGAAGGAAGGAGGGGGTGGATGTGGGTGTGGAGTGATTACCTGGGAAACTTTTATGCATGTATGCACAGCCCATGGACATAGACAATAGAGTGGTAAAGACCTGGGAGGGGCCGTAGCAAGGTGGAGGGAATCAATGGGGGAAAAATAAAATAAAAAATAAAGGAGACATCTGTAATATTTTTCAACAGTAAAGATAAATTAAAAAAATAAAAAATAATGAAGCTATACTTGGTTAATCTTAATAAATTAATCCCTAAAATATAGACACAATGTTTCTTATTTATAGAAAAGTAGGTTAATAATTAAACAAACTATTTACTTTGAAAAAACAAATATGCATGCCTACAAATTATCTGTCCTCAAATGCCAAATACAATAATATCATAAAAATCTATTTTGAGTGTATATTTATATCTTTAAAACTTTTGGTATAGAAAGAAGTTCAACCACTTTTTCAAATGGCTTAAAACTTTCAAACCAGCAGAATTAATATTAACTAAATAGAGCGTTCATCAAAGCAGTTCTTTGTTGTGATTGGGAGACAAATATCTTTAATGTTCAAATTCTTGTTTACATACTCAACCTCTGATTTATGAGTAATATTTAATAGTGAGTCTACTAAATCAAGAAATAGAAAGGTGTATTCTTCATATTTTGCTCAGTATGATACTTTCAAGCTTCTTGTTTACATCAACTTTTATAATTTTTGACTCTTTAGGTACTTAAAGATTCTAAGTGACTATTTTTGACTACCTGGATAAGAAGTCAAAGAAAATGACTAGGCACAAAATAGTGTATTGAATTTAGTATTTTGATCCATACAGACTCTTTTTTAAATATATTTAAATATTTTTAAATGTATTCTTTTTAAAATATATTTTTATTTATTTCCCAGAGGAAGGGAGAGGGAGAGAGATATAAACATCAATGATGAGAGAGAATCATTGATCAGCTGCCTCCTGCACATCCCACACTGGGATGGAGCCTGAAACCCGGGAATGTGCCTTGGGGAATCGCATCGTGACCTCCTGGTTCATAGGTTGATGCTTCAGTGTATCGATAACCAACCAGATGTAGCCATGAAGCTTTAAGTGCACCTGTTCCCAGACATTTCTATCCAGGCATGCAGCTGCTGTAATGCCAGAGTTCCTGAATGAATACAAAGTGTTGACCAGCTTTCCACACCCACAGACAAATCCACACAGGGGATAGTGTTGAAATGTAATCATTTTTTCCCCTCACATTTCTTTTGTGCAATATTTTTAGTTTTCTGACTCCCATTATTCAGAATCTACTGAATTAAGCTATTTTATCTGTCACATTTAAGTACATTATTTATGGAAAAAAAAGCACAGTAGGGGACAGAGACTTTTGAATATACAAACAGAATGGAATCATCAAATATTTAACCAATATTGTGTCCTTCAAGCAAAAAGTATAAATTAATATAAAAGGTAATTTGCTCATTGGGGATTTTGGAAATACCCTGGCCATAGGCAAGGGTTAAAAGAGCAAACAAGACAGCTAATGCTATTTCCATATTTGTCTTGCAATTACCAGTAAGTACATAATAATAGGAATAATGCCAGTTACTATTCTGTGTTTTCTAAATAGTAATTCTGCACAAACCTACATAAAACTTTTACTGTTACTATTGTTAGCATGTTTGTGCACACTTTACAGATAGGGAAATTGAGACCAGAGTACCTTGCCTAGTGTCAGACTGCTAGTAATTTGCACAGCCAAGTTTTAAATCCACATAGATCTGCTCCAGGGCCATGCTCTAACTACTACATTATGTTCCTCCACTATGAATTAACCATTAACTGGCTTTCTAAAAATAAAATTAATTATTGATTGTAGTGAGTGAGGAAAAGAGAGACATTGATTTGTTGTTCCACTTATTTATGCATTCATTGGTTAATTCTTGTATGTGCCCTGACTGGAGATCAAACCTGCAACCTTGGCATATCTGGACGATGCTCTTTGCTACCCAGTCAAGGAGATCAATAACTGGCTTTGTAAATATGTAGCTACTATTAGTTTATATTGATTTCATGGCCAACTATCATAAATTTTCTCTTGAATATATTCAATCTGAAATATATTACGCTAACATGCTAGTCATATGAAGAAATACACCAATATTTATATAGGTATTGAAGAACATGTTATTATACTGGGTACAATTATAAGTAAATATTTTAAGGATCTTGGGAGAAGAAAAAAATTGAGATTGCATTTGTAGCTTGACATCAAAATCAAGTGCAAATCAATTTGACAAAATTGTAATTTTTTTATCAGCACTTTGTTCTTAGGGATGAACCCATTAAAATCCAATAAAAAGTCATTAAACACAGCTGTCAACATTATTTTTATGCTTTTAATTATAAACAGAGGAATTCTGTTATAAATATAACTTTTTATGATTATCCAGGTTGTAACTAAAAACTGTCATCCAATTCTTATGAAAAAACACACACACATATATAATATAGTCCTATTCAAATGAGATAGTAAACACTTTTTTTAAAAAATGTAACTGGAGAGGGAGCAAAAACATATAGTATTTCTAAGAAACTAAATAATTTTCTCCTTTTTAAATGTTACAAACATAATTATTCTTTTCATTAGTGGCCAGTTCTTTCAGTTTGGACATTGACTTTGAGTATCACTTTAATGTGTATTTTGGCACAGGTAAGTTTCCTGATCAGACATAAAGTGTCAACTACCTTCATTTAGAAAACACAAATATCAAGAGCACTTTTCAAATACTTGCATCTTGAGATTTTCTCATTAGTTTTTCTTAAATTCACACTGTGAGAACTTAAACACTAAGAGTCTTTTCTAAATTTGGATATATATAAATCACAGAAACTTCAGCAGATTTCAAATAAGCATAACTACTTATCGGACCAATATATTCCATAGAATTGTTCAAAGTGAGAACGTTTTCATAAGGCAAAGACACCATGTGTAGTTAAAATAAAATTCCCATTTAATTATAATGGGACTCACTGTAAAATATGATATTAACATGTCAAGTCAATTTCATGCTCCCCTCTTCTCAGGACATTTAGCACAACAAATTTCATGCTAATCAGTTTGAGCATTTAATGTCAAAGATAGAAATTTGGCATTTCTGCATATCTTATGAAACATATGTATGCATAAATATATTTATGGTAAATATGATAATAAATTGCATTTGAAATTTGCATTGACATTTAAGTATAATTTGATGTTGTTAAAATTTAGAGTTAAAAAGGAAAATAGGATATTCAGTGGTTAAAGCGGTAGTGTAATAAATATCAAATATAAGACACAATTCCTAAGAAAAAATATAGATAAAGGAAATTACACATCAAAATCTCAAAAAAGTTTATTTCACATGTTATGATAATTGACTATTATTTCTTGTTTTCCCTTATGGTATTTTATATTGTATTACAGTGTAAATACATTTTCAGTTAATTGTGTACACATTAAAACATTTTGAGCTATATTTTAAATACAGTTAACATATTACAGAATGGACTCAAAAATGCAAAAAAAACAACAACCCAAAACCACAAAAAACATGAGATTGATTATGTTTCTTGATATAATGGACTAAGACTCTACTAAAAGTCCCCCTCCACCTGCAGGAAACAACTAAAGTACCAATACATAAAACAAAAAGTGACTGCCTAAGGCACTGGAGAGTGGACGAAAGCAGACAGTGAGTGTATACTGTTTGACGGAGGGGAGATATGGAGCTACACACCTAAGTTTCCACTTCCTTGGATTTTAGCTTGTGACCATGGACAGTGCACACATTTCACACAGTTTCAGATGAAGGCGCATGTCAAAGCTCACAATTTTTCTGGCCTGGGAAATGAGAAAAAGTAAAAAAAAAAAAAGAAGAAGAAGAAAGGGAAAAAGGAGGAGAGAATAGAGAAGGGAGAAAAAAGAAGGAGAAGGAGATGGTGGGGAAGAAGAAGAGGAGGAAGAGGAAGAAGAAGAGGAAGAGGAGGAGAAGAGGAAAGAAGGAGGAGGAGAGAAGAAGCAGGAGGAGGAGGAGAAGGAGGAGAAGGGGAAGAGGAGAAGTAGAAGTGGAGGAGGAGGAGGAGGAGGAGGAGGAGGAGAGGAGTCGCCAATGGAAGAGGAGGAGAAAGGGAAGAGGAGCGGAAGAGGAAGAGAAGAGGAAGAGCAGACTAGCGAGAGAAGACAATCAGCACAGCCTCCTCAGCCTACCCGCATCACTCCGACCTCCTCCCGGCGCCCTTCCCCGCCCCACTAGCTCCCTCCCTCCACAAGCCCGACCTCCATCCCGCCCCACCTAATCCCGCCCTCACTCCAGTCCCTTCCGTCACCATGTACGTTTCCCTTGAAGCGCCTTGTGTACACGACACAAACAAACAAGCAAAAATCAAGCATAAAAACAAGGCAAAGATTCCCAAGTTCTGCCCACCATGTCTCTGTGGAACTCAGGAGTCATGTATTTTTCAAACAGATCCCAGACAATCCAAATAAAGACAAAAGATATGCATGACAGAGGTGATGGCATATAGGGAAAAGAGTACACAGTGGAAACCCAGTCAACAAAATTACATGTTAAAATAAACAATATTCATTGAATAAAAATCGTACTAGCAATAAATAAAATACCTACACTAGGAAAGAAAATAATGATCATACATAATGTCTGATATGAAATAAAAAAATTATGCAAGATATGGAAAGTCAAGAATATGGAACAAATTCTAAGATGAAAAAAGAAAAACAAGACTGGCCCTGAGAAGCATCAAGCATTAGACCTAGAAGACAAAGAATACCAAGTGACTATTATAAATATCTTCACTAGATTGATTAAACATATATTTTAATACATAAAATTTCAATAAAAAAGAGGAAAATTTCTGAGAAGGATAAAACCAATAAAAATAACTGAACAGAAATTCTACAACTGGAAATTGGAATTTCTGAAAAATATATTCCCTAGATAGACCTAGTGAAATGGGCATGATTAAACAAAAGTGTAAACTGAGCATACATAAAGAAACCTGATCCAAGGTGAATCTTATAGAGAAAAATATTAAAAACATTAACAATATTGGATTATAACATATGATCAGGAATGTTTGTAATTGGAATAACAGAGGAGAGTACAGCAAGCACAAAAAAAAAAACTGTCATAATTTTCCTAAATTTGTTGAAATGGAATTTCAGACATAAGATTAACACCAAGCAGAATAAGCACATATACAGTAAACTTAGGGTAAGAAATATACCACAAAGCCAGAAAGAAGCAAAAGAAAAATGACATACCCCATACAGGGTAGAAATAATCCAATTAATGTCTAACTTATTAGAAGAAGAAACCATACGAACAGAAGCCAGTAAAAAAAAAAAAAATTAACAAGAAAAACTGTTAATTCAGAATTCTACATCCAGAAAAATATTGCATTCAGAATGAAAGTGAGGTCCTGGCCGGGTAGCTCAGTTGGTTGGAACATCCTCCTGATACCCCAAAGTTATAGGTTAAATCTCCAATCAGGGCACATATGAGAAGCAACCACTAAATGCATAAACAAGTGGAACAACAAATTGATTAATGTTTCTCTCTCTGTCACTCTCTCTCTCGCTCTGTCCTTTCCTCTCTTTCTCTAAAATATAAATAAATAAACAAACAAAAGAATTAAAGTGAAATAAAGAAAACAAAGAGAAATAATTTGTCAAGAGCACCATAAGTAAGGTAAGGTGGTTCTTTACACTCAAATGTAATGACAGATGACAACTTATATTTAGAAAAGAATTAAAAACAGAAATAAGTACCTATATTAATGCAAAAATATAATTTTTCTTTAATTTATTCCAACTATATAGTTGTTTAAAATAATAAGTATAGTCTCTTGCAGTTTATAATGTGTATGTCTATAGTAATAAAAGCATAATAGTAGTATGCTAATTAGACCGGACATCCTTCCGGAAGAAGCCAGGGCTGCAAGGCAAGCCCAGTTCCCAGGTGCCAGAGGGAAGCCAGTGCCAGAAGCCAGGGAAAGGAAGGCCTACTCTTGCATGAAAATTTCATGCATCGGGCCTCTAATATCTATTATAAATAATTAGAACATATTGCATGGAAGGGGAGAAATGACAAATAAAATTAGAATATATTTTGAACTGAATATATACAAATTTGCAGAAAGCAGCCAAATCCATGAATAGAGGGAAATGTGTAGTTTTAAAAGCCTATATTGGAAACAAACAAACAAAGTTCTATAAGTGTCTAACATTACGACTTAAAATAAAAAAGAACATATAAAAAAAACAGAAGGTAGGACAGCACAAAGTTGAAGCCAAAATAAGTTAAATATAACAGAATATCAATAGAAAAATACAAACAGTGAAACCAAAAAGAGATTATTTGAAAAAAATCATGAAAATAACTAGATCACTTTCACAAATTACCATAATTAGAAGTGACATAGCAATCATAACAGATATTTCAAAAAATAAAATAATGGAAAATTATGAAGTATTTTAAGCCAACAAATTTGACAAGCTTGATGAAATAGAAATTTTTTAGAAAAATACATAATACTTATCCTGACTCTGGGGAAAAAAATAGAAAGCAGCTCCATATCAAATAATGAGATTATATTAAAATCACAAGGCTTTCTACAAAGAAAACTCTAGGCCCAGATGTCTTAAATAAATCTTTCTGTCAAACATTTTAAGAAATACTGATATTCCTTTGTATTTCAGAAAATAGTGAAATGTGCATTACCCTAATTACAAAATTAGACAAAGTTATCATAAGAGAGGAATACAAACTTGTTATCTCTTCTGAATATAGAGACAAAATTGAATGCAACAACATATAAAAAAACTACATCATGATGAACTGGAGTTTATCTCAGGAACATAAGGTGAGTTAACATCTTTACATCAATGAGCGTAATATATCATATATTTATGGTAGTTTTTTATTTTATTAATTTTAATTAATTTTTTTTTGGATGTCATTAGTTCACCATACCATATAGGTTTCAATTGTACAACTGAACAAAACATCATCTTCACATTGCATTGTACATTCACAGTAGTCCTAAGATGGTTTACACTGCATATAGAGGATATATTTTTAGGTGTCAATATTGCAAGCTAGTTTATGTACATCCAATGTTGATTGAAACTAAATACGTTTAATCATTAATTTCTACACATATAGGGTGTCCCAAAATTCATGCAAGAAGTAATTTTGATAGAAAACACAGGTTTATAATTAAAAATTGTAAATTTTTTATTGATTCATAAAGTATATAGTATAAGGTTATGTATGGAATAGTACATCAGGTGAATGGCCTCCATGGCTTTGCTGGCACATATGCAAAGCGTGGTCTTCATTGGTCTTCATTGTCCCTGCTCCTGGGCCATAATTGGTACTTAGTAATGCTTATCAAATTGAAGGAATTGAAACCAAAGGGCAACAGATATTAGAATCTGATTCAATAAACCAAGTAAAATTAGGCTTTTATTTTTTGTTGTTGTTGTTGTTAATGCTCACGCAAAATTCAAATCTTGCGTGAATTTTGGGACACCCTATATAAATTAAAGAATAGTTGTAGCTTTAAGTGTCTAAAACATCAATAATAATTGCTTTATCTTTAAAAGGTAAAAAAAAATACTAATAAACTATAAAACAAAAATATTTTACATATGGAGAAATAGTTCTAAATGAATAAGAATTATGGAAAATTTTCAGAACATCTATATTAAACAAATATAGCAAAAACTGTTTTTCACCCAAAGAATATGCCAGATTAGCCAAAATTTGCAATCATTTTGTAAAATAAGTAGCATAACTTCTTAACTCACTAGCTCAATTATATACTTACCAAGAGGTATTTATTTAATTGTTTAATAATTTATATTAAATAATATGCAGCTTTAAGTGATACTTGAATATTAAAAATGTAAAACCTGCCCAGTCGGCGTGGCTCAGTGGTTGAGCGTTGACCTATGAACCAGAAAGTCACAGTTTGATTCCAGATCAGAACACATGCCTGGGTTACAGGTTTGATCTCTAGTGTGGGTCATGCAGGAGGCAGCCAATCAGTAATTTTCTTTCATCATTGATGTTTCTATCTCTCTCTCCCTCTCTGAAATCAATAAAGATATATTTAATTTAAAAAAAAGTAAAACCTAATTGCAATCAGAATGCCCAAGTCTAGTTAGTTTGATTTTAATGTCTGTGTTTATTAAACTACATTTAAGTAGCTTTCATCAAATCTGGGTAGAAAATTAATGGCAAGCTCAATTCATTTATAAACTTTAAAAAGGTAACATTGTTGCTAGTAATTTCTGAGATGTAAGAAATAGCTACTCATGTTGTGTAGTGTCAACCAGTAATGTACTTAGGATAGATTTCACTGTATAGAGATTTCTCTGCTCACATACTAGATGAAATTTCTTTCAACAAGATTCTAAAACCACAGAAATCACTATGAAATACAAAGTCATTGTCTAAACTAATAGTGCAGGCAAAGCACTTGCTGAAAAAAAAATAACCAGTTCAGGGCTACAAATGTTACAGTTAGAAGAAGAAAACAAAATAAAAAATAAAAATAAACACTACAAGTCACTTGGGGAAGAGTATGAGAATCCTTCACTAAATATCATTTGTAAAGGCAATATAAGACTTCATCAAGCTTCCTTGTAGAAGGCCAACAGCCTGTGGCAAGTTATGTTAAAGAGCTTGACATGTGGAATCCTTCACCATCCTATATAATAAAAGGCTAATATGCAAATTGTCCCCTCAACCAGGAATTCGACTGGGAGTTTGAAAAGGGGGCAGGGCTGGTGGGCCAACCACCCGTGTTCCCTCCTCCTGGCCAGCCGGACCCAATTGGCCCCAATCAGGGCAGGCTGCCTGGACCCCACCTGTGCATGAATTTGTGCACCAGGCCTCTAGTATTTACAATATAAATATATATATATATATATATATATATATATATAGAAACCAAATAGAGCTATGGCTAAACTTTCACATAAACAATCTTCCTATAATGGAAGTTTGCTTGCTCAAAACAGCATAATTATAAGAAATGGCAGTGCTAGCTTCTAATAAATAGCATATTTTAGACATTTTACTAAGATTTATACTGTTTAAATAGATTTAAATTCTTAGAAAATAATTTTACTGACCAAATTCAACTTAGATATCAATGAATAATAAGCATAAGACATAGTTATCAACAGTGTCCTGTATTTTCTCTCATTGATATAAAATTAAAATATCTCAGAATATAAATGTATTTATTCAGGCAACTGAGTAAGTTTATTTGTATGTAATTTCAAAGCAGGTAAAAACAAAGTAACTTCTGAGCCAAGTTGTTGAACAGCATGGATGCTAAGTATAGGAAGAGTGAGTGTAGAAATATTCTGAGGAGAGTTTCATCGCAGCTATTTCTTCCAGCATCTCACTGTGTTTGCTTAATGCATTTTTTCCATGAGTTACATTTTCAAAAAACACATTTTCCATTTAGCAGGGAATTACTATATGTGTAACAGGGATGTTGACTCATGCTGTTCAATATACTAAGTAAAAAGTGACCCTTTACTCTGAGGCCTGCACTAATGGCAGTAAAATTTATTTTCTGAAATGATTTAATATGTAATAATTTTAATAATACCATAATGTTAATAAGACTAATATATACCTAAGTAAAAACAACACAAGGTAGGTTAAAATAATTTTGAAAAATTAATATTCATAATATTACCCTACAGACATAAGCATTATGTCACCAGAAAAACATTATTACATATCCAAATCTGTCTTTTATAGTAGAATAGATATATAACTATAAAAATAAATGGAAAGATGGATGAATATATAGAAGTGATAGAAAAATAGAGTTATGCCAAGATGGATGGACGTATATAGAAAGAGAAAGAGGAATAAACAAATAGATAGGGAGACATATAAAATGGTTTTATAAGAATGCAATATAATACAAAAATAAGTAATATTGGGTTACATAAAAATAAGTGTAATTTAAATTGAATTACTAAAAATATAATGGATGATTTTAAATAATTGTAGTTAATGTTTCTCAAAATTTTCTATATAAAAATTCTTTACGATTTAAAAAATAATTATTAAAACATCACATTGGTAGAGTATTTTTATATTGCAACTTCAAACTTTAAACTTCCAACTGAGTTTACTGTGTCTCTTTCAAAAAAGAAACACCAAAAACAAAACAAAGCAAAACAAAAAAACAACAAAAGGCCAAAGAGCACAAACTTTTTTCATCACTTCATCTCCTACAAATTCAATATCCTGTGTGGTTCATATGGATTTATTGCTTATTGTTTTTCTTTTATTTTTTTCTTCCCTAGACTGTATTTTTTATAACTTTTTAAAATTTTTATAGTGAAGAAATGTTGTAGAAATATATATATACATATATATATATATGTTTTTCATGTCTTTTGCTAATCTCTCTAGCCCTCAGTGACTCATGTTTACCTTATTTGTTTTTACTTTTACTAATATTGAATAAGAAGGCCTTTCTCTTAACTTCCATAAATCTAAAATTGGAGAATTTCTTTAGAAGACATGTCCAGAATATCTAAATTTGCTATTTACCCTCCCGGATCTTTACTTGAGAACTGAGTATTAGATTTTTGATTAGCTGTTCTATTATCTGACAGCACAGAGGTAAAAAAGTAAATTCACCTAGATTCTTGATAGATACAGATTCTTGATCTGAAACAAGCTACATTGTCAGTCATTTTTGTTGTATTTGAATGATATTCTCCTTTGTGCAATTTTATTCACTTCACTATTCAGGTTTCACTTCATCTAGTCAGGAATATTTTGTATTTATATTCAGTTGGATTATTTTCCTAGTTCACTATGAACCCCTGGTATCTTTGATTTAGAAATACTGTCAATTTCAATGATTTATTTTTCCTTTCCCCTAGTGTCTCCCCAGAATGTACACTCCCTTAAAAGTTCAGCAGGTAAATGATGAGTAATACTTTGGCTTTGGGCCATTGTTTATTAAGTCATCATGGACCAAAAAAATTTGTCGTCTTTTCTCAGGTTGCCACCTTTCCTAGTAGTTTTGTCATACTTAGTTTTTTAGTTTACAGTCCTTATAAATCTATGTATTATAAAACACTAAAGGCCCAGCATTCGAAATAATGCACTGTAGCCCACTGCTGCTCACAGCCCTGCCCACACGCCCGCAGCGCTCACAACCCCACCCACCTGCCCGCTGTGTTCACCACCCCGCCCACTCGCCCGCCACCCTGCCTTGCTTGCAGCCTCGCACACCTTCCTGCCACTGCTCACCACACCACATACCCACCTGCCGCCCCACCGCACTCACAGACCTATCCACCTGCCCCCCGGCTCACCTTGCTGTGATTGTCTTGCTGCAATTAGAGCCTATGGGCCGCAGGGGAGGGACTGAGAGGTGCTCAATGCACCTCATGGTGACCAGTCATTTGGTCATCCTGGTTTTCACAACACTGGCTTTTTATATATATATAGATAATACAATTTTGAATCACTGGTGACATTAGTACATTGACTTTTCTTTAAAATATCCTTATGTTTACAGAAGAATAGGAAATTATAATTATAATAATATAGTGACTGTATAATGTTAATAATATCTATATTAATGAAAGGGTAATATGCTAATTAGACTTGGAGACCTTCCAGGAGACCTTCCGGACATTCTGTACAAAGCCATGGTGGTGGGGCCGAGGTAGAGGTGGCTAGAGGCCAAGAGGAGAGGGCAGTTGTGGGTGATCAGGCCAGTGGGGGGCGGGGATGTTGGGGGTAAGCAGGCCAGCAGGGGGGCAGTTGGGGGCAAGCACATGGCACAGGGGGCAGTTGGGGGTGACCAGGTTGGCGGGGGGCATTTGGGGGCAAGCAGGCCAGCGGCGGGAGGCAGTTGGGGGTGAGCAGACTGGCATGCAGAGTGGTTAGGGGCAATCAGGCAGGCAGGCAGGCAGGCAGGCAGGTGAGCAGTTAGGAGCCAGCAGTCCTGGATTGCAAGAGGGATGTCCGACTGCTGGTTTAGACCCGATCCCTGTAAACCGGCAGTCAGACATCTTTCTAGGGGTCCCAGATTGGAGAGGGTACAGTCAGGCTGAGGAACACCCCCTCCCCCGTGCATGAATTTCATGCACCGGGCCACAACTATAATATAATAATATGTGAGAACTATTTTGGTTTCTTGTTCATGTTGGCAAGTAGAAAATTTTGTGCTACTGTTAATCTGTTCTCATATTTTGTTTTTCTTTGTCCAAATTAGTAAGAATGGTGATATATTCAAAATGTGTATAATAATACATCCTATCTAATAAAAGAGAAACATGGTAATTAGCGTACATCCACTATACTTCCCATTGGCTAATCAGCGAGATATGCAAATAAACTGCCAGCCAAGATGGCGGCCGGCAGCCAGGCAGCATGAAGCTAACATGAGGCTTGCTTGCTTCAGTGACGGAGGAAACCAACGTTCCCCGCCTGCCTTGCCAGCCTATGAGCTTGCAGTTTGAAACATTGTTACAAATATAGAAGCTAAACAAAACCCCAGAAACCTGCTTTCAGCCCGCCGGGATCTCAGAGCTGGAGTTGATACAGTGTGTCGATTATAGAACCCAAACAAACCAGATACCTGCTTTCAGCAGCAGAGGCCTCAGAGCTAGAGCCAGAGCTAAAGCTGGCCCAGAATAAAAAAAAAGAAAAAAAGGAGCAGTTGGGAGCTTCAGTCACCCGCTAGCCTGAAAACAGCCCTCAGCCCCTCACCCAGACTGTCCAGGCACCCCAGTGGGGACCCCAACCCAGAAGGGTGTGTGACCAGTTGCAAACAGCCATCATCCCCTCACCCAGGCTGGCCAGGCGCCCCAGTGGGGACCCCCACCCTGATCCAGGACATCCTTCAGGGCAGTCAGCCCCCACCTGTGCACCAGGCCTCTATCCTATATAGTAAAAGGGTAATATGCCTCCCAGCACCGGGATCATTGGAGCTGAGAGGCCTCCCGGCACCAGGATCAGTGTAACAGGGGGCAGCGCCCAAAACCCTGATCGCCCTGTGGCTCTGTGTGTGACAGGGGGCGGGGCCACAACCTCCCTATCTGTCCTGCTCTGTTTGTGATAGGGGAAGGCGCCCCAACCCCCTGATCAGCCCTGCTCTGTGCCTGATAGGGGGGAGCTCCCCAACCCCCTGATCGCTCTGCGGCTCTGTGTGTGACAGGGTGTGGCGCCCCAAACCCCTGATTGGCCCGGCTCTGTGTGTGACAGGGGGCAGCACCCCAATCCCCTGATCGGCCCTGCTCTGTGTGTGATGGGGTAGAGCCATAACCTCCCCATCGGCCCTGCCCTGAGTGTGACAGTGGCGGCGCCCAACCCCTTCATCGGCCCTGCTCTGTGGCTGATAGAGGAGAGCTCCCCAACCCCTGATCGGCCCTGCTCTGTGGGTGATAGAGGGCGGCACCCCAACCGACCCCCCGCGGGCCTTGTTCTGTGTGTGACGGGGTAGAGCCATAACTTCCCCATAGGCCCTGCCCTGAGTGTGAGAGTGGCAGTGCCCCAACCCCCTGATCGGCCCTGCTCTGTGGGTGATAGAGGGCGGCGCCCCAACCCCCACTCCACAGGCCCTGCTCTGTGTGTGATGGGGTAGAGCCATAACCTCCCCATAGGCCCTTCCCTGAGTATGACAGTGGCAGCGCCCAACCCCTTCATCGGCCCTGCTCTGTGGCTGATAGAGGAGAGCTCCCCAACCCCCTGATGGTCCCTGCTCTGTGAGTGACAGGGGGCAGCACCCCAACCCCCTGACTGGCCCTGCTCTGTGCATTACAGAGGGTGGCGCCGCAACCTCCCCATCGACCCTGCCTTGAGTGTGACAGAGGGCGGTGCCCCAACCCCCCAATCGGCCCTACCCTGAGCGTGACTGACGTTGGCATCGCAACCTCCAGATCTGCCCTGCTCTGTGCATGACAGGGGGCGGCGCCCCAACTCCCCAATCGGCCCTGCTCTGAGCCCAACCAGGGGCTGCACCTAGGGATTGGGCCTGCTCTCTGCCACCCGGGAGCAGGCCTAAGCCAGCAGGTCGTTATCTCCGGAGCGGTCCCAGACTACGAGAGGGCACAGGCCAGGCTGAGGGACCCTCCTCCCTGCCGAGTACACAAATTTTTGTGCACCGGGCCTCTAGTTTGTATATAATAACATTTGATAGGTAGTAAGTGCTGCATTTGTTTTCACAGAATGTTCTTGCATATTTTCCTAGAAACCATTTTTAAAGAATATGTGGCCTAAAAATATTTTGCAAGTTTATTATTTTAAATAGTTTCATTCATGTTTCTTTACTTCTGTATGTATGTGATGTTTTTCCTGGTATATTTTATTTTCTTTTATCAAGAGGTCTATCATCCAGCTTTTCTTTAATATTTTCTCAACTCAAAGTATTATCTCTATAAATATTCTCCTAGAGCCAGTTTACAAATTTTATAAACTCCTAACTTAATTCACAGCGTTTATGCAATTTGTTTTGAAATTTTCATTGAGTAACCAAAATCCATGAAATGACACAAGTTCACCTTTTTCTAACTTAGTTGACTGAGTTTCTTCTTTTAAAGTGAAAGTCACATTTCATACAATGCTTTCAAATTTTCAGTTCAACTGCCCTTTATACCATATTTTTAAAATATTGCCAAAACCGGTTTGGCTCAGTGGATAGGGCGTCAGCCTGAGGACTGAAGGGCCCCAGGTTCAATTCCGGTCAAGGGCATGTGCCTGGGTTGCAGGCATATCCCCAGTTGGAGATGTGCGGGAGGCAGCTGATCGATGTTTCTCTCTCATCGATGTTTCTCTTTATCTCTCTCCCTTCCTCTCTGTAAAAAATCAATAAAATATATTTAAAAAAAATAAGAAATGTTGAAGATTCAAGACTTTTACTTATATAATAGTCATAATACATTGATAATTCTATTATATTTTTGCAAATAATATTTATTCTAATACTGTAGATAGACCATAAAACAAAATTTAGTACTGTACTTATTTGTGATTTTATAATGTAACCAGAGGCCGAGTGCATGGATTCGTGCACCAGTAGGATCCCAAGGCCTGGCCTGGGGGATTGGGTCAAAAGCGGACATCCCCTGAGGGGTTCTGGATTGCGAGAGTGCACAGGCCAGGCTGAGGGGCCCCACTGGTGCACGATTGGGGACAAGGAGGAACCGTGTCCAGCCCATCTCACCCAGTCCCGATTGAGTCTATCGGGACCTATCGGGGCCATCTAGCCCAGTTCCTGGCTGGCCAGCTGGGGTAGGACCACGGGAGGTTGGCTGGCTGGAGAAGGGCCATGGGAGGTCTCCAGGGCACGTCCAGCCTGTTTCACTCACTCTGTATTGGGCCAATCGGGGCTGGGGAGGGACCACAGGAGGGCTCCTAGGGTGTGATTATCCACCAGGACTTATCTAGTTAGGAATTTTTTCAGGTTAAGTTGTAAGGTTATTTTCCATAGAACTCTAAAAGAAGTATTAGGGGTAAAATAGGCAGGTTTAGGGAGATTTAGGAATAAAGAAAGTCCATGGGGGAGGATTGCCTAGATGAGGGCTTGGAGCTGCCAAAAGGCATACATTCACAGAGAACAAAAAAGGGGGTGCTGCAGCATAAGTGAAATGGGATACATCCATTCACAGAAGATAGGGGAAAGCCACAGGGAATGGGGAGAAAGAGGAAACAAACTTTCACAGGGAATAGGGAAATGACGAAAAATTGGAGAAAGAGGTAAACAGATTTTCACAGGGGATAGAGAATTCTACCACTGAAGGGGGAGAAAAAAGGGGTGGGCACAACATGGGGTTTAAGCTTTGAAACTGCTATAGTGACCAATCACAAGGGAATATTAAAAAAAAGAAATGCAGCCTTTATAAACCATAGAAAAAGGGGCTTAATGGGTTACCCCCTTGGGATCCCCTTCCTATGTGGGAGTCTGTACTTGCTTCCAATAAGTTCCCACCCTTTTCATCTACCACCTTTTGCCTGTGGCTTCATTCTTCAAACCCATCTGGACAAGAACCTGGGAAAGAAATCACCCTTGCATTCTGCTCAGGAAAAACAACACGACTCAATTATTTTCATGTACATTCTACACTGATAACTTAAAATCCATCTCCATGTTCAATCTTTCCAAGTATTTCCAGTCATATTTTGCCAACATCTCAAATCCCTTTAAATTCTATTCTGGCTCTTCTGTATTTGAAATTGTCCCACGTAACAGGTTTTCTTTTCTCAAAAACTAACTCTTCCAGTTTTCCCTCTTTCTGTTAGTGGCATAACATTTTTCTTGCCTCCTGAGCTAAATCTATGTCATATTTTCTCTGTTTCAATATAACTTTTATAATCAATTCACAAATATTTATTAAGATTACATTTTCAAACACTGTGGCACTACATAGGATGATACAAAAGGAGCTCAAAACTGTTTTAATAAAACTTTGCATTTCATTAAACCCTTTACACTTATGTTATCACATTTGGAACCTAAAGAAACCAAGTCTTGTTTCTAGTGTAAAGATAAAGCAAATTGAAGCAGAGAGATTAAGAGATCTGTTAAAGATAAAGAGGTAGTAATTAGCAAAATTAATAACAGAAATTCGGTATTTTAACTTCAGGCCTAGTGACCTTTCTGTCAGACCATGTTTTTGTATCAAGGAGGTTATGTAGCCAAATGGTTTTAAAGGATATACTTTGGAGGCAGGGGACCCAGGTTTAAACTTTTTCACCTGAAGGTGACTAAAAAGAATCATGGATTTATAGATTTGTTATGAGAATTAAATTAACCCTATAGGCAAAACTCTCAAATGTAACTTTGTACATAGTATCTAATAGTTCCCTATTAGCTTCTATTGTCATTGCATGCCTCTAGGAGTCATTCTTAAATAGGCAAAGAATCCCCAGAAGATCTGAGAGTTGTTGAATTCACTCACACTTGCAGAATTGTACTTAATGTTAAGAAACAACATTTGTCACATCACTACTCAGTTTCATGCAAACAACACTAGTAAAAACATGAGTAAAACAGATTTTGAGGATACCCTACTTTGGGATCAAATGTCTTGTATCATTTGTTGTATCATTAGTAGAACAATTCACTTGTTCTGTTTATGAATCACTGTTCTCACTATCACTGTAAACTGTATTCACTGTGATTGGGGTTGTTTTCCTGAGCAGGATGCAAGGGTGATTTCTTTCCCAGGTTCTCGTCCAGGTGGATTTGAAGAATGAAGCCATGGGCAAAAGGTGGTAGATGAAAAGGGTGGAAATTTATTGGAAACAAGTACAGACTCCTACGTAAGGAGGGGGTCGCAAGGGGGTAACCCACCTAACCCCTTTTTCCAAGGTTGATAAAGGCTGCAGGTCTGTTTCTTCAGACCCCCTTTCAATTGGTATAATATTGGCTTCAAGGCCCAAACCCCACATGGAGCCCCCCTCATCCTCTCCCCCTTCAGTGATGGAATTCTCTGTCTCCTGTGAAAATCGTTTTCCTCTTTCTCCTGAAGTATGGTAGCAACCATTTCAGGTGGAAACTGTAGTTTAACTCTAACCCTGTTGTTTGGCTTGACAATATAAAAGTTACTTTGATATAAGTCATCCCATTCGATTGAATGCCTTATCGATTGAATGACTATCCCATTGATTGTTATCATACTGGTCTTAGAGAGCACATTCTACTGTACCTGGAAACAGGACAGCACAATTACCCTAAATTGTTTTAGTGGCCACAGGTGGTGCGTTCCAGCTGCCTCAGTGGTCCCGAGACCAGAACAGCACAATTACTCTAAATTGTCCTGACAACTCAGTGGTCGGGAGACCCGAGGGCTCTAGATAATGTGTTTCTATCAACTCAGTGATCCGGAGACCCAAAACTGTAATTTAGATAACATGCCTAAGTTTAACCCAGGTTACCCAAGAACTCTAGATAATGTATTTCTGTCAATTAAGTGACCCCAAGACCCGAAACTGTAATTAACATGCTTAATTCTGCTTCTGTAATCTGCTTTTTTGGGAGCCAGGTGCCACATTCCAAACCCTGGGATGTAATCAATACCTTTGTGATTTTTGCCTATATAAGTCTGGTTTTGCCACCATCTTAGGGCTATGAGATTTGGGAATGGCCCCTCATAGTCCCGGATTGCAATAAATGTGACTCTTTAATTCGACTTCTTGAGGCGTCCTTCTGCGATTCGCGGGGTACGTTACAGCACTCCCACTGGGCAGCATTTCTCTATCCTCTGTGAACGTTTGTTTCCTTTCTCCCCATACCCTGTGGCTTTTCCCTATCTTCTGTGAATGGATGTCTTCCTCTCCCCTTATTCTGTGCCACCGCTTTTTTGTTTTTCTTCTCTGTGAATGTATGCTTTTCGGCAGCTCCATGCCTTCCTCCCCTATGGACCCTCTTTATTCCTAAATCTCCCTAAACCTGACTATTTACCCCTAAAACTCCTTTCAACTGTCGGTATTTTCAAATGATAATTCTACTTTGCCTTCCAGGCTAAGTGGATGGAATTAGGAACATTAAATTTATTATCCTATCCTCTGCATTTAGGATAAATTCATCTTTATCCTCAAATTAGGATAAACCAGTCGTTTCTTTGCACTAATTGAGTGTTTGAGTTGAGACTTTTCGGTTGGAAATATGATAAGCACACTTCAAATAACCTCAAGCTGGGATTAAAGGTTTATCAAACATTTATTAAAGGTTACATCAGAATATAACTTAAGAAAGAGGAGGAAATTTAGTTAGACCATAAAGGGACAGAAACTAGGGACAGGAAGATTGTCAGGAACCATTCAGCCTCTTTTCTTCAGTTCCTTTCAGATCTGCCTCTCTCTGCACAGGAGCATTTCAGCTTCGGAATGCCCTGCAGACTGGCTGTTGGTTGATATTGTTGCTATGGTTTGTTTGTATGCACATGGTTATAATAGGATTTATGGTTTGTCCTTTTCTTCAGGCAGGCTGAGTAGATGGGAGTTGTTTCACTCATGCATTCCCTTGTTGGAGAGGATAATGGCTTTCTGGAGTGGACACTTACATGTCACTAAATATTTCTTTCAGTCAAGATTGCTTATTCTAGCAATTTTTGTCAATGGAATAGTCTGGTGTTTGTGTGTGTGTCTGTATTAATACTAAATTTGTGGCTACAAAGATTTCTTTGTATTCACTGCCAAAACTTTATTTCTTTATATTCATCTCCAGAAAACCTATACTTTCAAAACTGTTGCTTACCCTCTAGTTTTCAGATTCACCACTCCTTACACAAACTCCCATTCATTCCTCTTAAAGCTTGTGGAGGACTAAAGGGGCCACATGCTGATCTGACAAGCTCAGGGGAGGCCTGCATAGCAGTCTTGCAAACTCAGAGACCTAAAGTAACCACAAAGGATGGTCTGAAATTAAACTTTAACTAAAAGCAGTAATGGGGGGCAGTTACGTCTTAGGCCAGTATCTTCACTGACAAGGTCAACCTTTACCTTAACTGAGTCTATCTGTCTTTTTGCATCTATGATAACATACCCTCTGAAATATCTGGATAACTTGTAACTTCCCTTTTTCTGGACCCCTTGGGGCACAACCTAATGTGCTGGGCATCAGGACAGATACCACAAATTCCTTATTTATTATCATGTTAATTGTTCCTGCACCCACCTAAGTATGTGTCTATCATTTTACTTTTTATCCAATCCCAGGGGTTTCCCTCACCCCTTTGCTTTATCCCACCTCCTTAATCTATCACCAATGAGTTTCATGTAACCCATCTACATCCCTCCTTTGATTGCAATGCATAAATACAAACGTAACCTGTCATTCTCAGGAGCATTATCTCAATTTGTTGAGGTTCTGTTCCCAGCATATGTCAACAGTTTGGCTCAAATAAACTCACAAAAATTCTTTTCAGGTTTCAATGGTTTTTTTACGTTAACAAGCTAGAGCAATCTACTTTACACAATATATTCATTTGTATGGACACTTTCCTAAATAATCTAATATAACTTTCTCTTTCTTCCATCACCCTTGCTAATTTAGTCTTACTTAACTACACAAAATTTTCCTTATTATTTCCTCAGCCTATGAGTCCCTATTAAATCACTAAAATTGAACATTTCTTTATAAAAACCTAATTCTTTTTTGCCAATTAAAAGTTATTTGTTATACCACTTTTTATAATGTATTTTTCTACTTCAAATTCTAATTAAAATACTTTATATTTTAATTTTATATTTTAGTTTATCCTAGAAAAAAGGAAATAAACTAAACGATATATTTAAATATAGGGTAAAATATACCATGTTAAGTTTAAAAGGCTAGAAATACATCTACACAAAGCTTATAACTTATTTTTATATCTTTCAATCTTTTCCCCATATCTAATTTTGTACATATGAAAATAAGTCTCAAAACCACCACAAATCTATATGTTAATAAATTGGTAGTGTGGATATGTACAAATTATTTTTTTATAATTTTATTGTATGTTTTATTGTCAGTTCCATTCCCAGTAAAACTGAGCGTTGTGCCAGTTACTTGTTGAGAAGCACAGGTATAAATTATGTAAAACATTTGAAACTAAGAAACAGAAATTACTAATGTGTCATAAACAAACATGCATAAATGGTGTCTTACTAGAAAAATATATTACAATATAAGTTGGTGTTCACACTTTTTTCAAAATATTGTTTTGTATTTCTTTCCCAAAGGTAAAATATATGCATCATTTTAGTTTTACCAATGTTCCATATAAATTATTTTAAAGAAACTTTAAAATATTTTAAAATCTGAGACCCAGAACATTATTTTTCAATGAGTCCAATAACTATTTATTTAAAAATTACCATTTTGTCGCTAAATATTACTTTAGTGTTTTAACAAAATTCCTTTAGAAACACTCAATTCAAATGTTTTTATATATTTTGTTGTTTGGTTCCTTTATCAATTTTAAAATTGACTTTATTTATATTATCATTATTATAATTATTATTTGTTAATCATCACCCAAGGATATTTTTCATTGATTTTTAGAGAGTGGAAGGGAGGGGTAGAGACACAGAGAGAAACATCGATGTGATAAAGACACATTGACTGGTTGTTTCCCACACCCGCCCAGACCAAGGTACATGCTCTTGACCTTCAGTTCTTGGGCCAACTCTCCTATCCATTGAACCAAACCAGCTAGGGCTATATTAATTTTTTGCAAGAAAAATGGTGGCTTCCCTCTCGCACTCTCTCTGTTTCCTTTTGCAAACAAATTTTCATTCCAGATGGTATTGACATGGTCTAAGAAGTTTAAATTATTTATATTCCAAGTTTTCTTCAAACAGCTTCTAATTTCTTCTAATTTAGGAATCATTTTTCTTATGCTTAATTATTTTAAATTTGTTATTCTTATGCTTTTAGTTATTCTTATGCTTAATCTGTTTTCCACTTATGCATTTTGGACAAAAAGGAGCCACATACTAAACCAGACAAGCTCAGGGAAGGCCTGCTTGGCGGCCTTACAAATTCAGACACCAAAGGTAACCACATAGGATGCTTTAAAATTAAAAACCGATATATATATATATATATATATATATATAAAAACACACACACACACACACACACACACACACACACACACACATACTGAGTGGCTAGATTATTATGACCAACTGATGTTTGTAGGCAAATTAGCTATAATTTCGCACTGAAGTTGCCAGAGGGCCAGACCATTATAAATAGGGAAGCAGGTTGTTTACCACGACAGTAGAAGTGATTTTTTTTCTGAAGATATGGGTAAACAACACGATTTAACAACCTTTTAACATGGGAGATTATATATATATACATATACTGAGTAGCCAGATTATTATGACCACCCCATCAGTACTTCGTTGGGTCACCTTTTGCCTTCAATACTGTGGTGATTCTTCTTCGCGTTGACTCCTCAAAATGTTGAAAGGTGATGTGAGGAATCTGACACCATGCCTGATGAATAGCACTGTCCAGTTCTATGAGATTTGATGGTTGTGAAACCAGCTTCCTGATGTCTCTTTTAACTTCACCCCACAAATACTCAATTGGATTGAGACCTGGTGATTATGGGGGCCACCTAAGCAAGATAAAGTCTCCCTCACGTTCTTGAAACCACTCCTGTACAATACGAGCACCGTGGCATGGCGCACTGTCTTGTTGCAAGAAGCCATCTCCATTGGGATACGCCATCAACATGATAGGATGAAGTTGATCAGCAATGATATTTAGGTATGTTGTGCTATTAAAATGTTGTTCCATTCAGATGTTGTTCCACATGAATTAAAGGGCCCAAATCATGCCAGGAAAACATGCCCCAAACCATAACACTTTCCCCACCAGCTTGAAGGGTTGCACTCATGCATGTGGGGTGCATGCTTTTATGCTGTTTCCGCCAAATTCTCACTCTGCCATCTGCATGATGCGACTGGAAACATGATTCATCGGACCGCATGACTTTTTTCCAATGCTTGACTGTCCAATGCTTGTGTTCCTGTGCGAATTGGAGATGTTTTATCTTGGTAACTGCAGACAGCAAAGGTGTTCAAACAGACCTTTGGCTTCCATATCCCATACGATGCAGTGTACGGCTAATTTGCCTACAAACATTAGGTGGTCATAATAATCTGGCCACTCATAAATTGTTTCTTTGTTATGGGGTGGGGCCACAACATTAGTAACAAAGAAACAGAATTTCTGGAGGATGAGGCCCAGAAATCAGGATTTTAAAAAGATTCCCTGGTGATTCTAATGTGCAGCCAAGGTTGAGAACCACTGATCTATAGATATAGTATCCAAAGTTAGCTTCAATAATAGATCCATTACAAATCATTTCACTTCCATGCTCCACCCTGAGGGCAGGTTTCTGCCTGAACCTCGCCCTCCAGGAAACAACTAGGGCAGGGCACAGCCGTTTCTAAGACGACCGCTGCAGGACTGACTTCCTTCCAGTTGGATGCCCTTCTGGCCGTGTTGTTACACCCAGGGTTTTTTATATAAGTAGATTAAAACTTTATTGTGGGGAGCCGCTACAGTGTTTTGGACAGGTTCAAGCCTTGGACTGAGGAGAGGGCACAGTCCTCTCATTGCCACGTGCATGTCCCAGCTTGGAGGGCAGGGCCTTCCCAGCACAATTACAGCCAGCAGCTGTAGTCATAAGCTTGAACCTATGGTCCAAACATGTGGCCCCACGTGCCTGATAGAGTTCAGGTGCATGAAGTTGAGTCGGATTGAAACCCAAGAGAATGTTGTAAACATTTGGTCATGGCCTTACTTTGCCTGTGGCATCTACTATAAAATAAAGATATGGCTGTGGGTGTGGTTGCTGTCTCTCAGAGAAGCAGCATCCCACCGAGACCTGGCTTTCATTCTCTTGTTTGTCTAAGCCTTTCAGCCATCCCCACTCAGGTTCACCCTTGGCCGTGCTGGAGGGTCACACTTTATAAAGATATGCCTCCATGCTCTGAGGGCGGGTTCCTGCCTCAAACCCCACCCTCACAGGAAACAGCTCTAGGAAACAGCTTGGGGGAGGGTGCAGCCGTTTCCAAGACAACCCCTGCAGGACTAACTTCCTTCCGCTTGGTCAACAGACCAGTCGTGATGTTACACCACCCAGGGTTTTTAATAAGTAGATATATATCTTAAGTTTTAATTGTTGAAAGTATCCAAGATATCCCCTTTTTTCCTCTTGGACCCCTTCTATCCCTTACCCACCCTCACCCCAGGCCTTCACATTATTGTCTGTGTCCATGGGTTATGCATATAAGTTTTTTAGTTGATCTCTCCCCACCCACACACCCTAAAAGCAGTCTGTGGTGGGTAGTCATGTCATAGGCTAGAATTTTTCCTTACAAAAGTTAATCTTTACCTTAACTGAGTCATCCCATTGTCTTTTTGCATCTATGATAACATACCTTTGGAATGTCAGGATAATTTTCTTTTTTCTGGACATTTCAAAGTACAGGCATCACATCAGAACAAAGACCACAAATCCCTTCATAGTTATTATTACCATGTTAATTGTTCATTGCTGACTTTTTATCCAATCCCAGATGTTTCCCCATTTTGCTTTTTCTCATCTCCATAATCTACCACCAATGAATTTCATGTTACACATTTACATCTCCTCTTTTCATTGTAAAATATAAAATAAGGGACAAAACTGCCTTTTTTTTTGAGCATTTTCTCAATCCTTTGAGATTTTGGTTCCAGGCAATTATTGTTAGTTTGGTTCAAATAAACTCAAAAAAATTATCTACAGGTTTGGATGTTTATGTCGATATTATAAAACTCAATGATATAGCCTGGCCAGTGTGCTCAGTGGCTGAGTGTTGAACTATGACCCAGGAGGTCACTGTTAAATTCCCGGTCAGGGCACATGCCCAGGCTATGTGTGCAGTTGGGGGTATGCAGAAGGCAACTAATCAATGATTCTCCCTCATCATTAATGTTTCTCTCTCTTTATCCCTCTTCCTTCCTCTCTGAAATCAATAAAAAATATTTAAAAAAAGAAAAACTCAATGATATAAAAACTTCTACTGCAAGATATTTTGAACTAGATAATGTTAGAGCTTTCTAATTTAAGTAGCCTTTTCTCATCATTATCATTTAAAGAGTTGTCAATCCTCATGTAATAGCTATGGGGAAAAGTGACTATTCTTGGCTAAAATTAGGCAATGATATGTTGATTTCTTTGCATTTTATTACCCTGACAGTCAGTACATTTAGTGTCTCTCAGAAGTAATGTTGTTTATACCTAAAATTCTTGCTAACTCATATTAAAAGATAAGCTTTTAAAACCTAAGATTATAATGTTGCTTTTCATAGTGTTATCCTAGAAAAGTGTGGGAGGCCTTTCTCTGTTGCTAGTGGGCATGGGGTTCTTGGGGTACCACTGAGATGAGCATTTTGGAAGCCCCCATGGGAGGAAGAGATATGGTAGAAAGTTGTGTGTGTGTGTTTTCTATGAAATTACATTCCTGGGTTTCCAAAGTTCCATTTCCCTTAGCCCAGTTATAAAAGAAGGATAGCTGGATTTTCAGCAGAGCTAGAAGCAAAGCCAATGTCCAGAATTTTCTTTCCATCTTGGAACCAGGTCCAGTTCAGCATCAGGATAGCAGCAGTTCTTCAGTCCCTTGAGTGTGTGGGTCCACATGGCCATGAGGAATACAGGTGAGCATGCCCCAAGCAGTAAGAGTTCCAAGAGCATAAGTGGAACCAAGAGAGCAAATTCCTTTGTTTGGAATATTAAATATCCCAAATTTTGAATCCTTGCAGTGGTCATTTCCATTCCCACCAGTGGCCTGTTACCAGGTGTGACTGACATTACCTCAACATTACCTCAGTTTTACTGAGCATGTATCTACTCTCCTCCCTATCCAGTCCCTTCCCCCTGTTATTTGCTGATAACAGAGTGGTGGCCCCTTGGGAGCTGTAAAGCTTTAGTTTCCTAGTGAAGCTGTCCAAATGACAAGCCTATGAAATTTGACCTTCTCTTTGCTCCTTTCCTGTTATTCATTACTAGTTAATTACAAGGGTATCAATAGAGAGTACTTGCCTAATATTTTCAAACATTTTATTTGAATGAGTCACCTTAATGTCTGTCTGATTCAGCCATTCAAAAAATGATCATGATATTACTTATATTTTGTGGGATTTCAGAATTATCAATTGGACTATAAGTTCCTCAAGAAACCAGCTAAGTTATTCTTATTAATGAAAATCCATAATATAATATATATTGCTCTAACAATGTGATGTATAATATATGATAACTGTATACTTGCATACAAAAAAACATACATTTGATGACACTATAACTAGGTAACTTCTTTATAATTGGTGTTTTTTCCATTTCATCATCAATATCCTTCACATGCTACAGTGAGAATTAACGGGGAAAGTAAAATGGTAACAGAATCCACATCAATGCCTGGTAAACAATTCTTAAAGAGAAGCATTTTAAAGACTGTTGGTATTGAAATAATAGCAGATTCTATTACAGTAGTTGAATTAGTACCAAAAAAATTACTACTTTCAGGCTCTGATGAGTCCTCAGGGGTACATCTAAAAAACAGCTCCAGATGGCTCTAGAGGAGAACATTGAAATGATACTTATGTAGTCAAACCTTCATTGTTCATCAGCATGTCAATATCCATCTGCATTCTTATAAACTCAATGACCTAGACCTACCCCATATCCTCATTTTTATTGGTAAGAATTAACTTTTTTTTGCCAAGGTGAGTCCAGGAAAACACACACACTCACACACACATACACACACACAACAACAACAACAACAACAACAACAACTCACATGTAAATTAGCAAAAACTTGGTGCAAATTGTCATGTAAAGTCATTTTGATCATCGTGATAATTCTTTTGTATGTATAGTCTTGAGAATGACCCTTCTTACTGTTTACAGGTAATTAAACTCACAACACTTATTTCACAAAATTCTTTCCATTGTTATATTCTGGACATTCTTATAATGTTTTATCATAACCGTTTGCTTTGATGAGATCAGATGATAAGCTCAAATCCACATTTAATTCAGCTCAAGTAACATTCAAATTAGGCAGTATTCCAGTATAAATTGTTACATACAAATGAAAGTTCTCTTTTATTTATGCTACCACTACAATCTGCCCATTATTATTTATTAAGCCAAAATATGAGCATTTTCTAAATATTGAAATATAACCTGGAAAGTACAATATAAATTCATTTTGTGGACAAAAAAGAGTCACATTCTAAACCTGACAAGCTTAAGGGAGGTATTCATGGTGGGCCTTACAAACTCAGAGAGCTAAAGTAACCACAAAAGATGGTCTGAAATTAAAACTTATTGACTAAAAGCATTTTATGGTGAGTGGTCATGTCCTAGGCTAGAATCTTTCCTAGCAAAGGTCAATTTTCACTTTCATTAAGCCCATCTGTTGTCTTTTTGCATCTATGATAACATACCTATAAAATGTCAAAGTAATTTTCTCTTTCTGGACTTCTCAAAGCACAGACATAACACCAGAGCAGGGACCACAGATCCCCTCTTGTTGAGTTTATTATTGACTGTTACCTATCCTGGAACTGAGGAAGGCAGAGGGAAGCTAAGTAGTCAGGAATTGGGACTATGATGGGGGTAGGATGTAAAACCAGGAAACCTAGCTAAGTAGAATTGCTAAGGCAACCCAGCTGGGTATGGAAAGAAGGGCACAGGAGGAGACAAACTTTAAAATGTATGGATGTTGCTAAGACAAGCAACTTGCAGATAACCAATCAGAAGGCAATAAGATGTGTAAACCAATCCCAAGGATGTTGCTAAGACAGACTTCTTTGAAAAGACCAATCATGAGCTAGCAAGGCTTATAGCCATGTGGAATTCCACACATGGACTAATAGATTTTAATGCCCAACTGTAACATGGAGTGGAAGTTATGGACCCTGCCTGTGCATGGAACCCCAGCTGCACCTTTTCCAGGATTGGCTTCTCTCAATAAACTTCAGTTCTGTTAACCGTTTTTGTTTGCAATTTCATTCTTCAATTTTGAGATGACAGACTCAGACTCAAACATCCCACATTTCAGTTTAATACTCACCTATATAAAAAAAGTCTGTGTCTTTCATTTTATTTTTTATCCAATACCAGAGTTTTCCCCTCTTTGCTTTTTTCCACCTACTTAATCTATCACCAATATATTTTATTTAACATACTACGTCTTCTATTTTGATTATAATGTACAAAATCAGGTACAAAATTGCCATTCTCTGGAGCATTTTCTCAATCCCTTGAGATTTTGTCTCCCAGCAATTGTCGACAATTTGGCTCATAAAAACTCAAAATTTCTTTATAAGTTTAAATCTTACTTATGTTGATAATCTCTTCATTGCACTAAAATCATTTCCTTCTTTTTATTTTTTAAAATATATTTTTATTTATTTTAGAAAGAGGAAGGGAGGAAGCGAGAGAGAGAAACATTGGTCTCCTGCCTCCTGCATGTTCCCTGCTATAGATCAAGCCAGCAACCCAAGCAAGTGCCCCAGACCAGGAATTAAACCAGCAACCTCTTGGTGCATGGGTGGTGCTCAATCAACTGAGCCACACTGACCAGGTCTAAAAACCTTTTCTTATTACATATGTCACACGAGAGTGCTCAGTGGTACAGCCCAACCAGTCCCAGTTGATTTGTCTATTTAACAACTACATATTAAATAACTTTCTGTAAGTATATTTTCTCATTAGTGATATTCTTAATTGTTTATAGGAAATAGCTTTTGTAGAAATTATAACAAATAATATTTTATGAGCTTACTTTGTGTTCTGTATTCTGTTATATTTTTCTCATGTTTTGGTTATTTTTTTAAAGTATCCTATCTAATAATAGAGAAACATGGTAATTAACTGTAACTTCACTACCATTCCCATTGGCTAATCAGCGAGACATGCAAATTAACTGCCAAGCAAGATGGCGGCTGGCAGCCAGGCAGCTGAAGCAAACAGAAGGCTTGCTTGCTCCAGTGAAGGAGAAAGCCAACGTTCCCCGCCTGCCGCTGCTGGGCTCTGAGCTGCAGTCTAAGAAATAATGTTGCAAATATAGAAGCTAAACAATCCCCATGCTTTCAGCCAGCTGGTTGAGCTGGAGTTGCAACAGTGTTTCAATTATAGAACCCAAACAAACCAGATACCTGCTTTCAGCAGCCGAGGTCTCAGAGCTGGAGCCAAGCCTCAGAGCTAACGCTGACTCTCAGTTCCAGTGACAGCCATAGAAGGTAAATAAATCCCAGAATAAAAAAAGAAAAAAAGAAAAAAAAGGAGAGGTTGGGAGCTTCAGTCACCCGCCAACCTGAAAATGGCCCTCAGCCCCTCACCCAGACTGGCCAGGCACCCCGGTGGGGACGCCCACCCTGAAGGGGGTGTGACCAGCTGGAAACAGCCATCATCCCCTCATCCAGGCTGGCCAGGCACCCCAGTGGGGACCCCCACCCTGAAGGGGTGTGACCATGTGCAAACAGCCATCAGTCCCTCACCCAGGCTGGCCAGGCACCCAAGGAGGACCCCCACCCTGATCCAGGACACCCTTCAGGGCAAACCAGCAGGCCCACACCCATGCACCAGGCCTTTATCCTATATAGTAAAAGGGTAATATGCAAACTGACCCTAACAGCAGAAGGACTGGGAATGACTGGTCACTATGTCACACACTGACCACCAGGGGCAGATGCTCAATGCAGGAACTGCCCTCTGGTGGTCAGGGCGCTCTCACATGGGAGGAGCTCTGCTCAGCCACAAGCCAGGCTGATGGCTGCCAGTACAGCGGTGGTGGTGGGAGCCTCTCCTGCCTCCTCAGCAACGCTAAGGATGTCCGACTGCAGTTTAGGCCTGCTCCCCACTGGCAAGTGGACATCCCCCGAGGGCTGCTGGGCTGCCAGAAGGATGTCTGATTGCCAGCTTAGGCCCAATCCCCCGGGGAGCGGGCCTAAGCCAACAGGTGGTCCTCCCCTGAGGGGTCCCAGACTGAGAGAGGGCACAGGCCCGGCTGAGGGACCTCACCTCCCTCCCGAGTGCACAAATTTTTGTGCACCGGGCCTCTAGTCTATATATATAAAAAGCTAACATGTGTCCTACTGTCCAACCGATCACTATGATGTGCACTGACCACCAGGGGACAGCCTCTCAATTCAGCAGCTGCCGTGACTCACACTGGCCATTTACAGAGAAATGGCACCATGGGCTTGGTGCCTACAAAGCAACACTTGGCTTGCCCCAAGTGAGACAATGGCCCCACCACTACCCCAGAGTGACAGCCCACCAAATCATAGCTGAAACTGCCAAGACCCCATGGTGCAAAAAGCAGCCCACAGCCCAACCCAGCCTGGAAATGGTGGCTGTGGGTGCCAGGTAATGACATCACATAGCAACACCTGGCTTCCCCTCCCTAGCAACTAGCCTCCTTGGAGTTTCTTCAGCCCAGGAACATGACTTGCTATATAGCCAGGTGGAAACATTTTTACACTTTAACCAAATGTCTGTGAAGAGTTTTCCCATGCCTCATCTCATTTGATTCTCACAGAAATCCTGGAGTAGGTAGATAGGAGACTCGGTGGAATCCTATTTTCTTTTCATTAGCTAGAAAACAGAAATTTAGAAAGCTTAGAAACTTAACCTGACTGAAAAGAAGTAAGAAATGATGGACCTTGAAGATGACATCAGATTTTCTCACTGCACAGAATATAGTCAAACACTGCAGCAGTTAAATATTTTACCCATTGTTCTCCCTGCATGTTCTACAATAATAATCCACTTTGTGTTGATATTTACTACTGTGTTGCTGACAATTACCTGAAAGAGAAGTTTTTCCCTTGGCTGGAAAAACTTTAGCTAAATCAGAAAGCAGGTCTAATTAAGCTAGTTTACATATACAAGGCTAAGTTAACTCGCACCTGCATGATACATATAAAGTTCTCACTGGCACCAATTGCACTCGTGTGTTTTGATTTGTCATTGTCGAGCATGAATTTGGTTGACACTTCTATTATAGAGAAAGGTCCAATAGTGGTATTAAAGTATTTCTTCTAATTAATTTCCTTTCAGTGTGCATGAATTCATGCACCAGGCCACTGGCATAAAATAGTGACATTGGAAACATTAATTAAATGTATGCATAGGCTATCTCTTGTAACACCAAGGATTTGTGGGGAACATAAAGAGTTAAGGAGAAAGAAAATCCATCTCTTGATTTCTATCTATTTTGGATGTTCTATATTTTTTCATCTAACCTGTTCTCCCAGGCCTATGGAAAATTCTATGTTGCCTATTAATATTGCCCTGGTTCAGTGATAAATCTCCCACTACATCAAACTCTTTGGATATTATTTTATCTTTGTTTTGTTTATAGCATGTTATTTTTTAATTTTTTTTTACTAACTTTATTTGTATATCTAGTTTCTTCTTCAAAAATCTAAAACAGTTTAAGTATATATATATATATATATATATATATATATATATAATTTCATTATAGTGATCATGATGTTTTGCATTCATTAAATACCTAATAAATATCTCCTGAATAATATAGCAATACATAGTATATCCATAAGTCTATATTTGAGAAGTGAAGAGTTATAGAATATAGTATGAGGGTGAAAGAGGCAAGATATGCAAGTTCTTTCTAGTTACGATTTTTTTTTAGAAAAAATAGATTTTCCTCTGTAGGATACAGGAAACCTTTGGAAGTTTGGAGCAAAATAGTGACATGTGATTTATGTTTTAGAAGATCATTGGATGTCGTTTGAGGAATACATGATAGTGGGGAATAAAACACATAAAAAAAAGTCTACTTAGTGGGATTATTATAGCCCATATAGAGGAGGTAATAGTTTGATGTAAGTGGTAGATGAGAATTTGCTAAGAATTAGAATATGAATTTGGTGGTGGTGGTGGGTAGGATACACGATCATCCCAAGATGCAAAAATATTTGACAAAACACAACACCATTTCTTGATACAAGATACCCAATAGACTAAAAAAAAAAAAGAAAACTATTTTCAATATGGTAAAAGGCATCTAAGAAAAACACAGTTAGGATATAGTTAGTGGTGTAAGACGGAAGCTATTCCACTAAGTCAGGAACAAGATAAGCATGTCCTCTCTGGTATTGGGTTTTTATGTGTTTTGTTGGACAAAAATACTCTGTAATTAGATAGTGGTAATAGCTGCACAATTATGAATGTACCAAAAAATACTAAGTTGTATTATTTGAAACTAGAGGCCTGGTGCACAAAAATTTGTGCACTGGGGGGGGGGGGTCCCTCAGTTTGGCCTGTGCCCTCTCGCATTCTGGGACCCCTCGGGGGATGACCACCTGCTGGCTTAGACCCGCTCCCTGGAAGATTGGGCCTAAGCTGGCAGTCAGACATCCCTCTGGCAGCCCAGCAGCCCTCGGGAGATGTCCACTTGCCAGGAGGCAGCAGGCCTAAACTGCAGTCAGACATCCTTAACGCTTCTGAGGAGGTGGGAGAGGCTCCCACCACCACCGCTGTACTGGCAGCCATCAGCCTGGCTTGTGGCTGAGCAGAGCTCCCCCTGTGGGAACACACTGACCACCAGGGGGCAGCTCCTGCATTGAGCATCTTCCCCCTCGTGGTCAGTGTGTATCATAGTGACCAGTCATTCCCAGTCGTCCTGCTGTTAGGGTCAATTTGCATATTATGCTTTTATTATATAGGAGTGCCTGGCCAGCCTGGGTGAGGGGCTGATGGCTATTTTCAGGCTGGCCACAGCCCCTTCAGGGTGGGGGTCCCACTGGGGTTACTGGCCATCCTGGGTGAGGGACTGAGGGCCATTTGCAGGCTGGCTAAGCCCCCTAGCAGGGATCCTCACCCCATGAGGGTGTGGCTATCCTGGGTGAGGGGCTGATGGCTGTTTGCAGGTTGGTCATGGCCCCCAGCCACCCAAGCTCCCAGTGGAGGCTGGCTGGAAACAGGTATCTGGGATTTATTTAGCTTCTATAATTGAAACTTTGTTGTCAAGAGCGGAGGCTACAGCCGGCTCAGGGAAGACGGGAAGCTTGGCTTCCTCCATCGCCGGGGCAACCAAGGCTCCTGCTTGCTCCAGCTCTGTGGCTGCCGGTCGCCATCTTGGTTAGGTTAATTTGCATATAGTCACTCTGATTGGCTAGTGGGCATGGCTTAGGGCGTAGTGAAGGTATGGTCAATTAGCATCTTTGTCTTTTATTAGTGTAGATGATAGTTTTTATGGTATGTGAAGTATAACTCAATTAAAAGATGATTCTTTATGAAAGTTAATGTTTCTGGAACTTGCTGCCAAGATACGATAGAGATAAATGTGTGTGATGTCTTAAGATGTTAACCCTAGGAACTGGAATAACAGAGTTGTAATTTACTAAATTCAGAAAGACTGATAGAAGTATTAGGTTGTTATTTAGTTATTTCTTTTTGTGGGCTAAAAATGAGAGTTTTCTTAAGTATCTGCTAATCAAGTGGTTGTTTCTTTTACTTATACATTTATTTTAATTGAGATATAATCCACATACTATAAAAATTACTTTTATAAATCTGCAATTCAGTACTTTTTAATATATTCACAAAGTCGTGGAATCATCACTACTATATAACCCCAGAATATTTTTCTCAGCCAAACAGAGATCCCCATTAGCCATCACTGTCCATTCTAATCTCATCCTGCAATCTTTGTCTACTATTAATCTATTATCTGTCTCTAGATTTGCCTGTGCTGGACATTTTATATTAATGAAATCATACACTATGTGATCCTTTATATTTATTTTAATGCTCTCACTTAGCATGATGTTTTAAAGATTTATTCATGCTGCTCTAGGTATTTGTTTCTTTTTTTTTGGATGAAATACATTCTTTTATGAATATGCCACATTTGTTAAGACATTCATCAATTGATGGATGTTGTTTTAATTTTTTTTCTATTATGAATAATGCCATAATAACCATTCATTGAAAATTTTTGTGTGGGTTTTATTTTCAATTTGCCTGGGTATAAACCTAGAAGTAGAATTTCTGGGCCATATGATAACTTCATATATATATATATATATATATATATGTATATATATATATATTGATTTCAGAGACGAAGGGAGATGGAGAGAGCGATAGAAACATCAATGATGAGAGAGAACCATTGATCGACTGCCTCCTGCATTCCCCCTGCTGGGGATTGACCCCACAACCCAGGAATGTGCCCTTGTTAGGAATCAAACCTGGGACTCTTCAGTCCGCAGGCTGATGCTCTACCACTGAACCAAACCAGCTAGGGCTTTATGTTTATCTTTTTGAGGACATGCCCAACTATTTTACAGAGCCACTGAATCATTTTACATTCCTACCAGCATTATATGAAGCTTTTAATTCCAGTACATTTGTCAACACTTTCTAATGTCTGTCTTTTTTTATTAAAGCCCTCCTAGTAGATGTGATGATTTATAGCATTGTGGTTCTAATTTGCATTTGTCTAATTACTAATGATGCCGAGAAACTTTTCATCCTTTTTGACCATGTAATATTTAATTATATTAATTATATTTTTTAATTTATATGTAAAATGTCTCTTTAAAACTTTAACTATCTTAATTGATTTGTTTAATTGGGTTATTTTACTTTATATTGTTTTTATTTTTTATTGATTAACTTATTACATATTATCCTTATCCCCACATTACCCCCTACCCCCCACACTCATGCCCTCACCCCCCCTTATATTGTTTTTATTGTAAGGGGGTTTTATCCATTCTAGAGACTACTATTTTATTCAGTTTGTGAGATTTTCAAATATTTTCTCCTTGTTCTGAATTACTTTTTCTTGTGCTTTGAAGCACAAATTTTAATTTTGGTGAAGTCCAATTTATCTGTTTTTCAGATTTGTTTCTTTTCTTAAAAACCTTTTTCTCTTAATCTATTAAATTGATTTTACATCTACCAATGCAAGGAGATCTGCATTTTGGCCCACAAAAAGTGTGTAGGTATATAGAACACATTTAGGATTTTTTTGTTTTTTGTTTTGTTTTTTTTTTTTGTTTTGGTGTGTGTGTTTGTGTGTGTGTGTGTGTGTGTTTGTGTGTGTGTGTTTGCAGAACACATTTAGAATCCTAGAAATCATTAAGGCCAGCAGGAGGTAAGTGTAAATAAAGGATATACAGGGCCCAGCCTTTAGATGTTCCAAAATTCAAGGGTTAGAGAAGTATGGGGAAAAACTTAAAGGACACCTAGAAGTATTCTATTGATTCAACGTGGTGATACTTAGAGAAAATATTGTCCTGGGGACCAAATATTGTAAGAATTTTAATAAAAATACAGTATCAACTGTGTCAAACTTTTGTCAAGGTAGGTGAGAATGTTGAATAACTGTCTTGCCTGTTTAAAGTTTTCATGATATCCAAAATTAGCATTATTTGCTCAGTGGATTTGAGGCAGAATAAAAACAAAAATTAGTTATGGAATCAGATTTGTTATTTTATAGCTTCACATAATATACTGCTAACTATTTTTATCATAAAGTCTCCTTATAATTTATTTCTATATTTAGTTTTGCTAAACTGATAGGGTTTTTTACCCTTTTCTTTTTCCTTTTTGTATTGTGTGGCAGAATAAATTATTTTTAAGTTGATGGGCACTTTTTTACTAGATATTTTTTAGAAGGTCAATAACTAGTGACTTGTTTTGTGGCTTCTAGATTTTAATTAGCAATGGTGACAAAAATATAAACCTAACAGAATCATTTGTCTAATTCCAGTTCTTATTAACTATCTTTCACAGGTTTCATTTTCAACATGCATAAAACCCATGAATAACACCTAGTAATAAACAATATTTATTTATATTTTAAGTAAATTGAAGAAATAAAATTTTATAGCAAGAAAAGGTGCTTTAGCAGATAAAAATAACAAAAACAAAACTACAAATAGAACAGACTGGGTTGGTATCCTTGGGTTATATCCCTGTCTGTGGCACTGATCTGTTTCTCTGCAGTGCCTCTGACGATGGAAGTTAGGTACTCAACAGAAATATTGGACTGTAAAAATAATAAATGGGTAGTGAAACTCCTTTCCTATCATAGTCTATAGTGCCAATGTCAACGTGAACACTGAAAGGATCAGGTTCCATTAGGCTTGTGAGTAAAGTTAAAAGTTGATTAAAGCTCATGAAATTTAATTCACACATTATTTAAAATTATTTCTATGCTTCTTTGACCATTTTTGGAAATAGAACTAATGGACAAATCACAAAGTAGTTCTGTTAAATCTTATGTTAAGGAACCTTTTATGTTAGTGAAGATATAGCTTATCTTGTTTATGTCAATGGAATAAAATAATTCTACTTTGTAATATATTTAGAGCTTTTGTTATTTAGATTTAAAGATTACTGGCATTGAAAGTTTTGGGGTTAGTATCACTTGCCAAAATTAAACAGGATGGTTGCTCAAATTCTCAAGAATATTACAAAATAGGACTAAAATGATGAAGCATACTGGGAGAGTGGGAGATGCACATTTTTTTAAATGTGAACATGAACTAGTGTGATGTTGGAAATATTAGTTGGAGGTGAAATCAGCATGATTGAAGTATTATAGGTTTACTCTACCTATCAATCAAACAGCACAACTGTAACCTTCATACAAAATTCTGTGTCAAGAACAAATAAAAGAGGTCAGATAGATTTGAGAAGCCCATTAATAATTACAATAAGTCCTTCATTGGTATTATTATTATTATTTATCAAGAGCATAGAATAGTGAGATTAAGTGTTATTAGATCACTAGCAAATCTAGACAAAAATACTTTTGTTCTATCCTCAGTCTTCTTACATTGATAATTTAGCCTAAATCTCTCAAGGCTAAAGATCTAGGGACAATATAAATTACCTCAATTATTTGAATATTGGTAATAGATATATTTAAGAGCTACCCATATTAATAATAGTTTTTAAAGACTGTAGTATCACAATAATGAAACTTTTAAAGAAGCTCTTAAAAATTCACACTGGATCATCATAGAACATGCATCATGCAAGCAATTTGGGTTTAGAAGAGCAGTAACTATACATATCACCAGATATATACAAATGTGGTTCTCTATTTACAACATTTGTTTTAACTAAAGTTATAACTTATCTATAGTTTATTATTTAAATGTCATGTATCTCTAAGTTAATTCTATATACAAGCACACTTTTAAAATATCTTAATATTCAATTTCACAAAATCCTACAATGCATTTGTAGAATTTTATGTGTGCTTCTTATGACCCAAACCCATTGTTAGGGGTAGTAACACAGTAGTGAGCAAAACCAATAAAGTCACCCTTATTATGGAATTGATAGCAATTAACCATAAAAAATAAAGAGCAATAAATAAATTTCCTCAAATCACACTTTTATTAAGTTGCTAATCAGACAGAAACCCAGTTTGAATCATTTCAGACCCCATGCTCTTAAGCACTGAATTATGATAATACTAGAGTCCTGGTGCACAATTTCGTGCATGGGTGGGGTTCCTCGGTGATTGAGGCCAACCGGGAGGGGGGGGGGGACCACCAGGGGGAGGGGCCCTGGGAGGTTGGCCAGCCAGTTCCCCCCATCGGGGCACACTGTGGGGGGAGTGGCTGGCTGGGGGAAGGGACTGTGGGAGGTTGGCCGGCTGGAGAGAGAGACCATGGGAGGTTGTCTGGCAGCAGGAAAGGGACCTCAGGAGGTTGGCTATCCATCTCCCCCCCATTGGGGCCAATTGGAGGAGCTGACCAGGTGGGGTGAGGGACCACAGGAGTTTGGTTGGCCAGGCGGGGTGAGAGATCATGGGAGTTTGGCTGTGGGAGCACATTGACCGCCATGGGGCAGTTCCTGCATTGAGCGTCTGCCCTCTGGTGGTCAGTATGTGTCATGCAACCAGCTGACCGGTAGTCTGGTCCTTCGGTCACTTAGGCTTTTATATATGTAGACTAGAGGCCCGGTGCACAAAATTTGTGCGGGGGGGCGGGGGGTGTTTGTACCTCAGCCCAGCCTGCACCCTTCCAATCTGGGACCCCTTGGGGGATGTCCAACTGCTGGTTTAAACTGGCAGTCAAGCATCCCTCTCACAATTGGGGACTGCTGGCTCCCAACCGCTCACTTGTCTGCCTGCCTGATTGCCCCTAACTGCTTCTGCCTGCCAGCCTGATCACCCCCTAACCACTCCTCTGCCAGCCTGATCAACGCCTAACTGCTCCCCTGGCGGCCAGATTATCCGCAACTGCCCTCCCCTGTCAATCCGGTCGCTCCCAACTGCCTTCCCCTGCCAGCCTTGTTGCCCCAACTGCCCTCCTCTGCAGGCCTGGTCACCCCAACTGCCCTCCCTTACAGGCCTGGTCACCCCTAACTACCCTCCCCTGCAGGCCATCTTATGACCACAAGGAGGCAGCCATTTTTGTGGGGGCCACCATCTTTTTGATGGAGTGAGGGTCAATTAGCATATTCCTTCTTTATTAGATAAGATAGTTCCTACCTTCATTTAATAGTTGTCCTGTTTATTGTAAGAATAAATAAAAATCCAGTCTCAATTTTACAAATGTGTTTGTTTATCCTATAAGAAAATATTTAAAACTTAGTTCCTCCAAATCTAAAAGCATTAAAATATATTTTTACTACTAATAAGTAATTTTAATAACTTTTTAATATAAATCCCTAGGTAAAGTTTATCATACATTATTAAGGGTTAGCATTTGATATTTGTAGCTGAGAAAGTTGTCTTTCCCCTTCTCCCCGAGCTTTAACCAATAAAATAAACTTCAGTTTAGGTAATTAACTGTAACAATAAGGACTAATCAACTTTAAATATATTAGTCAGAATAATCTCGGACGTTCTGTTGTCTTTTAAAGATGACAATATTTCAGTAGATGAACATAAAGTTTATTTCTCTATTACATCAAAATCAGATGTGGGTCAACATGCTAAATGTTGACTCAGTTATCCAAGCTTTATCTTGTGAGACTGCCATCAAAAGCAAATGATGGACATGTTTGCTTTGGGTTTTGTAGTGAAGCCTGATTTCTCACTTCCTCCAATCACATTGGCCAGAACCCAGTCTCTTAAACCCTAGTGTCAGTGAGATTTGAAAATATATTTTTAAATGCACAGAAAGAAAAATATAACACAATATTTGAGACACATAATTTCCATTGCAACTCATATTTTTTTTAAAGTATGATTATGTAAAGAAATGGTTTTATATAAATTATTATTATAATAACAAAAATATAATTATTTTGTATAATTACATACCTCCAGTTATTTGGTATTTGTATTCTCAACCAGTTGGAAATACTGGTCACTATACAAATTTTAATGATTAAACTATGTGTAAAAATGCCTGAAATATAGGGAGAAAACTGGACATGTATAGTATAGATTTATGAAAACTTCAAAATTTCCACTTAATAGGCAATATGCATAATTTGTTCACATATATCAAATCTAAACTTTTCCAATGTATTATGGTATCTTTTGAGAAGAATGAATGAATCAGAACAATACAACTCTAAAAGAAGATTCAGCTACTGTTCTCAAGTTTATCCTCATGGGATGTAGACCATATAGAAAGAGTATGGGTCGTTGTTTTAGTTCTTACTGCTTTTGTCCATTATTGTATTGCCAATGTGATTCATTACATATAAACTTTAATGAGGTTTTCTCAGATGATAAACTGCTTCTTTCCACTTTAATTTACATATGTCTCAATAATTATCTAGTTATACAGATATGTATAATATTTTCTTAGCCAAGAAGCCCAAAATTTTAGTAAGTTAAAAATTAAGCAGATGCCCTAACTGGTTTGGCTCAGTGGATAGAGCGTCAGCCTGCGGACTCAAAGGTCCCAGGTTCGATTCCGGTCAAAGGTATGTACCTTGGTTCTGGGCGCATACCCAGTAGGGAGTGTGCAGGTGGCAGCTGATCGATGTTTCTCTCTCATTGATGTTTCTAACTCTCTATCCCTCTCCCTTCCTCTCTGTAAAAAATCAATAAAATATATTTTTTAAAAAGTAAGCAGAATTTACTGATAATTTGAATAATTTTTCTAAATACATTTTAGAAAAATCATGGTTATTCCTAAGTGAAGGGAAAACAGAAATGTTATATTTCTATTTGTTTCATTTCTATTTATATTTGTTCATATAATACAATACTAGGTTTAAAATAAAACCTATGACTTAAATGTATGTATGTCAATATGGGAACATCTTGTTAAAACAAAGTTTACTGAAAAGCAATCTCTAACTGACAATATAAAAAAAAAACACATAACTTTTATTCAAATTTTTAAAATACTTAATTACAACATTTATATATGTAAAGTATTATCCTGGTTATCTGAGGTTTGTAGATAAATTTGAGTGTGGTCGCTAGATGAGTACAAAAACAAACTTAAAAGTTATTTATTTTATTTCATAGGTATAAAAAATTAGTAGACAAGTTAACAAATTATAAATGATGGATAAATATCTCTTTGATTTATTATTTTGTACTTTTTTTGTATTTTAAAAATTTATATTTTTAAGAAAAAATATTTACAAATTCCCCACATGATATTTACTTATGAATGTATGAAAATATTTTTATGTAATACATGTTGGTATGAAGGGAAACTTGGTTAAAATTATCTGTATAATTTCAAGGCCCAAAAGTGAAAGTGAAAGGTATTAACATATTAGAAAAATCCATTTTTAAGAATTCTGGCCAAAAAGTAGAAGTTTCAAGGCATCTCTATCTAATACCACAGGTGATGACAGGAGGAGAAGTGTGTACTGAGTTTTCTATATTTCAAGAGCTTAAAGCTATTGAAGTTGTAGAAATAAAATTGGGATGAATAAATAAGCTGACTTATTTTTACCATTAGGTGAAAAAAACTAACTCAGTGTGAATAAACTCTGTGGAAGAGTAATGGAAGAGAAATATTTGGGAGACTTTTTATCTTTTAAAGTAGATTGGAGTGAGAATATATTAACTAAGGTCAAAGAAAAGAGAAATTGTCAGCCTTGCTAATTTTGTAGACAGATATTTGCTCCCAGAAAGAACAGCCATCTGGAGAAGAAATTCTTTTTTCATATTACCATCGTTTAATTTAGTACATTTCTCCGGAATGTGAAGTTATTTCTAACATTAGATTAATAATATTTCTAAACACTTGTGAAGATATGTGCATTAATATACTAAGCAAGATATATTTAGCTAAGATTAAGCAGATTATTTACTTAAAAAACCTGTGATTGTGTGTGTGTGTGTGTTTGTGTGTGTAAAACACTTGTTTAATCTCTATTTTTCAGATATATGAACTGAGGTTCTAAGAAGTTAAGAAACTTGATAGTAATCACTTATAGAATCTCCAGAGCTAAATATAGATCTAGATCTTATTGACAAATCAAGAAATACATCTTCAAAATCAAAGGTAATCAGAATTTGCTTAAATGCAATTTAAACATAGTTAACTAACAAATGATTCTATAACTAAACAAATTAATATCAACAAAGAGGTGATATTCTTGTCTTAAAGGTGAACTTTAGGATATAATGAGAACAATATAGGTTATGGTATAAGAGAGAGTCATATAAAAATTCCTGAAAATTAATGTTTAGCCTGAATCTCAGACCTTAGTATTCTAATAATGAAAATGGAGGATGTAATATTTCCTCATAAGTATTTTACTGAGGATTCAGCGAATATACATATGTCACTAAAACTACATATATGTGAAATTAGGCTAAACAGCAGAGAATGAAGTAGCATATAGCCTGAGGCATTTATAATTATTTAGCTATTCTTCCAGATTTTTGTGACTGCTGATGCTCAACATTCTTCTCTTTAAGATTATTATTTCTACTCTGCATCCTGAGCCTTCACACTGCTCTAACTTTATCTAGAATTTCACTTATATAAGGAATTAATGGACAAAATAAACAAACAAAATAGAAACAGTCTCATAGATACAGAGAGTGGACTAACAGCTGTCAGAGAGGAGATTTGAGTGGTTGGGTGAAAAGGGTGATGGGATTAAGCAAAAACAAACAAACAAGCAAAAACTCACAGACACAGACAACAGTATGGTAATTACAAGAGGGAAAGAAAGGAGGGAATGGGGAGGTGGAGAGGGAAAAAAAAGGGGGATAAAATGATGATGGAAGGAGACTTGACCTTGGATAGTGAACACGATACAATAGAGAGATAATGTATTATAGAACTATACGCTTTAAATCTATATAATTTTATTAACCAATGTCACCCCCAATAAATTCAATAAAATTTAGAAAAAAGAAAAAAAAAACATAAGCCAATTTTAACCTAGTAATGGACCTGAAATCAATGGTGTGAGGTCTAGAAAACAGAAAAGCAAGGATTAGAAGATTTATGTTCTTAAACTTATACACTGATACTCAATCTCATCTGAACTGTTAAATAAAAATATTACAAACTTGTTCACAGACATAGTAGGAATTGGAAAACCATGGTCTATTTACTGCTTTACTACTAATTCACTTTATGGGCTTGAGCTACAAAATTATCCTTTTTGTATTTTTGGTTTTGCTACCCTTGAAAAAAACATTGACCAATGATCAAAAATTTTTCTATTCTCCTTAACCCTGCTGGATTGATCTTATACCTTTTTCATGGAAATTATGTTGTTTTTTAGACACATGGAATCAGCATTCACTTGAAGCTTTAAAAAATCTTCTGCCAACTTATATATAAGCTTTAATATTTATTATTTTCTGTACTTAATGACCTTTAAGATAGATTAATTTTCCAAACCTCTGCATGGCTCCAATATTTTTTAATTTTATTTTATTGTTTAAAGTATTACAAAGAGTAGTGCATATGTCTCCTCCCCCCCCCCACCACCCCCATTGACCTTCCCTCGGCCTCCCCTATAAATGATCTAATAGTTCAGATTTTTTTGGGAAAGTTTATTTTTGTGGTTTTTCTTTTTAATCGTCTCATGTTAAATTTTATGAAGGAAGTAGATGTTCTCTTTCTGAGCAGGATTAGAAAAGAGGTCAATACAGTCATAAAGTCAAGGGCACAGACTTGATAAGGACATTGAGCAGCATGAGCTAGAATGAAACAACAGCTGGTCTTCCCAGGCAGCCTAAGCTGGTAGAGCAGACTTTTTTTTCTAAATATATTTTTATTGATTTCAGAGAGGAAGGGAGAGGGAGAGAGAGAGATAGAAACATCAATGCTGAGAGAGAATCATTGATCGGTTGCCTTCTGCATACCTCCTACTGGGGATCAAGCCCGCAACCTGGGCATGTGGCCTTGACTGGAATCAAACCTGACCCTTCAGTCTTCAGGCCGATGCTCTACCACTGAGCAAAACCAGCTAGAGTCAGAGCAGACTTCTTTTATATTCAGCTTATAGCCAGGTGGAAGGGACAGATTATAAAGAATTCTAATGACAGGTATTATTCCAGGTGATTTGACCAAATAGGAATTCTTCAGGGGATATCTTGCAGTTTTGAGAAAGAGAACTAATAAGAGATAGGAAAGCTACCAGAAATTAAACATTTAGAATGGGATCAAAGCAGAGTCACAATGTAGAAAAACAATAATGAGCAACAATAAAAATTAGAATAAATTTTATGAATTACATCAACACACAAGTGTAGTAAAAATTCTGCACAAGGGTGCTTGGTGTAAGCATTTGAAGTTCATGTCCAGAATTAAGTTGTTAAGTAAAGACAGAGAGGACACTGGATGAGTCCATGAATTCTGAGTGAGACTACAAATCCTCGATATGGGAGGACAATTTTCTTACAGGTACAACTGGATATGGGGCTAGAAACAAAGGGATTATTTTTATATTCTCAAATATCTTATCTCTGTTAGAGGAGGATTAAACTCCCTTTTTGCTTGTGGGAGCAAGGTGGAGGTTCTTGGGGCACCACTGAAATAAACATTTCAGAAGCCCCCACGCCCCCTGGGAGGATGGGATGTGAAAGAAGGCTTCATTTGTCTGGAATTACATTTCTCAGGTTCCAAAGTCCCCTGCCCCTTAAGCCAGTCCTGTGAACAGAAAACAGTTATGAGTTCAGCAGAGCCATAAACAGGGCCAGTGTCCAGAGCTTATGTTCCATGTTGCAGCCTGGTTTGGTTCAGAATCCAAGTTAATTAAAGTCTATTGGTTTATATGTGGAGTCCCATATGGCCCTGCACCATGTGGGCACAGGGGAGTGCATCCCCTGCCACAGGAGAGCCAGGAGCCTGGTACATGAGAGAACTTTCTTGTTTGGAAGTTTAAATATTCAGGTTTCGTGCCCTTGTAGTGGCCATGCCCATCCTCGCCACTAATTTGTTCCCAGGTATAACTGGCAGACAGATAGGCACCTTTCCATGTCACTCAGACTTTACTGGGCATGCATCTGAATTGCCTTTGCCCAGTCCCTTCCCCCATAGATCATCAGGGAGTAGACTTGGAGAATGTTACATGCAATTTGGGGGGCAAGGATGTATAACGGTATGCCTATGTGTAGTCTTCCCTGTCCTTCTTTCCTGTTAAATAACAACCCTGTTATTACAAGGCATCATAATAAAGACATTGTCTTACCTGAAATTCATGTTTTTATAATTATCTTTTTCCCCTCTTATTTCCATATAATTATTTGGCCAGTTTCATGTAGGTTTTTCTTCAAAGTTCATTGCCCTCTATATCATTACCTTCTTTCTTTGTGGCAGTCATATCATCACGTCATCTTCATTTCTCACCCACATATTCACTGAGGATTTTGACAACATATTTTTTGTTTCCAAAGTTCCATCATGACTTTACATGACTTTAATGCTCATCAATGACCCAGTCAAAATATTAGCTTCAAAACCTCTTGCTCTCAATGATTTTCTGTTTAATATTTCCAAAGCTAGATCCAGAAATTTGTTATCATTTTTGGAAATATTAAAATAAGATTGACTAATATATATGGGAACCACCTGTTAATAAAAATAAGTTTATTGAGGTATAATTAACATACTGTAAACCATATATATTTAATGTTCAAAAATTAATACATTTTGATATAAAAACATCACCAAAATCAAAATAATGAATATGTCCATCACCTCAAAAATTAACTCATACCTCTTTGTAATCTCTCTTGACAATCCTTGTATTTCCATTTCCAGGCAACCACTTATCTGCTTTCTGTCCCTGCATATTAGATGGCATATTCTAGAATTATATTTAAATGTAATTATATGGTATGTATTCTTTTTTTTTTTCTTTTTTGGTCTGGCTTCTTTCACCCAGTGTAATTATTTTGAGATTCAACCTGTTATTGCATGTGTAGACAATACATTCCTTTCTATCATTGAGAAGTATTAAATTGTGTAATGTACCTATTTATTTACCCACATCTTAATGGACATTGGTTTTTTTATGATTTGGGTTATACATAAAGTTGTTATAACCCTTCATATATGAATCTTTTTAGGGTCATATGCTTGATTTTATGTTAGGTAAATATTTAGGACTGAAATGGGTAGATATATTGTACGTTTATATTTAGTTTTCTAAAAAAGTGTCAAATGTGTTTTGCAAAGTTGCTATACTGTTACATTCTCACCAATAGTATATGAGATTTCCAGTTCCTCTACATACTTTCCATAACTTAATATTTGTATTTTTTAATTTGTTTATATGGTGAATTTCATTAATTTATTTGTATATTAAACCAACTTACATGCCTGTAACAAAATCCATTTTTCATGCTGCACTGTTATAGTTTATAAATTCAAAAAATTCTAGAATTAACAAATAGTATATGCTTAGTTTTGTTAAGAATTTTATAATTATGTTCATGAGCAATATTGTTCTTTCGTTTTCTTGAAATGTCTTTTTATAGTTTTTATATATACACAGAGCTAGCATCTCTGTGTATAACAGTTGAGATATAGCTCTGTCTAAGAGTTTGTTTAGAATTGATATTATTTCTCTTTAAAATATTTGGTAGAATTTACTAATGAAGCCATGTAGGGCTGAAATTTTCTGTATGGAAAGGATTTTTTAAATACGAGTTAAATTTTTTTTACAGATATGAGACTGTTCAAGAAATCTATTTCTTTTTACATGGGATTTGATAGGTGTGTCATTCAAGCAATTTGAGCATTTCACCAAAATTGTTGAAATTATTGGCAAATATTTGTACATAATATCCTCATTTTTATTTTAATATATACATCACCTTTAGTAAGGCTGCTTTTATTATTATTGATACTGGAAATTTGTGTCACCTTCATTTGTTTGCTTCTTCCCTTCCTTCCTTTCTCTCTTTCTTTTACTTTCTCATTCTAGTTAGAGATTTATCAAATGTATTGATCTGAAAGAATCTGCTTTTAGTTCCATTATTTTTCTCTATTTTTTCTTTACTGTTTCAATACTATTGATTTCTCCTCTGATGTTTATTTTTTTCCACTTATTTTGTTTGTGATTTTTCTCTTTTTTCTTTACTTTTTCAAATGGTAACTGGAGTATTGAGGGGTTTTTTCTTGTTTTAATAAACATCTAGTGATAAAGTGTTTTCCTTACTGTTTTTATTGTATCCTACAAACTTTGATGTGTTGTAGTTTTACTTTGTTATACATATTTTCTAATTTATTTTACACATTAATTATTTAAAGATATGTCCTTTAATTACCAAATATTCAAATATTTCTGCTATATTTTTGCCAGGATTTCTAATTAATTTCATTGTGGTTAATAGAAATATTTTATATTAATTGACTCTTTTGAAGTTGAATGAGATTAGTTTTATAGAACAAAGTATGTTCTTGCTTAATAAATATTTCATGAGCACTTGAAAGAAATATGTATAGTCTGTTATTGCATTAAATGTTTTATGAATATCATCAGTTATGTGAGTTGAGAATGTTATTCAAGTTTTGTGTTTCCTTGATGATGATTTTCTCTCTATTTTTTTTCATATCAGTGATTCAGTTAGAAGTATTGAAATTTTCAGCTACATTTGAGGATTTTTCTATTTGAAATACTATTAATTTTTGCTTCAAGTATTTTGAAAATCTATTAATATGTGTATACATATTTCAGATTATTATGTGCTCATCATGAAATTACTCTCTTATTGTAAAGTGACTTTTCATATTTCCAATATAAATATAGCTACTCTAGCTTTATTTTAATTAGTGTTAACATGACATATCTTTTTCCATTACTTTATTATTGATATGATTATGAAAAATCTTAAATATTTCTATCTGGTTTCTATTCCTTTTATTCTTTGTTCTCTTTTAAAACTATTTCTCATTCCTTTTGCATTAATTTAGTACATTTCAATTTAACCTTTTTGTTGGTTTATTAGCTATAATACATTTTTTTTAGTATTTGCTTTTGGTTAACAGCAGCATACATCTCTTAGTATCACAAGCATTGTGTAAGAAAACATAATATTCATTTAATCATCTTTTCTAGGCTTTTAAACTTTTGTTCTCATGCATTTACTTGTTATGAACCCCAAACTTCTTATTTTGAAGATTTAATTTTTATTTTTTAAAATATATTTTATTGATTTTTTTACTGAGAGTGTTACAGAAAAACTGGAACAAATCAAGCAATGCTCAGAGAGTTTGGAGTCACACTTTATTCTTCAGTGGGCTCAGAGAAAAATGAATTCTAATTCTAAGCAAAGGTATAAGCAGATCTTTCCTTTTTATTAAAGAGCCAGCCCTATGTGTGCTAAGTGGTTATCTCACCGGTGGCCTTGAAAACAACGCAGTTCTATCCAATTAAAAAATACACCTGGCATGGCATTGACTATGGGCGTATCTAGTCTCTGGCCTACAAGGTCAGACAGCTAAGTTTATCTTCCTTATTATTCAAGCAGGCTAGAAAGCAAAGTTATTTTTTTTAGAATAAGATGCTGTCTAAAAAATAGCAGAGAATACTCCATGGGGAGCAGGCCTAAGCTGCAGTCTGGCCTCCCTCTGCGGGAGGTGACCGGGCTAATCAGGGGAAGGTGCCACCCCCATCACCCTGTTGCTGCTGCCACTGCCGGCCACCACAGCCACCAAGGTGTTTTCATCAACACGGACTCCAGTCCCTTCACCATGAAAAAATGACAATTTTCTTTAGGCATTTTCAAGATGTCTCTTTCATAGGATATGACATTTCTTTCTTTCTTTTTTTTCTTATCCTCTCCTGAGGATATTTTTCATTAATTTTTAGAGAGCAAGGAAGAGAGAGGGAAAGACAGAAAGAAACATCAAAGTGAGAGGAACACTTCAATTGGTTGCCTCCTGCATGAACCCTGACCTGGGCCCCGGCCAGGGAGGAGCTTGCAACCTAGGTACATGCCCTTGATCAGAATCAAACCCAGACCCTGGGGTCCACAGGCCGAGGCTCTATCCACTGAGCCAAACCGGCTCGGGCATAATATGACATATCTTAGTCCCTCCAGCAGTGGATCTTAGTTTTTTCCTCCAGGAGTGAGGTGGAAAAACCCTAGAGCATCTTTTTGGATTCTTATTACCGAAGTTACCAAGAACACTGTGAGTGGCATCAGGGAGCTTAGCCAATGAGCCGTCAGAAAAGGTGTTTCCTCTGCAGCTCATGCACAGAGGTGGAACTGTTGGCACGCCGCGGCTGCTGGGGCGGGCCCCGCTGTGTGTGTCTCCGCTCCAGGGCAGGCCCCCTGTCTCTGGGCCTGTGCCATCAGTGGCTTGCCTCACCACGTACGCAGTCCCCTCCTGCCCATTTGCACGCACAGCCTCCTCTTGAACCGGTCATGACTGTTATGATGTCCTGGCTAATTTGCATATTACCTCTTTATATAGAGAGATACTGGCTCACAATAGCACTAAGACAGAATTAGTAGAATTTACACAAAATATTGAGTGGCACTGTACTTCAAGATGAGATTTATCTGTGTAATAATTTGCATCGTTCTAGGAAAGTTATCAACAAAGTCTAATAGTTTTCACAATCTTAGCAGATATTATTTAATATTTTCTAATAATTTATAAAATTGCTATTTATATAAACATGTATATTATATTGCTTGATGTACAAGATATCATTGTGGATAAAGAAGATAGGGTAAATGAAGAGAAAACCTAGTATACCTGGAAACAAAATAATCACAAATTATCCAAATCTCAATTAAAATAAGAAAATTATCAGTAAAATACCAATGATTATTTTTCTCTTTTCTGTATTTGAAAGTAAATAAAGCAGTTTACGTGTTACTATTGCTGAGGCAGGTCAAAATATTTATTTGCCTTCTAGTTAAAAAAGCAAAACAAAAAAGTAATATTAAAAACTATTTTTAATTGTTTTCAATATATCATTACACTGAAGGACCTACGATTGATAAATTTTCTTATGCATATTCTGATTATTTTTAGTTTAGAGATATTGGACAATATTATGCAATTATTCATAATTCATATGAAAGAATTCATAATTCATAATTCATAATTCATATGAAAGAAAAATATTACCTCTAATCCCCCATAGAATTGATAAGATATTGTACAAGCAAAATATATTTTTCCATTGATTTTCCAGAATTCTCTCTAGGGTTATCGTTATTGTATTTTGAGAAGGCAATTTGACCTCTGGTTTTCCAGAAGTACCTAGAAGAATACTCTCTTTTCCTACTATATTGTTTCCTTGCCAATAAAGCTTTGATTAAATAATGTATCTAAAGTTTTATAAACTTTGAAACACATGGAGACTAATGCCTACCTATCCAGGAAAAGAAAGATTTCCAGCCTGCTTTGAGGACTAGGGTATTCTCTTAACTGGCCCTGTGGTATTGCTTCTTTATATTTCCTTAGGAAACAATCCACTAACAAGAGATTAAAATAAAACAGGAAAAGAGCCATTTAACATAAACCTCAGAATCAAAAATACAATGGGCTTAAACTTACATATAATGTTTTTAATTTCTAAAATTTATATTGGTTTCTGAATTTATTCTGAGCTCTCCTCTGCATGTGAGTAGCACATACCATTATTAGCAAATCCTTATTTTCTCAGACATTCCACATTTAAACTGAGAATTTAGAATTTTCCGTCAGATCTGAATGCAAGACCCCTTTGGATATTCTATCTTCCTATCATTGTCATGATTCAGGACCTTCCCAGAGTCAATGGAAGCACGACTGCTCTGCCCCTGAAATGCCACTCAGCCAAGACTATTTGCACCTTAGCATTCCAAAGTGGGAAACTTTAAGAGCAAACATTTCTCAGATTCCCAGGTGGGATATTCATAACAGGTCATATCACTCTCAAATTACTAATTGTATCCAGATGCTTAATGTCCCTACACTTTGGATCTAACTTGGCATAGGAATATAGACAAGGTAAACACTTTTAGAGACCCTTCTCTGCATCTAACTTTGGCTCTCTTCCTCTAGCAAAAAGGGTCAGAATATAGAATGAAGGCAAAGAGAAACTTTTTTAAAATATATTTTTATTGACTTCAGAGAGGAAGGGAGAGGGGAGAGAGAGGTAGAAACATCAATTATGAGAGAGAATCATTGATTGGATGCCTCCTGCACACCCCTTACTGGGGATCCAGCCTGAAACCCAGGCATGTGCCCTTGACCAGAATCAAACACGGAACCCTTCAGTCTGCAGGCCAAAGCTCTATCCACTGAGCAAACCAGCTAGGGCCAAAGAGAAACGTTTACTTAGGCAAAATGGATGGGAGGAGGAGAACAGATTTCCTGAATCAGACAGTCTACTAAATCTCTGTCTTATACCTGGATTATAAGTTTTGTATTAAAGCCAAGAATGCCATTATTATTATTATTATTATTACTCTTATTATTTAGTGGAAAACTCATTTTAGCAGAATTATAGCCTTACCTGTTACCATTCAGAGGAGAACCATAGGTTTAAGGGCCATGTGGATAAATGGTATGGGGAACTATTACTAATATTTCACAATTATATCCTTACTATAATAAAAAAGAGATGAACTAATTTACAAGATTTGGGTTTATTAACATTTGAAGTTTCAGAAGGTTATACAAGATAAAACTCCTAATGGTTAAATTTCTAGATATTCAATTTTTAGTGCGTCATTTTAAGTAGAAAAAAGGCCCCGTTGGCACATCTCACATCTGCAGATTGCAGGATCTGAACAGTAATGCCGATTATTCACCTGTGGTTTGATATGGCCAACTTGGAGCTTCCAGTTGGATGAAATGGCATCAAGATCAATGTCTTTCTCTGACTTTGCAGCTCTTTAAAACCTTGACATCATCTCCTGCTTTAATCTCTTTTGTCAGAGGCCATTATGCTTTGATTTGCTTTAGTCTATGCCTGGGAAAATTCTGGCATTTTGGTATCTTTAAAAAATACGGTCATTTTCCCCCTTACCTTATTAGAACATTCTCAGCTGTGGCATTTTCTAATAAATTTACAATAAATTACATCTTACTCAAATCTGTTTTACTCCAACTACAACAGAATCATTGTATACATGTAGGAACCAAATATAATTAATGGCTCCATTTTCAATGTTTTAAGTTGAGAACTGTGCAAACTGATTTTCTTTAATATAAGGAAGACATGGGTAGGGGTGTTTATATTTTTCTGAATCTTTTATCAACTCTCTCTTTGTCTCTACACACAAAAGTAATTTAAGGCTTTATATTTCTCATTGAATTTCAATTTTCCTAGATTCAAGAAATCCATGAAGCTTGAGGAAAGAATGGCATGAATAACAGCAGAAATTGCAGAACATTAACTGAATGCTTACCTAAAACTGAACATGTTCATGGTCAGCTATAGGCATTTAAATTTGGGATTTTTACCCTAATAATGTAAAGCTGGAGGTTTAGCCAGTCACAAATATGACAGAGGGTTCCTTAAAGGGCCTGGATTTCGACATGTAGTTACCATTTTTGTCTACTTTTGCATCTTCTTTATTCCATTGTGTTTTTGTGGTTTTTTTTCTCCTGACTCTAGCCATCTGTTCCTCTGTCAGAAGCCAAGAGGCTAAAAAAGATTCTCTTGCTGAATGACAGCCCCCAAATGGCATGACATTGCAGAATTGCAGATAGGAGTACATCAGGAAGTTGTAGTCTAAGAAAACAGTGGAAGAATGAGAAAATATAAAGAAGCTTGAGGAATAATATTTAAATTTTTTTTCTTAAAGTACTAACAAAGTCCAGATAAGTGTTTTCATAACATCAATGACCCAGTCATTCATTAAGAGTGACATAGGATGCTTTCCAAACAGAAAAGTGTGACCTTTGCTTCAAGTCAATAATCTAATCTACACAAGAAGAAAGCAATAACCAGTCACATGTTGGGAAGATACAAAGTATCTTTACTGAACTTTCAAGCCATAGAAATATATCTGCTAATGTTAAAAATAGGCGGGATGAATGTAAGACTTCACAGCTTAGCTTTTACAGAGAAATATGTTCAGGACCACACTTTGACTTCTGACAAGCACAGGCACATATGACATAAGATTAGGCTTAGGCCAATGAAGTGGCATACAGTTGGCTCAGAGTAAATATCAATGTCTGTCACACACTAGCTTTCATAGGAAGATGCTCTTCCACACAACAGATGGCATGCCAAAACAACTGTTTTTGACTCTGTTTTACAGATTTTCTTTTTATAACTCAGCCTAGCTCTGTGTGCATGCCTGTGTGAGTACACACCCAGTTGCTTGTGTTTATTTGTTTATTTAATGGACAAGGCCGCTATGCAACCATCTGTGGGCTCTTTAACGGTCTACTTATATACCAATGACAACAAAAGGTTAAATAGAAACATCTCTGGTTTTTCAAGATTTAATTTTCCCTAATGTCAGATAAATCATGTTGTATATGACATGAAATTCTCATCCAAAGCTAGTTATTGATTGTTTCATATACCTAAACCATATGTCTTCAGTATATTTGCATTTCCTCAGTCATCAACTCATTTGTTTACTAGGACACATGAAAAATTTTATTTTGGTTTAAAAGGTTTAACTCTTATCTGTCAAAAGTCAATAAATGTTTTTTAAGGATTATCATGGTTTCTACATTAATTCAATGCATGTGCTGTTTCCTGGTGGTCTTATCAAACTAACTTTTATAAAAATAGTACTATAAAAATAAAACTTTCAATTCAACCCATATGGTTTGATAAAGATACATTAACACAATTGTAGGCATGTAGTAATTGACAGTTTTCACCTGAAAGAAATACGTGTTTTTCTGCTCAATAGCAGTGTACTAGGGTTCCCTTTTCTCCACATCCTCTCCAGCACTAGTCATTTGTTGATTTATTGATAGTAACCATACTGACAGGTGTGAGGTGATACCTCACTGTCATTTTGATTTGCATCTCAGATGATTAGTGACTTTGAACATTTTTTTCATATATTTCTTGGCCTTCTATATATCCACTTTGGAGAAGTGTCTATTTAGGTCCTTTGCCCATTTTTAAACTGGATTATTTGTTCCCCTTTTTTGTTGTATGAGTTTTTTATTTATTTTTATATTAACCCTTTATCGATTTATCATTGACAAATGTGTTCTCCCATACAGTGGGCTCCATTTTCATTTTGTTGATGGTTTATCTTGCTGTGCAGAAGCTATTTATTTTGATGTAGTCCATTTGCTTATCTTCTCCTTCGTTTTCCCTTGCCTTAGGATACTAGTATTTATGCACAAACATTTTATTATGAAAGATGTCTGAGATTTTGCTGCCTACAGTTTTTGCTAGGATTTTTATGATCTCCCAACCTACAGTTAAGTCTTTTATCCATTTTGAGTTTATTCTTGTGTGTGGTGTATTGGCAGTCTAGGTTCATTTTTTGCAAGTAACTCCAATTTTCCCAGCACCATTTATTAAAGAGACTGTCTTGACTCCATTGTATGTTGTTTCCTCATTTGTCAAATATTACTCAAAGTCCTTAGTTTACATTAGGATTATTCTAGGTGTTGAACAGCTTATGGGTTTGCATAAATGTATAGTGACATGTAACCACAGTTCTAGTACCATATGGGTAGTTTTACTGCCCTAAAAATCTTCTGTGCTTTGCCTATTCATTTTCCTCTCCCTCATAACCTCTGAAAATCACTGATATTTTTGTTGTCTCCATAGTTGCAGTTTCCCATTATGTGGGCTAGAAAAATAATAATAATTTTCTTCTCATTTCTAAGTCATTTTACTTGGACAAATAAAATAATATAAAGGGATTAACAGGAGAAAATAAAATTTTAGTACATGTGCACAGGGAATTCATATAAGCATGAGTTAATTCAGAAAGGCAATGAGTTAAAATTGAGTATATATTGCTTAGCTAGTTTGGCTCAGTGAATAGAGCAAGGGTATGTACCTCAGTTGCAGGCTCCACCCTGGCCCCGGCCCTGTCTGGTGTGTGCAGTAGGCAGCCAATTCATGTGTTTCTCTCACATCAGTATTCTCTCTGTCTTTCCCTCTCTCTTCCACTCTCTCTAAAAATAAGTGGAAAAATATCCTCAGGTGAGTATTAAAAAAAATTGTGTATATATATTTCATGTTGGACAAAGGAGAAATGAGGGTATAGGGGTCTGAGATGTCAAGGGAAATGAGCAATTTAGAGGGAGTTGAATAAGAACAGAACAAACATATCAGGTAAATTCTTGCTCTTAGGAGACACCAGGTGATGCTACTCTAGGCCTCTTCTTGGTGCCTTTATGTCTACTAGTTAACTCAAATTATAATAAAGTGAACACTCTAAGATTTCCTTCCTTTTCTTCTGAATGTCCTAGGCATGAAAGAGAGAAGGGTGTGGTTAAGGGAGAGTGGAGTCAAAGGTACTTTCTGAGCCTTTTTTTTTTCTTCTTAATCAGAGGCTTAAAATCTATACCTCAAAAGGCAAACCTTTAGTCCTATTTACCAGAATGTTGAATAGTAGAAATCCTACATACATAACCTTTCCAGATTGCTTTCTTTTACTTTTAATATGCATTTATATTTCCTCCATCTTTTTTCATGATTTGAGAGCTCATTTCTTTTTAGTGATGAAGAACATGCTACTGCCTGAATGTACAACAGCTTATTTATCCATTCAAGGATATCTTAGTTACTTTGGATTTTTAACAATCATGAATAAAGCTACTATAGACATCTGAGTGCATGCTTTTAAAAAAATTTATTTATTTTTACTGTTTAAAGTATTACAGATGTCCCCTTTTTTGCCATATTAATCCTCTCCACACAACACCTGCCTGCCCCCGGCTACCACAATATTGTCTGTGTCCATGGGTTATGCATACATGCATATAAATTATTTGGTTAAATTTTTCCCCACCCACTTCCCCACCCCTGCATACTCTCTGAGATTCAACAGTTTGTTCCATGTTTCTATGTCCCTGAATATATTTTGTTCATCAATTTATTTTGTTCATTAGATTCCACATATGAGTGAAATTATGTAATACTTGTCTTTCTCTGACTGGCTTATTTTGTTTATAGCACAGTATTCTCCAGGTCCCTCCATGCTATCTCAAAGGGTAAGAGGTCCTTCATTTTTTTCTGCTGCATAGTAGTCCATGGTGTAAATGTTCTACAACTTTTTTATCTGCTCATCTATGCCGGAGTCCAACCCCAGCAGATCCAGGGGTCCCCAAAGGTGTGGATGGAGTCGGCGAAGAAGGAATGACATGGAGACAGCGTTCAGTTGATCAGCAGGCTAGCCAGGATCTCCATCCAGGATCTCCAGCCAAGTTCTGGTCTGGATCTCCAGCGAAGTTCTGCTTAGGATCTCCACTGAAGGCGGGGTCCAACCCCAGCAGGTCCAGGGGTCCCCAAAGGTGTGGATGGAGTCGGCGAGGAAGGAATGACACGGAGACAGCGTTCAGTTGTTCAGCAGCCTAGCCAGGATCTCCAGCCAGGATCTCCAGCCAGGTTCGGTGTCCATGTTGTCTTGCTAGGTTCTCCAGCCAGGTTCTCCAGGTTCTCCAGCCAGGTTCTGTAGCCAAGTTCCCTCGCTAGGTTCTCCAGCCAGGTTCTGTCCAGGTTCTCCAGCCAGGTTCAGTCACCAGGTTCTAGTCAGGTTCTCTTGCCCATTTCTGTAGTCAGGTTCAGTCCAAGATCTTTTGCCATGTTCTCTCCAGCGAAGTTCTTCTGTCTGTAGGTTCTGTGTAGGTTCTGTCTTCTTAGTTCTGTGTTCTAAGTTCTGAGTTCTAAGTTCTGTGTTCTAAGTTCTGTCTCTTGCTGTCTTGTTACATCTGTACTGATGGGCACTTGGCTCTTTCTAGATCTTAGCTATTGCAAATTATGCTGCTATGAACATAAGGGTGCATATATTATTTCAGATTGGTGTTTTGATTTTCGTAGTATACATTTCTAGAAGTGTAATCACTGGGTCAAATGGCAACTCCATTTTAATTGTGTGAGGAAACTCCATACTGTTTTCCATAATGGCTGCACCGGTCTGTATTCCCACCAGCAATGTACTAGGGTTCCTTTTTCTCCACATCCTCCTCAACACTTTTCATTTGTTGATGATAGCCATTGTGACAGGTGTGAGGTGATACATCATTGTTATTTTATTTTATTTTATTTTATTTTTTAAATATATTTTATTGATTTTTTACAGAGAGGAAGGGAGAGAGATAGAGAGTTAGAAACATCGATGAGAGAGAATCATCGATCAGCTGCCTCCCGCACATCTCCCACTGGGGACGTGCCCGCAACCCAGGTACATGCCCTCGACCGGAATCGAACCTGGGACCTCTCAGTCCACAGGCCGACGCTCTATCCACTGAGCCAAACCGGTTTCGGCTTTCATTGTTATTTTAATTTGCAACTTTCTGATGATCACTGACTTTGAGAATTTGTTCATTTACTCATTGGCCATCTGAATGTCCACTTTGGAGAAGTATCTTTCTGGGTTCTTTGCACATTTTTTAATTGGATTGTTTGTCTTCCTTTTGTTAAGTTGAATGAGTTCCTTATCTAATTTAGATATTAATCCTTTATTAGATGTATCATTACCAAATAAGCTCTCCAGTACAGTAGGCTCATTTTTCATTTTGTTGATGGTTTCTTTTGGTCTGAAGAAGCTTTCTATTTTGATGTAGTCCATTTGTTTACTTCTTAGTTTTCCTTGCCTTAGGGATGTATCCGCAAACACATTGCTACAAGAGATGTCTGATATGTTGCTACCTACAATTTCTATTAGGATTTTTATGTTTTCACAGCCTATGTTTAAGTCTTTTATCCACTTTGAGTTTATTCTTAAGTTTTGGGTAGGTTGGTGGTGTAGTTTTATTTTTTTTGCCTGTAACTGTCCAATTTTCACAACACCATTTATTAAAGAGAAAGTCTTGACTCCATTGTGTGTCCTTTGAAAACTATTAATTAAGCCTAATGGCTTAGGTCTCTGCTCTGTTCCATTGATCTATATGCCTGTTCTTGTGCCAGTATCAGGCTGTTTTTATTAGAGTGGCTTTGTAGTACAACTTTGCATCTGATGTTGATAACCCTCCAAATTTGTTCTTCTTTCTCAAGATTGCTGTGGCTATTAGGGATTTTTTTTTGGTTCCCTATAAAATTTTGGAGTATTTGTTCTAGATCTGTGAAATATGCAGTTGGTATTTTAATAGGGATTGCTTTGAATCTATAGATTCTTTTGGGTAGTATGGACTTTTTAATGATAATAATTCTACCAATCCAAGAACATGGTATATTCTACCACTTGTTTATATTTTCCGCTATCACTTTTTACAATGTCCTGTAGTTTTCTGAGTATAAGTCTTTTACCTCCTTGGTCAAATTTATTCATAAGTATCTTAATTTTTTTGTTGCAATGGTAAATGGAATTGTTTATTAGTTTCTTTTTCTGAGAATTCATTAAATAAAAATGCCATTGATTTCTGGGTGTTAATTTTGTATACTGCTATAATACTGAATTCATTTATTAAATCTAATAATTTTTGGTGGAGTCTTTAGGGTTTCCTATGTATAATATCATGTCATCTGCAAATAATGACTGTTTACCTTCCTCCTTTCCTATTTGAATGCCTTTTGTTTTTATTATTAATTTTTTCTTATTTTTTGAAGTAGGCCTATAATGCTATGAACTTCCTCGTTGGACTGCATTTGCTGTGTCCCAAAACTTTGGGGTTGTTATGTGGTCATTTTCATTTGTTTCCAGGAAGTTTTTCATTTCTTTCTTAATCTCATCAGTAACTCATTCATTTTTTAATAACATGTTCTTAAGCCCTCATATGTTTGAATGTTTTTGAGATTTTTACTATAGTTGATTTCTAATTTCATGCCAGTGTGATCTGAGAAGATACTTGATATGATTTTAATCTTCTTGAACTTGTAGAGACTTGTTTTGCGTCCTAATATGTGGTCTATCTTTGAAAATGACCCATAAGCACTTGAGAAGAATGTATATTCTAAAGCTTTGTAGTGAAATGTTCTATAAATGTCAATTAAATCCATCTGATCCAGTGTGTCATTTAGATTCACTGTTCCATTGTTGAATTTTTTGTCTGGAAGATCTATCTAGGGCAGGGGTGGGCAAACTTTTTTACTCGAGGGCCACAATGGGTTCTTAAACTGGACCGGAGGGCCGGAACAAAAGCATGGATGGAGTGTTTGTGTGAACTAATATAAATTCAAAGTAAACATCATTACATAAAAGGGTATGGTCTTTTTTTTTTTTTTTTTTTTAGTTTTATTCATTTCAAACGGGCCGGATCTGGCCCGCGGGCCGTAGTTTGCCCACGGCTGATCTAGGGAATTCAGTGAGGTGTTTAAGTCCCCTACTATGACTGTATTTTATTGATCTCTCCCTTAAAGTCCTCCAGAAGTTATATTGGTGCACAAAAATTTGTGCACTCGGGGGGTGTCCCTCAACCCAGCCTGTGCCCTCTCGCAGTCTGGGACCCCACGGGGGATGTCCACCTACTGGCTTAGGCCCGCTTCCTGGGGGATAAGGTCTAAGCTGGCAGTCAGACATCCCTCTGGCAGCACTGGAACCCTCAGGGGATGTCCACTTGCCAGCAGGGAGCAGGCCTAAGCTGCAGCTGGACATCCTTAACTCTGCTGAGGAGGCGGGAGAGGCTCCCGCCACCACCACTGTACTGGCAGCCATCAGCCTGGCTTGTGGCTGAGCAGAGCTTCCCCTGTGGGAGCACACTGACTACCAGGGGGCAGCTCCTGCATTGAGCATCTGCCCCCTGGTGGTCAGTGTGTGTCATAGTGACCAGTCATTCTCAGTCATTCTGCTGTTAGGGTTAATTTGCATATTACCCTTTTATTATATAGGATAGAGGCCTGGTACATGGATGGGAGCCAGCTGGTTTGCCCTGAAGGGTGTCCTGGATCAGGGTGGGGCTCCCGCTGGGGTGCTTGGCCAGCCTGGGTGAGGGGCTGATGGCTGTTTTCAGGCTGGCCAAGACCCCCAGCAGGGACCCTCACCCCATGAGGGTGTGGCCAGCCTGGGTGAGGGGGTGATGGCCGTTTTCAGGCTGGCCACACCCCCTGGTGACCCAAGCTCCCAGCCTCTCCTTTTTTTCTTTTCTTTTTTTTCTGGGATTTATTTATCTTCTATAATTGAAACTTTGTAGCCTTGAGCAGAGCCGAGGGCCAGCCAGGGCAGGCGGGTAACTTGGCTTCCTCCTCTATCGCCAGCAGCAACCCGAACCTCCTGTCTGCTCCAACTACATGGGAGCCACCATCTTAGTTGGGTTAATTTACATACTCGCTCCTGATTGTCTGGTGGGCATGGCTTGTGGGCATGGCTTGAGCATAGTGGAGGGATGGTTAATTTGCATGTTTCTCTTTTATTATATAGGATATATTTAGGTCTACTATATTGGTGCATATATATTTACCAGGGTTATATACTTTTGTTGTATTAATCCCTTTAGTATTATATAATATCCTGTATTGTCTCTTGTGATGGCCTTCATTTTGAAGTCAATTTTGTGAGTATTGGTACCCCAGCTTTTTTTTGGTTTCCATTGGCATGGAAATTTTTTTTCCATCTCTTCACTCTCATTCTGTGTGAGTGTTTTGTTCTGAGGTGGGTCTCTTGTAGACAGCATATATTTAGGTCATGTTTTCATATCCATTCAGCTACCCAATGTCTTTTGATTGGAGTATTTAATCCATTTACATTTAAGTACATATTATTGATATATATGTGTTTATTGCCATTTTAATTATATATGCCTATATTTCTGTCTCTTTTTATTTCTTCTCATTAAATGGTCCCTTTAGCATTTCTGGCAGTTCTAGTTTGGATAAACTTCTCTATCCTTTTTTTCTGTCTGGGCAACTCTTTATTTCACCATCTATTTTAAATTATAGTACTATAACCATATAGTAATCTTGGTTTCAGATCCTTGTTGTTCATTGCCTTAAATACTTCATGCCAATCCCTTCTGGCCTGTAGAGTTTCTGATGAAAATTCAGAAATTGAAGGTCTTATGGGAGCTCCTTTATAGGAAATAATTTCCTTTTCTAGTGCTACTTTTACGATTTTTTTGTCTTTAATTTTTGGCTTTTTTATTTATGATGTGTCTGGGTGTATCCCTGTTTGGGTTCTTCTTGCTTAGAAATCTCTGTGACTACTGAACTTGTGTGACTTTTTCCTTCCTCAGGTTCGGGAAGTTTTCTACCATTATTTCTTCAAACATGCTCACTTTCTTTCCTTCTGGTATTCCTATGAGGTGAATATTGTTACGTTTCACAGCTCCCTTAAGCTGTCCTCCTTATTTATTTTATTTTTTTAAATTTTCTTATTGAGTGATTTTTTTTCTACCTTGTCTTCTAATTCACTGATCTGATACTCAGTTTCTCCTAATATGCTGTGTATTCCTTCCACTGTGTTCTTTATTAGTGCAATTTCATTTTTCATTTCCTACTGGTCTTTTTTTCCATAATTTCTACATATTTTTTCATGCTGTTGAGAATCCTTATAATCATTATTCTGAATTCTATATATGATAAATTTCTTATCTCCATTTCTTTTTTTAATATACTTTATTGATTTTTTTACAGAGAGGAAGGGAGACGGAGAGTGAGAGTGAGAGAGAGTTAGAAACATTGATGAGAGAGAAACATCAATCAGCTGCCTCCTGCACACTACCTACTGGGGATGTGCCCGCAACCAAGGTACATGCCCTTGACTAGAATGGAACCTGGGACCCTTCTGTCCACAGGCTGACGCTCTATCCACTGAGCCAAACCGGCTGGGGCTTATCTCCATTTCATTTAGCTCATCTTCTGGAGAAATCTCTTGTTCTTTAATTTGGGGCTTTTTTTTGTATCCCCGTTTTTGCTGCCTGTTTGGGCTTGTGTCTATGTATTAGGTAGATCTGCTGCTACGGCTGTCAGTCTCTAATGTAGGACTGTCAGGCACTGTTTATTACTGGTCCTGAGTACCCTGTTTGAAGCTATCAGCAATCCACACTTTGTGGCTCCCTCTACTGTGGCTGGGTGCCTTTAGAATGGAACAAGATGTGCACAAGGGTCTACCCTTACTAGCTCCAGGCCCAGATGGAGATTATGCAAAGACTCAAAGCTTCCAGAGATCTGCCTCTGCCTGCAGTCTAATTGATATTCAGTCTTGATTAGCCTCAGGCTATTGTCCACAGGGTGGGATGAAAGGTTTTCCAACAAGGTAAGGAAATTGCTTTCCCACAGGCAAAAACCTCCTGGATGGTAAAGATCTGTTGGAGAAAGATGTTCTCTGCAGTGTGGGAATGACTCAGCACAGTGTGGGAATGACTCCTGTATTCTCACACAGTTTTAGTCTACTCTTCCCTCGCTCTGCTGGAGCCCAAGGTGAGTGGCTGTATTTTGTACATAGGTACTTTAAGAGGGTGACTGCATTTCCATCTATCTCTCCCTGGCAGGCAGCAACCCTGCTGCTTTTCACATTCAGATGTTATTGTAGGAACCTTTCTCAGTTTGGTGCTCTGGGCTGGGAAACCCAGCTTGGAATTTAGACCCCTGAGTTCTCAGTGGGAACCCCCCATACCTGAGATATACCTCCTGAACTTCAGCTGCTGTCTGTGGGTGCCCTGCCAGCAATTTAGTGCCGCCATACTTCCTACCAGTATCTATGTGATCTCCATTTTCCATCCTCTGTTATCAGCGTTGTCTCCAACTAGTCTTCAGTTGATTAGTCAGGATGGTTTTTCTGTATTTTAGTTGTAATTCCAGCTTGGTCCTGGGAAGTTGTCAATGTAGTTTCCCCTTACTCCAGTGCCATTTTGAAACTTCACGATATGCCCTATTTAAATGAAATTACTTTAACTTCTTACAGAATAAAATGTATTGACTATTGCAATTGCTTTATGCATTCAATTTGCCCTAAGGCTGGCTTATAGCTTCAGTTCTAAGAAATCACTACTGCACTTATAGTGAAGATAATTTTAATACTGCTTCTCTCATTAGTGTAGAATGATCAATCTATTTACAAAGGCTCAGAGGAGACCCTTCTCACTCTTCAGTACCAGGAAAGTTGTGCTTTTCATAATAAAATTGATTGATATTATGGATCCTTCTGTCAATCAAATAACATTTTATAATTTATCTTCATTCTGGCTACTAAGAAGCTCAAAAGCAAATTCATGGCTTATCTCAATGATATAGTACTTAACATATGCATGTTTAACAAACTTACCATATGGCTTAAATTAAATTTTCTAGTTTTAGTGGCTCTCTATTTCATTTTTCTTATGTTTATTTTTTAATGTATTTTGTATGTGAATTATGGAAGCTGTCTCAAATCCTTTACTGGAATGATGTGTGACACAAAAACTAAATAAACATAAATCATCCATAATATATTAAACATGGTAAGGATCTCAATAAGTATTGAATTGACTAGAATAAATGAACAGATATCTAAAATTCTCTATGGTATCTTAAAATTTAAATTTCATTCATTGCAGATTTTGGTAATAAATAGAGACTTTTAAATAAGACACATTGAAATGTATGCATATGAGCAAATTATGTTTTTATAAATGCTACTTATCAGTCATTCATATATATAACTGCAGGCAAAAACTATTTATTTGGGGGGGGAATAAATGTAGTTTACAAAACAACTAGCAATTCAAATTTTGATCACTCAATGTTATCATTTTTAGAGAATATTTTATTTTCTTATTTATATCAGAATGTTGTAATTAGGTAACATGGCTTAAGAAATGAAAATAATAATGTGAAAGAAAACACCTACTGGTATCCTTCTGTTTCTAATTATTCTATATCTTTTGTGTCAGTTCATTACCAAAATAATTCTGCTTGACTAACTACCTCAAAACTTAGAAGTTAAAAAAAGAAAGGCAAAGGTTGCTCTCATGCATGGCCAGGGGCTGGTAATTTTGGAGTAGGGTTAACTAGGGTGGCTTCAAGTTGCAGGTTAGGTTCAGGTGTTCATATATCTCTCATGCTCTTTGGACCAGCAGGCTGGTCAGGGCAACATTCTTTATTGTTTTCTACGTGATGGCAAAAGTGTGAGATGATGAGCTCCATTAAATATGTACATTTAAAGCTTCTGTGCAAAATACATATTGATGTATTTTATATATCTATGTGTAAATTTATTATTATATGTTTTAATATATTATCTATAATAATAAAAGTGTAGTATGCTAATTAGACCAGACAGCCAAATGACCTTCCGGACGAAGCTGGTGCTACAAGGACCGAGGCAAGACATCGCAGCTGCAAGGGCTGAGCCTCTTGTACGAATTTCGTGCATTGGGCCTCTAGTGAATAAATTATATATATGTATATAATATATATATATATATAATACATTGTATGGTTTTCTAGATGAGAAAAAAATTATTGTGTCCCATTTTTTAATCAATGCTATTGAGTTTATCTTATTCCAAAGTGCTTTTACCTGGCAAAGTCCACAAATTACCCATCTGTCAAAAAAAATCATATGGCTAACACAAAAGTCAAGAATGGAGAATTACACTCTGCCTCTAATGAAAGATTGTAAACTCATGTGGCAAAATGCATAGATTAATAAGAAAAGAAGATTTAAAGACAATAATTTTATAGTCTGCCATCATTATCACACTTAGTCACATCTTTCATGTGTACAAAATATATTCACTTCTGCCCTGCTGGTGTGGCTGAGTGGTTGAGCATCAATCCATGAACCAGGAGGTCACACTCCAATTCTCAGTCAGGGCACATGCCTGGGTTGTGGGCTTGATCCCCAGTAGGGAGCATGCAGGAAGCAGCCAATTGTTTCTCTTCCCTCTTCTCCTTTCTTTTCTCTGCAATCAATAAAAACATATTTTAAAATAATGCATTCATTTTCTTCTCAAGAACCCTCAAAGTGTCACCCAATCAAAATATTAATTTTCTAATGAGATATAATTGACATGTAACATTACATAAGTTTCAAGTGTATGACCTACTGATTTGAATGTGTTGTGATATAAACACTACAAAAGTCTATTTATCATCTATCACCATTTATAATTAGAAATAAGATTATTTCTTTTTTTAAAGATTTTTTTCTTGTGATGAAAAATTTTAAGATCTAAACTCTTAGCAGTATTATTAACTACTAGAGACCCGGTGCACAAAAATTTGTGTATTTGGGGGTAGGGGGTCCCTCAGCCCGGCCTGTGCCCTTTCGCAGTCTGGGACCCCTTGGGAGTGACCACTTGCTGGCTTAGGCCTACTCCCCAGGGGATTGGGCCTAAGATGGCAAGCAGACATCCTTCTGACAGCCCAGCAGCCCTCGGGCGATGTCCACTTGCCAGCAGGGAGCAGACCTAAGCTGCAGTCAGACATCCTAAGCACTGCTGAGGAGGCAGGAGAGGCTCCCACCACCACTGCTATACTGGCAGCCGTCAGCCTGGCTTGTGGCTGATCAGAGCTCCCCCCTGTGAGAGCGCACTGACCACCAGAGGGCAGCTCCTGCCTTGAGCATCTGCTTCCTGGTGGTCAGTGTGTGTCATAGTGACCAGTCATTCCCAGTCTTTCTGCTGTTAGGGTCAGTTTGCATATTACCCTTTTACTATATAGGCTTGGTGAATGGGTGGGGGCCGGCTGGTTTGCTCTAAAGGGTGTCCCGGATCAGGGTGGGGGTCCCGCTTGGGTGCCTGGCCAGCCTGGGTGAGGGGCTGATGGCTGTTTGCAGCTGGTCACACCCTCTTCAGGGTTGGGGTCCCCACTGGGGTGCCTGGCCAGCCTGGATGACAGGCTGATGGCTGTTTGCAGCTGGTCACACCCCCTTCAGGGTGGGGTTCCCCACTGGGGTGCCTGGCCAGTCTGGGTGAGGGGTTGAGGGCCATTTTCAGGCTGGCGGGTGACTGAAGCTCCCAACTTCTCCTTTTTTTCTTTTTTTTTTATTCTGGAATTTATTTACCTTCTATGGCTGTCACTGGAGCTGAGAGCCGGCTTTAGTTCTGAGGCTCAACTCCAGCTCTGAGGCCGTGGCTGGCTGAAAGCAGGTATCTAGGGTTTGTTTAGCTTCTATAATTGCAACATTATTGCATCCGGAGCTCAGAGCCGGGCCGCGGCAGGCGGGGAACCTTGGCTTCCTCCATCACTGGAGCAAGCAAGCCTCATGTTCGCTTCAGCTGCATGGCTGCCTGCTGCCATCTTTGTTGGCAGTTAATTTGCTTATCCTGCTAATTAGCCAATGGGGAGTGTAGCGGAGGTATGGTTAATTACATGTTTGTCTATTATTAGATAGGATAGTCACAATGCTGTACATTACATCTCTGCTACTTTTTTATTTTATACCTGGAAATTTGTACTTTTAACTCCCTTCAACTATTTTGCTCGCATCCCCACCACACCCAATCCCCTGCATCTGGAAACTACAAGTCTATTTTCTATCTATCTATGAGCTCATGTTCATTTTTGTTTGTTTGTTTGTGTGATTTTTTTAATCTATGTATAAGTCAGATCATACAGTATTTCCCTGTCTGACATATTTTGCTATCTGACAATGTACGTAAGTCAGATCATACAGCATTTCTCTGTCTGACATATTTTACTATCTGACTATGTATAAGTCAGATCATACAGTATTGCTCTGACAGTCTATACATATTATCACAAATAATAAGATTTTCTTTTTATGGCTGAATAATATCATATATATATACACACACACACACACACACACATACACATATACACACAAACACATCCTTCACATTTTCTTTATTCATGCAATCTTTGATGGACACATATGTGCTTTCCATATCTTGGCTTGTGTAAATAATGCTCCAATGAACATGGATGAGCATATATCTTTTCAAGTTAGTATTTTTTTTTTCTTTTATTTTCAGACCAATACCCAAAAATGGAATTGCTGAATTTTGTGGTAGTCCTATTTTTAATATTTGAGGAACCTCCATTCTGTTTTCCACAGTGGCTGCACCAACTGATATTCCCACAAGCACTGTACAAGGGTTTCCTTTTCTCCACATCCTCACCTACACTTATTTTTTGTCTTTTTTTATAATAGCCATTCTAACATGTATGACATGATATATCATTGTGGTTTTATTTATATTTCCTGATGATTAGTGATATTGAGCACTTCTTCATGTACCTTTGACCATTTATATGTTTTCTTTGAAAAAAAATTTCTATTCAGAATCTCTGCTTCATTTTAAAATTATTTTTTGTGGAGTTTTTTTTTTTGTTGTTATTGTTGGTATTGAGTAGTGTAAGTTATTTAAATATTTGGATATTAACCCACTAGCACATATATGATTTGCAAATATTTTCCACATTTAGTAGGTTTCCTTATTATTTTGTTGATAGCTTTCTTTGCTGTGCATAAGCTTTTAATTTGAGGTACTCCTGCTTGGCTATTTTTGCTTTTCTTATGTGATTCTTTTAATGTATTGTTAAATGTTGTTTGCTAATACTGTATTGAAGATTTTTGTACCTGTATCAGTGATATAGGCCTGCAGTTTTCTTGTGGCATTGTCTGGTTACAGTATCAGGATGCTGCTGGCCTTCTAAAATGAGTTTTGATGTGCTCCTTCTTCATCTACATTTTGGAAGAGTTTGAGGATTGGTGCTAAATCTACTTTAAATGGTTGGTAGAATTTACTAATGACATTGTCTGATTCTGGACTGTTGTTTGTTGAGATTATTATTTTAGTAAATAGTTTTACATTTCATTTTTTTTCACATTTAAAAAAAAACCATACATGAAAGACAATTTTTTTTTCAGACTTAAAGTAATATATTTTGGGTTTTTATAGAAAATAAAAGCATACAGAAAAGCTCATGACAGTGAAGTCCTACCAATAAGAGAAAACCACCGAATACTTTGGTTGTTTCTCCTATTTTTCATTTTTATACACAGAAAAAAAATACTGAGATTCAGCCATTAACATACTCTGAGAATTTTTTTTAAATTTCAATTATTGTTGAAAGTATTACATATGTCTCTTTTTTCCCCTCATTGGCCTCTCCCCAGCTGCTCCCACCCCCAGAACATGCCCTCACCCCCCTACTGTCTATGTCCATTGGTTATCCTTATATGCATGCATACAAATCCTTTGGTTGATCTCTGATGCCCCTTCTCACTCTCCCCTGTCTTCCCTCTGAGGTTTGATGGTCTGTTCGATGTTTCTATGTCTCTGGATCTATTTTTGTCCATCAGTCTATATTGTTCATTATATTCCACAAATGAGTGATATTATGTGATATTTATCTTTCTCTGACTGGCTTATTTCACTTAGCATAATGCTCTCCAGGTCCATTGATGCTGTTCCAAATGGTAAGAGTTCTTTCTTTTTTATAGCAGCATAGGATTCCATTGCATAAATGTACCACAGGTTTTTAAACCATTCATCTGATGATGGGCACTTAGGCTGTTTCCAGATCTTCGCTATTGTAAATTGTGCTGCTATGAACATAGGGGTGCATATATTCTTTCTGACTGGTGTTTCTGATTTCTTGGGATATATTCCCAGAAGTGGAATTACTGGGTCAAATGGGAGTTCCATTTTTAATTTTTTGAGGAAACTCCATACTGTTCTCCACAGTGGCTGCACCAGTCTGCATTCCCACCAGCAGTGCACGAGGGTTCCTTTTCTCCATATCCTCGCCAGCACTCATTATTTGTTGATTTGTAGATGGTAGACATTCTGACAGGTGTGAGTGATACCTCATTATCATTTTGATTTGCATCTCTTGAATGATTAGTGACTCTGAGCATGTTTTCATATATTTGTAGTGCTATGAATTTCTCTCTTAGGACTGCTTTTGCTGTGTCATTGATTTCGGGTTGTTGTGTATTTAGTTTCATTTGTCTCGAGGTAACTTTTGATTCCATCTTTGTCCTCATTGTTAACCCATTCATTGTTTAATAACAAGTTATTTAGCCTCCATGTGTTTGAGGTTGTTTCTTTTTTATTGTAATTGCTTTTTAGTTTTATACCATTGTGGTGTGACATAAATTTAATCTTTTTTTAATTTATTAAGACTCATTTTGTGTCCTAACATGTGGTCTCTCCTAGAGAATGTTCCATGTGTACTTGAAAATAATGTATATTCTTCTGCTTTGAGATAAAATGTTCTATAAATGTGAATTAAATCTATCTGGCCCAATGTGTCATTTAATGTCACTATTGCCTTTTTTATTTTTTATCTGAAATATTTATCCATTGGTATAATGGGTGTTAAAATCCACTATTATGACTATATTGTGGTCAATCTCTCACTTAATACTCAGTAAAATTTTCTTTAAATATTTAGGTGTTCTTACATTGGGTGCATATATGTTTACAATAGTTATATCCTCTTGTTGGATCCATCCCTTTAGTATTATGTAATGACCTTCTTTGTCTCTTCTTAAGTCTTTTGTTTTGGAGTCTATTTTGTTGCTATAAGTTTTGCTACCACACCTTTTTTTCCCCCATTTTTATTTGCATGGAATATTTTTTTTCCATCCCTTCATTTTCAGGCTATGTGTATTCTTTGTTCTGAGGTAGGTCTCTTGTATACAGCATCTATAATAATAAAAGCATAATATGCTAATTAGACCAGACAGCAGTATGACCTTCCAGATGACATTCCGGACAAAGCCAGGGAGGCAGAGATGGTTAGGGGTGATCAGGCAGGCAGGTGAGCAGTTAGGAGTGGTCAGGCAGGCAGGCAGAGTGGTAAGGGGTGATCAGGCCGTTAGGAGTGATCAGGTAGGCAGGCGAGTGGTTAGGGGGGGATCAGGCAGACAGGCAAGCAGTTGGTGGGGGCAGGCAGGCAGGCTAGTGTTTAGGGGTGATCAGGAAGTCAGGCAGAGTGGTTAGGGGTGATCAGGCAGGCACACAGGAGAGCAGTTAAGAGCCAGCAGTCCCAGATTGCCAGAGGGATGTCCAACTGCTGGTTTAGGCCAGATCCCACAGAGATGGCTGGGAAATTGGGCCCAAACCAGCAGTTGGACATCCCCGGAGGGGTCCCGGATTGTGAGAGGGTGCAGGCTGAGCTGAGGGACCCCCCACACATACTTTCTCCATGAATTAATTGCACCTGGCTTCTAGTATACTAGTATCTATACTAATAATAGCCTAGGGTCGTCACAACCGGAAGGGAGGAGCAAACTCCAGGAAGTGCATGGAGCACTCTAGGTCCCTCCCCCCCATCTCCGCCACCCCCTGGCTCCCATTGCTGGATGGCCAATGGGGAACCAAGGGGAACCAGTTGGGTGGCAGCAGAGCAGGACTGGGGACTGGCAAGCAGGCACAAGGCAGACCTCCTGGTCCCTCCCTCCAGCTGGCAGGCTCCATTCAATCCTCAGTTTCTTCTGAAAGGAACGTGGCGCCTCCACTGCGCAGCATCCACAGCCTCACGGGATGTGGACTCACCTCTGTGAGAGGCTCCGGAGCCTGCAGCGACCCTCAGCCTTCACTGCTGGGAGGTGGATGGAAAACATCAGCTTTAAAGCACAAACACCCTCCTCAGGAAGAACCCGCCACCTCCTTACTCCACAGCCGCTTTGGGTGTGCAAGAAACTGCACTTGCTCCTCCCTGCGGGATGGTGGGGCCAGAGCCTGAGTTGAGGGGCTCTGCGATGGGGGAGGGGCTGAGCCAGGCAGCTGGGCCAGTGCAGGGAGGGCGGGGCAGGAGCAAGGAGGCAGCCCTGGTTTTAAATGATATCCTTATCTCCGTTTTATAACTGGAACAACTAAGGCCCGAGGAGACAGAAGCGACCCAGGAGAAAGGGGAGCAGCCCCATCTGCCAGCGCCCTCACACTCCACCTGCCGGACACCCTCAGGACTTCCCTGGTGCAGAGCCAGGTGATCATGGGAAGCTTAACGAGTGTCCCTGGGATTGTAAACACTCACTGTGCTGGGTGACATGAGAGGGGTGGCCTGCCAGGGGGCATCGGCCAGGAAATCAGCTCCAGGCGCCACTTCGCACTGGCCCACCTAGATGCAGGGAGGCGGGCTCGGGGCCTTCCCCCCCCCAACCCCCCAGGACCAGGCGTTGTGGCTGAGAGTCCAGGCTCAGAACCCCCGAAAGCAGCAGACCAGGACGCCCGCACCTCTGGGTGAAGAGCCACGCACAGCGGAGCTCAGCGGCCCACCCGGTGTACACAGGGCTGGGAAGCGAAGTGGACTGGATGTCCACTTCGGATGGCACTTCATCCCCAGCTGCCACCTTCAGGCCCCTGATCCAGCCCCTCAGAGTCTCCCTTTGTTTGACCTTAAACCTGGAATAATGATTCCAGTCTTGCAAGCTTGTGAGAGAGGTTAGAAATAAGGGATGCACAGAACCCAGAACAACGCATGCTTCATAAAAGTTCCAAGACTCCCTGTGGTCTACCTCCAATTGTCAACTCCTCTGCCACCCCTGAGGTTGCCTGGACTTCCTCCAGAGCCTTCTGAAGAAAGACTGTAGAATGGGCCCAAGCTGGCTGCAATCTACAGACCGTTCCACAAGGCACAAGCTCAATAGGGTGGCCAGGGTTGGGAGGATGAGGCTAGTGGGATGCCTGCTTGGGGGCAGTGTGGTCAGGCACTGAATGGGAAGAAAGTGTCCCCCACTCCAGAGCAATACTACTCAGTTTCTTCCAGCATCTCCAATTCTAGCTCCCTCAGGAGGAGCACACTTCAGGTTCAGTTTGGGTGCAGCCATCTATCCCAACTGAAAGAGCAAACTCATTAGGGCAGAGCTACCGGGACTTGGGTGGGCAGCTCAAAAGAATCAACCATTGGCAGGAGGGGAGCATGCCCTTCACCTTCCCCCAGCTCCAAAGCTATTCCCATCTGAGCCCTGAACAGGAACCTCTGAGGGAGACTCACTCTGAATGTCCCAGCTCTGAACAGCACCCTCTCCCCCCATGGAATTGAGCTAAGCCGGGTGGGGCCACTGGAACTTGGGAGGACATATCAAAATAGTCTGACGGTGGTGGTCCCGCTCAGCCTTCAGGTGTGGTATAAGACTGGCCCCTGATCCAAAGCCACACAGTTTAATGACTGAGTGTCTGCCTGCCTAAAGCTTCTTCAAAAATATAGTGCACCATAGACCCCTTTTTCTGCAGGAGTCATGCTTGGCAGGGCGATGTCACCCTTTTTGGAGGACTGGGTTAGTGCACTCTGCAAGCTGGTGCTGTGAGAATAGGAGGGCCGAACCTTGGGAAGATGACACCTGGGAGTGTGTGGGATATTGACCCAGGACCTGGATCTCAGTAGTTGACCCTCCAGAGCTCTCTCCAGGGCCAGCCACCCAGTTCTCCTCTTTATGAATCGCATATGCCCTGTGCTGCCTTTCCTCTCTCAGAGCCCTGGGCAAATGTCCAAACGCAAGATCCTGAGTGTTGGCCCTTTAAGGGAGCACCTGGATTTCAAGCAGATTCCCTCCTCTTCCAAGCGGACAGAGTCCCCACTGATTTTCACTGCCAGATGCAGGCTCCTCTTTCCTGGCTCTGGTCCCATGGGTTGTCCTTTCCCAGTCTTGAAGAAGTGGCCTGTGTAGAAAATAAACCTTATTCAAATTTGCCCTAGCTCTTGGTCATCTCTCAAATCTTTGTGATTGTTTAATAATCATTTTTATTTTTAGTGGCTTCTAGTACTTGAGAATGCCAAGACCTGTCAGTGTTCCAAAGAAGATAATCTCAATTAGCTCCTAGATTAGGCTGATTGGAGATTAGTTGCCCTGGCTGCAGCTTTTAAAACATGCAAATGTATACAGTACTATGTATTTGCAAGCACAAATCCCACTGGTCTCCAGACCTGGGTGACTTAAAAGTATTCCCAGTGCCACCCAGCACATTTGTGCCTGATGAGTGTATGGCTTTTTTTTCCCCCCTAGGAGATATTGGTGATCTGGACTCAGGCAAGATAGAGCGCAAAAATGGTGCACCTGCCTCCATTCCCCTGGAGTTTCTTAGTAGTCCCCTAAATGTGTGCCAAACCAGAAGCCTACCCATTGGTTCTCAACCTTCCTAATGCCGCTACCCTTTAATACAGTTCCTCATGTTGTGGTGACCCCCAACCATAAAATCATTTTTGTTGCTACTTCATAACTATAATTTTGCTACTGTTATGAATCGTAATGTAAATATCTGATATGCAGGATGTATTTTCAGGGGTCGCGACCCACAGGTTGAGAACCGCTGCAAGTTAGGCTAAGGTTCAAAGATAACTGAGGGTTTGTTTTAGTCTGTTATCTTCACTATGCCCTAGGAGGCCAAAAGCTGTCTCTCCATTTGTTATAGTCCCACGTAATCCAGGAACACAATGCTGGTGTCCACCAAAGCCAGGTGATTCAGAATTGTTCCCTGGGTGGCACCCACAAAAAACTGGGGAACCAGATATAAAAATCGTGGCACCAGACACATGTGAAAGCTCTCCTGCAGGAGATACTGAGACTCTTGAGCACAGCAGAGGGAGAACCCAAAGATAGTGCCCAGCATCTGAGGAAAGGGTTATAGTTGGCTCTTAAATACGTGGTTCATTTAAAGCTTACACAACTATGTAGATAAGCTAATAGGGTTCTTATATAAAAATTCTGGGTTCCTCAGACTATTTCCTCTCGCTGTACCCTATGGGTATTAGCCAATTAATTACTCTTTCTCCATTGGTTATAGTCACCCAGTGTCTGTGTGCATTTGCCCTCTTGGCCACTGGAGCCAGGCAATCTGAGGTGGCTCCTAGTGTCAGTTGCAAAAAGCAAGGTGCCTGATGAGGACATAAGCTTCAATCTGGAAGATACCAGTGAACTTAGAGTAAGTCAGACAGAGAGCACAAACATAATTTCCCCTCTGTGGGTTCCTATGTGTGCCAAATCAAAAGACTGTCCCCCTCCCACAGGCAAAAGTTCCAGGACAAGCCAATAGGCTTTTTTCACAGAAAGACTGGAGGTGACTTTAAGTCAGCTGTCTACACAGTGTTTGGTAGGTGACCCAGAACTAGTTAGGCACCAATGCAGCTTTATTACTCACAGCCATTCTTTTTGGAAAATTCTTTAAAAACATATCAAAGTTCTCTGACGTTTTTTCAGACAAACCTTAGTGCATACTCAGTGGAGGGTGATCTTTGCCCCAAAGGTTCATTTCCACGGCAACCTACCATCAGGTGCAAAGCTCTGTAAAAATCATCTTGGCATCCTCGGTCCGTGTCACTGCAAATCTCTCTAGTTTCATTTATTCCAGGGAAATACTTTTCTAGGGAGGGAGAAACATAAAGGTGGGAAATGATCTTTATTATTCTTCTACAACCTTTTCATTTTCTTCTGCTTGGAAATCTATTTGCCCAAACACCTGTGCATCTCACTCTTTTCTGACCTCTGCTTACTTTTCACTTTCTAAGACAGGCCTTCTCTTTTTTTATGTGAAAGGACATTCTCCCATTACCATTACTTTCTGTTCCTTTACCCGCATTTGTTCTTCCTCATGGCAGTTATTCCCACCTGACTTAGGCATATTTCCTGTTTATGGCATGTGCCCCACTTGGACATAAGCTCCATAAAAACCAGTGTTTGTCTTTTTGATTCATGGTTATTCTGCTGTAGAAGCTCAGGGTCTGGCCTTTCTCGAACAAATGAGTGAATTTCTTCCTTTTCTCTGCGTCCAGAGACAATGTTTGCTAAAGTGTTCCTTGTATTAAACTTGAGGCATTACTTATTCCAATAAATTCATCCAGAACCATTTATATTTTATTAGAATTCCTAAATGAAAATCAACACCAATAAATATTTTAATGCCCAAGGAAGAGGTTTAAATGATAGAATGTAAAAGGATAGAGTATAATGTCTTTTGAATATTTTTGATACTGAGTCTAATTCAACTTTTTTGGCCATCCAAAAAGTGATAGTATGTGTACTAACTACTAAAAATTGGAAAAAATGTCATGTTTATCAGCATATAAACTTATTCTCCTTAATACAAAAGCAAAAATACAGAGAAAAATGTAATTTAAACATGTATTAAAAATGAAGTGACATATTAAAAAATATGAATTATTAGTGCATTTATCAGGAGAAAGGTGGGAACACATTTTTTGAGCTTATATGAAGAATATATTTTAAGAATTTCATTATTACAGCAGTTTTCTTTGCAAATATTCAAAGAACCTGTTTAGCAACTACTTTACATAAAAATACTTTATTTTTATGTATGTAGATAGAAATATTTAAAAAATTATTTGATTTATGTAAGAGACAAGCACTAATATACTAATTCTGCTTCTAAATGGCTTTGATTGCTAGTAAAAACAAAAAACAAAAAACTGCCCTGTGATAACAAGTGCTTCTATAATAAACAAGATATTTTGAATTGCTTGTGTACATGTAAGTCTTCCTAAGAGAGTGGCCAAATGATCTTGACTGGAATATGTATAATTTAGTACTCATCCCTCCTAAGATTAAATCACAAGTAGTGCAAGGAAAGAAGTGGGATCTATACCACCACTATATTAACACTTTATAATATGAGTTTATTTTATTTTTTAAATCAGTTTTTTTTTTTTCAATTACATATGACATACAATATTATGTTAGTGGTCCTCTCCATAACATGATAGTTGCTTGTTCAAGACCAGTAGGAGAAACCCTCCAGTCAGCTACCAAGAAATTCTATGTGAATTTACATAACCATGAAGAGTTTACCCTATCATCTTGAGAATATAACATAACCTAATCAAGGGGGAGACTATACCATCATGTTCATATGTCCCTTCACAGTCAAGGGTAGAGGGTTATTCAAGGCACATATATAACAGGGAGTGGAAACCTTGGGGATCATCTTAGAAGTCTGCATACTACAAATGCCATTTGTTATTTGAGTGGAAATATCAAGTAAGCAGTTAAATATAGAGGTCAGGAATTCAGAGGCGAGCTCTGCCCATTTGAGTATTATGTTGGCTATTTTACAGCTGCCATCTGTATTTTCATCTTTGCTGTTCTGATCTGTGCCACAGGAGACAGACATTTATAGACAACATCTCCTGGCCTCCTTTTTACCTTCAGACTCCAAGCTTCCGTTAGCCAAGGGAAAGCAGATGTTTTCAGAATACCAGAGACCTGTACATTTCTCTGCCATCAACTTCCAGCTGCTGCTGTCAAAGGTCCTTTGGGTCTGCTCCCCTTCTCTGGTTCTAGTCACCCAAGAATATGAGGACACCATTTTTGTCATTTCCCTTTCAGCCTAGCGTTAGTAACAACTCTCTACTCTGCTAGTTCCTTGCATGTTTCCCTGTACCTTGTCATTTACCTAAGAATTTGGTAAATAGTCCTTTTACCTTTTGCTATCTATTGCTGTCTCTTTAAATCTGTCATCTTCTCCACTATTACCCTTAGTAGCAGAGGTATCACCAAATAAAGAAAAGCAAAGTAGCCCTAACCGGTTTGGCTCAATGGATAGAGTGTTGGCCTGCGGACTCAAAGGTCCCAGGTTCAACTCCCGTCAAGGGCATGTACCTTGGTTGCAGGCACATACCCAGTAGGGAGTGTGCAGGAGGCAGCTGGTCGATGTTTCTAACTCTCTATCCCTTTCCCTTCCTCTCTGTAAAAAATCAATAAAATATATATTTTTTTAAAAAAGAAAAATAATTGCATGAAATAGTATAATTCACCATTGGAAGAAATAACATAGTCCCTAAGTGAACATATTTTCAGAAAACTAAGCCTGGTGTGGTCAAGGTGAAATTAGAGCTCATGACCAGGTAGAGAAATTTTTCAAAAGGCCTTAACCTAGTTCAGTTAAAAGATTGTGACATGAAATATATTTACTCAAAAAGCAACTGAAGGACAGTTGAAGGCCATTCTATGAAAGCATTAAAAAAGAAAAAAAAAATGCTTCAGATCAGTAAACCCTTTAAATCTTTAACACAGACCCTAGGTTATAGGGTGTTGGATGAGGAAAATATTTAGAGATGGTCCTAAAAGCCACCAGAACACCTAGCCAAGGAGGAATGGCAAACAGGAAGTGACAGTTGTAGTATTCAAAGCACATGTCCTTTTGACCAGTCCTAAGAATGTCATTATGCAAAAATGCACTTGGATTTAGAGGCTGCTCTCAAAAATACCTAAATCAGTTGATTAAGTTCCTTCAAGTTGCTGTTTTTAGTATCAACATTACAGTGTCTAGGTCAACATCATAGTTCATAATTAATGAACAGAACTTTTACTTCCACCAAGGTAAATGCTTCCAAGATGCTGTAAGGACATCCCCAGATCCTTGAAGGGAAAGAAAGGTTTAATGACAGTGATTGAGCAATGACAGTATGTGTGACTGGAATAGTTTTGTATAGTGGTTATTACAGACGTGTTGGGTCAACTTTATATTATTTTTAAATTCTATGGCAATTAGCTAAATATTCATTTAATTTAATCACAATAATATTGCTTTTATCATCAGGTTATTAAGGCAGATATTTTTGTGTGTTTTTTTAAATAATTTAATTTTTTCATATACTTGACATATTATATTAGTTTCAGATGTGCAACATAGTGATTAACATTTATACAACTTATGAAGTAATCACCCTGATAAGTCTAGTACCTACCTGACAGCATACGTATATTTCCTAGGCTGTACATAATATCCCATGAATCTTTGTAACTACCAATTTATAATTCTTAAACCCTTCTCCTTCCTACCCATTTATCTATATTTTTAATATCTTACTTTGCAATATTATAAAAATTCTAAATGCTTAGGATACATTCATTAACATACATAAGTAATAATTTCATTTTCTTAATTGTCCAATATCTCCTTGCTTACAAAATCATTCCCAAATAAGAGAGAGCTACTCCACCTTAGAAATAAAGATGCTATAACTGGGATTTATTGTAAGAATTAGACTCTTCTTTTAAACCAACCTTGTGGATTCAGAAGTTTGGGGCCATATAAATGTTAATAGTAATGTTTTCTACTGCATGAACTCATAATTCAAAAATTGACATAAACTAATCTATTCATTAAGTTCAATCTATTGCTTGAGATAATTTTCATTTAAGGCATAAAATTTAGACTTGAATACTCATCTTCCTCTCTACGCATACAGCTATGTACTTGCCATCCCGGCTCTCACTGTGTATAAATATAATTATGGAACCTATATATTCCATAAAAATATATTCTATTTGGCTGTCTTTGTATTCCTAACCTAATGGGAGAGTTACCCTGGTTAATTTTTTAAAAAAATTATTATCAATGCATGACCATCTTTGTGCTTAATTTCCTTAAAATGTTAAATCGCAGGCCACTATCTCTACTGACATCTGTGAGATTTTTGAATTAGATATATTCTGTCACTAAACTATTTTTAGAAGCTCTTTGTTTCACTAAGCTAGTCATTTTCATGGAGTAACTTTATCTCACATTTTGTACTCTCTAAGAATAAATAAGAATCCAAGTATTAGCTAGAATTTTCATCTTTCATGTTCAAGAATTTCTGCTTCAAGTAGGACTAATATTGTAAGTTTCTTTCTTGTCATTACATTGAATTTTTATACTGTATCCTAACAAAGACATGCTCTCTCCCATCAGTTTTTCACTTGAAGTGCCCTACGTGAGGAATGAGAGTGCCCTAAGTATAACATAAGTTCAATTTCTGTTACTTTCCACAGGCCTTTCCTGGGCATACTTTATTTGTACTTCTTCCCATAAAAACATACCAGAAAGAGGTAGCGTAGAGTAGTTATCCTTTCCAATGGGAAACTGAAAGAATCCATGGTAAACTTGTTCTTTATCTTTCTTCTGGGCTTGAGAACTTGCTTTTCTTTTGTTCCCAATGGCGTAAAAACTTATATCTTCATCCTTTAGTTCTGATGAAGCTGTCATTTGGAGTTCTTTTCAGAGCTGCTGGATTTTAAACCTGATTCACTGCTGAGGTTGGCTCCTGGCTATAAAATTATAGATCCTAGAGCTTAATGTTGAGGTAACTGAGAACAAACACACAGAGATATAACCCTCAACAATTCACATTCCAGATTTAAATTTTCTACTTTCTCCTTTTATAAGTAATTAAAGTGAAATAGTCCTGAAATTTTTATAGAATATACTTTCATATAAATCATTTTAATGAGAAATGTGTCCAAAGAGACTAATTTAGAGATTGTTTAGATATATAACATACTAGAGGCCCAGTGCACAAAATTTGTGCATGGGTTGGATCCCTAGGCCTGGCCAGCAATCAGGACCAATCAGGGCCTTCTGGCTGCCAGCTGGGGCCATCCTTTGTTCCGCACTGCCCCCTGGTGGTCAGCACATTACATAGTGAGCAATTGAACTCCGAGTCTCTTGGTTGAACTCCCAAGGGGACACATTGCATATTAGCTTTTTATATATATAGATACTTTATATGATCATCTGTAAAATAGATAAATAACCTTTATGCCTGCTTTATGAAATGAAATAATGATGATCAAGATAATAAGTTTTATTTAATTTTTTTTATTGCAAGTGGCATCTTTAGCATCAGGAATTGATAAGCCACATTTGACAGACGGTGTCTTAATGTATCAGAGCTGAGTCATGCTTTTAGTAAGAAGTGTATCTATAGCTAGAGTTATTTTAATTACCATTTTACTAAGTATTTTAGTAATAAATCAAGTGATATTGATTTATTAATATAATCCAAAATAATGGTGCTTTCTTTCCCCCACACTTAGGGATAAAATATCATGGTGTTTCTTGTTTGTAATTTCCTTCAAATTAAAAACTATAATTTCTTCTGACAGCAATGGTGTGGGTATAAAAGGTGAAGGAATACATTTCATTAAATTTTACAAAAATAAAATGCCTCTTTTCATTGAAAAACATTTTATTTTTGATAGAGGAAAAATTATATTTAAATGTCTGATCTTGATATTTAAGAATATTTTTGGCAAATAGCTAAAAGACTCAGAAAGATTATGTAAAATCAAATTCTATATTAAAAGATCCAAGAATTATTAATGTGAGAATTTTTCAATAATAATATCATTATTAATACATTAATACTTAGATAGATATTTCTGGATGATTCATATATTGAACTTTTTAGTGACATACACAATGTCCTAGAAAGCATAAAACTATTTCCACAAATTAAAAATTTACTGGACCACTGTCCAACCATTGGTCAGGCTCTTAGTAAATTGTACTAATTAATCATAAATATCACTATCTTTCCACTAACTTTTCATAAAATATATAGGAATAATATTTATATAAAATACCCATGTGGGTAAATAACAACAAAAAATACTGTATTTAAAAGAAGAAAAACCAAGCAGCTATAACTGATTAGAAGGGCAGAGGAATGAAAACATAAGGTACTTGCTATAATAAGAAGTATAGTCAATTTTACACACACACACACACACACACACACACACACACACACATATATATACACACACACATATATATACACATATGTATATATATATACATATATATGTAATATGCAAATTGTTCGGTACACCATAATGTCATGAACGCTCAGGAGGAGGCTGCGCATACAGGTGAGTGGGAGGGGAATGTGTGGGAAGTGAGGCAAGCCACAGATGCCACAGCGGCTTTAGCAGGCCCAGAGTGGAGACAGAGGGGGGCCTGCCAGCCGCGGTGCGCCAGCAGTCCTGTCTCTGCACATGAGCTGCAGAGGAAACACCTTTTCTGACTGCTCATTGGCTAAGCTCCTGGTACACTACTCGCAGTGTTCTTGGTAATTTGGGTAATAAGAATCCAAGAAGGTGAGCTAGGGTTTTTCCACCTCACTCCTGGAGGAAAAAACTAAGGTCCAGTTGGAGGGGCTAAGACATGTCATATCCTGCCCTAGTCAGTTTGGCTCAGTGGATAGAGCCTCGGCCTGGTGACTGCAGGGTCCAGGTTTGAATTCTGATCAAGGGCATGCACCTAGGTTGCAGGCTCCTCCCTGGCTGGAGCCCAGGTCAGGCTCATGCAGAAGACAACCAATCAAAGTGTTCCTCTCACATTGACATTACTCTCTGTCTTTCCCTTCTCTTCCACACTCTCTAAAAATCAATGGAAAAATATCCTCAGGTGAGGATTAAGAAAGAAAGACGAAAGAAAGAAAGAAAGAAAGAAAGAAAGAAAGAAAGAAAGAAAGAAAGAAAGAAAGAAAGAAAGAAAGAAAGAAAGAAATGTCATATCCTATGAAAGAGACATCTTGAAAATGCCTAAAGAAAGTTGTCATTTTTTTCGTGGTGAAGGGACTAGAGTCCATGTTGATGAAAACACCTTGGTGGCTACAGTGGCCAGCAGTGGCAACAGCAGCAGGTTGATGGGGATGGTGACTTCCCCTGATCAGCCTGATCACCTCCAGCAGAGCGATGCCAGACTGTGGCTTAGGCCCCCTCCCCACAGGGTGCGGGCCTAAGCTGTCAGTAAGACATCCCCTGAGGGCTCCCTGACTGTGAGAGGGGGCAGGCTGGGCTGAGGGACTCCCCCGTCCAGTGCATGAATTTTGTGCACTAGGCTGCCGGGAGCCGGTCCATGCTTGCTGTTTCAAGGGACCTGGCATATATGGCATACTGTTCTTAATATGTTTGCTCACCTTCTTGGCACTATGTGTTTTAACCAAGGTCTCTGAGAAAGGTTGTTTCCCCAGGTAGGGATATTCCCCTGAAGTTAGGGAGGGAATAAAACCTCTTAACTGCCAGGCGGGTAATTAATCACTTTAACTATGAACAATCATGCTTAAGCTACATAATCTTTACTCCCTGGAATGGAGATAAGAAACGCCCTATCCTTTGGAATAGAGATTGATAGGATTGGAATCAACTGGTATAAATACAGATGTAATAAGAAGACAGAACTTAGAAGACAGAACCAAGAAGGCAGAACCTACACAGAACCTAGAGACAGAAGAACTTCGCTGGAAAGAACATGGCAAAAGATCCTGGACAGAAACTGGCAACAGAACCTAGAGACAGAACCTAGCGAGAGAACATGGCAAAAGATCCTGGACTGAACCTGACTACAGAAATTGGCAAGAGAACCTGACTAGAACCTGGTGACTGAACCTGGCTGGAGAACCTAGCCAGAACCTGGCTGAAGAACCTGCCTACAGAATCTGGTGACCGAACCTGGCTGGAGAACCTGGACAGAACCTGGCTGGAGAACCTAGCAAGGGAACATGGCTACAGAACCTGGCTGGAGAACTGGCTACAGAACCTCTCTGGAGATCCAGACCAGAACTTGGCTAGAGATCCTGGCTGGAGATCCTAGCTAGGCTGCTGATCAACTGAACACTGTCTCCGTGTCCTTCCTTCTTCATCGACTCCGTCTACGCCTTTGGGAACCCCTGGACCTGCTGGGGTTGGACCCTGGCACTAGGCCTCTAGTATTGTAATAAATATGGATAGTGTCAGGTGGCTACTAGACTTATTGGAGTGACCACTTTGTAAGGTATATAAAAGCCTAATCACTATGTTGTACACCTGAAACTAATATAATATTGTATGTCAGCTATAAATGAAATAGAAGAAGTTTGTGGACTCGACTCCTAGATCCCTGAAAGTCTGAAATCACTAATCATATTGAAAATTGGGAGGACTCATGGGCTAAAACATGGGGTTTTTGTAAAAACCTAAATATAAAATAATTATATAATGCCAGCAATTTGTGAAACTACAAAATTGAAAACTACAACATTGTCCTCAAGGAAACCAGAATCATGTCTCCACTGGACAGACCCAGAGAGGCTCCAGAATGGGAAGGCCAGGCAGAGCAGAAGTCAGGTGTGGGAGCTGGAAGATGTAATAAAACATTGTATGCCAAAGGGTCAAACTTTCGATTTGTTTCCTTTATTCAACTTCAAATGTATTGATATACATATAAATGTTGCTTTATCAGATAAAGGAGGCCTACACACTTAGAGGCCCCAGTGAAAGGCCCTGACATATTAGTGTCTCCTTATGAAAAGAGGGAAGATCATGGCTGATGAGAGCACCATCAAGCACACCAGTTACAAGTTCTTAGCCATGCCCTAATCTTCAATATAAATTGAAGGATGAGGATCACCACTATGAACTCTTGCACTGTAAAATAGGAAGCCAAAGGCTACAGCAAAACCAGAAAAAATGGTAGAAATGGAAATGAGAATGGTAAAAGAGGAGTGGAAACATATTCTAATGTCCTCTATTAATGAGGGATGACAATAATTGACAGTGTGAACCTGTGAAGAGAGGATAACAGAAATGTATAGGATAGTCTTTCCTGAACAAAGGTGCTTGAGAAAGGGAACAGAAGATCTGATATGGAAATGTCACTGGGGAGTTCTGAGATCCCTGGGCCTATGCCTAACATAAAATAGCATATATTTTTAATGGCTGCCACCTGAGAAGGCTGATAGGAATGCTGTACCTGCAGGGATTAGTCTCTTCTGAAGAGGATTTATTTCTGGAAAAAAAAAGTCTACAAAATAACTTACAAATTACAACTCTCCAACATTGCACTAATTTGTAGGAACAAAATATAATTTACCACATGCAAGTACAATTAAGCAAAATAATTGAAAAAGAAATAAAGTAAAAGAATGAACATATTTGCATTTTACACGCATAGTTTATATCCTATTTAGGGTTGCCCAACAGCTTGTGATGCAGGTCAGAATTTTTTTTTCCCTTGTATTGTTTCAATTTAAATTTTTCTCTAAGACATACTTGTCTTGGGTTTAAGATTGCAACCAGTATTTGTGAGAGTGTATATGACAGCACTTCCCAGTTTCAGCAAATCAGTAGTTGTTAATGCAATAGTCTCCAGCATGTCCTACCATTGCCTGATAGTATCATCAGCATTTACCCCAGGGACCAAACAGGTATTTCCTAGTGATTAAAAATTAATGGGAGAGGAGAAACTTAAAAGTTTTAGCAACTTTAAGGACTTGTGTAATGAATTCAGAACATGGAGGTTTGTAATTAATAGCAATGTTTTTCAATAAGTAACTGTGACACATAATAATTTAATCTTGAGTTTCCTCATATGTCATTTAATCTGCATTTACTTCAGTTGAAATCAAATACTACCTACCACATATCAACACTTCTAGACAAAATAAATTTCACAGCCTCTTAGACTTTTGCTTATTTTTCTAGAAAGTGTAAAAGTTTAGTACTGCTGAACTAACTTGAATACTCACAAATGTTTTACTAAGAACAGATCTGCTGGGAAAGACTATACTAGTGTGTGTGTGTGTGTGTGTGTGTGTGTGTGTATGTGTGTGTGTGTGTGTTTAAGTGTCTGAAACAAAGGACATCTTTCCATTGGTATTATCTAAGCTGCTGCTAATGTTTTTCCATCATAGCAATATGTTTGACACTTCCTTTTGAAGAGATATATGGCTAAAGTCTGTTGTAGCTGCCTCTGGGTACACTGTATAGCATATATGCAAAATTAATTTTAACTAATGACAATGACTGGTTGTACACAACACTTGGAATATTTCCTTATTTGAAGTGTTGAATAAAAGCAAAAATAAAATGATGAAACCAAAATCCATTAAGTAAATCTATCCTGCTTTAAGGGCATACTTCTCAGGACTATTAAGTTAAAATGCCAGCAAATATAAAAAACGATAACTATCCAACTTGAGAAATGCAAGATGATCATCAAATATTTTAGTCTTATATACATTTTTTTTATTTTATATGTGCCATTTGTTTTTGAAAAATGAAGCAAATAAGTAAACTTGGTTTAAAGTACTACAGATATTTTATTTCATCAAAATTATTTTGATTAAGTATCATTTCTTTTTAATTACTATATCTGCTTAAGTCAACCAATGCTTTTAAAGTATGACAATTTATCTTTTCCCATTCTGCTAATGCACTCCTTTACATTTGAGAACTGAAAGTTCCTCCATGCTAAAGCCTAATTGGCTGATAATGGCTTTTATTCTCAGAGGAGTGTAGGATCCATACAAGTATCAATCCTTAGATTAGTAAATAGAGAACTGTGGGTGGAATTTCAGGCATCAGACATTTATCACAATTTGCTTGATATTATTCATTTTTATTGAAGGGGTGTTTATTTTCTAGTAATCACAAGCACTCTATAAAAATGATCTTATACTTTATTTTGACTCATAAAAAATATGGGTACTAGTATATTTTGTTTTATTTAATTTCTGTAATGAGTAGTTCATCCAAAGTTAGAAAGTGGTTTTAAACACAAAAGTAGTTATTTGCTTTTAAATAGTCAATGTTATATTTTTTAAATTAAATTTATTGGGGTGACTTTAATAAGTTAATAAGATCATATAGGTTTAAAACTTACATTTATATAATATGTACATTGCATAAAGGGTAAAGGGGGCCAAACATATGGTGATGGAAGATGATTTGACTTTGGGTGGTCAGTAGTGTTACGTTTTTAAATTGGGTTAATAAGCATCAGCTTTACATTTTTAGCTATGCAAATTTATTTTCATATTACTTCTTTGATTGGTGTATATTTAGCTTTGTGTTCATTTGAATTGCCCTATTAATGTTAATAGGGATTATTTCAAATTGCACAGGGGTTAATTTTTGATAATAGTTTATCAGTTTCAGGAATGGAAACCCCACCTTTCTTCCAACAAGGTACTGGGGGGTGGAGGAGTCAAAACACTTGGAGAAATAGATAAAGAACTGTGATCACCCTTCTCTAGGCCAAAGACTAATATATAGGCTGAGAAACAATGTCATAGGGTCTTTGCCTAACTTTCTATTTGGGTGTCCAAAGAGAATTCAATCAGGAAAATATTGAGCAACATAGTAAAGTTAGACCAAAAAAAAAAAAAAAGAATGGGATAAGGAAGGAATTGAAAATTACTGTGTGTTCCTAGAGGAAGCTGAGAAACTAGTTGAATGTTGGCAGGCAATATTGGTAAAGGGAGTTAGTTTAGCAGTAACCCTGTGTTGCAAATCTGTATGTTGGACTTCCCATCTTTGCCTGAGACAAGGAGAATGGAGACAATTTTATCACTGGCTGACTTTAGATACCAACACATCTATAAACCAGACAGATATAGAGTCCTGTTGCAGAAACCAGAAGAGGACATAAGAGGCCAACTCAAAGCCTATCTTCTCTGCTGCCATTAGAATTGCCTCAATTGTCTTATTTCCTGTCAACATCTGGAAGAGAGAGGGAGGAGAGGAGACTAATGAAAACATGACCATTTGAAATTAGAAGATAAAGTATCCTCTAAAAAGAACATTTGATCAAATTATTAAATTGGTCAAAATTTACCAGAATTGCCAAAAATCCATCCCTCTGCTTTGCCCCTGTGGCTTGATGAGGTTGCATGAGGCAGATCTTATTACCTATTAGAAATTTTTACATATCTGAATATCGTTATTTAAATCCTGCTATAGTATAAAATTTCCTACAGAAGAAAGACAAGCCATTTTAATTTGTCTAATAAAAACAATAACCAGGTTTTCATTTAATAAATAATATTGGCTCACATACATCTTGCTGATTTATATATAACATTTCCAATTGTCCTTATTACAAAGTAATATGACTAGTAATTTCTAATTATCTACTTATTTATTTAATTATTATCTAAAATTATCTTTTAAAGATTAGAAATGTGTCTCAGTTAAAAGCAGAATGAAAATAGCACATAGTATTAATAGGAGTGCTATGCATTTTGTAACATTTCAAATTTAGAATTTTGAAATTTAGTTTAAAATTCAGAACAATTATTAATAGATGAATGCATAAGCAAAGTAGTATATGGATAAAATAGAATATTATTAAGACTTAAAAAGAAAGGACATTCTGATATAGGCTAAAACATGAATGAACCCTGAATACTTATGCCCAGTGAAATAGCTATTCATAAAAGGACTAATACTGTATGTGAGGTGCCTAAAGTAGCAAATTCTTTAATACAGAAAGTAGAATGGTGATTTCCAGGGAGTGAAGTCAGGGGGTTATGGGAGTTTATATTTTCATGAGTACAGTTTCAATTTGGGAGGATGAAAACAGTTCTGGAGATAGGTCGTATTAAGGATGCACAACTATGGGAATATTCTTAATATCACTGAATGGTACAGTTAAATATGGTTCAATTGTAAATTATAGGTCACATATATTTTACCTGGAGAAAAAAAAATGTTACAAAACAGATTTTAAAAAGCAATTTGAGATTGGCATTTCACTCCACTCCATCTTTGATAATTAACAGCAGACCTTGACCTGCATCTGAGGTACTTAACTCCAGCCTCTTTGGTTACAAAGTTAATTTGTGTAAGAAAATTCTTCCCTGAATTAGTTCCACCACAAGAAAAGAATTAACCTATTTCAGTAATTGAGAAGGTGCAATAATTTCAACCTGAGCAAAAGTTACAGAATTAAAAATCCCTTAAAGTACTTTAGCCTTTCTTTTTATTTTGCCCTGGGCAATGCAGTGTAATCAGACATCCTGATTTTAGAGAAAGAGTTATTTGCATATTTTAGAAAGGATCCTTTACAGGTAAAATCCCAGAAATAGGCATTAGGTCTAAATTATTTGCTATTTAAAAGGAAAAGGGAGAATGCGATTCTATTAAGCAACTGGGAAATGCTCCAGTGGCCCCATTGTTATTTTTAAAAGTGCTAAGTCCACTCTGAGCATGAGCAGAGGGACATGTGAGAAGTAGGACCCAGTCTGTGCAGGATAATCTGAAGATTTCATGAATAGTCCTATTTTAAGGCCTTATTTCACTTGCAGTCATTAAAACTTGATAGGATTTTTATCAGTTCGTCCAGTGTATGTGTGTGTGTGTGTGTGTACGTGTGTGCAAGTGTGAGTGTGTGTTGAGAGGGAGGGAAAGAAAAGGAAGCTCTATGAGGGAGAAAAATAAAAAGTACTTGAATATAATCACCTAAAATACAACCTTGACCAATTCTGTGTACAGATTTTAAACAACTAGACTTGAGTGCAGAAAAGATGAATATACATATATCACTCATGTTAATTGAAAAATAATAGATATTATGATGTCTTTTTCTCTTCCTTTAATTTAAACATTCCCTCTAGGAATCTAAACATATACTTTCTGTGCCTTGGAACTTGGGACCTTTCCTTCCTGCTAAGTTACAGGGTACATGGCTAAAATGAGAAACAACAAATGCAGTGTACATATATTCTTTAGACTGTCCTCAAGTTTACTATACTTAAAGCAGAAATAATTGCTGCAGAGATCTCCTATCCCTTTTGTACCGCACAATAGTTCCTGTCTGGTGATCAAGATTGCAGTGCCCCTATTATAAATAGCTATCACTATTTTTTTCAAAAAGAACAGATATTTGATGATCTGCCAAAAACATCTTTGTGAGTCTTAAAGACATTCATACTGTGAAAAATATTCATATAACAAAAGGTGTATGGACAAGTGGATAAGTAATTGGTTACATGTCTGGGACTGCCCACAGGGTTTTGTTTTGTATAAAAAGCAAAATATCTCACTCTGTTCTCCTGAACGATATTCCTAGTAGTGACAGTTGCAAAATGTAGTTTGCTTTTTTTTGAATACTTTGTATGAAGAAAGGCCATAAAGATACCAAGTTAAAGAAAGAAAAGGAAGGAAGGAAGGAAGGAAGGAAGGAAGGAAGGAAGGAAGGAAGGAAGGAAGGAAAATTAAAAAGAATACAAAACAAATTCAAAATTTTAGCAAAAACAAAAGGCAAAAAATTTTGTTTTAAAATATATATAAACTTTGTGTAACTTATTCCGTTGAATTCTCTTTTCCCTTTCTCAAACATATCAGGGATATAGTGACACTGGTGTGATGTGTTCAGATTATCATAGAAGTTTGCATAAATGCTTATATGTTTCCCAGGTAGTCTGTACAAAATTTTCCAAAGCAGGAGCAGACTGTGAAATGCACTTGGAGTTACTCCCACTAAATCTGAGGCCTTGCTGGTCACTCCATTATTAAAAATTCAGAAACACTCTGCTTTTCTACTTTGACGATTCAATTTTTTAAAAATGTATCATAATTCTTTTGGTTCACTTTACTTTGTGCTTTTTTTTTCCACAGTGTTTTGCTGAGTGTGACATTTTACTTTCATCATTTCTATAAACAACTCTGCAAAGTATAAAGTCAATAGAAAGTTTGCAACCAATTTTAATGACAAAGACAATTATTCTTAGAGATTCTCTAACTTAAATTACTTGTTGTTATATATTTGGGCTGCCAATAGTGCTCTCATTGACCATTTTTTCTAATGTTATAGTTATGATTATACAATTATTATTGAAATCTTATAGCACCTCACCATTAAGCTATGAGGTAGGAAGTATTATTCCAGTTTTGAAGTAAGAGAAGTGATGTTCAGATGCATAGTTGCTTGCTCAAAATAACATAAATACTAATCTCATTACCAAATTAAAGAGGTTTATTCACCCATGCACATCAAAACCTTATCAAATGAGAACAGTTTGCAGCCAAAAGTAAATATTTATTAATTAAAGAAATGGCACCATGCCCAGAGTCACTGATGAGCTCATCTTTACCCAACTCCCCAGTCGTCTCTAGGACCTGGGCTACATAGGGGGGGAAACCATTAATCATGGTAAAGTTAGGGTCCTGGTCTCTATTGATTGGTCTGTGCCAGGGTAGGGAGAAGCTGATCATTGCACGTGGTCCTGATATCAGCCATAGCTTCACGCTGTCTGGTTTCACAAGAGTATATAGTCAGTGGGTCCTTCTACTTCTAGCGGAGGCCTAGATGTTATCTCTAGTTTGACTGAAACTCTCTCTCTCTGTGGTCAACAGACCTAAGATTTGTTGATGCTGACCAGAATCTCATTGTCCTGAGGTCTTAATGATGAAGGGAGATCAGTCAGGGTGCTGACTGAGGCCAGTTTGAACCAAAAGGAAAGGAAAGAGAAATCATCCTAAGAGATGAAGTTTCTGCATAGTCCTATATAATAAATAGGTAATATGCAAATTGACCCTCACACCCTCACAAGATAGCTGCCTATGACCAGGCTGGCAGGGGGGTTAGTGAGGGATGACCAAATGATTGAACAAGCAGGCTGCATGGGGTGACCAGGCCAGCGGGGAGGTTGTGAGGGGCAACCAGGCCAGCAGGGGTGGGAAGTTAGGGGTGACCAGGCTGGCAGAGGGAGGCAGTTGGGAGCGACCAGGCCAGCAGGGGGGGCTGTAAGGGGTGACCAGGCTGATGGGGGGGGGGGCAGTTAGGAGCGACCAGGCAGGCAGGCAGGTGAGCGATTAAGAGCCAATGGTCCAGGATTATGAGCAGGATGTCCGACTACCAGTTTAGGCCCTATCCCAGGATTGGGCCTAAATCAGCAGTCGAACATCCCCCGAGTGGTCCTGGATTGGAGAGGGTGCAGGCTGGGCTGAGGGGACCCCTCCTCCTTGCACAAATTTTGTGCACCAGGCCTCTAGTTCTAATATAAAGAAAAATTCAAAGAAAGACTTATTTGCTTCCAAAGCTATCAACTTCTCATGAGGCTTGAATTAAAAAATATTGTAACATATTCCACACCCCAAATTTTTACACTAAGACCAGCAGACTCAGGTTCATGGACTGTAAAGAGTGTAGAAAGAGTAAAAATGATCTTTATCATTTTAAATAGTAAATGCCATTGAAGTTTTTTTCTTGTAAAATATGCAAAAACAAACAAAAGAAACAACAGTCTTGCCCCTTACATGGAAAATATAGTACCTGACTCTTTAAAAAGCTATTTTTTCCCCTCATCTAACATCTGCTTTTATGGGATTGACTTCAAATCAATGGATAATGGAAATCAAGCCCTATTCAAAATTAATCTAATCTACAGATACATGCTGAGTATCTATCCACTATGAACCTGAAATCTGCTAATGCCTCCTTTACAGAGATGGGAAGCCTAGAAGAGGAAGAGTATTCAGGAGAAACAATTAGTGAAAATATCTTGTATTAAATGTGTTAAGATGCATTGCTTGTAAAACTTCTGAGTAGAGATATCAAGGAAAAATGGGATATACAATACTGAAGTTGAAAGAAGCCTGAGCCAGAGATTAAAATTTGAAGGTAACGATCATATGAATGGTAATAGAGGTCAAGAGAATGAATAAAAGCTATTACAGAGGGGATACAGGGGAAAAAACTGGACACCTAAGACTGAATCCTGAAAGTCTCTTGTGTTTATGATAAGAGTAGAAAAAGTCAGTCAATGTGATGTAAAAAAATGAAGGAGATAATTGTATATAAATAATATACTAAATGCCATCTTTGTTCATATTCTTATATTTTTAAATTTTTATTTATTGATTTTTTTATGGAAGTAGGGGGTAGATAGATGTGAAAGAGGGAGAGAGAAACATCAATTTGTTTTTCCACTTATTTATACATTCATTGGTTGATTCTTGTACATGCATATGGGAACCACACCAGAGACGCCTAGTAGTCAAGGCCAATTAAAGCACAGAGCCCTTGTTGTCAATACACTGGATTGTCCAAGGCCACTCTGCGCCTAGGCTGAGATACCATACACAGCTGCAAGGCCACAGTGATCTCAGTGATCTCACTGTATGCTCTGCCCCTCTATAACCCAAATGATTGATGTCTCTGTTGGCAACTAGTCTTCTTTGTCTCTGGAGTAGTATACATGTTATTGACCAGCCAAAGGGAGATGGAGAGGAGCTCAGAGGGAGCTGAAAGCTGGTACTGCTACAAGGCTAAGAGCTCATAGAGAGTTCAGATACAGCTACCGTGTTAACAAGCCAGTGTGTTGGGCAGGGGAGACAGGAGAAGCTACTGAGCCAGAGCATTTAGGTACTGCTAAGATGTGAGGTGTGAGGCAGTGAGTTTAGGGGCAGTGTGCAGGCGCTCAGATAATAGCTGTGGGTTCAGAGACAACTACTACTGTATAGGAAAGATATGTATTTACCAGCCGGTGTATGGCTTGCCTGATGGCTATGTGGACACTGGCTTCTGTAATAAAGACAAATTCTTATATACCCACAACGTCTCATGGTTTCATCATCTAAGACCCAACACCTGTAACTAGTGAGCAGAAAATAAAGGAGGAACTTGGGCTAAGTTCCCAACTGTTAGTACGGTGGGCAGGCCTTGTTGGAAAGAATTTAGAGGATACATGGACTCAGAACAACTCAGAGCAGCTGGGCTGAGCAGTGCTCCTGCTGTGCCCTGACAGTGCCCTAATTCAGTATTGAAACTGAACTTTGATATATTGGGAAGATGTTTTAACCAACTGATCTACCTAGCCAGGGCACTTTGCTCACGTTCTTAATAAATTGCTGGGGTCCAACCCCAGCAGGTCCAGGAGTTCCCAAAGGTGTGGACAGAGTCGGCAAAGAAGGAATGACATGGAGACAGCATTCAGTTGATCAGCAGCCTAGCCAGGATCTCTAGCCAAGTTCTGGTTAGGATCTCCAGCCAAGTTCTGGTTAGGATCTCCAGTCAAATTCTGGTTTTTATTGTCTTGTTACATCTGTATTTATACCAGTTGATTTTAATCCTGTCAATTTCTATTGCAAAGGTTAGGGCGTTTCTTATCTCTATTTCAGGGAGTAAAGATTATGTAGCTTAAGGGTGATTGTTCGGAGTTAAAGTGATTAACTACCCACCTGGCATTTAGTTAAGGGGTTTTATTCCCTCCATAACTTCAGGGAAAAATCCTCACCTGGGGAAACAACCTTTCTCGGAGAGGTGACCTTGGTTAAAACACATAGCGCCAAGAAGGTGAGCAAACATATTAAGAACAGTATGCCATATATGCCAGGCCCCTTGAAACATATTCTTTGCAGATGTTTCTTCCCTGCAGCAACTGTGTCAAGCAGCAAGGATGGACTGGCTTCTGGCAATAAATCTACATAAAGAGGTTGAGTTTAATGTTTTATATTTAATTTTGACATTATAATGTTAATTCATAAATTCAAAATAAAATGTTTCCAATATTTTAGTCATATCCTCACATGTTCATTATATGGAAATCTTTCAGCAGAATTAAATTACATAGAAGTTAGAAAGTGACTTTGATGTAAGCATTTTCAGTAATCACTATTATCACATGAGGGTAAATATGACTGCACAGATAAATATGTGGCAGCTATTATTTAAATATATTGTGGTAAATCTGCTTTATATAATGAAGTAATTATCAGTAAAAGCTACTAGACTTCATAATCACCACAGTTTCAAAAGAATTACCACATAATAGCTGGGCAATTTCAATTACAGGTAGCATTAGACATTATGTAACATCATTGTATCTAGGATACAAGGTGGCATTCCCCCCAACCCCTGCCCCTTCTTAGGCATTCAGTACAGTTAGTGAGATAAATAAAAACACCTGCCTGGAACCTTTTATTCATTTGCATTTCAGCAGCTTCTTTTGTGGTTTGAAATTTTGTTTAACAAAAGAGAGTGGAGAGACAAGTGTGCAAAAAGTATAAAGTGAAAAGCAGCTGAACAGAGAGAAACAGTAAATATCTTAATGAACAGCAAAAGTAGGAAAGAAAACAATAGGAAGAGTAATTTATTTTAAATGTTGTTAAGATATTTTATTTTTTAAAAGTGGTATATCTGATAATTATTTTAAAATTATGTCATAGAAATTTAAAAATCAGGTTCACTCCAAAGTTTTGCATTTGTTTCTTTTATTAGAGTTAATGAAGTAATATCTTTTTTTAAATCTAAAACTAATTGCACATAATAATTATGTAATCTTACTTGGGCCTGGATAAGAACATCATAAAACTACTGTAGAGATCATTTTAAGAGAATAATTAAATATTCTACCATGTTCAAGTTACTGCATTCATCTATTCCATTTATAAATCTTTCTTCTTCTTAAATTATTTCACTTATGCCAATTTTTATACCATATCTTTATAGATTAATTAGAGAGAGTAACTGACAGACCACTTCAGTTCATTAATATAGTCATAGAATGATGTTTTCTTGTTTAAACTTGATTCTTACATAATTTTACTATATTTTTATAAAGCTGCATACTAATGGAGATTTTTTTTTTTTCCAAAATCAAAGAGTCTTTATTTGAACTAGTTCGGCTCCCCAACCACACTCACCAACACAATGGCAAGCCAAGTGGCAGAGAGAGAGAACTCTGTGTGGAGAGAGGTTTTATAGGGGGTTGGAGTAAGGGGAGGAGAAAGGACTGTGGGCCCTGCCAATTAAGGAGATGTAAATTAAAACATTTCTATGGTATTTGATTTGTATAAATTAAAAGAGAGAAAAATGTCCAGCTGGTGTGGTTCAGTAGTTGAACCTCAACCCATGCAACAAGAGTTCGCTGGATATGATTTGCTATAATTTTGTTGAGGATTTTAGCATCCATGTTCATCAGGGATGTTGGCCTTTAATTCTCTTTCCTTGTATTGTCCTTATCTGGTTTTGAGATTAGCATAATGCTGGCTTCATAGAAAGAACTTGGAAGTGGGCTTTCCTCTTGAATTTATTTGAGTAGTCTGAGGAGGATAGTTTTAGTTCATCTTTGAATGTTTGGTAAAACTCCCCTACGAAGTCATCAGTACCAGGGCTTTTGTTTGCTGGAAATTTTTTATTACTGCTTCAATTTCCTTGTAGTTATCAGCCTATTCAGGTTTTCTGATTCTTCCTGATTGAATTTTGGAAGATTGTATTTTTCTAGGAATACGTCCATTTCATCTAGGTTGTCCAGTTTTTTGCAGTAGAGTTGTTTGTAGTGTTTTCTTTTTGTTTGTTTTTTTTGTTTTGTTTTGTTTTGTTCTTTAACAATCCTTTGTATGTCAGTGGGGTCAGCTGTTATTTCACCTCTTTCATTTCTGATCTTGTTTATTTGGGTCCTCTCTCTTTGTTTCTTGATGAGCCTGGCTAGAGGTTCATCAATCTTGTTAATCCTTTCAAAGAATCAGCTCTTGGTTTTATTGATCTTTTATATATATATATTTGGTCTCTATGTCATTTATTTCCATTCTAATCTTTATTATTTCCTTCCTTCTGCTTACTTTGGGCTGTTCTTGTTGCTCTCTTTCTGATTCTTTGTGTTGTAGGGTTAAATAATTTAGTAGAAGTTTTTCTTGTTTTTTGAGGTAGACTTGTAGAGCTATGAACTTCCCTCTCAGGACTGTTTTCACTATGTTTCATAGATTTTGGATTGTTGAATTTTCATTGTCATTGGTTTCCAGGATATTTTTTATTTCTTCTTTGATCTCTTTGGTAACCCAATCATTGTTTAATAGCATGCTATTTAGCCTCCAAGCGTTTGATTTTTTTTTTCATTGTTATTATTGTAGTTGATTTCTAATTTTATGCCATCATGGTCTGAGAAGATGTTTACTATGATTTCTCTCTTCTTGAATTTGAAGAGACTTAGCCTAATATGTGATCTGTCTTTGAAAATGTCCCATGTGCACTTGAATAGAATGTATATTCTATTGCTTTTGGGTGAAATGTTTTGAAGATTTCAATTAGTTTCATATGATCTAGTGAGTGGTTTAGGAATGCTGTTTCTTTATTGATTTTTTTCTAGAAGACTTATCCAGTGATGTCCATGGAGTATTAAAGTCCCCTATTATTATTGTATTGCTGTCTATCTCTCCCTTGATATCTTCCAGAAGGCTTTTTTTTTTTTTTAATGTATTAGGGTGATCCTGTATTGGGTGCATATATGTTTACCATAGTTATATGCTCTTATTGTATCAATCCCTTTAGTATTATAAAGTGGCCTTCATTATCTCTTCTAATGGCCATCACTTTGAGGTCTGTTTTGTCGGATATAAGTATTGCTACACTACCTTTTTTTATTTCCATTTGCCTCAAAATATTTTTTTCATTCCTTCATTTTTAATCTGTGTGCGTCTTTTTTCTGAGGTGGGTCTCTTGTAGACAGCAGATATATGGGTCATGTTTTCTATCCATTCAGCTACCCTATGTCTTTTGATTGGAGTATTTAATCCATTTATATTTAAAGTTATTATTGATAGGTACTTGTTTATAGTCATTTTTATTCTTTATGTCTGTTTCCTTCTTCCCTTTCTATTTCTTCTTTTTACAGTAGTCCCTTTGCATTTCTTGCATTGCTGGCTTGGTGGTAATAAACTCCCTTACCTTTCTTCTTTCTGTGAAGCTTCTTATTTCCCCTTCAATTTTTTATTGATAGTCTTGCTGGATAGAGTATTCTTGGATTCAGTCCCTTGCTTTGCATCACTTTGTATACTTCATTCTATTCCCTTTTGGCCTGATGTGTTTCTGTTGAGAAATCATTTGATAGTCTCATGGGAGATCCCTTCTAGGTAACTTTCTATTTCTCTCTTGAAGCCCTTAAGATTCTTTCTTTGTCGTTAACATTTGCCCTTGTAATTAGGGCATGTCTTGGTGTGGGTCTTTTCAGGTTCATCTTGTTTGGGACTCTGTGATTGTGTGACTTTTTTCTTCCCCAAATCAGAAAATTTTCTGTCATTATTTTTTCAAATAGATTTTCTATTTCTTACTCCTCTTCTTGACATTCTGGCACCCATATTTTGTAGATGTTGCTTTATTTCATGTTTTCCCAAAGCTCCCTTAAACTCTCTTCTTTCTTTTTAATTTTTCTTTTTTCCCAATTGCTGTTCAGATTGGGTTGTTTTTGGTTTTTTTTTTCTACCCTGTCTTCTAACTGGCTGATTTCCATTGTGTTTTTTAGCACTGCTATATCATTTTTCATTTCCTTTTAATTCTTGCATATGTTGTTGATTTTCTCATCCAGGCCATTTAGGGACTTTATGACCCTTATGCTGAATTATTTCTTTGACATATTGCTTACCTCCATTACATTTAGTGCCTTTTCTGGCAATTCCTCCTTTTCTTTCCTTTGGGGGTTGTTGCTTTTGCTGTCTCTTTCTGGCCCTTGGGCACCCTGCTTGGAGTTTGAGAAGTTGAAGACCCTATTGGGCCAATTGTCTGAAAATCATTAGCCCAGAGGCTGGGTCTGCCTTGAGTCTCATGCCTTATTGTCTCTGCTCTGAATTGTATCCTCTTCTCCCGCAGATCTGGTCCCTCAGTTGTCTGCTTTACATGCTCAGGGTATTGGGATTGCATGCCCAGTTCCTCTGGTGTGCTACTCCCTGTGAGGACCTAGAGCCCTCTGGCATGCGATTTGCTGTGCGATCCTGGCATCCATAGCAGGGTGGTGTCTGTCCTAGGTCCCTCTGGCAGCCCACTTTCAGCACATTTCTGTGGCCCCTGGCTGGGCACACTGGTTTGCTGCGGGTCACCCTGGTAGTGCTCTCCTGTGGTGCGGAAAGGGGTGCATGCTCGGTTGCTCCAGGTAGCCCCTAGAGGTCTGTCCCAGCAGCCATGGTGGAGCAGGTCTTGGTTGCTCTGGGTCACACAGTCAGGTCTCTCCTGTGGCTTGGAGTGGAGTGCACGCTGGGTTACTCCAGGTCACCCTGGCAGCAAGTTCCTGGTATGGGGTGGAGCAGGCAGTGGTTGCTCTGGGTCATCCAGTCCTTGCTTTCTGTGGCCTGGAGTGAGGTGCATGCTGGGTTGCTGCAGGCATTCCTGGAAGGATTTTCCTGGGGGCTGGGGTGGAGTGTGTGCTGGTTGCTCTGGATGACAGACAGAGCTCTCCTGTGGCCCTTAGTGAGGCGTGCACTGGATTTATCTGGGTCTCCCCTCCTGAGCCCCAGTTGGAGTGAGAAAAGGTTGCTCTGGGTCACACAGTCCACATTTTCCTATGGCCTACAGTGGAGGGTGAACTGGGCTCCTCCGGATCACCCTGGCAGCACATTCCAGGGCTCAGGGTGGAGTGGCCACTGGAGGCTCTGGGTCAGGCCAGCAGCATGGTTTTAGGGCCCAGGGTGGGGATGGGGCACAGAGTTCCCCTGGTTTGTACTCACTGCAGAGTCATGGAGCCAGATCCTGAGATCCTGGGTCCCAAAGGGCTGGTGAGGAGTACTGGTGCAGAACATAACTCTGGAGAATGCTCCCTGCAGATGTCTGGGAGCCTGCCAGGAGGTACTGCGTCACTTACTGCCTGGGCACACTGGTGGTTCCATGTGGGTTATGGTTGGCAATTGGCGTTCTCTAGGTGTCCTCAGCCCTTCCTTATTGAAAATTGTCTCCTCAGAGGTGTCTAATTTGTTTATTTAGGGTGGATGCTCTCTGATTTACTTGTTTTTCTGGTCTAGCCCGAGGAGTAGGCACAGGACACTTCTGCCTATTCAGCAGCCATTTTCTCCTCTGTTTCTTTCTTTCTTTTTTTTTTAAATATCTATGTTTATGTGTCATTTCTCAGTAATGATATGATTAGCTAATTTGAATGTCATAATTATTTTTATCTGACAATGCCATATTTTACTCTGAAATACCTAGAATGTTTTAAAAATAAATAATGATTAATATTTCATACCATTTTAACACGGCATTTATTATGGTAAGGTTTAATTTAAATAAAAGACATTGAATAATTTCAAAATTTTTATCACAACACAAACATAAATAGTACTTGGACTAAAAATAAAGTTTTTCAGCTACACATAAATGATTTTAGAACTCTGACATTTTTTCTTGTGTAAACACTTTACAAATCCTTGACTTGTTCCTATAGATTGTTCTGTAGCAATTGTTCTTTAGTGACAGTTCTTTCAGTAGGCTTCTGAGCTCCCACAACTTTGATTGCATGTCAAGAATTTCAATCAGGAAATAAGTTTTTTTTCAAAAAGATGTTCCTGATTCCAAGACAATAAAATCCATCAGCAATCACTTCCATGATGACTGATAGAATTGATTGTAAAATTGTCCATTAATACCATCATGGTACTCATCAGAAATAGAATATAAAATCAAGTCAGCATCTGTTGTAGTAGGAATTCCAGTGGTTTTTGTTTGTTTGTTTTATTTTTTTAGTTATCATTCCCATATTTATATGAAATAGTGTCATTTTCTCATCATTCTGTATTTTCTAATATTTGTATATTTGAGCAATAACTGACACATTTTTTCCTAATTATATCTCATGCTGGATATGTAAAAATGTTTTACATATGGTGCTAAAATAATTATATATATATGTAATTATATATACAATTATATATATGTATATATGTTATGTCTTCTGTATATGTTTATCATATACACACTTAGGAGGATGTAAAAATTTTCAAAATAAAATCTGAAATTTTTGTTGTTTAGTCAGTAATACTGGCATTTAATATGGTTTTATTGTTATATAATAAAATGAGTGAAGCTAAATTTTTAAGTAGCAATTTTTTTAAATTTCCCAACATTATCCTAGTTGGTTAACTAATTGATGTGACTTAAATTATATACCTCCTCTGAAGTTTTAAATTCATTCTAAGTTAGAGAGAATTATGGCCTAAACTTGACATTTTTGCATTCCACTTTGAGGACAAAGCATTTTTCTTTCTTCCTTCCTTTTTTTACTCTAAGCTTTTCTCAGTGTACAATTCTTCTCTAATCATTTTGTTTTTGTAGGAAAGTAGTTTTTTACCTCCAAGGTAGTAATCAAAACACATTCACTTTCAGTTCTTTCTACCTTTTGAAGCAGGCCTTGATGCCAATGATTTTTTTTCCCTTGTGAGTCAACATATTTCAATATGAGAAGCATGTCTGGGCACTGTTCACAAGAATTATAATTATGAAGATTAATTTTTCATAGGAGATGCATAAAATCAGACTCATATATTTGTCCTTTATAGTGCCTTTGTGGATAAAGTTTAAATATAGCTAATTATACAGTTTCACAGTACATAACAACTAAGTTTTAAATATGACATTGCTTGAGTCAATTTAAGTAATGTGATCTGTAAGTCATAATTGAAGTCCCATAATTTAGCGTAAGACTTTTTAAACATTATGTAATGTAATACCTCATTAAACTAAAAAAATCTTAAACTACTCAGGTGCCATCTATCACACCCAAGAAGATCCAAAGTTAACGCACAGACTGGCAGCTAATGTCAAATTGAGATGTTCATTTATGTATTTTGTGCCTTGTGTCTCTCACGAAAAGGAACAAGACTAATGTCAATGTGAGGATCTTCACTGCCCGAGGCAATAAAGAAAAATGTCTCCTCCTTCTAGCAAGTAATTACTCACATAATAAACAGTCACAAACGCTATATTTTTCTAATATTTTGCTGCCCCTGGCTACCAGTTGTTCTACCTATATGGCACAGCCAATCATAACTATTGTGCAAATACAGTTTCAGTGGCTTAATGTAATAATAATAATAGATACAATATATTCTGACTCATAGTTTTGAAAAATTGCCAAGTACAGGAAAACACTCTCCTTATTTGAATTATGACTTTATAGACTATTAACAAAGCCTTTATAAGGGAAATGGAGTGTAGCATCCAAAGTGGTAGTTTGAAGTAAAATATAATCTGCTTTCAGACATTTCTGAGAGTTTGGGTATTAATAAAGAGATCATATATAAGCTATTTCTTTGTTAACTAAAATAATGATTTACTCATATTTGAGTATTTATACGTATTCCCTCTGTCAAAATAATAGTATTTTTTAATCTTAAGAAAAAGAGACAAGTAGTAATACATGAAAATTATCTGTGAAAGAAAAACTATTTGAAAATTATTATGTGTATTGATATAAAACATTTTATGTTATTTTACTAATGTGCTATATTTATCTTGGTTCTCATAAATTATAAGTGCTTTCAAGTTATTTTATGTCACTTTATTACCTAAATTCTATAAAATATGCAGTAGTAAGTGATGATGATGATATTATTGATAATTGTGTTTATATTGCTAATAGGTTCTTAAGTTTAGATATGGAACAAGGTACTGGAATATTAGCCAAGCTACTCAAGTGATAATGAGCCTTCTTGTACTTGAAAAAAGTGTGTTTTATTGAGGGGAAAATGTAATAAAAATTAAGGTAGCACTGTAATAATGAGTATTTCAGATATAATCTATAGCCAGAAACTTGCAAAGTAGTAAGAATACAAAAAAAAAAAAATCAACTGTTCTTTCATTAATTTCAATAGGTCACATTTATTGCTTTAAATATAATTAACTGGGACCTAAAAAGTTTTACATATTTCATGAAAGTAAAATTATTATCTTGAAAGAGATGAGGATGGAGTGCTAGGCTATGGCAGGGTCTGTTCCCACAGAAGATAGATGCCCAGAACCCAGACTGAGCTCCACAGCCCAGAGCACCAGAGTCAAGACCAGTAGCTCCATAACACCCAGCTGTGAAAGGAGGCAGGGCTGCTGGTCGCTGTGGACCTGGAGCAGGTAGAATGGATCCTGTTGGAGAGAAAGCTGTAGTTCCTTCCTTCCTTCCTTTCTTCCTTCCTTCCTTCCTTCCTTCCTTCCTTCCTTCCTCCCTCCCTCCCTCCCTCCCTCCCTCCCTCCCTCCCTCCCTCCTCCTTCCTTCCTTCCTTCCTTCCTTCCTCCCTCCCTCCCTCCCTCCCTCCCTCCCTCCTTCCTTCCTTCCTTCCTTCCTTCCTTCCTCTCCTTCCTTCCTTCCTTCCTTCCTACCTTCCTTCCTTCCTTCCTTCCCTTCCTCTCCTTCCTCTCCTTCCTTCCTTCCTTCCTTCCTTCCTTCCTTCCTTCCTTCCTTCCTTCCTTCCTTCCTTCCTTCCTTCCTTTCTCTCTCTCTCTCCCTTTCTTTCTTTCTTTCTTTCTTTCTTTCTTTCTTTCTTTCTTTCTTTCTTTCTTTCTTTCTTTCTTCTTTCTTTTTCTTTCTTTCTTTTATTTCTAAACCCAGAGTGAAGTTTTCATTTGCAACTAGTCACCCAAGGCTTTGGTGCAGGGAGGGAGATGTGGGCTCGGTGCCTAAGTGCCGGAAGCTGGTCCATCCTTGCTGCTTGACACAGTCACTGCAGGGAAGAAACATCTGCACAGCATGTTTCAAGGGACCTGGTATATATGGCATACTGTTCTTAATATGTTTGCTCCCCTTCTTAGAGCTATGTGTTTTAACCAAGGTCACCTCTCCGAGAAAGGTTGTTTCCCCAGGTGAGGATTTTTCCCTGAAGTTAGGGAGGGAATAAAACACCTTAACTAAATGCCAGGTGGGTAGTTAATCACTTTAACTCCGAACAATCACCCTTAAGCTACATAATCTTTACTCCCTGAAATAGAGATAAGAAACGCCCTAACCTTTGCAATAGAAATTGACAGGATTAAAATCAACTGGTATAAATACAGATGTAACAAGACAATAAAACACAGAACTTGGCTGGAGATCCTGGCTAGAGATCCTGGCTAGGCTGCTGATCAACTGAATGCTGTCTCCATGTCATTCCTTCTTCACCGACTTTGTCCACACCTTTGGAACCCCTGGACCTGCTGGGGTTGGACCCCAACACCTAAGGAGAGGCTAGGGTAGGAAACATTATGGGGAAACTTGGTAAAAGAGCAACCAGGAGCATTTGGATATAGGCCCCAAAACTAAAACAGTTATTTTTCCCAAGAGGAGCTAGCCACTCCCAACAGCCAGAGGGCAGGTAAAGAAAGAAAGAAACAAACAACCCAACCTAGGTGATACAGCTTGCCACCCTCAGGAGCCCTGCTTGCTACACCATTCATTTTGAACTTTGCAGAAGAAATGGAAAAGGTTAGCTAGCTAGCTTAATTAGGCAGGTTTAGGAAGTTTTAAGAGTGAAAATGGCACATGGGAAGGAATACATAATGGATACTTGAAGATGCCAGGGTGTTTATCTTGTACAGAGGATAGAGAAATGCCACAGGCAAAAAGAAATATATCTGGCCTAAGCAATTAAGACAGCCATAAACCAAGGACAGACAGAGGTATCTCTGACTTGAGCAATTAAAGTGACCATAAGTTAGGCCAAAAGTAGCCCTGACTCAAGTATCTGAGAGGTCTATAAGATAAGGCTTTCTCTGACAGCACAACTGGGAGAGCTATAAGATAAATCAAAAGTGACTCCAACTAACAAGATAAGGGGGAGAGAAAATGGGGATTGCCACTTGGGTTTGAGCTCTGAAGCTACTGAAGCAGGAATTTGGGGGGAGCATAGGCAGGTTTAGGGATTTTTTTAGAATCAGGGTCCATGGGAAAGCGCTGGGCTGCAGATTAGGAGAAGGTACATTTCCATAACACAAGGAAGCCAGGTGCAGTTACATCTCCATAAGACAAAGGAGCAGCAACAGTTGCATTTACATAAGACAAGGGAACTGGAAGTAGTCAGGAAAGGTCTATATTTACAAAATAAAGAGAAGGAAGCCCTTCATTCAGATGGAAAAGAAGAAAGCCCAGATGAATGGAGGGACTATGAGGAAGGAGGGCCTTAGGAATCACTATAGTAACCAATTCAAAGGGGAATATTGACCAATCAGAGGGGATATCAAGACACAGGAATTGCAGCCTTTATAAGCCATAGGGAAAGGAACCCAGTGGAACCCTTCCCTCCTCCCTACTTGGGAGTCAGTTCTGGGGACTTTTTTCCTCTTCCCACGTGGGAGTCTGTACTTGTTCTTCAATAAATCTCCACCTTTGCTATACCATTTTCTGTCTGTGGATTCATTCTTTGATTCCGGTGGACAAAGAATCTGGGTTCCAGTCCAAAAATTTGTTATCACTACTATAGTGACCAATCAGAGGGGAAATCAGGTCACAAGAACTGCAGCCTTTATAAACATTAGGAAAGAGGGACTATAGTGGGTCTCCCCCTCCCCAGGTAGGAGTCTGCATATATCCTAATAAATTTCCACTTTTTCATATACCACCTTTTGTCTGTGGCTTCATTCTCTGAATCCATCTGGACAAAAACCTGGGGAAAGCAACCACTCTGCTCCATAAAACAACCCAAAATCAAAACAAAAGCAGAGACCAAGCTTACAGGTTTGAACAGTCTCAAGGAGCCCTCAGTGTTGGGATTAGGGAGAGGCCGTCCATTCCAATATCCTGGGAACCAGACTGATATTTCCCCACATGGGAGAACTGATAAAAACCCCAGGTTTCCAGCCTACCCCAATGGATTCCACACAAAGATCTCTGTCCAGCCAAGGGCAGAGTAATATTTTGGTCCACTTCCAGAGGAGCAGCTCTGGGACAGGGAAATACACCCAACATATTCCTTGAAAGCTAGACAGCACCTTCTCAGCCTAAAACCCTTTCAAAAACAGACTGTTGAGTGGTTAAGATTGATAGCTGACTAGCAGGCAAAGGTGGACAAAAACGGGCAGAGGTAGAGTCAGAGCCCGGGAAGTTTGCTGACCCAACCCTGGGTCTCTACTTCTAACAAACCTAATTTAAAGGGCACATTGTCTCCTCCTGCTTGCAGCCAAGGCCTATGGAGACAGACACAATCCATGGATCAGTGGATAGCTTGCAGCTTCAAGCAGGTTTCTGAAAGCCAAAAGACAGTGAAGTATGGTACCTATTTGCTTTGTTTCACAATGGACAGGTTATTTTAATTTTCTGAATTATATAAATCATCCCATTCAATTGAATGCCTTATTGATTGTAACGTGACTATCCCATTGATTGTGATCTTACTGGTTATAGAAGCACATTCTTCTGTACCTGGGAACCAGGACAGCACAATTATCCCAAGACCTGAGGGTTCCAGATAAGTGTTTCAGTGACTCAGTGGTCCTGAGACCAGAACAGCACAATTACTCTAAATTGTCCTGACAACTCAGTGGTCGGGAGACCTGAGGGCTCTAGATAATGTGTTTCTATGAACTCAGTGATCCGGAGACCCAAAACTGTAATTTAGATAACATGCCTAAGTTTAACCCAGGTTACCCAAGGGCTCTAGATAATGTATTTCTGTCAATTCAGTGACCCTGAGACCCGAAACTGTAATTAACATGCTTAATTCTGCTTCTGTAAACTGCTTTTTTGCGAACCAGTTTCCTCATTCCAAACCCTGGGATGTAATCAATACCTTTGTGATTTTTGCCTATATAAGTCTGGTTTTGCTACCATCTTAGGGCTATGAGATTTGGAAATGGCCCCTCATAGTCCTGGATTGCAATAAATGTGACTCTTTAATTCAACTTCTTGAGGCATCCTTCTGTGATTCGCGGAGTACATTATAACAACAGTACTAAGTACATAACAGGAAGCAGACAGAACAGAAGAGTGGGATCCAAAGCAAGCTCCCATGGGGCATTTAACTCAGCTGAAATGAATACCTCTTCACGTTTTTTATTTTTTACCTTTTTCTCCCTTATAATTTTTTATTTCTTTTTTCTTCTCTTTTGTTATTTGTATTTAGTTTTTTCTGTTTCCTTGGTTTTCCCCTTCTACATTATCTTCTTTATCTATCTCTATTTTATTGATTTGTTATTATTCTAGTCTCTGTTGTTTCGTTCCTATATCTAATTTTCCTCTTCCATTATCCAACTCTTTTTTTCTTTCTCCTTTTCACTACTCAATATTTTAATCTCTTTTCTTTTTCTGCTGCTTTCTCATCATTTTTCTTTTTTTTAAATTTTAGGTCTACCTGCTTTCTCTTCTGTTTTCTTTTTCAATTTTTTTTCTCATCTTTTAATTTCTTTTCTTGCTCCTTTATTTGAAACCATTTTCCTTCCCCTATTCCTCTAGTTATTTCTCTTTTATTTTTTTTTTTATTTCAGTCCTGCATCTATTTACTCTGGCCCCCTTTTCTTGTTGTTTTTTGTTTTGTTTTTGTTATTTTTGTTTTCTCTTAGTATATATTTTATTTTTCTATCATGTTGCTCATTTTTCTATTGCCTAATTTTTCTTTTCTGATAATTGCTTTTGTTGGTGCGGTAGGGGTATTGTGTACATTTTTGTTTTGTTTCTTCTGTTTTATGTTTTGTTTTGTTGTATTTTATTCTGTTCAGTCAGAACCTCCATAACAGCTCACATGATAGTAGTCAGACAGCCTGAGAGGAGAATCCATCCACAAATGGGACTATAACATTCAAGACTCAACTGCAACAGGAGAATCCAAATAACTCAAGTAAGGGGTTTTCTTAGAGCACACAGCTCAGGAGATCCAAGAGACTGCACCAAAGGGTCCTGTGAAACACCTACTACCTAAGATCACTCCACAAAATCTGGGAGGAATAGCAGTTTGATCTAATACATAAATCAAATACAAAGGGGCAGAAAAAATGGGGAGACAAGAAACAACCCCCAAATGAAAGAAAACTAAGGATCTCCAGAAAAGGCACTAAATGAAATGGAGGCAAGAAACTTATCAGATAAAGAATTCAGAGTAATGGTAATAAGGGTGTTCAAACAATTCAGTGATAACTACAAGCAACTTAATGAGAATTATAAGGAAATTAATGAAAATATTAAGGGACTTAGTGAGAGCTACATCAACATGAAAAGTTGAAAGAATAAATAAGTATCAAGTGGAAATGAGAAACAAAAAAAAAATGGAAATAAAGGGCACCATGGAACATTTCAACAGTAGATTAGAAGGTGAGGACCAAATCAGTGAATTAGAATACAAGTTAGAAATAAATATCCATTCATAGCTGTGAATTGAAAAACAAATTTAAAAGCATGAGGAGAGCCCTAGTTGGTTTGGCTCAGCAGATAGAGCGTTGGCTTGCAGACTCAAGGGTCCCGGGTTCGATTCTGGTCAAGGGCATGTACCTTGGTTGCGGGCACATCCCCAGTTGGGGGTGTGCAGGAGGCAGCTGATTGGTGTTTCTCTCTCATCAATGTTTCTGACTCTCTGTCCCTCTCCCTTCCTCTCTGTAAAAAATCAATAAAATATATTTAAAAAAGAAAGAGATTTAGGTAGCTGAATAGAAAAGAAAACATGACCCATAAAAATGCTGTCCATAAGATACCCACCTCAGAACAAAAGACTCATACAGACTGAAAGTGAAGGAATAAAATAAAAATTAAAGGCAAATGAAAATAAAAAGAAAGCTGGGGTTTCAGTACTCATATCTGACAAAATAAACTTAAAAGTGAAGGCCATAGCAAGAGATAATGAAGGAGACTTCATAATACTAAAGGGATCAATAAACAAAAGGCTATTACTCTCATAAACATATATGCACCCAATAGATGAGCATACAAATAAAATAAAAAAATAAAACTTTTGGGGGATACCAAGGGAGAGATTCACATAGAGTCATAGTAGGGAACTTTAACACTCCACTGACATCACTGGGTAGACCTTATAAACAAAAAACTCAACAAGGAATCAGCGATCCTCAACGACACTCTAGAGCAGATGGAATTAATCAACAAATTCAGAATATTTCACGACAGAGCCACAGAATATATATTCTTCTCAAGTGAACATGGAGCATTTTCAAAGATAGACAACATATTTGGACATAAATTAAGTCTCTACAAGTTCAGTAAGGTTGAAATCATATCAAGCATCATGTCAGATCACCATGGCATGAAATTAGAAATGAACTACAGTAAAAACATTGAAAAACATTCAAACACATGGAGGCTAAATAGCATGCTATTAAGCAATGAATGGATTACTAAAGAGATCAAAGAAGAAATAAAAAGCACCCTAGTAACAAAAGGCAATGAAAACACAGCAAACCAAAATCTATGGGACACAGTGAAACAATCATGAGAGAGAAGTTCATAGCTTTACAGGCCTACCTCAAAAAAAAAAAATAAATAAATAAAATAAAATAAAGAAAGAAAGAAAGAAAAGAAAAAAAAAGTTTAATAAGTTATCTAACCCAACAACTTAAAGAATTAAAAAGAGAACAACAAGAAAGCCACAGAACAAGTAGAAGGGAGGAAATGATAAAAATCAGAGTGGAAATAAATAACATAGATACTAAAAAGAAAATACAAAAGTTTAAAAAACCAAGAGCTGGTTCTTTGAAAAGATAAACAAAATTGATGAACCTCTAAACAGACTCATGAAGACAGAGAGGACCCAAATAAACAAAATCAGAAACAAAAGTAATAAGTGATACCACAAAAATACAAATGATCATAAAATATATTATGAATAACTATTCCAACAAATTGTACAACTTGGATGAAATTCACCTATTTCTAGAAAAATAAAATCTTCCAAAACTCAATCCAGAAGAATCAGAAAGCCTGAATAGGTTGATAACTACTGATGAAATTGAAGCAATAATAAAAAAATCTTCCAGCAAACAAAAGCCATGCACTGAATGGCCTTATAGGGGAGTTTTTCCAAACATTCAAAGAATAACTAATACCATTCTTTCTCAAAGTATTTCAAAAAATTCAAGAGGAAGGAACACTTCCAAGCTCTTTCTATGAGGCCAGCACTATCATTATTCTAAAACCAAATAAAGATACTGCCAAAAAAGAAAAGAGAATTATAGATAAATACTCCTAATGAACACAGATTCAAAAATCCTCCACAAAATATTAGCAAATTGGATATATTGGTACATTAAAAAGACCACATACCATGACTAAGTGGGATTTATTCCAGGGATGCAAGGGTGGTATAATATTCACAAATCAATAAATGTGATACATCACATAATCAACTTGAAAGAGAAAAATCACATTATCATATAAATTATTCAAAAGAAACATTTGAGCCTTCTTTTAAATAAAAACTCTCAGCAAAGTGGGAAAATACGGACAATACCTCAACATAATAGAAATCGTATATGACAAACCTAGAGCCAACATCATACTTAATGGGCAAAAACTAAAACCATTTCTCCTAAGATCAGGAACAAGGTAGGGATGCCCACTTTCATCACTTTGTTCAACATAGTACTGGAAGTCTTATCATAGTGATCAGATAAGAAAAAAAAATAAAAAGCATCCAAATTGGAAAGGAGGAAGTAAGTCTGTCATTATTTGAAGATGACTTGTTATTGTATATAGAAAACCTTAGGGCTCCACTAAAAATCTACTAGGTTTTTTAAAATATATTTTTATTGATTTCAGAGAAGGAGGAGGAGAGAGAAATAGAAACATCAATGATGAGAGAGAATCATTTATCAGATGATACAGAATCCTGCTCACCCCACACTGAGGATTGAGCCTGCAAGGAGGGCATGTGCCCTGACCAGGTATTGAACCCTGACTTCCTGGAGCATAGTTTTATGCTCAACCACTGAGCAACATCAGATGGGCAAAACTATTAGATTTAATAAATTAATTTGGCAAAGTAGCAATATATAAAATTAACACCCAGAAATTGATAGCATTTTTATTCACCAATCATGAATTCTTCAAAAGAGAAACTAAATAAACAATCCCATTTACCATTGCAACAAAAAAATTGAGATAATTAGAAATAAAATTAACCAATGAGGTAAAAATTTGTACTTGGGAAAACTACAGGATATTGAAAAAAGAGATAGAGGAAGATATAAACAAGTGGAAGAATATACCATGCTCATGGATTGGTAGAATCAACATCATAAAAATGGCCATACTACCCAAAGTAATCTATAGAATTCAAGTTGCATTAAATACCAATGGCATTTTTCACAGATCTAGAAACAATACTCCAAAATTTTATATGCAACCAAAAGTGATCACAAACAACCACAACAATTGAGAAAGAAGAACAAAATTGGAGGAATCACAATACCAGATATCAAATTATACTACAAAGCCACCCAAAGCAGCCTGGTACTGGCATAAAAACAGGCATATACGTCAATGGAACAGAACAGAGACCCCAGAAATGGACCCAAGCCATTATGCTCAATTAATATTTGACAAAAGAGGCAAGAGCATGCAAGGGAGTCAAGACAAGTTCTTCAATAAATGATGCTGGGAAAATTGGACAGACACATGCAAAAAAAATGAAACTAGACCACCAACTTACACCATAAACAAGAAAAAACTTAAGATGGATAAAAGACATAAATGTAAATCCTGAAACCATAAAAATCCTAAAAGAAACCATAGACTGAAAAATCTCAGACATCTCTCACAGCAATATGTTTGCAGGTACATCTCCTAGAACAAGGGAAACTAAGGACAAAAACAAATGGGATTATAACAAAATAAAATCTTCCACACAGCAGAAAGAAATACATCATCAAAATGAAAAGGGAGCCCAATGTATAGAACATATTTGGCAATGATATATCTGATAAAGGGTTAATATCAAGCTATATTAGGAACTCATACAATTTAACAAAAGGAATTAATCCAATTTAAAAATGGGCAAAGGATCTAAATACAAACTTCTCCAAAGTGGACATACAGAAGACCAAGATACGTGAAAAAAATAGTCACTAATCATTTGAGAGATGCAAATCAAAATGACAATGAGGTGTCACCTCACTTCTGGCAGATTGTCTACCATTAGCAAATCAACAAATGATAAGTGTTGGCAAGGATGTGGAGAAAAGGGAACCCTAGTACACTGCTGGTGGGAATGCAGACTGGTGCAGCCACTATGGAAAACAGTATGGAGTTTCCTCAAAAAATTAAAAATGGAACTCCCATTTGACCTAGTAATCCCACTTCTAGGAATATATCCTAAGAATTCTGAAACACCAATCAGAAAAAAATATGTGCACCCCTATGTTCAATTTATAATATCTAAGATCTGGAAACAGCCCAAATGCCCATCAATAGATGAGTGGATAAAAAAGCTGTGGCACATTTATACAATGGAATGCTATGCAGCTGTAAAAAAGAAAGAACTCATTTGCAACAACATGGATGGACTTGGAGCATATTTTGCTAAAGAAAAGAAGCCAGTCAGAGAAAGGCAAGTATCACATGAACTCACTCATATTTTTAATCTAATTAACAAAATAAACTGATGAACAAAATAGGTACAGAGATATAGAAGCATGGAACAGACTTTTGAACCTCAGAGGGAAGGTGGGGGAGGGTAGGTGGGTGGGAAGAGATCAACCAAAGAACATTTATGCATATAAACATAGCCCATGGACACAGATAATAGAATGGTGAAGGCTTGGGGCAGGGGCCAGCAGTGGTCTATAAGAGGTCAAAGGGGACATATGTAATACTTTCAACAATTAAGATTTTAAAAAAATAAAATATAAAATAAATTTTAAAAATTGACCTTTAATAAGATAAAAAAAATAACCATAGGTTAAAAAAAAAAAAGTCAACTAATCTGTAATATTTATTTCTTCCTCAGATATTCATTTTGACATGTAATGCAGCATAATTGAAACGTAACATTTCATTGTATTTAAGGTCACTGGGTTAGGAAGAACATGCCTTGCTGTGTGTAGGCAGAGGTGTTCTTCAATTGTGCCTACCTACATGGTCAAAGCATAAGAATGCAGAAAGAGGCTGATAAGTAATGCTCAGACTTTAATAAATAATCCATGTAAATTTATCAGAAAGTTCTCTTTTATTCTGCATCTGTATGAAAGGGAGACTATTCAAACTTGCTTAGGTATAATTTTATAAATTTGATTCTATAAAGTCAAGCAGTAAGTTATTTTATGTGCTTTTACTTATTTGTGTATGAATTTGTTTAATACCATATATAAAAATATAAGTTATCAAATATATAAATTTAAATTTCTATTTCTGAGAAATCATTGTTGGTGCATAAAAATGCCTTCAATACCTGGGTGTTAATTTTGTATCCTGCTACATTGTTGAATTCATTTATTAGATCTAGTAGTTTTTTGGTAGAATCTTTTAGGGTTTTCTATGTACAATATATCATGTCATCTGTGAATAATGAGAGTTTTATTTCCTCTTTTCCAATTTGGATGCCTTTTATGTTTTCTATCTTTTAAAAGGTAATAGTTGATCAATTGCTTATATTAATTCTTTTCAGAATTAATACAAGCAATCCTTTATAATAAAAGGCTAATATGCAAATTGTCCCCACGGGCAGGAGTTCAACCAGCTGGGAGTTAGATGTGCGCTAACCACCAGGGGGCAGCGCGGAACATGGCGGGTGCTGGTGATGTGGCACTGGTAGCAGGTGGCAGTGGAGGTGCTGCCTGCCCCGATGGGCCCCGACAAGAGTAGGACCGCGGCAGGATGATGGAGCAGGTGAAGGGGTGGTGCCAGGCCAAGGCAGGTGTGAGCAGGGGCCCCGATTGCCCTGCTGGTTGCCCCACAGATTGGCCCTGATCCCTGGCCAGGCCTAGGGACCCTACCTGAATTTCTTGCACCGGGCCTCTAGTATATAATAATGTAAGAAAAAAGACTTGCTAAAATATTTTATTATTAATACATTTTTCAACATATTTGTACACTTCCTTATATTCTTTCAAATTTATTTTTACCTCTATTTACTCTTATCATAAAGTGACCTTAGAATATATTTGCTTATATATTTACTTATATATTTAGGTTGGAAACATTAACGATGTAATTTTATATTTAAATAATTCCATAAGCAAGTAATGCTTTAACATATCTATATTAATGAAAGGTAATATGCTAATTAGACTAGATAGATGAGAGCAGTGGTCGACAAACTGCGGCTCGGCAAACTGCGGCTCGTGAGCCACATGTGGCTCTTTGGCCCCTAGAGTGTGGCTCTTCCACAAAATACCGACTTCTGCGAATGGGCCACAAAGTTTCAATTGCACTGTACATGTGTGCCCGCACATGGTATTTTGTGGGAGACCCACACTCAAGGGGCCAAAGAGCCGCATGTGGCTCGCGAGCTGTGGTTTGCCAACCACTGGACCAGAGTCTTCCAGATGTCCTTCCAAACAAAGCCATGGTGGCAGGGTCTGAGGCAGAGGCAGTTAGGGGCTATCAGGCCAGTAGGGGAGAGCAGTTAGGGGCAATCAGGCCAGCAGGCAGGCGAGTGGTTAGGAGCCAGCAGTCCTGGATTGCTAGAGGGATGTCCCAGATTGGAGAGGGTGCAGGTTGGGCTGAGGGAACCCCCTCCCCAGTGCATGAATTTTGTGCAGTGGGCCTCTAGTTTAAATATGATAAGCATGTAGAAATTTTGGTAAAAATAAATAAAAACCTTAATTAATTACTTTAGATTGAACCCCTATGCAATCACCATCAAGGTCAAGAAATAGAATATTACAGTATAATTTAGCATTTAAGGCTCACCAAATAGTTTTATAAAAATATAACATGATCCTTGTGATAGCTAAGTTTAATTTCTCTTCTAAGCAATAATTGAAATATTGTAGTTCACATCACATAAAAAATTTCAAACAACATGTCTTCACAAGTCATTGTTTTCCCTGTAGGAAGCCTGAAAGGGTGATTTAAATAATATTAAAATTTGTCTTGCTTTGTCTAAGAAAAATATGTAGGCTCCCATGGTAGGGAACACTCTTACCAGAATAACCATTTATTGTAATATTAGCAGAAGCACAAAGCAATGATGCTTCAGACCAGATTTTAATTGTGATGAGAAATTACTCACTAACAGCTACTCAAGTGCAAACCAAATGAAGAGAAATAGATTCATCCTCCATCCCAAACAATGGCAAAATTATAGAAGAAAATCATGAAAAATGAAGCACAAATTCACATTTAAATTACTGAAGTCAGAAAATTATGGGACTAATGATTTCGATGATTTTTCCTGTGAATATCTGCAGGGGCAATTGCATGCCACTTCATGTTTACTATTTAATTAAAAGGGCACCTCTGATGATTACATATCAAGAATATATATATCATATATGACAGTTTCCATACTTTCTCACATAACACTTTACTGCCATTGTTGTTAGACTATTTTCTTTACTAAGAAAAACAATTTTATCAACACTATCCCCACTTTGCCTTATTAACATACAGTGTTTGGATCAGAATGCATCATCCTAGTCTTCCTTCAGTCTTGTCCTGCATGCAAGTACCTTTCTACTTTTTTTTATTGTTTTCTATTCTCTGCCTTTAAGTCTTTCTCATGCTACCTCCTGCTAGATAGCTCCTTTATGTAATGTTCAAATTGAATGTTTGATTTTTTTTTACTTTTCTACTTATACTTTATTAATCAGTCTTATCATTTCCATGTTTATTTTCCTTCATTTTGATTTACATGCTTTACATTGTTTCCCTAATGAGACCTATGTCTATCTTTAATTACTGACCATTTTATACATTGTTAAAATAATTGTACAATACAGAATAGAGGAAGTTTAAGAAAAATAAATTCAATGAGAAATAAAATGAGGGATACTTTAGAAATATTGATGGGAAGATGATTTACATTAATGCCTTTTATCTGTTAAAAATAAATACTTTATTGAATCAAGTGCAAGGCACTGTGTCAGAATGATAATATGCATTATTCTTTAAATTTATTTTAAGGTCAATTTTATGAATGAACAAGGGGCTAAAAACGGTGGTTATGACCAAATATTGTAAACATGTCGAATTTATTAGTTTTCATCTCTGAAAATCCTATTCACTTTTAATTTATATTCTCACTGGTGCTAAAGCAATTCTATAAAAAGCAAAACAATATTACTTCAGTGTAATCCCAATGTAATAAACCTGCTTCCGGGTGGTTGGCTGACTTCTTTAGAGAACAGTGCATATCAGATAATCAGTAATAGGTACATAACAGTGACTGTAGCCAGAATGTCATCCTTGGTGAATAGGCATTTATGTTTGTGAGCTCATGCACTTCAATTTCTATAATTTTTTCATGAGTCTATTGGACCGTGGTGGAGTACTTAAGGAAAAAGGTAAATTTACGTCTACGGAGTAGATTGTCTGGTCTACCTTGTTCTTTAGATTCTCTTCTGAGGTGCTTTTTGTTGACCATTCATGTAATAGTAAATACTTTGGGACACCTATATATTCACTTTTTAAAAATACTATGCAGTCTGACCACATATCTTTCCACTAAACTTTCAATAATTTTCTTGTAAAGGTCCTCATTATCCAACCATACAATTGGCAACTGTTTATGATTAATTATAGATCTGAATCTTCAGGTTAAATGGAAAAATATCTACCCGTGAAATGAACTTTCCTTTATCACTGTCTTAAGGGGACATCCTGAAGTAAGACTGTAGTGCCACAGCTGATCTTTTTTGGTTGTGTCACTACGTCATGCAGAACCACAAATAAACTAGATTTAAACTATTTATTTTACCATGATTTGTTTATAGTTTACTCCCCTTAAAACCATAGGTTCAGGTTGAGGCAGAAAGGCAAGAAAACAAGAATAAGTGTATTAGGCATTAGCACAACTTTTTAAAGTAACTTATTCATGATGTTAGGATCTGCATATGCCTCATTTCATATATACCACTTCCATTTCATAATGCTGGTTGCTCTGCATGTCCTTCTTCATGGTTTAGTAGGTCCAACTATACAATTTTTGATGAGCGTCTGAGGTAGTATAGTAACTTGATGTTTAATGGCCACATGTTCAAGCTAGTAACCATTAAATACTAGCTAAAATCCATTTCTCAAAAGTAGACTAATCGCTACAGAAGTTGGCATAACTTTATTCCAAAATCCTAAAGGCTTATAGAATTAATTGTTAACAAATAGAAGAGGAACAGTGTTTGTAGAAAACAATATAATTTCAATACAACTTAGTTCTTGCAGACTGTTTAGTCTTCTATTGGTGATGTTACAAAAATGACCGCAAACTTAGTGGCTTACAACATAAAAATGTATTTCTTATCTAAAAGTCTTATAAGTCTGATATCTGACAGGTCTCACTGAATTAAAGTTATGTTATTATTGAGCTACATTCTGTTTTGGAAGCTTGACAGGAAAATTTGCTTGCTATCATTTCCCAGGTACTAGAGACCACCATGTCCTTTGACTTGTACCCTTTTCTTGCATCTTCAAAGCCAGAAATGGCTGGTCAAGTCCTCTAACATTACATTTTTTTTAATGCTTCTTCTGTTGCCAGACCTCCTTCCACTTTGAAGAACTCATGTGACTAATTGGGCCCACTTGGTTTATTCATATCTTCCCATCTCAATGTCTGTAACCATATCCATATCTGCAGTGTTCCTGTTCCCATGTAAAATAATATATTCAAAGGTCCTGGGGATTTGGGTATGGACATTGGGGGTGGCCATTTGTGCCTGCCTCAAGAAAGTTTGTGTAGAGAAAGAGCCAAAATGGCTAAGTTAATTTTTTATTATGAGCCAGGATTTTATATTTGACTTCCTTGGCTTTCATTTCTCAGCAAACAGAGACAGGAAGCTGTAAGGTTTTTCATAACATAAAGTCTTTTATTCTTACATAGAAAATTTGTTCTGGAATATGTGTTTTGTTTTTAGAATTCCTTATTTAATTCCTCCTCTGATTCTTAGACCCAAAAGAGGTCTTATGAAAGCCCCATTGGCTGTCCTTGTATCTCCCACTGACTCTAACATGGAATGCAGGTGTTGCACTTCAGGATATGACTTTTAGCCAAAAAGATGAACTTTGTAGACTATTTCTGAGATCCACAGGCCCAGCAACATCTCCCTGCTACCTTCAAAACATAATTGTTCAGTCTCCACTCCTTTCATAAATCTCTTTGCCTATTTTTTTAAGGTTTGACTGCCTCTTTTTTTCATTGACAATGAAGTATTTCATTTTTGTATTTAATACTGTGCTTTGATATGATTTGCAAATCCATTTTGCTGATGTATACCACCACCTCTACACTGGAACTTTATGTTTGCCATTTGCTGTTGCAACTGAACTGCAAAACTTCTATTATAGGATGTAGGTTTAAACAGAAAAATATATCAAGAATTCTGAAGTTTCATTTAGTTTTATTATTAAAAAATTTGAATGTTTTATTTTATTTTATTCTTTTTAAATTGAATTTATTGGGGTGATACTGCTTAATAAAATTAAACAGGTTTCACATACACAATTCTGTAACACATCATCTGTATACGACCCCAAGTAACTTATTTTTAGACATTAAAAAATACATTTTATCAAGGAATATGTATGTGTTCATTTGAAAACTGAAAGGGCGAGGGCTATGCCCTCCATCTTACCCTGGATCCCCCATGTTGGGGCAGAGGCCATGTGCTCAGAAGAGCACCTTCTTCCCGGAAGCCCAGGCCCCTGCTGGCCACGCCCGGGATTTCTTTGAACTAACCAATGACAAGCAAGGGATGTGCGCGCCATAGAGATGACCACATCCTGTGTAACAAGACCCAACTTGCGCCTGGCCAATCGGCAGGGCCCACAGTCAGCTCCCCTCCCCTCACTATTAAAGCCCTGATTTTCTCATGGGTTGCCCTCGGTTTCCGGTCGCTGCGTCGACTGGAGGCCCGGGTCGGGTTAGCTAACTCAATAAAGGACCTTCTGCTTTTGCATCGGACTGGATCCCTGGCGTGGTTTCTTGGGGATCTTGAATTCTGGGCATAACAAAAACATCTCTAAGAAATTTTTAAAAGTAAAAATAAAAGCTCTTCCCACCCACCCCTCCTCTGCCTTCCCTCTGAGATTCAACAGTCTGTTCCATGCTTCTATGTCTCTGGATCTGTTTTGTTCATCAGTTTATTTTGTTCATTCCACGTATGAGTGAGATCATGTGGTGCTTGTCTTTCTCTGGCTGGCTTGTTTCACTCGGCATGGTGCTCTCCAGGTCCATCCATGCTGTTGCCAATGGATCCACTAGCAGCCTGTAATGCAGAAGTTGCATACAATGAAGATATCCCATTCCACCTCATGGCATAAATCAATATAGGCAGAGCAGCGAAGAGAAGATGGCGGCGGTATAGGCAGACGCGTCCCAGGTCGTGTCCCTGAGCAAATGGAGTGAGCAGCTGAAACTAGTAACATCCATCCCGAATTGGCAAAATTCCTCAGCTGGCGAGACGGTTTGCAGCCGGGAAGAGCAGAACTCCCCTGGAAAGAGGACTGAGCCTAAAGGGGGCAGCCTGAAGAGCTGACCAGACCATGCAGTCCCGGTAAGAGAAGAAGCTTACAGAAACCAAGCCTTCCCCGTTTCTGCGGCCGGCGTTTGTTTGTTTGTTTTCACTGAATCCTGTTCATGGGACATTTCGGATACAGACACTCACCTGTGCTGAAGAGAGGGAGAGTGTGCGGAGGAGTGGAATCTGGGGAGAGACTGAGGAGAGAAGGGGGGCAGGGAGAGGTGGCAGCGAATTGAGTGCTGAGACACCCCTGAGCCCAGGACTGAGGCAGCCATTCTTTCCGGAGAGTGAGACTCCTCCCCCCAGCCCCCAGGCAAGGAGCACAGCCACACCCAGATTCCACCCTGTAGGAGATCAAGGATTAAAATAACCTGATCAGTCCCTGGGAGTTAACAGGGTCTGGCCTATAGAGGGATTTTCAATCCCAGCAACAACACAGCACTGGTAACTCTTACCCAGCCAGCTCTGGGCAGTGAACTTCCACTGGACAGAGAGGCCCTATAGCCTCAGAGGCCAACCCCAGAACACTGCCACCCAGAGGCTGACCCACAAACTGACTCTTTGCTAAACACAAAATAAGGCAGTCTGGGAAACAAATGCGGCTTGCTTTAAAATAAGGACTGTGGTTTACAACACAGAGGAACAGTGTATCGCAGGGAAACTCAACACTCTCCTGAATACCTGGCAGGTCTAAGGCGAGCCACACTGAAGAATAGAAGAACCGAAGGACCTTCACTACTGCAATATTTTTTTTTTCTTTTTTCACCTTTTAACTAAGAAATCAATTTTTTTTCTTTTTTTTTCTTTTTTTTCTTCTTCATCTTTCTCTTTTCCTCTTCTTTTTTCCATCACCTGATTTTACCCTTTTAATTATAACTTCTTATTTTTAACCAGTATTATTACTGCTACCATTTTACCATTTTTTTTTAAAGTGCCATTTTATTTTCTCTTTATTTTATTTTGGGATTAGTGTTCTCCATTCTATTTTCATCGTTATATTATTGGTTGTTTCTAGTTTGCATTCATCTCCAGGGAGCTGTTGCTGGAATTTGTTGGGATTAATGGCTGTTCTATAGGAGTATTCTCCTCATATAAAAAAGTCTCTTCCCCTCTTCCACTTCATTCTCTCTTTTCGCTCTTTTTTTTTTCTTTTCTTTTCTTTTCTCGCTTTTATTTTCCCCCCTCCTTTTTCCCAATTTCATTTTTGCACTCCTTTTTTTGGTTCCTAATTTTCTTTTCTTTTTTCTCTTTTTCTCTTCCTTCTTCCTTATCCCCTAATTCTCTTAATTCAGGTGGTCACCTTTATTTGGGGTTATTAATATCGTGAATATATTTGTGTATAGTGCCTGGTACGTGGTGCCTTGTTGTGTTGTATTTTGTGCCTTTAAATCAACGCAGCAGATCCAAGCAACAGCAACATCCTGAGCACCACACCCTCTGCTGAGGAACAGCAGCTGTACGTGAAACCTCGCCCCACCAGCCAGAAGAGCCACCACAGCTGTGAACAGCACCCACCAGAGGAGCTGCTGCCAAATGAAGAGCAGCTGCTACCGCAACCGCCCGAAGAGCAACCACAGACCAAGGAGTCACTGCCACCAAGGGAGCAGCCACTGAACGACTCAACGTCTAGATATGTCAGCGAGATCAAACATGGGTAGACAAAGAAACCCCCAAAGGAAAGAGAAGGAGGACTCTCCAGAAAAGCAGCTAAGTAATACAGAGGCATGCAACATGACTGAAAAAGAATTCAGAATAAGGGTCCTAGAGTGCATAAACCGGATGGAGGAAAAAATCGACAACCTTTCCAAGAAGCAAGAAGAAACAGATGAAAAAATCGATAACATATGGAAGAAGCTAGAAGAAACAGATGAAAAAATCAACAACTTAAGTAAGACCCAAGAAGAAATGAAGAGTGATATAGCTGCAATGAAAAACTCCATTGAAAGTATCAACAGTAGACTAGGAGAAGCGGAGGACCGAATTAGTGATTTAGAAGACAAGGAAGCAAAACACACCCAAAACGTACTGCAATTGGAGAAAAAAATGAAAAGACAGGAGGAGAGCCTAAGGGAGCTTTGGGACAACATGAAACGAAACAACATATGAATAATAGGGGTACCAGAACAACAGAAGGATGAACAAGGATTAGAAAAACTATTAGAAGAAATAATATCAGAAAACTTCCCTGAGGTGGGGAAGAAAAAAGTCACACAAGCCCAGAGAGTCCCAAACAAGGTGAACCCAAAAAGACCCACACCAAGACACATCATAATTACCATGGCAAATGTTCAGGACAAAGAGAGAATCTTACAGGCTGCAAGAGAGAGACGGAAAGTTACATACAAGGGATCTCCCATTAGATTGTCAAATGATTTCTCAACAGAAACACATCAGGCCAGAAAAGAATGGACGGAAATTTACAAAGTGATGCAAAGCAAAGGACTGAATCCAAGAATACTCTATCCAGCAAGGCTATCATTCAAACTTGAAGGGGAAATAAGAAGCTTCACAGACAAAAAAAGGCTAAGGGAGTTTATCACCACCAAGCCAGCAATGCAAGGAATGCTAAAGGGACTGGTATAAAAATAAGAAATAAAAAGCTCAGAAAGAAAACAGCCACACAAAAACAGAAATGCTTACAAACAAGTACCTTTCAATAATAACTTTAAAGGTAAACGGACTAAATGCTCCAAACAAAAGACATCGAGTGGCTGAATGGATAAAAAAACATGACCCATACATCTGCTGTCTACAAGAAACCCACCTCATTAGAAGGGACTCACACAGACTGAAAGTGAAAGGATGGAAAAATATCTTTCAGGCAAATGGAAAGGAAAAGAAAGCTGGGGTAGCAATACTTATATCGGACAAAATAGACCTCAAAGTGAAGGCCATAACAAGAGATAAGGAAGGCCACTTCATAATACTAAAGGGATCAATACAACAAGAAGATATAACCCTGGTAAACATACATGCACCCAATGCAGGAGCACCCAAATTCATAAAAAAACTCCTGGAAGATATCAAAGGAGACATCGACAACAATACAATCATTGTAGGGGACTTTAATACACCACTGACAGCACTGGATAAGTCCTCTAGACAAATAATCAGCAAAGATACAGCAATCCTAAATGACTCACTAGATCAGATGGACTTAATAGACATCTTCAGAACACTTCACCCGAAAGCCAGGGAATATACATTCTACTCAAATGCTCATAAGACATATTCAAAAATAGACCATATATTGGGTCACAAGCAAAGTATCCCCAAATTCAAGAAAATTGAAATCATAAAAAGCGTCTTCGCAGACCACGATGGCATAATATTAGAAATAAACTACAATAAAAACAACCCAAAATACTCAAACACCTGGAAGCTGAATAGCATGCTATTAAATATTGATTGGGTTACCAATGAAATCAAAGAAGAAATTCGAAACATCCTGGAAACTAATGACAATGAAAACACAACAATCCAAAACCTATGGGACACAATGAAAGCAGTCCTGAGAGGGAAGTTTATAGCTCTATAGGCCTATCTCAACAAACAAGAAAAAATGGTAGTAAATCATCTAACTCTACAACTCAAAGAATTAGAAAGAGAGCAACAAGAAAACCCCAGAGTGAGCAGAAGGAAGGAGATAATAAAGATTAGAGCAGAAATAAATGACATAGAGACCAAAAAAACAATACAGAAAATCAATGAAACCAAGAGCTGGTTCTTTGAAAGGATAAACAAGATTGACAAACCTCTAGCCAGACTCACCAAGAAGCAAAGAGAGAGGACCCAAATAAACAAAATCAGAAACGATAGAGGCGAAATAACAACAGACCCCACAGAAATACAAATGATTGTTAAAAATACTATGGACAGCTCTACTCCAACAAACTAGACAACCTGGAGGAAATGGACAAATTCCTAGAAAAATACAACATTCCAAAACTCAATCAGGAAGAATCCAAAAATCTCAACAGGCCAATAACTATGGAAGAAATTGAAGCAGTCATCAAAAAGCTTCCAGCAAACAAAAGCCCAGGACCAGACGGCTTCACAGGGGAGTTTTACCAAACATTCAAGGAAGAACTAAAACCTATCCTCCTCAGACTACTACAAAAAATTCAAGAGGAAGGAACACTTCCAAGCACATTCTATGAAGCCAGCATCACCCTAATACCAAAACCAGGTAAAGACAACACAATGAAAGAGAATTACAGGCCAATATCCCTCATGAACATAGATGCCAAAATCCTCAACAAAATCTTAGCAAATCAGATCCAGCAGTACATCAGAAAGATCATACACCATGACCAAGTAGGATTTATCCCAGGGATGCAAGGATGGTACAATATTCGCAAATCAATAAACGTGATACATCACATAAACAAATTGAAAGAAAAAAACCACATGGTCATATCAATTGATGCAGAAAAAGCATTTGACAAAATTCAACACCCATTTTTGATAAAAGCTCTCAGCAAGGTGGGAGTAGAAGGATCATACCTCAACATAATAAAAGCCATATATGACAGGCCCACAGCCAACATCATACTCAATGGACAAAAACTAACACCATTTCCCCTAAGAACAGGAACAAGACAGGGATGCCCCCTCTCACCACTCCTGTTCAACATAGTACTGGAAGTGTTAGCCATTGCAATTCGGCAAGAAGAAGAAATAAAAGGCATCCAAATTGGAAAAGAGGAAGTAAAACTGTCCTTATTTGCAGACGACATGATATTATACATACAAAACCCTAGAGACTCCATCAAAAAGCTACTGGCCTTAATACATGAATTTGGCAATGTAGCAGGATACAAAATTAACCCCAAGAAATCCGAGGCATTTCTATACACCAATAGTGAACTTTCAGAAAGAGAGATTATAAAAACAATCCCGTTTACCATCGCACCAAAAAAATTAAGCTACCTAGGAATAAACTTAACTAAAGAGGTAAAAGACCTCTACTCAGAAAACTACAGGACGTTGAAAAAAGATATAGAGGAAGACATAAACAGATGGAAGAACATACCGTGTTCATGGATTGGTAGAATCAACATCATTAAAATGTCCATACTACCCAAAGCAATCTATAAATTCAACGCACTTCCCATTAAAATACCAACGGCATACTTCAGAGATCTAGAACGAACTCTCCAAAAATTCATCTGGAATAAAAAAAGACCCCGAATAGCTGCAGCAATCCTGAGAAAGACCAAAGTAGGTGGGATCTCAATACCAGATATCAAGATGTATTACAAAGCCACTGTTCTCAAAACTGCCTGGTACTGGCACAAGAATAGGCATATAGATCAATGGAATAGAATAGAGAGCCCAGAAATCGGCCCGAACCAATATGCTCAATTAATATTTGACAAAGGAGGCAAGAACATACAATGGAGCCAAGATAGTGTCTTCAATAAATGGTCTTGGGAAAATTGGACAGATATATGCAAGAAAATGAAACTAGACCACCAACTTACACCATACACAAAAATAAACTCAAAATGGATAAAGGACTTAAATGTACGACAGGAAACCATAAAAATTCTAAAAGAATCCAAAGGCAACAAAATCTCAGACATATGCCGAAGCAATTTCTTCACTGATACAGCTCCTAGGGCACTTGAAACGAAAGAGAAAATGAACAAATGGGACTACATCAAAATAAAAAGCTTCTGCACAGCAAAAGAAACCATCAACAAAACAACGAGAAAACCCACTGTGTGGGAAAACATATTTGCCAATGTCATATCTGATAAGGGCCTAATCTCCCAAATTTATAGGGAACTCATACAACTTAACAAAAGGAAGATAAACAATCCAATCAAAAAATGGGCAAAGGACCTAAATAGACACCTTTCAAAAGAGGACATTCAGAAAGCCAAGAGACATATGAAAACATGCTCAAAGTCACTAATCATCCGAGAGATGCAAATCCAAACAACAATGAGGTACCATCTCACACCTGTCAGACTGGCTATCATCAACAAATCAACAAACGACAAGTGCTGGAGAGGATGTGGAGAAAAAGGAACACTTGTGCACTGCTGGTGGGAATGCAGACTGGTGCAGCCACTATGGAAGACAGTATGGAGTTTCCTTAAAAAACTGAAAATGGAACTCCCATTTGACCCTGTGATCCCACTTCTAGGAATATATCCCAAGAAACCAGAAACACCAATCAGAAAGGATATATGCACCCCTATGTTCATAGCAGCACAATTCACCATAGCTAAGATCTGGAAACAGCCTAAGTGCCCATCAGTAGATGAATGGATTAGAAAACTGTGGTACATCTACACGATGGAATACTATGCTGCTCTAAAAAGGAAGGAACTCTTACCATTTGCAACGTCATGGATGGAACTGGAGAGCATTATGCTAAGTGAAATAAGCCTGTCAATGAAGGAAAAATACCGCATGATCTCACTCATTCATGGATAATAGAGACCATTATAAACTTTTGAACAAGAATGGATACAGAGGCAGAGCTGCCTCAAACAGATTGTCAAACTGCAGCGGGAAGGCCGGGGAGGGTTGGGGGGCAGGAGGTAGGAGGGTAGGAGATCAACTAGAGGACTTGTATGCATGCATAGAAGCATAACCAGTGGACATAAGACATTGGGTGATAGGGGAGGCTAGGGGACTGTCTAGGGCGGGGGGATAAAATGGACACATGTGTAATACCCTTTGTAATACTTTAAGCAATAAAAAAATAAATAAATAAATAAAATAAAAAAAATAAAAATAGTAAGAACCAAAAGAGCCATATTTATAGTACACTCATATTTAACTAGATACAAACACACACATATGGGCGTGTATACATATTGCAGGAAGCATTTAAAGAAAAAATCTGTTATCAGCCGTATATTTAGGGAAAACTGTAAGGGAATGAAGATGAACAGTTTTAGTATTTTTTCTCTTACTTTCATAAAGGTGTAAAATAGAAATGATCTTTGGCAACATGTATATATCATTTGTTAAGAAAAAAAGCCAAATAAAAAGAAACCGAGTGTCATTATTCCTGGGGACATTTTAAACCTGGATCAGAAATTGTGTTGCTTGTATTGTCCCTTTCGCTGAGTGCAGAGTTCTCAGCATGTGTAATACAGTTCTGTTAAATCTCTCTGGTTACGGGTCGCATTGTAAATCAATTTTCATTGCAAATTGAAGTAATTCATTTAGCAACTGACTTTCAAATTTTCTCCCTCGATTTGAATCAATGTAGGCAGAAAACCCATAAACAGAGTTTTTTTCACTGTGTCCATGCAAGTATATAGGTGTGACAGCCACGAGTGGGTGACATTTGACACAGTAAAAAAAGAGAGGGGAAGGTGGAGAATGCTTCATAAATTCTCACTTTATAAAACTATTTGCAAGAGTTCCAAGCATATGATTTCATGGCTGTGCTGATTTGAACAGTATCCTAAAAATCTGCACTTGAAAACAGTGTTTGCTATTAAAATCATTGAGCATAAATGTCACATTTAGCTTTAACAACTTTTGCTATCTTGGCCCAGAAGAATCACACTTAATTTACAGCAACTGTTCTCTTCTGTAGTGTACATAATCTCAAAAAATAATAGATAAAAAGAAGAAAAGAAAAAAGAAAAGAAAAAACTTCACAAAGTGCTCTCCCTTGATATAACTTAAAGACTGAATATCCACACTTAAAAATAAAGATAATATATTGAAGTATGGTACCTATTTGCTTTGTTTAACAATGGACAGGTTATTCTGATTTTCTAAATTGTATAAATCATCCCATTCGATTAAATGCCTTATTGATTATAATGTGAATATCCCATGGGTTGTGGTTATACTGGTCTTAGAAAGCACATTTTTCCTTCACCTGGGAAGGACAGCACAGTTATCCCAAGGTCAGAGGGCTCTAGACCCCAAACTGTAATTTAGATAAACCCAGGTTACCCAAGGGCTCTAGACCCAAAATTGTAATTTAGATAACATGCCTAAGTTTAACCCAGGTTACCCAAGGGCTCTAGATAATGTGTTTATAACATGCTGTTTAAACTGCTTTTTGCAAACTAGGTTCCTCATTCCAGACCCGAGGGCTCTAGATAATGTATTTCTGTCAATTCAGTGACTCTGAGACCCAAAACTATAATTAACAAGCTGTTTCTGCTTCTGTAAACTGCTTTTTTGCAAACCAGGTTCCTCATTCCAAACCCTGGGATGTAATCAATACCTTTGTGATCTTTGCCTATATAAGTCTGGCTTTGCCACCATCTTATCACTCTGAGATTTGGGGAATGGCCCCTCATAGTCCCGATTGCAATAAATGTGACTCTTTAATTCGACTTCTTGAGATGTCCTTCTGTGATTCGCGGGGTACATTACAACAATATCAATATAGGCTCAAGTATACTTACTTTACTTTTTGGGGTTATATTCTAACATCACTATTACTTTTTTATTTAAGTGTTTTAAGATTGACATTATTAACTTTTTTTAATCCTTGCCTGAGGGGATATATATATATATATATATATATATATATATATATATATATTTCCTATTGATTTCTTTAGAGAGTGGAAGGGAGGGAGAGAGAAAAACATGGACGTGATATGAGAGAGACACATCACACATCAATTGATTGCCTCCCACAGGAGCCCTGATTGGGCCTGGGATTGAACCTGCAACTGAGGTACTTGCCCTTGGCCTGGAATCAAATCCACAATCCTCAGGTTCAAGTGCTGATGCTCTAACCACTGAGAAAACCGGACAGAGCAACATTATTACTTTTTGTTCAAATTATTCCAGGTCTGGCTGGCTCTTGGCAGCTCTTTTATTTTGACTTTATCTTTTTAATATGCTTTCTTTTTCTTTTCTTTCCTTTTTCTTTCCCCACTCCCTTGCTTTCTGGTAGTGCAAGATACACAAGGCTCATTTTGAATTTTTAAGTGATTTTTTAAAGTATTTTTTATTGATTCCAGCTAGTAAAGGAGAGGAAGAGAGAGAGATAGACATATCAATGATGAGAATCATTGATCAGCTGCCTCCTGGACACCCCACACTGGGCATTGAACCAGCAACCTGGGCACTTACCCTTAATCAGAATCAAACCTGGGACCCTTCAGTCTGAACGCTGACGTTCTATCCACTGAGCCAAACCTTTGTTCCTTTTCCTGGAGTGAGGAACTAAGAGCTGAATGTTAGGCATGTTCATTGCTCTTAGGTGGTCCTTACCTCTAGACCCTTTCTGCATACATTTCTATAACTATCTCTCTGTGTATATGTATATGTGTATTTGTGTATATATTTTTATATGCATTCATGTTTTTTCACACTCTATTCTCACCACAACAATATTTCATGACAATCTTGCTCCTCCTATCCACTTGCTTATTTGTAACTTATTTCTCTGGCAGTGAGAGAACTGATTATAATTGAGGCAATATAGTTATGTATTCAACTCAAAAAAACAGGTGAATTAATTTCAGAACTGCAAATTTATACTCCTTTAAGAAATAATTTTTCTCACCTAGAGTACAGTGTGTATATACTGTTCCTTTTTGTCTTTGGTTTAAAATATTCATTTAAAACACTATTTTCCAAAGTTACTTGGAACATTTTCCTTATTCTCTTCAATCACAAATGTGTAGTTTCATCTGTCACAGAATATGTATAATTCTGGATCCCCTGATATCCTGGTTAATTGTTTTTCAATTTGCATAAACTTTAAAAATCTTTTTGGTGTACCACTCTATGGGTTTTAACAGATGCATACATTCATCAATTTAACACCACAGTCCTAGATCCTTCTCTCTAAAAATTCTCTTGTGAAAGAATGTAGACCCATGATCACATCTCACTAAAGAGGACTAAGGATTGACTCAATGTCTAGGTCAGTGACGGCGAACCTATGACACTCATTTTTTTTGGTTGATTTTTCTTTGTTAAATGGCATTTAAATATATAAAATAAATATCAAAAATATAAATCTTTGTTTTACTATGGTTGAAAATATCAAAAATTTTCTATATGTGACACGGCACCAGAGTTAAGTTAGGATTTTTCAAAATGCTGACACGCTGAGCTCAAAAGGTTCACCATCACTGGTCTAGGTAAAAGGGCAAGAATGGATTCTGTTGATAGCAGTTGGCCCTACCAATGACATTTAATTATTTTTTCACATAATTTGTGTTTTATCTTATTTCCTTCCTCTCTTCCCATCCATTTTATATAACTGCCATAAGTAAGAATTCAATAAAACTCTATCTGTATAGATACTCATATTTTGAATATTAAAAGCAAACATGAACAAATAAATGCATATGTATATACTTTCACACATACATCATCATTAAAATTATATGAGAATACCATGTCAGTCACTTAGACATCAAAAGAGACTTTTGCCGTAACAGGTTTGGCTCAGTGGATAGAGTGTCGGCCTGCGGACTGAAAGGTCCCAGGTTTGATTCCGGTCAAGGGCATGTACCTTGGTTGTGGGCACATCCCTAGTGGGTGGTGTGCAGGAGGCAGCTGATCTATGTTTCTCTCTCATCGATGTTTCTAGCTCTCTGTCCCTCTCCCTTCCTCTCTGTAAAAAATCAATAAAATATATTTTTTTTAAAAAAGAGACTTTTAAGTCTTCCAAACTTAATATCAGTTTTACAAATTCAAGTAATATGAAGGGGAAACTATATATACAAGAGAGAGTAGCAGCCAACCAAGGAAAGCTCCTTGCAAAGAGATAACAGAGCTATAAGAAATGACACAGTACCATGAAAGATATATATGAAGAACCAGATTGTCAGTCAAGGAGGATTCCTATAAAAATGTAGCATAATGAGTAGAAAGTTGAAAAAGAATAAAATAGACAGCTTCAGATACATCTACTTCCCACTGAAGATGGGCATGCCTGCCTAACTGTTGGCATTGGGTCTGGCCTTTTGACTTTGGCCAGTTGAGTGATAAAACTGACTGTGTGTCTCTGTAGAGTATGAGCCTTAACAAGCCTTGCATGGTTGGGCTTCAGCTCTATTTCTCTGTCATCTCCATGCAAGCAGTGTTCCTGGTTGACCGATGCTTTCCTGGCATGGCCACAGAATCAATGCACATGGAGCAGACATGATCCCACACTCTATGAGGACCTAAACCCAGTCAGAGCCACAGATTGAAGCCCAGCAATCCAGCTACTCATTCTGCTTCAGCTGTTCCTCAAACAAATCACAAATGTATGAGTAATTTTTTAAAGTCAGTGTGTGTGTGTGTGTGTGTGTGTGTGTGTGTGCATGTTGTGTTTTTTTTAAGCCAGCCACTGAGTTTGTTACAAAGGTTTGTTGCACAGCAACAGCTAACAGATAGAATCAATGTTACCATCTTCCAATTGTTTGGAGGCCTGATACTGAAGAATTCGGTCAGATAAGCTACTCATTACTCTAGCCAATATCATAGTTGAGAGAAGTCCTAGCACACCAATTGCACGGCTGAACATTTGAGCTGTAGGTGTTTGGTTGTGTGTGTGTGTGTGTGTGTGTGTGTGTGTGTGTGTGTGTGTTTATAATTATTAGAATTTAAAATAATAAAGAAGAAGATGATTTGACCTTAGATAGTGGATGGGAACACAATGAAATCTACATATCATGTATCATAGAAATGTATATTTGAAACCTATAGGATCCTATTAATCAATGTCACTCCCATAAATTTAATAAAAAATAAATAAAATAAAGTATTTTTTAAGGTAGGTGTCTGAATTCTTTTTCCACAAAATTCTTTCAGTGTGTATGGAGATAAAAGAGGAAGAAAGAAAAAAAAGTGGGGAGCTTCCTCCACACCCCATAACTTTTATTTATTTACTAGAGGCCCAATGTACGAAATTCGTGCAAGAGTGGGCCTTCCTTCCCCTAGCTGCTGGCACCAGCTTCCCTCCAGCATCCAGGACCCAGGCTTCCCTCACAGCCCTGGCTTCATCTGGAAGGTTGTCTGGAAGGACATCCTGCATAATTAGCATATTACATTTTTATTAGTATAGATTCATTTGCACAACCTGCTTTTCCCATTGCTTTGGTCTGGAATATGGTTTCCCACTCAGTTTTTGCTGCTCTGCCCTGGGGCACGCCTGGGTCAGGTAAGTGTTCTTTTAGTTTATGTGGCTAGGAGTTGACTTCAGAGGTATTATTAAATAACCTTGTAAGGACTGTATCCTTCAGGCCCTGACAGTGTCCACCGATCTGAGATTTATAATGCATTTGTACAATACATCATCATGACTATAACCTTAATGTAGCAACAGAAAGAATTGTGTCCCTTAATTCCCAAATGGGAGGAAATATCCTTTGCCAAGAAATATAATACAGTAAAACTGTCAAAGAATGAAATCATTTATGTAAATTGGGAAATGCATGCCATTATTCTTGTTGATCTATAACAAGGTAAATATAGAAAGCTTTCAAATATAAAACTTCAAAATTAAACAAAACCCCAAATACACTGGCAAAATTCATTTGAAAGTAAAATGTATTACATATTTTCTTGTAATTGCTCTGTCTCTTTCTACTGACTGTCCTGTTTGTTCATGTAAGTATCTCAGTCTTAGTCCATTCTGGCTGTTACAAAACTAGGGGCTCAGTGCACAAATTCATGCACCTTGAAAGGAACTGTGGGCCGCAAGGCTGCAGTGGGCACATGAGAAGGTCTCAGCCCATCCTCTGCACCCCCACCCAGCCACTCCCACCATGGCCCCTGGTCCCCTGTCTGCTGGCAGCCCCGCTCCCACTGCTCCCACACGCTGACTGCACTGGCCCCACTCTCACCCACTGACAGCATGGAGCAATTGTGTCTGGTGCCAGCAGCAGGTGCAAACCAGGCCAGTGCCCTTAGTGGGTGTGAGCAGCCCCTGCCTCCCCGATCACCCTCAGGAGCAAGGGGAGGTGGAGCAGCCCTCAGGAGTGATCGGGGCCAGCAGCTGCCACTTGTATCCGCTGATGGCACCAAGTGATCGGGGCCAGCACAGGATGCCGGCAGCAGGTGTGAATGGGGTTGTTGCTGGCCGTGGGTGCGAGAGGTGGCTGCTGCCCAGATCACCTCTCAGGAGCAGGGGGAGTTGGAGAAGCCCTGAGGGCCGACAGCCGCCACTCCCACCAGCTGATGGCACTGAGCAATCAGGGCCGGTGCCAGGTGCTGGCAATAGGAGTGGGCAGGGCAGGTTCCAGCAGTAGGTGCAAGTGCCTGGCAGGACCATGGTGCATGGGAGCAAATAATTTTCAGTAACCACCAGAAGCTCGCCCTGATGACAGTGACCGGCGCCCTGCCTTGGTCCCCCAACCCACTGCAGCTGTTGTCCGCCATTATCCGCATGCACCCCCTGGTGGTCAGCACACTCATAGCAACTGGTTGTTCTGTTGTTCAGCTGTTCGGTCTATTTGGGTTTTATATATATACACTAGTGGCCTGGTGCACGAAATTTGTCCATGGCAGGGTGCCCCTCAGCCCGGCCTGCACCCTCTCCAATCTGGGACCCCTCGGAAGATGTCTCCTCGCAGGGATCAGGCCTAAACTGGCAGTCGGACATCCCTCTCGCAATCCGGGACCGCTGGCTCCTAACCGCTCACCTGCCTGCCTGCCTAATCACCCCTAACCACTTTGCATGCCAGTCTGATTGCCTCCAATGGCACCGCCCTTCCGACCTGATCACCCCTAACTGCCCCCCCTGCCTTTCTGCTCACCCTAACTGGTCCCCCTGTCAGCCTGCTCTCCCCCAACTGTCCCCACTGCTCGCTCCCAATTGTCCCCTGTGCCAGCATTCTCACCCTCAACGGCCCCCCTTCCCAGCCTTATCACCCCCAATTGCCCCCCATGTCAGTCTGCTCAGCCCCAACTGCACTCTCTTCCTTGCCTGATCTCCCTTAACCACCTCTGTCTCGGCCCTGCCCCCATGGTTTTGTCTGGAAAGACATCCAAAGGTCTCTGGAAGGTCTCCTGGTCTAATTAGCATATTAACCTTTTATTAGTATAGACATTCATACCACAGACTAGGTAGCTTATAAACAACAGAAACCACAAATTTATTCTCACAGCTCAGAAGGCTGGGAGTCAGAGAATAGGATGCCATCATGGTAGAGGTGAAGGCCCTTCTCATATCTTCACATGACATAGGATCAGAAAGTTCCATGGATCTCTTCTGCAAGGGCACTAAGCCCCTCCATGACCTAAACTACACCCAAAGGCCCCACCTCCTAATGCCATCACATTACATATGAACTTGGGGGCTGGGGGAAGAACTCTAACATTCTGCCAATAATAATCTATCATTTGACATTAAAATTATTACTCTATTTTAGTCATTTACTACCTCTCATATAATTAGTTGTTTCCATAACCAATAAGCATTTAAAGTTATTATAATAAGCCTCTGTATTACTATGTATTTTCACAGAATACCCATGAGTTACCTAAATGGGATGGTATTTGAATACAGTAGCTGAATATTTTATCATTATTAAAAAGAAATCATTTTATATTTAGCCCCAAATTAGCAATGATACAATTCAAAGCTAGCATCCTGCCCCCTTTTACATATGTGAATATCAGTGACTGAATATCAAACATCAACTTTCTAAGCATATAAAACATATGACTGTAGTGTACTGTTATAAATGATGAAACACTCTAACTCAAATAGAAAGTGTATAAATCAAAGTGTAGTTATAGAAAAGACTGTAAATAGCTCAAGAAATTTTTATTTGCAAAAAAGCTCTGAAAATATTCTGTAAGTATAACAGAAACAAGCTGCATTTTAAGTGGTTGAAAACATGATGTGGATATTGATTTTTTTCTAGTGAAATTGGCTAATATATTTGCTTATTTGAAATGAGATAAAATATTTAAATTCATAGATAAAATAATTTTTAAATTTTTATAACGCAATATATTTTTAGTATGTCAGTGTGAATCTATGTTATATAAGAACATATTTCTAGAGTAGCTTGAAAATCAGAAAATACAGATAAAGGAGAATACATATCTCTGGATTCAACCTCATAAATTAATTCCTATCAATAATTATAAAGTTTAAATTAAGTATTTAGAAAACAATTCTTAAAGTTGCAGGATAATATGAATATAGCTGATGTTTATTTAGCATATTAGGTGGAATAATGTCTTTTCTTCCCCAAAAGTGTCCATACTCTAACATTGGAAGACTACAAAATGTTAACTTTTTGAAATAAAAAGAGACTTTGCAGATATGATTAAATTAAGAAATTTGGAATGAAGAGAATATCCTGGATTATCTGGGTGGGCCCTGTACAGTCACAAGTGTCCTTAGAGTGGAAGAGGGAGTAGGCTCCGAGCCAGGAGACATGACAAAGGAAGCAGAGCTTATAATGATACAGTTACGGGGTCAGAAGATGGGGCGGGGGGGTCAGAAATCAAGGAATGCAGGCCGCCTAGAAGGTGGGATAGTCAGGAAAATGGTATTTCCCCTAGAGCCTCTAGGAACACAACACACCGACACGTTTAGATCAATGAGCCTCATTTCTGACTTCCAAACTCTGGTACTGTATGATAATGAATTTGTTAACTGGCAGTAGGAAACTTTGCACTCGTAAAGGCAATTAAAGAACAGGCAACGTTGACAATTATCTAAATTTAAAATAGATTCTTGGTTTTCTTTGATATTTAGAATAGAATTAATTTTTATTTAACTAGCATTTAAAAAATATCCTGTGCATAGAATCTCTTTAATTTTTATTAAAGGTGAAGCTAGAACTCTGACAGTGCCATAGACATCAAACAGAAGTGTGATTTAGCTACAGTAAATTTTTGAGAGAGGCAGAAATTTTACGTATTTTTTTAATCCTCACTGGAGGACACACTTATTGATTTTACAGAGAGAGGAAGGGAGAGAGAGAAAAAAAAAAACAACATTGATGTGAGAGAGAAACATCAATCATTATGCATATGCTTTGGAATTGAGCCCCCAGCCCAGGTTTGTGACCTGACCAGGGATCAAATATGCAACCTTACAAGGAGGATGTCACTCCAACAAATTCAGTCACACCTGCCAAGGCTTATGTGCAAGTTTTTAATGGTCAAATAATATTTGAGAAAGGAGGCAAGAAAATACAAGAGGGTGAAGATGTCTATTTAATAAATTGTGTTGGGAAAATTGGACAGATACATGCAAAAAGAAATAAAACTAGATTACCTTCTTACACCATATACAAGAATAAACTCAAAATGGATTGAAGACTTAAATGCTAGACTCAAAACCTTAAAAATCCTAGAAGAAAATATAGATAGTAAAATCTCGCTCATTTCTCATAGCAATATTTTTTTTTTTTTGTGATATATCACCTCAGAGAAGAGAAACAAAATTAAAAGATAAACAAATGGGGCTGCATCAAATTAAAGTTTTTGCACAGCAAAGGAAACCACCAACAAAATAAAAAGACAAACCACTGATTAGGAGGACACATTCACATGTGATACATCTGATAAGGGATTACTATCCAAAAGTTATAAGGAGCTTATGAAACTCAATGCTAAAAAAACAAACAGTCCAATTAAGAAATGGGCAAAGGAGTTAAATAGACACTTCTTCTTAGAGGACATACAGATGGCCAGTAGACATATGACAGGATGCTCAAAGTCACTAATCATCAGAGAAATGCAAATTAAAACCACAAGAAAATATCACTTCACACCTGGTAGAATGACTATATCAATAAATCAACAAACAATAATTATTGGCGAGGCTGTGGAGAAAAGATAACCATAGTGCACTGTTGGTGGGAATGCAGACTGGTGCAGCCACTGTGGAAAACAGTATGGAGAAACCTCACAAAACTAAAAATGGAACTGCCTCAAGACCCAGCAATTCAATTTCTGAATATGTATCCAAAGAAACCCGAAATACTAATTTGAAAGAATATATGCACTCCTATATTCATTGCAGCATTATTTATCACCAGAGGCCTGGTGCACAAATTCATGCACTGGTGTGGTCCCTTGACCTGGAAGGTGATCAGGGCCTCAGGAGGTTGATTGGGGAGAGGGGCCATGGGAGGTTGGCTCTTGGAGTGCACTGACCACCAGCGGGCAATTCCTGCATTGAGCATCTGCCCTCAGGTGGTCAGTGCACATCATAGTGACCCGGTAGTTCGGTCAGTCGGTCGCTTAGGCTTTTATATATATAGATAACCAAGATTTGGAAGCAGCCCAAGTACCCATCAGTAGATGAGTGAATAAAAAAAACCCCAAAACTGTGGTATACTTACACAATAGAACACTACTCAGTCATACAAAAGAAGAAAATCATACATTTTGTGACAGCATGTATGGACCTGAAGAGTATTATGCTAAGTGAAGTAAGCCAGTCAGAGAAAGACAAGTACCATGTGATTGCACTTACATGTGGAATCTAATAAACAAAGTAAACTAACAATCAAAGTGGAGACAGACCCATGAATACAGAGAAAAAGACTGACAGAGGTCAGAGGGGAAGGAATTGAAGGCTGGGTGATAGAGGTAAAGGGATTAAACAAAAAAAAAGGCTCTTTGACAAAGAGAAGTATGGTGCTTTTCAGAGGGAAGTTGGGTGTGGGGATGTGAAAGGTAAAGGGGGGATAAATGGTGATGGAAGGAGACTTGACTTGGGGTGGTAAACACACAATACAATATACAGCTGACATGCTGTAAACTGTACACTTGAAACCCTACATAGTTTTATTAACCAATGTCATCCCAATACATTTAAAAAGAAAGAAATAACCTAGTTTTGGATTTATTTTTTTTTTATTTTTTTTTAAATTAAATCTTTATTGTTCAGATTATTACATTTGTTCCTCTTTTTTCCCCCCATAACTCCCCTCCTCCCAGTTCCCGCCCCACCCTCCGCCCTCACTCCCCACCCACTGTCCTCATCCATAGGTGCACGATTTTTGTCCAGTTCTCTTCCCGCATCTCTCACACCCCTTTCCCCCACAAGAATAGTCAGTCCATTCCCTTTCTATGTCCCTGATTCTATTATGATCACCAGTTCATTCTGTTCATCAGATTATTTATTCACTTGATTCTTAGATTCACTTGTTGGTAGATGCATATCTGTTGTTCATAATTTGTATCTTTACCTTTTTCTTCCTCTTCCTCTTCTTAAAGGATACCTTTCAGCATTTCATATAATCCTGGTTTGGTGGTGATGAACTCCTTTAGCTTTTCCTTATCTGTGAAGCTCTTTATCTGACCTTCAATTCTGAATGATAGCTTTGCTGGATAAAGTAATCTTGGTTGTAGGTTCTTGGTTTTCATCACTTTGAATATTTCTTGCCATTCCCTCCTGGCCTGCAAAGTTTCTGTTGAGAAATCAGCTGACAGTCTTATGGGTATTCCCTTGTAGGTAACTGGGTTTCTTTCTCTTGCTGCTTTTAAGATTCTCTCTTTGTCTTTTGCTCTTGGCATTTTAATTATGATGTGTCTTGGTGTGGTCCTCTTTGGATTCCTTTTTTTTGGGGTTCTCTGCGCTTCCTGGACCTGTAAGTCTATTTCTTTCACCAGGTGGGGGAAGTTTTCTGTCATTATTTCTTCAAATAGGTTTTCAATATCTTGCTCTCTCTCATCTTCTGGCACCCCTATAATTCTGATGTTGGTACGCTTGAAGCTGTCCCAGAGGCTCCTTCCACTATCTTCGTATTTTCGGATTCTTTTTTCATTTTGCTTTTCCAGTTGGGTGTTTTTTGCTTCTTCACGTTTCGAATCTTTGACTTGATTCTTGCGCTCCTCTGGTCTGCTGTTGGGTATCTGTATAATATTCTTCATTTCAGTCAGTGTATGCTTAATTTCTAGTTGGTTCTTTATCACAACATCGAGGGTCTCATTAGATTTCTTGAGGATCTCACTACATTTATCGGCGGTCTCACCAGTCTTTTCGAGGGCCTTACTAAGTTTATCGGCAGCTTCTAGACAGTTCTTGAGAGACCTTAAAAGTGTGGTTTTGAGCTCTATATCTTCCATTTCTGATATTTGGGTCCTGTTTCTTTGTCTCCGCATTTTTTATCTTTTCTTGGTGCACCCCCTAGTGGTCTTTGTACGCAGTCTTGTAATTAAGCCTTGATTGTTGTCGGCAATACCAGGGGTGATTTGACCTCCAGGCTAACTGGCTATCAGAGTCAGCTGTGTCTGCAGTGGGAGAGCTTCTGTGCTGGATCTCTAGGGCGGTGCTAATCTAGCGTTTGCCTGAGGCTATCTGGCAAAGGGCTCTGCGCAGGGCTTGGGCGGGGCGGGTCCCTGGGGATCTACAGGGCGGGCCGGAGCCAGCAGTTATGGCTGCTCTCAGTTCAGTCCCTAGGGGCTCTGCCTCTCAGAGTCCCAGCAACCGCTGCAAACCTCGGAGAGAAAGCTGCCTTCGAGTTCCGACCGAAGCCAGACAGTCCCGCTTCTCCCGTTTGAGTCTGGGTCCCTAGAGACTCGCCCAGAACTGGAGCTCAGAGTCTGAAACTCCCTCCCGATTGAAAACAACAACCGCACCCTCGCCGCCAGCCTGCTCCGTGCGCGCACTCCTCACCTGAGTATTTCACTTCAGCACTGCGCCTCCTCTGAGTCTGGGTATGATATTTTCTTTCCTCCTAGTTGTAGAATTTCCACTCAGCCAGCCTTCCTGTGGTTCTGGATGATGTCCGTTCTGTCCTTTAGTTATATCTCTGAAGTGGTTGTTCGAGGCAGCAATCTCCGGTGTTAACCTATGCCGCCATCTTGGTTTCTATCTGGATTTATTTTTTAATTAAAATATTTGTGAAGTAGTTTGTGCTTTTATTTTAATATGCGATTTAATTTATTCATTTTGGATTGAATGGAACATTTTAAAAATGCCTCTAAACTGAGAAAGGAATCCTATTTAATAAAGCGGGAATATGCAAATTGACTGTCACTCCATCACAAAGATGGTGGCGCCCAGTCTACTCAACCCAGCCAGAGTCCCCCAGTCTTTTCAGTCCTGCAAAGGAGGTAGTGGCCAGACCCGCCTTTAGCCCCCCAACTGCCCAGGGATGGCCTGAGGCTCAGGTAATCAGGGCCAGACAAGACTTGCCCTGTCGGCAGTGGCAACAGCAGAGGTGTGATGGGGGCATCGTCTTCCCCTGATCTCCGGGTCGCCTCCTGCCTGAGGGCTCCTAGACTGTAAGATGGGGCAGGCCGGGCTGAGGGACCCCTCCTCCAGTGCATGAATTTTTATACACCAGGCCTCTAGTCTATATATATAAAAGCCTAAGTGACCAAACTACTGAACAACTGGTTGACTGGTCGCAATGATGCACATTGACCACCAGGGGACAGATGTTCAATGCACAGGATCGGGTTCCCTCCTGTCTGGATCGGGCTTGTAGGGATCAGGCTGAAACCAGATATCCAACATCCCCCAGGGGTCCTGGTATGTGAGAGGGCACAGGCCAGGCCGAGCGACCCCACTGGTGCACAAATCCATGCACCGGAACTCTAGTATTATAAATAAAGCTATGTAGTTTTTAAAAGTGTTGAGCAATACATGTGAGCACTATGAGTTATGATATGGGAGCTCCTAATGATGATTTACCATTGGAAGTTTTATCAAGTGATTACTCATAATCGCAGGTAGCAAAGAACTCAACTGGTTTATCAAAATTGGTGTCAGAACTCAAAATTTACATGTTTTAAAATGGACTACTGTAAAAAAATGGAATATGAGGATTACTAGCAGTAGTAAAATGCTTCTGTGTGTCCAGTAGTGTGCTAAGAACTGATATGAGTTTTCTGATTTAATATCCACAATAATTTTTAGCCCCCTTTTCAAGATGAATAAAATTGATAACTTGTTTAAATTTCCATGATTATTACACAACAATGTTGAGATTTCCCCCCAGGAATTATGATTTTTGCTACTCACTCCTAAAGATAGCCTAATATATCCTGTTTTGGAGATAGAAGCAGTAATAAGTATATTTATTTTCCAGAGAGTATATTTCAAATGAATCATGGACATACTGTAATCAATTTGTCGAAGAATAACATTTATATAAGTTTCCAAATCTAATGTGTTAACTTTCAGAGGAGAATAATTCTGAAAAAAATATTAGCAATTTAAATATGTATTATTTTTTCTAATTTTCAGAAAATTATATCTGCCTACCTATCTATCTATATATTATATGTGTGTATGTGTGAGTGTGTGTTTAATACATATTTACTATTGATTTACCTATATCACTACATCACTATAAGATGATTATTATTTTAACACAATCTCACATATATACATTTCTCAATTTGCTTGTCCTGTATTTTCAACTTATCCTTACTTCTGAGGTCTAGGAGATCGTGATATCTGCTTTATTTTAGTGAAAACATATTAAAAAGTGAATATAACTTTATAAGAAAATCATTTTTACTAAAAATTGATGAACAGGAATAACATTTAAAATTGTAAACACATTTGCTATAAATTCTTTCAGTAGTAACTTAAGGATCATATGTTTAAGGATCTAGCACTATACTATCCCACAAATATGTACCAATTTCTCTCACTCTGAAAAATCTGCAGCAGCTTCAGGTATATGTGGATATAAGTTTTTTTCTGCATCTGAATTAACTTGTTTGTTTAAAAATTGTGCATTAGAAATCAGGTTATTTTGTTTACTAGTCAGCAGGGGATTATTGGTGGCAATTTTGATTTCTATAAACCTTTCCTAGTTTCTTTCTTTTATTATGGTTGCTTTCTATAGTTAGTATTTCTACTCTTAAATAATTTTAATTGTTTTAATTTCTCTTCCCTATTTCCTTCTCTTTCGTCTTTTCTTTCTTTCTTTTTTGTTTTGTTTTTACTCTACCATTCTCCCTTCCCTTCTTCCTCCCCATGCTTATCCACTTCTCTTTTCCCCTTTCTCTTTTTCTGCATACATAAGAGTTAAGGCTTATTTATTTTAAAGCCTCATTTGTGCATTACATCAGATTGTCATGATTTTAACACAGTAGCTAAGGTTAAAAATTGTGGTTTTTTTTATATGAATGTATTCGGCACCATGGAAAATGAATAATGGTAACTTCATGATTCTTTTTTGTAATTTCCCCCTTTATATTACATTTCAGCTTAACCTTTGTTCTCAGGTGTTTTCTGGAAGATATGATACTGATACGAAGACTACAATCACTCAAAGTGTATGAGGAAAGAAAAGTAATGACAAGATTGCTCTGATACCTTAAGATGGCTGGAGGGAAATTAAATTTCTCTATGATATTCTTTACTATTGGTTGCTAACAGTGCTAGCTGTGATTCCCTACGAAGGCCTATGTTCCACTATTATAAACTGTCAGTGGAATCTGTGGCTCTTATAAATGTGTACTTTTATCTCCCAAGTTGGAGTCTTTTTAAATCTTTAGCTTTCAACCCTAAGAAGGTTTATAAACTGAAGCAAGGACAAAGCCAGTTTTAAGAAATAACTTCAGAGCTCCACAGTATGAAAAAATGCTTCCTGATTACTATTAAAATGGAAAGTTTATTTATTTATTTATTTTTGTGTGTGTGTGTGTGTGTGTGTGTGTGTGTGTGTGTGTGTGTGTGTGTGTATCTGGCATTATTTCATATTTAGCAGCCCTTTTCCACCAGCTTCCCAATTTTGGAGCTCATAGCCCATTTTTACTTAGCTGGTTCTCTGGGCATTATGCCCAGCTTGGATTGTTTGTTTATTATAATTTATATTATCTAAGATAGTTTTTAGCTGGCTGCCTTAGAAATAATTATAATTAAGTAGCAAGGAATACATTTATTAGACATGTAAGTACATTAGGTCATCAAAGATGTTTTTCACACATCAGTTCAAATAATAACTATATAAAAGTATATTGTAGTATTGTAAACTATTGACCTTGTTGTCTTTAAGCCAGTTTAGATTGTTTCATAACTAGTGGATTAAATTTCTCTTCATTTTATTCTAAGAACAACTACATTTTAATAACCCTTACTATTTCACACCTTAATATGACAATGAAGAATATGACTTTTAAGTGATATGTACCTCAGATAAAAGAAAGTGATTAGATGGTGTAAGATAAAATGAGATGACTTGAATATCATGTTAGTAAGGATTTTCTCAACAAAACAAACTACTCTAGGTATTTTAGGAGGAAAGCATATAGGATATACTATAGGGAATTATATGTTGAGAGAAAACCTTACTCCTGGAATTTAGAATTTCAGGGGAAAAAAGAAATGGAAATTACAACAAAACTTGTATGTATAAGCCATATGTGAAAATTATAAAGTCACCGTTTATACTTTTTGCCATCAATAGTATAACTTTTTACTCTATATTGATGCTTAATAACTGAATAATCAATATTTGGAGCAGCCATGTCAAGGTGAAATCTTAATTTTAAATTTGCACAAACTTGCCCAGCCCATGTGGCTCAGTGGTTGAATGTCAACCTATGAACCAGGAGGTCATGGTTAATTCCCAGTCAGGGCACAAGCCGAGGTTGTGGGCTAGATTCCCAGTAAGAGGTGTACAGAGGGCAGCTGATCAATGATTCTCTCTCATTATTGATGTTCCACGCATGGCCTCTGGTGGTCAGCACACATCATAGCATCTGGTTGTTCAGTTATTCTGCTGTTTGGTCTATTTGCATATTAGCCTTTTCTTATATAGGATAGTAGTGGGAGCAATATAAAGTGGAAGATAACCTACTTGATTTGTGGTGTTACTCAAAACTGAACTAGTCATAGGAAAAAACAAATTTGTATTATTACCAGAAACTTTTAAAAATATAGACTAAAAGTGATGTTTTTATGTGTAACTCCATGAAAAAACCTTCTAAGTCTCCCCAACTTTCTTCAACATGGAGTTCCAGGTATTTTTATGATTTACTTTAGTTATTATTTCCTACTTAATCTCTTCCTGTTTGTTCTCGTTCAAAGAATATTGTCATACATATGTGTTCCTTGGAAGAGCAACTAGAAGGTAAATTACCTGTTAAAATCTATCCCTTCTTGTATAAACCACTTTATACTGTGGTTAAAATAAAAAAAATAAAAGTTACCAAACTTTTGCTAGTTTCTACTCCAGTGTTTTGATTTGTATGCCCTGTCTAATAGTAATGTAATTCACTTTATTTCTACAAAATAAGCTTGATATATTTTCTCCATTCTATATTATAATTATACTAGAGGCCTGTTGCACAAATTCATGCATGGGTGGGGTCTGGCTGGCCCATCCCAATGGGGGGCACTTGGGGGCCAGGCTAGCAGGGGGGAGGGGCCATGGGAGGTTGCCTGCTGGCCTCTCCCCTGATTGGAGTGGGGGGCCGAGCGGGGGTGAGGCCGGCCAGGTGGAGGGGCCACAGGAGGTTGGGGAGGCTGATCAGGGCTCTGATTAGGCCTGTAAGACACCACAGTGTTCATCATAGTGACTGGTCATTCCTGTCATTCAGATTGTTCCATTGCTCTGGTTGCTTTGCTTTGATATATATGGATTGTGAAGTGTAATTTATTTCTGGATATTCCATATGACTTAACACATCTAATAAATATCAACCACTTAATAAATCCAAATAAAAAAGGAAGCTTATATATAAATATAAAACTAAGTTCCTAATAAAGCATCAGAAAATAATAACCACCAGTTTGTTAAGAAGTAAAAAATGTTTGCCCTGATTAAGATTAATTCTAGAACTTATGTCCATATTGAGATATATATTAATATTATTTTATATAATATAATATGAAAAACAAATATAATATATAATTTATATTAATCCCCAAAATCATGACAATTTTACTTTTAGTTTACTCTTTTATCAAATGGTTATATAACTGTGTACTTTGATTTTAAAGTACTGAAGAACAGTCCAGCTGGCATGGCTCAGTGGTTGAGCATTGACCTATGAACCAGGAGGGCACAGTTCAATTCCAGTGAGGGCACATGCCCAGGTTGCAGGCTCAATTCCCAGGGTAGGGTGTGAAGGAGCCAGCCAGTCAGTATTTCTCTCTCATCATTGATGTTTCTATCTCTCTCCCTTTCCCTTCCTCACTGAAATCAATATATATATTTGATTTATATTTGGTCACCTTTAAATATTTCTTATTTGTTTCTAAATTATTGGTTTTTGAATATAAAATTTATATTGTAGAATTACTAAAGTTTTCTTTATGTTCAAATACATAATCAGGCCTACAGGCTGTCTTCAGGTTGATTCTGGTCAAGGGCACATACCTTGGTTACAGGCTCAACCTCTGGCCCTGGTTGGGGTGCTTGCTGGAGGCAACCTATGGATGTGTGTGTCTCTCTCTCTCTCTCTCCTTTCCACTCTCTAAAAACCAATGGAAAATTATCTTTGAGTGAGGATTAACAAAAACCAAAATCTATAAAACCCAAACAAACAACAATATAAAAACAAAAACACAATCATTTTTATAATACATATAAATATATACATATACATATATATATATATACATATACATATATATATATATACATATACATATATATACATACATACATATATATATGCCATATATATACATATATATATATGCCATATATATATACATACATATATATATGATATATGCCATATATGATTGATTATTTATGAATCAATTCTAATGACTATAAAAGTTACCAAAAAATAGTTTCTCTATTCTCTATTCTCTATTCTCTAGTTTCTCTATTTACTTGGTTATTTTTTTTTTGTATGTTAGAAGTATCTGGTTTAAAGTAGGTATTACTAGCAAGGTTTTTATATCTATTTTTCTTTGCCTATTTAAAAAATTCTAGTATATAGATGCTATTAATCTCAAATGCATATTTGTTGCCTTATTTTTTAGAATTTCCTTATTTTAACATGCATGAAGATGAAGTTTAGAATCATTCATGTTCACTTAATTGAACCTCTCTTGTTCATCTTTCTCATCCTTCCTCAGTCATTACCTCATACTGATCTGCAAACCTTTGTTTATGCAGTGCTTTTAAAAATCTCAGTCTGAGGTGTTCCTACCTCTAATGACCATATTATAGTTTTTTTATGTGTGTGTGTGTGTGTGTGTGTGTGTGTTTTAAGCTCATAAACTTCATTAACACTTGTACTTTACCAGGACTTAAAAATTCAATGATTCTATTACTTTTTTATTCTCCCTCACCCTCTTGACATCTTGTTATATATCCAACTTATTATAATCTTTTTCATGAATATATCTCTAACTCTTTTTCCTATTTTGCGTTTTTCCTGGCAAATTGGCCTTTGGTAAATTCTGAGCTTTGTATACCCTGCACCTGTACCTCTGCAGGTGACTATAACTGGGGAAAATCAGCCCTGCTGAATGGCCTTCCTTTAAATTCACCACCAGGCCCCTTGGACGTATCCTCATTTATTTAACAGGAAGCATTAGAATAATCATAAAATCTTAAGTGTATTTTCCTGTTATTTCTCTAGTTTTATACCTTGTTTACTCATGAATATAATAATTTTCACTGTGCTTTTGAGTATATACAGATGATTCTAAAAATTATTTGTAAGCAAGATAAAACTACTTCTTCCTTTCAGGTACTTTGCTTCCCACAATGTACTGTCCATGCTTCCGCAGCTATGTACATATACAAAAAGATTAGTTAGCATGTACATTCTCTTCTCTGTTTCCCTTATTTATTGATGAGTTTCTAGGAAGTTTCCTTATAACCCTTCTTCCTCAACTCCTGAATGTAGCTAAGTTAGTTGTATAATTGTTATAATTTTATTTTTACTATGTCTCTTCTATTTAAATTCATGCACTCTGGGGCGGGGAGGGGAGGCAGCATCCCTCAGTCGGGCCTGGGCCCTCTTGCAGTTCAGGAGCCCTGGAGTGGGGGAGCCCTCAGAGTATGTCCAACTGACGGCTTAGGCCCGCTGGGGAGAGGGCCTAAGCCTGCAGGTGGACATCCTTAGGGCTGCCAGGGAGGCAGGAAAGGCTCCCGCCTCCACTGCTGCAATCGCCAGCCATGAGCCCAGTTCAGGGCTTCTGGCTGAGTGCACTCCCCCTGTGGGAGCACACTCACCACCAGGGGGCAGCTCCTGCATTGAACGTCTGCCCCCTGGAGGTCAGTGGGCATCATAGCAACTGGTCGTTCTGCCATATTACCTTTTTATTGTATAGGATAATACTTGCAAATCTTTAAATTCTCCTATTATCTGTGGGTATCTTACAGCTGTAGAGAGATTCATTTACTACTATTCTTTGTTCTTCTCTTCATCTTATCTAATTTTGAAGTCTCCTTTCAAAATCACTTGTTTAAGTCCTTATTTTAAAAATTTTTGCCTCAGAGCAGGTACTGGAGTGACATAAAATCTGAAATCTTGCCTATTGCTGGTAATCTTAATTTCTTCCTAACAGCTTAATAATATCTTTGCTAGTCATATTGATACTGAATTTTTGGACTGGAACCAGGATTCTTTGTCCACGGGAATTGAAGAATGAATCCACGGACAGAAAGTGGTATAGCAAAGGTGGACATTTATTGAAGAATAGATATAGGCTCCCACATGGGGAGAGGGAAGAGTCCCACAGAATGAACTCCTACATAGGGAGGGGGAAAGGGTCCCACTGGGTTCCTTTTACTATGGCTTATAAAGGCTGCAGTTCCTGTGTCTTGATATCCCCTCTGATTGGTCAATATTCCCCTTTGAATTGGTTACTATAGTGATCCTAAGGCCCTCCTTTCTCATAGTCCTTCCATTCCTCTTGGCTTTCTTCTTTTCCATCTGAATGAAGGGCTTTCTTCTCTTTATTTTGTAAATATAGACCTTTCCTGGCTGCTTCCAGTTCCCTTGTCTTATGTAAATGCAACTGTTGCTGCTCCCTTGTCTTATGGAGAGGTAACTGCACCTGGCATCCTTGTGTTATGGAAATGTACCTTCTCCCAGTCTGCAGCTCTTTTCCATGAACCCCATTCTAAAAAATCCCTAAGCCTGCCTATGTTCCCCCAAATTCCTGCTTCAATATGATGTTTTATGACAAGTTGCCTTATCTTAGAATATAGAAGCAATTTTCTTTCATTCTACCTCTTAATGTTTACACCTGAGAATCTAATGACAAAAGAAGTATTTTACTTTTCTGATAACCTCTATTTTCTACCTAGAAATTTTAATGATTTACTCGTTATAGTTAGAGTTCATAAAATTTTTACAGAAATTCATATATGTGTCTTTTCTTATCAATTTATCTTTAAACTTAGTGAATCCTTTCAACGCACACCGAGGTCTTTCTTCAAATTAATACAATAGTCTTATAACATTTTATTTGTTTGAATAGTATCTCTTCTGTAATTGTTTTTATCTTGTCCTAATATTAGTTTTCTATGTTCCCCTTCTCCCCCCTCAAACACACACACAGAGACTTACCAGTAAACCATGGTATCAGGATGAACTTTTATAAATAAATTCTAATTTTACAAGTGACATCATACACCATCTCTAAGGGCCCTCCCTGAGGGGAAAGGAGTATGACAACCTGAAGATTTGCCAGCTGCACTGGTGAGTTCTGACATTGCTGCTTTGTTGATTCTCAGCAGTCGGTGGCTGTCCCATATTGTCAGCTGCTGTGCTTCAGTGAGCACTTACAGTTGGCAGAATGGATGATGCTCTCAGGTGATCCCAAGCAAGTCATACCCCAGTGTTTCGTCTTTCTTCTTGCTGATGTCCATACCAGTCCACTTATTCACATCCAATAGATGTCACAACCAATAGAATATTTTGATACTATATCAATTGAAATAAATAACCACTATACTCTTAGAAGAACATGGATAGACTCAAGAACATGTTACTGGCCAGTGACAGATAGATTGCTAGGGATTTTTATAAATCTTGTTAACGTAAAAAAACCATTGAAACCTATAAAGAATTTTTGTGAGTTTATTTGAGCCAAACTGTTGACATATGCCGGGAAGCAGAACCTCAACGAATTGAGATAGTGCTCCGGAGAATGGCAGGGTTACATCCATATTTATACATGAAATTCATTGGTGACACATTTAAGGAGGTGGGATTAAGCAAAGTGGGGGAAACCTCTGTGATAGGATAAAAAGTAAAATGGTGGACATATACTTAGGTGGGTGCAGGAACAATTAACATGATAAACGAAAGAATCTGCTGCATCTGTACTGGGCTCAGCATACCTGGTTGTACCCCAGGGGCTCCAGATACAGGGAAATCACAAGTTACCCAGACATTTCAAGGGTATGTTATCATAGATGCAAAAAGACAGATAGGCTCAGTTACAGTAAAGGTTGACCTTATCAGTGAAGATATCGGCTTAGGACATAACTGCCCACCATAACTGCTTTTAGTTAAGGTTTAATTTCAGACCATCCTTTGTGGTTACTTTAGGTCTCTGAGTCTGCAAAACTGCCATGCAGGCCTCTCCTGAGCTTGTCAGGTCAGCATGTGGCCCCTTTCGTCCACAATCTGATATTTTGAAAATGCCTATTGCATAAAGGGTATCAAAATAAACTATGACATAACTAAAATGTTAAAATGTGCCAAGGAACTATTCATTTAAACAAATTCTAACCTAATAATATAGGTGTTTTTATGACAATGAAATAATTCTGCTGGGGTAAGTTGTACATAGGTGTGCAATAAATCAAAGAGGCTAAACAATGAACATAATATAAAATAGAAAAGTAAGTAACATATAATAATTATGTAAACTTAAAACATACATTCAAAAAAAGTCCCTCAGACTTATTTAGTGAATTAAATGTCTATTTTTTATTCCATTTGATGCAATGTTTAAGAAATAACTTTTAGAAGTCATGGGAAATGTTTCCAAAAAGTATCAGACTGTTCACTCAAAAATGTATTTCCCTGTCTTTACTATTCATTGGCACAAACATAGATGATGTTATAATAGTTTACTTATTAAATACTATCAAAGGACTTTGCATAAAATATTTTTCATATTTTACTTGAGGCGGAAAAAAATATTATAAAAGACTTTATTTAGACCATATAAAAAGATGAACTAATTTCTATGCTAAAAATATTACTCAGAACTATGAACAAATGAGATTTTGTCAAAGCATTTTTTAACCAGTTATTACAATAAAATATAAGCTATTTTATAGAAAACTATTGTGACTACCAATGTGTCTTATTAATTATATGCAGGTTGATATTTAATGGCACATGTTGGCAATTGCAAAATATATCCCTCAAACTCAACAATTTTTTATACACAATTAACTATAAACTGAAAAGTTAAACATAATCTGAAAATTTTTATTATATGTAATTAAACTGATAATTGTTATGCCCAGAATTCAAGATCCCCAAGAAACCATGCCAGGGAGTCAGTCCGATGCAAAAGCAGAAGGTCCTTTATTGAGTTAGCTAACCCAACCCGGGCCTCCAGTCGACGCAGCGACCAGAAACCGAGTGCCACCCGTGAGAATAGTGAGGGGAGGGGAGCCGGCTGTGGGCCCTGCCGATTGGCCAGGTGCAAGTCGGGTCTTGTTAAATCCTGGGCGTGGCCAGCAGGGGCCTGGGCTCGGGAAGAAGGCACTTTTCTGAGCACATGGCCTCTGCCCCATCATTCCCCCCTTGTCTTGGAACTTCCGGCTCAATCATGAGACGGACTGCACTTTTATTTCACCGTCGCTAGGGGCCCGTAGTGAGCACACAGAACTATCAACTGAACTATTTTATACACGTAACAAATGGTCCGGTGGAAGGGAAAGAAACCATTTTAGCTTTAACAACTTCTATTGAAATAGGATTTTTCTTCTTAAAATTCCTCCATGGCTATTACAAAAGCCAAATCAAGATTAATTTATTTACTGTCCTGATGTTTGCATAAACACAACAAGAATGGTAACTGACTACCTTTGCTGGAATTTCATGGTTGAACCTTAATGTGCCCCGTAGGGCCAGGAAGCCAGGCCATCCAGCTGCCATCAGGCCTGCCTGCAGTATCTGCTGAGTTAGGTGAATCCCTCACCTGTAGCAACTCCACCTGAGCCCATGCTCCAGGCTTTAAGGCCCATCTCAGTAGCCCTCCTACTCATTGCGGCCCAGAGTGTGTGGGGGTTCTGCAGGGATGCAGAGGCATCTTTACTGCTCCCCTTCTACTCTTACCAACCGCCAGTGATGGTAGGGCATGGGCCTGACGCTCCAGCGCCAGCCGTCTTCAGGGCTCCCAGGCAGGATACCAGACTTTCTTCATGGCATTCTTAGTGGCTTCAAGTCTTTAGAGCTCAGATAGGGCTCTTTAAAACATGATACTCCAGTCAAAGTTTTCCGTTAATAAAACCACTACTAGGCACCAGTCTTACTGAATCTATGCAAAGAAACGTACTTACTTAGCATTGCCAGATTTTGGAGGAATTACATAAGGAGAAAAACATACTGATTTACTCTAAGATTTTCTGACTTTCCTTGCTAATTTTTTTTCATGGATTTAAAACAAAACAGTAATTGTTGGTCCATGCCTCGGACTTTCTAGTCTAAACAGGCTTTTTCCAGCTTTACTACCCCTGACATGGGCATGGTGACTCAGGCCTGCAAGACAGTATTACAGGCTGTCAACTGTTAGCTGTCTCTCAACAGAGACCAAAACCTGATGGGCACCCTTTACTTTTGGGGGTCACCCCACACAGCTCCCTTCCAGGACAGCCAACATACATTCAAACCTGCAAAAGAATCAAAGGTTAATATAACATATCAATACAATGAAACATAATATTGGCATCATGGCCGCTTCAGGTAGCCAAATCTACCACTAAACATGTGATCCTATAAATGGTCCTTGTCTCTTTGGAGCCATGTCCATGAAGATGCAGGCATTATCTAAGTGTATTACACAGTATCATGGGGGCTCCTGGTGACAGGAGCGATCGCGAGTCATGTTACCGGCATCAGGCAGGTCAAGCACTCCGTAGCTTGAGCTTGAGCGGGTTGCGTTGATCTTGATCGATCGATGCTCCATTTGGTGATGAAGTCTTTCCGGATGGACCCAGGTCATGACTCCGTCTACCTTGAGAGCGGTGGGGGTCTTAATTCAGCACAGGCAGGGGGAAGGGCCCATGGAATCTCTGCCCTGAGGAACTGTGAGCCCTACCCTTAAATGTCCCAATCAGACTAGAAAAATCACAAATATCTTTTAAATCTACCCCAGAATTCCAAAATCCCAACCTAGCACAGAATATATTTCCACACTTGTATAAACAAATACAGTCTTGGGATCTTGAGCAGGTAACAGGAACACCGCCCAAGTCCCCTGATGGGGGCCTGACAGGAACAGATGTGGGGGCCTCCCTTTCCCACATCCCAGGACAGGATTCTTGACCTATGTTTCATCCAGATAGAAACAGTACTCATATTGAACAAGGAAATCAAGACTAAATAGACATGATAACTAGATACATTCCCCATTAAGAACTTTGAGGTGCATGCCACATTTATACCACAAAATACCAACAAATCAGTTTCAGTTGTGTCAAGATACAGAACAAGTCCCTGAACAGAGGCGGTAAAAAACTGTCTAGGAATGCTTTTTTTCTATCTTTCTAAAACCCTTAGAGATTCTTGATAATCTACATCAGTAATCCATTTATACAATCCCCTAAAGTTAAAGAGGAAGGAAAGAACCATTCAATGTCCTTCAAGAGGATTAAACACATGGGATCCTCTGATGTTTCAGGGGTACCAAGGAAGGAGAAATTAGGCCATGTTCAGCCCTTCTCACAATCCATCATTAGTGACCAGTCCCAGCTCACTGGTATATTATTCACTTAACATTTCTTTTTTTTTTTTTCCTATCACACCAAGGCCATGCTTTCCAGGTAGCTAGAACTCTTAGCCTTAATTCTTAGGTGATTAGCAATACATTTTAAGGGACACAGAAAAAAGAAAAATCTTTCTTGGGTAACCTAGGTAAAACTTAGGAAAACATTTTCAACACTTAAAAACAGTTCTCAACATAATAGGATTTAATCAATTACTCTTAATTTGTGTATGATATATGTATAACTGTGGTTCTACTGCTATCATACCACTGAAATTATATTAAGACCGTGATTGCTAATTTATTAAGTATTAAATAAATCCACGAGGCTAGCACACTTTTTGCCCCATCCACATTTCCGCAGTAAAACTCCGCCTTAAAACTCCACCTCTGAAATTCTATCCTCCCTTAGTGAGCAGACACTCCTTTTGTGATTGGCTAAGTCAGAGGGAGGGGCTGTTCCAAGATGGCGGCCCCCAGGGGCGCGGCAGGCCATGCGGCCAACATGGTGGCTGCCAAGTCAGGCAGCTCAAAGTGGCGGCTGTCTACACTGTTCTCTGACAAAGCAAACCAAAACCCCTAAAAGGTAGATGGCCAACATTATATTGTAGACAAACAGAAATCTCATTAGCTGTTTATACCCTTTATAATTATCTTAAAGAATATTAATCAAATTTAAACTGGTTTTTGTATTAAAAATTTCAGTTGAGATCTTAAAAATTAATCCTCTTTTTAAAATCAGACCAAGAAGTAACATATTTTGAATTCCTAATCATTTAAGAGAAAACACATTCTATTTTTTCAAAAACAAGTTATACATTAGATATTTAATTAATTTCTCCCGATTCAATTTGCACTTTAAACTTTCAGAGCTTTAAATCTTAGACATTTCAAATAAAATATAAGGCATTTTCAATTAATAGATTAACTTCTATCTTCTAGACTTCATAATAGGCATACTCAGATCAACATTTCAGTATTATAAATTTCAATACTTTTAGATGATTTGAACTTAAAAGCTTTAAGTTTCCAGCCAATAAGCCTGGCATAGCTGCTAAAATGGTCACAATTTTCCTGTTGGGGAAGTCAAGAAACAAAACCATAGCTATTCACATGTAAACTTGATTATCAACTTCCTGGTGGTACTTTGCCTCAGGGCAGGAAATTTCAAAAGAGCTACTTTAAATGGCCTTGAGAAACCAGTCTGTATTTCTTTCTTAGGTTCAACTTTGCCATTTTTAAGCCAAAACAGTCTCGGGTTTTTATTCTGTACACAGCAAAAGGTCAAGTTCAGCTCAAAACTATGCGCACTCGTTTTTAAACTGGCCTTTTCCCTTTACATGTGCACAGAAATCCCGGATGCATTTATAAATTTGTAAACGCTTTTCAATTACAAGAAGGATTTTAATTTTAGAATACTTGGGGAGGGGGTGACCTGTTTCCACAGACCCTCACTCAGGCGGCTGCCCGACCGCCACACAAAGGAGGGGTGAGAGCAGTCCCCCTCCCTCCACATTCATACACTTTCACCAGACATCCATTCAGAGTTTAAACAATCCATTCAATTCCTAACAACTTCCCCATTCCTGAGGGAGCTCTAAAGCCTCCCCCAATCTCCTTGAAATTATTAACCCAGCAAGTCCACAAAATAAAACGGAAACACAAACAACTAAAGGGCCCAAAAAAGTACAGCCTTCCAACTCCATGGAAGCAAAAACCGAAAGCTAGACGATGGCTGCGCGCCAACCAGCAGGAGCGACCCGCCTTTTCTCAGATTGAGGGGTTCCTACAGACCTTCCGACTCCGCGGAAGCAAAATTTCCCCTCTTCAGATGGAGGATCGGGGCGCCCCCCCGACTCTCCTCCTGCCTGTCTCAGATTAAGGGGGTTCCTACAGACCTTCCGACTCCGAGGAAGCAAAGCTATACCCCTTCAGATGGAGGATTGGGACGTCCCTCGGCTCCTCCCGCCTGTTGATTCCCTGCATCCACTCAGATCATTATTACAGGCATTTACAGGCATTTCAGAAGTGAGCTCACACCGGATAGATACAAAACAAAACACGCGACACAAACAAAACAAGACCTTCCGCGGTCAGTCAGGCCCTCCGGACTGGGAGTCCCCTCAATGGTCTTGGGGATCCCGGACGAGCCCCCAAAATGTTATGCCCAGAATTCAAGATCCCCAAGAAACCATGCCAGTGAGTCAGTCCAATGCAAAAGCAGAAGGTCCTTTATTGAGTTAGCTAACCCGACCCGGGCCTCCAGTCGACGCAGCGACCGGAAACCGAGTGCCACCCGTGAGAATAGTGAGGGGAGGGGAGCCGGCTGTGGGCCCTGCCGATTGGCCAGGTGCAAGTCGGGTCTTGTTAAATCCTGGGCGTGGCCAGCAGGGGCCTGGGCTCGGGAAGAAGGCACTTTTCTGAGCACATGGCCTCTGCCCCATCAATAATGATTTCAACTTAGATTCAGGGTGATAATTCTTTTGTTTCAGTTATATGTTTACATCTCAGACTCACTGTAGATATATTGGAACACATGAAGACATTACAATCACACATGACATTGGTGAGGGTGCTCGTTATCGTAGGTATAATATTTTTTATCATTAAGGAAGTGCTATTCTTCATATTTAAGGAAGCTGAAATTCTTTGATATAAAAAATAGTTATGATTTGATTGCAATTACACCTGATAAATCTTGACATAATTTTCTCTCCATCTATATTGGCTTCTCTCATCAATATTTTAAAGTGCACAAACTTTTACTGACAACAAAAAAATTGAGTTCCTTGTAGTAACACACATTTTCATAAATGTAATGGTAAGTCAAAAAAAAAAAAAGAAAGTTTAAATCATATTAAATTTTATTGTAAGTACCTGAATTAAGTCATTTACTTTAAAGAAATATTTGATCTTCATTAAAATATCCTTGCTTTTTCTAGATCTTTGTATGGTATCATTCATATACAACAAAAAAGAAAGTTAAGGCAACTACTGATTATTAGTGTTATGCTTTTCAAGTTTAAAAATTCAGCTTATAAGCAGGATGTGATTTTTCCAAACGGTCCTATTTACTGGGTAGTAACTTGGAATAAACAACTTCAGAGTGATTTTTAAGTTTGTAGGCAAAATGGGATTTCATAAATACTTGTTAAAGGTCTAATAGTTGTTATGAACATTTCCCTTTGAAATTTTTATAACCACAATTATTGATATTCACTTGTATGTGTGTGTCTTTGTGTGTAGTTGCATTTAGATATTTCACAATTTAATGGAGTTATTCTTCTTTGCAATATATATACATGCCAATGACTCTCATGTATGGCAGCTACTGTTTTTCGCTCCAGAGAAATGTCTGAAGTGCTTTCTTTTTTTAGGACAAACTTACTTTGCTTTAAAACAATAATTTTGTAGATAAAAGAAGGTGAAGGAATTAAGCCAAAACACACACACACACACACACACACACACACACACACCACTCATAGACACATACAACACTGTGAAAACAGAGTGAACATAACCAGAGGGGAAGAGGATTGAGGGTGAAGGTGGTCCAAAGGGATGAAAAGAGGGATGGAAATAGACTTTGCTTGTGGCAACCAATGCACAATACAGTGTGCGTTTATGTTTTTATTAAGCTGTACACTTAAAACATGTATGGTTTTGCAAACCAATGTCACCCCCATTACATTCAATAAAAAAATAAAAGAATGATTTTGCATAAACTCCATAGAGTCACCGGGAAAGCTTCTGAAATCACAGATTCCTTGGTAGCATCATTGAGATTCTGAATCTGTAGGTTTGCAGGGGGCCTGAACATTTACATCATGGTCTAACAAACCAGAAGTAATTCTGCTGTTGCTTGTCTGAGGAAAACACCTAGAGGTAGCTAAAATATCATCCATAATTCTGTTGCCTTTACTAAATTTTAGATTTGATACTCATATATCCCTCTGTATTTTGAACAATGCCTTAAATTCCAAGCATAGGACCAGAGTTTATTTATTGTTCTTATAAAAGTTACAAACTAGGTGCTATGATTCTCTCAACTCTTAGGAACTATATCTCCCTCAAAAAGGATTGACTTTTTCTCTCAAGTTTATAGCTCACTTTTCCTTCATAAGAAACATGCTCATTGCTCAGTAGGAAAGTTTTCCTGGACACAGGTCAGGTCTTACACCTAAGGATCTTCATAACCTTCCAGAATATCTTCACCTCCTCACCTTCTACCCACATCATATCCACACGGTAAAATAATATCCCTCATTAAAATGTAATGCCATTTGCCTTGTGGAATGATTATGATCATAAACTCTGAGGTGGACTTGTAAGAATTTAAATCCCAGCTCTGCTATTTATAAACTCACTGACTTTGGGGAATAACTTTTGTGATTTGTGCTTACAGTCCTTGACTATAAAATAGGCAGGGAAATAATATCTATCTTATAAATAAAAATATTTGAACAATACATACTATATAGTAAAGGATATTACATTTTTTATCAGGTTTTAAATTTACTTTTTCCCATTTTGAGTAACAGAATCTTAAAAAGAGAACTAGTTTTGGTTTACTCAGCTATAGTCTCCATATACAATTCTATTCAAATAAATTATTTAACATACAACTTTATAAAACAACAAAGATTATTATTAAATTTTGAAGATTCCCCATTATATACTACACTAGAGGCCCAATGCATGAAATTCATGCAAGGGGTTCGGCCCTCGCAGCCCCAGCTTCTTCCGGAAGGACGTCCTGAAGATCATTCAGCTGTCTGGTTAATTAGCATATTACACTTTTATTATTATAGATAATATATAGATTATAAAACTCCCTTAAATACAACCAATCCTATAAAATAGTGTTGGACTTAAGAGTTTAATTGATCTATTGACAATGAGGACCAAGGTGACAGCTCTAGTCTCCACTAGATTCTGATTAATACATACTCCTAGTTCTCATTTGAAGCAATATGAACTGTGCGTGCTTACAATTCTCTTTCAGGAGAAAGAAACTCTGTGTATAGGATTTTACAATGGCGACATACCCCAACTTAAAAAAAATGTGAATTTCATAACACTTTGAGAAACATCATATATTACTTCCTTAACATAGAAAACATCTAATTTCTCTTTATGTAATGCCCAAATTGTATAGATTACGTTACTATAGGCCCATCATTCCTTTATTTAAAAAAGATAAGTTGTTTTCATTAAAGTATTCTGTTTGAGGAATTTTTTCAACTTTTAAAGGAAATAGTGTATTTTTACATTTAATTTTTCATTAGAGTTGACATACAATTTTATATTACTTTCAGGTACATAGCATAGTGATAAGCATTTATACACCTTAAAGAAGTCTTCACTACAATAGTCTGGGGCCCATCTGTCTATATACATAGTTACTGCAATTTTATTGACTACTAGAGGCCCGGTGCATGAAATTCATGCATGGCGGGATGGGGTCCCTTAGCCCGAACTGCACCCTCTCCAATCTGAAAGCTCTCAGGGGATGTCCTAAACTGGCAGTTGGATGTCCCTCTTGCAATCCAGGACCTCTGGCTCCTATCCGCTCACCTGCCTGCCTGCCCTAACCACTCTGCCTGCCTGCCTGATCTCCCTAACTGCCCTGCCCTGCCAGTCTGATCCCCCTAACTGCCCTCCCCTGACAGCCTGGTCACCCCTATTAACTTTTTTTTATTTTAAATCTTATCCCCTTCACACACAATTGTATTTGACTTCCTTATTGGCTTCTCTCTGTCACACAATTTTTCCCTCTCCTTTATGTAACACTTTTACCTACTGACTCATCATTTATAAACTTTTCTTCCCTCCTTATTTCCTACTTCTTATCCATTGTCCTTCTTCCCATCATTCTCCTACCCTCCCTCCTCACATTCCTTCTTTCCTTTATCTTTACCACTATCCACCCTCCCTCCCCTTTTCCTTTCTTCCCACTTTAATTTTTTCTTCACTTCCTCCCTTGTACCTGCTTTGCTCTCTCCCCCATTTCTTCTTTCTTCCCATTCTCCGTTTAAGCTCTACTGGCTCCCCTTTAAAACTTTTCTTTCCTCCCTTTTTCTCTCTCATCCACATTCTTCTCTATTTACTTCCACTGTTTTAATATCTATCTACCTGCCTAATTATTCACTATCATTTACTTTTTTTTCCCTTTTCTGACTCTTACTTTTAAAATCTGTCCCCAGTACATGACTACACTTGATTTTCATTATAGCTCCTACAGTTCACTCACACGTCCTCTTTCCTTCTTTAACTCTGCTCTCTACTGACTCCTTTATAAAGTTCTTCCCTCCCTCCTTCCCTTCTGAAAGCTTCTGTTGTGGAGGCGGAGTTAACCCCCAGCCCAGGGCTCAGCCCTGGCCAGGTGTTCACCACCCTCCCTTCCCCAGCCTCCCCACCACTGTCCTGCTTCCATTCCCTGCCCTGGACGCCCAGCCCAGTGAGGGTGGCTGAGGCCGGCGCCACTTGGGCGCTGCTACCATGAAGCAGGAGAGCCTCTGCCCAGAAGGCCTTGGACCATCCTCCATTCAGCCCTGACCCGTGGGTGCCTCCCAGCCAAGGGCCACCACTGCCCTCCTCCCTCATCTGGGCTGGGCTCCCCGCTCAGCACCGCCTGCACCCCACCCCTCGCAGTGCACATCTGCTCTGCCCGCCTCCCCCCCGCCCCCCCACTGCGGTTCCCAGCCCTTCCACATGACGTTTCCATCCCCTCCTATTGTATCCTATCCTACCCCAGTCCTTGCAGCTGCCTGAGCAGAGGGTGGGGAAGCACCCTGCTGATCTGGTCCTGACATGGCACTGTAATGGACAAATTTGCATATTCCTCTATTATTAGATTAGATATTTCCTATGCTCTAATTTACATCCCCATGACTATTCTGTAGCTAACAATTTTCAGTTTTTAATCCCTTCAACTTTTCCACATCATCCCAAAGCTCTCCCTGTGCTGACCACTAATCTGTTCTTTGTGTCTATGAGTTTGATTCTCTTCTGTTTATTTTGTTTATTAGAGTCCACATGTAAGTAAAATCCATTTTGTCTAATATAAGCGTTGTCAGCCCAGTTTTTTTTTTCATTTCTATTTGCATGAATATTATTTTTCATCCCTTTGTTTCAGTCTGTTTATATCTTTTGAAATAAAGTGGGATTATTATAGACAGAATATAAGCAGGTCTTGTCTTTTTATCCATTCAGCCCCCCCTATATATTTTTATTGGAACATTTAGTCCATCTACATTTAACTTAATTATTAAGTACTAGAGGCCCGGTGCACAAAAATTTGTGCACTCGGTGGGGAGTGGAAGTCCCTCAGCCCGTCCTGTGCCCTCTCACAGTCTGGTAACCCTAGGGAGATAACGACCTGCTGGGTTATGCCTGCTGCTCCAGGGTGGCAGAGGACAGACCCAATCTCTAGGTGCAGCCCCTGGTCGGGCTCAGAGCAGGGCTGATTGGGGAGTTGGCGCGCAACCCCCTGTCATGCACAGAGCAGGGCGGATTGGGAGGTTGCGATGCCACCCTCAGTCACGCTCAGGGTAGGGCTGATGGGGTGTTGGGGCACCGCCCCTGTCACACTCAAGGCAGGGTCGATGGGGAGGTTGCAGCTCCACCCCCTGTCATGCACAGAGCAGGGCCCATCAGGGGGTTTGGGCTCCGTACCCTGTCACTCACAGAGCAGGGCCCATCAGGGGGTTGGGGAGCTCCCCCCTGTCAGGCACAGAGCAGGGCTGATCAGGGGGTTGAGGAGCTCCCCCCTGTCACTCACAGAGTAGGGCCGATAGGGGAGTTGGGGCACCGCCCCCTGTCACACACAAAACAGAGCGGATGAGGGGGTTGGGGCGCCACCACTGTCATGCACAGAGCAGGGCAGATTGGGAGGTTGCGATGCCACCCTCAGTCATGCTCAGGGTAGGGCCGATGGGGGGTTGGGGCACCGCCCCCTGTCACACTCAGGGCAGGGTCGATGGGGAGGTTGTGGTACCACCCCCTGTCATGCACAGAGCAGGGCCCATAAGTGGGTTGGGTAGCTCCCCCCTGTCACTCACAGAGTAGGGCCGATAGGGGAGTTGGGGCACCGCCCCCTGTCACCCACAGAGCAGGGCCAATCAGGGGGTTGGGGCCCGGCCACTGTCACACTCAGGGCAGGGCGGATCAGGGGGTTGGGGTGCCACCCTTTATCACCCATAGAGCAGGGCCGATCAGGGAGTTGGGGCACCACCACTGTCACACTCAGGGCAGGGCCGATGGGGAGATTATGCCTCTACCCCATCACACACAGAGCAGGGCCGATCAGGGGTTTGGGGAGCTCCCCCCTATCAGGCACAGAGCAGGGCTGAACAGGGGGTTGGGGCGCCTTCCCCTGTCAGGAACAGAGCAGGGTGGATAGGGAGGTTGTGGCCCCGCCCCCTGTCACACACAGAGCCGCAGGGTGATCAGGGGGTTTGGGTGCTGCCCCCTGTCACACTGATCCTGGTGCTGGGAGGCATATTACCCTTTTACTATATAGGATAGAAGCCTGGTGCATGGGTGGGACTGGCTGGTTTGCCCTGAAGGGTGTCCTGGATCAGGGTGGGGGTCCCCACTGGGGTGCCTGGCCAGCCTGGATGAGGGGATGATGGCTGTTTTCAGGCTGGGACTGAAGTTCCCAACCGCTCCTTTTTTTCTTTTCTTTTTTTTATTCTGGGCCACCTTTAGCTTTGAGGCTCCAGCTCTAAGGCCTCCGCTCCTGAAAGCAGGTATCTGGTTTGTTTCGATTCTATAACCGAAACTCTGTATCAACTCCAGCTCTGAGATCCCGGGCTCGCTGAAAGCAGGTTTCTGGGGTTTTGTTTAGCTTCTATATTTGTAACTATGTTTCAAACTGCAGGCTCAGAGGCCGGCAAGGCAGGCGGGAAAGTTGGAGTCCTCCGTCACTGAAGCAAGCAAGCCTCATGTTCAGTTTAAGCTGCCTGGCTGCCGGCAGCCATCTTGGCTGGCAGTTAATTTGCATATCACCGTGATTAGCCAATGGGAAGGGTAGCGGCCGTACACCAATTACCATGTTTCTCTTTTATTAGATAGGATGTAGTTATTGCCATTTTATTAATTGCTTTCTGATTGTTTTTGTAGTCCTCTGTTTCTTTCCTATTTTCTTGCTTCTTGATGACTTTTTTAATGTTATGCTTGAATTCTTTTCTTTTTATTTCTTATATACCTTTTTATTTTTTTGGTTTGTGCTTACTATATGCTTCATATATACAAAGATATGTTTATAACAATCTAGTTTAAGTGATGGGTGCTTAAGTTAAAACACACTCTAAAATCATTAGAATTTTTAGTTCCCCCTCCACACTTATGTTTTTGTCATTTTTATTTTTTAATTGATTTTTAGAGAGAGGGATAGAGAATAGAAACATCAATGAGAGAGGAACATCATCAATCGGCTGCCTCCTGCACACTCCATACTGGGAATCAAGCCTGCAAATCTGGCATGTTCCCTAACAGGGAATCAAACCATTAACTCTTGGTTCCTGGGTCAATGCTCAACCACACCAATTGGACTATCATTATTTTTTTTTTAAATATGTATTTCTATTGATCTCAGAGAGAAAGGGAGAGGGAGAGAGAGATAGAAACATCAATGATGAGAGAGAATCATTGATCAGCTGCCTCTTGCTTGCCCCCTACTGGGGATTGACCTCGCAACCCCAGACATGTGCCCTTTACCGGAATTGAACCTCTGACCCTTCTGTCCACAGGACGACACTCTATCCACTGAGCAAAACCAACTAGGGCTGTCACTATTTTTTTAAATTATTTTATGTGTATCCCTTAGTTTATTATTCTAATTACACATGATATTTCTACTTTTGTATTAGTTTTATTTATTAAATTTTGGGATGATATTGATTAATAAAATGATACAGGTTTCAACTGTAACATTTTATAAGACATCATCTGTATATTGCATTATGTGTTTACCACTCAAAGTAAAATCTCTTTCCATCACCATATATTTGACTCCCTTTACCCTTTGCTACCTCCTCCCCACTCCCATTTCCTTCTGGTAACCTCCATACTAATGTCTGTTTCTATGAGTTTTTAAAATATATTTTTATTAATTTCAGAGAGGAAGGGAGAGGAAGAAGAGATAGAAACATCAATGATGAAAGAGAATCACTGATTGGAAGCCTCCTGCACACCCAACACTGGAGATCGAGCCCCCAACCCAGGCATGTGCCCTGACTGGGAATGGAACTATGACCCCCTGACTCATAAGTTGATACTCAACCACTAAGCCACAACAGCCAGGGTATTTCTAAGGGTTTTTTTTGTTTGCTTGTTTGTCATGTCTGTTCATTTCTTGCTTTCAGTTTTATATTCTTCATATAAGTTAATTCATGAGGTGTTTGAATTTTTCCATTGGACTTTTTCATTTTATTTTGCTTAGCATGTTTTCAAGATCCATCTATATTGTTGCAAATTGCAGCTTTATAGTTCATTGATCTACTGCTTTTACTAAGTGTACCTTTGTCAGTGAGAATTTTTTTTTATATATGTATTTTATAATATATTATTATTGATTTCAGAGAGGAAAGAGAGAGGGAGAGAGAGAGAAACATCAGTAATGAGAGAGAATCATTGACCACTGGCTGCCTCCTGCATTCCCCCTACTGGGGATTGAGCCCCCAACTCAGGCATGTGCCCTTGACCAGATAGAACCTGGGATCCTTCAGTCCGCAGGCTGACACTCTACCCTCTGATCAAAACCAGCTGGGGCTTTTCTATATTTTCTTATTCATATTTTTGATCCTTTATTTTCTTCTTAAAAAACGTCCCTTTAACATTTCTTGAAATACTGGTTTAATGGTGATAAACTCCTTTAGCTTTGTCTTATCTGGGAAACTCTCATCTTTGATTCTAAATTATAGCTTTGCTGGATAGAGTAATAATAGTTGTAGGCCCTCGCTTGTCATCACTGAATATTTTGTACTAATCCCTTTGAGCCTGCAAAGTTTCTTTCAAGAAATCCATTGACAATCTTATGTATTATATGCCACTGTATGTAACTAACTGCTTTCATCTTGCTATTTTTAAGATTACTTGTCTTTAACCTTAGACAAGTTAATATGGATGTTTCTTGTTGTGAACTTTGGGCTCTTTTTGTTTGGGACTCTCTGAGCTTTTTTGACTTGTGTCTTATTTCTTTGCCAGGTTAGGGAAGTTTTTTTGTCATTTTTTCTCAAATTGGTTATCAATCCTTTGCTCTTGCTCTTGTTCTTCTCCTTCTGGTACCCTTCTTATAAGAATGTTGTTGCGCTTGATGTTGTCCAGAAGACCCTAAAACTACATTAATTTTTAAAAACTCTCTCTCTCTCTCTCTCTCTCTCTCTCTCTCTCTCTCTCTATATATATATATATATATATATATATATATATACATATATATGTATATATATATGTATATATATATATATTTACATATATATAATATATTATATATTTACTGTTATTATACATATTTACTATAATATATATTTACTGTTCCAATTGGGTATTTTCCAGTACTCTTTCTTCAACATTGCTGATTTATTTCTCAGCTTCATCTTATCTGTTGTTGATTCCCTCTAATGTATTCTTCATTTCAGATATTGTATTCTTTTTTTTTTATTGCTTAAAGTATTACAAAGAGTATTATATATGTCTCCTTTTTTTTTCCCCGCCCTTGACAATCCCCTGGCCTTCCCTACCCCCCAGTGTCTTATGTCCACTGGTTATGCTTATATGCATGCATACAAGTCCTTCGGTTGATCTCTTACCCTCCCCCCCTCCTGCCCTCCCACCTTCCCAGGCCTTCATGCTGTAGTTTGACAGTCTGCTCAAGGCAGCTCTGCCTCTGTATCAATTATTGTTCAAAAGTTTATAATGGTCTCTATTATCCATGAATGAGTTAGATCATGTGGTATTTTTCCTTCGTTGACTGGCTTATTTCACTTAGCATAATGCTCTCCAGTTCCATCCATGCTGTTGCAAATGGTAAGAGTTCCTTCTTTTTTACAGCAGCATAGTATTCCATCCTGTAGATGTACCACGGTTTTCTAATCCATTCATCTACAGATGGGCACTTAGGCTGTTTCCAGATCTTAGCTATGGTGAATTGTGCTGCTATGAACATAGGGGTGCATATATCCTTTCTGATTGGTGTTTCTGGTTTCTTGGGATATATTCCTAGAAGTGGGATCACAGGGTCAAATGGGAGTTCCATTTGTAGTTTTTTGAGGAAACTCCATACTGTCTTCCACAGTGGCTGCACCAGTCTGCATTCCCACCAGCAGTGCACAAGTGTTCCTTTTTCTCCACATCCTCTCCAGCACTTGTCGTTTGTTGATTTGTTGATGATAGCCATTCTGACAGGTGTGAGGTGGTACCTCATTGTTGTTTTGATTTGCATCTCTCGGGTGATTAGTGACTTTGAGCATGTTTTCATATGTCTCTTGGCTTTCTGAATGTCCTCTTTTAAAAGGTGTCTATTTAGATCCTTTGCCCATTTTTTGATTGAATTGTTTATCTTCCTTTTGTTGAGTTGTATGAGTTCCCTATAAATGTTGGAGGTTAAACCCTTATCAGTGATAGCATTGGCAAATATGTTCTCCCATGTAGTGGGCTTTCTTGTTGTTTTGTTGATGGTTTCTTTTGCTGTGCAGAAACTTTTTATTTTGATGTAGTCCCATTTGTTTATTTTCTCTTTAGTTTCCAATGCCCTAGGATCTGTATCGGTGAAGAAATTGCTTCAGCATATGTCTGAGATTTTGTTGCCTTTGGATTGTTCTAGTATTTTTATGGTTTCCCATTGTATATTTAAGTCCTTTATCCATTTTGAGTTTATTTTTGTGTATGGTGTAAGTTGGTGGCCTAGTTTCATTTTCTTGCATGTATCTGTCCAATTTTCCCAACACCATTTATTGAAGAGACTATCTTGACTCCATTGTATGTTCTTGCCTCCTTTGTCAAATATTAATTGAGCGTATTGGTTGAGGCTGATTTCTGGGTTCTCTATTCTATTCCATTGATCTATATGTCTGTTCTTGTGCCAGTACCAGGCAGTTTTGAGAACAGTGGCTTTGTAATACAGCTTGATATCTGGTATTGAGATCCCACCTACTTTGTTCTTTCTCAGGATCACTGCAGCTATTTGGGGTCGTTTTTTATTCCAGATGAATTTTTGGAGAGTTTGTTCTTGGTCTGTGAAATATGCCATTGGTATTTTAATGGGAAGTGCATTGAATTTATAGATTGCTTTGCGCAGTATGGACATTTTAATGATGTTGATTCTACCAATCCAAGGACATGGTATGTTCTTCCATCTCTTTATGTCTTCCTCTATCTCTTTTTTCAACGTCCTGTAGTTTTCTGAATAGAGTTCTTTTACCTCTTTAGTAAAGTTTATTCCTAGGTAGCTTAATTTTTTTGGTGCGATGGTAAATGGATTGCTTTGTTAGTCTCTCTTTCTGCAAGTTCACTATTGGTGTATAGAAATGCCATAGATTTCTTGGCGTTAATTTTGTATCCTGCTACATTGCCAAATTCTTTTATTAAGTCTAATAGTTTTTTGATGGAGTCTTTAGGGTTTTTTAAGTATAATATCATGTCATCTGCAAAAAAGGACAGTTTTACTTCTTTTCCAATTTGGATGCCTTTTATTTCTTCTTCTCCTCTAATTGCAATGGCTAATACTTCCAATACTATATTGAAAGGTACTTGTTTGTAGCCATTTCTATTTTTTTGTGGCTGATTTCTTTCTGGGCTTTTTATTTCTTCTTTTTACACCAGTCCTTTTAGCATTTCTTGCATTGCTGGCTTGGTGGTGATAAACTCCCTTAGCCTTTTTTTGTCTGTGAAGCTTCTTATTTCCCGTTCAATTTTGAATGATAGCCTTGCTGGATAGAGTATTCTTAGATTCAGTCCTTTGCTTTGCATCACTTTGTAAATTTCTGTCCATTCTTTTCTGGCCTGATGTGTTTCTGTTGAGAAATCATTTGATAATCTGATGGAGGATCCTTTGTAGGATCTGTTTCTCTCTTGCAGCCTTTATGATTCTCTCTTTGTCTTGTACATTTGCCATCGTTATTATGACGTGTCTTGGTGTGGGTCTTTTGGGGTTCATCTTGCCTGGAACTCTCTTGTTTGTTGAGATAGGCCTGTAGAGCTATAAACTTCCCTCTCAGGACCCTTTGGTGGGCACTATGATGTGAGCTGAGGCCAGCCATCACTTTTGCTAGACTTGTGGTCACCTAGTTAAAGCTATGTTCCAGGCCAAGACTGGCTGCTGTTTATGTTAGGGCTGGGGTCACCTGTTGGGAGTTACAATGCAAGTTGAAATTGGTCTCCACTTATCTGGACTTGGAGCTGCTAAGCAAGAGCTACAATTCACACATAGGTTGGATGCCACTTGCCTGGGGTTTGTGGACCTTTGAGATATTTTGTGAAAGTCTGCAGCGTGAACTGAGACAAGAGGCTTGTGTGGAGGAGCAAATGGAAGAGGCTCTGGCTGGGCAGGTGAGTTAGGGTCTGAGTGAATCACCAGGGCATGGAGAATAGTGATAGTCAGGTTAATGAAGAGCTCAGATTTGGCAAACACTCTGCTGGGCTAGCTGTGTGGGCAGGGAGCTCCACAAAGGAACAATGGAGCCTACCAGCACTTCTGTCCCCAGAGACAGTTGCCTGAACCCGCACCCCTCCACCTCTGCTGTGAAGTTAGACAATTTAGTTCCTCCCTGTATGACCCTACTGTCCCTTCAGTTGAGTTTAGAGCAAGTGGGTTTGTGAACAAGTGGTTTTTGTGCCATCCTTATTAGCAGACCTTTGTCTTTTTAGTGTGCAAACCCCACTGTTTTCACAGCCATGTTTTATGGGGACTTCTATTCCCAGGATTGAGGTACTGGGTTGGGTTGCCTGGCAATGGTCTGAGACCCCTCACTTCTCTGGGGTCCTCTACAGCCAACATATCCCTCCAATTCTTTTATTTTCTTTTTCTTCGTAGATGTTATTTTATTTCTTAAATACAATAAACTTCAAAAATGCTACTTTAATACTTTCACCAATTCTATAAAGTTGTATTTATTTCACATTTCTTATTACTTTTTATTTTATTTTTAAAATTAAATTTATTGAGGTAACATTTGTTAATAACATTATATAAGTTTGAGGTGAGATTTATCTGCATATTAGAATGTGTGCTTACCACCAAAGACTAGTCTCTCTCCATCACATATACTTAACTCCCTTTAACTTCTTCATCCTCCTCCCACTGCCCATCTCTTATGGTAACCATCAAGCTGTTGCATATGTCTGTAAGTTTGTTAATTTGTTGCTTTCTGTTTTATGCCCCACTTATGAGTAAAATCATATGGTTCTTGTTGTTTTCCATCTGATTTACTTCACTTAGCCTGATACTCTCAAGAATAATATCCATATTGTTGCAAATGGCAACATTTCATCATTTTTTATGGCTAGTAGTATTTCATTGTATATACGAACTACTTCTTCCTCATCCAATCATCCATCAGAGGTCACTTACATTGTTTCTATGTCTCAACCATTGATAATAATGCTGCAGCGAACACAGGAGTATATATATCTATACAAAGAGATGTTTTAAATTATTTTTATAGATACCCGGAAGATGATTGCAGGTTCATATGGTAGCTCTATTTTAAAATTTTTGAGGAACCTCCATACTGTTTTACAGAGTGACTGAATGAACCAATTTACATTCCTGTAAGCAGTATTTGAGGGTGTTCTTTTCTCTGCATTCTCTCTAACACTTGTTATTTCTTGTCTTATCGATAATAGCCATTCTAACTGGTGTGAGGTGGTATCCCATTGTGGTTTTGATTTACAATTCCTTTATGGCTAGTGAAGTTGAGCATCTTTTTATTTACTAGTATCTATTGGCCACGTCTTCTTAGGAAAAGTGTGTACTTAGTTCTTCTACCTATTTTTAAATTGGATTGTTTGTATTTTTACTGTTGAGTTGTATGCATTCTTTCCCTTGCCTTTGGGGTCAACTTCACAAAAGACCCTCTGAGACCAAGATCCATAAGCTTAATGTTTATGTTTTTCTCTATGTAGTTTATTGCTTCAAGTCTTATATTCAAGTTTTGTCAATTTTGAGTTATTTTTATGTGTAGTATCATATAGCAGTCTAGTTTCATTCTTTTGAATGCAGCTTTTGAATTTTCTTATCAACATTTATTGAAGAGACTTTCCTTTCTCCATTGCATGTTTTTGGCTCCTTTGTCAAGAATTAGTTCCTGCATATTATTATTTGTGTACTCTCAATTCTGTTCCATTGGTCTGTGTGTCTCTTTTTTTACTTGCCAATACCATAATGTTATGATTAATATAGCTTTGTAGTATAACTTGATGTCAGGGAATGTGATGCCTCTGCCTTTGTCTTTTTTATTCAGGATTGCATTGGCTATGTGGGTCTTTCTGGGTTCCACATAAATTTGAGGATTTTTTGTTCTATTTCTTTGGAAACTGTCATTGAGATTTTGATGGGGATTGCATGAAATCTGTTTATTGTTTTAGGTAAATAATTAACATTTTAACTAAGTTAATTCTTCTAATCAATGAACCCAAAAATATGTTTTCATTTCTTTCTGTCTTCTTCAGTTTCTTTTAATAATGTCTTGTTGTTTTCTGTAGATAAGGTTCAGTGGGAGGAGTTGGGTTCACACAAGTGGCTTTGTTTTATTTTACTTGGTGTAGCTGCAGGTTTTACTGGCCACTATGGCCAAAATGCTGCCTCTACCTCTCTGGCCCTCTCCAGGCTGCTGAGTTTAGGATATATCCTGACCATTCACAGCCTCTGTGATTTCTGTCTCTGACCTTCCCTTCTCTCCAAGATGCCCACCCTCAGATATCTCAATGCATGGCTCTCTCAGACAGATTTTTGTGTTTGCATGTTGAGTAGGGAATCCTTTGATGAATTATAACTTTGGGAGAAATCAAGAGGTCTTACTCTGTCATGATGCTAATACCACTCTCCATCCCTATTATTAATTTCCACACTGTAGGTATGGGATGGGCTCACATTGCCTCTACTACCAGCCTCAATGTGACTTCTCCTTTATATCCTTATTTATAGTTGTAACTAGAGGCCCAGTGCACAAAATTTGTGCATGGGGGGGGTGTCCCTCAGCCCAGCCTGCACCCTCACAATTCAGGACCCCTTGTGTAGGATTCCTAGGCCAAGTCGGTGATCAGGGACTATCAGGACTTTTCTTCCCCAGGCTGCCAGCAGCTGACCTCACCACTGCTGCTGCCACTGCTTGCCATCTGTGTGGCACTGCCCCCCTTGCCCCGCCACCATTTGCTTCCCTCTGCAGATGACAGGCATGAGGTATGATCAATTGACTGGCCTGGGCCTCCCTCTGTGGGGCGATCATTGGCTGGCCCCATACACCCACCACAGCATTGCTGGCTGGTGGCCTGGTCCTCTCTCTGTGGGGCGATTTTTCACTGGGCCCTCAGCTAGATCACCCCACAGAGGGAGGCCCTGCTCACCTGCTGCAGCACCGCCAGCTGGGTGGCCTGGGCCTCCCTCTGTGGGGTGATCAATTGTGGGGCTCCATGATCAATCGCCCAGCAGAGGGAGACCCCGCCCACTCGACTGGGGCTCTGTGATCAATTGCCATGCATAGGTTGACCTGGGCCTCCCACTGCAGAGCAATCGTGGGGCAATGGTGGGGCTCCTGATCAATCACATTGCACCTGCCTTGGCTGGCCTGGCGCCAGTGCATGTCATAGCATGGTCGTCCAGAAGGTCATCCCGATGGTCATTCTTCTGTTCGGTCAATTTGCATATTATGCTTTTATTTTTATAGATTTGGATGTGGTCATGAAAGGAGGCAAGCATTGAGTTAACTACATTGCCATCTTTACAGAAAGGCCCATTATTGTTTTAAAATCATCTTAAGATATATCACACTGTGGGAAGAAATGCTTGTCAATAAAAGTGATTGACATGGGAACAGGAGATGGATATTCAATAACCATTCACAATATAAGACAAAATATGATTTTTTTTTCAGAAAGTTATTATAAAAAGTAGTACATGCCCTGGCTGATGTGAATCAGGTGGTTGGTGCATCTTCTTATACACTGAATGGTTGTAGGTTCCTTTCCAAGTCAGGGCACACACCTAGGTTGTAAGTTCAGTCACTAGTCAGGATGTGTATGGGGAGCAGCCAATTGATGTTCTCTCTTGTATCTCTTTATCTCTCTCTCTTTCAAAATCAATAAACACGTCCTTGAGTATGGATTTTAAAAAGTAATGTGTACATCTAGGAAGCATTAAAATGTATCACATATAGATTAAGCAAATTTAGAAGCCTTTCTGAAAACCCATACTGTCCCATTATAGTCAGACATCTTATAGATAGAAGACTTTACTTCTTCTTTCCTCCTTTTTATAAAATCAACCACATGTTAATCCAATTGAAATCCTGATGTCCTTTGTAACCATATTATTTATTTTTCTTTTGCTTTTTGTCCTTTAATGCCTGGTTATCAGAGATATGTTAATTATTCCCTCACTTTAATCCACATGGTAAATATTAGATGTTTTCCTGTACACAATGCATGGTCTTCAAGGTAATTTTATTTGCTGAATTGATACAATCGTTCTACATGCTTTTTTTCAGATCCTCCTGAAGGAGCATGCTAATGTAAATCACTAAATAACCAGACACCTCTTCACTACATTTGATAAATCATAATAAAAAATGACCAAAAATCAAATTTTAGAGCTGCATACACATTTAACAGAAATATGGATTTTCTTTTTCACCAAAAAAAGGACATGCCAATAATTTAATATATATTTCAGGCTGTAAAGATTTGTTTGGAAAAGATGCCTCCTATAGCACTGTTTTCTTACCTTAGAAATAAATATTTAAAAATTCCTCATAAAATGTAAAATTAAAGAAGTATAACACGACAGATAAAAAACACATCATAGAGACATTGATAAACTTTTGTAAAAAAATTAATAGATTCTTAAAGCCTTTGTGATTTAATTTTCTGAATTTCTGTGATACATTACCTTAATTCACATGATATTTTACTGTGTTTCATTCATTTTAGGAAGTAGCTAGGGCATTTTCTATCAAACAGTTAGTTAGTTCTGCTTAAGTGTTTCAGATTTGTGTCAATTTATATCTATACTAGAAGCCTGTTGCACGAAGATTCGTGCAATAGGCCTTCCTTCCCTTGACTGCCAGCACCTGGGACCCAGCAAGGCTTGGCTTCTCCGCTGCAGCTGCAGTGGAGAAGCCAAGCCACTTCAGCATTTAGTCTTCAGTCTTTAGTCTTCAGTCTTCAGTCTTCAGTCTTCACTCTGGCCAGAGCCCTCAGTCTTCACTCCGTGCCTGCATATGCAAATTAACTGCCATCTTTGTTGAGTTAATTTGCATAGTTGCTCTGATTGGCTGGTGGGAGTAGCAGAGTGACACCAATTTGCATGTCTCTCTTTTATTAGTGTAGATTATATAACCTATAAGGGTTAAGTTAAATTTATATAGTTATCATTTCTTTTGAAGTATTTTGGAAATCTAAATCTGGATGCATTCTAATAGCTAATTTATCTTTGCTGTAAATTACTGAGAGATATAGAGAAGTGAAGAGAAATAAGGCAAGGTAAAGATAAAGGATACTCTGGTTTGTAAGTAAAGAATGGACAGCTAGGGGGCAAAGATTGAAGCAAGGTTAAGAAAAATTGCATAAACTTCTGGTTTCAGTGATTACAAAGAAATGAAAAATTAGCATTAGACAAGCAATTAATAAAAAACAATGTTGTGATTATTTAAATAGTATTAGAAATTACCACATGTTAGTAGGAACAAGATTAATATATTATTTATTTAAATAAAGCTATGATAATTTTGCAAAGTCTTTCAAAACATAGACTTCTAATATATCATTAGTATTTTGGTTGAACAATTGTTTGGAGGCTGGTGTACAGTGGCAGGGAAAAATTGATGTCAGCCTTGGACGAATTGTTGTTTAGTGAGCCTTTTATTGATTATTTGGTTTTAGAAGGTTGTTCACAGGAATGAGTCTACTGTCGATTGACTTGTCTTCAGAATTCTGAGACTGTTATTAGTTGGCTTTAAGTGTTATTTGTACTGAAGCAATTTTGTAATTGACCAATTAAATTTAGGGAAGCTGTCTTTGATTAACATATTAAAACATTCTGCTGATTAATTCTTTGGCTATAAAACACAATAGTGTTTTCCTGGAAATATGGTAATATACAAAATGCATTCATAAAAAACACACAAGAAAAAACCACCTTTGGCAAATAAGAACAGAAATTCCTAATGTGATAGAATTTATAGACAACTCAAATTCACATAATACTTTATCAGTAAAATATTTATGTATTTGCCCTGAAACAGGGATAAAACAATAAAAACTGCTTTTGCTCAATATTGCACTTTAGGTCCAAGCCAGTGTAATAAATCAATATACACTTATGTGTGGACATATACTCATTCACATGTGTTTGTTTGTAAAACTTCACTGAAGAAAATTAAAGAAGATTCAAGTAATTGGGAGGATAAACACATGCCTACATGGGCTCTCTCAATAATATACATAATACAAAGATGATTGCTATTCACAAATTATCTACATAGCCAACTCAAACCCTATCAAAAATCCTAGGGAGATGTTTTGAAAGAATTAAAAAATCTCATGTATAAATATAAGTGTACATATTATAATGGAAAATGTCTATGCAAGTAAATGTGATCTTAAATAAAAATAAGACAAAGATTTAATGAATTACAATGGAAACAATAACAAAGTATTTCAATTCAACTTATTGTTAGTGTAAGGATAAAAAACAGTTTATTAGAAAGCTTAAGCAGCAGATTTGACATTCAAATTTATGAATTTGAAGATAGGTTCAGTACAGAATTTCTAGTATGAGAATAGAAAAAGAGTAAAGAAAAGTGTAGAGACTCAGAGAACTGTGTGACACTATCAAGGCTATACCAATATACGTATAATGGACTCACAAAAAAAGGAGAAGAGAGTGAAATGGAGAGGAAGAGTATTTAAATAAATAATGTCCAAAGCTCCCCAAATTTGATTAAAAACATTAATCTACATAGTCAATAAATTCAAAGTGATCCACCCCAGATATATCATAGCAGATAGTTGAAAGACAGATAATGAGTTCTTCTTGAAAGCAGGCAGAGAAAATTAATATACAGGGGATCATCAATAGAATTAATATAAATCAGTTTTCAAAATAATGGAAGTCAAAGTCAGTGGAATAACATACTCAATATGCTGAAAGTAAGATTACCACAGGCATGAATACATGGGACAGACTGACACATGTCAGAGTGGAGATGGTGGGGGACTGATGGACAAAGATGAAGATATTAGCCAAAGAACATATATGTATAAACCATAGACACAGATAACAGTGAGGTGGAGCCTGGGGGAGGGGAGGAGCTGGTTGCAGATGGGCAAAGAGAGGGGAAATAGTGGACATTTATAATAGTGTAAACAATATAATAAAAAAGAAAAAGAAATGGGAATTCTGTACCTGGGGACACTAATACTTTCAACAATAAGATAAATTATAAAAAAATAATAATCCGCCGAAACCCGTTTGGCTCAGTGGATAGAGCGTCGGCCTGGGGACTGAGGGGTCCCAGGTTCGATTCCAATCAAGGGCATGTACCTGGGTTGCGGGCACATCCCCGGTGGGAGGTGTGCAGGAGGCAGCTGATCGATGTTTCTTGCCCATCGATGTTTCTAGCTCTCTATCTCTCTCCCTTCCTCTCTGTAAAAAAATCAATAAAATATATTAAAAAAAATAATAATCCAAAATTATCTAAATGGCCATTAAAATACTTTCCCTCCTTTCCAACTACAGATAAAAGGTAGAAATAAAAATAAAGGACAAATACATACATGCAGAGGCAGTCCAAGATAGAGCCTTAAAAAGCTTGAACTCCCATTGACACATCAAATCTACAGATACATATGGAACAATTTCCTCTGAAGAAAACCTCAAAACTAGCTGAGCAGTTCCTTCACATCTAAAAAAACAACAACAAAAAACAAAAGGCTATATCAAGGCAGGTAGGAAAGGTGAAAGACTGTGTTACAGTAATACCTACTCACAGCACAGCAACACACAAAAGGTAGGAAACTCACGAACCCTAAAGTTCTCTGTGAGGAGCAAAGGCCACCTGTGTTTGAGACAGGCCAGTGAGCCAGGACAAGGGGAATAGGGAAACTGAGACAGATAGCTGAACCAATTGCAGAGCAATTTACAGCAAATACAAATGCCCCTTCCTAGAAATAGCCTCTCGGCCTCAGTGTATTCAGCTCCAGACCCAGAAAAGCAGCAAACCAGGTTGGGGACACTAGGACCAGCTGCAATGACTGAGATACCCTGCCCTGACATTGACCAATTGGTGGAGACCAAGGCCCTGGAAAAGCACACCTGGAAAACCGATGAATATTCTGCTAGCCTTGGCTGTGTTTCTCAGTGGTTAGACATCAGACTGAGCACCAAAGGGTCATGGGTTAGATGTCCAGTGAATGGCAGTTACCTGGCTTCTGAATTGTAGGTTCGCTCCCCACCCTGGATCAGGGCACATAAGGGAGGCATATGTCTATGTGTCTTCCTCAAATCAATGTTTCTCTCTCCTCCTCCCTCCCTCCCTTCCACTCTTTATAAAAAAACCAATGGGATTAACAACAAAACACAAAACAAAAAACCTCCCCTAAGATTCCTACTTGAAAGAGAGAGAGAAAACCATTAGACAAAAGACTCTGGGGCGCAGCCCCCACCATTCCCTTTGCCCTCTCCCCCCCCCCACCCCACAGGCATGCATCTCCTAAACTGGGTAAGGGACCCCAGGATACTTGCAATCTGGGGAGTGTCAGCTGGCAGCAAGCTAGTCCCCTGAACCTGACTCCAAGGCTCCCTTTGCTTGACTTCCCAGAGAGCTGGAGCATTCCAGTGTAGGCTCACATGTTGCTTCTTCTATGCTACACTCTTTCTTGTATTTCTGTCCCAGCTTTAATAAATATCCCCTCATAGTCATTTGGACTCCTGGTGTGAAATTTTTCCCGCACAAAGTCAAGAACCCACACATTACTGGCTGGTCGTAGGCAGACCTGCCAATGGCCAAGTCCACTTTCCAGTAACATGTTCATATGTAATAGCTTTCAGTATAATTATAATAGTATCAATGTTGTCTACCAATTGAATAATCTGTCACTTGGGTGTTATTTCTATTGATTGTGTTTTCTTTTGATTGTAGGTTTTCTTAATTATAGTGGAACCTCAGTTCTGAAACATTGAGAAGACAAGCTGACAGCAGATAACCCTCCCCTTACTTGCTCCACTGTAACCACGCTCTTGGGTGCTGTAATCTTGCTTGCTTCTTGCATCAGCCAACGGCCCAGGCTGCCACATGTGTGGAAAGTCCCCTGAATACCTGGGAGCTTATCATGTATAAAAGAAGGTCAGAACCCAGACGTGGCGCTCAGCCTCTGGAGGGGACTGTGCTGAGCCAGCACCGGTGCGAATAAAACAGTTATTTTCTGAATCTCCCAGTGCCTATGGCTTGTCACTTCCCGCCAGCCGCATTTCTGCCATAACAAGATAATTCTTTCAGGAAGGCTGTTCAATAAATGACCTGTTTGAAAACCAAATCATTTTTCCCATTATAAAGAATGTAAAATTGAAAGGAGTTTTTGGGGTAAAATAGAAAATTTAGGCGGAAATAGGTGAAGTATGGTAGCAACCATTTCAGGTGGAAACTGTAGTTTAACTCTAACCCTGTTGTTTGGCTTAACAATATAAAAGTTACTTTGATTTTCTGAACTGTATAAGTCATCCCATTCGATTGAATGCCTTATTGATTGTAACGTGACTATCCCATTGATTGTGATCTTACTGGTTATCGAAGCACATTCTTCTGTACCTGGGAACCAGGACAGCACAATTATCCCAAGACCCGAGGGTTGCAGATAATGTGTTTCAGTGACTCAGTGGTCCCCGAGACCAGGACAGCACAATTACTCTAAATTGTCCTGACAACTCAGTGGTCGGGAGACCTGAGGGCTCTAGATAATGTGTTTCTATCAAACCCAAAACTGTAATTTAGATAACATGCCTAAATTTAACCCAGGTTACCCAAGTGCTCTAGATAATGTATTTCTGTCAATTCAGTGACCCCAAGACCCGAAACTGTAATTAACATGCTTAATTCTGCTTCTGTAAACTGCTTTTTTGCGAACCAGTTTCCTCATTCCAAACCCTGGGATGTAATCAATACCTTTGTGATTTTTGCCTATATAAGTCTGGTTTTGCCACCATCTTACTGCTATGAGATTTGGGAATGGCCCCTCATAGTCTCAGATTGCAATAAATGTGACTCTTTAATTCGACTTCTTGAGGCATCCTTCTGTGATTCGCAGGGTACATTACAACATAGGCAGGTTTAGAAAAATTTTAGAAATTAAGGGGCCCCATGGATCAAACACAGGGCTATGAAGCTGGGAGAGGGTACATTTCCATAACACAAATGAGCCAAGTGCAATTACATTTCCATAAGACAAGGAGCTGCAACAATGCAATTACATAAGATAAGGGAACAGGGAGTAACAAAAGGTCTATATTTAAACAATAAAGAAGGAGGAAGAAAGCCCAGAAGGAATAGGAGGACAATGAGGGAGGAGGGACTCACGTGTGCCGTGTGAGATTTGACCTTTGAGCTCAGGAGTTACTATATTAACCAATTCAAAAGGGAATATTGACCAATCAGAGGGGATATCAGGACATAGGGACTTGCAGTCTTTATAAACAGTGGAAACAGCAACTCAGTGGGACTCTTTCCCTCCCTACTTGGGAGTCTGTGATATGGGACCCTTTCCTGCTCCCCCATGTGGGAGTCTGTGCTTGTTCTTCAATAAATTTCCACCTTTGCTCTACCATTTTCAGTCCATGGATTCATTCTTTGACTCCAACGGGCAAAGAGCTTGGGAACCATCCTGCCCAGGGGAACACCACACGTTCCAGCCCAAAAATCCCAAATCAAATTGAACTAATCCTTTCCAGATGCTCAAAATGATTCTCTGTTTTAATATTTCTTATATACAGTACATGTCTAAAGTACTTTTTAATCTATAAATAAACACTTCTCTGCTTAAATTTAATGAATCACCCCCTACTAGCCTTAAACAAATTTTTCATATTATCGCTGCCTCCAAAATGTTATCACCAGCTAACTGCTTTTCCTTCATCCAAATCAACAACAGATTTTCTACCTATTCAATCGCCTGTGATTGCTGTTTTGTGAGCACTTTCACACCCTTAGCAACATTAGCACTCTTGATGGCCTCTTTATGTTTTAAAATTGTACTGATCATGGATTTCACAAGCAACTAAAGCATTCTCTCCTTTGTTTGTTGCCTGAAAGACACCTTTGTCATGCTGAGGTATCAGCATGAAAGAGTTGTCAGGTCAAAAATCAAAGTTTTGTTTCACATCCCAGACATTTTTTTTTCTGTGAACAATTTGGTCAGGAATTAAATTGTTCAATATGGGAGACCTCAAGGAAATGAGTTTTAATTGTATTTACACTGTCCTCCCCATTTGAAAAAAGTATTGTGTGTTTTATGAATTTTTACTTTTTAAGCACTGGAGTTAGTTGTGTGTGTGTGTGTGTGTGTGTGTGTGTGTGTGTGTGTGTGTGTGTGTTACTTTCTTTTTTTTCTGGATGAAGTTATAGAATTGGTTTGATTCTGACCACAATTGCTTTTTTAATTTTTTTGTGGTTGGTTTAGAACAGCCATTATCAAGAGCAAGTTATTTGCACTGTTAACATAAAAAACATAAAAACATTCAAACCAATGAAGAATTTTTGTGAGTTTATTTGAGCCAAACTGCCAACAATTGCCAGGAAGCAGAATCTCAACGGATTGGGATAATGCTCCAGAGTATGGCGGCTTCCCGCCTATTTTTATACATTGCATCAAAGGTGGAGACATAAGTGGCTTACATTAAATCCATTGATGATAGATTAGGGAGGCAGGAGAAAGCAAAGCTGGGAAACCTCTGGGAAAGGATAAAAAGTAAAATGATAGACACATTACTTAGTTGGATACAGGATAGTTAATAGTTAATAATTAACATGATAACAATAACAACGAAGGAATTTATGGTCTTCGTCCTGGTTCCCAGCATTTGGTTGTGCCCCAGGGGTCTGGGGAAAAAGGAAAGTTACAAGTTACTCTAACATTTCATAGTTATCTTAGGTGCAAAAAGGCAATAGTCTCAGTTAGGGTAAAAATTGACCTCGTCAGGGAAAATACCAGCCTAGAACATGACTACCCACCATAACTGCTTTTAGTTAAAGTTTTAATTTCAGACCATCCTTTGTGGTTACTTTAGGTCTTTAAGTTTGCAAGACTGACATGCAGGCCTTCCCTGAGCTTGTCAGGTTAGCATGTGGCCCCTTCCGTCCACAGCACTGATGGGGCATATTTGTCTGCCCAGTGGTTCTCAACCTTCTGGCCCTTTAAATACAGTTCCTCATATTGTGATCCAACCATAAAATTATTTTTGTTGCTACTTCATAACTGTAATGTTGCTACTGTTATGAATCGTAATGTAAATATCTGATATGCAGGATGGTCTTAGGCAACCCCTGTGAAAGGGTCGTTCGACCGCCAAAAAGGGGTCGCAACCCACAGGTTGAGAACCGCTGTCTAGACAGTCTTGCTAGTTGGAAAACAACCTGCTGTGTTTGAGGTCTGGGGATCATTCTACCTACAACTATTAGGCAGTCCTTACCTTCCATTAAGCAGTTTATTCTCACACAAATACAAATCAGTCCTAAACCAAAAATGTAAGTGGTTTCCTCTGCAGTTCTTTTGAGCTTAATGTAGGTTTTTTGAGCTTCATCCTTCACCTCTGGTATTTGTTATACAAATTCTAGCTGATTTCATTACCAACTGAGGTTACTGGCTGGGACCTCTGTTCTTTTCCTCAATGCATAAAAGATTGTAAGGTCAACAAATATGAAAATAAAGCAAAATGGGGTTTATTGAAGATACATTCCAAACAAGGAGTGGGCCATTGGAGGGGGAGAGAGAGAGAGAGAGAGAGAGAGAGAGAGAGAGAGACATGGCCCCAACTCCTAGGCTTTAAAGAGGGATTTTCTGGGTGGAGCCTTTCATTTGCATTCAAGGATGATTGACAGGAACTATATTTCTTCTGGGCATGTCTTTACCCATAATGAATGCAGAAAAATTCATGGTGGGTGGGCAGAGTCAAAGCCAAAATGCAAATTTTATTATAATTAGTCCAGGGCCCTAGTAAGGTCATATTGGCAATGAGGTCACATCATTTTCCTCTGAGCTTGTGCTGAGAGCCAGTTGGCTTGAATGTGCCTACTGGCACTCTGCTGGGCCACCCCTAGAGAGGTGGTCTGAAGGCAATGTTGGTCAGACCCCTGTTCAGGACCCCAGGGCAGGCTCCATCCCAGCCACTCATGTCTAATTTCCTACATAAGAATTTGGGCCCTCCAATCAATGAACTGTATTTCTTAAGTTCAGTCAGACCACTGGGCTCTCCCTGCAGTTGGGAATCTCTCTCCAGGCAGTAAACTGAAATAATCAGACCTTATTCATTTTGTTTTGCTTTACTCATTATTATAAACTGACTAGTGGCCAGTCTGAAATATATTTAAGCTATTTTATAGATATTGTCCAAGTTTCTATATACTTAATGAAAGAAAGATAAGTTTGTTCTCCATTACTTTATCATGCTAGAAAACTGTTATTTCAAAAGATACATATAGTTTTCAATAAAGGGTAATAAAACCTGCTTGCTATAAGTTCATACAAGAATGTTTGAGTAGTACAAAGTTCGATAAAAAACAAAACAGATGTTAGGTTCATCGAAAAAGGAATGGATGAGGCCAAAAGGGGTAAAGAATTATGAATTTACTAGAGGCCTAGTGTACAAAATTTGTGCATGGGGGGTGAGGTCCCTCAGCCTGACCTGCACCCTCTCCAATCCAGGAGCTCTCAGTGGATGTCCTACTGAAGACTTAGGCCCACTCCCCATGGTTCTCTGCTCTTTGTGGGGCCTGCCTGCTCCACACCACTGCGATGGGCAAGCAGGCCTTGCTGGGTGCTGCCTTTGGGTCATGCTTACCTGCTGGGCTCGCATTGCTGAGGCGACACCACCAGTGTCCCGCCCCTGCCGCTAAAGGTGCCGCCATCTTTGTTGTGAAATGATGGTTAATTTGCATATTACTCTTTTATTAGATAGGATTAGGTCATCTGAAAACCAGGTGGGCTGAGCCCCGAAATGGTGCCAGCATCCAGGGACAAGAAGTCAGATTTTAAAAGACTCCAGGCAGGCTTTTTCTAGGCAGAGAATTCTCTGGGTGGATCCTGAGGGGAAAGATAAGTGGAATGTGGTTTTTGCAAATGCAATGTGGTGTAAGCGAAGGGGAATGTCCCTTGTGAAGTGGCCTAAAGGTCAGTTCCAGGGGAGGGAGTCCATGCAATTACTTGATCAGAACTAACAATAGAAACAAACATACATAAACAGCAGGACAAGGCAAGATTTGGTAATTAGCAACCTGCAAATTTAAATATATATAAAGCAGAAAGTGTTCATTCATTTTAATTAAGAACTAATCATAAAAATTCGAATGAAGGGTAAATGCAGATCTAAGGAAAGCCCATCAAAGCCATTTCCTCGGTGGAACCAGCTCTAGACGACAGCAGGCTCAATCTTTCATATTTTAGTGGAAATGGGTTATTCTTTCCCAAGGCGATTAAATACTGTATATAACTTTTATGTGTAGCAGTTCTTGCTCTAATTGTAGGAACTTCAATCAATCATCTGTGTGTTTTGTTGCACATGAAGGTTTTTTATAGCAGATTTAAGCTACCAGATAAGTTAGCTACTATATTTATTGGAATTCATATTTTATATAGCAACATCCTATCTAATAATAGAGAAACATGGTAATTAACCATAACTTCGTTACCCTTCCCATTGGCTAATCAGGGCGATATGCAAATTAACTGCCAACCAAGATGGCGGCCGGCAGCCAGGTAGCTGAAGTGAACAGGAGGCTTGCTTGCTCCAGTGATAGAGGAAGCCAAGGTTCCCCGCCTGCAGCTGCCGGCCTCTGAGTTTGCACTCTAAGCAACTATGTTGCAATTATAGAAGTTAAACAACCCCCAGAAACCTGCTTTCAGCTGTCAGAGCTGGAGCAAGCAGGACCGCAACAGTGTTACAATTATAGAACTCAAACAAATCCAGATACCTGCTTTCAGCAGCTGAGGTCTCAGAGCTGGAGCTGAGCCTCAGAGCTAAAGCTGGCTTTCAGCTCCAGTGACAGCCATAGAAGGTAAATAAATTCCAAAATAAAAAAAAAGAAAAAAAGGAGAGGTTGGGAGCTTCAGTCACCCGCCAGCCTGAAGAAGGCCCTCAGCCCCTCACCCAGACTGGCCAGGCACCCCAGTGGGGACCCCCACTGGGAAGGGGGTGTGACCAGCTGCAAACAGCCATCATCCCCTCATCCAGCCTGGCCAGGCACCCAAGGGGACCCCTACCCTGATCCGGGACACCCTTCAGGGCAAACCAGCCGGCCCCCACCCGTGCACCAGGCCTCTATCCTATATAGTAAAAGGGTAATATGAAAACTGATCCTAACAGCAGAAAGACTGGGAATGACTGGTCACTATGACACACACTGACCACCAGGGGGCAGGTGCTCAATGCAGGAGCTGCCCTCTGGTGGTCAGGGCACTCTCACATGGGAGGAGCTCTGCTCAGCCACAAACCAGGCTGATGGCTGCCAGTACAGCGGTAGTGGTGGGAGCCTCTCTTGCCTCCTCAGCAGTGCTAAGGATGTCTGACTGCAGTTTAGGCCTGCTCCCGCTGGCAAGTGGACATCCCTTGAGGGCTGCCAGGCTGCCAGAGGGATGTCTGATTGCCATGTTAGGCCCAATCCCCTGGGGAACGGGCCTAAGTCAGCAGGTGGTCATCCCCTGAGGGGACCCAGACTGTGAGAGGGCACAGGCCGGGCTGAGGGACACTCCCCCTCCCTCCCGAGTGCACAAATTTTTGTGTACCAGGCCTCTAGTTTCTTTTATATAAAGTTTTGCAAATTAGTGTCTTTATAGTATCTGAAATGAATTCATTTTATACCTAATACAATAAAAATAACATCTCCAAAGAGTAAGTGGAGAAAGTCATTTAAAACATCTAGTTCTTGTTACTTAGATTTTAAAGCATGAACATATAGAACACACAAATGTCTTGCTTTTAGACATTTAAATGCCTTTTACATCATAAGTTTTTCTCAGAGAATACAGATACTTATAATTTTTTTTTGGTCCTTCATTGATAAGAATTTGTCATGGCATAGAGGTAAGTAAAGGAACAAAATGGAACATTGGTAATAATCTGGTCCTTAACAAATCAGACTGTATTTCAAGGAATAATAAGCAAGAAGATTGTATATGCCAAAGAGTCACAAATGGATTATGACTTAATAATGCTATATCTTTCCATTAGCATAATCCTTGTAATATAATGCACTCAGTAAATGTTTATTATTAAACTTAAATGGTTTTCAGTGAACTAAGCTCTATTAGAGATCTGACTTTGGTTAAGAACAGCCAAGTTCCATGCCTTGAACACTTAATATTTACAGATTATAAACTCAGCAGGAGTCTATACCTGCTGTACTCCTGGATGAATCTCTATATACACTGGACTAAAACTCACCCCCATCCAATACATGCTATTAATCAAACAGTAGGGTCCTGTAGACTCTTTACCCCATTCCTGTTTATAGTCTCTGATTTTCACCCTGACCCAATTTCTACTGCGGAAGAGGCCAAAGCTTTGCCAAAATTTTATCATGAAGAAAATTCCTGGAATCTTCAATATTATTTTAATTCTAAAGAGGAATTAATTATTCCTTGAATTTTTTTCAAGTTATTTCTGTTTTCCATGTACCATGTCAGTATTAGTGCATTTATTCTTATAAGCTACACAAGTAGTCCCTTCATGCCAGAAATCTCCAAGTAATCTATTTCAGTAAGACTTCAGTGTAACACCAACAAACTGTTTTGGATACTCTGAATTGTTGCTTATTATTATGTAGAACTTAAATAAAGCCAATTACAAAAAAATAGAATAAGTAACTTTTTCTATCAAAAATAGTTTTAATATAGGTACATTGATTTCCTAAAGATCTGTAGCAAAATACATTCATATTTGTGTGTGTAATTGTTTTACCTAAAAGTATACCATTTATAAGGCAACAATTTTTTTGATGATATAACAACAATTTTAAACATCTGTTATAGGATCATTATGATCATGTGTGATGACGGAATGATTTTTACATGGAACTTGAAAACCCACTTTAGGAAGTTAATGGACAGTTTAAGAATATTAGCAAAATAACTTGATCCTATTACTACCTGAGTTTGTTCATCAGTATTAAAGACAATATGTCATATGTTCCTTAAGTAAATGTCAAATTTAATAAATAATTTGATATTTCATGTATCAACATCTGTGATAGAAGACTCTTTTTCAAGATACTTTAATATGAATTTTGCAATTAGGAAATAAATAGCACAGACTAAATTTTCCAAATTTGTGATTATTCAAGATAACAGCAGAAAAAGTATTAAGGTAAAAAAGTCTTAGAGCAGTCAAGTTAAAGAAGTAAAAATAAGTATGTTCTGTAATTGCATTGAAAACCTACATCCAGTTCCATAAGATGGCAAAATATGTCATGATAGATGACTAAGATGACTAAGATCTTATGAGTTAGGTTAATACTAGCTATAATCTGAAATAACCGTAGAATATGAATGGTCTATTTGCTGCCGCTTTATGTTGGGTCTAAACCAATAAAGGAGTTTTAGTAAAGTGATTAATATTTACTAAACAACTAAAATAATAAGCAGGCTGGAATTATAAATTTATAAGTATATATTATATATACAATATGTAGATTTTGTATCAGGGAAATATAAATATTTTAAATCAATAAAAAGAATAGTAAAGCCCTGATCGGTTTGGCTCAGAGGATAGAACATTGACCCGGGGACTGAAGGGTCCCAGGTTCGATTCCGGTCAAGGGCATGTACCTTGGTTGTGGGTGCATCCCCAGTAGGGGGTGTGCAGGAGGCAGCTAATCGATGTTTCTCTCTCATCGATGTTTCTAACTCTCTATCCCTCTCCCTTCCTCTCTGTAAAAAATCAATAAAATATATTTTTTAAAAATTAAATAAAAATAAAAAGAATAGTAAATTATTCTAGATCATTTTCTATATATTTGAATAAAGCAAATTAAATTTACATAATCAATTCATACATGAAACCTCTTACTGCCAAGTAGCAAAGAAGCCTTACTTGTTCAAAAATAATTATAGAACTAAAAATAAATATGCATTAATTTTAAATTTATAAACTAAGGCCTACCTAAAGTTATAAAACAATTTAACATTTCCAAAAAAAGCAATGGGTTTTTACATTGTTAAGTATAAAATAATAAATCTACACATAAAATGAATAAAAATAAATGTGACAGTCTGCAGAGAATACAGTAAGGGTCTCATTTTTAATGGTATACTAATTAACCGTACATTTGAAACTCACATAAGAATGAACTAAGACACAAATTGCTCCTTCCAGTCATGATAACATAACTGGCCCTTCAATAGTAAACAAATGAAACATAAGACAAAATATTTGAGACAAAGATGTTTGAATATTTAACATCAAACAGCTGTGGGTTGTATTAATTAAAAAAAGAAAAGTAACGATGGGGCTCCCTGTGATTGACCTGCCTTTCTTTTTAAAGGCAGTTTCTAGACTACTTTGCAGGAAGGGTGACTACAAACAAACCACATCAATCTCACTGAGTTGAGATGATAGAAAATAGAATTTTTTAAAAAGACACGGGGGGCTAGAAATTGTGATCAGAATACCAGAAAAAAGGAAGCTCCAAAATATCAAACAGGCATTGGGATATGAATCCCTTTGATCATTTACGCAGGCCCAGTGAGAAACTTTAAGAGCCAGGCAAAGAATGACAGTATTGAGGTAGCTGAAAAATTTCCAGAGCTCACAGATGTCAGGCACACTTAAGTTCCAATCAGCCAGATGGAAAAATCCATATTAAACACCCATGCTATTCAGTGGAGATATCATAAGGGTCACACCTCAGATTCATATCTTTGCTAGTCCTAGAGTAAAGCATACTATTAATCTTCTCTAACAAATTATAAAATAAACCTCAAAACCAAAAACTGGTGTATAAGTAAATATAGTCCTTGCTAGGAGGAAAAATACTGCAAATAGTCTACCTAATATATTATTACGATGTCCATTATCCATTATAAATTATTAGATATTTAAGAAAGCAGGAAAATCCTAATATATAAAAAGCTAGGGGCCATCACAACCTAAACAACTGGACAGATGACCAAACAGCAGGAGAGTTTGCAGCAGGGGTGGGGCCACGGCAGACGCCTATCCACATGCCTACACCTGGGGCCTGGTTCAAGGCCCAGATTGTGAGAGGGTGAATGAGAATGACATAGGCTAAGGGACCAGCAGAGGGTGAGTGGGGGTGGAGTCGATCTTGGATGAGCAGGGAGGTGAGGCTGAGCAGAGGGCAGAGCCCTGGCCAGGAGGTCTGTGATCTGGGTAAGTCAGCCATAGGAGGGATTAGTCCTGGAATGACACAAGACTTTGGCGTTGTAGAAAGAATAACTTCAGGCATCGAAGATCAAACTGTACACCCCAAATGTTTTTTTCTTAGATGGTCCAGGTGGTAGTGGAAAAACATATCTTCATAAAGTTTTAACACATTATATTAGAGGTCGTGGTGGTACTGTTTTACCCACAGCATCTACAAGGGAATTGCTGCAAATTTACTACCTGGTGGAAGAACCTTCATTCCCAATATAAATTACCAATTCCATTAAATGAAACTTCAATTTCTAGACTCGATATAAAGAGTGAAGTTGCTAAAACCATTAAAAAGGCCCAACTTCTCACTGTTGATGAATGCACCATGGCATCCAGTCATGCTATAAACGCCATAGGTAGATTACTAAGAGAAATTATGGATTTGAATGTTGCATTTGGTTGGAAAGTTCTCCTTCTCAGAGGGGATTTTCAACAATGTCTCAGTATTGTACTGCATGCTATGTGAACAGCCATAGTACAAACGAGTTTAAAGTACTGCAATGTTTGGGGATGTTTCAGAAAGTTGTCTCTTAAAACGAATATGAGATCAGAGGATTCTACTCATAGTGAATGGTTGGTAAAACTTGGAGATGGCAAACTTGATAGCAGTTTTCATTTAGGAATAGATATTATTGAAATCCCCTGAGAAATGTTTTGTAATGGATCTATTATTGAAGCTACCTTTGGAAATGCTATATTTATAGATAATATTAAAAATATATCTAAATGTGTGATTCCTTGTCCAAAAAAATGAGCACATTCAAAAATTAAATGAAAAAATTTGGGAGATACTTGATGGAGATTTTCACACATATTTGAGTGATGATTCCATTGATTCAACAGATAATGCTGAAAAGGAAAATTTTCCCATTGAATTTTTAAAAAATATATTTTATTAATTTTTTACAGAGAGAAAGGGAGAGGGATAGAAAGTTAGAAACATCAATGAAAGAGAAACATCAATCAGCTGCTTCCTGCACACTTCACTTCCTACAGGGGATGTGCCTGCAACCAAGGTATAAGCCCTTGACTGGAATCGAACCTGGGACCCTTCAATCTACAGGCTGACGCTCTATCCACTGAGCCAAACTGGTTAGGGCTTCCATCGAACTTCTTTATAGTATTACTCCTTCGGGAATGCCGTGTCATAAATTAAAATTGAAAGTGGGTGCAATCATCATGCTCCTGAAAAATCTTCATGGTAAATGGGATCTTTGTAATAGTACTAGATTTATTATCAAAAGATTGCAACCTAACATTATCAAAGCTGAAGTATTAACAGGATCTGCAGAAGGAGAGGTTGTTCTGATTCCAAGAATTGCTTTGTCCCCATCTGACACTGGCCTCCTTTTAAAGTAATTTGAAGACAGTTTCAGTGATGCCAGCATTTGCAATGACTATTAATAAATCACAAGGACATACTCTAGACAAAGTAGGAACATTCCTACCTGAACCCATTTTTGCACATGGTCAGTTATATGTTGCTTTCTCTCGAGTTTGAAGAGCATGTGATGTTAAAGTTGTTAATACTTTATCCCAAGGGAAATTAGTCAAGCACTCTGAAAGTGTTTTCACTCTTAATGTGGTATACAGGGAGATATTAGAATAAGTTTAATCAATTTATCAGTCCTTGTTTGTATAAGTGTTGTTTTTACATCATGTTTTTGTTGTTTTTATATCCTGTCTTTGTTGTTATATTATCTTGTGATTGTTTATTTATTAATAAATGTATATATTATTTTCATATATATTTTACTAATTTTATTTCATTTATGACACTTCTATTATAGAGAAAGGGCAAGTAGCAACATTAAAATATTTCCTCTAATGAATTACCTTTTAATGTGCACAAATTTTGTGCACTGGTCCACTAGTTAAACCATAATTTGGAGAATATCAGCCCATAGGAAGAAAAACCAGAAATAACAGAGAGGACAGAGTTAGCAGACAACATCTAAAAAATCTACACTAATAAAAGAGAAACGCAAATTGGTGTCACTCTGCTACGCCCACCAGCCAATCAGATGAGTATGCAAATTAACCCAACAAAGATGGCGGTTAATTTGCATACACAGGTGCGGAGTGAAGATGGAAGACAACGTAGAAGGAAGCCAAGCACTGCAGAAGGGAGTGAAGCTTCGAAGAAGCAAGCTGGGTGGCGTAGATGGGCGGGAAGCAAGCGGGGCAGCGTAGATGGGAGGGAAGCAAGCAGGGCAGCGTAGATGGGAGGGAAGCAAGTGGGGCAGTAGAGGTGGGAGCGGAACGAGGCGGGCTTCGCTCCCTTCTCTGCTTCACTCAAGCCACAGGAAGCCCTATTCTTGCAGGAATCTTCCTGCAATGGGCCTCTAGTATATTATAAGTAAACTTAATTGAAAAAAACACACACAATATAAGTTATAAAAAATGTGAATGGGTTATTGATATCAGATTAAAAGCAGTTGAAGAAAATTCAGTAACTGAGCAGTATAAGAAAACTATTTAAACTAAAGCACAGAGGAGAAACACACGCACACACACACACACACACACAAGTAAATAAATAGTATTTCAATGATATAAATAAGATGATACTATGTTTTATTAGTCAGAGTTCTCCAAAGAAACAAAACCAGTACAAAAATGTATTATAAGAAATTGACTCACAGAGCCTAGGAAGTCCCATGGACTGCCTTTTGCCAGCTGAAAACCCAGGAAAGCTAGTGGTGTAATTGAGTCTGAGTCTGAAAGCTTTGGACTTAGGAAGCCAATTGTGGAAATCCTAGTATAAGGGCAAGAAAAAAATGAGATGGGATGTCCTAGCTCAAACAGTGAGGTTGGAAAAAAGAAGTCAATTCCTCTTTCTGTCTTTTATTTAAATTCAGTCCCCGAAGTGAATTGAATTATGTCTACCCACCTTGGTGAGAACAATTTACTTTAATCCACCGATTCACATGCCAATCTCATCCAGAAAAACCCTTAGAGACACAAGGAGAAGGAATAATGTTTAATTTGGGCACCCATGGCCAGTTAAGTTGACATATAAAATTAAGTATCACATGTGCATATAATTAGAACCGTAGAAATGGAGGAAATGACAGATATTTGAAGAAAAATTACAAAAATTATACAAAATTGAAAATTATAAACCTATAAGTCCAGGAAATTTAATTAATTCAAAGGAACCTATAATACAAATAGACACAGGCACACATACATGCACATGTGCAAACACACATTCCCACATACACTTCTAAATTAAATTACTAGAAGACAATGACCTACGTCATCTTGACTGAAATGTGCTAGCCAAAAAACAACAGGGCAGCCAATTTAAATTATAAAATTTAAACATTGTCAAATTAGATTTTATATATTAAAGTTACATCAGTATTTATAATTAAGTTAATTTAAGATAATTCTGAAGAAGATTGTGTAAGTTAATATGTACATGGTAATTGGAGTGATCACTAAGAAAAGAAATAAAAAATAATAAGAAAAACAGCAAAAGAATTGAATTGGTACATCAAAAATAATCTATTTAACATAAAGTAACTCACAGAAGAGGAACAAAAGAGGCATCAATAATATAGAGAACTAAAAATAAAATGCCAATAATTAATTCTACAGTATTAATGGTTACAATTATTAAGAATTGATAAACATTCCAAGAAAGAGGCAGAGATTGTCAGGCAGCATAATATAATAATAATTATCATCAAACTATATATTATGTCTAAAATTGACATGATTTAGACTTAAAGTAAAAAATAGGTTGAAAGAAAGGTGATAGAAAAAAGATAAATCATGCAAAACAGTAGCACAGAAGGCTGAAAAGCCTATCTTAGTATTAGACATTAATACAAAATATATTATTTTACAACACCTAAATATTTTATAATGGTCAATGGGTCAATACATCAGGAAGAAATAACAACTGTAAGCATGTATGCGCATAATAACATAGCCCTTGATTTTGTTTGATACATGGCAACCACGGACCTGGAGCAAGCAGGAGGCTTGTTTGCCCGGGTGATGGAGGAAGCCAAGCTTCCAGCCAGCCCTGAGGCATCTGTGGCCTCCACAAAAGGCAACAAAGTTTCAATTATAGAAGACAAATAAATCCCAGATACCTGCTTCCAGCCAGCCTCCACTGGGAGCTTGGGTTGCTGGAGGTTGTGGCCAGCCTGAAAACAGCCATCAGCCCCTCACCCAGGCTGGCCAGGCACCCCAGGGGGTACCCCCACCGTGAAGGAGCTGTGGCCAGCCTGCAAAGAGCCATCAGCCACTCACCCAGACTGGCCAGGCAACCAGCAGGAGCCCCCCACCCTGAAGGGGGTGTGGCCAGGCTGAAAATGGCCCTCAGCCCCTCACCCAGGCTAGCCAGGCACTCCAATATAATAAAAGGGTAATACGCAAATTGACCCTAACAGCAGAACGTCTGGGAATGACTGGTCACTATGACACACACTGACCACCAGGTGGCAGATGCTCAGTGCAGGAGCTGCCCCCTGGTGGTCAGTGTGCTCCCACTGGGGGAGCTCTGCTCAGCCACAAGTCAGGCTGATGGCTGCCAGTACAGCGGTGGTGGTGGGAGCCTCTCCTGCCTCCTCAGCAGTGCTAAGGATGTCTGACTGCAACTTAAGCCTGCTCCCTCCTGGCAAGTGGAATTCCCCCAAGGGCTCCTGGGCTGCCAGAGGGATGTCTGACTGCCAGCTTAGGCCCAATCCCCCAGGGAGCGGGCCTAAACCAGCAGGTGATCACCCCCCAAGGGTTCCCAGACTGCGAGAGGTCACAGGCTGGGCTGAGGGACCCCCCCCCCCGAGTGTACAAATTTTTGTGCACCGGGCCTCTAGTCTAATCTAATAATAGAGAAACATGGTAATTAACCGTAACTTCGCTACCCTTCCCATTGGTTAATCAGTAAGATATGCAAATTAACCACCAACAAAGATGGCAGCTAATTTGCATACTGCAGGGAGGGTAGGACAGCGCAAGCCGCCATCCAGGCCCCCATGTGCTACCTGGGGGTGGGGGCTCAGGCAAAGCAATTGCTGATCACCTCCTTGGAGCCCTCGCCCTCCCACCGGAGACACAGGGCCCACTCCCGTGTGCGATCTGGCGGTGGGCGGGGGCTGGGGCAAAGGCAAGCGGTGTCCATCTCCTCGCCTGAGCCCTCGCTGCCCACTGGAGACACAGGGCCCACTCCTGTGTGCGACCTGGGGGCAGGCAGGGGCTGGGGTGAAGGCAAGTGGTGTCCTTCCCCTTGCCCGAGCCCTCGCCCGCCCGCCGGAGACAGGGGGCCCACTCCTGGGCCCCCCTTCCTGCTCGCAGCAGAGCCCGAGGAGTCTGTGAGTGTCCTACCAGCCTTCCAAAGTGTAATAAAGTGCATTTCCGGTGAGGAGAAGCCCAGGCTGGGGGTGTGCGGGCGCGGACAGGCACAGGAACCTCCAAGGGCTGGTGGCTTCAGGCCCAGGCTGCACAGCCAGGCCACTGGGAGTGCTCAGAACCGGTGCGAGCCAAAATGCCTAATGCCGGTGGTTGGCGCTCTCCCGGCCAGTGTGGAACTGCAGGTGCGGCCCGCCCCCACATCCTCCTCTCAGGGGGTCACGCTCATACCACCTGGCTACCGGCCTCCAGCCTGGCTCCTGCCTGGGGTTGGGGTCAGTGCCAAGCACAGGGGAGGCCAGAGGAAGAACCCCAAATTCTTAGCCGGATGGACCTTGGGCCCTGGAGGGAAGGAGGCTGTAGGGGCCAGGAGAGCCTGAGAAGAGGGAAATCCCAGGAGGATGCACCTGGAAAGTGCAGTGAATTGCAGGAGAGGGTGGAACAGCCACACACTGGCAAACCCTGCCCACCCCAGGTCAGTGATGTGGGCCCCGAGTGCTCCTGGGCTTTGCCTTGCATCGCGGGGGTTATGCTGCCCTTGGCTCAGGCAAGCAAGGGCCACCCCAACCTGTGAAGTTTCGCACAAAGGTGGGGAAGCCAGGTTCAGGTGGGTTTGTCAGGCCCAGAGAAGGCGCCTTTGCTCTCTGCACCGAGACGGTGGCCAAGGGGCTCTCCGGAGACATGTGGTGACTGAACCCAAGCCAGGCCGGAGTCCTGCTCGCACTGAGAGGCAAGTAACTGGGCACCACGCCCCAAATGCATGGGGAGCGCCAGCGGCCTCCTCTCTCCTGCCCTGGAAGGTGGGAGGCCTGGCGGGATTCACATGTAAAACGCAGACACTGTTGGGTCCCAGACCCCTTTTCTTTGCACACACACACCAGCCGGCCCACCCTGTCCCCATCATTCTGTGAGGCTAAGGTTCCTGAGCCCAGATCCAAAGACTGCAAAGGGAACAATTCTCCCGGTGAGAACATGCAGGCACCTCCTGCCAAGGTGGCCAAGTTTGACAAACAGCTCCTCCTGGGGTGGGGAAAGCAGAGTGCCACGGAGCAGCGCCGGCTCCCAGCTACCCCGGGGGCAGGTGGCCACCGCGGCTCCCTGCTGGGCCCAACAGCTGGGCGGCGGCCCATGCGTGTCAGGTGTCTCGCTGACCTCATGACCCCCAGAGCACGCACCCGCCTCCTGGTCCTAATTGCTTCTCCCCACTGCGCGTGCGCACACACGCACACACGCACACACGCACACACGCACACACGCACACACGCACACACGCACACATGCACACACGCACACACGCATCTGCAAAGGCGGGAACAAGGCCCAGGCGGCCGCGTCCACGCCCTTGCTGGGAAAGTCACACTCCAAGTGGCCGGCTGTGTGAGGGGCAGTGGACACTCACGTGCTCACTCTCTCCCTGGAAAATCCAGGGTGCACCTCAGCTCCTGCAACTTGCAGAATTAGAAATCGAACCGTTTATTGTCTCCTAACTTTTCTCTGGTTTCTTTGGTCACTCACTGTGGCTGCCCCCACTGTTCTGAGTGGGCCCTGGGGGCTCCTCAGCCAGACCACAAATCCCCAAATCAAACACTCGCTTTCAGAAAGCCGGGCTTCTCTCAACGCACCCTGGAACCAGAGGTTGCCCCTCTGTGAAAAGCTCAGAGTAGCACCGAGCTGGGAAAGGACAGCTGGTGTGTGGCAGGATCCCTGGGACCCGAAAAGGTGCAGAAAAAAAAAAATTTAACACATTTCAATTTCAAGAAGTAAAAACAAAACCAAGAAAGAAAACCTACGCTTTCAGAGCCTGAACATCCACAGGAACCTCAGAGTGATCCTGAGCCGCTGCCCGCCCCAGTGTGGGATCCAGGCCTGCCATCTGTGACCAGGGGAGATGGGGCTGACACCGAGGGAGGGATTGGGCGTGCCATCTGCCACCAGGGGCGTGGGCCTAAGCCAGCAGGTGGTTATCTCCCGAGGGGTCCCAGACTGTGAGAGGGCACAGGTTGGGCTGAGCTGCACCCCCCACCCCCGCCCACCAGTGCACAATTTTTCTGCACGGGGCTTCTAGTCTATATATAAAAGCCTAAGCGACTGTTACAGCAGAATGACTGGAAAGAGTCCTCGCTATTATGCACATTGAAACATCAGTGATGATAGAGAATCATTGATCAGCTGCCTCCTGCATGTTCCAAACTGGGGATCAAAACCTCCCGCAGCCCCTCCCCCTGTCTGGCAGGCCCCAATCAGCAGTGAGGGAAAGGGAGGGAGGCAGGGAGGCATGGAACCTGATCAGCCTAGGGACCCTCCCTGTGCAAGAATTTTGTCCACCAGGCCTCTAGTATATATATATAAAGTGATAAAAACTTGTGTCTACAGAACAACCTGCACACAGATGTCTATAGCAGCTTTATTTATAATTTCTAAAAGTTTGAAGAACCAAGATGTCCTTCAGTAGGTAAGTTAATAAATTATGGTATATCCAAACAGAGGGATATTAATTATTCAGCACTAAAACAAAATGAACTATTGCCTGCCAGGTGTAGCTCAGTGGTTGAACATCGACCTATGAACCAGGAGGTCATGGTTTGACTCCCTGGCAGGGCACATGCCCGTGTTGCAGGCTTGATCCCCAATAGGGGGTGTGCAAGAGGCAGCCAATCAATGATTTTCTCTCATCATTGATGTTTCTATCTCTCTCTCCCTTCCTCTCTGAAATCAATAAAAATATATTTCAAAGAAAAAAAAAAGAAATGAGCTATTAAGTTATAAAATGACTTATAGGAAACTTAAATGCACATTACTAAATAATGGAAGCCAATATGAGAATACTACATTTATATAATTACAACTAGATGACAGTCTAGAAAAGGCAAAACTATGGAGACAGTAAGAAGATCAGTGTTTTTTAGGGATTAGTGAGGGAGGGATGGAGATATGAAGCCCAAGGATTTTGGGGGCAGTGAAACTACTTATAATGGTGAATACATTTAATTACACATTTGTCTAAGCCCATAGAATGTACCACATCAAGAGTAAACTATGATGTAAACTGTGGACTTTAGGTAATGATGCTCAACAGCTGTACAAATGTACCATTCTGGTGAAGAATGTTGATATTGGAGGAGGAGGCTATGTATTTGTGTTGGTTGGATTGAAATGATAATTGAAAATCTCTATACTGTTCCCTTAGTTTTGCTGTGAATTTAAAAATCTATAATAATAAAAGCATAACATGCTTATTAGACTGGACAGCCAAACGACCTTCTGGACATCATTCCAGATGTCCTTCCAGATGAAGCTGCAGAGGGGGGGGCCGAGGCAGAGGCGGTTAGGGGCAATAAAGCAGGGAGGAGAGCAGTTAGGGCGATCAGGAAGGCAAGCAAGTGATTAGGGGCAATGAGGCAGAAAGGCAGAGTGGTTAGGGGCGATGAGACAGGCAGGCAGAGTGGTTAGGGGTAATCAGGCAGGCAGGCAGGTGAGCAGTTAGAAGCCAGTGGTCCCAGATTGTGAGCGGGATGTCCAACTTCCAGTTTAGGCCCCATCCTACAGGATCTCTGCCTGATGGGGCCTAAACCGACAGTTGGATATCCCCTGAGGGGTCCCAGATTGTGAGAGGGTGCAGGCCAGGTTGAGGGGTCCCCCATGTATAAATTTCATGCACTGGTCCTCTAGTATTCTAATAAAAAGCTCTTAACAAGCTGGGAATTCAATAGATTTTTCTTAATCTTATGATAGATATCTATGAAGATACTATAGGTAACATCATACTTAAAAGTAGAGACTGAATGCTTGTCCTGAAAATAAGGAACAATTCAAGCATGTCTGCTTTTGTTACTTTTCTTTAATATTGTACAGAAGGTTGTTGCCAGTTGAATAAGTGGGAGGAGTGGGGAGTGAAGAAAAAAAAACAGCAAAAAAGAAAAAAAAAGCAAGGGGAGCATTTAAAGGTATCCATATTTGGAAGAAAGAAGTAAAAATGTCATTATTTATAGACAACTTGGTGCTGCTGAAGCAAATCCTAAGAAAGTCCATGCTAGAACTACTAAGGAAATTTAGAATGTTACCTTATACAAGATCAATATACAGAATTTATATATTATCTAGCAATAAAAATCTGAAAATGAACTTAAAAATCAATTTCAGCTTTAGAGCATCATAAATAATAAAATACTTAGAAATAAATTTCACAAAAGCACACTAATATTCTGAAAACTACAAAATGTTAGTGAACTAACTTAAAAATCTTAATAAATTAAGAAATATTTTATGTTCATTGTTCAGAAAACTCAATATTGTTAAGATGGTAATTCTCCCCAAATTGAGCTATATGTTCAATGAAATCTATCAAAATCTCAGCAGGATGTTTTTTAGACAAATTGGAAGGCTTACACTTTTTTATTTCAAAACTTACTTTAGTATAAATCTACAGTAATCAACCCTATGTGGTACTAGTTTAAGCATAGACATATTGAGGAGACAGAAGGAAGCTAGGTGGTCAGGGACTGGGGGGAGGAAGTAAAACTAGGGAAACCAGCTGGTGGGAGTTGCTAAGGCAACTCAGCTGGGCTGAGGGAGGGAGTCAGTCTATCTCTCAATAAACTTTGTTTCCACTAACCATCTTTGTCTGTAAATTCATTCCTCAGTTTTGTGAGACAATAAATTTGGAACCAACCACCACATTTTAGTTTCAATATTAGTATATCAAACAGAGTTAATATTCCAGAAATATAACCTAATAACATAACTGATTTTTTTTTACAAAGGTTTCAAAAACATTAGTGGAAAAATGGTAGACTTTTAAGCAAATCCTGTAATAATTATATATCTACACACAAAAATAATTTAAACACCTTACACCATACATAAAAATAATGCAAAATATGTCTTAGACTTAAGTGTAAAAGCTAGAAATATAAAATTTTTGGAAGAAAATATTATTGAGCTTGAATTAATCAAAAGATTTTCAGATATTATTTCAAAAACACAATACAAATTTTAAAAGATCTTTCTCATTCCAATAAATGGAATTTGGGTATACCTATTGTTTTTTATTTTTCCATTTTCTAAATTTGATCTCAGAGAGAGGAAGGAAGAGAGAAAGAGAGAGAGAGAGAGAGAGAGAGAGAGAGAGAGAGAGAGAGAGAGAGAGATTGATTGCCTCCCGCATGCACCTGGATGGGGATCAAACCCACAGTGTGGATATGTGCCCTGCCCTGGAACCAAACCCACCATCCTTTGGTGCATAGGGTGACACTCTAAAAAAGTAAGCCACATCTTTACATCATACTTAAGGAAAAATGACTTAAAAATTCCCTTTAAAATAAGGATTGAGCTGAGGATTTTTTACTCTCTTCACGTCCACTCAACATTTTGTGGAATTTCTTGCCAGTGCAACCAGACAGAAATAAGCAATAAAATGTATATTGATTGAAAATAAAGAAGCATGATCACAGGATAAAGGCCAATTTTCCAAAATTAATTATATATATATACACACACACACACACACACACACACACACACACATACACAAGATAGATGCTTGGAACACGAAGTTCTAATAAATATTAGTTAATATTTAAGTATAAATTGAACAAAATATGTTGAATGACTGAATACTTAAACTGCAAATTTCAGAAATTATAGGAGACCTATAAAGAGATACTTATATTCAAGAATAGAAGACTCAATATAAAAATATGTTAATATCTTACAGGTAATATGTTGATTCAACATAGTCCCTATCAGATTGTACCAGTGGTTTGTAGAAATTAATAATTGATTATATTTATGGAAATGTAAGTAACCTACAATAGCCAAACAATATTGATGAAGAAGAATGGGTTTCAAAGCTTACATTAAAATAAGGGCAGATATGTAGATCAAAGAAACAATAGAGCCTAAGAATAGACCCATACATATATGCTCAATTGGCAAGGTTGCTAAGTAATTCAGTAGGGGAAGAAAAGTCTTTTCAATAAATGGTGCTGCAACAATTAGAATTCTTAATGGACAAAAATACACCTTGTCCATTAACAGAGACTATGCACAGTACTTTACTACAACTTGATAAACTATCTACATATATGTGCTAAAACACTAACGTACCTAGAATAAAATCTTTGTAAACTTGGGGTGGGTGTTGGTTCCTTTAATAGGATACAAAAATATGAACAATAAAAAAGTAATTAAGACATTAGACTTCTATTTATTGAAAGGCATCATTCACAAGATAAAAGTGTAAGTCATGGAGAACAATATAACAACAATTATACAATCATAAACAGCAGTAGATTACACTTGTTCATACTGAAGTAAAAAATAAGATTGATACTTTTATAGAATTTGCCATTTGCTATTTTATCAGAACAAATATAATTATGATGAACATTGTCCCCCTTTTCTGCAACAATAGCAGTAGCATAATACAGTTATTTTCTACTTTTAAATTGTTCTGCTTTTTTTTTTTTTTTACTACTTGTTGTTAATAGAGGTTATAAAATTGTGAACTCTGAAGACTAAAATTCTTTTGGCTAGAGTTCAACAAGACAAAGGATCTTAAAATTAGCATTGTAAAAACAGAAAACAGAAAAGTTTTATTTGTTTTTAAAAACGGAGTCATGTACCTTTTTGTCCTATAATTATCTTGTATTTCCTAACAATGCATTATTTTAATATGGACATATTTTTTTCTTTCTTATTGTAGTCTTATGTATTGAGTAATTTGGTTCAATATAAATAATTAATACCTCTCTTAAGATGAAAATATATGTTATATTACATAAGCAAAGCCACTTTTTATTCCCTGTATTTGTTTACTATTCTCTATCCTGAAATAAGCTTGCAATATGCTTTGCAAGAATTGCATTTTTAATGCTGCCTATGTTTACAAACACCAACAACACATTCCCATCATTGAAAAGAACATTAATTCCAGGTACATCAATGTCTAAAGGCAGAAAACATAATGTCCCACTAGGATCAAATGGGAAAACGTCAGCTATGCAAAGTAGACAAACACCACACCCAGAATATTTAGAAAGATTTTCACATGTTATGACCTTCTACCTAAGATGGTAATCCTCTGTGGTATGTGGAGCATTTTTAAGTCTTACCCAAAGACCTAATAAAGTCAAAGGAATGTATTGTATAATGTCTCTGAGTTTCCAAAAAAAGTTGCATAGAAAATAATTATTAATAGGCCCATTATTTTCTAAGTATGTCAGCCTTACACAGTCTTTAATATTAAATAGTTTTCATCTTATGCTTGAGTTGAATGACTAGACGTCAAAGTTCAGTTGGAATAGTGCAGAATTAATGATCATTTCAAGGGCCTGGTAATTATTGTGTAAGACCTATCGTTTTCATTCTTGGAAGAAATAAAAAAGCACTCTTGCTCAACTTCCATTAGAATTTGCTTTCTGCTATGAAAATGATCTAGTCAATTACTAGTGAAAGAGAATTGCAAGATTTGTAGTCACTTGATTCTGTTTAAAAGTAGCCAAGGCAGAAAAAAATCAATATGTTCAAGGGCAGTAATAAATCCATAGTGAAGAAGACAATTTACAAAGTTTCAGAAAAAAATTAATAATTCAAAAATATATCCTTATTGATAAATAGGAATGTTCAGTATCACACAGTTGACAATTTGTCACTAGAGTTTCAAAACAAAACTTATTGACACCCTGGGGCATCAGGAAAAAAAATTTACTGTTCACATGTCAAATAGTCTCAGGACATAATTAGGAGCTTCCAGAAGAATAGCCCAGGTGGGGAAATCAAGTGAGATGGGTTACTGATCTATGTGCCTAAGAGGAAAACAGATCTCTACAAAATAGTGCTTCAAAGTGAGTGTGGCCCTATGGACCCCTCAACTTGAAGTTGGTGTCAGAAGTCTTAGGCAGACTGTGTATCTGCAGAAATGAAACCTTAACTGAAAGTTAAACTAGCCCTGCATAATATCAGGAGTGGATGATTTATTTGATGATTCTACATATGATTTGTCATTCTGTCCACTCCTGTCAGTCAAATAACTGGTTTATATTTCCTAATCAGTGGGTACTATTTGATATGGATACTATCATCAATCTTTGTTATGTATTAACTTGGGAAAACTATAATCTACAGTTATGCAATCAAAGATTAATATAGGTTTTGCTGTTGAAGCTATTTGGTTGATGTGATTAAAGTTCATAGTCAGTTGACTTAAACAGAGATTATCCTAGATAATCTGCACGGGCCTTTTTCAATTAGTGGAAAAGTCTTAAAAACAGAACTGGGGCTTCCCTGAAGTCCCACCTGTGAATGGTAACTCCAGTTTGTATCTGAGAGTCCCAGCCTGTGATTTCTGATGTCTTCAGAGAACAATTTCATGAACCATTTGTGTGCATGTGTCTGTATGTAAAACCTTTCTCCATTTTCATGTACTTCTATTTGCAGATTCATAATCTAGAGCAGTGTTGAGGGACCTTTAGAGCTCGGCGTGTCAGCATTTTGAAAAACCCTAACTTAACTCTGGTGCCGTGCCACATATAGAAATTTTTTGATATTTGCAACCATAGTAAAACAAAGACTTATATTTTTGATATTTATTTTATATATTTAAATGCCATTTAACAAAGAAAAATCAACCAAAAAAAATGAGTTCATGTGTCACCTCTGACACGTGTGTCATAGGTTCGCCATCACTGGACTAGAGAGCCAAGGCTACAAGTATTCACCGGTGGGCCATTATGATGATGTTTGCTCTTTCTCAGTAATACCATAAGTGGGTGTAAGGTTTGATAGCTCTAAGTCACAGGAAAATATTTTTATAGGTATATCAGGCACCCATGTCTTTGTAATTAAGCTTGCCTGAAATAAGGTCAAAGGCATCAACATATTTGTGCTTTATATTCTATAACCTCTTTTCATGTTATTTTATTAACATTAAGGGTACCTTTAATTATACAGTAAATCTCTTAATACATATCTCCTATGATTCTGTTTCTCTCATTGAACTCTAACTAATTCAACTTGTGAAACTATTTTGTTTGAAGCAAAAGGTCAAATGTACTCCTTGAAATTATAGACTTTGCATGTCTATAATAGCAAATTTTAATTTCAATAAAATTAACTCACTTATGTATTTAACAAACTTTGGTTGAATTATAAATGTTTCTTGTCTATTATGCTATGTTCTCATAATGCAAAGTCAAATAAGACACCTATCCTGTTCTCAAGAGGTTTTTGTAGAAATAGGTTTGTGATTAACTGAAATACAAGATAGAAAGTGGAAAGTACCATAAAAGCTAGACAGTTAAATTACTGTGAGAGCTTTGATGGAGAAGATATTACTTCCACTTAGGAAGACTGGATTTTTACTCAATGCTATGTAGTAGAATTTCATCCATTCAGACTCAACCTTTGACTTCAGTGTTCAACAAGCCATGGTAGTACTAACAGTCAGCTGTGTGGGGACACTTAACAGAGACCACCGTTAACTTCCCATGAACCAAGGTTATCCCACAATGATTTTGTGTCACAGTTTATATGAACCATATTTGAAAGAGTCTGAAAGGTGAAAGGATCACTAGTAAAAATCCATGAATCTTGTAAAAGACTTACTTTTATGGCATAGGATTTTTTAGCATTACTAGCATATGACTTAGAAATGAGAGACAGCATAGGAGTTCAAATGTCACTAATAACTTTCATTTTCTGCATCTTGAGAGAAGAGAAATCAGATTTAATCTTGTCTGCACATGGGATTTGAGTTTTCCTGCAGAAGATTTATTATTATAATAAATGGGTTGCTAGAATGTACTTTAGAAAATTATTAAGATATTTCTTACCTGATACTGAACTGCTGTTTTAGCATGATGGATTTGAAATATTTTTTACACTTAAATAAATGAAATGGAATTTTTTCTTCTCTACTCTGGAAAGTAAAACAACAATAATGACTACTTTAAAAGATTTTAAAAGTTAGAAACCCAACATGAGCTAAAATAAAAAGAAAAAAATACCCCTGGAGGTATATCTAATATGCACTGATACTTATTTTTCAGTCTGAAGTCTATATATATATATATATATATATATTGAAGTGATATTAATTATTCACCAGAGATATAATACCAATGTATCTCAACTACCAATGTGTCTCAAATATCAATATATCTCAAATACCAATATATCTCAATTTTCATAGATCTGGAACTTAGTGTCTTACTAATGACTAACTGGGTTTTAATCAGAAGAAATAGACTAGAATTGAATCCTCCTTATGCAGGCTTTACCTTTAAAATTGCCATACAATCTCAAGCAAGATATGGACCTCAATTTTTTTTCAACTTTTTGGATTACAGGAACTAGAATTATTATTTTCTAATTCAGTCTTTTATTTCTATTGTGTGCTTCATAATTCATAAAAATGTGCGGTATAAGTTCATTGAGAAGCATAGAATTTAAAATGCTTTTTTCCTATAATATATGTTAATAACATTGTTAGATGTTTATGATTTATAAACTGCATCTCCCCTTAGCCTCAAGATTTTCTGTAACTCAATTATTGACAGAAAAAATAGTAATTTCCATAATATGTTATTACAACATTCATTCCCATGTTAAAATGTTTTCCATGGCCTCTCATGATCTATTGAATGAAATGTAGGCCAGAATCCTAGTAAAACTTATTAAGTAACTGATCTAAGAGTGTAGACTTTGAATTACAGTCCTAGTTTTAGATCCTTTCCCACCACTTATTAGATTTATGTCTCAATTTTTTGTCATTTGTAAAATTAAGACAATGACATTATAGATTCTATAGAATGGTAGAGAACATTGTAAGTGATATATTTAAAAATTGCTTGAAAATATGCCTGTACTCATAAGCATTCTAAACATGTTAGCTATTACTAGGAGTATGATGACCATTCCTAACCTTCTTAATTTGCTTCGACTACTTACTGACTGGTTATGTGAACCTAACCATTAAGTGTTTCATTTCTTCAGCTATAATAATAGTGCAAATCTCATGCAGATATCTTGAGGACTAAATTAGTTAAGGCAGGTAAAGTAGTTATATTAGAGTCTGAAACAAAAATGTCATAATTGTATGAAAAAATATAACATTATTATCATCAGCAGCAGCATCTTAATAATTGTCATTATCATGTTCAAAAAACTGGAGAGGTGACAAAGTATGGACTCATGTAGTCATTGGTGCAGATGAAGATAGACCCCTTAAAGGGTTTTAGTCAAGAATGACTTTCCATATTTTGCAAAATAATTTAGGTTTTATCATTTAACCCTAGAAAGCCATTGGGTTATTTGATTCAGGTTGTTGAAAGTCATATTTGCATGTAAGAATGTTTAACTCTAGCCCTAGCTGGTTTGGGTCAGTGGATAGAGCATGGCCTGCAGACTGAAAGGTCCTGTGTTTGATTCTGGTCAAGGACACATGCCTGGGTTGCAGGCTCGATCCCCAGTAGGGGACGTGCAGGAGGCAGTCGGTCAATGATTCTCTCTCATCATAGATGTTTCTATCTCTCTCTCCCTCTCTTTTCCTCTCTGAAATCAATAAAAATATATATTTAAAAAGAATGTTGAACTCTATAGAAGACAGCCATCAACATTGTTCTCAATTATTCTACTCCTGATTTTCATTCCCTTGCATTATCTCTCTCCCCTACATATCTAGGTTGGTTTCTGTGAGCAATAGATTATAGCAAAAATGATATGTGATTTATAAGGCTGAGTCTTGAAAGATATGTCTCTTATACAACATTCAATCTGGGAGAAGCCAGCTGCCTTGCTAAAAGGAAGTCCATACATCCTTGTGAAGAGTCCACTTGATGAGGAACTCAAGCTTTCTACTAATAACGAATAAGGAATTGAGACAGCAGCCAACATCCATGTTAGTAAGACATCTTGGCCGTGGCTACTTCAGCTCTAGTCACACTTTAAGATAACTGCAGCTCTGGTTGATTACTGGATTGCAAAATGTAAGACACTCTGAGTCAGAAAAAATAATCTAAGTTGCTATTGTACTCTACACGTAAATAAACTGGGAAATAATAAATGTTTGTTTTACAATGCTAAATTTGGGGATACTTTGTAACATGGTAACTCATAAAAAGTTAAAGAAACCATCACTTCTTTTTTATTTTTACTAATCTACCAGAGCAATTAACATTGCAGTAATATATTTTCCCTGGTTATAAGTGAAGAAAACAGCTAATGATTTTGTGCTTATTATAATGTTTTGCATATAGTAAGCACTTAATAAACACCTAAGTAAATGAATGCATTTTTACCATCACATGAAGATTACAATGATGAATATTTCAGTGAATAAAGGAAAATCTTATTATAAAACATAACGTATCAAAATACCAATCAATTATGCTAAACTCACAGACATTTGAACATTTGATAATAGGCTTCAGCACAATATTTCAAATACACTATCAGTATATTAAAACAACATTTCCATTTATTTACATCAATGTTCTCTTTTATTTCCTGGGGAAAATGTTAATCATAGTTTTTCTTTTTTTTCTTTGAAAAAAACCACAACTTTTATTAGTTACTTACTTTGAATATAAAAGAACTTTATTGTGTATTGCAATGACACTACAATTAGATAGCACAGAGTAAATTGCTTCATTTAAATCTCTACATGCCAGTATAACTCATCAAATTATGGAAGCCATATGGATGTTACATGAGATGACTGTGGCTGCAAATAGTGCAAAGAGCCCACATGAGACATACATAGATGAAGAATATGGAAAACAACCTATATAAGATAAGCAAGATTGAATATGTCTTATGTAGTAATTATGTGACTAACATTAACAGTTATGTATATAAAATCCACCTTCATGAGAATGAGGGCATGTGAGAATAACAGAATTCTGAGTAATAAAACTTTATACATTAAAAAGTTATTTTGGAAAGCTACATACTTTTTTTATTGTTTAAAATATTACATGTCTCCTTTTTCTCCCGATTAACTGCCCCACCCTGCCCCCGACATTCCCACAGCCAACGGCAAGCCCCAACTGCCCCAGTGTCTGTGTCCATTGGTCATGCTAACATGCATGCATATAAGTCCTTTGGTTGATCTCCAACCACCCCCCCATCCGCCCGCTTTCCTGCCTTCTCACTGAGTTTGAACGATCTGCTCAGTGCCACCTTATCTCTGGATTCATTTTTGTCCATTAGTTTATGTTGATCATTATATCCCAGATATGAGTGAGATCATGTGATATTTATCTCTCTCCAACTTGTTGATTTAGCTACATGTTTTGTTTTTATTTCTAAAGTTAATTATTCATCTTCAGCCTCAGTAGCATGATTAGGACCCATATGGTGATCTCCTTCTGCTCCCTATGTGTTTTTTATGCTATAACTAACTGCATTATTAACAACTCCCAAATGTATCCTAATTTTCTGCCTATAACATTAACGCAACTGAATAATAGACATTAATTTCAAATTCACATGGAAAATGTGCACAAATAAAGCATATGTAGTGCTACTGAACAAATTTCAAAAGAATAACATCATAGAGAGTATACTATTTACTATCTTATCTAATAATAGACAAACATGGTAATTAACCATACCTTCGCTACCCTTCCCATTGGCTAATCAGGGCGATATGCAAATTAACTGCCAAGCAACATGGCAGCGGGCAGCCAGGCAGCTGAAGCAAACATGAGGCTTGCCTGTGCCAGTGATGGAGGAAGCCAAAGTTCCCCGACTGCCATGGCCCAGCTCTGAGCTGCACTCTAAGCAACAATGTTGCAATTATATAAGCTAAACAAACCCCAGATACCTGCTTTCAGCCAGTTGGCCTCAGAGCTGGAGCTGAAACAAAGTTTCAATTACAGAAGGTAAATAAATCCCAGAATTAAAAAAAAAAAAAGAAAAGTAAGAGAGACTGGGAACTTCAGTTGCAGGCTTGGCCCACCTGAAAACGGCCCTCATCCCCTCATCCAGACTGGCTAGGCACCCCAGTGGGGATGCCCACCCTAATGGGGGTGTGGCCAGTCTGAAAACAGCCCTCAGCCCCTCATCCAGGCTGTCTAGAAACCCCAGTGGAGACCCCCACACTGAAGGGGGTGTGGGCAGCCTGAAAACAGCCATAAGCCCCTCATTCAGGCTGGCCAGGCACCTTAGTAGGGACCGCCAACCTGAAGGGGGTGTGGGCAGCCTGAAAACAGCCATCAGCCCCTCATCCTGGCTGGCCAGGCACCCCAGTGGGGACCCCCACCCTGATCCAGGACACCATTCAGGGCAAACCAGCCCACCCCCACCCATGCACCAGGCCTCTATCCTATATAGTAAAAGGGTAATATGCAAAATGACCCTAACAGCAGAAAGACTGGGAATGACTGGTCACTATGACACACACTGGCCACTAGGGGGCAGATGCTCAATGAAGGAGCTGCCCTCTGGTGGTCAGGGCACTCTCACAGGGGGATCTCTGCTCAGCCACTGCCAGGCTGATGGCTGCTAGTACAGTGGTGGTGGTAGGAGCCTCCCCTGCCTCCTCAGCAACTCTAAGGATGTCTGACTGCAGCTTAGGTCTGCTCCCTGCTGGCAAATGGACATCCCCCGAGGGCTGCTGGGATGCCAGAGGGATGTCTGACTGTCAGCTTAGGCCCAATCCCCCAGGGAGAGGGCCTAAGCTAGCATGTGGTCATCCCCCAAGGGGTCCCAGACTGCGAGAGGGCACAGGCCGGGATGAGGGACACCCCTCGAGTGCACAAATTTTTGTGCACCGGTACTCTAGTACTATATAATAAAACCCTAATATGCACATTGACCGAACAGCAGAATGACCAGTCATTATGATGCCCACTGACCACCAGGGGGCAGAAGCTCAATGAAGGAGCTGCACCCTGGTGGTCAGTGTGCTCCCACAGGGAGAGAACCACTCAGCCAGAAGCCGGGTCCATGGTTGGCAAGTGCAGCGGCAGTAGCGGGAGCCTCTCCTGCCTCCATGGCATGCTAAGAACCCCTCGGGGGATGTCCACCTGTTGTGGGGAGTGAGCCTAAGTTGGCAGGTGGACATCCCCAGAGGGGTCCTGGACTGTAAGAGGGTGCAGGCCGGGCTGAGGAACCCCCGACCCTCCCCCTTACCCAGTGCATGAATGTCGTGCACCAGACCCTCTAGTAATAATATAAAACTATAAATGAATAAAATAAGAAAACTCAAAGTACCAAAATATTTAACATTTAAATTACATATTTCAAAATAGCTTATAGTAAAAGACATTTCTCTAGTGATAGGACAAACTATCAAAAAATAAAATAAGTATTTTGAACTGAACAATTATAAGTAAAATTGCTACTTTGAGAAGAATTCATCAGGATAATTTGTGAAAATGCAAATAACATCACATTTCCCCTTGAGTAAAGCCTTTCCCATTTCTCTAATTATGTATTAATCCACAGCTTTCTTTAGCACCACATGGGACCCTCCTCTGCATCCTAGCTACACTGGCATCTTCTGGGTCATCTCTGCACATCATATTCCCTTCTGTCATGTGCTACTATTGATATGTGTTTCACTTTTGTAGACATTTTGCACTGGAAATTTATACCTGTGTGGTTATTCAGCCAATCCTTAGTTCTACCTCTAAGTTATAAGTTTAATAAGAAAAGAAATCCTGGTCTGGTGTTATGGGATTTTTTGTTCATTTAGTTGGGTTAGTTGTTCTTCTCTCTAATATTTTAATTTATTGCATCTTACAGTGCATATAACATACATTAAGAATTCAATTTCCATTAGCAAATAAATAGTAATATGTACTTGCCTTCATCAGATCAGGCTGATAAAAAAATTACCATAAATCGTATGGTTTAAATAACAGAAATTTCAGAGTTGTGGAACTTGGAAAGTTCATAATTGGGTGCTGGAAAATTCAAATTGGGTACTGGCATAATAGGATCCTGGTGCGAACTCTCTTCCTGGTTGGCCGTCTTCTTTCTGTGGCCTCACATGACAGAGAGAGAGGAAGCAAACTGTTTGATGTTTTCCCCTTATAATGTCAACAGTTCCATTGTAAGGGCTCTACCTTCCTAATCTAATTACCTCTCAAAGGTCTCATCTTCATATGATTTCACATGATGAGGAGAGAGGAAGCAAATGTCAAGGGAGTTTTCAGGTATACATTAATGTATTTAATATTGCTAAAATACTTCATGGCAACCTTTGGCTTGCATATTAGTACCAAATGTAGTATACCAGATTCACTTTTTATCAAGAAAATAGAGATTAGAGCTGAAATAAATAAAATAGAGAATAGAAAATGATTAACAAAGTTAAAGGCTAATTTTGGGGGAAAATTAAAATATACAAAACTTTAGCAAAATTAAGGAAAAAAAGAGGAAGATTCAAATAAAAACTCAGAAATGAAAAAGGAGGCATTACAATGAATGACTTAGAAGTAATAAATATTGAAATGGCCCTTTAAGAAAAATTACAAGACAACAAATTTGAAAACCTAGAAGAAATGGTTAAATTTATGGAAACATAAACTACCAAAGGTAAATTGAGAGGATATAGAAAGCCTAAAGATAGGAATAACAATAAAGGATATAGATTTAGTAATCAAAAATTTCCCAACAAAGAAAAGCCCAGGAAAATGGCTTTATGAATGAAATTCTATCACAAAGGAAAATTGATAACAATCCTTTTTAAACTTTTTTGAAAATATATAAGAAAGGGGAAGGTTTGCCAATTCACCTTGATATGAAAGCAGACAAAGAAACCATAAGAAAATAATGTATAGGTCAATATCTGTGTGGAATATTGATGTAAAAATCAATAAATTTCTGGCAAACAAAATGCAACTGCACATTAAAAGCTTACCCACAAGATGTATTTGATTCAGTATATGCAAATAAATCAATATGATATACTAAATTAAAAAAATCACAGGTAAAATGACATGATCACCTTAGTAGATGCACACAAACCATTTGATCTAATTCAACACCCATATGTGAAAAAAAAAAATCAACAAAATCAATATAGAAGAAACTAACCTAAATACAACAAAGGGTTTTTGTGAAAAGTCCACAGATAACATTATATTCAAAGGGGAAAAACTGAAAGCTTTTCCTCTAAGATCTGGTAAAAATGTGTACTCTTACCGCTTCTATTTAACATAGTACTGGAAGGCCTAGCCAGAGCAATTAGACAAGAAAAATAAAAAATAATCGCAAGCTAAAAGGAATATATTGAATTATCTCTATTTGTAAATGGCATAGCCCTATATGTAAAAAACAAACAAGCCTAGAGACTGTATTAAAAATGTTACAACCAATAAATTAAGTAAAGTTACAGATTACAACATTAACATACAAAAATCAGTAGTATTTCTTTCCATTAACAAGTGACTATCAAAAAAAAAAAAAAAAGACAGTCCCATCTACATTACCATAAAAAAAAATAAAATGTTTAAGAATATATTTAACCAAGCAAGTGAAAGGTCTGTACACTGAAAACTACAAAACAGTGATTAAAATTAAAACCACAAATAAATGGAAAGAAAACATGTCTTCATTAATTGAAAGAATTAATATGGTTAAAATTTACATACTACCTGAAGTGATACACCAATGCAATGAAATCCTCATCAAAATTTCAATGAAATGTTTTACAGAAATAAAAAGAAGTTTTAAAATGTCAATGCAACCACCAAGACTCCCAATAACAAAATACACTTTGAGAAAGAATAATAAAGTTTGAGGCATCACATTTCCTATTTCAAATTATAATACAAAAGTATTTTCATCAAAACACTATGTTATGGGCATACAAACAGACAGCTAGACCAAAGAAAATAATAGAGGGTCCAGAAACAAAGGATACATATATATTATTTAAACTTCAACATGGATGCCAAGAATGCACAATGGGAAAAGATACTCTTTTCAATTAATGGGTGTTAGGAAAACTGAATATCCACATGCAAATGAATGACATTGGCTCTTATCATATACTAGTGGGCCGGTGGACAAAATTCTGCAGGGTTTAATCAGCAGTCGACATCCCTCTCACAATCCAGGACCACTGGTTCCTAACCGCACACCTGACTGCTGGCCTGATTGCCACCAACTCACCCCCTTCTGGCCTGATCACCCTTAAATGCCCCTCCCCTGCCAGCTTGATTGAACACAACTGCCCCCCCCGCCACTGGGCTGATTGCCCCTAATTGCCGCCCTTGCCAGCCTGCTCGCCCCCAACTGCCCCCCTGCCAGCCTGCTCACCCCTAACAACCTCTGCCTCAGCCCTGCTACCATGGCTTTGTCCAGAAAGATGCCCGGAATGTATCCCGGTCTAATTAGCATATTACCCTTTTATTAATATAAATCATACAGAAAAATAAACTCAAAATTAACTGAAGACTTAAATATAAGACCTGAAATCATAAAATTCCCAGAGAAAAACAGGAATAAAAAAGGTACTTGACATTAGCCCTGGCAATGATCTTATAGAAAGAGCACAAAAATTTGAAACAAGAGGAAAAATAAACAATTAGGACTACATCAACTGAAAAGCTCTGAATAGCAAAGGAAATAATCAACAAAATAAAAAAGGAAACTAAGTCTGGGTAAAAATATTTACAAACCATCTATAATAATAAAAACATAATATGCTAATTAGACCAGACAGCCAAACGACCTTCTGTCTGTTATTCCGAATGTCCTTCTGGATGAAGCTGCTGTGGTGAGGTTCAAGGAAAAGGCAATTAGGGGTGATCAGGCAGGCAAGCAGAGGGTTTAGGGCTGATCAGGCAGGCAGGCAGAAGTGTTAAGGGCAATGAGGTAGGCAGGCAGAGGGGTTAGGGACAATCAGGCAGGAAGGCAGAGAGGTTAGGGATGATGAAGCAGGCAGGCTAGCAGTTAGGAACCAGAAGTCCCAGATTGCGAGTGGGATGTCTGACTGCCGGTTTAGGCTTGATCCCTGCAGTCTCTAGCATCCTATCTAATAATAGAGAAACATGGTAATTAACCATAACTTCGCTACCCTTCCCACTGGCTAATCAGCGAAATATGCAAATTAACTGCCAGCCAAGATGGCGGCCGGCAGCCAGGCAGCTGAAGCGAACATGAACATGAGGCTTACTTACTCCAGTGATGGAGGAAGTCAACGTTCCCTGCCTGCTGCAGCTCAGCTCTGAGCTCCGGATGAAACAATGTTGCAATTATAGAACCTAAACAAACCCCAGAAACCTGCTTTCAGCCAGGGCGGCCAAAGAGCTTAGAGCGGCCAGTGATGACAACGGAGTTTCAATTATAGAATCTAAACAAACCCAGGTACCTGCTTTCAGCCGGCACCGGCCTCAGAGCTGGAGCCTGCTCTCAACTCCAGTGACAGCTATAGAAGGTAAATTAATCCCAGAATTAAAAAAAGAAAAAAAAAAAGATAAAAGGAGAGGCTGGGAGCTTCAGTCGCCCACCAGCCTGAAAACAGCCCTCATCCTCTCACCCAGACTGGCCAGGCACCCCAGTGGGGACCCCCACCCTGAAGGGGGTGTGACCAGCTGCAAACAGCCATCATCCCCTCATCCAGGCTGGCCAGGCACCCAAGCGGGACCCCCACCCAGAATGGGGTGTGACCAGCTGCAAACAGCCATCATCCCATCATCCAGGCCGGCCAGGCACCCAAGCAGTACCCCTACCCTGATCCGGGACACCCTTCAGGGCAAACCAGCCGGCCCCCACCCAGGCACCAGGCCTCTATCCTATATAGTAAACGGGTAATATGCAAACTGACCCTAACAACAGAAAGACTGGGAATGACTGGTCACTATGACACACACTGACCACCAGGGGGCAGACGCTCAATGCAGAAGCTGCCCTCTGGTGGTCAGGTAGAGCTCACATGGGAGGAGCTCTGCTCAGCCACAAGACAGGTTGATGGCTGCCAGTACAGCGGCGGTGGTGGGATCCTCTCCGGCCTCCTCAGCAGCGCTAAGGATGTCCGACTGCAGTTTAGGCCTGCTCCCCGCTGGCAAGTGGACATCCCCCGAGGGCTGCCAGGCTGCCAGAGGGATGTCTGATTGCCATCTTAGGCCCAATCCCCTGGGGAGCAGGCCTAAGCCAGCAGGTGGTCATCCCCTGAGGGGTCCCAGACTGCGAAAGGGCATAGGCCAGGCTGAGGGACTCCCCATCTCCCCCCGAGTGCATAAATTTTTGTGCACCGGGCCTCTAGTATCTTATAAGGAGTTAATATTTAAAATACATAAGGAACTCAACTCAGTACCAATAAACAAATAATGGGATTAAAAACATAGTTAAAAAGACCTGAATATGCATTTTTCCAAAGAATACATACAAATGGCCTACAGGTACATGAAAAGTTGTTCAATATTTAATCATCAGGGAAATGCAAATCAACTCCATAGATATTAACTCAAATATGTTAGGATGGCTATGATCACAAAGGCAAAATAATAAAAATATTGTTGAATATGTAAGAAAAATGAAACATTTTTACATGTTGGGTGGGAATGTAAATTGGTATATACATTTGAGGAAGTTTAAAGGTTCCTCAAAAATTTAGATCTATCATAAAACACAGTAATCCCACTAGTGGATATATATCTGAAAATAATAAAATCAGTATCTGAAAGAGATCCCTGCAATTCCATTTTTACATTCCATATATACTGGCTATCCTTTACAATAGTCAAGATATAGAAATACCTACGTGTCTATTGACAGATGTATAAATAAATAAATTGACACACACACACACACACACACACACACGGAATGCTATTTAGTCCTAAAAAGATCTGTCATCTGCAAAAACATGGATGAACCTGGAGAGCATTGTATTAAGTTAAATATACCATATACATAAAAAAAAAAAAACACTCCATGATCACACTTATATCTGGAGGGTGGGGAAAATGGTGACATGATTAAGTATTAAGTGGTATAGAAATCTTCTATTTCTGATGAATACATTATATAGATATAACATATAAAATTATGACTATAGTTAATAACACTGTATAATACATATTACTTGAAATTTTCTAAGATGGATGTATCTCTCTCTCTCTCTTTCTCTATCTCTCTCTCTCTCTCCTACCCATATACAAAACCAACTATGTGAGGCTTTGGATACGTTAGCTTGACTGTAGTAATAGTTGCACAATTTAGACGTATATTAAACCATATTGTACAACTTAAATACATATATTGCAATAAGAATGATACTCTTCAGAATGCACGAATGATACCTTCTGTCAGCAGCTTTTCTCTGTCCTTATTACTGCCAGTTTGCTATTTTACTGAATTGGCAGAGTAGAAGTATAAAAAACTTACCTTAGCTCTTAATTATTTTTTCATCAGAACTTAAAATCAAGAAGGACCTAGAAAGGCCTCACACATTTATCAATAACTAGAGGCCTGTTGCACAAAAATTTGTGCACTCAGGGAGATCCCTTAGCTCGCCTGTACCCTCTCACAGCCTGGGAGCCCTCGGGGGATGTCCACTTCCCAGCGTGGAGCAGGCCTAAGCTGCATTCAGTCATCCTTAGCACTGCTGAGGAGGTGGGAGAGGCTCTCGCCACCACCGCTGTGCTGGCAGCCATCAGCTGGGCTTGTGGCTTATCAGAGCTCCCCGTGTGGGAGCGCACTAACCACCAGGGGGCAGCTGCTGCTTTGAGCATCTGCCCCTGGTGGTCAGTGTGTCATCGTAACCAGTCATTCCCAGTCGTTCTGCTGTTAGGGTCAATTTGAATATTACCCTTTTATTATATAGGATAAGTACATCAGTCAACACAGATGAGCAAAATTACCAAAGAAAAGAGAAAAACAAAATAGTAACAAGCAAACAAAAATACCCTAGATCAGTGTTAAATAAAAAAGTAAACAAACCAATAAAAAATATATACAAAGTGAAACTGCATAAATGTTGAAAATAAAAACAAGTACTCATTAGTTACACTTTTAGACAGCATGGAAGGGCCTCAAGGACATTATGCTAAGAAAAATAAGCCAGTCAGAGAAAGAAAAGTATCACATGATCTCACTTATATGTAGAATTTAGTGAAACAAATAAAATAAACTGATGAACAAAATCGATCCAGAGACATGGAAGCATGCAACAGACTGATTAATCTCAGAGAGAATGGGATAGGGAGGAGATTAACCAAATAATTTACATGCATATATGCATAACCCATGGACACAGACAATAGTGAAGAGAAGGCCTGGGGAAGGAGTGGTAGAAAAGTATAGGGAGCCAATGGGGGAAAAACAGGGGTCATCTGTAATACTTTCAACAATAAAGATAAATTTTTAAAAAGCAGAGTACATGCAAATATATTTATTTAGCAATATAAATATACACTGAGTGGACAGATTATTATGATCAGCTGACGTTTGTAGGCAAATTAGCTATAATTTTCTGCTGAAGTTGCTAGAGGGCCAGATCATTATAAACGTCTGAATAGCACAACATACGTAAGTATCATTGCTGATCAAATTCATCTCATCATGTTGATGGCGTATCCCAATGGAGAAGTCTTCTTCCAACAAGACAATGAGCCATACCACGGTGCTCGTATTGTGCAGGAGTGGTTTCAAGAACATGAGGGAAACTTTACCTTGCTTAGGTGACCCCACAATCACCAGATCTTAATCCAATTGAGTATTTGTGGGACAAAGTTAAAAAAGCCATCAGGCAGCTGGTTCCACAACCATCACATCTCACAGACCTAGACAGTGCTATTCATCGGGCATGGTGTCAGATTCTTCGCATCATCATTCAACATCTCGTAGCATCAACGCCAAGAAGAATCACTGCAGTATTGAAGGCAAAAGGTGGCCCAACGAAGTATTTATGGGGTGGTCATAATAATCTGGCCACTCATCATAATGTATATTCCACATTCAAAGGCTGTTAAATCATGTTGTTTACCCATATCTTATGAAAAAATCACTTCTACTTTCGTGGTAAACAACCTGCTTCCATATTTATAATGGTCTGACCCTCTAGCAACTTTAGCACGAAATTATAGCTAATTTGCCTACAAACGTTAGGTGGTCATAATAATCAGGCCACTCAGTATATATATACACACACATACATTTATATATATATATAAATATATATATATATAAATATATATATACATAAATATATACACACACACACACACACACATATATATATATGTATATGTGTGTGTGTGTGTATATATATATTTATGTATATATATACATGTATATATATATGTATACATATATATATATGTGTGTGTATATATATATATATCCTATCTAATAAAAGAGAAGCATGGTAATTAGCGTACGACCACTACCCTTCCCATTGGCTAATCAGCGAGATATGCAAATTAACTGCCAGCCAAGATGGCAGCCGGCAACCAGGCAGATTGAAACTAACATGAGGCTCGCTTGCTTCAGTGATGAAGGTAACCATCTGCCTTACCGGCCTCTGAGTCTGCAGTTTGAAACATTGTAACAAATATAGAAGCTAATCAAAACCCCAGAAACCTGCTTTCAGCGAGCTGGGATCTCAGAGCTGGAGTTATACATTGTTTTGATTATAGAACCCAAACAAACCAGATACCTGCTTTCAGCAGTAGAGGCCTCAGAGCTGGAGCCAGAGCTAAAGCTGGCCCAGAATTTAAAAAAAGAGAAAAAAAGGAGCAGTTGGGAGCTGCAGCCCTCAGCCCCTCACCCAGAATAGCCAGGCACCCCAGTGGGGTCCCCTACCCTGAAGGGTGTGTGACCAGCTGCAAACAGCCATCATCCCCTCATCCAGGCTGGACAGGCACCCCAGTGGGGACCCCCACCCTGATCCAGGACACCCTTCAGGGAAAACCAGCCATCCCCACCCATGCACCAGGCCTCTATCCTATATAGTAAAAGGGTAATATGCCTCCTAGCACTGGGATCAGCAGAGCTGCGAGGACTCCCAGTACCCGGATCAGCGTGACAAGGGGCAGCGCCCAACCCTCCTGATCGCCCTGCGGCTCTGTGTGTGACAGGGGCTGGGGACACAACCTCCATATCTGCCCTGCTCTGTTTGTGACAGGGGAAGGTGCCCCAACCTCCTGATCAGCCCTGCTCTGTGCCTGATACGGGGGAGCTCCCCAATCCCCTGATCATCCTGCGGCTCTGTGTGTGACAGGGTGCGGTGCCCCAACCCCTCCCCCCCCCACGGGCCCTGCTCTGTGTGTGAGAGGGTAGAGCCATAACCTCCCCATCGGCCCTGCCCTGAGTGTGAGAGTAGCGGCGCCCCAAACCCCTGATCGGCCCTGCTATGTGAGTGATAGAGGGTGGCACCCCAAACCCTTGATCCGCCCTGCTCTGTGTGCGACAGGGGGCAGTGCCCCAACTCCCCTATTGGCCCTACTCTGTGAGTGACAGGTGGGAGCTCCTCAACCCCTTGATGGGCCCTGCTCTGTGCATGACAGGGGGGAGCTCCCCAAACCCCTGACTGACCCTGCTCTGTGTGTGACAGGGGGCAGCGCCCCAACCCCCGGTTGGCACTGCTCTGTGCATGATAAGGGGTGGCGCCGCAACCTCCCCATTGACCCTGCCTTGAGTGTGACAGGGGGCGGTGCCCCAACCCCCTAATTGGCCCTACCCTGAGCATGACTGAGGGTGGCATTGCAACCTCCCAATCCACCCTGCTCTGTGCATGTCAGGGCGCGGCGCCCCAACTCCCCAATCAGCCCTGCTCTGAGCCTGATCAGGGGCTGCACCTAGGGATTGGGCCTGCCCTCTGCCACCCGGGAGCAGGCCTAAGCCAACAGGTTGTTATCTCCCGAGGGGTCCCAGACTGCGAGAGGGCACAGGCCAGGCTGAGGGAACCCCCTTCCCCCCGAGTGCCCAAATTTTTGTGCACCGGGCCTCTAGTTTTCTAATAATAGACAAACAGGGTAATTGACCGTACTTTGGTACACCTCCCATTGGCTAATCAGCAAGATATGCAAATTAACTGCCAACAAAGATGGCGGTTAATATGCATACGTAGGCGGGAAGCAGAGCAGGGAAGGCGCTGAAGGCGGCTCCAGCCAAAGCAAAGGCCTGGGTGCCCGGTGCCGAAAGAAAACTGGTGCCAGCGGCCAGGGGAAGGGAAGGCCTATTGCACAAATCTTTTCGTGCAATAGGCCATATATATATATATATACTAGAGGCCCAGGGCACAAAAATTTGTGCACTCGGGGCGGGGGAGATGTCCCTTAGCTCGGCCTGTGCCCTATCACAGTCTGGGACCCCTCGGGAGATAACGACCTGCTGGCTTAGGCCTGCTCCCGGGTGGTAGAGGACAGGCCTAATCCCTAGGTGCAGCCCCGGATCAGGCTCAGAGGAGGGCCAATTGGGGAGTTGGGGTGCCGTCCCCTGTCATGCACAGAGCAGGGCGGATTAGGAGGTTGCGATGCCACCCTCAGTCACGCTTATGGTAGGGCCGATTGGGGTGTTGGGGCACCGCCCCCTGTCACACTCAAGGCAGGGTCGATGGGGTGGTTGCGGCGCCACCCTCTGTCTTGCACAGAGCAGGGCCAGTCAGGGGGTTGGGGAGCGCCCCCTGTCACTCACAGAGTAGGGCCGATAGGGGAGTTGGGGCGCCACCACTCTCACACTCAGGTCAGGGCCAATGGGGAGGTTATGGCTCTACCCCATCACACACAGAGTAGGGCCTGTAGCGGGGGGAGGGTTGGGGCGCTGCACCTTGTCACACAGAGAGCAGGGCCGATCAGGGGGTTGAGGTGCCGCACCCTGTCACACACAGAGCCGCAGGATGATCAGGGGGTTGGGGAGCTCCCCCCTATCAGGCACAGAGCAAGGCTGATCAGGGGGTTGGGGCGCCTTCCCCTGTCACGAACAGAGCAGGACGGATAGGGAGGTTGTGGCCTCGTCCCCTGTCACACACAGAGGCTCAGGGCGATCAGGGGGTTTGGGCGCTGCCCCCTGTCACGCTGATCCCGGTGCTGGGAGTCCTCGCGGCTCCACCTATCCCGGTGCTGGGAGGCATATTACCCTTTTACTATATATGATAGAGGCCTGGTGCATGGGTGGGGTTGGCTGGTTTGCCCTAAAGGGTGTCCTGGATCAGGGTGGGGGTCCCCACTGGGGTGCCTGGCCAGTCTGGGTGAGGTGCTGAGGGCTGTTTTCAGGCCGACTGAAGCTCCCAACTCCTCCTTTCTCTCTCTCTCTCTTTTTTTTTTTTATTCTGGGCCAGCTTTAGCTCTGGCTCCAGCTCTGAGGCCTCTGCTGCTGAAAGAAGTTATGGGGGTTGTTTCGGTTCTATATTCAAAACAATGTATAACTCCTGCTCTGAGATCCCAGGCTCGCTGAAAGCAGGTTCTGGGATTTTGATTAGCTTCTATATTTGTTACAATGTTTCTGAAACTGCAAGCTCAGAGGCCAGCAAGGCAGGCGGGAATGTTGCACTCCTCCTTCACTGAAGCAAGCAAGCCTCATGTTAGTTTCAAGCTGCCTGGCTGCCGGCCACCATCTTGGCTGGCAGTTAATTTGCATATCTCGCTGATTAGCCAATTGGAAGGGTAGCGGTCGTACGCCAATTACCATGTTTCTCTTTGATTAGATAGGATATATATATATATATATATAAATATTTACACACACACACACACACACACACACATACACACTAGAGGCCCGGTGCATGAAATTCGGGTTCCTCAGCCCAGCCTGCACCCTCTCCAATCTCAGATATTCCTTTCACAATGCAGGACCACTAGCTCCTAACTATTCACCTGCTTGCTTGCCTGATCAAACCTAACCACTCTGCCTGCCTGCCTGATTGCTCCTAACCCCTCTGCCTGCATGCATGATCACCCATAACTGCTCGCCTTCCTGTCTTATTACCCCTAACCACTCTGCCTGCCTGCCTGCCTGATCACCCCTAACCACCTCTGCCTCGCTCCCATCCACCTCGATGGCCAACTCTGCCACCCCCTCCCCACCACAGTTTCATCTGGTAGGTCATCTGGAAGGACATCCAGAATGATGATGTCCGTAAGGTCATTTGGCTATGTGGTCTAATTGGCATATTACACTATATATACATATATATATATATATATATATATATATATATATATAATATACACATATATATACATACATACATATATTAGTCACTCAGTGCATGAAATTCATGCACATTAAAAGGGGATAAATTAGTGGAAATATTTTAATATTGCTATTTGCCTTTACTCTATAGTGGTATCAGAGATGAAAGAAGGTTAGTAAAATGTATATGAAAACATTCCTCCTGTCAGAATTTGGGGTGCACCACGGGACCCATAATCAAGTCTCCGCCAACCCACAGCACCTCAAAATCGTGTGAGACCCAGACCAAGCCAGTCTCACCTACATTGGGCGAGATCCAGACCCAGTGGGCCCCACCCTTTTCAAGCCCTGCCAGGCTGGGGGACACAGCTTCAGGTCCCCTTGCCTGGCACCAGGTCAGAGATGTAGCCTGTTTCCCCCATCAAGCCCCACAGGGTGAGGGCTGTAGTCTCAGGTCCCCTGTCAAGCCCCACTGGGCGGGGGACACAGCCTCAGGTCCCATAGCAAGCCTGGCTGGGTGAGGGGCATGACCTGAGGTCCCCCATCCCAGTGCTGAGGCAGGGGTTGCTGCCTGAGGTCCTCCAGCCTGGTGCCAGGACAGGGGGCGCGGCCTGAGGTCCCCTGCCTTGGCCCAGCGCCACACAGCCTCAGGTCCCTGCTGATTGCTTGTTAAGGCTTATTATGGGAACTTGGCCTCCACTGTGGGTAAAGCCATCTTGTTTTATGGGAACCCCGCCTTCACTGTGGGTGCGGCCATCTTGTGTTATGGAAACCCTGCCTCCACTGTGGGAGCCGCCATCTTTGTGATGGTGTGATGGTTAATTTGCATATTCTCTCTTTATTAGATAGGATATATGTATATCTTATATAATAAAAGCCTAATATATTAAGTGTCTTGTCATCTGGTCGTCCGTTCAACCAATCGAAGTGTAATATGCTAATGATATCCTAAGGCCATTCAAGCACTCACTATGACGTGCGCTGACCACCATGGGGCAGATAGTCAACCGATTGACCAGTCGCTATGACATGCACTGACCTCCAGGGAGCAAACTCTCTGAGTGGTGTGTTAGCTTACTGCAGGGGTCTGGCCAATTGGGACTGAGTGGGATGGGCCAGACTTGGCCTGGAGCCCTCCTGTGGTTCCTCCCCAGCTGGCCAATGTCCTGCATTTCACCCCGACCTCGATCACGCACTGGTGGAGTCCCTCAGCCTGACCTGCTCTCTCTATCAATCTGGTACCCTTCGGGGAATGTTGGAAAGCTGGTTTCAGCCTAATCCTACAGTCCAGGCCAAGGGAGCCCACTGGTCCAGGAATTCATTCCCTGGGCCTCTATTATATAAACTTATATATACTAGAGGCCTGGTGCATGAAAATTCATGCATTTGGGGGGTCCCTCAGCCTGGCCTGCACCCTCTCACAGTTCGGGACCCCTCTGGGGATGTCCCCATCGGGAGCTGTCCTAAGCTGTAGTCTGGCCTCCCTCTGTGTGAGGTGACTGGATGGGCCAATCAGGGATGGTGCCATCCAGAAAGTGGCCGGCTCTGCCCCGCCCTTGATCACCACTCCGCTGCTGCTTGTCGCCACCATACCTCAATCGCTGTCCCCTCCCTCTGCCTGCTGGCATGTGCCTTGGCTGGCAAGATGCCATTTTCTCCCCAGCCCAGCCGCCCCGCTGACCAGTTGTTCCGCTGTTCAGTCAATTTGCATATTACACTTTTATTATATAGAATTTGTGTTGTTTCAAGCCTTTCAGATTTTGTGATATTTTATCTGGCCGCATTATTGAAGTACAATGACTACTACAATGCCAAAATATCCAATTAGTTGATGGGTTTAATTCAATTATGATTATATTAATGATATATATTTTTTAAATGTCTAATTATATAGACACTAGAGGCCCAGTGCACAAAATTCGTGCATGGGGGGAAGGAGAGGAGGGGTGGTCCCTCAGCCTGACTTGCACCCTCTTCAATCTGGGAGCCCTCAGGGGATGTCCTACTCAGAGCTTAGGCCCACTCCCCGTGGTTCTCTGCTCTCTGCGGGGCCTGCCTGTGGGCCCAGAGATGGGCAAGCAGGCCCTGCTGGGTGCTGCCTGTGGGCTGTGCTTGCTTGCTCGTGGGTCCCCGCAGCGACCCGCCAGCAGGCCCTGCTGGGCACTTGCCTGCTCCGGGTCGCCGCAGCAATGCTTGCTGGGCTCATGTTGCTGGGGTGACGCCACTAGCACCCTGCCCTGGCTGCTATGGGTGCCGCCATCTTTGTCACTGAGTGATGGTTAATTTGCATATTACTCTTTTATTAGATAGGGCTAGAGGCCTGGTGCACGAAGTTTGTGCAGGGGAGGGAGGGCAGGCAGGGAGGTCCCTCAGCCTGACCTGCACCCTCTCCAATTAGGGAGCCCTCAGGTGCTTTGTTACTGAAGGCTTGGGCCCACTCGCCATGGTTCTCTGATCTCTGTGGGGCCTGCCTGCTCCACACCACAGGGATGGGCAAGCAGGCCCTGTCGGGTGCTGTTTGCAGGTTGCTGCCGCCACCGCCCAGCAGGCCCTGTTGGGTGTTGCCTGCGGCCCCGCTTTCCTGCTCCCCAGTCACCGTGGCAATGCCTAACAGGCCCTGCATTGGTGCTGCCTGCACCCCTGCTTGCCTGCTCGAGGGCCACTGTGGCGACCTCCTAGCAGGCCCTACTGGGTGCTGCCTGCGGCCCCCCTTGCCTGCTGGGCTTACATTTCCAGGGTGACGCAACCGGTGTCCTGCCCAGCAGCTATGGGTGCTGCCATCTTTGTTGCAGAGTGATGGTTAATTTGCATATTACTAGTTTATTAGATGGGATAGTAAAATTAGCCAATATTTTTAAGTACTATACTTAGACTGGTACTTGATTAAGCACTATTTAATTCAATAAAATAATCTAAAACTACAAAGTGTGTGGCTTACTAAAAAAAAGTTTAATCAATGAGCTGATTGTAAAGATCCAAGAGAAGTTTCAAATTTGTGTCAATATTCCATTCATTAGTGAAAGTTGTGTTTCAAAATGTTAGAGAAATCTTGATAATACTATTTATTTGGTTTATTTGAGGTTAAGTTTTTATTTCATAGAATTGTTATACAATAAACTGAATTTACTTAAGCTATAAAATATCTAATCAAGATAAATTTACTGGAAAGATAATATACTTTGAACCACATACCACAATTTAAAATTTTGAAATGCAATATGTAATCTACACTAATAAAAGAGAAACATGGTAATTGGCGTACGACCACTACCCTTTTCATTGGCTAATTAGCGAGATATGCAAATTAACTGTCAGCCAAGATGGCGGCCGGCAGCCAGGCAGCTTGAAACTAACATGAGGCTTGCTTGCTTCAGTGACAGAGGATCATTGGAGGAAACCAACTTTCCCCGCCTGCGACTGCAGGCCTCTGAGCGGGCAGTTTTAGAAACATTGTCACAAATACCGCAGGACTTCAGCCAGCAGATTTGCAACATTGTAAGCAAAGGCCAGAAACCTACTTTCAGTGGCGGAGGCCTAAGAGCTGGAGCCAAGCCTCAAGGTAAAGCTGGCCCAGAATAAAAAAAAAAAAAGGAAAAAAGGAGCAGTTGGGAACTTCAGTCACTCCCAGCCTGAAAACAGCCCTCAGCCCCTCACTCAGACTGGCCAGGCACCCGAGTAGGGACCCCCACCCTGATCCAGGACACCCTTCAGGGCAAACCAGCCGGCCCCACCCATGCACCAGGCCTCTACCCTGTATAGTAAAAGGGTAATATGCCTCCCGGCACCAGGATCAGCGTGACAGGGGGCAGGGACTAAACCCACTGATCGCCCTGCGGCTCTGTGTGTGACAGGGGGTGGGGCCCCAACCCCCTGAGCAGCCCTGCTCTGTGCCTGATAGGGGGGAGCTCCCCAATCCCCCCCCCACCCACGGGCCCTGCTCTGTGTAATGGGGTAGAGCCATAACCTCCCCATCGGCCCTGCCCTGAGTGTGAGAGTGGCAGCGCCTCTACCGCCTGATCTGCCCTGCTCTGTGGGTGATAGAGGGCGGCACCCCAACCCCCTGATCCGCCCTGCTCTATGGGTGATAGAGGGCGGTGCCCCAACCCCCTGATTGGCCCTGCTCTGTGTGTGATGGGGGGTGGCACTGCAACCTCCTCATCGACCCTGCCTTGAGTGTGACAGGGCACGGTGCCCCAACCCCCCAATTGGCCTTACCCTGAGCATGACTGAGGGTGGCATCACAACCTCCCAATCTGCCCTGCACTGTGCATGACGGGGTGGCACTCCAACTCCCCAATTGGTCCTGCTCTGAGCCCGACCAGGGGCTGCACCTAGGGATTGGGCCTGCTCTCTGCCACCCGGAAGCAGGCCTAAGCCAGCAGGTCATTATCTCCTGAGGGGTCCCAGACTGCAAGAGGGCACAGGCTGGGCTGAGGGACCCCCCCCCCCCCGAGTTCACAAATTTTTGTGCACCGGGCCTCTACTATGTAATAAATGCATTAAGTTGTTTAAAATGTTTAAGTCCTAAGAATAAGAAATTTAAGTGTTCCAGACCTTTCTGTTAACATATTATTTGGCTTAATATCTAATTATAGGTAAATTTAAAATTATCTGAACATCAGTTAAACAAATAAATAATGATTTAAGAATAAAACAATGCCTAAATAAAGTGTAGGCCTTGAAAATATAATTATTATGGAACTATTAGAATCATGTTGATAAATACATATAATTGTCACAGTATAATAACTTTTTAAAAATAAGATGTGTATAGAGTAAAATTCCAATTTCATATATCAGAATTTTAAGAGGTGTAGTCTTTGGTAGAGCATAATTAGTAAAATTTCACTTCATTTTATAGTTGTATGTACCACACAAATATTTCACAATAAGACATTACTTTATGGTAATAAAAAAAAATATTTATAGAATTTTAATTTTCTTGTTGATTATGTATCTTGCCAACTAAAATTTAACATGAGATTACTTTCCTTTAAAACTCTTCAAATAAACTAAATGGCATCTAATATTTTTAGCTGTAATAATCTTTTTTTTTTGTATTCAACAAATATTTATTAACTTCATATTATGTGCCAGATAACAGGCTTTGGAAAGTCATCTCTGCTGGGGTCCAACCCCAGCAGGTCCAGGGGTCCCCAAAAGTGTGGACGGAGTCGGCGAAGAAGGAATGACATGGAGACAGCGTTCAGTTGATCAGCAGCCTAGCCAGGATCTCTAGCCAGGATCTCCAGCGAAGTTCTGCCTAGGATCTCCAGCCAAGTTCTGTTCAGGATCTTCAGCGAAGTTCTGGTTAGGATCTCCAGCCAGGTTCTGTGTCCTTGTTCTCTTGCTAGGTTCCCCAGCCAGGTTCTCCAGATTCTCCAGCCAGGTTCTGTAGCCATGTTCCCTCGCTAGGTTCTCCAGCCAGGTTCAGTCACCGGGTTCTAGTCAGGTTCTCTTGCCATGTTCTATCCAGGTTCTGTAGCCAGGTTCTGTCTCTAGGTTCTTCAGCCAGGTTCTGTCTCTAGGTTCTGTGCCAGTTTCTGTCCAGGATCTTTTGCCATGTTCTCTCCAGCGAAGTTCTTCTGTCTCTAGGTTCTGTGTAGGTTCTGTCTTCTCTAGCTGTAATAATCTTAACAGTTTTCAAAAATAAGGTTTATTTTGGCCTAAATTTCAATTGTTATTGATTTGCTATCACCAATACCCTTCATGACATTTAAAGCCAGTGGAGAAGTTATAATGTTATCATCATTATTTTATTTCTAAATTTAAGCAACCATGATTACATAATTTAGGTCCTTAGCATACAAAATTAAGAAAATTGAAAGCCATGTATAAAGATCTAAAATAACAACAATCAATTTAATGTTAATTAAGGAACCACGAAAACACAGGCAGTATATTCCCAGAGCTATAAAATGCAAAGACTTTTCGGGAACCTGCATTTTCCTTTTATCTCCTTGAATCAGGTAGATAAGTAATAGTGTCGAAAGCTTGATTTTTGAGGAAAATATAAATTATGGTCAAATTATACAATATACCTAATCAATAAAATAATGTAATGACCTTTTCATTCATATTAGGACTTTCAAAATCAATATATTTCCCTAAATTTATTTTCTTGGCAAGTTGTTATTTTAGGGTTTTATTTCAAATATAAACTTACATATTACAACTTGAATTGGTAATAATGGTATCACATACTCAAGATGGTGCAAAAGTAAGTTTACAGTTATGAGTATGTGAAACACAATTTATTCATATACTAGAGGTCCAGTGCACAAAATTCGTGCATGGGAGGGGGGGGCTCAGCCCCACCTGCACCCTCTGCAATTTGGGACACCTACACCTTTTTCTTATCTAGCTAACCTCTTCACATTTAAAAAAATTAACTGAAATACTACCTACTCTAGGAAATCCTCTTTGAACAAATCTCTTTACAATCTGCATTAAGTATTTTCATATTATATCATTCTTTTTCTTTAATAGCAACTTAGAGTGGATGCAATGTGCTTCTCATTCTTGCATCTGAATTTTTTCTTCTTGCTCTTGTAATAGCAAAGCTTATCCAATTTACATTTGCCCTTCAAGGGCTTATATTTGTTTCAGTTTCTACTTGGCTCCCTGCTTTATTTTTTAAGCAATAAATTTGGGTTCTGATAGTAAGCCTCACTTATAATCAAGCCTGTAGGTCTCCCTCTCTGAATATTTCTATAATACCTATCACTTTAGCATACCAGAGATTGTGTTCATTTATAGAAAATAAGAATAAATGTCACCTGATCATTTGCTCTTCTAGTAATATTTTATAGCAAGGTGTATTATTCTAGTAATTTAACTATTACAAAACAGGCATGCAGAAATAAATCACATTGAACAATAAAGAATGACTCAAATATCAAAGCATAGTACACTTAGGGCAGTGGTTCTCAACCTGTGGGTCGCGATCATCGGAAAACACATAGAGCATATCAGATATTTACATTACGATTCATAACAGTAGCAACATTACAGTTATGAAGTAGCAACGGAAACAATTTTATGGTTGGGGGTCACCACAGCATGAGGAAGGTGGAGAGCCACTGACTTAGGGCCTCCCTTGTCCTGTGCCTCAGATATCAGAGCATATTACATAGTTCACATGGAACTCAGTTTCATTTAAAATAGGAAGGGATCCCATACTCATGAAGCAGCTACTTACACACATATGTTTTTTTATTTAATTCACAGCACATACTCTTTGTACTAATTGTTGGAAAATCATCCTAGCAATTGCCTCTGTTCCTCTCTGTATTGTTGCCTTACATTCTGATGTCATTACTGCGCTTTTATCATCCACTCACTCTAATAAGATTGTGAATTATTTAAGGGCAGAGATCATGACTTGAGCTTGTGTGTTCCCTGTCATGGTGCCTAGATAAATACTCAAATGCCATCCAGTCCAAATGACTGTGATGAGAGAGGCCCACTGTTGCTGGAGACCTCTGATTTTTATTTAAGGGACCGCACTTGTTCTGTGACTTTACAGAGGGGTGAGTAGTGGCTGAGTGAATTTGAGGAAACCCAGACAGAATTCTCCTCCTAAAAGATTTTGCTAAGCTGGCACCCGGGACCACCTGGCATTTGTTCAATTAAAACCTGGACACACAGCAATAACAAAGGCACTGATCTCCTACTGCTAATGCCTAGAGATCAAACCCCAGCTTGGAGGAACTCACCCCCGCAGTCAGGACCCGGTGCTGGTTGGACCTGGGCTGGTGCTCCTAACTCTAGGGAAAGAGAGACTTCCCATGGCTGCAGGCTAGAGGCCCGAACTCTGTGCCACCCACCGGAACAGGTCCATAGTGCAGGCTGGTCAGCAGAGCGGCTTCTTCGGCCTGGGATCATGGGGAAGCTGGCCTGTTCTGTTCGCCTCACAGGGAGGCCTGTTCTATTCGTCAAGTGATCTTTCGCAGGGAGGCTTGTTCTGTTCGCCCTGCAACCTATCGCGGGGAGGCCTGTTCTATTCGCCCCGGGATCGTTCGCCCGGAGGCCAGTTCTGTTCGCTCTGCGAGCAATCCTGTTCGCCCTGCAAGAGATCGGGGAGGCCTGTTCTGTTGCCTGTGATCTTTGGCCCTGCAATCGTTGGTGGGGCGGCCTGCTCTGTTCACCACAGGATCCATGTGGGGAGGCCTGGCCTGGCCTGTTTGCCCCCGGTGATGGGTGCTGAGGTGGGGGGTGTGGGCCCAGGCTGCCACTTGGCGCTGCAGGCGCAAGTGGCCGTGTGGTGGGAACATCCGCTTGGCGCCTGTGCCCCTAGGCTCGGAGTGGCCGGGAGCTTCTGGGACCCCAGCTGCTCAGGACCTATGGGCAGGCCTATAGGCTACCAGAGCCTGGGTCTCGAGGATGTTCCTAGGACCCAGGCCGCTGGGTGACTGCATATGCAAATTAACCACCATCTTTGTTGGCGGTTAATTTGCATATCATGCTGATTAGCCAATGGGAAGAGTGTTGGAGGTATGGTTAATTACTCTTTTTGTCTTTTATTAGATAGGATTATTATTTCTTTATTACTAGAGGCCCAGTGCAGGAAATTTATGCACTGGTAGGGTCCCTAGCAGCTGGCAGCAGCTGGCCAGGTACTCCCTCCATTCGCCCAGCCACCTGCTGCCAGCCAGGACCTCCCTCCCTCCCCCCGGCTGGCGCTGCTCCTGGTCTAAATTCCAGAAGAATTCCCAGTGGAGAGGATAATTTGCATATCATGCTTTTATTATATAGGATAGTGTTATCTTACATATGAACAAATGTTAACCAACTTTTGCCCCATCCTGTATTTATCTTTTCTTTTAATCTTGTGACATTACCTAAAAGTACCAATTTTTAAAATTTAAACATATTCCCTATTCAATATTCTGAATATAAGAATTATAAAATTATTTCTAACCCTAAATGGTAGGAGACCAAGAAAGCATCATCAGAAATAAGGCAAATTTTCAAAATAATTGGATGTTTCAACCTGAATTTTTATTTCCAACTTTCATAGAAAAGACGTAAATACTCTTTAGTAACTGGAAGAGCTCACTCAGTTCAGAAACAATATATGTAAGAAGCTAGGTGCCATTCTACATAATTTTTTTATGCCAAAATGTGTAGGTAGTCAATAAAGTTTGTTGGAAATTAATTAAATTACTAACTTTTTCATAACAACAAATAAATAATGTTAAGCTTCAAAATGTTTGCCTGTTCTGAGAGAAATTGAAGAACTATGTCTTTGTGCTATTTTGTTCTTATAAATAAGATATAGTGTTTTATTCCCTAGTGGAGTGTACTTTTTGTCACACTGACTAAAAACCTTTGTTTCATATTATGGAAATCTAAAGTGGTAAAAAACATTGTTCTCTAAAACTTTGAGTCTTTTAGAGAAAACAAAACATCTGAAATTTTAAGACAAGAAAAATCCTTACACTTGCCCCTTTTAAAGACAATGCATATGTGGTACTTCAAATAAAATAAAATAAAAATGTGTTCTCAGTTGGGTGCCTCTTCAAATGAATAGTTTATGACACCATTTTTTTTTATTCCTTTTTTTGCTTTAGGCTGATTTTTGCTTGCTTGGATAGGAATTTGCTTGAGTATAGAAAAAAACTATTTCCTTCCAAGTTCAAAAACAAGTTATAGAAAGTTGTACAGTAATCTGAATCACTGAACAGTCATTGGCATCATTGAGCAATAAAAAATTTGAAATTTCCTGAATAGGTATTTTTTGTTTACTTTTTTTTAATTTTTATTTTTTAAAATTTACTTTTCTTGTTTAAAGTATTACAGAAGTCCCTTTTTTTTTCTCATTGACCTCCTCCACCAAGCCCTCCCAGAATAGATGTCGATATCGTTTACAGACATATTGATGTATTTTGATTTTTCAGCTTTCTCTTTTGGCTTCTTTTGCAGAATATTTCCTTGTCTATGCACATTTAAAAATTAAAAAAATAATTAATTATAAATTCCTAAATCTTAATAAGTGTTAAATTATTTGTGCTCAATTGAGAAAAAAATAACCTAGAGTTTGTAGGAAGTTAAACTCTACATAATACAAAATAATTTTTCAATATTTGAAGAAAATATTTGCATAGTCTTAATATTTGCACATAAGAACATATGTGCATTAAATTTCTGCCCATATGCAAAGGATAAAATCTAATTTTTAAAGCTGGTTTTTATTTTTGAAATTTTTGTTCAGGTGGACCCAATAATTTTTTATTCTATTAAGTAATATTTGAAAATATGTAAGGATTTATAGAATAAAGCATTTTTCATAACTTTATTAATAAGTAGGGGCCTGGTGCAGGAAATTCGTGCATGGGGGTGCCCGACATGCACCCTCTCCAATCGGGGATCCCAGGCTGCTTGCTGCTGGCAAACACACAAGTGGCCCCTCTCCCCTGGCTGCACAGTGCCTGCATATGCAAATTAACCTGCCATCTTTGGTGGGTTAATTTGCATACCCACGCCTGATTGGCTGGTGGGTGTTGTGGAGGAACAGTCAATTTGCATCTTTCTCTTTTATTAGTGTAGATGTAATAAAAAATCTTGATAACTAATAAATAATTTTAACAAAAATCTATTAGGAACATGTCTAAATATAATAATTGAATCAAAATAAAAAATAATATTTTAATATTGTAATTAAAGAATATTAATATAAGGTATCAGGAGAACACTTGACTTTGGGTGGTGGACACATGATGCTATAAACAGACTTTGTAACTTAGAAATCCACACATGAAACTTATATGTTCATGTTGACCAATGTCACCCCAATACAATTTAATTTAAAAAAAAAAGAATATATTGCAAATTTTATAACTGTCTATGGTAAAAGTCAATGATGCATTATAAGCAAATGAAAATGGATAGGATAAATAGTAATGAAATGGAAGTATAATTTCTATATTGAGAATCAGAACACCTTGTACAGTGGACAAGTTAATAAATATATATTAACTATTTATAAAAATTATAAAAGATATACAGCTTCTAAATGTATTAACACACATAATACCAAAATAATCACACATCATATAATGAATGAAATCAAAGAAAGCATTAGAAAGAGATAATTTGAGAATAGATGGCACAACCAAGAACAAATATATCTGGTTTTACAATAAATATGAATAATATATGTATTAACTTGAAATTTATACTTTGTAGAATAGCCAACACAATATTGAAGGAGGAGAACATAGTTGGAGGGCTGTTGCTCCCAGTCTTCAAGGTTTACATAATGCAATAGTGATCAAGACAGTGTGGTAATGGAGAAAGATTAGACAAATAGAGCAGTTGAATAGAACAGAGAGCCCAGAAATAGAACCCCATAAATGCATTCAGTTGATCTTTGACAATGAGACAAAGATAGCCTTCAATAAATGGTGCTGGAACAAAGGGACACATAAAACACAACAACACATTTCTTTATGTACACCCAACCTTTGCAAAAATTAATTCAAAATAGATTACAAAAGTAAATCTAAAATATAATATTATGAAACTACTAGAGGTCCAGAGTACGAATCTGTGCACTGGTAGAGTCCTAGGCCTGGCCAGTGATCAGGGCTGATAGGGGTCTGCCGGCTGCTGGCCAGGGCCTCCCTTCCCTGGCTTCCAGCTGTCATCTGCTGCCTGGGGCCTTCCTTTGTTCCATGCCACCCCCTGGTGTCAGTGCACATCATAGCAAGGAATTGCACTCTGGGTCAAACTCCTGAGGGAACAATTTGCATATTAGGAGAGAGAGAGAGAGAGAGAGAGAGAGAGAGAGAGAGAGAGAGAGAGAGAGAGAGAGATTAGAAGATAACATAGAAGAAAATGAAATCTTGGTGACTATGGGTATGTTGATGCCTTTTAAGGTGCTACATCAAAGACATAATATACTAAAGAAATAAATGATAAACTGAATTTCATTAAAATTAAAATAAAACAAACAAAAAACTTTCTTATCTGTGAAAGACAGTGTCAAGGTAATAAGAAGACAAGACAAAGACTGGAAAAAATATATTTGCAGAAGACATATCTGATAAGAGATGGTTTTCAAAATTATATACAGATTGCAACTGGCATCTGAAAAGATGCTCTATTCAGTGGTGCTCAACATTCTGGCCCTTTAAATACAGTTCCTCATGTTGTAACCCAACCATAAAATTATTTTTGTTGCTACTTCATAACTGTAATGTTGCTACTGTTATGAATCATAATGTAAATATCTGATATGCAGGATGGTCTTAGGAGACCCCTGTGAAAGGGTCATTTGACCGCCAAAGCAGTTGTGACCCTAAGGTTGAGAACCGCTGCTCTATATCATATGTCATAAAAAAAATGTGAATAAAAACAAAAATGAGATACCATTATACAACTACTATATTGTCCAAAATCTGGAGCATTGATGATGATTAGGATGCAGAAAAGCAGGAACTCTCACTGAGTTCCTAGTGCGTGTGAAAAATGATGCACCCACTTTGGAAGACAGTTTGGCAGTTCACTGCAATACAATTAACTCCTTGGTTTTCACCCAAATGAGCTGAAAACTAAGTCCATCCAAAAACTTGCCGGCGGATGTTTACAGCAGCCTCATTCATAATTGCCAAAACTTGGAAGTGACCAAGATGTCCTTCAGTAGATGAATAATAAATAAATTGTGATACATCCAGACAATGGAATATTATTCAGTGCTAAAAAGAAATGAGATTCAAATCATGAAAAAACATGAAAGAATCTTAAATGCATATTTCTAGGTGAAAAAAGCCAGTTTAAAAAGGCTACATACTATATTATTATAACTATATGACAATCTGGAAAAGGCAAAATTATGGAGACAATAAAAAGATAAATGTAACCCAAAGGTTAGGAAGTGGGGGAGTTAATAGGCAGAACACAGAGGAATTTTAAGACAGTAGAAATGCTCTGCATTATATTATTACTAGTGACCCAGTGCATGAAATTCATGCATATTAAAAGGGGATTAATTTGAGGAAATATTTTAATATTGCTATTTTCCCTTTCTCTATAATAAAAGTTTCAGAGATGAAAGAAAATTAGTAAAATGTATATGAAAATCTTCCCTCTGTCAGATTCTGGGGCACACCACAGGACCCAGAGTCAAGTTCCTCCCCACCCACGTGCACCTCAAAATCTTGTGAGACCTAGACGGGGGGGGGGGAACCCCCACTGGGCTAGATCCATACCTGGTCAGTCCCACCCTTGTTAAGCCCTGCCGGGGGGGGGAGGGGCGTGTCACATCCTCAGTACTCTGACCTGGCGCCAGGTGAGGGATACAGCCTGAGGTCCCCAAGTATGGGCCAGGGCGGAAGGCACACCTTGAGGTCCCCCACCAAGCCCCACCGGGAGGGGTGTGCAGCCTTAGATCATCCCCTGGCCTGGCACCAGGACAGGGATAGTGGCCTGAGGTCTCCTGTCAAGCCTCACGGGGCGGAGGTTCGAGGGGGGGACGTGCAGTCTCAGGTCCCTGCTGATTACTCCTTAAGGCTCATTACAGGAACTTGGCCTCCACTGTGGTCACAGCTATCTTGTGTTATGGAACCCTCCCCACCCCTTCGCTGTGGGCACTGCCATCTTTGTGGCAGAGTGATGGTCAATTTGCATATTCCCTCTTTATTATATAGAATTGTATTACTTTCCATATGAACAACTATAAACCTACTTCTGCCTCACCCTATATGTAATAATCTAATGTTACCATGTATGTAATCTGTGTAATTTATTGTTTGACATACACATATAGCTGGCAAGGGAAAGAACTACCTACTCCTAACCTTAATGTTACAGTTTTAAAGCAAAAAAATATTGCAAAATTTTTGTATTGAAAAGTCAGTGGCCATAAGACAAGGTGCTGTAAATTATGACTTTAGGAAGCACATTACAGCATTTTAAAATTACTCTCTGGGAATTCTGTGTATTACACAAAAAATTTTTACATCATATGTTAATAAAAGTTATTGACTATAAAAAAAATCTGTTAAGATTTTGACATAGGTCATTCTCAACTTCAGTTCCCCTCACAAGACCAACTAGAAACTACCCATAGGTAAGACACTAGAGCTAACAAAAAAAATAATAATAACTTTATTGCGAAAATCCCAGAACCTGATGGTGGAGCTGAAGAAGTGCTGCCTTGCATCATAGAGCCAAGAAATACTGTATTAGAAGGGCCAGGAAGGACTACATTACACTCAAACCACATAACTCCATCCCTAGGCAGGCACAATGCTACAAGGAGACCTCCCTGTTTCTAAGGTTTCTCCAATGGCAAAAGAATTACACTGGATTATTTTCTTACATCAAAAGCAAAAATAAAAACAAAATAAATTAAAAAACTTAAACTTAACACCTGAAAGCATAAAGCTCCTAGAAGAAAACAGAGGTAGTAAACTCTTTACCACTGCTCTTAGTAATATATATTTTTGGACATGTCTCCTTGGGTAAAGGAAAAAAAGTACAGAGAAAAATGGGACTAAATCAAACTAAAATTTTTTGCACAGTGAAAGAAATCATGAACAAAAAAAATAAACAAACAAAAAAGAAACTATGCCAATGATATATTCAATTAGAGGTTAATATTTAAAATATATAAGGAACAAATACAACTTAACATAAAAAAATCAACAAATTAAAAAATATGGATATGTATTTTTTCTCTAAGGCTGAAAAGGAACAAATGCATAGATTAATGAGTAATATAAAATATGTGTGAAAAATATTTTAATTATAAATCATAAATTTGTATAGAGGAAGTATAGGGAGATGGGATAGATTTGCTTATTCACTTATTTTTTTTTTTATTGATTTTTTTAGGCTGACATTGGTTCACCAAACCATACAGGTTTCAAGTGTATAACCCAATAAAACGTCGTCTACACACTGCTTCATGCTTCCATCTTTTTATTTTATTTATTTATTATTTATTTATTCTTGGTATTGTCTTTTTTATAAATCTTTACTGTTGAAAATATTACATATGTCCCCTCTTTCCTCCATTGACCTCTCTGAGCCCACCACTTCCCCCAACCCCAGGCCTTTACACCCTTATTGTCTATGTCTATTGGTTATGCATATAAGCATACAAGTTCTTTGGTTGATCTCTTCCCACCTGCCCACTCTCTCCTGCCTTCCCTCTGAGGTTTGATGGTCTGTTGACTCTTCTATATCTCTGGATCTATTTTTGTTCATTAGTTTATGTTGTTCATTAGATTTCATATATGAGCGAGATCATCTTTTTAAAACTTAATCAACTTCACAATTGGAGAAGTGGCCCACATGATATTTCCAATTCTCTTTCAGTTCCTTAGGGGAAGATAAGTAACATCCTGAAGTTACCATCCCCACTATAATGATTCACCTGTAGGACAAAATTGTTTATTAAAAATTTAAGTGACTTGTCAGGTTCACTGAAAATGGTGATCTCTAGATACTGATTTTAACATTATATTTAAGGTGTATATGAAAAATAATTTCTATAAAATAGGACAGTGTGTTTAAAATTATTTTTAAATTCTGATCATACAACTATGTTCAGTGAGGTGGAAAAAATATCTTGGGTATCTTCAGAGTTAGGGCTTTCTAAATAAATTTTACAAAAACTTGTCACATGCCATAAAATAAAAACTTAGAAGTTAAATTATGACTAATTAATTCACAGGAGGTTGACAACATATATAGACCTTCTTAAACAGAGTTATCCAGCCGAAACCAGTTTGACTCAGTGGATAGAGCGTCGGCCTGCGGACTGAGAGGTCCCAGGTTCGATTTCAGTCAAGGGCATGTACCTTGGTTGTGGGCACATCCCTGGTGGGAGGTGTGCAGGAGGCAGCTGATCGATATTTCTGGCTCTCTATCTCTCTCCATTCCTCTCTGTAAAAAATCAATAAAATATATTTTTAAAAAATAGAGTTATCCAATGCTACCTAGCAACTGAATGGTTCAATAATAATTTAAAGATTCAAGAATATAAATTATTAAAAATATTTTAATTTTAGATAATTGTGGATTTCACAAAAAGTTGTTTTATGCACCCTTCCTACAGCTTAATCAAATGTTAACATTTTTTTCAGAACTATATGGTGCAAATCCTTTGTCAGATATGCAATTTGTAAATATTTTCTCCTGGTCTAAAATTTGTCATTTCATTCTCTTATCAGCATCTTTCACAGGACAAATGTTTTTGTTTTTATTTGATGAGGTCAAACTTATTATTTACTTTCTTTTATTGCATTTTTAGTGTTAAGTTTAAGAATTATTTTCCTAGTCTTGTTCCCAAAGACTTGTCCTATAAACTGTACAGTTTTATGTTTTACATTTAAATTCCTTATTCTTTTTTAGTTAAATTCGTATACAGTGTGAGCTTTAGTTTAATTTGCCTATCAGTGTCCAACAGCTCCAGCACTATTATTGAAAAAGCTAACCTTTCTCAATTGAATTATTTTGCTTCTTTGACTAAAATTAAACTGGCATACATGGTATCCCCAAAAATGTATACACACTTTGAATAATTATTAATTCCAATGGGTTAAATCTGAAAAGAAAGAAACATCAACTTAGCTATCAAAAATGTATGTGAATACATTTTTTGGGATTCCTATATTTATGTGGAAATATTTCTGAGATCTGAAAATACCTTTTGTGAGGGTATCTCTAAAGCAGTATATTACACACACACACACCTAAAAAAATTAGAAGCAGATGACCGACTTGCATTTAAGCAGAGAAAATACCAAACTGGTCTTTCAAAAACTATGCTTCCTGAGCTGATTCTAGAGTTTGGGATTGATCTATAATTTGGAATTATCGCATCAGTGCAGTATGACTGACTCAGTCGAATTTATTTGTAATCAAGAAAATACTATTCATATGCATAATCTCAATTTGTATCTAGAAAATGATATCCTTCAATTCCTCCCATATTTCTATAGTGAGTCAGAAATATATTTTCAAATTTTCCTGGATATTTTTTATTGAATATTCTAAACAACTCATTTTAATTAAGTTTAAACCTTAAACAGTGATTTCCCATGGGTAACAAAGAGATGCCTTATTTTTACTGCTTTCATGATTTGAATTAATAATACTTTTACTCACTCGGGCACATAAATACAAAGTCAAATGTGAGCCTATTTTTCTCCTGATTTCTAACATATAACAGATTACCAAATACTGCCATTTAAGTATCCAAAATATAACTTATGTCCACTACCTCCCTTTTCTAGTGTTACTCTTTTAATTTGCTTTCCAACTTCTTCTTTGGACTATTATAATATTATCACCTTAGCATTAGGAATCCATAAGCATGTCATTATTTACTTAATTTGATTTCATCAAAGTTTCTGCTCACATGGCCTAAAAGTAAAACCCAAAACTAAGGTGTTAAGCTTCCCTTTCATCAACTGTAAAATGAAGGCTAATTTACCAATGTTTTAATGTCATTCCAAGTATAAAATTAACTAACAATTGGCATAAGCTACTTAGCCCAGTGACTGGCATGCAGTTGGCTCAGGAAATTATAACTACTTGCAATATCCTTAGTAAGTTATACAAAACCTTTATACTTGAGACCTTGTCTACATTTTTAAATTAATCTTTCTCAAATTTCTATGAGTAGCTTAAACTTCCACCATAAATTATCCCAGTTGTTCCATAATGATTGAACTTCCCAATTTTCAGGATTCTGATCAAGCATCCTGATAAGCCTGTACTCCCCAGATAATAAAGTATTTTCTCTTTCTCTTATAAAATCTACACAAATAAAAGACAAAGATGCTAATTGACGGTACCTTCGCTACAACCACCAGCCAATCAGAAGAGTACGCAAATTAACCCAACAAAGATGGCCATTAAATTTGCATACTGCAGGTGGGGCGGGCAGTGCCAGACACCGCCTGTGGGATCTGGGCTGCAGATCGGGGCCCAGGGAGGCAGGGCAGGCAGCGCCAGACGCCACCCGGGGAGGCGAAGCCGGCGATTGCCTCGGCCAGAAGCCTGAGGCCTGGGCAGAGGCAGAGCCTGTGATCGGAGCGGGCTTGGGGTCCCCTAATGAGGCCTTAGGCCTGGGCAGGTGATGGGAGCAGCCTGGGGGTCCTCTGCCCAGGCCCAATGCCCCTCTGGCCTGGGTAAGGGCAGAGCCTGTGATCAGAGTGGGCTAGGGGTTCCCTGCCCAGGCCTAATGCCCCATCCAGAGGCCTGAGGCCTGGGCAGGGGCCGAGCCAGGGATCGGTGTGAACTACAGAGGAAACACCTATTCTTACCGCTCATTGGCTAAGCTCCCTGTATGGCACTGGTAATATTCTTAGTAACTAGGGTAATAAGAATCCAAGAAGGTGATGTAGGGTTTTTCCACCTCACTCTTGGAGAAAAAAAAACAAAGGTCCGCTGCTGGAGGGCTAAGAAATGTCATATCCTGCCCTCAGTGGATAATGCCTCGGCCTCCCTACCACAGGGCCTGGGTTCAATTCTGACCAAGGGCATGTACCTAGGTTGCAGGCTCTTCCCTGATGGGGCCCAGGTCAGTGCTCATGCAGGAGGCAACCAATCAAAGTGTTCCTCTCACTTTGATGTTTCTCTCTGTCTTTCCCTTTCTCTTCCACATTCTCTAAAAATCAATGGAAACATATCCTCAGGTGAGGAGAAAGAAAGAAAGAAAGAAAGAAAGAAAGAAAGAAAGAAAGAAAGAAAGAAAGAAAGAAAGAAAGAAAGAAAGAAAGAAAGGTGATATCCTGTGAAAGACACATCTTGAAAATGCCTAAAGAAAGTTGTCATTTTTTCATGGTGAAGGGACTGGAGTCCGTGTTGATGCAAATACCTTGGTGGCTGTGGTGACTGGCAGTGGCTGCAGCAGTGGGGTGATGGGGCTGGTGCCTTCCCCTGATCAGCCTGGTCGCCTCCCAAAAAGGGAGGCCAGACTGCGGCTTAGGCCTGCTCCCCAAGGGGAGCAGGGAGCGGGCCTAAGCTGTCAGTAGGACATCCCATGAGGGCTCCCAGTATGTGAGAGGGGGCAGGCTGGCCTGAGGGACCACCCACCCCAGTGCAATCATTTAATGCACTGGGCCCCTAGTAATATATAACACAGGCAGTCCTCAGGTTACATCAGACTCGACCTACATTGTTTCATGGTTAAGTTGCCACCTTCCATTTATTTATAAAAAAAAGTTCCGTCATTTCAACCTATGTACATATGTGCTTTATGTTTTTTATTATTTATTTACCACAAGTAAAGGTCAGGATTTGTTATCTTTCTTTTAAATCTTTTTACTGTTTCACGTCATTACTGCTGTGCTTGTGCTCCATGTGAATGATGTAGGTGCTTATGTAGGTGGGTTCCAACTTACGGTGAGAATCGTGTTACATTGTGCTGTAGGAACAGATCTCCAACGTAACCCAAGGGCCTACTGTAAACATATGCACTGAGTGGCCAGATTATTATGACCACCTGTCATTTGTAGGCAAATTAGCCGTACACTGCATCATATGGGATATGGAAGCCAAAGGTCTGTTTGAACACCTCTGCTGTCTGCAGTTCCCAAGATAAAATGTCTCCAGTTTGCACAGGAACATAAGGATTGGACAGTTGAGCATAGGAAAAAAGTCATGCGGTCCGATGAATCACGTTTCCAGTTGCATCATGCAGATGGCAGAGTGAGAATTTGGTGGAAACAGCATGAAAGCATGCACCCCACATGCATGAGTACAACCCTTCAAGCTGGTGGGGGCAGTGTTATGGTTTGGTGCCGGGAGCCGGTCCATGCTTGCTGTTTCAAGGGACCTGGCATATATGGCATACTGTTCTTAATATGTTTGCTCACCTTCTTGGCACTATGTGTTTTAACCAAGGTCACCTCTCTGAGAAAGGTTGTTTCCCCAGGTAGGGATTTTCCCCTGAAGTTAGGGAGGGAATAAAACCTCTTAACTAAGTGCCAGGCGGGTAATTAATCACTTTAACTACGAACAATCATGCTTAAGCTACATAATCTTTATTCCCTGGAATGGAGATAAGAAATGCCCTAACCTTTGGAATAGAGATTGATAGGATTGGAATCAACTGGTATAAATACAGATGCAACAAGACAGCAAGAGACAGAACTAAGAAGACAGAACCAAGAAGACAGAACCTACACTCAGAACCTAGACACAGAACCTACACAGAATCTAGAGGCAGAACCTAGCGAGAGAATATGGCAAAAGATCCTGGACTGAACCTGACTACAGAAATTGGCAAGAGAACCTGACTAGAACCTGGTGACTGAACCTGGCTGGAGAACCTGGACAGAACCTGGCTGGAGAACCTGGAGAATCTAGCAAGAGAACATGGACACAGAACCTGGCTAGAGATCCGAAGCAGAACCTCTCTGGAGATCCAGACCAGAACTTGGCTGGAGATCCTGGCTGGAGATCCTGGCTAGGCTGCTGATCAACTGAATGCTGTCTCCGTGTCCTTCCTTCTTCGCCGACTCCGTCCACACCTTTGGGGACCCCTGGACCCGCTGGGGTTGGACCCCGGCAGTTTGGGGCATGTTTTCTTGGCATGATTTGGGCCCTTTAATTTATGTGGAACAATGTCTGAATAGCACAACATACCTAAGTATTGTTGCTGATCAACTTCATCCTATCTTGTTGATGGAGTATCCCAATGGAGATGGCTTCTTCCAACAAGACAATGCATCATGCCACAATGCTTGTATTATGCAGGAGTGCTTTCAAGAACATGAGGGAGACATTACCTTGCTTAGGTGGCCTCCACATTCACCAGATCTCAATCCAATTGAGCATTTGTGGGACGAAGGTAAAAGAGCCATCAGGCAGCAGGTTCCACAACCATCAAATCTCACAGAACTGGACAGTGCTATTCACCAGGCATGGTGTCCGATTCCTCACATCACCTTGCAACATCTCATGGAGTCAATGCCAAGAATTGCTGCAGTATTGAAGGCAAAAGGTGGCCCAACGAAGTGCTGATGGGGTGGTCATAATAATTTGGCCACTCAATAGATATATAAACACACAAAGATGGCCACTCAAGATGGCTTCCACAAGATGGCCTTGCACACAACAGAGGTGGGGTCTGGTAGCCACTATGCATGGTGAGGCATGGGGGCCTCCTGGCTCTGGGCAGTGAGCAGGAGGCCGGTTCTGGCGTCTCCGCCGCCTCACGCGGAGGAGACGGGTCCCGGCAGAGGAGGTGGGTTGCAGCAGGGAAGGTCAGTTGTGGGTGATCAGGCCAGGGGGGGGGGCAGTTGGGCGTGATCAGGCCCACAGGGGAGCAATTGGGGGCGATCAGGCTGGCAGGGGAGCGGTTAGGAGGCAAACAGACTGGCAGGCAGAAGCAGTTAGGAGCAATCAGACAGGCTGGCAGACAAGCAGTTAGGAACCAGTAGTCCCAGATTGTGAGAGGAATGTCTGACTTCAGGTTTAGGCCCAATCCCTGTGGAAACCTGCAGTTGGATATCCCCCGAGAGGTCCCAGATTGGAGGGGGTGCAGGCCGGGCTGAGGGACACCTCCCCCCATTGCACAATTTTTGTGCACTGACCTCTAGTGTGTGTGTGTGTGTGTGTGTGTGTGTATAAAGCCTAAGTGACTGACTGGCTAACTGTTCAACTGTTCAACTAGTAGCTATAATGCACACTGACCACCAGAGGGCAGATGCTCAAAACAGGTGCGGAAACCACAGTCATGGAAATGTGGAAGAGACTGATGAATCTCAGGGAATGGGGGATAGGGGGTTGGGCAGGAAGAGATTAACCAAAGATCTTATATGCATACTAGGGTCCCTTGGCCTGGCCTGCACCCTCTCACAATCTGGGACCCCTTCTGGATGTCTGAGAGCTGGTTTTGGCCCGATCACTCTAGGCCAGGCCAAGGGACCCCACCAGTGCACAAATCCATGCACCAGGCCTCTAGTATCATTATAAAGCTTTCTTTGATAGATTTTCCCTAAAGGTGGAAAATTCTATAAACATAATCTTCAGTTTTCTTTTCTTTTGATATATCATGGGCATACCTACAAGCTGAAGGTATAGCAATCTAACACTTTCTTAAGTTACTTATACATACACAAAGGCACAAATACACAAATATACAATTTCACATGAATGACATCTTATGATGCCATTTATGGTAGGAGGTTTCTGAGAAATTTCCTTTTCTTTTGCCTTTTCCTATCATCCCACAATATAGCACTACATCCCACATAAGGCTATGTTTCATATTTTTATATCACCATAAACATGGATAATTATAAAATAAAATATTTTTTGTTATTATTTGCTTTTAAATATGTTTATATTGTAATATTTTCTCTAATATATTTTTCAACGAATTATTATGATAATATTTTAAAGGAATTTATTTATTTTAGTTTATTTTATTATTATTTTTGTATTGATTTCAGAGAGGAAGGGAGGGGAAGAAAGAGAGGTAGAAATATGAATGATGAGAGAGAGTCATTGATCAGCTGCCTCTTTCATACCCCATACTAGTGATCTAGCCCACAACTGGGACATGTGCCCTGACAGGGAATCAGACTGTGACCTCCTGGTTCATAGGTTGACGTTCAACTACTGAGCCCCACCAACCAGGCTTAAAGATATTTATTTATTTATTTATTTTACTTTTTCTCATTCTAACCACTTTTAATTAAGGCAGCCATTGGATCATTCATAATATTTAATATGTTAAGGAAGTCTAGATTGCTTGTTATACTAATCTCACCTAAATTTTAGTTTATCCTCATAAATACCATCTTGTTCCCATTCTATTTTTTTTAAGTTGTAGGGTTAAGTTGTTTATTATTATTTTTTTAATATATTTTTTATTGATTTTTTATAAAGAGGAAGGGAGAGAGATAGAGAGTTAGAAACATCGATCAGCTGCCTCCTGCACATCTCCTACTGGGGATATGCCCGCAACCCAGGTACATGCCCTTGACCAGAATCGAACCTGGGACCTTTCAGTCCGCAGGCCGACGCTCTATCCACTGAGCCAAACCGGTTTCGGCAAGTTGTTTATTATTAATTAATATAGATTTAACTGCTGCTTTTTAATGCTTCTATAAAGTACATAAATTAATCAATTATATCCCAGTCACAGTTCACATTTTTGCCTTCTTTTGCCACTGTACCAATACACATGCCATTGTTCCAATACACATGCATATTCATTAATACTTTCCTTTATTATTATTATTTTTTAAATCCTCATCCGAAGATATTTTTCCATTGATTTTTAAAGAGAGAGTGGAAAAGAGAGGGAAAGACAGAAAGAAATATTGATGTGAGAGAAACACATTGATTGGTTGCGTCCTGCATGCTCCCCCACCAAGGCCCAGGACCAGGAGGAGCCTGAAACCAAGGTATGTGCCCTTGACCAGAATCAAGCTTGGGCCCCTTCAGTCTACAGGCTGATGTTCTATTCACTGAGCCAAACCGGCTAGGACTTCCTTTATTATTTTTAAATCACAGGATCAGCCTAACGGAAGAGAATAACATATGGATCTCTAAATCTTGCTACATTATTGTGGTACAATTTGCATTTGCCTCAACCATGAATAAACAGTACTCTTATATTGCCTTTGTATCTCTGATGGTGGTAAAATAATAAAGCAATTCTACCTAAATTTTATTTCTTTACTTTGTAAAGTTACTGATAGTAGAGATTTTGAACAACCTTTTTACATTTTTTTGGCCAATTCTATTTTCTTTTATAAATTATGCAAATGATCTGGTTCTTTAGCTATGGTACATTTTCTATGTTTAAATATCTAATTCTTACCATCCCCTGATTTTTCTACTGGGTGGTATAGATTTTTAATTTGTCAATTTGACTAGGTTGAACTATATTTTTCCAAATTCCATTTTTTTGTATGTTTCTGGTTAGGGTAGAATCTCAAATCAGATTCATGAAAGATTTGGAGACTTGAAGAAAAGGTGTAAACACTTGGTAGCTCACAGCCATTATTGCTGATTCTCTGAATCACCTCTTGTTTCTCTATAAACCTGGAGTTGAAACTTCTCTATTATCATTTGGAGATTATATATACATATATATGTCTCCCATGTTCAAAGGCTGTTAAATCGAGTTGTTTACCCATATCTTCAGAAAAAAATCACTTCTACTGTCACGGTAAACAACCTGCCTCCCTATTTATAATGGTCTGGCCCTCTAGCAACTTCAGCGTGAAATTATAGCTAATTTGCCTACAAACATCAGGCGGTCATAATAATCTGGCCACTCAGTGTATATATGTGTGTGTGTGTGTGTGTGTGTATCATATATATATATATATAATTTTAAAATAGGAAGGTATTTATCATGCCATGTATGAGATACATGGAAGGAACAGGCACAGGATACCAGTGTTGCTAGCTTAATGTTGGTTTTAATAGTTCTTATTGTTGATGCCACCTCATATGAAATAGAATAACTGATACAGTGATTACTGATTTCTCAATGATCGGAGGTTTGTTTTTGTTTTTTTTCTTTCCTTTAGAAATGCTGAAAAACTAAGAGAAAAATAGAAAGTCATTGGGTCATACATTAATGGACACATTCTTAATGTCATCCACAATAACTTTCTGAGTTTCTTTGGCCATTATATTGAGGAAATAGAGACTATGCATTTGGAGACGGGACTGGAGAGGGGAAGCTAAAGAGGGAATTCTAGGAGCGACATGAGGCAACTTGCTGGCTGCTCCTGGTTCCAGGAAAAAACTTGCTGGAACAAACAGGATGACCTAGGGTTGAACCCGGTGGGGTGGGCAGGACTGAGCCAAGCTGGGAGGGGACAGTAAAGTCTACCCGGACTTGAAGTGACAGTCCCAAATTAGGTTCTGCAGGCAGGAACTGAAGTTCTGAAATGATTGGGTATTACACGAAATACCTTGAAAATACCAATCAAAAGCTAGCAAAGTATACATTCAGTATATCCCTATACAAAGAGCTTCAGCTTCAGTGGTAACCTGCTTTGGTCCTCCTTCCTGTAGCTTCTTGCTGCAGGGAATCTGTACCTCAATAAACTGTGCTTCCCCTTGCAGCTTGCCATCTTTGTCCCTGAGTTCATTCTTCCATGCTGGGAGACAAAGAAGTCAACCTGACCACTGCATTTTGGTTTCAAGATGACTAATACCATTTCCTTGGGAACACTGGCTAGCCTTTTAGTTTTTGTTTGTTTTTTTCTTTGAACAGTTTTGTGGTAAGAATAAATCCTTGCGGGTGTAGAAAGTGTCAGTTATTTGGATTCACAAGAATACTCCTCTCAGACGGCAGCTGTTAATAAAACTCTCTTACTGTCAAGTAATTCATGTTGCCTGGAACTAGGAAGACATCATAAAGAAAAGGTTTGTCAGTATATCACAGAAGAAAATATCATAGATATGTCCCATATTTTTTAAACCCAACCTGTACCCCCACTGGATTTGTCAATATTTCATGTTGATAGAAACAAATGGGGTAAGTGTGAGATTTGATCAAGTTTTGAGAGTCTTATAAGAGGAAATAGAACTCAGTGGTAGTTGATAAAAGGGCTAAATTGCTGAAAATAACCCTAAAATATTCCCAAACCTCTATAGATACGCTTCTACAGTTTTTATGATGTTGTGGAAGGTAAGGAGAAGCATATACTTGTGAATCTTCTTACCCATTCATTTAGGAAATATAAAATGATAAATTTATTCAAGTAAAGATATTTTTTCATGATGTAAATGTAAGTACCTTTGTATTGGAGGTATGAATTACTGTGTATCTTGATGAATCAATGGACATTTATGAATGAGATCTTTTTTTGGTACAAGATATCTCTAGATTTGGAAGACAAAAGTTATCAGTAGGGAAGAGAAAAAAATATAGCATATAGCTGCAAGGATTCAAGTGGATAAGAACTAAAAAAAATACTTGATCAAATAAATATAATAAATAATAAAAAGAAAACTCATGAGGAAAACAAAAGGATACCTTTATACTTATGAAATTAATATCTTCAAGAAAGAAAGTAGAAAACCTCTCATCAGATATCAAGATTACTGGAAGCAGATGAAAGTGATAAATCTTGGTGCTCCTAGTCAAAAATTATATGTCAATTATAGCTTGCATATCAGAAAAACCATATCTCTCTGACTTACCCTCATCTAACATAAATTGCCATGTTGTGTTTGGTTCATGTACTTTTAACTTCTTCCTAAAGGTCATTCTACCGGATTCCAATCTCTCAATTTTGTCAAGTCCTGGACCAAGTTTCTAAGGTTGATATTCTTTTAAATTAAAAATATTATAGTTAGTTATTAACTCAGCCTTTGTTACCAATATAAAACACATCTCTCTTAATTCTTATGCTTGAGTTATTGATAGAGAAATCCAAAGCAAATCATAAGGCCAGCCTATTCTCCTCCCATTTTCTTTTATTACCATCTACTAGAAAATAGTCTTATATTTAATCTTGAAACCTACTTGGGGTTTTTATTTTAACTGAAAAATTTACCTGGCACCAACTATTTGGCTATGTTCCTATGAATTATTCCAGTGTTTATATTATTCTCATTCATAAGTCATCTTATAAGCTTTAATAATGTTGAAATTATTAAACTATAACTTGATGTCTGTTTTCAAATTTATAGTATAACATTTTTCTACTTGAACTTTCTCTTAGGTTGTTCAACTACATGTGTAATTCAGTTTATTAAAATGAATAATATGGTAGCCAACCCACAGAATTATGAGAAAAATATTTTTAATTTAAAGACACTAAGTTTGGGATTGTTTGTTATGAAGTAATAGGCAACTGCTATAGAAATAGATTAAGTAATACAGAAACATCTGCTGTCATTACCAAAATTTAAACTATATAGGTTAAATTTGGTAGAAGGCAACAATATAAAAATTCTAAGAATGGCAATGCAATGGGGAATTACAATAGCTTGGAAAATGGTAACTTACATTATAGAATAGTGAAATAATTGAAGGATGTTGACTGTGATAACTTGGAACAGAAGAAAAAAGAATATAATGTGCTGTGGGAATTGGCAGATGATCTCTAGGTAGAAATTTGGAAGTATCATTGGCTTATTTATAGCTATTTATCTACTATAATATGCAAAAGAATATACACTAAACTGAAACATTACAGATCGAAAACATAATTTAGGGTGAATATAGATGATTCAAAACTTTCTTAGTAAATAAAACCTGTTATCAATTCTAGGTTCTTAAGTTTCAAAAACATTCTTAAAGCAAGAAATTAAAAATATGTAAAGACGAATGATTAAGACTAATGAATGACTTGTTTCCTAGTATACTTACTTAACCAGACCAAAAGGCTCCTAAGAATTTTAAGTACATTACCTCACAGCAGCCTGACATCCCCAAAGTTTACAGAAATCTGCCCAACACTAATTGTGGGGTAAAAATTTAGGCAAGCAAAGGAACCAATCTGCTTTGGCTGAAATCCAAAGTTGTTATATTGGTGAAAGTAATAGTCACTCACATTTGAAAATGGGAAAAATGGCAAGTTTATAGCAATGTGGGAGCCACACAATTCTACCAATTTTGAATTCATAGAGTATTTTTTGGTTTTGCCTATGTTCCTTTCCCAAAGTAGCTTTTCATTTATTATTGTTTATGGATCTTATCCCTATGATCTGAAACTTTTTTTTTATAAAAAATATTGTGGTCCTAGATACTGACAACAGTGGGAGCAGTGAAAACTCAAGCTGTTCTAATCCCTGCTCCACAATTTTTTCCCTAGTGTGTAACCCAACCTGTGTTCAGCAGCATCAGCAGTGCTGTCCTGTATCTCCTAGCATTCCATCTTGCACAATATGAGACCCAGGTTAAGTAGGTTTGTCCTAATTTCCCATGAAGTTTGTCCAGTCAAAGCTATTGGTTCAGAACGGCTCTTTCTGCTATGTAAACATCATACGCAAGAATTCAAAAGGAGCATCCATAACACTGAAACAAAGTAGACCAGAAAATCCTGACAAAGGCTCAGAAAACTAAACTGTCATGGAACTAAATCCCATCAACATAGGAAAGAACATCCATGTAAAATCTGAACAAAATGGCTGAATGACAAACTAGAAGAAGTAAATAGGATCAAATTCTCCCAACATAGTAAAATCTAGAAAATTTCAAATTTAAATTTAAAACAAAAGCTCAACTGAACCCAGTACTGAGATGAATCAGATGTTGAGATTATTTGACAAAGATTTTAAAGTGATTAATAAAACTGGTGCAAAAATAAATTTGAGTAGCTAAATAAAGCCCATTTTAAAATATCCAAATAAATGCATACCAAAAAAATCATAATTAAATTTTGTAAAACTAGAGATACAAATCTAAAAAGCAGCCAAGGAAATGTCACATTACTTATAAATGAACACAATTAGAATTACAACATATTTTTATGTAGCTGGATAGAGACCAGAAGAAAGAAGCACAGATTGTTTTTTCTCAAACATTATTTGTCTATTTAATAACCATCAACATAGCTACTATTTATTTTATTATTATGTATGTATTTATTATTTATTTCAGAGACAAGAAGAGACGGAGAGAGAGAGAGAGAGAGAGAGAGAGGCATCATGATGAAAGATAATCATTGATCAGCTGCCTCCCGCATGCCCGCTATGGGGATCAAACCCAAAATCTGAGCATGTGCCCTGACCTGTAATTGAACCATGACCTCCTGGTTCATGGTCCGATGCTCAACTACTGAGATACACAGGCCAGCTCATTGCGTTTGTTTTTATTATGATGAGAATTTTAAAATCTATTCTCTTAAAATTTTCAAGTGGTAAAAGAAAAGAATTGTCAAACTCAAAACCATCCTTCAGGAACAAAGGAGGAAAAGGATAGTCTCAGACAAAGAAAAGTGAAAAGAATCTTTTTCTAGTAGATCAAACGTTTTTACAATAAGCCTAAAATCAGCTTGTATAATAAAAAATAAAATAATAGCGGAGTTAAGTCTGGGTAATTCAGAATAGAAAGTAGAACAACAGAATGGGTAAAAATAGAGTTAACATAATAGAGTATCTTTATTTCATGAATTCCTTTAAAGTTGTATTTTATAATGGAAGCAAATTTTAACTATCATCAGATGTGCTACTCAATGTGTATAAAGGGAACACTTAAGAAATACAGTTAAAATATTATGATTATGAGAGACCTAAGTGAAAGTAAGGGTTTGACACTTTTTAAGTGGTAAAACATCAACACTGATGGACTGTGATGTTTTATATTGTAATACCTATCTGAACCCCTAAGAAAACTATGCAAAGCAATATAGTAAAAAACATTACAAATAAAATAAAATGTGGATACATAAATATTTAAGTAATCTATAGGAAATACAAAGAAATGAAATGGATAAATGAGAAACAGAGGAAACAAAAAACTAATAAACCAGGATAGTCTGAAATTCTAATATAATTATTTTAAATTTAAATGTCTCAATACACCAAATAAAAAACAGAGATTTACAGTGTATAAAAAACACAGTAAACTATATTCTGTCTACAATAAACTTACTTCAAACCTAACAATTATTTGGAAAAAATAAATTTAAAAGATATATTATGCAGAAACAAATTTTAAAAAATTTGAGAGTAGATCTATTAATATCAAATGAATAATATTTCTGATAACAAAATTACTAGAAACAAAGGAGAATGCTACATAATAAAAAGGTCAATCTATCAAAAGATGCATCTATCCTAAATATGTATGCATCAAAAATCAGAGCACCAAACTTAAATACTTAAAATTTAGAAAATACTATATTTGTAGTTGAGGAATTTAATCCTACATTCTCAGCAATTGATAAAATTACTAGACACATAATCAATAAGTATATAGATGAAGTGAATACTACCAGAAAACAAGATATAGCTGACATTATAGAACACTCATCTATCAACACAGTACATATTTTTTCATGTGTCCATGGAATGTGGAGCAAAATTGACACTATCCTGGGTCATAAAAGAAATTTTAACACTTTAAAAAATTGAAATCAAACAAAGTAGAGTCTCTGAAAATAATGGAATAAAAGGAGAAATCAATTGCATAAGGACAACAGATTAATCTCCAAATTTAAGATAATCCATGGCTCAAACAATATAAAAATAAAATAAAGTACAATGAACTGAATACAAATACATATAACTGAATAAAATGGGGAAAAAACACACAAAACAATAAAATAGCCAATGTGTGAGATGCAGATAAAGCAGTACTAAGAGGAAAATTTAGAACATTAAATGTTTACATTAGAATAAAAAATGAACAGTCTCAATCAATAATTTCTTAGCTCAAGAATCAAGGGGGAAAAGGAGCAAAATGGACTTACAGCAATGAAGAAGAAAGATAGCAGCAGACAATAATATCAAAGACAAAAGCAGCCCTTACTGGTTTGGCTCCGTGGATAGAATGTCGGCCTGTGGACTGAAGGGTTCCAGGTTCAATTCCGGCCAAGGGCAAATACCTCGGTTGTGGGGACATCCCCAATGGGGGCTGTGCAGGAGGCAGCTGATTGATGTTTCTCTCTCATCGATGTTTCTAACTCTCTATCCCTCTCCCTTCCTCTCTGTAAAAAAATCAATAAAATATATTAAAAAAAAGACAAAAGCAATGAAACATGAAGTTGCCTCTTTACAAATATGAAAATCTATAAACCTGCAGTGATATTAATAAAGTTAAAAAAAGACAAAAATTACCAACTTCAGGAATTATGCCAAATCAGAACTGACCCTAAAACTATTAAAAAAGATAATAAGTATATTAAGGAAGAATTTTATGTTTAGAAATGTGAATTAGAAAACATGAGAGTCTCTAAAAAAGTGATTACAATTCAGTCAAGATGCTATATGTAATTTGAATGGTGCTAAAACAATGAAAGACATTAGATTCGTAATTTAAACTTTCTCAGAAAAGAAACCTTCAGGTCCAAATGGTTTTACTGGATAATTTTAGCAAACACCCAAAGAAAGATGAACAGCAATTTTACACAACTTCTTCTAGAACAGAGAAAATGAGGAAAAAATTTCAACTCACTTTATGAAGCCAATATTACCCTGAATCCAGAAACAAAGAAAGGAGTAAAAAAGAGAAGAAAAGAAAAGAAAAGAAAAGAAAAGAAAAGAAAAGAAAAGAAAAGAAAAGAAAAGAAAAGGAGAGAAAAGAAAAGAAGAAAGAAAAGTAAGAAAGGAAGGAAGGAAGGAAGAAAGGAAGGAAGGAAGGAAGGAAGGGAGGGAGGGAGGGAGGGAGGGAGGGAGGGAGGGAGGGAGGAAGGAAAGAAAGAAAGGAAAGAAAGAAAGAAAGAAAGAAAGAAAGAAAGAAAGAAAGAAGAAAGAAAGAAAGAAAGAAAAGAAAGAAAGAAAGAAGAAAGAAAGAAAGAAAGAAAGAAAGAAAGAAAGAAAGAAAGAAAGAAAGAAAGAAAGAAAGAAGAAAGAAAGAGAGAGAAAGAGAGAAAAGGGAAGAGAGTAGCATTCCATTGTGTAAATGTACCACAGCTTTTTAAATCTACTCATCTACTGATGGACACTTGGGTTTCTTCCAAATCTTGGCTATTGTAAATAATGCTGCAATGAACGTAAGGAAGCATATATTCTTTCGAAAAGCTATGGTATATTTACATAACAGGATACTACTAGACCATAAAAAAAAAGAAGGCACTCTTACCCTTTGTGACACTATGGATGGGCCTAGAGAGCATTATGCTAAGTGAAATAAACCAGTCAAATAAAGACCAGTACCATATAATTTTAGTCATATTTGGTATCTAATGACTGAAATGAATTAGCAATCAAAATAGAGACACTCTCATAGATAGAGTGGAGGCCAACAGCTTGGGAAAGGTAGGGTTGGGTAAAGGGATTGAGAAAAAAAAATAAAAGAGATAAAATACTCATGGATTCCCATAACAGTGTGGTGACTCCCTAGGGGAGTCGGGTAGAGGAGGGTATAGGGAGATAAGTGGTGATGGATGAAGACTTTACTTGGGATGGTGAACACATAATACAGTAAACAGGTAATGTATTATAGAGTTGAGCACCTGAAACATATAATTTTGTTACCCATTGTCACCTCAATAAATTAAATAGAAGGAGGGGTAGGAGAAAGAGAAGAGAAAAAGGAGATGGGAAAGAGGGGGAAAGAGAAGAGGAATAGCAGAGGAAAAAGAGTGAGAGACAGAAAAAGAAAAGGAGTTATAGATCAATATGTCTTATGAAATTCAATGCAAAATACTTCAACCAAATTTTAGCAAACTGAATTCAGTAAAACATAAATATAAATAATGCACTTTGACCAAGTAAGTTTTTTCCAGGTATATAAATCTGGTTCAATATGTAAAAATCAGTAAATTATTCACTATATAAACAGATGAGAGCAGAAAAATTATTTGTTCATGTCAATTGACACAAAAATTATCTGGCAAAATTCAACATAAAAACTCTCAATATACTACAAGAAAAAAAAAATTTCCTTAACTTCATGAAAAATCCACAGAAATCCTACAGCTAGTATCATACTTAGTGGTCAAAATGTTGAATGTTTTTCTCTGTGTGCACAAGGTAAGAATGTTGCTTTCACCATTCTACATTATCCAATGTAGTACTGTAGGTTCTAGACACTGGAAACAGGAAAGAAAAATGTATGCCTTTGGAAAAGAAGAAATAAAACTCTCAATTACATAACAACATATAATATATACATAGGGAATAAATATACATATTTACAACAACATATAATAGAGACACTCTGATATATATATATATATACTAGAGGCCCAGTGCACGAAATTCATGCATGAGGGTGTGTGTGTGTGTGTCCCTCAGCCCAGCCTGCACCCTCTTTAATTCAGGACTGCTGGCTCCCAACTACTCAACTGCCTGCCTGATTGCCCCAAACCACTCCCCTGCCAGCATGATCAATGCCTAACTGCTCCCCTACTGGCCCAATTGCTCCTAATTGTCCTCCCCTGCCAGCCCGGTCACCTCCAACTGCTCTCCCCTATAGGCCTGATTGCCCCCAACTGTCTTCCCTGCAGGCCTGATTGCCCCTAACTTCCCTCCCCTGCAGGCTTAGTTCCCCCCAACTGCCTTCCCTTTCAGGCCTGGTCCCTCCCAACTGCCCTCCCCTGCTGGCCATTTTGTGTCCACATGGGGGCAGCCATCCTGTGTGTTGGAGTGTTGGTCAATTTGCATATTACTCTTTTATTAGATAGGATATATATATATTCCCAAGGAATCTACAAAACAAATTCTTGAAATAATACTGAATTCAGTAAGGTTGCAGGATGAAATACCAACACTTAAAAATTAATTAAATTTTGAGATACTGACAAACAAATAGAAACCATTGTCCAAATATATTACCAATTACAATTATTCCAAAGAAAATGAAATATTTAGGTATATACCTAACAAAATACATAAAATATATGAATGATAGAAATTTCAAAATATTAATTAAAAAAATCAAAGGACATTTAAATATGTATAGAGATGAACTATCTTATATTATGATGGTTCCCATTTACAGCTCAGATATAAAATAAACACCTATTAAATTTAGTATCTAGAATAAAATAAACAAATAATGCCCTAAATAAACCTCAAATAATTAGATATTAAAATTGTAATAGGCTTCAAATATTTACTACTCATAGCTTAAAGAAGATGGTAATTTTTTTTGTATAGAACTTACAAAAATTTTTTCTGAGACAGCTCTAACTATAATTACTTATTATAAAGTATTTCATGTAACATAAAATTTTGTGGTCATATGATTATTATTTTAATTACATGTTAACAAGTGATTGCAAATATAAATGTGTCTTTGGAACTAAAGAAATAGAAGCACGAGGAATAATTTAATTTATCTTTATTGCTGAGAAAATTACAGATGTGCTTTATTTTACCTCCATTGTCCCCTTCCAACCAGTTCTTGTCCCATCCCAGGTCTTCACCACAATTATGTGTGTGTCCATGGGCTATGCATATCTATCTCTATCTCTATCTCTATCTCTATCTCTATCTCTATCTCTATCTCTATCTCTATCTCTATCTCTATCATCTATATTTATATCTATATCTATATCTATATCTATATCTATATCTATATCTATATCTATATCTATATCTATATCTATATCTATATCATTATCTATATCTATCTATCTATCTATCTATCTATCTATCTATCTATCTATCTATAAAAGGTTAAGTGTCCGTCCATCTGACTGGTAGCTATGACACACACTGACCATCAGGGGGCAGACACTCAACACAGGAGCTGCCATGATGTGCACTGGCCATTTAAAAATAAATGTCACCACAGATCTGGTGCCAACAAACCAACACTCGGCTTCCCCCAAGTGGGACACAGGCCCTGCCATCATCTGGGACTAAATAACAGCCAACCAAATCAAAGCCAACTGGCCCCACAGCCCAGCCCAGCCAGGAAACAGTGGCTGTGGGCGCTGGGTAATGATGTCACATAGCAACACCTGGCTTCCTCTCCCTAGTGACTAACCTCCTTGGAGTTTCTTCAGCCCAGGAAGCCGACTTGCTTTATAGCCAGGTGCAAAAGTTTTACACTTAATTAAAATATTTCTTCTAATTAATTTTCTTTCAATTTGCACGAATCTGTGCACCAGGACACTAGTATGCATATCAGTTCTTTGGTCAATCTCTTCCTCCCTCCCCTCCCACTTTCCTCTGAGGTCCTTCAATGTGTGCCATGCTTCCATGCCTCTGGACCTATTTTATTTATCAGTTTATTTTGTTCATTAGATTCCACATATGAGTGAGATCATGTGATACTTGTCTTTCTCTGTCTGGTTTACTTCACTTAGCATAATACTCTCCAGGTCCCTCCATGATGTCTTAAGGGTAAGAGATCCTTCTTTTTTACTGCTGCATAGTTTCTATTGTGTAAATGTACCACATCTTTTTTATTCACTCATCTACTGATGGGCACATGGGCTGTCTCCAGATCTTAGGTATTGTATGTAGCACTACTATGAATATAGGGATGTATATATTCTCTCTAGTGAGTCTAATTGATATGTCAGGATTCTGATGATATTCCTAGAAGTGGGATCACTGGGTCAAAGGGAGCATAGAAAACCTACAGAATCCACCAAAAAAACTACTACAGTTAATAAATGAATTTGGCAAGGTAGCAGGATGCAAAATTAATATCCATAAATCAATGGCATTTTTATACACCTATTGTGATCTCTCTGAAAGAGAAACTAAAAGAAAAAAAAATCCTTTTACCATTGCAAAAACAGCAACAAAAAGGATACCTAGGAAAATTTAACAAAGGAGATAAAAGACCTCTACTTGGAAAACTATAAGACACTGAAAAGAGAAATAGAGGAAGTTACAAACAAGTGGAAGCATATTCCATGTTCATGGATTGAAAGAATTAACATAATTAAAATGTCCATACTACCCAAAGCAATCTGTAGGTTCAATGCAATCCCTATTCAAATACCAATGGTATATTTCAGAGATCTGGAAAAAAATACTACAAAAATTTATATGGAACCAAAAAAAGGTCCCAGTTAATGCAGCAATCTTGAGAAAGAAGAACAAAGTTGGGTGGTCATTATACTAGATATCAAGCTAAACTACAAAGCTATTGTAATCAAAACAGCCTGCCATGGGCACAAGAGCATGCATGTAGATCAATGGAACAGAACAGACCCCACAAATCCACCTGAGCCATTATGTTCAATTAATATTTGATAAAGAGCATACTATGGAGCAAAGACAGTCTCTTCAATAAATGGTGTTGGGAAAATTGGACAGATACATGCAAAAAAATGAAACTAGACCACCAGCTTCCACCATACATAAGAATAAATTCAGAATGATTAAAATATTAGAATCATATTTAAAATCATAAAAATATTGGAAGAAAACATAGTCAGCAAAATCTTAGACATCTCACGTAACAGAATTTACACCAATACATCTCCTAGGGCAAGAGAAACAAAGGGAAAAATAAACAAATGGGAATACATCAAATTATAAAAAGCTTCTTCACAATAGAAACCATCCTCAAAATGTAAACAGAACCCATTGAATGGGAGAACATATTTGCTAATGATAAATTGGATATGGGGTTAATTTCCAAAATATATAAAGAACTCATACAATTCAACAAAAGGAAGGTAAACAATCCAATTAAAAAATGGGCAAAAGACCTATATAGATACTTCTCCAAGCAGGACACAAAGAGTGCCAAGGGATATATGAAAAAGTGCTCAAAGGCACTAACTATCAGAGAGATGCAAATTTAAAGGGCAATGAGATATTCTCTCACACCTGCCAAAATGGCTACCATCAATAAATCAACAAACAACATGTGCTGAGGAGGATGTGGAGAAAAGGGAACTCTAGTGCACTGCTGGTGGGAATGCAGACTGGTGCAGCCTCTATAGAAAATAGTATGGAGTTTCCTCAAAACAAGGTATACTTTAAATTTGTTTTAAAAGTACTATTTTTATAGATTAAAACAAAAAAATCTTAAATATGCCAAATATTCTCCTTTAGTATTCTGTTTTTCATATTTAGTTGAATATTTTAAAATATATTTGTATTGATTGAATAGAGGAAGGGAGAGAAAGAGAGCAATAGAAACATCAATGATGAGAGAGAATGATTGATCAGTTGCCTCCTACACCCCTTTCCCGCCCCACTGGGGATCAAGCATTCAACCTGGGCATGTACCCTGACTTGAAATAGAACTATGACCTTCTGGTTCATAGGTTGACACTCAACCACTGAGCTATGCCAACCAGGCTTAATTGAATATTTTTATTTTGATTTTTCTCAAGAAATATCCTATATCGAAACCCAACCTATTTACTAATTGAGATTACAATTTATACTCTCTAATGAATATTTTTTTTATTTTCTCTCTGGGCTGTGAACTATAATCAAATGTTAATTTGGTTAATCAAATATTTTTTACTTCTCCCCAATTTTCTAATGCTTAGTACAGAATTTCTCTAAGTTAACCATGCAATGTACATTTATTATTTAATATGCTATTAATACCTCTGTGAATTTAATTTTGAAATACAAAACTTTCCTATTTTCCATACAGACGGTTTCTTGTTGTCACTTGTGGATTAAAATCTCATAGACTTTTTAATTGAATTATAGTTTGTCACAATTTTGTAAAATTCCTATTCCACCAGTAGTTTAAATGACATTCATGAAGATAATGAAATTCCTCTCTCTTTGTATTAACTTTGTGTAATTTTTTATATACAAACTTGGAATAAAATAACATCACATAATTATTTGCACAAATTCAATAATGTTGCAAGGTAATGGTGATGAGCATATTGATGGTACTGCTGTGAATTTCGGGATATGTATTTATTGATTCTTTTATTTTTTAAAAATTGAGCTACATTATTAAGTCTCCTTGATTTATTTACACTTTTTATATATTTACAAAAGAACCTAAAACATCAAATATTATAACATCTTTTTTAAAATAAACATAGTATAAATGTCTAAGGTAAAATATATCATCTAACCCAGTGGTTCTCAACCTTCCTAATGCCACGACCCTTTAATACAGTTCCTCATGTTGTGGTGACCCCCAACCATAAAATTATTTTCGTTGCTACTTCATAACTATAATTTTGCTACTGTTATGAATCATAATGTAAATATCTGATATGCAGGATGTATTTTCAGGGGTCACGACCCACAGGTTCTAACCTATCTTAAAGTAAAATAGATCAAGGAAATATAGATGAAGTTTTATTTTTCCTTGGTGGGTACAATGAATGAAAACGAGTGCAATGGAAAAAGTTGTATGGAATTGTACATTTTGCTTGTGTCATGATACAAAAATAAATCAATGACAGTTTTCCTTAGAACAATTTTGTGTTTTCTCTAGAGTATATTGTTCTGATGAAATTGATTTTTCTCAATCACTGTCAGGATTGTTTTGTGTATTTTACTAACGACAATAGCTCTTCTTATAGGGCAAAATGTACGAAAGGTTAACAGGTGAGAAGAGATGTGACATGTACTGTATCAATCAAGACATTCTTACTTAAAATAATACTGATAGTAACTAAAAATAAATTTGAACATTAATAAATGTAACAATACATTTTAACCCCATTAAAACCAACTTGTTCATTTTCTATATGTGTGTATGTGCATACATATGCTTGTATGTAATAATGTGAATAACAGTTGAAACAAAATTATCATAAAATATGTATCCTTTAGATTTATATTTTTTCTTGATTTGTCTTTGTAATAATCTCGCAATTTTCCCAATGTCCTGGATTCACTCTCTCTTCAAACACTGTAAAGTACTGACCAGGTAACTAATTTTAGCCAATGATTTGAAGCAGGTATCATGGTTCTATCTGGATAAAAGAACTAAGAACAAAATTTTATTTGTTCCTTCTGTTCTTCAGCATTCATGGGAAACATATGATGAGATGAAACTATCATCAACATGGTCATTGAGTGGCTACAAAAAATATGACTCAAGTGAATTAAAGATGAGTGAGAATACTGTATTGTGTTTTGCCACTGAGGTATTAAGATTGTTTAATACCACAGCATGTTTTACACTCTCCTTCTCTAGCAGAATAACAAACGCAGAGTGGGTTTCAAGAATTAAGATTATTTTCACAGCCTTGTTATGTATTCCTTTCTTAAAATTATTGCTGAGGTCACAAAAATATATTGAATATTTATATAAATGACAAATAATTAGATCATTATCTTTTGGTGTCTACAATATGAGCATCACCTAAACATAATTTTGGGGACACTTCTGCTCTGCTTTGTACATGTCGTATGGAGGAGAAATGAATTTTTGCTGTGTCAATATACTGAAACTTGAGACTGAGTGTCATTGTCGCATTTCTTAGCCTTTCCTGACTAATCCTCAGTTTGAGTATTTGTTTTAACTTATTTCCTATTTGTCTACATTTTTGATGTGCTTAATTAGTCTTTTATATTAGACTAGAGGCCCGGTGCACAAAAATCATACACTATGGGGGGAGGATCCCTCAGCCTGGCCTGTGCCCTCTCACAGTCTGGAGCCCTCAGTAGACATCCCTCTCACAGTCCGGGACCCCTCGCTCCTTACCACCCTCCTGTTCGCTGCTTCTTACCGCTAGGCTCACTGCTCCTTAGTGCTGCCGTGGAGGCTGGAGAGGCTCCGGCCATTGTTGCTGCGCTTGCCAGCCATGAGCCTGGCTCCTGACTGAGCAGCACTCCCCCGTGGGAGTGCACTGACCACCAGGGGGCAGCTCCTGCATTGAGTGTGGTCAGTGTGCATCGTAGCGACTGGTCATTCCGCTGTCTGGTCCAATTAGCATATTACGCTATTATTATTGTAGGTTAGATATTGCTTTCTATGCTTTGTTCATCTTATAAATAAATGAATACATTTATTTTTAACTACCTTAAAGAAATATGTAATAATTACATATATATTCAGTTTATAACACACACTCAAAAACACACACATGCATACTGAGACAAAACTATATGCTTAAATGGATATATGGACATCCATAGATAGATACTAAAAACAGTTGAATTATTTTTTTTAATTTTTGTGAAATTTTATTTATTAGAAAACCTTAATACTTTTACACTTTTGGAAATAAGTTATAAGTATCCATGGCAACTAAAGTAACATAGAATAAATACTTGTTCTTATTTCTTTCTTATATGAAGAAACAGTGTTGAAATACTTTAGCTCTAGCCACAGACAGCATTCTGAAAAGATGTGTTGTCAGTAATAATCAATCTCAGAGATATTTAAAGGAAATATAATAGAATTGCTGCTCAGAGGGCACACAGCAATAACAGAATGCAGCAGAATGTACCTAATAGACAACAATGGATTATTAAAATCCTCAAAATATTATACACAAAGTAAGTTATAAAAACACTCCCTAGCTTTTCATACTGCAGGGTTACTAAGCAACTGACAAAATATATATCCCTCATAAAATCTGCATTGAGCTTAAGAAAAATGTCTAAACTCAATCAAACTTTAATTTTTCATTTAATAAAACTGAATATTTGAAAAATTTAATTACCTGGGAGGCTTTAATACAGACAGGATTATCAGTTAAAATATTCATGGGAATGCAGCATTTATTTACAAAGATTATAGATGCTTCCTTAACTTAGAAAATAATAACTGGAAAACACTGCCCAGTCCTAGATAACTTGCTCTCTAAGTCATCATGATAAAGTCATTTCTAATGGGCATTTTTTCCTTATTTCTTTTCAAGTAGCCTAAAATTCAAACATTTTGACCAACAATATGATTGGTGTGTATTTGCCATTCTCAATCATGTTAAAATAGCATTATATGAATAATGATTGATATCTATGAATACAAATATATCCCCAAAACAACTAAATGTTTAACTTACAGCCTTACCTGATGCTTAAGAGTAAGAAATAACAGTCAAAACTCTTAATTTATTTTTTATAATATGAATTGGGCATTATTGTATATCTTAGCAGGAGCTTTGTATCAGCAAATATTTTCCAGAAACCCCAATTTTACTAGTAAATGGCATTTCTTAACCTTAATGTGTTATTTTCCTTCACAGTGAACCATAGGTGGGTCTAGAATTAGAAAGTTTGATACATAATATGACTGATTTTAAATATAAAACTATCTAAGACCATGACTGTTTGGGGGAATGTCTCTCATATTACTTAATAGCTTAGCCTAAAAAGAATACCCTGTATATTTATTGCTTTATTTCAAGATAGACTGCTGCAACTGTTTTTCAGCAGTCCAAAATTTTTGAGTAGGCTTGAAAGAAATGTAAATTTAAGCTCCAGGTTACCATACAATACATGTTTGGGGAACCTCTTGCTTTTATTTATCTAATAATGTTCAGCTCAACGGAGTTTTTATTCCTAATACATGGGTTTCATTCACTCATTTTTACAAAATTTACATTAGGCATAGTCAGACTAATTAATCTGTTTGAGAAACCTTGTTTATAGTGAGTCCAAGCATACTATTGAAGTCTCTGGCCTGTGGGTTTTCAAATTTCCAGTTTCATGAGGAAATTCATTTTTCCCTATGTATGGTTTCTTTAATTAATGTTTTTTAACTTTATTTTTACTGTTGAAAATATTACAGATGTTCCCATTTCCCCTCCTTTGCCCACTTCACCCAGCATCCATCCTCCAACTTCTTAACCTCTGGCCATCACCACACTGTTGTCTGTGTCTATGTATCATGCACATATATGTCCTTTGGCTAATCCCTTCATTATTTATGTAAACAAAAATCACTCCAGTTTCCAAGTTTGTGTGTCCACCTAGACCTTCCTTAAAATAGATGCATTGCCAAAACCGGTTTGGCTCAGTGGATAGAGCGTCGGCCTGTGGACTGAAGGGTCCCGGGCTCGATTCTGGTCAAGGGCATGTACCTGGGTTGCGGGCATATCCCCAGTGGGGGATGTGCAGGAGGCAGCTGATCGATGTTTCTCTCTCATCAATGTTTCTAACTCTCTATCTCTCTCCCTTCCTCTCTGTAAAAAATCAATAAAATATATTTTAAAAAAATAGATGCATTTATCTCATTTTTAATTCATTCCATTATCAAACAGATTTTTCATTATGTGTGATTCTAGCATTTGTTTTCCTATTTATTTACACTAACAATTCAAAGTACCATAGTGTAGAGACATCTTTATTAAAGTGCCATTTTATTAAAGTATCACTGCTAGGGTGCATATGTATGTTGCAAATATTTATGAGTTCTGTGAATAACATAAGTACAAAGTACCTCAAATAACAAAGATAATTATACATGTGACCGATCTTAAACTTAATCTAGATTATTGATATAACAGGGACTTTCTTAAAGGCTATTCCTTTGAGCTTCAGTGTTGTTTTTTTTAGCTTTTGAGGCCTGTCACTCTTACCAACCAATTCATAAAAACTCAAAATGTCATATTGATAAATATTTAATCTCCAAAACTTTCCTTAAAATTATGTTTTTACATCAAAATATCTCATTAGAGATTTCTTTCTAAAAATTATTATTTATATAATTTAGTGGTAGGGATAATTTTAGATATCATTTTATTTGCCGTGTATATATTAAGAACCTGTATATAGCAAATGACAACAAATCTTTATTGGTGTAGGTTCTCTATCTTTTGTAATTCCTTTATTTGTTGGTTCTATTGATGCTGTCTTGGTATTTTTAAAAATATATATTTTTATTGATTTCAGAGAGGAAGAGAGAGGGAGATAGAAACAATCAATGATGAAAAAGAATCATTGATCAGTTGCCTCCTGCATGCCCCCTACTGGGAATCAAGCCCACAACCCAGACATTTGCCCTGACCTGGAATTGAACAATGACCTCCTGATTCATAGGTCTACACTCAATTATTGAGCCACGCCAGTTGGCTGTCTTGGTATTTTTATTTTTATTTTTTTAAATATATTGATTTTTTACAGAGAGGAAGGGAGAAGGATAGAGTTAGAAACATCGATGAGAGAGAAGCATAGATCAGCTGCCTCCTGCACACCCCCTACTGGGGATGTGCCTGCAACCAAGGTACATGCCCTTGACCAAAATTGAACTTGGGACCCTTCAGTCTCCAGGCCAATGCTCTATCCAGTGAGCCAAACCAGCCAGGGCTGTCTTGGTATTTTTAAATATATTTCATTTTCTGTCCTATGGATAACCCAGAAAAATTTTCATAAGGGTAGTTTAAAGGGAAATAGCTGACAGGTGATACAGAGGGAGTGATGGTGTATCATTGCCAGTGGAGCTCAAAGTCAGATCCTTTCCTCAAAAACATCCTTTTTTGATACAGCTCGAATATATTTCATGGAATGTTTTCAGGAAATTCTCTAGATTTGTTTTGTGAATTGAGAATACGCAGGGAAGGCAGCTCTAAAGAATGATGACCCTGGAGATACCCCAGTATGCTACTTTGCAAAAAGTATTCAGTTGATGATGTAAGCTGAAAAGCCAAGTGTGAGCTGCTGAACACTATCAATTTGGAGGAATAAACACCACAGGGAATTACACACACACACCTCACAAAACACATACACATATAAACACAGATACAGAAAATTCACATCAAAAGGAGTTGCTTTGAGTGTATGAGAATCTTTGCTATTCTGTACTACTGCTTGTATCCCTTCACACAAGAACAGCCTAAAACATACGTACTTGATTGAAAGATAAGTTTTATTTAATAGAAACTAAAATGGAATGCAAAGATAATTCAAAAAAAAATAAATGACAGATGTAGAAAAGAACAGGAAATATAACAGATAAAAACAAAACTCATGACTTTATGTATAACCATGACTTAAAAGGCCACAAAAATAAAGACAAATACCACAAACAGATAGAAAATTGAGCTGGCAATGTCTGACAACAAAATAGAAGAATATAAAAAGTAGCTCAAGATGAATGGACTTTTTTTAGTTAAAAAATTAGAGAATTAATGAACATTAGAATCAGCATTAAGACATTATGAATAAAAAGATGATAAAGGTAATAAAGGTCAAAACTAAAAAAATGCAAATAATTATAATTGAAAAAACTAAAAGGAAAAAATTCGGAAGAAAATAAGACATGTGTCAGCAAGAGTCAATATGGACATAACCAATTTTCCAAAGAAAAAATGTGTTTTTTAAAAATCAAGTATATAACCTGAAAAACCTATCCAGAAATAAAAGATAATTTTAACAGACATATGAAAATATGTAATGTTCATAATAAAATGATATGTTGAAAATTTACTATTTGTTGAAACTGTTTCAAAGTGTGTGTGTGTGTGTGTGTGTGTGTGTGTGTGTAATATCCACTCATTAAATCTTCACTATAATCTTGGTTAGGTGTTATTATTACATTTATTTTACACATGAGGAAACTTGAACACAAAGAGACTAATAATTTTCCCAAGTTCACACAAAGTTCCCAGTATGTGACAAAATCATGATTCAATTTAGGGAGCTTATATATATTTCAAACTATAGCTATAAACACACAGAATTACTATGAAAAAAAAGAATAATAAAAAATAGTACTAGTCACTGCATAAAATACCACAATTTGCTCTATAAATAAATGTAATTAAACTAATTTATTAGTTATAAATAATTTTTAAAATCCAGAAATCATGTTACATGATATCACCAAACTGAATTCTGCACACAAAATTATATCAGAACAAATTATTAAAGCTGCTTTAAAAACTTGGCAAAAGTACACAAGGAAAAGAAGAAAATGAAGATTACAACTTATTTATGTTATATAAGAATTCAGGGCCATTAAACAATACAAGAAATAACGAATGTATAGACTGTACAATTAAGATCTATCTATATATATAAAAGCCAAGAGACTGGAACGTCTAAAACAACTGGTTGCTATGACACACACTGCGGCCAGCCAACCAGCCCAATTGGGGGTGGGGTTGACTGGCCAACCTCCCATAGCCCCTCCCCAGGCTGGCCTGGCTCTGATCGGCCAGATCCCACCCATGCATGAATTTGTGCAACTGGCCTCTAGTTTATAATAAAATAACAATGAGTTAAGCAAAATAACAATGAGTTAATCAATATTCTGAAAAGAAAATTGAAAGGTAAAAAAGTTAAGTGGTCATTTTTATAGACTTACAGGACTGGGAACGCAACTTGGAATTCGGAGTCTGCCAAGGAGAAATATCTTGGGTAAAAATTCCATAATTCTTTTAGGACTCAGAGGAGATAAATCTGCAAGTAAAATAGACTAGCCATTGCAACACTGAAGCTTGTGTTTTACTTTTCTCAACCCTTTACTATATTAAGGTAAAACACCATTTCTAGTGCACTTAAGCCAGCTGCTACTTCGAATAAAAAACAAAATTTCTATAAAGATTGCACAGCATTATATATTATTTATAAAATATTTTATATTCAACCTCCAACCTTCATGAAAAAATATTATTATTAGAAACAATGAAATGTGACTGAAAACTAGAAGAAAACTCAGATATTTGAGGTATTTCATTGGGTAAATAAATAGACTTTAAAATGATTATAATATTATAATATAAAAATTAAGACCAAATGAAAGTTCTGAAGTAATAAACACAAAAGCTGGATATTAACATATGCATGGTCACGGTTAAGCTTTAAATAATTATTAAATCAAAGATAAGTTAAAAAATATCCACCCAGAAGCAGAAAGGAAAATAATCCTAGAAAATATTAAAAAATAAAATATAGAAGATGATAAAAAGATTTTACATATTTATAACTAGTGATTGGGGGTAGAGCAGAATATATAGAGATTTTAAGAGCAAAGACTAAGTGAAATAAGCCATTCAGAGAAAGACAAGAATCACATGTGGAACATAATAAACAAAATTAAATGATGAACAAAATAGATCTAGAGACATAGAAGAATGGAATAGAATGACTGTGGAATCTCAGAGGAAAGATAGGTTGGGTGGATGGGTGAGGAGAGAATAACCAAAGAACTTATATGTGTATATGGGTAACTCAAGGACACATGCAATAGTGTGGTGAAGGCTTTAGATGGGGGGCAGGGGAGAGCTAGAAGGAGTCAATGAGGGAAAAAGAGGGGACATATATAATACTTTCAACAATAAAGATAAAAATATTAAACCATGAAATTAATAATTGCTTCGAACTCAACAGTATACATTATTCTAAATGCACGAGAATAAATAAAAATGTCAAATAAACTTTTAAAAGGTCCAGAAGGTTAATGACATTATGTTAAAATCAGAAAAAGTATGAAAATTTGATTTCTCAAATAGAAAATGTCTGTCTTTATCTCACCTATCTGGGAATCAAGGTTAATACTGAAGCTGCTATCCTAGGGGGTTTTGATGCAAATGTTCACATGAAAATGTTTTAGTTTCTGCTGCCTGAAGCAATGTGTAACATTTGAATGACACAGTAGACTAACCAAAAGAGAAAAATGGGTGATAAAGGGCTTGGAAAAGCTCCAATGCATTCCTGGAAAAGTATAAGGTAACAAGCATATCCACGGCTATTTTCATTCCCAGGAAATAAACATGAAAATGATCTGTGTTCCACTCTGTTCACTTCAGGTATGTGCAAACAGGAAGAACAGATACAATTTTAAACTGCTGGAGACAGTCTTAATTGCATGCAACACAAGGAACAACTCTGTAAGGAACAGGAGAACATTTTAGTTACAGACTATTGAAAAAAAAATCTCTGTCCCAATCATTAGCTGACTAATAAGCTAATGGAATATAGAATTAGATAGTCATGGCATAAAAATAAAGATTCAATAATATTGGTTTTAAAAATTCACTAAAAAACAATAATAATTATAATAAGCAGCAAAAAAATAAACCCTGAGAAAAGAGAGACTCTGACTTCCAGAGTTGGCACATTATAATATTCACAATGTCCAATTTTCAATAAAAAAATGATGTATACAAATATCAGACTATCAATCCCCAGAAGGAAAGTATGGGAGGGTGGGGGTAAGGGGAAGAGATCAACTAAAGGACTTGTATGCATGCATATAAGCCAAACCAATGGACACAGACAACAGGGGGATGAGAGCATGAGTGAGGGGGAAGGTTGGGGGTTAATGGGGGGATGAGGAAACATTTGTAATACCTTAACCAATAAAGAAATTAAAAAAAATGATGTATACAAATAAATAAAACTATATCCTATCTACTAAAAGAGAAACATGGTAATTAGTCGTACATCCGCTACCCTTCCCATTGACTAATCAGGGAAATATGCAAATTAACTGCCAGCCAAGATGGCAGCCGGCAGCCAGGCAGCTTAAAACGAACATGAGGCTTGCTTGCTTCAGTGACGGAGGACTCCAACGTTCCCCGCCTGCCTTGCAGGCCTCTGAGCTTGCAGTTTGAAACATAGTTACAAATATAGAAGCTAAACAAAATCCCAGAAACCTGCTTTCAGCTGGCCGGGATCTCAGAGCTGGAGTCGCAACAAAGTTTCAAATACAGAAAGTAAACAAAGCCAGAAACCTGCTTTCAGCAGCTGAGGTCTGAGCTAAAGCCGGCTTTCAGCTCCAGTGACAGCCATAGGATGTGAATAAATCCCAGAATAAAAAAAAGGAAAAAAGGAGAGGCTGGGAGCTTCAGTCACCGGCCAGCCTAAAAACGGCCCTCAACCCCTCACCCAGACTGGCCAGGCACCAAAGTGGGGACCCTCACCATGAAGGGTGTGTGACCAGATGCAAACAGCCATCATCCCCTCACCCAGGCTGGCCAGGCACCCCAGTGGGGACCCCCACCCTGATCCAGGACACCCTTCAGGGCAAATCAGCCAGCCCCCACCCATGCACTAGGCCTCTATCCTATATAGTAAAAGGGTAATATGCCTCCTGGCACCAGGATTAGTGTGACAGGGGGCAGCGCCCAAACCCCCTGATCGCCCTGTGGCTCTGTGTGTGACAGGGGGCAGGGCCACAATCTCCCTATCTGCCCTGCTCTGTTTGTGACAGGGGAAGGCGGCCCAACCCCCTGATTGGCCCTGCTCTGTGCCTTATAAGGGGGAGCTCCACAACCCCGATTGGCCCTGCTCTGTGTGTGACAGGGTACAGCGCCCCAACCCCCCAATTGGTCCTACCCTGAGAGTGACTGATGGTAGCATCACAACCTCCTGATTAGCCCTGATCTGTGGATGACGGGGGGAGCTCCCCAACCCCCTGATCGGCCCTGCTCTGTGTGTGACAGGGTATGGAGCCCCAACCCCCCTGACAGGCCCTGCTCTGTGCATGACAGGGGTGGCACCACAACCCTGTGTTCCGCTCTGCTCTGTGCATGCCAGGGGGTGGTGCTAAAACCTCCCCATCGACCCTGCCTTGAGTGTGACAAGGGGCGGTGCCCCAATCCCCCAATCGGCACTACACTGAGCATGACTGAGGGTGGCATCGCAACCTCCCGATCTGCCCTGCTCTGTGCATGACAGGGGGGTGGCGCCCCAACTCCCCAGTCGGCCCTGCTCTGAGCCTGACCAGGGGCTGCACCTAGGGATTGGGCCTGCCCTCTGCCACCCTGGAGCAGGCCTAAGCCAGCAGGTCGTTATCTCCCGAGGGGTCCCAGACTGTGAGAGGGCACAGGCAGGGCTGAGGGACCCCCCTCCCCCCCAAGTGCACAAAGTTTTGTGCACCGGGCCTCTAGTATCCTATATAAAGGAAAAAATGTAATTGATGATAACTACCCCTGAGGAAGCCCATTGGTTGGAATTATTAAAAATAATATTAAATCAGCTATTTAAATATGTTCAAAGAGATGAAGGAAATCATAAAAAAGAACAAAAGGAAACTTGGAGAACAGTGTCTCACTACATAGAAAATATCAATAAAGACAAAAATTATGAAATGAATCCAAATAGAAATTTGATTTAAAAATACCAGAACTGAAATGACTTTGCTAGAAGAGTTCAAAAGTGGATTGAACATATGAAGACAGAATTATCCAGTTTGAAAATATGTTAATAGATATTATTCAGATAGAAGAATAGATAGAAAAATGAATCAAGAGTGCAAACATATTCAGAATGGATGTAAAAAAATAAGAAGAAAAAAGTGGTAGGATTATTTGAAGAAATAAGAATACAAAAATATGAAGATAATGTAAGGAGCCTCTTGGGACAGCTTCAAGCGTACTAACATCCGAATTATGGGGGTGCCAGAAGAAGAGAGAGAGCAAGATATTGAAAACCTATTTGAAGAAATAATGACAGAAAACTTCCCCTACCTGGTGAAAGAAATAGACTTACAAGTCCAGGAAGCGCAGAGAACCCCAAACAAAAGGAATCCAAAGAGGCCCACACCAAGACACATCATAATTAAAATGCCAAAGGTTAAAGACTGAGATCTTAAAGCAGCAACAGAAAAGCAATTAGTTACCTACAAGGGGTGCCCATATGACTGTCAGCTGATTTCTCAATAGAAACTTTGCAGTCCAGAGGGAGTGGCAAGAAATATTCAAAGTGATGAATAGCAAGGACCTACAACCAAAATTATTCTACTCAGCAAAGCTATCATTTAGAGTTGAAGGTCAGATAAAGAGCTTCACAGACAAGGAAAAGCTATGAGTATATCAATAGATGAATAAAAAAATTTTTGACCTAATTCAAACCCCTTTTGCTATAAAATTACTCTTGGAGTAGAAGAAAATTATTTAAGCTAATAAAGTTCATTTATTAAAAACCCACAGTGAACATTGTATTCAGTGGTGGTAAACTGAAAAATGCCCCCTAAAATCAGGTACAAGACAAGAATGTTACTCTCGCCACTTTTATTTATTATTGGACTGTAATTTCCAGTAAGAACAAGAAAGTATAGAAAAGAAAGAAAAGGCTTCACTGGGATCTGAAAGAAAGAAAGATATGTATCTCTATTCACAGTTGAAAATTATATGAATAGAGAACCCTAATGAATCCTTAAAATAATACATTAGCTAACAAATGGGTTCAACAAATGAGTTCAGGTTGTCAAATATAAAGGAATAATTGTCAAGAAAATGCTAATCCTAAAATGTTTGTGTAGCTCCCTTACGATCAGTTAAATGGGTTGTTAAGGCAAGAAATATTAATAGAGAGAAATAGAGTGTTTTTAGTATTTTAAGGTAAATTCAATAGAAGATAAAGCAATTCTAAATTTGACTGCACCTAATATAATTTCAAAATTTATAAAGCAAAATTTGACAAAACTTAAAATAGAGAATCAGTATTTATAGTAATACTAGAGGCCCAATGCATAAAATTTGTGCAAGGGGCTTGGCCCTCACAGCCCAGGCTTTGTCTGAAAGTATGTCTGATCTAATTAGCATATTAGGCTTTTATTATTATAGATACTTCTCTAATAATGAACATCTTCAAAGATAACTATACCATGTTGTATATCATTTATACTAGAGGCCCAGTGCACAAAATTCATGTGCAGGTATGGTCCCTAGGCCTGGCCTGTGAGCAGGGCCATCTTCCCCAGCTGCTGGCAGCCAGCCCCACCCTCCACCACCACCAAGCCCCAGTTCCCCATTTGCCCTTGGGGGATCGGAGCCTGCTAGCCAGGGGGAGAGATGGAGAGGTAGTCAATGCCTCTCATTGCGACTGGTTTAGCGGTTGTTCCACTGGGTTCATCTCCTGTTTTGTTTTGTTTTATAATCTTATTTTTCAATTATAGTTTGCATTCAGTATTATTTTGTACTAGTGGCCTGGTGCACGGATTCGTGCACATTGAAAGAAAATTAATTAGAAGAAATATTTTAATATCACTATTTGCTCTTTCTCTATAATAGAAGTGTCAAGCAAATTCATGATCGACAATGACAGATCAAAACACACATGTGCAATTGGTGCCAGCGAGAGCTTTATATGTATTACACATGTGAAAGTCAACTTAGCTTTTTATATATATAGACTAAACTTACTTAATTAGACCTGTTTCCTGATGTAGCTAAACTTTTTGCAGCCCAGTGAAGCACCCCAACTTCTATTTCAGGTAATTGTCAGCAACACAGCAGTAAATCTCAACATGAAGCAGATTATTATTGTAGATCATGTAGGGAGAATAAAAGGTAAAATATTTAACTGCAGCAGTGTTTGACTATATTCTGTACAGTGAGAAAACCTGAAGTCATTTTCAAGGTCCACCATTTCTTACTTCTTTTTAGTCAGGTCAAGTTTCTAAACTTTCTAAATCTCTGTTTTCCGACTAAGGATAGGATTCTACCGAGTCTCCTATCTACCTATTCCAGGACATCTGTGAGCATCAAATGAGATGAGGCATGGGAAAATGCTTCACAAACATTTGGTTAAAGTGTAAAATATTTTCACCTGGCTATAAAGCAAGTCATGTTCCTCGGCTGAAGAAACTCCAAGGAGGATAGTCGCTAGGGAGAGGAAGCTGGGCGTTGCTATTTTATGTCATTATCCGGCACCCACAGTGACTGTTCCTGGCTGGGCTGGGCTTGGCTGTGGGCCACATTTTGCGCCATGGAATCTTGGCAGCATTGGCTGTGATTTGGTTGGCTATTTGGTTTGGGATGGTGGGGGGGCCTGTGTCCCACTTGGGGGAAGCCAAGTGTTGCTTTGTCGGTGTCATGTACATGGTTCTGTTACTTTGTAAATGGCCAGTGCGCGTCACAGCAGCTTCTGCATTGGGTGTCTGCCCCCTGGTGGTCAGTGAGTGTCATATCAACCAGTCGAGTGGTCAGAGGGACACTTAGCATATTAGCCTTTTATATATATAGACTAGTGGCCTGGTGCATGAAATTCGTGCAGAGGGGGTGGTTCCCTCAGCCGAGCCTGCACCCTCTTCAATCAGGGACCCCTTGGGGTATGTCTGAGTGCCAGTTTAGGCCTGATCTCACAGGGGTCAGGCCTAAATTGGCAGTCGAACATCTCTCTCTCAGTCTGGGACTGCTGGCTGCTAACCACTCACCTGCCTGCCTGCCTGATCACCCCTAACTCCTCTGCTTGCCTGCCTGATCACCCCTAATTGCCCTCCCTTGCTGGCCTAATCTTGTCCCCAACTGCCCCCCCCTGCAGGCCTGATCTTGCTCCTAACTACCCTCCCCTGCTGGTCAATTTGGTTCTGATTGTTTGGTTTCTATGCCAGTTGGCATCAAAAGCTCCGCCTCCTAGGCGGCCATTGGCTCCTCACGGTTCACCCTATTTGATTCTGATTGGTCGGTTTTTATGCCAGTCAGCATCTCTGGGCCTATCTCCAGGTCTCTTCAGAGAGGTGGATTCGTTGAGGCCCAGAAAAAACAGAGGCATGGCTGCTGTTGAAGCTGAGAAAGAGAGAGGAAACGGCTGATCAACAGCTGCCATGGAGGCTGTGGATCACACCTGCCTCTTTCTCTGAGCCTGATCCACAGCCCCCTCAGCAGTCAGTGCTGGGTCACCACAGCAACCCAGCACTGACTGCAGGACTGACTTCCGTTGTTCGGTCGAGCCTTTGGTTGGTTGTTATGGGCCCTGGGTTTTTATATATTAGGATTAGCTTCAAGTGTAGAGAATAGTAGTTGGGCAGTCATATACCCCCTTCCCTCCCTGATTCATCCAGTACCCACTTGGCATCATACATAGTTATTACAATGTTGTTGACTATATTCCCTATCCTGTATTTTATATCCCCATGACTATTTTGTAACTATCAATCTGTACTTCTTAGTCCTTTCACGTATTTCACCCATTCCCCCAACTCTCCTCCCATCTGACCTCCATCAGTCTGTCCTCTGTGTCTATTTTGTTTGTTTACTTATTTTAAAGTAAGGAAAATTTCCTTGCACCTGTAATACCAGTTTTATTTCAGCACCTTGAACATGTTAAACATGCTTGTTTTTGTTTGTTCTTTTCCCCCATGGGGACTTTGTAAGTCCTCTAATTGGAATGGCTGTTGTTGCCAGCTTCATGTCACTCAAATCCAGTCACTATCACCGAAAGGCTTTTTCCTCTTCTTATTCATAGTGATTTTTTAAAAATATATTTTTATTGATTTCAGAGAGGAAGGGAGGGGGAGAGAGAGATGGAAACATCAGTGATGAGAGAGAATCATCAATTGGCCACCTCCTTCACACCCCCCATTGGAGATCCAGCCTGAAACTTGGGTATGTGCCCTGACCAAGAATCAAACCTGACCTCCTGGTTCATAGGTTGATGCTCAACCATTGAGCCACACTGGTTGGACTCATAGTAATCTTATAACATTTCTACATAGGCATTTTCAGTGCCTTTTTTATGTGTTTTTCTTTAGTTTTCCATGTCAGCTGCACTCGCCAGTCTTGAGCCTGGCTTCTGGCTGAGTGGCACTCCTCCTGTGGGAGCACACTGACCACCAGGGGCAGCTCCTGCATCGAGCAACTGCCCCCTGGTGGTCAGTGCACATCTTAGTGACCAGTCGTTCCGGTCATTCCGCCATAACGATCACTTAGGCTTTTATATACATAGCTAGTTCACGGAGTGCTTTTCTTTATTGCATTCATTGTTAACAACATGTAAACTATGGCGGTGAATTAATTATTTGTTCTTTTTATTTATCCCAGTGAATTTCATATGATTATAAAATATTTATCTGATTTTGTTCAAGTACATTATGATTTTCCACAGGGTTATCTTTTAAATTATATCCTCTGTTATTTGCATATTTGTATTAGAATTATTTTTAGGATATGAGTTGTGAATTATTGCTGTTTCATGCATCAAACAATCATATCTCTGTCACACTGAAGATGTAAATATAAATTCTTATCATGAAATACATTAAAAAGTGATTCTTATAAATACCTAAAGATTGAAATTGCATTTGAATTAATATAAATCCTTTTCTAGCATCAAAAAACACAAGCACTCCTATTTAACTTAGTTTTGTGATGACAAAAAGAAAAGGCATAATAATTGATAGAAGTTATCTTTTTAACTGTCATTTTGACATACTTCTATTAATATACTAATAATGTTTGACATAGCCCAATAATAATGCATGCATTTGTATCATTCTAAAATAATAGAATCATTCATTAGATATGAAGTTTCAAACTCTTTAAATTACTATGCTAGACCATAGTATATCATAGAACCCTACTACAGTATATCATGAATGCTGCTTTTCTATGAAACTTTGCCAAAAACTCAGAAAAAGAGATGCTCTTATTATTTCATTCGTAGGACATGGATTATGTTTGGATCATACCCTATAATCAGTGAGGACAAAGAAGTTAAAAACAACTGTCCTATGGCTCATTTATCTCTCAGTTCTAAGGCTTCAGGGCTACATGTGCTATGCTATTATTTAATGTACAAAGTGAAAATTTTTATGACCTAACTATTCTCTGCTGGTATTCTGGTACAGAGATAATTCTTTGAAAACATCTTTGGGAGTTTCCCTCACCATCCTAGATAGTCTCTCGCCTTTTCCTTGTGTCTTAATTGCTTATTTTTTAAAATTATAAGCAAAACTTGATATTGAGTAAGATCTCTGATCCATGTGAGTTTGGTTTTATATTACTCTTCATTGTGTTAGCTCACCCAGTTTCAACCCCTGGGAACTTGGCAGGAATCCAGAGGAATCAAGTTATGGCACAGTAGCAGTCATAATCTCAAGACTGACTTGTCTATTCCAAGGAGAAAGAAACGTAAATAAATTAGATCATCTCACAATAGGCTTTCTTGCTTGCCTTCTACTTTCTTTCTTTGCCCACTTCTTTTTATTTCTAACTCCCCACAGGCAGTGGTTACTGTTAGATAGGAAGTTAGACCAGTACTGCTGGGGTGGGGCCTGCCCTGGGGTCCTAAACAGGGGTCAGACCAACATTGCCTTTCTATGGGCAGCCCAGCAACCAGCAGACCTCTAGTGGCAGGTTCAGAACCAGCCCATTTTTTGCGCAAAGGACCTTACTAGGATCCTGGACTAATTATGATGAAATTTGCATTGCAGTTTTGACCTCCCACCCCCTACATGTGTTTTTTGATATGCATTATGGGTAAGGGCATGCACAGAAGAAATACAGCTATGTAACATTTTCTGTCAATTATTCCTGAATGCAAATGAAAGTTCCACCCAGAAAACCCTTAATTTAAATCATATAACCCAGGAGATCTGGGCCATTGTCTTTTTCGAATGGCCTGATCCTCATTCGGAGTGTATCTTCAATAAATCCCACTTTGCTTTATTTCATTTTCGTTGACCTGAAAATTGTTTCTGCATCTATGAGAAGAACCGAGGTCCCAGCCAGTAACCCCAATTGGTAACAGTTACAACTTGTGCATAACCTTTCATCTGAGCATTTTACAAACATGCACATAAACACACTGAGCAAATATGTTACTTGGTTTATGTAATTGTATCACAGTCTATATTGTGCACTTATGATTTAATCTATAATTAATTTAAGGTAAATTAATACCAATGTTTAAGAGATCTCTCTCTCTCTCTCCCTTTATCATTACATCTTGCACTTTCTCACTATCACTTATCCCTTCACACATTGTTGGTGTACATTGCATTCCATAGAAAACTGTAATACTGAAATATATTTTATTTAATAATGGTTAAGTTATTGGAATTTAAGGTATTGACAGTTTTCCTGTATAACAAAAAAATGCTACAAGGAACATTATTGGGAATATAAACCTGTTCTTACAACCCAAGATATTATCAGAACGGTAATTTTCCCAAAGTTATGCAAAAATTTGATATCTACTTTGCTATAAATTTCTTATCCTTGACTCCTACACTATTCTGATAATTTATATCATTTGTAGTTAAATTTAGTTTTCTTTTTAGGTCATGTATTTTCCACTTGTGTATTGAGATTTTAATTATATTTGTTGACTTATAGGATACAAATCCATTCCTTGTTTTTTTTTACTTATCAAATTTGTCAATCATCAATAGTTGCATACTTAGGCATAAGATGTGTTTTCTTTTTTAAAATTTTTTTTCTTTATTGTTGACAGTACCAGGAAAGTCCCTCTTTTTGTCCCATTGACACCCTTCATCCTGCAACCAACCCTTCAAGCCTTCAGCACACTATTTTCTGTGACTATGGGTTATGCATATATATCCATACTAGAGGCCTGGTGCACAAGATTCATGCACTCGGGGGTCCCTCAGCCCTGCCTGTGCCCTCTCGCAGCCCAGTAGCCCTCACTTATTACCACCCTCCTGCTCGCTGCACCTTCCTGCTGGGCTTACTGCTCCTTACCACTACTGCGGAGGTGGGAGAGGCTCCTGCCACTGCCACTGTGCTTGGCCAGCTGTGAGCCCAGCTTCTGGCTGAGTGGCGCTGAGTGTCTGCCCGCTGGTGGTCAGTGCATGTCATAGCAACCAGTCATTCCACTGTTAGGTTGATTTGCATAGTACCCTTTTATTATATACTAGAGTCCCGGTGCATGAAATTCATGCACGTGTGTGTGTGTGTGTGTGTGTGTGTGTGTGTGTGTGTGTACCTCAGCCCAGCCTTCACCCTCTCCAATCTGGGACCCCTCGAGGAATGTCCGACTGCCCATTTAGGCCCAATCCTGGTGAAATTGGGCCTAAACGGGCAGTCGGACATCCCTCTCACAATCCAGGACTGCTGGCTTCCAACCACTCGCTTGCCTGCCTGCCTGATTGCCCCTAACTGCTTCTGCCTGCCAGACTCATCACCCCTTAACCACTACCCTGAGAGCCTGATTGATGCCTAACTGCCCTCCCCTGCCAGCCCAATTGCCCCTAACTGCCCTCCCCTGCCAACCTGAATGTCCCTAACTGCCCTCCCCTGCTGGCCTGGTCACCCAGAACTGCCCTCCCCTGAAGTCCTGGTTTCCCCCAACTGCCCTTCCCTGCAGGGCTGGTACCCCAAACTGCCCTACCCTGAAGGTCTGGTTGCCCCCAACTGCCCTCCCCTGCAGGCCTGGTTCCCCCCAACTGCCCTACCCTGCAGGCCTGGTTCCCCCCAAATGCCCTATCCTGCTGGCCTGATTGCCCACGGCTACCCTCCCCAGCCAGCTGTCTTTGACCACATGGGAGTAGCCATCTTGTGTGTTGGAATGTTGGTCAATTTGCATATTACCTCTTTATTATATAGGAAGATAAGTTCTTTGGTTAATCTCTTCCAAACCCCCAACCCCATCCTCTTTTTTTCCCTCTGAGATTCATCAGTCTCTTCCATGCTTCTATGTCTCTGGATCTATTTTGTTCATTAGTTTATTGTATTCATTAGATTATACATATGAATGAGATCATGTGATACTGTTTTTCTCTGACTGGCTTAATTCGCTTAGCATAATACTCTCCAGGTCCTTCCATGCTGTCTCAAAGGGTAAGAGATACTTCTATTTTATGGCTGCATAGTATTCCATGGTGTAAATGTACCACAGCTTTTAAAAAAAATATATTTTATTGATGTTTTACAGAGAGGAAGGGAGAGGGATAGAGAGTTAGAAACATCGATGAGAGAGAAACATCAATCAACTGCCTCCTGCACATCTCCCACTGGGGATGTGCCCGCAACTAAGGTACATGCCCTTGACCAGAATCTAACCTGGGACCCTTCAGTCCACAGGCCGATGCTCTATCCACTGAGCCAAACTGTTCAGGGCTACCACAGCTTTTAAAAAAATTGATTTCAGATAGGAAGTGAGAGGGAGAGAGAGAGAGAAACATCAATGATGAGAGAGATTAATTGATTGGCTGCCTTCTGCACACCTCCTACTGGGGATTGAGCCCACAACCCAGGCATGTGCCCTTGAACAGAATTAAATCTGAGACCCTTTAGCCCACAGGCTGATGCTCTATCTACTGAGCCAAACTAGCTAGGTCTGTACCACAGCTTTTTTATCCACTCATCACTGATGGGCACCTGGACTGTTTTAAGTTCTTAGCTATTGTAAATTGTGTTGCTATGAACAAAATGGTGTGTATATTCTTGTTGATTGGTGTTTCAGGTTTCTTAAGAATACATTTATTAGGTATGTATTCAAATATATCAATTTTTTAAAGTACCTTGAATTTTTCCTAAGCTTAGGAAGATATTTTCAACTTAAATAGTGTCTAATTATTATTTTTTTCTTTTTCAAAGACTATTACATTTTTTATATTTTAATCAACCTGAAAATCTTTAATGTATAACTTTGGAATTTTTGTTTAATTTTATTTTAACTAAATTATTTTATCACTATGCATTGACTAGTCAATTCATTAGCTATTCATTAAAAATGCTTTCTAACTGTTGGTGGAATTTTAAGTTGGCGCAACCACTGTAGAAAACAGTGTGGAGATTCCTCAAAAAAATTAAAAATAGAACTACCACACAACTGAGCAGTGTCACTTCTGGGTATTTACAAAAGAAAACAAAAATAAGTCAAAAGGCATGTCAGACACAGAAAGACCAATATCATATGATTTCATCTATTGTGGAATCTAAAAGGCTAAAATAAAACAAATACAGACACACAGAAACAGAGAACAAACTGACGGTTGCCATTGAGGAGGGTTTGTGGGGATAAGTAAAAATGGTGAAGAGGCATAAGAGGTATAAACTTTCAGGTATAAAGTAAATAAGCCATGAAGATTTAGTGCAAACAGGGAAAATAGTACTATCCTATATAATTCAAGCCCAGCGACCAAAACAGCGGAACAACCAGAATGACCAGAGACCAGAACTACTGGCCCCTCGCACAGGCTGGCCCCATCCTCCAGAGGGGACCCCCACAATGATCGGGGGTATTGCCGGCCTGCAAACACCTGGAAGCCCCTCCCCCAGGCTGGCCCTGCCCCCCAGCGGGGACCCCCAACCCTATCCAGGGTCCCCAACAGGGCAGCCCAGCCAGCCCCCACACATGCATCAGGCCTCTATTCTATCTAATAAAAGGATAATATGCAAATTGACCCTAACAGTGGAATGACCAGAACAACTGCTGGACCAGTCACTGACCACCTATTGATCCCTTTTCCCAGCTGGCAGCTCCGATCGCCTGATGGTGAATGCAGAACCAGGGTTGGGTGGCAGGGGACGCAGGTGGCGCCAGGCCAAGGACACCACCTTGCTGGTTGCCCCACACACAGAGAACAACCCATGGTGGGGGCGGGGCCAGCAAGTGGGTGGGAACAGACGACCTCTCAGACCCTTCCCTAGCCGGCAGGCACCAATCACCCGATGGTGAACAGGGAACTGGGAGTGGGTGGCATCAGGGGGCGGGGACAGCTGCATGCAGCCAGGGTAGATGTCCCTGATCGCAGGCCAGGCCTAGGGATCATAACCATGCATGAATTTCATGCACTGGTCCTCTAGTACAGTAATAACTGTACACGGTGACAATTGGCTACTAGAATTAGTGTTGTGATCATATCATAAGATCTATAAATGTTGAATCACTATGTGGTACAATTGAAACTAATATAATAGTATATGCCAACTAGAGGCCCAATGCACAAAATTCATGCAAGGGGTTTGGCCTTTGCCACCACTCACAGCCTCGGCCGGCCCTCACAGCCCCTCGCAGTCTTGGGCGGCCCTCGCAGCCCTGGCTTCACCTGGAAGGCCTTCCAAACGGTCATTCTGCTGTTCAGTCTAATTAGCATATTAGCCCTTTATTATATAGGTTAACACCTTAATAAAATATTTAAAAAGGAAGAACACAGGACCTTTTATAAAATGCTGCCTTTATCATATATTTAATTCCAGTATATAATGCATGCATATGGTAATGCTCACTTGTTATTCTTCAGTTTCTTTATGTTATAAGCCCACACTTTACATTTTTATAACATTATAAAATGTTTCAATATGCTTGAAAGCCAACCTCATATACTTCTCTCTATTTTTTTAAAAAAACATAATTAGGATATTTTGCAGACTTATGACAATTTTTTTAAAATTCTGACTTATTCTATATATATATTCTATATATATATATTCTATATCTATATATATGTATATATTCTATATATATATAACTGTATTGTCTTTTTAGAATACTTTGGAAAAATGGCTTCTTTACTATGTAATCAACTTCTATTACAAATACTACTTCCATACATAACTCATATTTCAGCCAAAATGTATTGATTGTTCTGTTAGTGTTTTAGTTACTTCTTATTGACTTTACTAGAGGCCTGGTGCATGAAATTCGTGCGTGGGATGGGGTCCCCTCATCCCAGCCTGCAACCTCTCCAATACGGGACCCCTTGGGGGATGTCTGACTGCCGATCCCTCTCATAATCCTGGACCACTGGCTCCTAATCGCTCATCTGCCTTCCTGCCTGGTTGCCCCTAACTGCTCCTCCCTCCGCTGGCCCTGTCACCCCTTACTGCCCCCCTGCCATCCTGGTCACCCCCAACTGCCCCCCTCTGCTGGCCTGGTTGTCCCTAACTGCCCCCCTGCTGGCCTGGCTGCCCCCAATTGCCCCCCTGCTGGCCTGGTCGCCCCTAACTGACCCCCCCTCCCCACAAGCCTGGTCACCCCACACAGCCTGCTTGTTCAGTTGTTTGGTCATCCCTCACTAACCTTCCTGCCAGCCTGGTCATCCCACACAGCCTGCTTGTTTAGTCATTTGGTTGTCCCTCACTAAACCCCCTGCCTCCTGGTCATAGGCAACCATCTTGTAATGGCATGAGGGTTAATTTGCATATCACCTCTTTATGATATAGGATATTTAGGAACTTTAATTTTTTCTTTTTAATTTAAAATGTTAATTGTTTTTACAAATTATGTATTTATTCCATTTCATTTTGTAAATGATTTTTTCTTGGTATGTATTAAGTATATCATTTTATATATTTACCTTGAAGTGATTATTTTCTTGATTTTTTTATTATTAATGCATCACACTTTGATTAAACACATATATTAATTTGCTTATCACCTCTCAAAAACAGTATCTTTTAGCCCTAGCTGGTTTGGCTCAGTGGATAGAGCATTGGCCTGAAAACTGAAAGGTCCTGGGTTTTTATTCTGGTCAAAGGCATGTACTTAGGTTGCAGGTTAGATCCTAGCTCTGGTCAGGGTGTGTGTGGGAGGCAACCAATTGATGTGTTTTTCTCACATTGATATTTCTCTCTGTCTCTCCCCCTCCCTTATGCTCTTTCTAAAAATCAATGGAAAAATCCTCTGGTGAGTATTAACAACAACAACAAAACAAACAAACTAAAACAATATCTTGTACAAACATGCATTTGCTGATTGGAATTTTAGACTGAAGGAACATCTTGAAGGTTTGGTAATGTGGATTACCTAACCTACAGCTGTAATTAAGCTAGTTAAGGATGATTAATATCATCAGCATTTTAAAAAAAAATATTTTAATTCATTTCAGAGAGAAAGGGAGAGGGATATCATTGTTATTATCATCAAAGCAAATAAATAAATTGAGCTTAGGAATGGTAGCTTGATTATGATTCCAGCAAGTAAATAACAGAATCAGATAATTTTAGTTCAAGACTCTTATTCTATTTGACTACAGTATTCTGCCTCCAAACTGCTATGCTAAAACTATGTCTCCAAAACACTCCCAGCATTCTAGATATGGTTATATCCATGATTCAAGTCTGTTTCACACTCCCAATTTCCAATATTTCATCATAGTTATCATTTTTCATAATAACTATGGCCTCCAATTCCCCTGCTTTTGTCTAAAGCAAGATCATTTTTCTAGGCATTGAAGATGGAGAAAAGAATAGGGTCATTGCTTGACTTCCACCCCTATGTTCATAAAATTAAGAGAGGTATTTTGGGGAAAAGTATATTAAATATATTATGTTAGCATTGTTGGGACACTAATATTAAAATCAATATAATTTGTTTTAACTTAACCAAGGTAAATTATTTTAATTTAACCAACCTACAGAGCTTCAGAGTGTGCAAGACCTTGTGCTAAGAAGTACAGAAATATAAAGACAGTTATAAAATCATATTTGTCTTTTGAAAGTTTATCATCATGCAGAGAATGGGTGTAAGTACAAAAGGGAATAATATAGATACAATATGAAAGGAGGCAAGGAGATCTCATTTGTTTGTAGCATTTGGGTGGGGGTGGAGAATGGAGGTCAGCAATTAATTATTGAAATTTATTAATGTTGCCTTATAAATTTTACTGAAGACAAAGGCTAAAAATTCTAGTGTCACTAGATAGCTACCTTTCCTATAAACAGGGGCAAAATCCACTACTTAAAGATGTGTAATATAGGATTTCACAGAACCAGACACTGGGAAACTGGGACAAAGATCAGAGTATAAGCAATTTATTTTGGATGTAAACCCAGGCAACATTGATGGAGGCTGAGGAAGTGTGATGGGGAGGAGAGGAAAGTCCCAAAAGAATACACAATCAAGCAAATGGTCAGTATAAGAAAATAAAGCTCAATTTCACAAATATGGGAGAATAGAGCAGACTACACTTTGAGTTATTCTCCAAGACAAGGAAACTAGGATGTTTATCAACCAAATTAATGTCTGTCATTTGTTGAGAGCTGCTTCTGGGAACATTAACTCTGGTAATTCCTGGTTGGTCTGCACAGGCCTGAGCAAGCTGAAGAAGGCTTACCAACTGCTCTACCTCTTTCAGTAGTAATAGGTCAAATACAATACCTTTTTCTTTATGTTACAGAGGATATTTCCATTTAACACATTCCAATTGACTCATAAATTGCACCCATGTAATGAACACCTGAATATTTGTTTTTCTCACTCTCTAATGTCCGTATGTCTAATCATGATATCCAGCTAGAGGATACACAAAACTCTCTGGTTTTTTTTTTTTGTCTGCTCAACATAATGACCTAGGGTGAGTTCTTCAGAATTTCAGACAACAAAATTTATTCACACTACTTTATGACAGAAAGCAGGAGATAATACAGACTTTGAAAAACTGTGTGTACTACTGACTATTCAAGTACATGGTAACTGCTTCTGATGTTCATGTCCAATGAAGATTAAAGAGGTCATATTTTGTGAATTGATAATATCACAGTAAAAGTCAGTGGTTAAGAACTACCTATAGAGAGAAATGTAAATTAAAAACACATGAGATATGTGTTTAACACCTGTCAGGATGGCTATCATCAATAAATCAATAAACAACAAATATTGACAAAGATGGTGGGATTGCAAGTTGGTGCAGCTGCTGTGGAAAACAGTAACCGTATGACTCAACAATTCTACATCTGGATATTTATCCAAAGAAATCCAAAATAATAACTCAAAAAAAGTTACATGCATCCCTATTTATTGCAGCATTAATAACAATAGCCAAGATATGAAAACAATCTAAGTGTCCATGAATAGGCGACTGAATAAAGAAGATGTGGTACATATATACAATGGAAAATTTCTCAGTCATAAAAATAATGAAATATTACTGTTTTTGACAACATGTATGTACCTAGAGGGTGTATACTAAGTGAAATATGTCAGACAGAGAAAGACAAGTACAATACGATTATATATGGAATATAATAAACAAGCAAACAAAATAGAAACAGATTCATAGAGAATGGACTAATGGTTGGCATATAGGTGGGATTTGGGGGAATGGGTAAAAAAGGGGAAGAGATTAAGAAGTACAAATTGGTAGTTACACAGCACTCACAACATAGGGAATATATTCAATAATATTCTAATAAGTATGTATAGTGCCAGGTGGGTACTAGACTTAATGGAGGGATCACTTCATAAATTATATAGATGTACACTATCCTGTACATCTGAAACTATGATAATATCGAATGTTTAATTGTAATTGAAAATAATAATAATCCTATATAATAAAAAGGTTAATATGCAAATAGGCCGAATGGCAGAACAACCAGAACAACAGAACAACTGAGTAACTGGTCGCTATGATGTGCGCTGACCACCAGAGGTCATGTGCGGAACATGGCGGGCGTTGGCCATGGCAGGATGGTGGAGCAGGTGAGTGGGGGCTCCAGACCAAGGCAGGGCGCTGGTTGCTGTCATTGGGGCGAGCTTCTGGTGGTTACTGAAAATTCTTTGCTCCCATGTGCCACAGTCCCACCATGTATTTGCACCTCATGCCAGCACCAGATCCGCTCGCACCCACTGCTGGAGCCAAAGCCGCTGCTCGCATCTGCTGCTGGTGCTGGTGCTGGTCCTGATCACTCAGCACCATCAGTGGGTGTGAGCTGTGCCGGTGGGAGCAGTGGCAGCCAGAGCAGGGCTGCCAGCAGGCAGAGGACCAGGGGCCACAGTGGGAGGGGCAGGGAGAGGTTGCTGAGGATGGGCTGGTCGACACCCGCCCCTGTGCCAACTGTAACCTCCTGACCCACAGTTCCTTTCAAGGTACACAAATTCGTGCACTGGACCCCAAGTAATAATAAATTTAAAAGGAAAGAAGTGGCTTATGTTTGGAAACTGAGTAATTATTTTTTCTTATAATAACACTAGAGGCCCAGTGCATGAAATTCGTGCACTCGGGGAGTGGGGGGGTGGGGGTCTCTCAGCCCAAATTGTGAGAGGTTGCAAGCCAGGCCAAGGGACCCCACCAGTGCACAATCGGGGCCAGGGAGGAATGTGGGAGGTTGGCCAGCAGGAGAGGGGCCGCAGGTGGGCTCCAGAGCATGTCCTGCCTGTCTGACTCAGTCCTGATTGGCCAGACCCCAGCAGCAAGCTAACCTACGGTTGGAGCGTCTACCTCCTGGTGGTCAGGGCATGTCATAGCTACTGGTGGACTGGTCAACTGTATGCTCCCTGGTGGTCAGTGCATGTCATAGCAAGCAGTTGAGCAGCCTTAGAATATCATTAGGATATTACACTTTGATTGGTTGAATGGCTGACCGGATGACTGGATACTTAGCATATTAGGCTTCTATTATATAGGATATCATTCTTGACTTCAGGTATTTTTAAGTTATAGAAGTCAAGAAATATTCTTACTGTCTGAATATTTATATTGTCCCTTGGCACACACTGATCTATTAACCATCAATACAGACATTCGCTAATGGCTCTTCCACTTTTGCTTCCTGTTATAATTATTTCTACCTTCCATCTATAAATTCAGTGCAACTATGTGACCTCTATTATTCCATTCCCATTGCTAGAAGGAATACAGTTCCATATTTACACTTCCAATCACACCAACCCTCATCTACAAAAGATAGTAACCTTTTCTTTATCACTAAGGCAAATGGACTGACAAACACTCCCTGACCTAACTTTAGTCAGATTGCTTTGAGCCCTTTTCTCCACTGGACATAAATCTTGGTGCCTGAATTTAGTAAAGACTCCTGCCAGCCCAATCTTAGCAAAGTCTCCTGCTAACTATTTCCTCACGCTTGATAGCTGATCACCTTTGCCTGTCTTCAGCAAAAATCCTACTATTTTGGTTTAGCAAAATTCCTCTTACCTTTGATGTCTCCTCTTAGTAATTTTCCATCCATTGATGCACCCTGTTCCTTGATTATAAATCCTCAACTATATTACCTATGTTTGAAATTCAGATCATTTCTATATAAAATATCTTTCCTCTATTATAATAACTAAGGCATAAAACCTTTGATGCTTTAATTAATGTCCACCTCTGGTTTTCTTTGGCAGGTTCTTCCTGTGGAATAGAGTCAGGTAATCAATGATCTAGTTTTACCTAAAAAAACATTTTACTGTATGAATATTTTAACTTTACCTCAGTCTTTTTTCAAGGTAGACCCAAAATGTTCACCTTGTTTACTATAAGCCATACTTTTTAATTTATAAGATTCCTTCCAGAAGAATATTAAGATTTATTTCAGGCTTTCTAAATCATGAGAGTTCCTGTATTAAAAACGATTATCCAGCTTTATATTCTTTATCCTAATTAAAATTCAACTCCATAAAGACTCATTTCCAGGCACTTCCCTCATTTTCTGCTAGGGCATATTACCTGGGTCCCAAACATTCTTCAATGTACAATGCCTTCCCCTCCAAAGCAGGGAAAATACTATCCATTTATTAGTTTAAAACAGAGGTTCTCAAACTGTGTTGTGCATCAGAAAGACCTGAAAAACCTAGAAAAATATAGAACGATGGCCCTTCCTCATTACTAGGTTTAGGATGTGCCCCAGTAATTGGCCTTTTCAATAGATTTTGAGGTGAATCTGATGCTGCTAGTCTACTTTTTTTTTTTTTAAATATATTTTATTGATTTTTTACAGAGAGGAAGGGAGAGAGAGAGAGAGTTAGAAACATCGATGAGAGAGAAACATCGATCAGCTGCCTCCTGCACATCTCCCACTGGGGATGTGCCCGCAACCCAGGTACATGTCCTTGACCGGAATCGAACCTGGGACCTTTCAGTCCGCAAGCCGACGCTCTATCCACTGAGCCAAACCGGTTTCGGCCTAGTCTACTTTTTGAATTGTGTGAATCAAAGAACAAAAGAAGTTGGGGAAATATTTGGAAGAAGACAACCAACTTTAAAAAGCATCTACCTTGGGTGAGTCCTTTTTAAGAAAATATAATTTGATCACCTACAGCAAGAGGGAAGTAACCTAGATGGTTCAGGTGATGTGGGTATCCAACGTTCTTAGGAGAGTCACCAAAATGTCTGCATTCTGTGTTTTAGGCTTTTACTCCTTCTCTAATATAGTACTAACATTTCCCCCAAAAGGTTTGCCAGGATTGTGAAGTTTTCTGGTATTATAATCAGAAGTTATACCAAACTGTTAGCACACGCTGCCCTCCAAATGAGGAAGGTATCTTTAAATGCTGCCACAGAGGGCTTCCGGATTCCATTCCATAGTTCTATAATTTTCTGTTAAATTTGCTGGTAGCAGGAGGACCTGTGGTGATTTTCTTTTTCTCAGGGTTTCAATGGGAGGTAACAGCCATCTACAAACTCGGTTTCCAATGGGGCAGATCATGAACTTCCCATTCTAATGTTTGCCTGGAAATAACATGCATCATTTATGCTCATGTTTTATTATACCAAGAAGTCAGGTTGCATATAACGTCAAGGGTCAGAGAAGTTCAATTGAAAAAGTGCCTGAGGAGATCTGAAAATATTTGGTAAAAGCACTAATAGCTATGTTTCATGCTATATTTGGTTCACTGACCTTTCACACATGTGAGCGTGTGTGCACGTGTGCACGCATGTGCGCACACATGCTCACAAACACACACACACACCATCTCGGGAAAAGACTGTCTAATTCTTTATCATTCACTCAATTAAACTCGAAATCCTGGGTCTATTTGTTAGTAATATATGGAAATATTTTCATCAGAGCTTGAGGGCTCAAGACAAATTGCATTTCACAAATGACATGATATTGTACATAGAAAAACCTAAAGACTCCACCGAAAAACTACTGATTTGAATAAAGGATTTTGGCAATGTAGCAGGATACAAAATTGACTCCCAGAAATTGTTGGAATTTCAGACACCAATAATGAAGTCTCATAAAGAGAAACTAAAAAAAAAATCTCATTTACCATTGCAACAAAAAATTAACATACTTAAGAATAAACTTAATCAAGGAGGTAAAAGATCTGTACTTGGAAAAATATAGAACGTTGAAAAAAAGAAGAATATATAAGTGAGTAGAAAAATATACCATGTTAAAAAATTGGAAGAAGTAACATCATTAAAATGTCCATAATACCCAAAGCAGTTTATAGATTCAATGCAATTCCTATTCAAATACCAACAGCACACTTCACAGATCTAGAACAAACTCTCCGAAACTTTATATGGAACCAGAAAAAGACTCTGAATGGCCCTAGCAGTCTTGAGAAAGAAGAACAAAGTTGGAGGAATCACAACACCAGATTTCAAGCTGTACTACAAAGCCATTGTAAGCAAAACAGCCTGGTACTGGCACAAGAACAGGCATATATATCAAGGGAGCAGAAAAGAGACCCAGAAATTGACCCAAGCTAACATCCTTTCTAATAAAAGAGAAACATGGTAATTAGCCGTACATCTGCTACCCTTCCCATTGGCTAATCGGGGCGATATGCAAATTAACTGCCAGCCAAGATGGCGGCTGGCAGCCAGGCAGCTTGAAGCTAATATGAGGCTTGATTGCTTCAGTGACGGAGGACTCCAACATTCCCCGTCTGCCTTGCCGGCTTCTGAGCTTGCAGTTTGAAAAATTGTTACAAATATAGAAGCTAAACAAAACCCCAGAAACCTGCTTTCAGCTGGCCCAGATCTCAGAGCTGGAGTTGAAACAGTGTTTCGATTATAGAGCCCAAACAAACCATATACCTGTTTTCAGCAGTGGAGGCCTAAGAGCTGGAGCCAAGCCTCAGAGCTAAAGCTGGCCCAGAATAAAAAAAAAGAAAAAAGAAAAAAAGGAGCGGTTGGGAGCTTCAGTCATCCGCCAGCCTGAAAAGAGCCCTCAGCCCCTCACTCTGACTGGCCAGGCACCCCAGTGGGGACCCCCACCCTGAAGGGTGTGTGACCAGCTGCAAACAGCATCATCCCCTCATCCAGGCTGGCCAGGAACCCAAGTGGGGACCCCCACCCTGATCCGGGACACCCTTCAGGGCAAACCAGCCGGCCCCCACCCATGCACCAGGTCTCTATCCTATATAGTAAGAGTAATATGCCTCCCAGCACCGGGATCAGCAGAGCCTTGAGGTCTCCTGGCACCGGGATCAGAGTGACTGGAGGCGGTGCATAAACCCTCTGATCGCCCTGCAGCTCTGTGTGTGACAGGGGGCGGGGCCACAACCTCCCTATGTGCCCTGCTCTGTTCATGACAGGGGAAGGCACCCCAACCCCCTGATCAGCCCTGCTCTCTGTGTGACAGGGTGCAGTGCCCCAACCCCCTCTCCCCCCACGGGCCCTGCTCTGTGTGTGACAGGGTAGAGCCATAACCTCCCCATTGACCCTGACCTGAGTGTGACAGTGGCGGTGCCCCAACCCCCTGATTGGCCCTGCTCTGTGGGTGATAGAGGGTGGCGCCCCCCCCCCCCCACGGGCTCTGCTCTGTGTGTGATGGGGTAGATCCATAACCTCCCCAGCGGCCATGCCCTGAGTGTGACAGGGTGTGGCGCCCCATCCCCTTGATCCGCCTTGCTCTGTGTGTGACGGGGGCGGTGCCCCAACTCTCCTATCGGCCCTACTCTGTGCATGACAGGGGGCAGCGCCCCAACTCCCCTGATTGGCCCTGCTCTGTGTGTGACAGGGGGTGGTGCCGCAACCTCCCCATTGACCCTGCCTTGAGTATGACCGGGGGCAGTGCGCCAACCTCCCAATCGGCCCTACCCTGAGCATGATTGAGGATGGCATCGCAACCTCCCGATCCGCCCTGCTCTGTTCATGACGGGGCAGTGCCCCAACTCCCCAATCAGCCCTGCTCTGAGCCCGACCAGGGGCTGCACCTAGGGATTGGGCCTGCCCTCTGCCACCCGGGAGCAGGCCTAAGCCAGCAGGTCGTTATCTCCCGAGGGGTCCAAGGCTGTGAGAGGGCACAGGCCCGGCTGAGGGACCCCCCGTTCCCACGAGTGCACAAATTTTTGTGCACCGGGCCTCTAGTATTCAATTAATATTTGACAAAGGAGGCAAGGGCATATAATGATGTCAAGACAGTCTGTTCAACAAATGGTGTTGGAGAAATTTGACAGACATGCAAGAAAAACAAACAAACAAAAAAACTAGACCACCAACTTACACCATATACAAGAATAAACTCAAAATGAATAAAATATTTAAGTGTAAGTTGTGAAACCATAAAAATCCTTGAAGAAAACATAGGCAGTAAAATATCACATATCTCATGTAGCAATGCCTGCCCTAGGGAAAGAGAAACAAAGGAAATGAACAAGTGGGGCTACTGCATAGCAAAATAAATCAGCATCAAAATTAAAAGAGAACCTACTGTATGGGAGAACATATTTGCCAATGATAAATCTGGTAAAGGGTTAATATACAAAATATATAAAGTATTCATACAAATCAACTAAAGAAGACAAACAACCCAATCATAAAAGGCAGAAGATCTAAAAAGACACTTCTCTAAAGAGGACATAGAAATGGCTAAGAGACATATGGAAAAATATTCAACATCACTAATCATCAGAGAGATACAAATTAAAACAACAATGAGGTACTACCTCATACATGTCAGAATAGCTACCATCAGTAAGTCAACAAACAATAAATGCTGGCAAGGATGTGGAGAAAAGGGAACCCTAGTACTCGGCTGGTAGGAATGCAGACTGGTGTAGCCTCTGGAAAACAGTGTGGACTTTCCTCAAAAAATTAAAAAAGGAACTGCCATTTGACCCAGTGATCCCGCTTCTACGAATATATCATTAGAAACCTGAAACACCAATCAGAAAGAACATATACACCTCTATGTTCATAGCAGCATTATTTACAATAGGTAAGATTTGGAAACAGCCCAAGTGTCCATCAGTAGATGAGTGGATAAAAAAAGATGTGGTACATTTACACAATGGAATACTATGCAGCTATAAAAAGGAAGGGTCTCTTACCCTTTGAGACAGCATGGAGGGACCTAGAGAGTATGCTAAGTGAAATAAGCCAGTCAGAGAAAGACAAGTATCACATGATCTCACTTATATGTTGAATCTAATAAACAAAATAAGCTGACAAACACAGTAGATCCAGAATCATGGAAGCATGGAACAGATTGATGAGTCTCAGAAAGAAGGAGGGGTGGAAGGAAGAGATCAACCAAAGGGAAAAAAAAAATATATATATATATATATATATATATATATATATATATATATATCTCCCATGAACACAGGCAACAGTGGGGTGAAGGTCTGGGGAAGAGGTGGGAATGGAGAGGAGGGGAGGTCAATGGAGGGGGTGGGAAGGGGGACATCTGCAATACTTTAAACAATAAATTTTAAAAAAAGGCATTTCAGTTAATAGTGTATTTAATCCCATTCATATACAAATGTCCTGCCTACACATCTCAAAATAATTATAATCAATTCAGAATAACTACCTCAGTGACTGGTAGGCCACTGCATTTTAGGCATTTGAATTAAGTGTTTCTTGGAAATTCTATTCTCAGAACCCTTTATATAAAACCAAATAAATAAGCCCAATCCTTTCTAGAGACCTCCTTATCTTCCCAATGTGTGTTTGAGGGGAAGAATGATTTTGTCAATCCCTGTCCTGTTCTTCATGACAGGAGCCCTTTCTACTTTTTAGGTCTTCGATCTTCATGGATGCAGTATTCAGGCCACTGACTTTCCTGTCATTTTTGTCTTTAGGGAAACACCTGTAAGCTTTGTTTTTCAGATACACTGTAATTCAGACTTTATGCTAATTTACTTCATGATAGAGGTTTAAATTTAGTTAGATAATGATTTAATGACATTTTAATCAAACCATGTTTGCTATACATGTTTCACTTGTATACCATGAAAATTCTTGAGATATTTTATGGTTTGCTCCCATAGCTACAGAAAAATATAGGAATAAGTAAAATATTTCTTCATGAACCTCTACATTTTATAGGAAGCTTTACTATTTCTTTATGAAGGTTTTATGTTTTCATTTGCAAAAGCAACCAGCCAGCAAAAGTCACTTTTGGAATCATTCACTTAAATGTCAGTGCATATACTGCAGCACAGTAATGTTAACAGATGTTGGGCTCTGCATCTAAGAAGCTAAACCATTAGTCCAAATTACAAATTGTAACCATTCAGTCATAATGTATGAGAGAGATTTACTATGCAACAAAATAGCAAATACTATGTAACCCAACAATTTATTCCTATGAATTTACTGAAAAGAAAGGAAAATATATATCTACATGAGGACTTGTACATGAATGCTCATAGCAAATTTATGTATAATAGCCTGAAACTGTAAAAACCATGAGCAGGTAAATAGAGGATTACATTTATGTTGTATCTATATAATGGAACACTATACAGTGATTAAGAAGAATGGAGTAATGGCACATGCCACACGAATGTTATGCTAGTGGAAAAAGCAGTTTCAAAAGAGTACATATTATATGATATGATTTATATTAAAACATAAAAAAATTAAAGAAAGCATATCAGTTGTTGCCTGGTTCTAGCAGAGTGGCATGATGCAAATGTTTTATATCTTTGTGTAATGGTTGTGGTTCTACAGGTACATACATTTGTAAACTCATCATGTTATACATTTTATTTTTTTATTTAAAAAATTTTATCTTTATTGTTGAAAGTATTATAGATGACCTCTTTGTCTTTTTCCCATTGACCCCCCTCCACTCCTCACCTGCCACTCCCAGGCCTTCACCACTGTATTGTCTGCATTTTAACTGAAGCATTTTATTTTATGTAAATTATACCAAACTAAAGTTGAGAAAGAAAACCACTGAGAAAATATTAAATATTTTAAATCAATAAAAGCATAGAGATTGTAATAAATTAAAAAATAGTTAGATGGATAGATTTCCTTTGATTTAAATCAGAGGAAAGAACAGTGTACAATTAGAACCTGAACTTAAAAGAACCAAATAGTGAAATGAACTCATTTGATAGTCTATGAAGTAATGGCTTCTGTAGTAATAACTATAAAAATTACTCAGTTATTTAAATCAGAATAGAGAATACTGGTGATATACTAGATCAAGTTCTGATAATTATTGTCAAAACTCTGATTAACCCACATTCTTGGCCCACCTGAGACTTTATGGTCACATATTGTTTTCTCGATAATCAAACTCTCTTAGGATACTAAATTTAGATTACTCCCTTATGAATTACCTACCTTTTAACCTTGTAATAATCTATAATTAAAATGGATAAAATAAAGCAATTTAAATTCATTCTTATTGGTAATTTTATTTTAAAATTAAGAATGATATGATTAGTATTAAAATGATTGTGATTTTGAAGAGAACTTGGAACAGTAGTTTTATGAAGGAGAATATTTGTATTCAAGTTGAATAAGTGTAGTTTAACTGAAATTTCAGTTTTAAGCTGAATATATCAGATAATTTAACTAAATTTAAAGCACATCTGAAAAATTGTATGAAGTTTCTGTATATAAATTAATTAGAATTAATAAATCACCTTATGATATTTTTAAAAATTGAGTATTTGTCTTATTTGGATATAAAATTGCTCAATTAAATACTTACAGTACTAACAATATATATTAAAATTCTTCATATCTTTTTAAACCTGTCCATTGTTAAAATTTAAATGGAACTATTTAAGGATTATTTACTCTATATGATTTTCCTAGTGCATTAATTAATATAATTTCTTATGAAAACAAGTGTTTTTATTTCACATAAAATTATTAGGTTACTAATTAAAATGACAAAATTTTTAGATGATTATATATAAACTAGTGGCCTGGTGCACGGATTCATGCACATTGAAAGAAAATTAATTAAAAGAAATATTTTAATATTGCTATTCACCCTTTCTCTATAATAGAGGTGTCAGAGATGAAAGAAAATTAGTAAAATGTATATGAAAATACTATAGAAATTGATTAATAAATAAACAATAACAACATGATATAACAACAGCAAAGACATGATATAAAAACAACTAAAATATGATAGAAAAACAACATTGATATTGAAGGTCAAATGGAAAAAAGAAAAAGGAGACATATGTATTACTATTTATGATACTTTAAACAATAAAAAATTGATAAAAACAATGACTAATAAATTGATTAAACTTATTCTAATATCTCCCTGTACACCACCTTAAGAGTAAAAACACTTTCAGAGTGCTTGACTAATATCCCTTGTGATGAAGTATTTACAACTTTAAATTTAATGTCACATGCTCTTCTGACTTGAGAGAAAGCAACATATAACTGACCATGTCTGAAAATGGGTTCAGGTAGGAATATTCCTACTCTGTCTAGATTGGAGCCAGTGAGAGCTTTATATGTATCACACATACATGAGTCAACATTTATTTTTTAATGGCCAATGTGCGTCAAATGTACCAGCCAGTCAGATGGATGAAGGATTGGTCACTTAGCCTTTTAAATATAGACTAGAGGCCCGGTGCACAAAAATTTGTGCACTCGGGGGCGAGGGGTGTCCCTCAGCCTCGCCTGTGCCCTCTCACAGTCTGGGACCCCTCGGGAGATAACACCTGCTGGCTTAGGCCACCTCCCGGGTGGCAGAGGGCAGGCCCAATCCCTAGGTGCAGCCCCTGGTTGGGCTCAGAGCAGGGCTGATTGGGGAGTTGGGGCGCCGCCCCCTGTCATGCACAGAGCAGGGCGGATCGGGAGGTTGCGATGTCACCCTCAGTCATGCTCAGGGTATGGCCAATTGGGGGGTTGGGGCACCGCCTCCTGCCACACACAGAGCAGGGCTGATCAGGGGGTTGGGGTGCCGCACCCTGTCATGAACAGAGCAGGGGGGATAGGGAGGTTTTGGCCCCGCCCCCTGTCACACACAGAGCCGCAGGGTGATCAGGGGGTTTGGGCGCTGCCCCCTGTCACTCTGACCCCAGTGCCGGGAGGCCTCACAGCTCTGCTGATCCCAGTGCTGGGAGGCATATTACCCTTTTACTATATAGGATAGAGGCCTGGTGCACGGGTGGGGGCCAGCTGGTTTGCCCTGAAGGGTGTCCCGGATCAGGGTGGGGGTCCCCACTGGGGTTCCTGGCCATCCTGGATGAGGGGATGATGGCTGTTTGCAGCTGGTCACACACCCTTCAGGGTGGGGGTCCCCACTGGTTTCCTGGCCAGTCTGGGTGAGGGGCTGAGGGATGTTTTCAGGCTGGCGGGTGACTGAAGCTCCCAACCACTCCTTTTTTTCTTTTTTTTCTTTTTTATTCTGGGCCAGCTTTAGCTCTGAGGCTTGGCTCCAGCTCTTAGGCCTCGGCTGCTGAAAGCAGGTATCTGGTTTGTTTGGGTTCTATAATCGAAACACTGTTTCATCTCCAGCTCTGAGATCCCAGCTGGCTGAAAGCAGGTTTCTGGGGTTTTGTTTAGCTTCTATATTTGTAACAATGTTTCAAACTGCAAGCTCAGAGGCCGGCAGTGGCAGGCAGGGAACGTTGGAGTCCTCCGTCACTGAAGCAAGCAAACCTCATGTTCGCTTCAAGCTGCCTGGCTACCGGCCGCCATCTTGGCTGGCAGTTAATTTGAATATCGCCCTGATTAGCCAATGGGAAGGGTAGCGGAGGTACAGCTAATTACCATGTTTCTCTTTTATTAGATAGGATAGATTAGAGGCCTGGTGCAGAAATTCATATACAGGTAGGGTCCCTTGGTTGGCCCAGGGAAGGGGGAGCATGGGAGGTTGTCCGGCCAGGGACAGGGGCTGTGGGAGGTTGGCTGGCCACCACCCCCCTTTCCTTTTCCAGGCTTCTGGCAGCTGGCACCGTCCCCGCTGCTGCCACTGCTTTCCCTCTGTGGAGCGCTGCCCCCACTCCTCCACCACTGGTCACCTCCCTCCATGGGTGACTTGTGTGGGGTGCAATCACTTGGCTGGTCTGGGCCTCCCTCTGTGGTTTGGCCCAGATTTAATCTATTCATTAAATCAAATAAATCATATTTATTTCCAAAGTAAAGAAATCATTCACGGGGCCCCTAGGTTGATCACCCCACAGAGGGAGGCCCCACCCACCTGCCGCAGCACCACTGGTTGGGTAGCCTGGTCCTCCCTCTTTGAGGTGATCGATGGCTGCACACAGGGAGGCACTGCCCACTCGGCCGGGGCTCCACAATTGATCACAGTGCAGATGGAGTTCCTGCACACCCTGCCGGGGCTCTGTGATCAATGCTGGGCAGAAGATGTTCTGGGCCTCCCTCTGTGGGGCGATGGCGGTGCCTCCCAGCCCCTGACCAATCACATCGCATCTGCCTTGGCTGGCCTGGCACCAGTGCATGTCATAGGGTGGTTGTCCTGAAGGTCGTCTGGAAGGTCATCCAGATGGTTGTTCTGCTGTTCAGTCATTCGGTCGATTTGCATATTATGCTTTTATTATTATAGACTAGATTTTAAATGTGCTGATTCAAAATATAAATGAGTTGAAAACTCAAGTTACTTAAAATACTCCTCTGAGTACCCAAAGTTGCTCTCAGATGTCAAAATCTGGCATCAATCCTGTAAAGTGAAGGCTCAGAGTCAAGTGTGATTTCATTGGCAAGGATTATGGCAAGACAATGGTCATGGCAGCACAGTTTTTCAGAGAAACTAGATAGCGAAGTCAGAACTCTGTTGACAATAATTTCTAAAAACTAAGTGGAAAAGCATGTACACTTACCCCCAAGTTCAAACAGATGAGAGTAAACCACCAAATGCTATGTAATGTGCATTGTGGAAATATTGTGGTGGGAAGAGAAGTAAGGAGATAAGAGGCAGTCTGATGGATTTTTTATCAGTAAATTCCATCATAAACAATGCATATATACTGAAATGAAAATAGCAGACAAATTTGAAAACAGCAGCTAAACATGAGGCAAGGCCAATACTATGTGACTTTAAGAGGCCCTTGTTAAAAAGGACTGAGGGCTGACGCATTTATTCATGTTAACTCTGAAAACTTAAATGTCTGAGCTCCCTTCTTAGACAGGGCCCTACACTGATGTGAGATTGTAGTACTAAGTTTTTTTGTTTATTTGTTTGTGTGTGTGTGTGTTTAAGATATTTATTATAGCAGCACTCCAGTTCTAAGTACCAATTTCTATTTTAGTCCAGGCTGCTATGACAAATTACCATAAACTAAGTGGCTGAAACAATAACTATTTATTTTTCAAGTTCGGCTGCTAAAAGTCCCAGGTCAGGGTGCCAGCGTGGCTGGGTTCCTGGTGCGGGCCCTTTTCCTGATTTGCAGGCCACCTCCTCTTTGTATCCTCACAAGGTGGAGAGAGAAAGAGAAGTAAGCTCCCTCATACCTATGTTTGTTTTCATTTATGAAACCATACAATTTATATGCATTCATGTGAAGGTCATTTGCATTCAATTACTATACTAAATACAACAATTTTTCTACATTTATCAAAGCCTCAAAACACATATACTGCCAACCATTTTCAAACAAATTTAAAATTGATAAGTGCACTTAAAAGTATTGAGGTAATTTAGATACATGTATCTATATTATTCAATATATTCATTGTTAAAATTTTAAATGGAACTATTTAAGGGTTACTTAGTCTATATGATTTTCTTAGTAGCAACATTAATATAATTTCCTCTGAAAACAAGTGTGTTTATTTCATATAAAATTATTAGGTTACTAATTAAAATGACAATATTTTAAATATATATAAAATAATTCTTTTCCTTTTTCTTTTTTTCAAGTACATTTATTTTATTTTATTTTATTTTATTTTTCCATCACCATTTATCCCCTCTATGCCCTCTTCCACCTACACTCTCCTCACCCTCTCCAATCACCACACTGTTGTCCATATTCCTGAGTTCTCTCTCTCTTTTTTTTCTCAACCCTTCCACAGCCTCCAACACTCCTCACCCAACCACTCATATCTATTCTATAAGGACACTAATTCCATCATGAGGGCTCCATCCTCATGATCTAGTTATTCCTCCCAAATCCGCATCTCCAAATAGTTTCATAATGGGGATTTGGGTATCAACATATGAATTTTGGGGGAACACTAACATTCATCCCATACCAATATCATTTCCCAACCTGCTACATGAGATAGTATAGAATTACTCTATAACTGTTTTCTCACATCTAAAAAATTAATACTATAGCTCTGGCCAGATGGGTCAATTGGTTGGAGCATCATCTGGTACACCAGTCTGTGGCAGGATTGATTTCCCCTCAGGGCACATACCCAGGTTGCAGGTTTGACCCCTGGTCGGGATGTGTGCAGTAGGCAATGAATCTCTGTTTCTCTCTCTCCCTTTTCTCTTGAACAGTCAATTTAAAAAACTTAAAAAAATTAATACTTATAGATATTAGTTATCAATAATAGTTAGCAAGGAAAAAGAAAAAAAAACAAAGACAATCAGACCAGTGTTTCTCATGATCTTTCTAAAGACCACCTATGGCTAAAATGTTGTAAATTGTAACAGCAAAATTAAATTGATTATTTCTCAGTCTTCATCTTACATGACCAGACTGTAGCAACTGCCTCAATTAACCTGTTTCTATTTCTTGAATTTTTTTTTTTATCTCTTGGCTCCTAATACATCATACTTGTCATTTTACTCTGACTTATCTGTTACTCTGTCTCACTCCCTTTTCTTGGTTCTTGCTAATTGTTGTGACTTCTCAATTTCAAAGGATTCTAGAACTCTATACTCATTCTTTTTATTCCTTCACTTACTTTTTCCGAGTGTCTTTTAAAAACGTTTTTAAATACTACATATTTACTGAGGACTTACAAAAGATTGTGAGTGCAAACCTCTCACTGACATTTTAAGACCAGTATACATAAAGAGGTAAATACATCACACTTAATGTGTTTGAAACTGAGCATTTGATAATCATCCCCAAACTAACTTTTCTCACAATCTCCTCCATATCATTTAAAGAGAATTACATTTATTTTTTCAGATGTGGAGACTAACACCTTCAATGTTATCCTTGACTGCTTACTCCATGATTTATCAAGCCCTACAAGAACTGTCCCCTTCATTTCCTCTCTGACTTCTACTCCTATTACTCTCCCTTTAGGTCTTTTTGTTCATGCCCTTCTGGCCTCTTCCTACTTCATCAAATAAACATGCCAACTCCCACATTGGGGCTTTTGCACTTGCTTGCATATCTCACATATATATGGAAGTTAAAAGAAGCTCCCTTACTTTCTTAGGTCTTCATCTAGGCATTTTATATAAACTGAATTTCTTTGTTTTCTTCATTATAGTGTGAACTTCATTAAGGTAGGAATTTTGTCTAGTCACTGCTATAACCTGTGCCTGATGCAAAGTGCAAACTTAGTAAATATTTATGTAATTATAAATAAACAAATAATGAAGTGTGGAATATAGTACAAGAATACTTTGGGAAAAATATTTTATTAATTTTAAGCCATTTTTGGAACATGGGAATGTGGTGATAGATAATTAGATATGTGTAATATGTACCTAGAACCATAAATATGGAGTTCATGGAGATTTTAAAGTTAAATAATGTATCTTACATTAACTAAAATATTTACAGGCTCATTTTATAGGTTTAAACAGCTAATGGGAGTAAAAAAGTAAAAAATTATAGTCAAACCGTGCCCCATATTGAACTTATATTGAGACTTTCTTTCTACTGATGCTAAAGTATTTTGTAATAAATGAGATTACCTGGTGGGGAGGATGTGTAGTGTAAGAAGAGCTAAATATTAAAATATATCCATGATAAACATAAATCTTGGGGGAGGTAGAGAAACATAGGCTATATTAAATGTGAGGAAAAGTATAGTCAAAGAATAAAAGGCATGGAAATTAAAATCTCTGAAGTGAAAGAGAAGATTTAAAGAAGAGTATATTTAGCAGTGCCAAATACTGCAGGAGGATTAAGTAGGATGAGAACAAAACCTACAGATTGAATTTATTGATGAGGAATTCATTAGTAATTGTAGCCAAAGCTCTTTCTATGTAGTCATAGAGATAGGGACCAGATTTAATGCATCAGGGAATGAGATGAAAATAGAGACATTGACATGAACTGCTTCACACAATGAGTTTTATAATAAAAGAAAAGAAATCAGGCATGTTATTTTGGGCAGAATAGTTTGAAAGAAAGGATTTTTTTTCTTCTTTTTTCATTTTCTTTTTAGCATGGGAATGAGTTATACATGAGATGATTGAGGGGGAAAACACACTGAGGAGGGAGAAATTAACAGATGGGAAGAATAGCACTGAAGAACAAATAATGTCAAAAACAATTTGACAAAGCCTTAGAAAGAAAGTCAATCTCTCCTCTGAGTTAGGAGAAATATCAGCTTAAGTACTCATAAAGAGAGAGCAGAGCAAATGTATATCAGACATACTGCTTAAAAAATAAGCATCAAGGAAGATCTGCAATTGTATATTTGTGATATGTCCAGTCATTTCATTTTGGGTTACAACTTAAATGTATTTTGAATATTTTCTGGTCTTTAAAATGTAATTGTCATAATTTTAATTTAAAAAGTTATTGCTTTTTTGAGGAACAGTTATTAGCATTTTCTAATTTTACATATTATTCTAAGAAGTCTCAATAGGAGGTTATCACCTTTCATCTCAGGATGTTATTTTATTTTATTTTATTTTTATTTTTTTTTTAAATATATTTTATTGATTTTTTTACAGAGAGGAAGGGAGAGAGATAGAGAGTTAGAAACATCGATGAGAGAGAAGCATCGATCAGCTGCCTCCTGTACACCTCCTACTGGGGATGTGCCCGCAACCCAGGTACTTGCCCTTGACCGGAATCGAACCTGGGACCCTTCAGTCCACAGGCCGACGCTCTATCCACTGAGCCAAACCGGTTTTGGCAGGATGTTATTTTAAAGCAAGTTGATATCCAATTTGATACTAATATTGTAGAACAGGAAGTAATGAGCTTTACCACATTGATGGGAATTTTTGGATGAATATGTTAACACAAGCCAGATGTAGTGATAATTTATGTCCAAAATTCCACCATAGAAAGCCAAATATGCACCCCTAACTAATCACATAGGATGCCCTGCTTCTAGTTGCCTTCCCAACTTTCCTATGTCAACAACTTCTAATAGGAGCAAACTGAAAGTCTTTCTTTTTTTTTTTTTCCCACTGTAAGGCTTTTCCACTCTTCTGTCTCCCTTTGAGTCCCTGCCAATACACACATGATGATTGCTGACTCTCTCACTCTAGCCTTCTTATATTGAACATTAATAATGAGGGTAGATGTTTTAAGGGAGTCATAGTCTTAATCTCTAATCCAACTATAATGTTGATACATTTTGTGATCAAGATCTTAGTCCATATACACGTGCACCATTCCTGGTTGATGGAATGGAGGATTTGGGGGAAGCTTAATATATTTCCGTTTTAGGGTCTTTTATTTATACATTCCCTTTGTTAACTTTTTATCCTAATTCAAGTCCTTGCTCAGACATCTTCTCAGGGTGGCCACTCCTGATCACAAAACTTTATACTACAATGTATTTCTTTTCTCCTTCCCCAATAATCATTCACTATTTTTCTTACACTGAACTTCTTACTTTTAACACATTTTTTATATTTTATATATCTTATATTCTTTATGTTGATGTGTACTGCAACCCTCCCATACTGGAATGAATTATCTTTAAGGGTAGAAGACAATGATTTTGTTTCTTTACTGATGAGTATATTTCAAGGACCTATGAGAGCTGTACCTAGGCAAAAGTCACTTGATAAACATTGCTTAAATAAAAGAAGCAATGGCAATATTTATGCAGAGAAATGTCCTTATAGTCAAAACCTTTTCAAGCATAAACTCTATTTTTAAGTTTCAGGCCCCACTTTGTTGAAATCTAAAACATAAAAGCTTACTCGTGATAAGCTATTTTCTGCTGATTTCCCCAATAACAAAGAACATCGAGTTAATTTTTAAATATAAGTAAAAACTAAGCTGGTATCTGGAAATATGTGCTGATCACAAAATCTTTTTCAGCAACTCCTTGTTTTTCATCTCTTATATTCAGAGCAATAATAATGGCATCTCTCCAACTCCTCTTATATAATGAAAAAGGCACTGTTTTAACTAGCTTTTTTCCTAACTGTTGGTGTCAACACCTCTTCTTTTCATGATAAACATTTTCATTAATGGTTCATTTACCAGAAATGACGTTATTTACTCATTTGTCCTCTCTTGCTAAGAGATTCTTAAGTAAATTTAAAGCTTATGACAGTAAATATTTCAAGACTAAATTATTTGGCCTAAATAACCATAACAAATTTTAAGCCAGCAGATAGTATAGTTTTTATAATTTGTACATATTTTAACTCAATGTACTAAGCAATAGCAACTCATTTTTTGAACATAAGTAAATGTCAAGTGTTTTTTTTAAATATATTGTATCTCAATATTATTAAACAAACTATGTCCTCCCAAAATTCATATATTGAACACTTAACACCAATGTGATTTGTAACTCTAATAATTACAAACTACTTGACTAAGGAACATAACCAAATCACATAGGAAACTGTAAAGCCCATTCACAGGCCTGCTTGCAGAACACCTGGCTAGGCAATTTAGTACATATTCTTGCTTGATTTGAGCACCCAAACAATGAGCCATGTAAGCCCTGGGTCTTGTCCTGATGCTCACCAGAGAAAATAAGCTAATTCAATGCTATATACAAAATATAGTACTCACGTTCACTACCTAGTAAGCCAATCAGGCAACTTCAGAGCCCATAGTATAGCCTTATTTGAACAGAGAAACAAGACAACAGGCCCACCCAATAGTTCTTAGCCAGTGAAATAATAATCTACCCCCAATCTCAAGCTTGAGCAGTTGCCTGGCTTCAAAATATACCTTAATAAGAGTCTCCATCTGTTCAAGGACTTTACTAGAAGACACATCCAAAATATCAAATTGAGATGCTTGGGGAAGAACTGTTTCTGTTGAAGTTAACCTATAAAGTCTAGAAGAGGAGACAATCTACCCAAATGTGCAGATTATAACACAAGAAATCAAAGATTACAAAAAAATCACGAAAATATGACATCAAAGGAAACTTATAAAGTTCTAAAATCTAACCTTTAAAAAGTGGAGATCTATAAACTTTCAACAAAAAACTCAAAATAGTCCTCTTAAAGAAGTTTAGTGAATTACAAGAATACACACAGACAACTAAAGAAAGAGAAACCATAAAAAAGAAAGAGAGGAAGAAAGAAAGAAAGAAAGAAAGAAAGAAAGAAAGAAAGAAAGAAAGAAAGAAAGAAAGAAAGAAAGAAGAAGAAGGAAGGAAGGAAGGAAGGAAGGAAGGAAGGAAGGAAGGAAGAAGGAAGGAAGGAAGAAAGAAAGAAAGAAAGAAAGAAAGAAAGAAAGAAAGAAAGAAAGAAAGAAAGAAAGAAAGAAGGAAGGAAAGAAAGAAAGGAAGGAAGAAAGGAAGAAAGGAAGAAAGAAATACTCCCTTTTCTCTTGCTGCATTCAAAATATTGTCTTTGGTGTTGACATGAGGACCAAAATATACCAAATAGTTTGAACCCAATAGGACTACCCCAAAACATATTATAAGTAAATATCAAAGTCAAAGACAAAGGATATATTTAAATTCAGTAAGAAAAGAATGGGATGATATGTTCAAAATACTGACATAAAAAAACTGTCAAGTGAGAATTCTATGCCCAGCAAAGCCATCCTTCAGAAATAAAGGGGTGGGGTGTGTGTGTGGGGAGGGACATTTCTGAACAATCAAAAGCTGAGAGAGTTCACCATTAGACCTGCCTTACAAGAAGTGCTAAAGGAGGTTCCTAGAGTGGAAAAATATGCTAACGAACATCATAAAAACATTAAGACGATATCATGAGACTCATTGTTAATAGTAAATATATAGTCGAAGTCAGATTCTGTAAATTAGTAAGGGCACATAACTCACTAACAACTCTAATTTAAAAGTTAAAAACAAATCTAGTAAAATAACTATGACTACAATAATGGTTACACAAATATAAAAACACTAGTGGCCCAGTGCACGAAATTTGTGCACATTAAAAGGCAATTAATTAGAGGGAATATTTTAATATGGCTATTTGCCCTTTCTTTATAATAGAAGTGTGAGAGATGAAATTAGTAAAATGTATATGAAGATAATATATAAATTTATTAATAAGTAAACAGTAACAAAAGAACATAACAACAGAGACATGATATAAAAATAACAAAAACATCATATGAAAACAGCAAAAACACGATATAAAAACAATAACATGATATAAAAACAACATTGATGCAAACAATGACTGATAAAGTGATTAAACTTAGTCGAATATCTCCTTGTACACCACATTAAGAGTGAAAACACTTTCAGAGTGCTTGACTAATTTCTCTTGTGATGAAGTATTTACAACTTTAACTTTAATGTCACAAGCTCTTCGAACTTGAGAGAAAGCAACATATAACTTACCATGTGCAAAAACAGGTTCAGGTAGGAATATTCCTACTCTGACTGGAGTTTGTCCTTGTGATTTATTTATTTATTTATTTATTTATTTATTTATTTATTTATTTATTTTAAATATATGTTATTGATTTTTTACAGAGAGGAAGGGAGAGGGATAGAGAACTAGAAACATCAATCAGCTGCCTCCTGCACACTCCCCACTGGGTATGTGCCCACAACAAAGGTACATGCCCTTGATCAGAATCGAACCTGGGACTCTTGAGTCCGCAGGCCGACGGTCTAGCCACTGAGCCAAACCGGTCAGGGCTTCTTGTGATTTATTAATAGTCATCGCAAATGCTGGCATCACAGGAAACTGTCATTGAATTAATTTAAATGGGAGGCCAATGTCAGATGGGGACAAATCAATTCTTGGAATCAAAACAACCTCTCCCTCTGCAGATCCTGTTAATACTTCAGCTTCGATTACGTTAGGTCGGAATCTTTTGATAATAAATCTGGTACCATTACAAAGACCCCATTTACTATTAAGATTTCTCAATAGCATGATGATTGCACCCACTTTCAATTTTAATTTAAGACATGGCATTCCTGAAGGAGTAATACTATTAAGAAATTCAATGGGAAAATTTTCCTTTTCAGCATCATCTGTTGAGTCAATGGAATCATCACTCAAATATGTGTGAAAATCTCCATCAAGTATATCCCAAATTTCTTCATTTAATTTTTGAACATGCTCATTTTTTGGACAAAGCACTGCTCATTTAGATATATTTTTAATATTATCTATAGATATAGTATTTCCAAAGGTAGTTTCAGTAATAGATCTGTTACAAATCATTTCACAGGGGAATTCAATAATATCCATTCCTAAATGAAAACTGCTATCAAGTTTGCCATCTCCAAGTTTTACTAACCATCCACTGTAAGCAGAATCCTCTGATCTCATATTTTTTTAAGAGACAACTTTCTGAAACATCCCCAAACATCACAGTACTTTAAACTCGTTTGTACTATGGCTGATCACATTGCATGTGGTACAACAGTGAGACATTGTCAAAAATCCCCTGTGAGAAGGAGAACTTTCCCACCAAATGCAACATTCAAATTCATAATTTCTCTTAGTAATCTGTCTATGGCATTTATAGCATTACTGGATGCCATGGTGTATTCATCAATAATGAGAAGTTGGGCCTTTTTAATAGTTTTAGCAAATTCACTGTTTATATCGAGTCTAGAAATTGAAGTTTCATTTAATGGAATTGCTAATTTATATTGGGAATGAAAGGTCCTTCCACCAAGAAGTAAATTTGCAGCAATTTCTGTAGACACTGTGGGTAAAACAACACCACCACGGCCTCTAATATAATATATTAAAACTTTATAAAGATATGTTTTTCCACTACCACCTGGACCATCCAAGAAAAAGCATTTGGGGTGTACAGTTTGATCTTGGATGGCTGAAGTTATAGTCTGAAAGGCTGCTAACTGTTCATCATTCAGAGAATTTATCAAAACCTCTGCCTGTTGTCGCTCGTACGATTCATGACATAAATTTGCATTCATTAATAAAGGATAGTCCGAAGTTTAAAATGTGAACATTTCATTCAATGCAATGTGAATTGAATACCTCGTGAATTTCATTAAGGGCATGCATTTCACAGTTTACGCAGGCACATTCTCTTCGGTGTAATTTCCAACAGAAATCTTCAATAAAATGAGATTTATTCTCATCCCATAATTTGTCTGCAGCAGAAGGACACCCAAACACACATATGTATGCAGAAAGTTGCTGTAGTTGTTTGGGCTTATTAAGGATAATTGCACCATCAATCATATCTTTCCAGGTAGTGTCATCAAGTAATAATTCCCGGTGGTTAGCAGCTACACGAAATGTATCATAAGTTACACCTCCTACAGTTCGCAGGTCCTCAAAACTTACCGCACCTTTTACATGCAGAAGCAAAAGTCTAAGGTAATATCGTTCTGGTTCTCTAAAGCTCACAGTGAGCAGTCTACCTAATACTTTATTCCCACGCTTTCGGTGTTTTGTCCACAAAGAATTAGTAAACACATAATGCTGTGGAATCTCCCAATAATAATAATTACTCCAATAATAATAATTACGTGCATCAGAATCTTCTCTACTCAATAAGAACCAAGCCATCAAAGTTGAGTTATGCCTTTTAGCGCTATCTAAAACTTCAGCAAAATCATTGGTATGAAAATACAAATTTTGTCATTTGTCAAATGAATAGCTAATCTTGTGATTGCATGAGATTGGTCATGCATTCGCATTCCAAAAGGTCGCCAAACAGCCTCAGGAGTACTCACATACCTGGAGTCAATGAAGTCCTGTACCTCATCATGATTGATAATATTTTTTTCAGAAATTTGAATATTTGCACAATCGTGCCCTTTATAGACATATTTAAATAAATATTTGACACTTTTAATTGATGCATAGACTTCAGCATTTATATGACAGTTATATTTAAGGCACAACTATGGGTTATAAGGGACAATCCAAGTATTATCAACAACTTTATTTCCAATAGACATGGTGCTACCAGATCTTCGGTTGTATTTGGGATATCTATCAATATTTCCAATGGTTGCATTTTGAAATACTTTTGAATATCCCTTTGAACATTTTTCCATTTTCCATACATGGACTATTTGGATTTTGTATTCAACATGGTCCATGTTGCCGGGGTCCAGCCCCAGCAGGTCCAGGGGTTCCCAAAGGCGTAGATGGAGTCGGCGAAGAAGGAAGGACACGGAGACAGTGTTCAATTGATCAGCAGCCTAGCCAGGATCTCCAGCCAGGATCTCCAGCCAAGTTCTGGTCTGGATCTCCAGAGAGGTTCTGCTTAGGATCTCCAGCCAGGTTCTGTGTCCATGTTCTCTTGCTAGGTTCTCCAGGTTCTCCAGCCAGGTTCTGTAGCCATGTTCCCTCGCTAGGTTCTCCAGCCAGGTTCTGTCCAGGTTCTCAAGCCAGGTTCAGTCACCAGGTTCTAGTCAGGTTCTCTTGCCAATTTCTGCAGTCAGGTTCAGTCCAGGATCTTTTGCCATGTTCTCTCCAGCGAAGTTCTTCTGTCTCTAGGTTCTGTCTTCTAAGTTCTGTCTTCTAAGTTCTGTCTTCTAAGTTCTGTCTCTTGCTGTCTTGTTACATCTGTATTTATACCAGTTGATTCAATCCTATCAATCTCTATTACAAAGGTTAGGGCGTTTCTTATCTCCATTCCAGGGAATAAAGATTATGTAGCTTAAGCATGATTGTTCATAGTTAAAGTGATTAATTACCCGCCTGGCACTTAGTTAAGAGGTTTTATTCCCTTCCTAACTTCAGGGGAAAATCCCTACCTGGGGAAACAACCTTTCTCAGAGAGGAGACCTTGGTTAAAACACATAGTGCCAAGAAGGTGAGAAAACATTTTAAGAACAGTATGCCATATATGCCAGGTCCTTTGAAACAGCAAGCATGGACCGGCTCCTGGCAAATTCCCCCTTTTTTATTTTTTAAAAGCAGGCATTAAAAAGAAAACCCCAAATGCTCTCTTATATCCATTTTAAGAGTAGGATTGGCTCTTTCCGCTATTACCTGAGTCCTGATCTATCACCCCAGAGAGAGCTTGCCAATCCTGCACTTTCCCGGGGTGGAAAGGCTGCAGTGGGGTTAAGGATAAGGCTCCTTGGGCCTACCTCCTCCCATGCCTTTACATTTACCTTTCCTTCCTCAGAAAAGCATGGACATACTTCTTGTATAAAACGTTCTGTCTGACTGGGAGTAACCTTAATTCCTCTGCTAGCAAGCATATGTGTTAAAAGATCAATACACAGTCTTATTTCTTTAGACTCAGTATGGCACATCTTCTTAATCTAAAGATTAATACAGAGTCTTCTTTCTCTTCCCGGAATGGAAAGGAAAATATTTGGTTTAAAAAAAGCAATAAATTGTTTAAAATGTTATATTCTTGATAGAGTAGGATTACAAGGCCTTTAAAAGCTGGTATTATATTCCCTGTTAAAATAATATTTTTTTTACAGATTATTCATCTCCCTGTCAAGAACCATATACCCCCATTCCTCAAGACATGCATAATATAGAAATGTGTAGAATAGAAATGCTACTTTATAAATGGGGGACCACAGAAATCCCACCTGACCATTTTAAGGTCCTTCTATTTTAAATGCAATGCTACTGTTCAAACTAACTAATTTAATCTGCAATATAAACTATTTCTGTAACTTAATGTTTTAAAAAGTTCAGTTATTTAGGAGCCAAATTTATAATTTTGGCCATCCTTAAACAAGTGGTAGTTTTTGTAAAAATCTTTATTATTGAAAATATTACATATGACCCCTTATAACCTACCCCTGCCCCCTGCCCCAAGCCTCCACCACCCTATTGTCTGTGTCTATGGGTTATGCATATATGCATACAAGCTCTTTGGTTGATCTCTTCCCACAGAGTGGTAGTTTTGATTTAAAATACTTTGTTCATATTATTTAACAATATTTTATTAACTTTATTTTTAGAGTAGTTTTAAGTTTAGAGCCAATTTAGAAAAAAGTATAGTGACTTTCCTTATATCCCATATACAACATATGTATGGCCTTCACTATTAATAACATTTTTCGACAGAAGGGTACACTTGTTTTAATCCTATATAATAAAAGGCCAATATGCAAATTGTCCCCATGGGTGGAAGTTCAACTGACCAGGAGTTAGATGTGCGCTGACCACCGGGGAGTAGCGCAGAACATGGATGGCATCAGCGATGCAGTGCTGGCAACGGGCGGCAGTGGAGGTGCTGCCGGCCCCGATGGGTCCTAATGAAAGCAGGACCATGGTGGGATGGTGGACTAGGTGATCAGGCGGCGCCAGGCCAAGGCGGTGCAAGCGCTGGCCCTGATTGCCCTGCTGGTTGCCCCACAGATCATCTCTGATTGCCAGCCAGGCCTAGGAACCCTACCCACATAGGAATTTCATGCACTGGGCCTCTAGTTGATACATAATAATCATCTGAAGTCCATAGTTTATATTATGGATCACTTTTTTCTGATGAGCATTCTATGGATTTGGATAAATGTATAATGACATGAATCTATCATTATGGTGTTACAACAGAATATTTTTACTGCCCTAAAATCTTGTGTTTCACCTAGTCAATCCTAACCTCAACCCTGGCATCCACTGATATTTTTACTGTCTCCACAGTTTTGCCTTTTTCAGATTGCCATATAGTTGGAATTATCTATGTAGTTTTATTATTATTATTATTATTATTATTATTATTGTTGTTGTTATTGGCTTCTTTCACTAAGCAATATCCTTTTAAGTTTCCATGATGCGTTTTTATGGTTTGATTGTTCATTTATTTTTAGCACTGAATAATATTCCATTGTTTGTATTTATATCAGTTTATCCATTTACCTACTGAAGGACATATTGGTTGCTTCCAAGATTTAGCCAGTATGAATAAAGCTGAGATACACATACATGTACAGGCTTTTGTGTGGACATAAGTTTTTAACTCTTTTGGGTAAATACTAACAAAAATTTCTGGATTCTGTGATGATATTATGTTTAGTTTTGTAAAAATCCACCAAAATGTTTTCCAAAATGGCTGCACCATTTTACATTTATACCAGCAATGCTTGTATTGCTCCACATCTCCCCAGTATGTGGTATTGTTTGTGTTCTGGACTTGGGCCATTCTAATAGTGGCAGTGGTATCTCAATGTTTCAATTTGCATTGCCCTGATGAGGTAATATATCAAGCAAGTGTTCATATAATTATTTGTCATCCTATATAATAACAGCCTAGGGACCGAAAGGCAGAACAACCAGAACAATGGTCAACCAGTTGCTATAACGTGCACTGACCACTAGGGGGAAGACGCTCAATGCAGGAGATGCAACCTGGTGGTCAGTGAGCTCCCACAGTGGGAACACTGCTGGGCTGACTGGGATGAGCGGTGCTGTGACAGCAGGCCAATCTCCGCAGTCCACAACCCCCCACCAGTGCATGAATCCCGTGCACCAGGCCTCTAGTTTTAAAATAATATTCTATGTCCTTTTAGTGTTGAGACTAATGTTATTTTGTATATTTTGAATTAAAGTCCTTGATCAGATGTGTCTTTTGAAACACTTTATCCAAGTTTGTGGTTTGTCTTACTCTCTAGATATTGTCTTTTGCAGATCAGAAGTTCTTTTAATAAAGGTCACCTTTTCATTTATTTGTTTCATAGATCATACTTTTTTTAAAAAAAAATAGGTTTTTATTGATTTTAGAAAGAGAGAGAGAAAGAGAGAGGGAGAAAGAGAGAGAGAGAGAGAGAGAGAGAGAGAGAGAGAGAGAGAGAGAGAGAGAGAGAGAGAGATTGACGTGAGAAAGAAAAATAAATTGGCTGGTTGTTTTCTGCATGCCCACTATAAGGGATCAAGCCAGGTATATGCCCTGGAAGGGAATCAAACAGGCAACCTTTTGGTGCATAGGATGAGGCTCAACCAACTGAGCCACACTGGTCAGAGCTCATAGATCATGCTTTTGATATTGTATCTAAAGATTTATTACCCTCCGTAGGATATCTATGTGTATTTTTTGTTATCTTCTAGGATTTTTGATCGTTTTGTATTTTACATTTATACCTATTATCCATTTGACATATACTTTGATTGAGCATTATCCCATGCGCTGAAAAGTCACTAGTTCAATTCTAGGTCAGGGCACTTACCCAGGTTGTGGTTTCTCTCTCTCTCTCTCTCTCTCTCTCTCTCTGTCTCAAATCAATAAAATATATATTTAAAATAACATATTTAAGTCCTTTAATTTATAGATGACATAATGAAGAAATCTACTACTAATTTTATTTCATGACAATAACTGAATAACCTGGGACTCTTTGTGGACAGTTAGTCTTTTAATCATTGATTTGTAAATAGTTGAGAAATATAAAGTTTACATTAATCTGTGGGTCAGCTTCAGTTAATATATTATTCCTAAGTAAAAATTTAATGTTGATAAATTTAACTTTTCCTTTCTGCTTTTCTTTCACACTTTCTTATCCATTCACTTCTCTTGAGATCTAATGTATTTCAAAATCCTCAATTTTGTGCAATTTAGTAAAGTAATATTGTAGATATACCAAGAATTACATGCATCCCCACTGTGATAAAAAACTATGTGATATAATAAAACTAATTAAAAATTACGTACCAAAAATATGAATATTTCCACTACCTGAGAAAATAACAACAGTAAATTTGCTCATATTCTATGTCAGATTTTTCAACTTAATGAGTTTAGGTTATATCAGATTTTTCTATGAAAGTAGTTATGAAACACTTTAAAATTTCAAAATGACATGCTCAGAGATAAATTTAACTGAAAATATGAAAGAACTCTATACTGCAAATTACAAAACATTGTTGATGAAAATTCACAAACATCTAAAATAATGAAGATCCATACTGTGTTTATAAATTCAAGTCAATATTGCTAAGATAATAATTTTTCTCAAATTTATCTGCAGACTCAAAGCACTTCCAATCAAATCCTACCAGACATTTTGAATAAATATACCAGAATTTTCTAAAATTTATATGGAAAGCAAAAAAAGCATATAAAATAAAGCAATAAGATTAAGATAGACAACTTGGAAAATTTTATTTTTAGAATTATTAAGTTAGAATAATCAAGACAATATTTCATTGGCATAGAATAGTCATATACATACATGAAACTAAAATAATTCAGAAATAGACCAACATTTATTTGGCCAATTAATATTTTCAATCACTAATATAATTAATAGACCAAAAATATATTTTCAATACAAGGTGCCGAAAAACTGGATATCCATATTTTAAAAAGTAATAATGCTGAAATTTATATCAGACAATATAGACCTAATCCCCAAAACTGAAAATATAATATATCTAGAAGAAAACATAGGAAAATATTTGTTACCTTGTGTTTAGGCAAAAATTAATTGAAGATGGTACAAATAGCATGGGTTACATAAGAAAAATCTATAATAATAAAAGTGTAATATGCTAATTAGACCAGACAGCCAAACGACCTTCTGGATGTCCTTCCGGATGACCTTTGGGATGAATCTGGGGCTGCGAGGGCCAAGGACCTTGCAAGAATTTCGTGCATCAGACCTCTAGTATTTATATAAAATCCAATGACTGGAACACCAGAATGACCGGAACGACCAGTCACTGTGATGCTCACTGTGGCTCAGCCAACCACCACAATCAGGGGCAGAGCCAGCCAAATGCCCTTGGCCCCTCCCGCAAGACAGCCCTGCCCCTGGTCACCTCCCCACCCCAATCAGTGGTGGGCCATCTGGCCAACCACCCACAGCTCCTCCCCCTAGCTGGCTCAGCCCCAATTGGCTTCCCCCCATTGAGGCCAGCTAGACAGACCCCACCCACGCACAAATTCATGTACCGGGCCTCTAGTCTACACTAATAAAAGAGAAAAATGGTAATTGGAGTACGACGCTAGCCTTTTCATTGGCTAATCAGGGCTATATGCAAATTAACTGCCAACTAAGATGGCAGTTAACTGCCAACAAAGATGGCGGTTAATTTGCATATGTAGGCACAATGCAGGAAGGCGAAAGGGAAAGCAGGAAGAAGCCACCTGCCACTGACAGTGATCGGAAACCCAGGGGGGAGCTAAGAACCAGGGGGGCCGCCTTTGCCCTGCGCCCCAGCCATGATCAGAGAATCAGGCGCCTTTGCCGCCCTGGCCAGTGATAGCAGGAAGTAGGGGTGGAGCCAGCGATGGGAGCTGGGCACGGTCGAAGCTGGCAGTCCCGGGAGCTAGGGGTCCCTTGCCTGGGCCTAAAGCGGAGCCCACGATCACGGGGCCGCTGCCACTGCGGGTCCCCGCTGTCCGGGCCGGACGCCTAGGCCAGAGGCGTTAGGCCTGGGCAGGGGCGGAGCTTGCAACCTTGGGGAGCTGGGGGTCCTCTGCCCAGGCCTGACACCTCTGCCGGAGGCCTCAGGCCTGGTCAAGGGGCCGATCCGGTGATTGGTGATCGGAGGGTGATGAGGGTCAACTCCTCTGGCCGAGGCATCAGGCCTGGGCGGGGGGGGGCGGAGCCGGGGATTGGGGGGATATGATGGTCCCCTTGCCCAGGCCTGAAGCCTGGGTCAGAGGCGTCAGGCTTGGTCGGGGGGTGGAGCAAGCGATCAGAGGGAGATGGTGGTCCCCTGCCCAGGCATGATTCCTGGGCCAGAGGCCTCAGGCCTGGGCGGGGGTCAGAGCCAGTGATAGGGGGAGATAGGGGACCCCTGTCCAAGCCTGACACCTCTGGCAGAGGCGTCAGGCCTGGGCAAGGGGCCAATCAGGCGATCGGAGGGTGATGGGGGTCTATGCCTCTAGCCGAGGCATCAGGCCTGGGCAAGGGGCAGAGCCAGCAATCGGAGGGGTTTGGGGGTCACCTGTCCAGGCCTGATGCCTGGGCCAGAGGCATAAGGCCTGGGCTGGGGGCAGAACCAGTGATGGGGGGAAATGAGGGTCCCCTGCCCAGGCCTGACACCTCTGACAGAGGTGTCAGGCCTGGGCAAGGGGCCGATCCTGCGATCGGAGGGTGATGGGGGTCAACGCCTGAGGGCTCCCAGTATGTGAGAGGGGGCAGGCTGGGCTGAGGGACACTCCCCCCCCCCACCCAGTGCACGAATTCCGTGCACTGGGCCCCTAGTATGATATAATAGACTTTACCAAATGTAACACTTTTGCTCTTCCAAAGACACAAATAAACAAATGAAAATATAAATATCAGAATAGAAAAATATTTGCAATTCATATATCTAATTTAGGGTTTGTATATAGAATGTACAGTGTGAGACAAAAGTAGGGTTACAGTGTTTTTATGGAAAAGAATCTATACTAATAATAGAGAAATATGAAAATTGTCCAGGATGCCATCACAGTAACAGTAACAACCAAACAGCTGGCTGTGTGGGGTGATCAGGCTGGCAGGGGGGTTAATGAGGGATGACCAAACAACTGAACAAGCAATCTGTGTGGGGCAACTAGACCAGCAGAGGGTGCAGTTGGGGATGACCAAGCCAGCTGGGGGGGCAGTAAGGGGCGATCAGCCTGGCAGGCAGAGGTGGTTAGGAGTGATCAGGCTGGTGGGGGAGCAGTTAGGGGCAATCAGGCAGGCAGGCAGTTGAGCAGTTAAGAGGCAGCAGTCCTGATTGTGAGAGGGATGTCTGACTGAGGGCCCCCCGCCCCGCACAAATTTTGTGCACTGGGCCTCTAGTACAATAATAAAGAAGAAACTCTGTTTTGCATACACAACTATAAAATTACTTTGGCCCCACCCTGAGTAAAGGACTTTAAAAATACAAATAAAAAAACAAACAAAAATCATTGAAAACCTCAACTGTCACTTCAACAAAGGCATGTGAACTGACAATGGGCACATAAAAAGTTGTCAAGGTAATTAGGAAATAAAAATTTAAATCAGAATGAGATACCATTACATTCACACTAGAATGGCTAAAGAAGACTGTAATACCACATGTTGGTGACTATGTGGTAAACCTGGAGTTTGAATATATTGCTGATGAAAATGAAAAATGCTACAGTCACTTTGGAAAACAGGTTGACAATATCTTGTAAGTAAAACATGCATGTAATATATCACTCAGCAATCCCAATCCTAGGTATTGACTACAGAAATAAACCACATTTTACACAGAAAGCACAAAGCTGTTTGTAGTAGCTTTTGTTATAATAAACAAAAACTGGGAACAGTCCCAACGTTTATCACCTGATAAACTGATAACTAAATTATGGTATCTGTAGTTTGGAATACCACTCAGTAATAAAAATGAATAATTGATATATGCAAAAATGTGGGCAAATATCACAAGCATTATGCCGTGTTAAAGGAGTAAAAATTCAAAAGCACATATATTGTGTGATTCAATTTATTTGAAAATCAAGATAATGCATTTATGGAGATAGAAAACAGATCAGTGTTTCACAGCCTTTCAGGTTGAGGGAGGGGATACAATGCAAAATAGCATGAGGGAGGTTTGGGGGAAGATATAAAAGTTTATATCTTTATTGTGGAGTAGTTATAAAGCTATCTCTGAATGTCAAAATTCCCAATCTATACACACAAATTTTACTATTAAATTTTACTACTTCTCAATAAATCTAGGATGAAATCAAATTAAAGAAAATAATATTTGGAATAAGAATAAAAAGATAAAATAAATTCCTATACTAGGGCATAAACAATGATGAAATTACTGCCTCTGAAAAATTTTCAGTATGGTCAATATCTAAAAGGAGAACATCACAGGAAAAAAATTTCACTTGCTCAAAGCTGACACTGAATGATCCTTTCTACAACATACCAAGTAAAATTATCAGACTGTGGCACCATGAGCCTGAAACTTAGATTTATCTCCTGGGGTGTGTGCACAGTATTAGTCAAAGAAATAGTCTGCTGAATTTGGTATGGATTTAATTTGGCTACTGAATTTCTAATCTAGATTTCAGATCATTGCTTTTTCCATGTGCACTGATCCCTATGGCAATAAATGAATAAAGGCTATTTCACTGTTAGATCACCTTCAATTTAAAGGAACTTAATCACCCCTCTTCATTAAAAGACTCTGGACTACAATTACAGCACTAATGTCTAGCTGTCGGTTATTTTCAGTCCTGATAGCAGAAAGTAATTGCATCCTATGCATTTTCTTGTGGAAATTGCTTCATGACTGAAGGTGATTTTCACCCCTTAATCATTTTTTCTGTATGATGTAGCTATTAGTAACATAAAGGACATTTTGGCTACAATATTCAAATGTGATATCTCCTCCATCTGGACACCATCGGGTTAAAAAATAATAACTAATTTGTGAGAATTTAGCAATGCCAAAACTACATTTAATAGTAAAAGGGTCATAAAATGATTGGAATGTGACCCATGATATAACATCCTGATTTTTAAGGTTCATTAAATGCTGAGAAACTTTTATTTCTGAAATCTAAATAGACAATTATTTTATCATCTTTTGCTTTATATACTTTTTGTTGCAAACTCAAATTAGGTTCTTACTAGGCTGTAACATTTATGATACTTTTTATAATATTGCCATCAGAGGGTTTTAGTAGCTCTATCAAAAATTTATTGGGCCTTTTATAGAAAATTCAAAACAATGCCTGAAAATTATAAACATCACAAAACTTGTGTTTATATATTCCAAATATATCTTAATAAGAGTTTATGGTCAAATATATATAATCATTCATTTAATATTTTAGTTTTAACATTTATGACTGAGCCTTATAAAGTTCATTAGCCTAATTATATTGCATACAATCTAATTTTATCCCAATTATCCTCTAGTGCAAAGTTACATATTTCTTTCATAGCTTCTCTTAAGTTTTACTTATAATTCTTTTATTTTCCACTAATGCAATAAGTTCCTCCAGCTCATCTTATTTCTTCTGTAAATTCCATTATTGAAAGCCCATGAAGTTATAAATGTAGTTGCTACTAACCAGTGGACCACGGATATAAAATTATTCTATTGCACTGTTTTCAACTGCACTCTATAAACTTTTAATTTAAAATAGGAATTACATTTATGAAAAGTTTTATACATTTACTTTGAATTATTAAATTACCACTCCCGCCAATCTAAAATTCTTGTACTGAATTTTAAAAAGTTATCTTTCTACCCTGCCAGAGTGGCTCAGTGATTGAGCATAGACCTATGAACCTGAGATTATGGTTTGGTTTCCCATCAGGGCACATGCCCAGGTTGCAGACTGGATCCCATCATCATTGATGTTTGTGTCTGTCTCTCCCTCTCTCTTCTTCACTAAAATCAATCAAAACATATTTTTAAAAAACCACATCTTATCTTCCTTTATGGTGTGAAGTCAGGGGGATTTAATAAATCTTGAAATACCTTTTGTTTTTCTCTTTGAGATGTCATCCTTCCAGTGTGTTGAAATTAGTATAAAGAAGAGGACAAATTACAAATATATCTTCCTTAAGTATCTGTTGTGGGAATTCACCCTCTGTTGCCATTCATTGTTTTCCAGTGGTCCAAAGCTGTTGCCTTTGACATGAATCTGAATGTACAATGTGGGGAAAAAAGAGGTTTACAGTTGTGAGAATACAAAACAGAGTTTTTTTCTTATATTATCTTTAGTTATTACATTATTTTCCATGCAAACAACAGTAAACCTACATTTGTCCCACCCTGAATATATGTATATATAGGAATATGGCTCAAGTTCAAAAATATTGTTCACAATTTCTTTCAGTTTGTTTCTTTAATGTAGCTTATCCCTTCTGAACACTGTAGCTGTAAAAGAAAGAGGGTTTAAATCTCACTATTTTCTGAAATAATATTGTGATTCTTGGAAAACTCACATATCTTTACCATTCTAGATGATGAGGATACAGTCCGCTCCACTACCATCTTCTCATTCTCCATCCTCTACTCTTCCCAGGTTAGCATTTTCACCTGCCCAATAATTACAGCACTAGATCAGCAAGTCAACTGACCATGCACCATCCAATTGTGGCTTAGGGGCTAGTTTCTTTTTAGTCAAGAACTCCAAATATTTTACAGTGATGCTCTAGGAATCTCTTCTCATTGGACTTCCAGCAGTGAACTGTATAACAACCTAAAGTAGTTTCAAGCAATTACTCCCATATTTCCCACATATATCTGCTTTTATAGAGATTCGATTTTTTTTTCTTATCCTACATTGAGCAGATTTGATACTAAAGGAAACTTCTGTGTATGTGTAATGTGTGTGCATTCTCTTGGCACCTGAGATACCATGATTTCTTGATTTTCCTCTCAAACCATGTCCACTTAATTCTCAGTTTACTTAAAGTATTTCTCTCCCTCTTCCCCATTTTCTCATTTCTTAGTATAACTTAGGAATATTTTCCAGATCATCTTCTCATCTACTCTACTTACTATGGGAATTTTTGGTAATCCTGATACTATTTTTAGGATAGCAACTCATGTTTCCACCATGTAATTAATATTGATTTGCAAGTAGTTATTGTTTTTTTTAAATTAATATTTATTGTGGATATAATTACAGATGTTCCTATCTTTCCCCCATAGCTCCCCTCCACCTGGTTCCCACTCCATCCCAGGCCCTCACCACCCTATTGTCCATGTTTATAGGTAATGTATACATGCATATAAGATCTTTGTCTAATCTCTTCCCGCACCCCCCACACCCTCTCGCTCTGAGAATCGTCAGTCTGTTCCATTTCCATGTCCTTAATTCTATTCCATTTACCAGTTTATTCTGTTGATCAGATTTTGTATTCATTTAATTTTTAGATTCAATTATTGATAGATATGTATTTGTTGCCACTTTGTTGTTCATATCTTTTTTATCTTTACCTTTTTCTTCTTCTTCTGGCACCCCCATAAATCAGATGTTGGTATGCTTGAAGTTGTCCCAGAGGCTCCTTACATTATCTTATTATGTTTAGATTATATTTCTTTTTGCTCTTCTGGTTGGATGTTTTTTGCTTCCTCATATTTCAAATCATTGATTTGATTCTCAGGATCCTCTAATCTACTGTTGAATCCCTGTATATTATTCTTTATTTCAGTCAATGTATGCTTAATTTCTGACTGGTCCTTTTCCATTTTTTTTTTTTTTTGGCATTCTCACTAATATCCTTGGAGGTTTCTAGAAGATTCTTGAGTAACCTTATAACTGTGCTTTTGAATTTTATATCTGATAGTTTGCGTTCTTCCATTTCTTTCATTTGTGACATGTTTCTTTGTCTTTGTCTGCTTCTCTGTGTTTGTTTCTATGTATTGGGTAGCTGTTAAGTCTCCTTAAGTTGACAGAGTAGCCTTGTATAGAAAGTGTCCTATAGGGCCCAGTGGCTCAGCCTTCCCAATCACCTGAGGTGGACACTCTTGGTGCACCCCTTTTTGAGCTGTGTGCACAGTCTTTTGTAGTTGAGCCTTGATTGCTATTGGTGTCACTGAGAGGAATTGACCTCCAGGCCAATTGGCTGTGAGAACAAACTGCGACTACAGTGGGAAAGCTGCTGTGGGAAACTGACATAGGGTTAAGCCTCGGACTGACCTGTTGGCAAAGTCACAAACAAGGCCCAGCTTAGAGGGTACAGTCCTGTTAGCATAATTAGGCTTGACCTTATAACACTCCCTAGATCTTATCTGGGAAGCTAATGGGGCTGAGGGAAGTGCAGGAAGTGTAACTATGGTCAAAACAAGTGAAACTCACAAGAACTGTGTAACTATGATAACCACTACCTTGTTTACCTCTGAGTATAAAAGGTTGATGTGGCCTGAGCACCAGTGGAAGTCCTCCCTCTTGAGTTGGACTTACCTGCCTGGCCCCCAATATTCCCAAATTATCTCGTGTCTTTTCTCTTTCATTTGTGTGTGGCTCCTCTTCCTGAACCCTGAACCGTGCAGGGCGTGGAGGGAAACATTTACGACAGCTGCTGTGCAGGAGACACCCTTCTGTAGCAGGACTTGCTCTAGTGGGGGCTTTGGTGCTCACTGAGTATGCCCCTTGATGTGTTGCTTATGGATTTGAAGAGTTACAATCTGTTAAGGTCTGACACTGACCAGTGGGTATACTGGCTCTTGGGTCTCCAGGGAGGTGCAGTCAGCCACTGCCTGGGGCCACCCAGCAGGAACTACAGAGAGATCTGCAGATTCCTCCTCTTTGTATTGGGTTTGGAAGTGCCCAGATGAGGTCCAGCTTTGAAGCAAGGCAGGCTGGTGCTGGTGCCAAGTCTTGAACCTTTTATTGATAGATCTGGGGCTACCTGACACACCTGAAGCTTGTTTAACAGGTTTTTAGCCTGAGAAAGAACAGGCCATTCATATGCAAAAGTACCTGTGCACAGCTTGTGTGGGATTGTAAATTAGGTGGGGCTGGGTCTCAGATAATCACCAGGGCAAACCAAACAGAAATGGCTGCCAGTCAGCCCTGCAACAGGGGAGGTCCCAGCACAGGAAAAATGGGAGCACCTCTGTCTGGAAGAAAGTCATCCCCGAGTTCTTGCCCTCATGCCAGACCGTCCAGTTTCTCCCTGTATGTGTCTGGGTCCCCCCAGAGCCTCACCCAGCACTAAAGCTCAAAGAAAGCAGGAGCTTGTAAATTAAGTTCATGGTACCAGCCTTTTAAGAGGAGCAGCTGTGTCTCCAGCAGCCTCTGTGTCACTCAGCCCCAATCTGTACTGGTTTTTACAACCTGTAGTTCTTAATGCCCATAGGGGCTCTTTTTACAAACTCTGGGACCCCTGGGTTGGGGGTCTGGAGTTGGGCTGGGAACCCTTACTTCTCCAGGTGGCCTCTGCAGAGATGATCTGCCTTCTGATTAAAAAAGTGTCCTACATGGGTGCCGGACCAGCCCATTCCACACCTCTGCACCTCCTACCAGTCTCAGTGTGCTTTCTTCTTTACTTCTCTAGTTATAGTACTTCCACTCAGCCAGTTTTCTGGCAGGTCTGGATGATGGTTGTTCTGTATTTTAGTTGTAATTTTGATGTGGTTGTGGGAGGCAACAAGTACAGGTGTTTACCTATGCCACCATCTTGTTTCTTCTCCAGTAGTTATTGTTTTAACTACAATTTTCTTTAATAAAATAAGTTTGAAAACACTACTTTAAGTAAATTTGAAAAAGCCTATATATACCTACCTATAGATATATACATATACAGGTACACATATTATAAAATATTTATTATAAAAATTATATAATCATCACAATAGATGTAAAAAGTAATTCAACAAAATTTAATATCCATTCATGTTAAAAACATTTTAAAAGGTGGGTATAGAGTGAACATAACTCAATATAATAAAACTCATATATGACAAGCCCACAGCTAACATCATACTCAATGGTGAATAGCTGAAAGTATCTCCTATAAGATCAAGAACAAGAAAATGAGGCCACTCTTGCCATTTTTATTTATCATAGTATTAGAAGTTATAATTAGAACAATTAACTAAAAATAAATAAATAAATAAATAAATAAATAAATAAATGGCAGCTAAGTTGGTATGAAATGGTAAAACTGTCACTATAACCTGATGGCCTAAACTTATATATAACAAAGCAATAATGTGCCACCAAAAAACTGTTAGAATTAACACATAAATTTATAAAATTTCAAGAGACAAAATCAATATACAAAATGTGTTGTGTTTGTATAGTTTAATAACACAGTATCATAAAGAACTATTAAAAATAATCTCCTTTACTATTATATCAAAAATTATATAATACTCAGGAATAAACTTAACTAAGAAGGTAAAAGATATATACAATGAAAAAAGTAAGACATTAATGAAGGAAATAGAAAAAATAGCCCATGCTCATAGATTACAATTTTGTTAATATGGCCATACTCCCCAAAGCAATCTACAGATTCAATGCAATCCCTATCAACATTCCAATGGCATTTAATCAATAGAAAAATACAAACTAAAACCACAATGAGGGGAATAGGAGGTCATGTCCTGTGCCATGTCCAGGAGCAGATAGAAATAGCAACTAAATTGAATAACATCCACCCGGAATTGTCAAAGTAGACACAGCTGGCGAGACAATTTGCAGTTGGGAAGGGCAGAGGATGCCCTTGATTTTCCTCTCAAACCATTACCACTCCCTCCAATTTAAAGGGTTTTTGCTTTTATTTGCTAAACCTAGTCAATAGGACCTTTCAAATACAAACACTCAACTGTGGCTGAGGTGCAGGTGGAGGTGTGAACTTGTGGCATATGGGGATAGGAGAGGGTCGGGAATAGGTGGCTGCCAGTCTGGCACTGAGTCATACCTGAAGAGATAGCCTCTTTCTGCAGTCTCCAGGAAACCAATACAGCCATACCAAGACTACAACCTGAGTGGTACAAAGAATACAAAAAAAAAAAACATCTGAATAATCCCTGAGAGTCATCAAGGATTGGCCTAAAGAGAGGCTTTCAGTTCCAGCAACAGGAAATGAGAAGCAGCAGACAGTACAGAAAATTGGGATCTTAAACCAGCCCTCATTTTTATTTTTATTTCACTATCTTTTTATTATTATATTGTTATTTTTTCTTTATTTTCCTTTTTTTATTTGTTCATTTTTTATTTCTTTTTGCATTATTTTTTCATCATTCTAATTTTTTAAATTTTATCCTATTTTTGATTATTTTTTAAATTATTTTTTCTTCTCTTTCTCTTTCTTCTTATCTACTCATCCTTTTTCTACTTCCTCTATAATGAACTGAGGTCTTCTCTATATTCATCCAATTCCTTAACCTTACTTTTTGTACATAAGCTCGGCCCCTACAGATTCTGCCCACACCCTCTTTACTGGGTATTTGGTGTTTTAATTTTTGGTTTATTGGTTTGTTCTCTGGTGTTTTCTCCATATATATATATTTTTCCCCTTTTTTCCTTTTTCTTTTATCTCATAGCATTTTTTCTCTCTTCCATATCATCTGTGCTCTCTTTTCTTTCCCTTAATCCTCTTTTCTCTAGTCAATTATATTGGGGTTACCAGTGTCATGTGTACAATCATGTTTTGTTCCCTTTGTGTTGTGTCTTGTCGAGTTGCAGTTTATCCTGTTTGGCCAATGTGGTAGAGAGAGAGCCACATAACCAGACACCCAGAGAAGAGACTCTATCCATGAACGGGTCAATAACACTCCAGACCCAACTACAGAGGCAGGAAGACGGTCTCAGTGAGAGGAAGTGTGAGTGAGAGAGGCAGCAAAAGAGGAGTTTATGGATGAGTGGGATGTGTGTTTGTGTGTGTGGCACAGTTAGATCCTGCAGGACCTTTGGGGGCAGGCTAACTGGGCTCACCTAACCAGGCAGCATCTGCTACCATTGCAGTCCCGGAGCAGCCAGCCCTTCCACAGAGGCCACGGCTTTTGGAAGGGGAGAGCTGGAATGACTGGGAGCCCAGCCTCACCTCCATCCAGGATGCAATCAGACAATTCTCACTCTACAGCCACCCGTGCCATGGACCTGCTGCCTCAGTTGTAGTCCCACAGTCACCGAGACTCCAGCAAACCACAGGTGTGGGCTCCTGTGAGTTCTGAAGCACGCTCCTCTCTGGCAGGCCCAATGCTTTAGCCCAGGGCACCATGACCACGTAAGCAGTCCACCTCTGTCCAAGGAGCAGCAGACCAAATGAGCATCCCACCAAAGTCCGAGGAGTGGCAGCCACACGCAGCCTGCCCCTATCTGAGGAGCAGCAGCTCCGCGAGTGGCCTGCCCCCATCTGAGGAAAAGCAGCTGGGTGAGCAGAACACCCACATCCAAGAAGCAGCAACCCCATGCAGTCTGCCCCATCTGAGAAGCATCAGCCGTGCAAGCAGTCTGCCCCCTTCCAAGGAGCAGAAGCTTCACAAGCAACCCATCCCTGACCAAGGAACAGCAGCCACATGAACAGCCCACCCCCATCCGAGAAACAGCAGCTGCATGAGCAGCCTGCCCCACCACCCAGAGAAGCAACCACCAACTGAGGAGCAGCCACCGACCGAGGAGCCGCTACCACCTGAGGAGTAGCCCCTGCATGATTCAACATCTAGATCCTTCAGTGAGAGCAAAATGGGGAGACAAAAAACTCCCAATGGAAAGAAAAGGACAATTTCCAGAAAAACAGCTAAGTGAAATAGAGGTATGCAATATGTTAGAAAAAAATTCTGAATAAGGGTCATACAGTTCATAAACTGGATATATGAAAAAATCAACAACTTATGTAAGAATAAAGAAGAAATAAAAAACACCATGGAAAGTTACAAAAGTAGACGAGGGGAAGTGGAGGACAGAATTAGCGAATTAGAAGACAGGGAAGCAAAACACACCCAAACTGAACTGTAATTGGAGAAAAAATTAAAAGACAGGTGTAGAGCCTAAGGCAACTTTGGGACAGCCTGAAACGAAGCAACATACAGATAATAGGGGTGCCAGAATGACAGGAAGAGGAATAAGGATTAGAAAATCTATTTGAAGAAATAATGATGGAAAGCTTCCCTGAGATGGGGAAGAAAAAAGTCACACAAGCACAGATGGTCCAAAACAAGATGAACCCAAAAAGACCCACACCAAGACACATCATAATTACTATGGCAAACATTCAGGACAAAGAGAGAATCTTAAAGACTGCAAGAGAAAGACAGAAAGTTATATAGAAGGGATCTCCCATTAGATTATCAAATTATTTCTCAACAGAAACACATCAGGCCAAAAAGTAATGTAAGGAAATTTACAAAGTGATGAAAAGCAAGGGACTCAACCAAGAATACTCTATCCAGCAAGGTTATCATTCAAAATTGAAGGGGAAATAAGGAGCTTCACAAACAAAAAAAGGCTAAGGAGTTTATCACCACCAAGCCAGCAATGCAAGAAATGCTAAAGGGACTTGTGTGAAAAGAAGAAATAAAAAGGGAAGAAGTAACACAGCCATAAAAAACTAAAAATGGCTACAAACCAGTACATATCAATAATAACTTTAAATGTAAATGGACTAAATGCTCCAATCAAAAGACATTGAGTGGCTTAGTGGATAAAAAAAAAATGACCCATATATATGCTGTCTACAAGAGACCAACCTCAGAACAAGGGACTCACACAGACTGACAGTGAAGCGATGGAAAAATATCTTTCAGGCAAGTTGAAATGAAAAAAAAAAAAAAAAACTGGGGTAGCAATACTTATATCTGACAAAATAGACCTCAAAATGAAGGCCATAACAAGAGATAAGGAAGGCCACTTCATAATACTAAAGGGATCAATACAACAAGAGGATATAACCCTGATAAACATATATGTACCCAATGCAGGGGCACCCAAAATACATAAGAAAAAAAACAATATGATCATAGTAGGGGATTTTAATACTCCAGTGACATAACTGGATAAATTCTCTAGACAAAAAATCAGCAAAGAAACAGCAATCCCAAATGACTCACTAGATCACATGGGCCTAATAGGCATCTTCAGAACATTTCACCTCCAAGCCATGAAATATATGTTCTTCTCATGTGCACATCACACATTTTCAAAGATAGACCACATATTGGGTCACAGGCAAAGTCTCGCCAAATTTTAGGAGATTTAAATCATATCAAGCATTTTCTCAGACCACAATGGCATCATATTAGAAATAAACTACAATCAAAAGATTCAAACACTTGGAAGCTGAATAGCACAATATTAAACAATGATTGGGTTACCTGAGATCAAAGAAGAAATTAAAAACATCCTGAAAATGAATGAATATGAAAATGCAACAGTCCAAAATCTATGGCACACACTGAAAGAAGTCCTGAGAGGGGAAGAGTATAGCTCTACAGGCCTACCACAAAAAAAGGTATTAAAGCACCTAATGCTACAACTTAAATAATTAGAAAGAGAGAAACAGAAAAATCCCAGAGTGAGCAGAAGGAGGGAGATAATAAAGATAGGAGCAGAAATAAATTACATAGAGACCAAAAAAAAAGCCCCAAAAAACAAAAACAACAACAACAACAAAAAAAAGATCAGTGAAACCAAGAGCTGGTTCTTTGAAAGGATAAACAAGATTGATGAACCTCTAGCCAGGCTCACCAAGAAGCAAAGAGAAAGGACCCAAATAAACAAAATCAGAAATGAGAGAGGCAAAATAACAACAGACTCCATAGAAATACAAAGGATATTTAATACTATGAACAACTCTATTCCAACAGACTAGACAACCTGAAGAAAATGTATATTCCTAGAAAAATACAACCTTCCAAACTCAATCAGGAAGAATCTAAAAATATCAATATACTGATAAGCATGGAGGAAATAGAAGCAGTCATCAAAAATCTTCCAGCAAAAAAAACTAGGGGCCAGATGGCTTTACAGAGGAGTTTTACCAAACATTTAAAGAAGAAATAAAAGCTATCCTCCTCAGACTATTCCAAAAAATTCAAGAGGAAAGCACACTTCCAAGCTCATTCTGTGAAGCCAGCATCAACCTAATACAAACCCAGATAAAGACAGCACAATGAAAGAGAATTACAGGTGAATATTACTCATGAACATAGGTGCCAAAATCCTCAATAAAATTCTAGCAAATCGGATCCAGCATTACATCAGAAAGATCATACACCATGACCAAGTTGGATTTATCGTGGGGATGCAAGGATAGTACAATATTTGCAAATCAATAAACGTGATACATCACATAAACAAATTGAGAGAAAAAAACCACATGGTCATATCAATTGATGCAGAAAAAGCATTTGACAAAATCCAACACCCAGTTTTGATAAAAACTCTCAGCAAGGTGGGAGTAGAAGGATCATACCTCAACATAATAAAAGCTTTATATGAAACACTTACAGCCAACATCATACTCAATGGGCAAAACCTAAAACCATTTCACCTAAGAACAGGAATGAGACAGGGATGCCCACTTTCACCACTCCTGTTCAGCATACTACTGGAAGTGCTAGCCATAGCAATTAGATAAGAAGAAGAAAGAAAAGGTATCCAAATTGTAAAAGAAGACATAAAACTGTCATTATCCACAGATAACATGGTACTGTATATAGAAAACTCTAAAGACTCCATCAAGAAATTATTAGACTTAATAAATAAATTCAGCAGTGTAGCAGGATACAAAATTAATGGCAAGAACTCTATGGCATTTTTATACACCAATAGTGCACTTATAGAAAGTGAGATTAAAAAAACAATCCCATTAACCATTTCACACAGAAAAAAAATTAAGATACCAAGGAATAAACTTAACTAAGGAGATAAAAGACCTGTACTCAGAAAACTAAAGGACACTGAAAAATGAGACAAAGGAAGACATAAATAGATGGAAGAACATACTGTGTTCATGGATTGGTAGAATCCACATCATTGAAATGTCCATACTACCCAAACTATCTATAGATTCAATACAGCCACCATTAACATACCAATGGCATATTTTACAGACCTAGAACAAACTCTCCAAAAATTCATCTGGAATAATAATAAAAAAAAGACCCTGAATAGCTACAGAAATCCTGAGAAAGAAGAACAAAGCAGGAGGGTTCTCAATAGCAGATATCAAGCTGGATTACAAGGCCACTGTTCTCAAAACTGCCTGGTACTGGCACAAGAACAGACATATAAACCAATGAAATAAAATAGAGAACCCAAAAATTGACCTCAACTACTATGCTCAATTAATATTTGACAAGAACATACAATGGAGTCAAGACAGTGTCTTCAATAATTGGTGTTGGGAAAATTGAACAGATACATGCAAAAAAAAAAAAAGAAGAAAAGAAAAGAAAAGAAAGAAACTAAGCCACCATCTTACACCATACACAAAAATAAACTCAAAATGGATAAAGGACTTAAACATAAGACAGGAAACCATAAAAATATTAAAGGAAGCCACAGGCAGCAAAATCTCAGGCATATGCTGAAGCAATATCTTCACCAATACAGCTCCTAGGGCAGTGGAAACTAAAGAGAAAATACACAAATGGGACTACATCAAAATTAAATGCTACTGTACAGCAAAAGAAACCATCAACAAAACAACAAGAAAGCCCACTGCATGGGAGAACATATTTTTCAATGTTATCACCAATAAGGGTTTAATCTCCAACATTTACAGGGAACTCATACAATTTAACAAAAGGAAGATAAACAACCCAATCCGAAAAATGGGCAATGGACCTAAATAGATACTTTTTGAAAGAGGATATAAGTAAGGCCAAGACACATATGAAAGCATTCTCAAAGTCACTAATCATCCAAGAGATACAAATCAAAATGACAATGTGGTACAATCTCACACCTTTCAGAATGTCCATCATCAATAAATCAACAAATGACAAGTGCTGGTGTAGATGAGGTGAAAAGGGAATCCTTGTGCTGGTGGGAATGCAGACTGGTGCAGCCACTGAGGACGGTATGGAGTTTCCTCAAAAAACTAAAAATGGACCCAGTGATCTCACATCTAGGAATATGTCCGAAGAAATCAGAAGCACCAATCAGAAAGGATATATGCTCCCCTATGCTAATCGCTTCACAATTTATAATAGCTAAGATTTGGAATCACCCTAAGTGCCCATCAGCAGATGAATGAATTTAAAAACTGGGGTAAATCTACACAATAGAATACTACCCTGCAGTAAAAAAGAAGGAATTCTTACCATTTTCAACAGCATGGAATGAACTGGAGATCATTATGCTAAATGAAATAAGCCAGTCAGAGAAAGATAAATATTACATGATCTCACTCGTTTATGGAATATAATGAACAACATAAACTGATGAACAAAAACAGATCCAGAGACAGAGAAGCATCTATCAGACCATCAAATAGTCAGAGGGAAGGTAGAGGAGGGTGGGGTAAAAGGGGAGAGATCAACCAAAGGACTTGTATGCATGCATATAGCCTAACCAATGGACACAGACCCCAGGAGGGTGATGTCATGAGTGGGGGTGGGGGGAAAGGGGGGATAAGGACACATATGTAATACCTTTAAAAAAAAAAGAAAAAATTTTAAAAAAGAAAACCACAATGAGATATCATCTCTCACCTGTTAGAATGGTCTGATCAAAAAAAGATGTGGTATGTATGCACAACGGAATACTATTCAGCCATAAGAAATAATGAAATATTGACATTTGTAGCAACATGGATGGACCTTGAGAACATTATGCTAAGTGAAATAAGTCAGTCAGAAAAAGCTAAGAACCATATGATTTCACTCATTTGTGGGATGTAAAACTGAAACTCATGAACACAAACAGCAGTATGGTGGCTACCAGAGGGAAGGGGTGGGGGCTGAGGGATGCTAATATACAGTAACAGGAGAAGATTTGATTTTGGGTGGTGGGCACACAGTGCAATATACAGATCTTATAACATAGAAACCAACACCTGGAACCAGTATAATCATATTGACCAATATCATCCTAATAAATTTAATAAATAAAAAAGAGACAAGAAATGATGAATGTTGCAGAAGGTGTTGAGAAAAGGGAACCCTTGAACATTGCTGGAGGGTATGTAAACTTGTGTAGCCACTATGAAAAAGATATGAGTTAGTATAATAATCTTATCTAATAAAGACGGAATATACAAATTGACCGTTACTTTGCAGCAAAGATGGCAGCACCCATAGCCACAAGATGACAGCGCCCAGTTCCCTCAGCACCACCGGAGTTCCTCAGTCCTTTTTAACCCCTCGACGCAGTGGTGAGGAGCAATCAGGCTCCTGCAGCAAGTAGACAGCCGGGCCTAGCTTGACCCTCACCATGGTGCCGAGGGACAAGCAGGCCCCTACAGAGAGCAGACACCAGGGCCTGTGGTAGCGTCAAGCAGGCAGGTCTACAGACAGCAGAGAACCACACGGAGTGGGCCTAGGCTGTCAGTAGGACATCCCCTGTGCACTTCCAGATTGGAGAGGATGCAGGTTGGGCTGAGAGACCCCTCCCATGCATGAATTTTGTGCAACGGGCATCTAGTTAAAAATAAAACTACATATAATTTAGCAATTCCACTTTTGGGTTCTTATATAAAGGAATGAAAACAAAAACTTGAAAAAAATATATGAACTCCATTGCAACATTATTTAAAACTAGAGGCCCAGTGCACAAAAATTTGTGCACTTGGGGGGGAGGGGGATCCCTCAGCCCGGCCTGTGCCCTCTCGCAGTATGGGACCCCTCGGGAGATAATGACCTGCTGGCTTAGGCCTGCTCCCGGGTGGCAGAGGGCAGGCCCAATCCCTAGGTGCAGGCCCTGGTCGAGCTCAGAGCAGGGCTGATTGGGGAGTTGGGGCACCACCCCTTGTCATGCACAGAGCAGGGCGGATCGGGAGGTTGCAATGCCACCCTCAGTCATGCTCAGGGTAGGGCCGATTGGGGGGTTGGGGCACTGTCCCCTGTCACACTCAAAGCAGGGTCGATGGGGAGGTTGCGGCGCCACCCCCTGTCACGCACAGAGCAGGGCCGATCAGGGGGTTGGGATGTCACCACTCTCATACTCAGGGCAGGGCCGATGGGGAGGTTATGGCTCTACACTGTCACACACAGAGCAAGGCCTGTGTGTGTGTGTGGGGGGGGGCGCCTCACCCTGTCACACCCAGAGCCGCAGGGCGATCAGGGGGTTGGGGATCTCCCCCCTATCAGGCACAGAGCAGGGCTGATCAGGGGGTTGGGGCGCCTTCCCCTGTCACAAACAGAGCAGGGCAGATAGGGAGGTTGTGGCCCCGCCCCCTGTCACACACAGAGCCACAGGGCGATCAGGGGGTTTGGGCGCTGCCCCCTGTCACGCTGATCCCGGTGCTAGGAGGCCTTGTGGCTCTGCTGATCCCGGTGCTGGGAGGCATATTACCCTTTTACTATATAGGATAGAGGCTGGTTTGCCCTGAAGGGTGTCCTGGATCAGGGTGGGGGTCCCCACTGGGGTGTCTGGCCAGCCTGGGTGAGGGGATGATGGCTGTTTGCAGCTGGTCACACACCCTTCAGGGTGGGGGTCCCCACTGGGGTGCCTGGCCAGTCTCGGTGAGGGGCTGAGGGCTGTTTTCAGGCTGGGGGTGACTGAAGCTCCCAACCACTCCTTTTTTTCTTTTTTTTTTTTTTATTCTGAGCCAGCTTTAGCTTTGAGGCTTGGCTCCAGCTCCTGGGCCTCCGCTGCTGAAAGTAGGTTTCTGGCCTTTGCTTACCTTGTTTCGATCCTGCTGGCTGAAGCCCGGCTGACTAAAGCAAGTTTCTGGGGTTTAGTTTAGCTTCTATATTTGTTACATAGTTGCTTAGAGTTGCAGCTCAGAGGCCTGCTGCGGCAGACGGGGAATGTTGGAGTCCTCTGTCACTGAAGCAAGCAAGCCTCATGTTCGCTTTAAGCTGCCTGGCTGCTGGCCGCCATCTTGGCTGGCAGTTAATTTGCATATTGCCCTGATTAGCCAATGGGAAGGGTAGCGGTCGTACGCCAATTACCATGTTTCTCTTTTATTAGATAGGATAGCCAAGATATGGAAGCCACCTAAGTGTCCATTGACAGATGGATATAACAAAATTGTGGTATATATAATGAAATATTATTCCACCATAAAAATAAAATAAAATCCTGTCATTTATGACAACGAAATGGAACCTAGGACATTATGCTAAGTTAAATAAGTCAGAGAAATACAAACATGGAGATCTTATTTATCTGTAAAACAAACCAGCAAGCCAAAACCACAGCTCCAAGAGCTTAGAGAAGATATTGGTGGTGTCATGAGCTGTGGGGTTGTGTTGGGAGTGAGCAAAATGGATATAGGATGTAAAAAGAAACAAACTTCCAGTTATAAAATAAGCCATGGGGTTGTAATCTACAACATGGTAACTATAGTTAATGGTATTGCAAATTACATATTTGATAGTTACTGAGAGTGAATGTAAAAATTCTCATCACAGAAAAAAAATCTGTAACATTATAAGGTCATGGGTATTAACTAGAAGTATCGTGGTAATCATTTTGTAGCATGTACAAATACTGAATCATTATCTTATATACCTAAAATTAATGTCATGTAAAATGACTTTGATAAAAAGTGTATACTTATATCCTCATATAAATGTATACATATATAGGTATACTAGAGGCCCAGTGAATGAAATTCATGCACTGGGGTGGGGGAGTCCCTCAGCCCAGCCTGCCCCCTCTCACAGTACAGGAGCCCTCAAGGGCTGTCCTACTGATGGCTTAGGCCTAAGCCACAGTCTGGCCTATCTCTGTGAGAGGCGACTGGACTGATCAGGGGATGGCACCACCCCCATCACCCCACTGCTGTTGCCACTGCTGGCCACGGTGGCGGCGAGGCCTGAGCCCCAGCAGCCAGGGCTCACAGCTGCCTGAGTCCTGGGCCTTGAAGCCACCAGGGCTCACAGCTACTATGTGAGCCCACGACTGCCGTGAGCCCTGGGCCTCACATCCGCCATGGCTCAAGACTGCTTGAGCCCATGGCTACCTGAGCCCCAGGCCTCATAGCCAATCTGGCTTTGTCCAGATGGATGTCCGGATGGACATCTAGAAGACATCTGCCCTAATTAGCATGTCACCTTTTATTAGTATAGATTCTGGACATTATAATTAAATATTTCAAATTTTTATCATAAAGTTTCTATATTATGCTGTTTATTTTATAAAATTAAAATAGTTACATAATCCTCAAATATTGTCAATAGCAATTCCTTTCATTCTTGTTCCTAAGTAATGCTTTTGACATAAAAAAAAATGGGGACTAGTATTTATTCTCATCTTACATATGGGTCCACTGTAGCTTGATTTAGGTGATAAACTTCAGCAAAATAAATATTCTTGGAGTTTTATGTATATATAGGTTTTATGAGGATTGAAGCTCTTATTTATTTCTCTTAAAGCCAGCTATAGTGCTAAAATAAAGTCCAGACCAAGATACTGAATATCTTTTCATTTGGTCCAGACTACTAAATGTTCTACAAATGAAGGAACACTTGCAGAAAATAATTAGCAATCTTTTTCTTAAATCTCTCTCAAAATGCATTTTATATTCAGATTATGGCATTTATGTTATCTTGAGTGAGAAAAGTACAGCAAGTAGTATCTTTAATGACTACTTATTTGATGTACATTATCTGACATAGTCTGGTTTACTTGAAAGAAGTTAAAATATCAGCAATTCCTCACTACCCAGGAAATGATTAGGAAAATGGAGGAAAGATTAGGAAAATTTCTATTGCAGAATGGAAATAGTAGAAGCATCCTATGAATTATAAAAATTATATGAAGCATAGTGGCAGTTTGAAGAAGTTTTTAAGAAAATATTTATATAGAAACTAGAGGCCCGGTGCACAAAAATTTATGCACTCGGTGGGAGGGGTTGGTCCCTCAGCCCAGCCTGTGCCCTCTCACAGTCTGGGACCACTCAGGGGATGACCACCTGCTGGCTTAGGCCCACTCCCCAAGGATTGGGCCTAAGATGGCAATCAATCATCACACTGTGCCCTCTGGAAGCCTGGCAGCCTTCAGGGGATGTCCACTTGCCAGCGGGGAGCAGGCCTAAACTGCAGTCGGACATCCTTAGCACTGCTGAGGAGGCAGGAGAGGCTCCCACCACCACCGCTGTACTGGCAGCCATCAGCCTGGCTTGTGGCTGAGCAGAGCTCTTCCCATGTGAGAGCAACCTGACCACCAGAGGGCAGCTTCTGCATTGAGCGTCTGCCCCCTGGTGGTCAGTGTGTGTCATAGTGATCAGTCATTCCCAGTCCTTCTGCTGTTAGGGTCAGTTTGCATAGTACCCATTTATTATATAGGATAGAGGCCTGGTGCATGGGTGGGGGCCAGCTGGTTTGCCCTGAAGTGTGTGCCGGGTCAGGGTGGGGGTCCTGCTTGGATATCTGGCCAGCCTGGATGAGGGGATGATGGCTGTTTACAGGTGGTCACACCCCCTTCAGGGTAGGGGTCCCCACTGGTGTGCCTGGCCAGTCTGGGTGAGGGGCTGAGGGCTGTTTTCAGGCTGGGGGCGACTGAAGCTCCCAGCCTCTCCTTTTTCTTTTTTTTAATTTTTTTTTAGTATATTTTATTGATTTTTTACAGAGAGGAAGGGAGAGGGACAGAGAGTCAGAAACAACAATGAGAGAGAAACATCGATCAGCTGCCTCCTGCACACCCCCCACTGGGGATGTGCCCGCAACCATGGTACGTGCCCTTGACCGGAACCAAACCCGGGGCCCTTCAGTTCGCAGGCCAACGCTCTATCCACCGAGCCAAACTGGTTAGGGCCTTCTTTTTTTTTTTATTCTGGGATTTATTTACCTTCTATAGCTGTCACTGGAGCTGAGAGCCGGCTCCAGCTCTGAGGCCATTGCTGGCTGAAAGCAGGTATCTGGGTTTATTTAGATTCTATAATTGAAACTCTGTTGCCATCACTGGATGCTCTAAGCTCTGAGTCGTGCTGGCTGAAAGCAAGTACCTGGGGTTTGTTTAGGTTCTATAATTGCAACATTGTTGCATCTGGAGCTCAGAGCTGGGGAGCGGCAGGTGGGGAACCTTGGCTTTTTCCGTCACTGGAGCAAGCAAGGCTCCTGTTTTCTTCAGCTGCCTGGCTGCCGACCGCCATCTTGGCTGGCAGTTGATTTGCATATCTCACTGATTAGCCAATGGAAGGGTAGCGAAGTTACGGTTAATTACCATGTTTCTCTATTATTAGATAAGGATACTGATACACAAGCCTCATATTTGGCTTACTCACTTTGTTGTTATTATTGTTGTTTAGTTTAGGTTGGTGGAGGCCAAAGAATGGAATTTTAAGGTTCCATACACTTTCAATTCAGTTTCTTAATAACTCACACACACACACACACACACACACACATCTCTCACATACCTACTAATAATTTGAAAGTAAATATCCCAATTATGTGTATCTCATAATCATGTTATCAATATTATATCTATTAAGAATGTTATCTCACCATTATGCCTATATGATGAATTGGGGCCACCTGCATGTCAGGATTATTCAAGGATTCTGCTAAAACTTAACACAGAAAATGGTATAATGGTATAAAGGAGAGTTATTTTCCTGAACTATTTGTTCAAAAGTGTCACTAACTCATATCATCAATAAGAAGGCAGATAATTAGACTAATTTATTTACAAAAATCATAGTGTTAAATGTCTATACATTTCTGAAAATATGAACTGTAAAACAACTTTCTTGGAAATAGACAATTATTAAAAATGAATATATGTGTGGTCTGTCAAGTAACCTGCTTTCAAAATGAACAATTCATTTAATTCATAAGCCCTTTGACTTTTAACAACTCCAAATTACAAAGTTTAAAATGTTACTGTGAAGAGACACTTCTATAATATGATAAATGCTACTGTAAATTTGGTTTAAAATATCTTTTAAAAACTTTCCAAAATTATCTGCATTAATCTGTGTGGAAACAACTTATCCTGTATAATAAAAGGGTGATATGCAAATTGACCAAGCTGCAGAAAGACTGGAAAACCTGTGACTCCTCGCCCCGGCCGGCCCAACCTGGAGCAGGAACCCCCACCCCAATCAGGCACGGGGCCTGCCAGCAAACCATCCTCGGCCCCTTCCCTGGCCAGCCTGCCCCTGAAGGCCCCTATCAGGCCAGGCTAGCTGGACCCAACTAGTTCATGAATTCATGCACTCAGACTCTAGTATTTAATAAAATATATGTTCTTTTTAAACTAAGCTTTGAGACACTGAATTAAATTTAATTTTTACAAATATCATTAGTATGAAATCATTTTTTTTTACCTTAAACATTCTTTTAATCTTTATCATTGAAAGTATTACATATATCCCCTTTTCCACCATTGAACTCTTCTAGCCTGCCCTTGGCCCCTGCACCAGGTCTTCACCACCCTATTATCTGTGTCCATGGGTTATGCATATATGCATATAAGTTTTTTGGTTGATCTCTTCCCACCTATCCACTCACCCTTGCCTTTTCTCTAAGATTAGATAGCCTGTCCCATGCTACTATTCCTTTGGATCTATTTTGTTCACCGGATTATTTTGTTCATTAGATTCCACATATGAATGAGATCATGTAATACATGTCTTTCTCTGACTGGCTTATTTCACTTCTGATTGGGGTTTTAGGTTTTTTAGGGTATATTCCTATAATTAAGATCACTGGGTCAATGGTCATTGCATATTTAACTTTTTGAGGAAACTCCACAGTGGCTGAACCAGTCTGCATTCCCACCACATCCTCACAAACACTTGTCATTTGCTGATTTTTTGATAGTAGCCATTCTGAGGGTTGTGAGGTTGCCGGAGTCCAACCCCAGCAGGTCCAGGGGTCCCAAAGGTGTGGATGGAGTCGGCAAAGAAGGAATGACACAGAGACAGCGTTCAGTTGATCAGCAGCCTAGCCAGGAACTCTAGCCAGGATCTCCAGCCAAGTTCTGGTCTGGATCTCCAGCGAAGTTCTGCTGTTTATTGTCTTGTTACATCCATATTTATCCCCGTTGATTTTAATCCTGTCAATTTCTATTACAAAGGTTAGGGCGTTTCTTATCTCCATTCCAGGGAGTAAAGATTATGTAGCTTAAGCATGATTGTTTGTAGTGATTAACTGCCCGCCTGGCACTTAGTTAAGGAGTTTCATCCCCTCCCTGACTTCAGGGAAAAATTCCTACCTGGGGAAACAACCTTTCTAGGAGAGGCATCCCCTCCCTGACTTCAGGGAAAAATTCCTACCTGGGGAAACAACCTTTCTCGGAGAGGTGACCTTGGTTAAAACACACAGCGCTAAGGGGAGCAAACATATTAAGAACAGTATGCTATATACGCCAGGTCCCTTGAAACATATGCTGTGCAGATGTTTCTTTCCTGCAGCGACTGTGTCAAGCAGCAAGGATGGACCGGCTTCCGGCATGAGGTGATATCTCATTGACATCTAAATATGCAAATTTGGATGGGTCTATCTAATGGCTTGGGTTGATTTCTGATGTCTCTGGTCTGTATCATTGATCTAATGCCCATTTTTATGCCAGTACCAGGCTGTTTTGATTATGTTGTCTTTTTAGTATAACTTGCTATCTGGTATTGTGCTCCCTCCAACTTTTTTCTTCATTCTCAAGATTGCTGTGGCTATTTGGGGTCTATTTTTGGTTCCATATAAATGTTGGTTCCATCAAATATTTGTTATAGATTTGTTAAATATGCAGTTGGTAATTTAATAGGGAGTGCATTGTATCTGTAGATTGCTTTGGGTAGTATGGATATTTTAATGATGTTAATTCTACCAATCCATGAACATGTACTATTATATTCTACTTGTTTATATCTTACTATATTTCTATTTTCAACATCCTGTAGATTTCTTAGTACTTGGTTAAGTTAATTCCTAAATTTCTGAATTTTTTATTGCAATGATAAGTGGAATTGTGTGTAGTTGCTCTTTCTGAGAATATATTATTGGTTTACAAAAATTCCATTGTTTTCTGGGTGTTCATTTTGTATCCTGCTGAATGAATTCATTGAATTAATTGCTGAATTCATTCTAGTAATTTCTTTGGTGTAGTATTTAGATTTTTCCATGTACAATATTATGTCATCTATGAATAATGAGAGTTTTACTTCCTCCTTTCCAATTTGGATGCCTTTTATTTCTTCCTCTTGTTTAATTGCTGTGCTAGAATTTCCAGTATTATGTTGAATAAGAATAGTGAAAACAGACATCCCTGTCTTGTTCCTGTTCTTAGAGGAAATGGTTTTAATTTTAGCCAATTTAGTATGATGTTGCCTATAGGTTTGTCATACATGGCCTTTATTATGTTGAGGTCTGATCCCTTTATTCCAATTTTGCTAAGAGTGTCTATAAAAAATGGGTGTTGGGCCCAGCCTTGGTGGCTCAGTGGTTAAGCATCAACCTATGAACCTGGGGGTGGTTGGATTCCCTGTCAGGGCACATACTTGGGTTCTGGCTCAGTCCCCAGTGGGGGGAGTGTGGGAAGTGGCCAATCAATGATTCTCTCTCTCATCATTGATGTTTCTACCACTCCCTTTTCTCTGAAACCAATAAAAATATATATAATACAAATGTTTTTTGGATTTTGTCAAATTTTTTTTTGCATCTATTGATATGATCTTGTGATTTGTGTTTTTCAATATGTTTAAGTAATATATCCCGTTTATTGATTTGCAAATATTATACAAGACTTCCATCTTCGGAAAAAATCCAACTTGGTCATGGTTTATGATATTTTAATGTATTGCTGGAGCCCATTTGTAATATTTTGTTGAGGATTTTAGCATCTATTTTCATCAGGGATATGTTCACCTGTAATTCTATTTCTTTGTAGTGTTTTTATCTGGTTTTGCAATTAGGTTAATACTGGCCTTATTAAAAGAGCTTGGAAGTGTTTCTTCCTCTTGGCTTTTTTTTTTTTTTTTTTTTTTTTTTTGGAATAGTTTCAGGAGGATAGGTGTTAGTTGTTTAATTTTTTAAAATTTAAATTCTTTATTGTTTAAAATATTACATAAGTCTCCTTTCCCCCCCCATTGACCTCTTCCTGGCCACCTCCACCCTCCAGCACATGCCCTCACCACACCCCAACTGTGTCCATTGGTTATACTCACATGCATGCATATAAGTCCTTTGGTTGATCTCTTACCCCCCAACACCCACCTTCCCTCATAGGTTGGACAGTTTGTTAGATGCTTTTATGACTCTGCTTCTATTTTTGTTCATTAGTTTATGTTGTTCATTATATTCCACAAATGAATGAGATCATGTGATATTTATCTTTCTTAGACTGGCTTATTTCACTTAGCATCATGCTTTCCAGTTCCATCCATGCTGTTGAAAATGGTAAGAATTTCTTCATTTTTACAGGAGCTTAGTATTCCATTGTGTAGATGTACCACAGTTTTCTAATCCACTCATTTGCTGATGGGCACTTAGGCTGATTCCAAATTGTAGCTATTATAAATTGTGCTGCTATAAATATAGGGGTGCACATATCTTTTCTGATTGGTGTTTTTGTTTTCTGGGGATATATTCCTAAAAGTGGGATTACTGGGTCAAATGGAAGTTCCATTTTTAGTTTTTTGAGGAAACGCTATACTGTTTTCCACAGTGGCCGCACAAGTCTGCATTCCCACCAGCAGTGCACAAGGGCTCCTTTTTCTCCGCATCCTCTCCAGCACTTGTTTGTTGATTTGTTGATGAGAGCCAGTCTGACAGGTGTGAGATGGTATCTCATTGTTGTTTTCATCTGCATCTCTCAGATTATTAGTGATTTTGAGCATGTTTTCATATGTCTCTTGGCCTTCTGTATGTCCTCTTTCAAAAAGTATCTATTTAGATCTGCTGCCCATTTTGTTATTGGGTTGTTTATCTTTCTTTTTTTAAATTGGATGAGTTCCCTATAAATTTTGGAGATTAAACCCTTATTGGAGATAACATTGGCAAATATGTTCTCCCTTGCCATGGGCTTTATTGTTGTTTTGTTGATGGTTTCTTTTGCTGTACAGAACCTTTTTATTATGATGAAGTCCCATTTGTTTATTTTCTCTTTAGTTTCCATTGCCTTAGGAGCTGTATCAGTAAAGATATTGCTATGACAAATGTTGCTGCTTATGGCTTCTTCTAAAACTTTTATGGTTTCCCATCTTACATTTAAGTCCTTTATCAATTTTGAGTTTATTTTTGTGTATGGTATAAGATGGTGGTCTAGTTTCTTTTCTTTTTTTTTTTTTTTTTTTGCATGTATCTGTTCAATTTTCCCCACACCATTTATTGAAGAGACTGTCTTGACACCATTGTTTGCTCTTGCCTCCTTTGTCAAAAAGTGAGTATAATGGCTTGGGCTGATTTCCGGGTTTTCTGTTCTGTTCCATTGGCCTATATGTCTGTTCTTGTGCCAGTACCAAGCAGTTTTGAGAATAGTAGCTTTGTAGTATAGCTCTATATCTGGTAGTGTGATCCTTCTTTGTTCTTCTTTCTCAATATTGCTGTAGTTATTAGGAGTCTTTTTTTATTCCTGATGAATTTTTGGAGAGTTTCTTCTAGGTCTTTTAAGTATGCCATTGGTGTTTTAATGGGGAGTATATTGAATCTATAGATTGCTTTGGGTATTATGGACATTTTCATGATGTTGATTCTTCCATTCCATGAACATGGTTATTCTTCCATTTGTTTATGTCTTCTGCTATCTGTTTATTCAGCATCCTGTAATTTTCTGAATACAGGTCCTTTACCTCCTTGGTTAAATTTATTCCTAGGTATCTTAATTGTAAATAGGATTGTTTTGTTTTTTAGTTTTCTGTGTGAGTTTATTATTGGTGTATAAAAAAGCCATTGATTTCTGGGTGTTATTATATCCTGCTACAATGCCAAATTCATTTATTAATTCTAGTAGTTTTTTGATGGAGTCTTTAGGGTTTCTATCATGTCATCTGTGAATAATGACAATTTTCCTTCTCTTTTTCTTTATTATTTCATCCATTCCATTTACTCTGGGCTTTTCTTGTTGTTCTCTTTCTAATTTTTTAAGTTCTAGATTTAGATAGCTTATTAATTTTTCTTGTTTTGAATTAGGCTGGTAGTGCTATGAACTCCCCTCACAGGAATGCTTTTGCTGTTTTCTAGAGATTCTGGGTTGTTGTGTGTTCATTTTCTTTTCTTTTTCAATAAATTTTTTATTTCCTGATTGATCTCATTGGTAACCCATTCATTTTTTAATAGTACACTATTTAGCCTCCATAAGTTTTAATGTTTTGAGTGTTTTTACTATATTTTATTTCTAATTTCATTCCATTATGTTATGAGATGATGTTTGATATGATTACAATCTTCTTGAAGTTATAGATACTTGTTTTATGTCCTAACATGTCGTCTATCTTTGAGGATGACCCATGTGCACTTAAGAAAATTATATTCTGCAGCTTTGGTGTGAAATGTTCTATAAATGTCAATTACATCTATGTTATGTAGTATGTCATTTAGAGTCACTGATTCCTAATTATTATTATTATTTTTTTCTGGAAGATGTATCCAATGAAGTCAGTGGAGTGTTAAAGTCCCCTATTATGATTGTACTAGAAGCCTGGTGCCTGAAATTCATGCACTGGGCAGGGGGTTCCCTCAGCCCAGCCTGCAACCTCTTGCAGTCTGGAACCCCTTGGGGGATGTCTGTCTGCTGGCTTAGGCCCAATCCCGTGGTGATTGGCCTTAAGCCAGCAGTCAGACATCTCTCTTACAGTCCTAGACCCCTTGCTATCTTGGTTATTCTTGATTGGGACTCTCTTTGCCTCCTCAACTTGTGTGACTTTTTCCTTCACCAGGTTATGGAATTTTTCTGTCATTATTTCTTCAAACACATTCTCTATACCTTGTTCACTTCATTCACCTTCTGGAATGCCTATGATGTGATTATTGTTACATTTCATATTGTTCCACAGCTCCCTTAAGTTGTCCTCCAGTTTTTTATTTGTTTTTCTTTTTGATCCTCTGATTGTGTGGGGTTTTTTTCTAGCTTATCTTTTAATTCTTTAATCCAACCCTAGGCTTCCAATGTGTTTTTTATTAGTGCTATGTCATTCTTTATTTCTGACTGGTCTTTTTCATATGTACTGTATATTTTCTCATGCTGTTGAGCATCTTTTCCATCATTATTCTGAACTCTAAACTCTGTGTCTCATAAATTTCTTATTGTCATTTCATTTAGCCCTTCTTCTGGAGAATTTTTGTTCCTTCATTTTCTGATTTTTTTTTTTTTTTTTTGGTCATCTGATTTAGTTGCCAGTTTGGGTTTGTGTCTATGTATTAGGAAGATCTGCTGGGACTTCCAGTCTCTAGAGAAGAACAATGCCAGACTCTGTTTGTGACTGGTCCTGAGTACCCTGTTAGGAGCTATCAACGTTCCACACTTTGTGGTTCTCTTTACTATGGCTGGGTGCCTTTGGAAAGGACCAATATGGGCACAAAAGTCTGCTTTTCCTTATCCTGGACCCAAAAAGAGATCAGGTAAAGACTCAAGGCCTCCAGATATCCCCCTCTGCCTGCAGTTTGATTGTTATTCAGTCTTGATTAGCCTCAAGCTATTGATCACACTGTGTGGTGAGAAGTTTTCCAATAGGGTGGGGAAATTTATCCCGTGCTCCCCAGCAAAAGCTGCTTGAATGATAAAATCTGCTAGAGAATGATGTCCTTTGCAGTATGAGGGAATGACTCAGCACAGGAACTGGGTGGCTGCCTTCTGAGCTCTAACACTGCAGCACCGAACCCTGGTTTCTGCTCACACAGCTCTAATATACTGTTCTCCCTCTGGTGGATCCCAAGGTGAGTGGCTGCATGCAAAACTTTGTGCGTTTGCCCTTTAAGAAGGTGCCTGAATTTCCAGTTGCCTCTCCCTGGAGGAAACAACCCTGCTGCTTTTCACAACCAGATGTTGTGTGGGCACCTTTATCAGTTCTGGTGCCCTGGACTGGGAGGCAAAACTTGGCATTTACAGTTCTCACTGGGGACCCTCCCACAGCTGAGGTATCTCTTCAGAACTTCAGCTGCTGCCCATGGGATCCCAGCCAGCCCTCTCACACTTCTGCACTTTCCACCAGTCTCTATGAGGACTCCACTTTCTGCCATTGGTTATAAGGTTTCCTCCAGTTGATTATTCAGAATGGCTTTTCTGTATTTTAGTTGTAGTTCCAGTTTTCAAATGAGAGCATGCTAACGTAGTTTACACTTACTCTGCTGCCATTTGTTTTCTATTTCAATTTTGTTTTTAAAGAAAATTATCCTAAACTATCCAGTTTAGACATTCTTCTGTGTGTTGGTGAAATATAGGTATATTATAACCAAATATGATGTTTGGAAAGTTTAAAAGTTTTGATAAGAAGCTATTGGCAGCAAGGAACAATACATGTTCTTGAGCTGAAAATAATGTAGATGTCTATTCAATAGTGTTTATAAAAATATGTTTTGCAGTTACATGAAGAAACAAGAGCTTACAGGCCAGGGCCACACATAAACACACACACACACACACACACACACACACACACACTCACACACAGAGGCAACAACAACAACAAAACTTTCATAGCAATTCAACATTAGGTATAATGATAAAGCCATTTGATGGCCTTAAAAATTATAGATATAAAGGAAAATATATTAAAATGTATGATTTGATGACCAGAAAAATCAAGGAGTTAGTGGTAATTGAGAAAAGGGGTAAAGCAAATCATTTAAATAATGCAACTGGAGTAGATCTGAAAATATCTCTGTAAATGGAAGAAAGACTTAATTTTCAGTTATTCTTAATCCTTAGATTAATCCTTAGACTCACTCTCATCTAAGATTAAGAAAATTGCTCTCAGCTATTCCTTTGCTTGATTAATAGAAATGGTAAGCTACTCAAAAACAAAATTCTCACACTTTTATAGTTTGAATGTAAGAGATGGGCCTAGAAAATTGGAAGCAAAAGTAGAATACAATATAATCTAATAAAAGAGAAACATGAAAATTGACTGCACCTCTCCTATGCCCCAAGCCACATCCACCAGCCAATCAGAGCAACTATATTCATATTAAACCAACCAAGATGGCGGCCAGCAGCCATGGAGCTGGAGCAAGCAGGAGGCTTGTTTGCCCTAGCGATGGAAGAAGTCAAGCTTTCCGCCTGCCCTGGCCGGCTGTGGCCTCCGCTCAAGGCAACAAAGATTCAATTATAGAAGATAAATAAATCCCAGATACCTGCATCTAGCCAGCCTCCACTGGGAACTTGGGTGGTTGGGGGCTGTCGCCAGCCTGCAAACAGCCATTAGCCCCTCACCCAGACTGGCCAGGCACCCCAGTGGTGACCACCACCCTGAAGGGGCTGTGGCCAGCTTGCAAACAGCCATCAGCCCCTCACCCAGGCTGGAACACCCTCATGGGGTAAGGGTCCCCGCTGGGGGGCTTGGCCAGCATGCAAACAACCATCAGCCCCTCACCCAGGCTGTCCAGGTACCCCAGTGGGAACCCCCACCTTTAAGGGGCTGTTGCCAGCCTGCAAACAGCCATCAGTCACTCACCCAGGTTGGCCAGGCACCCCAGCAGAACCCCCCTCCCTGAATGGGGTGTGGCCAGCCTGAAAACGGCCCTCAGCTGCTCACCCTGGATGGCCAGGCACTCCAGCAGGGACTCTCAACCTGAAGGGGATGTGGCCAGTCTGAAAACAGCCCTCAGCCCCTCACCCAGACTGGCCAGGCACCCCAGCGGGACCTCCACCCTGATCCGGGACACCCTTCAGGGCAAGCCAGCCGGCCCTCACCCATGCACCAGGCCTCTATCCTATATAATAAAAGGGTAATATGCAAATTGACCCTAACAGCAGAACGACTGGGAATGACTGGTCATTATGACACACACTGACCACCAGGGGCCAGGCGCTCAATTCAGGAGCTGCCCCTTGGTGGTCAGTGCACTCCCACAGGGGAAGTTCTGCTCAGCCACAAGCCAGGCTGATGGCTGCCAGTACATCGGTGGTAGTGGGAGCTTCTCCCGCCTCCTCAGCAGCACTAAGGATGTCCTACTGCAGTTTAGGCCTGCTCCCCGCTGGCAAGGGGACATCCCCCGAGGGCTCCCAGGCTGCCAGAGGGATGTCTGATTGCCAGCTTAGGCCCAATCCCCCAGGGAGCAGGCCTAAGCCAGCAGGTGGTCATCCCCTGAGGAGTCCCAGACTGTGAGAGGGCACAGGCCAGGCTGAGGGACCCCCCCACCCCCCCGCCGAGTGTACAAATTTTTGTGCACCGGGCCTCTAGTTTATAATATTAAGATACTTTAATAATATTGAGGTTTTAATATATCGTTTAAAATGTTAAAATTATTTTAAAATGTTAATATATAATTGAGTAAATGCTATAACCTATATATTTGTGTTGAACTTTTGTATCCATTTGTTATATCATTATTTTAAACCTATATACAGAAATGTTACAATATATAATACCCTTGTCCATCCCAGTCATGGTATATTCTCACATAACTTTGACCCCCAATGGTTAACCATTTTAACTGAGGAATTGAAAGACTAAAATTGTGGTAGAATCCCATATTTTACCTTCAGCAAACATGAAAACAATGCTAAGTATCAATGTGTAAATATAGCCCTTTACAAATCTTTATAGAAATAATAAGGTAATTTCTTCTTTGAACAACAACAAAATAAATTTACATGTTAGGAAGGATCTTTTGTTTCCCAGAGACATTTCATGGACTATAGGCTTGCAATATTAAGCTATTTTCATATTCTTTTAATGTTCTCTCAGATAAGACTTTATATGGTAAATATTGTACTTCTCACATTCTTTGTTTTAGATTAAAAAAAAACATAAAAATGGTCTCATATGTACTTTTCAAGTGTTTAAAACATTTCTTTAATTTTTTTTCATAAGTCTTCTGGGAGGTACAAGCAGCTTATTGAAGGCTTTGAAATTATTCACACATGCCATTTATTGCTTTCTTTGCTAAAGGATGCTTAAATTCTTGCCCTTTATTTTTTGATTGCTTCTTTCCTTCTCTCTTTTTTTTAAAAAATGATTCCCTTGTTGGGCAACTTTTCATGCTTCTAAGAAATATAAGGCTATTTTTATCACAGAAGAATATTCATAATTATATAAAACATATTTCATTTTCTTTAGCCTTTTCTGGGATAAAGTCCAATTACAGCTTTTAAAGTATGCCCTAGTTGATACTATGCCTGCATTGAACTTTCAAGATGTGCTTTATGATAAAGAGCCATTTAAGAAGTGTATCTTAGTATGTGCTGATTTTAAAGTACTGTGTTAGTTACTATTTTCTTTTGCCAATTAGTCTTCATTGTATAATCTGTGTATACATATAAACAGCCTACATTTAAAAATTACATTAGTCAAATGAGCACTTTGCAAATACAATATTTTTCAACAGTGCTTATATTCCTTGTAATTGCTCACTATATTCAGGTGACAAAATAATTTAAACTATTGGAGTAAATTTTATTATTTTCTAATTTTCATATATAAGTAATAAATTAATTCACTTTATTAAAAACATATTTTCTACTGTATTTATGGATGCCTAAATACAATAAAATTTAGATGTAAGAAAATGTCAAACTTTAATAATAATCCTTGAATATTTTATGATAGCTACATATATGTGATACCAATATTCACAAGGGTTGGTTCTTGAAACAAGTAGATACTAGTTTCGGAATTTATATTCATAAGAATTTGCTTTTGGTTCTAAATGTTCCTCTTCCAGGCTAGATTAAATAGAATATGAATCTGGTTTTTAATCTAATGCAACCACGATCTGTCATTTTTCTCCATTTAATCATATTTTTTCTATACTAAAAATGGTGCCTTTTTCTGTTTATTTTCAAGTATATCCATTTTTGATGGATGATTCTTGGCAATACATAATTGATCTTATATTTATAAGACCTTAAATATAAAATTTAAAGAGAAGATTTCATTGATCAAAGCAGAAAAATGGCAAGAATGTAGTTATTTCTATATTGGGAAAACAAAATTAATTTTTATTTATAACAAAATAAGTCAAGATACTTTAATGTTACAGGAAGTTTGGAATTCATAAAACAACTATGTATATTTCTGATGTTATTCGTTTCATTAAGATAATGAATTTTGTGATGATTTGTGACTGGAAGATACCTTTGCATAGCTGGTTACCAGCCTGGGCTGAAGGGAGAAGGTAGAAAATGGGAGGATACTCTTTTGGTAGCAATCTATTTTATTTCTACATTAAGGATATTTAATAGATTAAGATAACAGATCCCTTCACTTAAAATCCTAAAAAATAAACTATGTAACTTTGGCATTATCAGTTTTAGAACACTCATGCTGCCTTCCCCCCCCACCCCAATTAAATAACTATCCTACAAGAAGAGGGCTCTTGCTCTAATGATTCTACTCATATCTCATTTCTTAGATATATGCTCTAAGAATGCTTTCTCTAGATGCTAATGTGTATCACCTGTAGCAGGTATTTTCAAATCTATGTTTCCCAAAAATGTGAGACACAACTTACATTTGAGTTACCCTTTAATTCAAAGTTGCTCATTAACAAATATGACTGTTTTTCATAAAATCGCTTGAAGAAATTCTATGATTTATTATTATTAGATAATCTATTTTACATTATTTACTTGAAATCAGACAATGAAAATATAAACTAGAGTGTAAGATTCCAGGTAATGGGTTTTGTGATCCCTCCATTTCCCTCCTGACCCCTCTATCATACCCCAGACTAATACCTGCTCCATAGTTTATGTGGGACCAGCACAATCATTACCTTATTTGATGCTCAAAGCCATCTAGTGAAATAGACCTATGATAGCCCATATTTTCAGGTAAGGTTTCCAATACTGAGCTTAAATTTATGTAAACCTAGTCTTTATGAATATTTCCTGTAACTTAGCCAAACAAACTAAAGTATGCTGGAGAAGCATAGCCTTTTTAATTAGTGCAAAGACAAAAGTATCAGAAAACCTGGATTTTATTTGTTTTAGTTTTTTATTATTATTACTAGAGGCCCGGTGCACAAAAATTTGTGCACTTGGGGGGGGGGAAGGGGGTCCCTCAGCCCGGCCTGTGCCCTCTCACAGTCTGGGACCCCTTGGGAGATAATGACCTTCTGGCTTAGGCCTGCTCCCGGGTGGCAGAGGGCAGGCCCAATCCCTAGGTGCAGCTGGGCCCTGCTCTGTGCAGTGACTGGGGTCAGCGCCCCAACCCTCTGATTGGCCCTGCTCTGTGAGTGACAGGGGGTGGTGCCACAATCTCCCTATCGACCCTGCCTTGAGTGTGACAGGGGGCGGTGCCCCAACCCCCCATTTGGCCCTACTCTGAGCGTGACTGAGGGTAGAATCGCAACCTCCCAATCCACCCTGCTCTGTGCATGACAGTGGCAGCACCCCAACTCCCCAATCAGCCCTGCTCTGAGCCCAACCAGGGGTTGGGGCTCTGTACCCTGTCACTCACAGAGTAGGGCCAATCTGGGGGTTGGGGCACTGCCACTGTCACACTCAGGGCAGGCCCAATGGGGAGGTTGTGGCTCTACCCCATCACACACAGAGCAGGGCCCGTGAGGTGGGGGTTGGGGCTCTGCCCTCTATCACCCACAGAGCAGGGATGATCAGGGGGTTGGGGCGCCTTCCCCTGTCATTAACAGAGCAGGGCGGATAGGGAGGTTGTGGGCCTGCCCCCTGTCACATACAGAGCCGCAGGGCTATCAGGGGGTTTGGGCGCTGCCCCCTGTCACGCTGATCCCAGTGCCGGGAGGCCTCTCGGCTCCGGTGATCCCGGTGCTGGGAGGCATATTACTCTTTTACTATATAGGATAGAACCCTGGTGCACGGGTGGGGGCCGGCTGGTTTGCCCTGAAGGGTGTCCTGGATCAGGGTGGGCGTCCCCACTGGGGTGTCTGGCCAGTCTGGGTGAGGGGCTGAGGGCTGTTTTCAGGCTGGCGGGTGACTGAAGCTCCCAACCGCTCCTTTTTTTCTTTTTTTTCATTCTGGGCCAGCTTTAGCGCTGAGGCTTGGCTCCAGCTCTTAGGCCTCCGCTACTGAAAGCAGGTTTCTGGCCTTTGTTTACCTTCTGTATTTGAAACAATGTTGCGATCCTGCTGGCTGAAGCCCGGCGGACTAAAGCAGGTTTCTGGGGTTTTGTTTAGCTTTTATATTTGTAACATAGTTGCTTAGAGTTGCAGCTCAGAGGCCTGCAGTGGCAGGCGGGAAACGTTGGAATCCTCTGTCACTGAAGATAGCAAGCCTCATGTTCGCTTTAAGCTGCCTGGCTGCCGGCCGCCATCTTGGCTGGCAGTTAATTTGCATATTGCCCTGATTAGCCAATGGGAAGGGTAGCGGTCGTAAGCTAATTACCATCTTTTTCTTTTATTAGATAGGATTGTTATGCATGTGGCATTTTCTTAACTATTCTTCAGAATTACTTTCTAGCATGACCAGTGATTTGTTTATTTAATATCAATGATTTTCAATATTGGAAATCATTGATATTAAATAAACAAATCAAATCAATTCACTTGAAATCTGGTCTTTGATCATTAAGGAAATTAAAGAAAAAACCTAAAAAAAATTAAAGGTACAATCAACTATTTTCAACAGAGGAAGTGAGAAAGATAGTTCTATTCTACACTGCTTATTGTAGATATTTGGTTCTCTAAATTATTCAATATCTACTTTTCAATATCTTATCCCTATTAACTTTTAATTTCAAGTATTTTTCTAAATAATTCACTTAGCCTATATTTATTGATTGCTTGATTTATTTGAAACATATCCCATACCTCCAGGCAACTGATAAACAATATCAAAACCCATAAGTATCCTGTATAATAAAAGAGTAATATGCAAATTGACCCTAACAGTGGAATGACCTGGAACGACAGGTCTCTACGATGAGCACTGACCACCAGGGGGCAGATGCTTAATGCAGAAGCTGCCCCCTAGTGGTCAGTGTGCTCCCACAGGGGGAACTCTTCTCAGCCACAAGCTGGGGCTGACGGCTGCAAGTGCAGCGGCAGTGGCAGGAGCCTCTCCTGCCTCCTCCACAGTGCTAAGGATGTTCGACTGTGGCTTAGGCCTGCTCCTGTGGACATCCTCCTAGAGGTCCCAGGCTGCCAGAGGGTTGTCTGACTGCCAGCTTAGGCCCGATCCCCTGGGGAGTGGGCCTAAGCTGGCAGGTGGACATCACCCAAGGGGTTCCGGACTGCAAGAGGATGCAGGCTGGACTGAGGGACCCATTCCCGTCCCCCCGCCACCCCCGCCGAGTGCACGGATTTTTGTGCACCAGGCCTCTAATCCTATATAATAAAAGGGTAATATGCAACTCAACTGAACTGCAAAACAACCAGTCACTATGATGCACACTGACAACCAGGGGGCAGACATTCAATGCAGTAGCTGTCCCCTGGTGGTCAGTGTGCTCCCACAGGGAACGCTGCTCAGCCACAAGCCAGGCTGACAGCTGGCAAGCACAGCAGCCGCCTCTTGCAGCTCTAAGGATATCCAATTATGGCTTAGGTTGTCAGTTGGACATCCCTCGAGGGCTCACTGACTGCAAAAGGGCACAGGCTGGGCTGAGGAACCCAACCCCCCCCCCCCCCCACAGTGTACGAATGTCATGCACTAGGCCTCTAGTAAATAAGTAGAGCAAGAGAAGCCAAACACTAATACACATCCCAACATAAAAGACAAAACCAGATATAACTTTGTTCTTATGAAACTTAAAACCTATGATCCTGCTACTCAAAGCTATTTTCATAGACCAGATTTTCGTATCTTTTGTGAGTTGATTAAAATGCAGAATCTCCAGCCCCACCCTAGTTAATGAGTATACATATTCAAGTTTATAAAACATTGGTGCACACATATTTTACATAATCATATGTGAAAAGGTAAACTTGCACATTTCCTAATCATGACTGAGTATATATACAGCAAAACAATTACTATTTCAAACAAACTAAGGAATGTAGACTGCAAAGCATTCTATCCTCTCTCAAGCTTCTAAAGGTGGGATGTGGGGTGCCAAACAAACAGTATGAGCAAAATTATAACTTAGGTATCCTAAGTAAATTTATGAATATCAAAAGGAAAAAGTAAAGAAAATTAAAATTGTTGTTTTTGGGAAGGAAATTTTTTTTTAATTAAATCTTTATTGTTCAGATTATTACATTTGTTCCTCTTTTTTCCCCCTATAACTCCCCTCCTCTCAGTTCCCGCCCCACCCTCCGCCCTCACTCCCCACCCACTGTCCTCATCCATAGGTGCACGATTTTTGTCCAGTCTCTTCCCGCATCTCCCACACCCCTATTCCCCCGAAGAATAGTCAGTCCATTCCCTTTCTATGTCCCTGATTCTATTATGATCACCAGATTATTTGTTCACTTGATTCTTCTTCCTCTTCTTAAAGGATACCTTTCAGCATTTCATATAATACTGGTTTGGTGGTGACGAACTTCTTTAGCTTTTCCTTATCTGTGAAGCTCTTTATCTGACCTTCAGTTCTGAATGATAGCTTTGCTCGATAAAGTAATCTTGGTTGTAGGTTCTTGGTATTCATCACTTTGAATATTTCTTGCCATTCCCTTCTGGCCTGCAAAGTTTCTGTTGAGAAATCAGCTGACAGTTGTATGGGTATTCCCTTGTAGGTAACTGAGTTTCTTTCTCTTGCTGCTTTTAGGATTCTCTCTTTGTCTTTTGCTCTTGGCATTTTAATTATGATGTGTCTTGGTGTGGTCCTCTTTGGATTCCTTTTGTTTGGGGTTCTCTGCGCTTCCTGGACCTGTAAGTCTATTTCTTTCACCAGGTGGGGGAAGTTTTCTGTCATTATTTCTTCAAATAGGTTTTCAATATCTTGCTCTCTCTCATCTTCTGGCACCCCTATAATTCTGATGTTGGTACGCTTGAAGCTGTCCCAGAAGCTCCTTACACTATCTTCGTATTTTCGGATTCTTTTTTCATTTTGCTTTTCCAGTTGGGTGTTTTTTGCTTCTTCGCATTTCGAATCTTTGACTTGATTCTTGCGCTCCTCTGGTCTGCTGTCGGGAGTCTGTATAATATTCATTATTTCAGTCCGTGTATGCTTAATTTCTAGTTGGTTCTTTATCACAATATCGAGGGTCTCATTAGATTTCTTGAGGATCTCACTACATTTATCGGCGGTCTCACCAGTCTTTTCAAGGGCCTTACTAAGTTTATCAGCAGCTTCTAGACAGTTCTTGAGAGACCTTAAAAGTGTGGTTTTGAGCTCTATATCTTCCATTTCTGACATTTGCGTCCTGTTTCTTTGTCTCCGCATTTTTTTATCTTTTCTTGATGCACCCTCTAGTGGTCTTTGTGTGCAGTCTTGTTGTAGTTAAGCCTTGATTGTTGTTGGCAATATGGGGGGTGACTTGACCTCCAGGCTAACTGGCTATGAGAGTCAGCTGTGTCTGCAGTGGGAGAGCTTCTGTGCTGGATCTCTAGGGCGGTGCTAATCTAGTGTTTGCCTGAGGCTATCGGGCAAATGGCTCTGCGCAGGGCTTGGGCAGGGCGGGTCCCCAGGGATCTACAGGGCGGGCCAGATCGAGCAGTTATGGCTGCTCTCAGTTCCGTCCCTAGGGGCTCTGCCTCACAGAGTCCCAGCCACCACTGCAAACCTCGGAGAGAAAGCTGCCTTCGAGTTCCGACCGAAGCCAGACAGTCCCGCTTCTCCCGTTTGAGTCTGGGTCCCTGGAGACTTGCCCGGATCTGGAGCTCAGAGTCTGAAACTCCCTCCCGATTGAAAACAACAACCGCGCCCTCCGCCGCCAGCCCGCTCCACGTGCACACTCTGCACCTTTGTATTTCACTTCAGCACTGCGCCTCCTCTGAGTCTGGGTAGGATATTCTCTTTCCTCCTAGTTGTAGAATTTCCACTCAGCCAGCCTTCCTGTGGTTCTGGATGATGTCCGTTCCGTCTTTTAGGTGTACCCTTGAATTGGTTGTTCGAGGCAGCAATCTCCGTCATTAACCTATGCCGCCATCTTGGTTTCTCTCGGGAAGGATAAATTTTAAGCCATTCATAACTCATAATGAATATCATGTGAAATTGCTAAAAAGCATAAGAATCTTCTTGTTGCTCAGGTCTAGGTATGATTCAGTCCTTCTGACTTGCTGGTGATTCTTAACAAATGACTTATTTGTTAAAGTCTTCGCTATCTCCTTAGTAAAGGGGTTTAACAAGAATCATGTTTAGAACTGTAAGGACCAGCTGCCTTGGCTAATCACCTCTGCCCTGGCTAGGACCAATCAGTGGAGACCACCATCAGGAAAGAGCATATCTGGAAAGCTGATGAATGTTCTAGTGAGACTCTCACCTGAGACCTCCCCTAAGATTTCTTGGAAGACAGAGATAAATACACTCAGGATGAATGCTCATGCCATTCCTTTCCCCCTTCTTCCCTCAAAGAGACTTGCAAACAGGGATACAATGGGCAGTGTTAGCTCATCCCAAGGCTAACCTTACATACCTTTTCTCTGACTTCTCAGAGCCAATGCAGCCCAGACTAGGCTTTCCTAATACTTTTCCTATGCCTTTCCTTGTTTCACTGTCCTAAGTGTGATTTTTCTGAGGCCAATAACTTCTTGCTTGCTTTGCTTCACTTGTGTCTTGATTGAAATCTTTCCCTCAAGAAGACAAGAACTAAGGTCTCGCAGATTCCCTGGTTACAATAGTATCGCATTTACTTTAGGAATTATAGTAGTGGTGACATCTTTGCAAATCTAAACTGTTTTTCTAAAAAAATATTAATCAACGATGACAACAATAACAAAAAAACCTGATGTTTTTCATACCCACATTTCCTATGTCTTTTTTTAAAATCATTTTTTGTTGAACTTACAGGGTATATTTATGTATCCCACAAACCTTAGTGAAAATATGCCATATTAACATCAAGGTGATTATGTGCATAAAATAAAGTACATTGCCATTCTGCAAAGTGTTGCTGTATTTCAGAATTCTGAATTGAAGTCATTATGTCAGGGCAGAGCCATTAAGGTTATATAATATTTCCTTAAAAAAAGATATTAGAATTATAATCAAGGCTCTTATTCAGACAGAACACACTGCCTAGCTATATTGTTTGTGAAAATATTAAATATTCTTGTACTTGATGAAAATGTGTGTTGCCTTAGCCTCTCATCATCTAATTAATGTTGCCAACCTCCACACTCCATTCTCTTCCCATAATCTGGTAATTCATGGGTTAATGCTTGCCTCAGGGACTTCCCAGCCAGTCACAGTCACTTCAGCTGTTGAAAGGATTGAGCCTTTGTTTTAGAGATTATTGTTTCTCTCTTCTCTGACCTCCCCTTTACGGCATTCCACTCAACATCATAACTTTCTGTCTAACTACAGATTTCTTCTCTGGTTCATACCAAGTATACCAAGTGTATTAGTGAAGGAATGAAGTTGCTTTGTATTTCCATTCAAGGAAACCTGAATTATTCAATGCCTCTGGAGTTTTCTCTACTATGCTGGGGAAGCAAGAGTTTACTTAGATATAGAATTTTATTGAAATAAAGTAGTTCTGCTCTTTTGTTGTTGCTATTTGTTGTTGTTGTTGTTGTTGTTGTTTGTATGTGTGTAACACAATGATCCGTGGACAACAGTGTGGTGATTGCGTGGAGGAGATGAGTAGGAGGAGATAGGGATGTAAAATGGAGATAAATGGTGATGGATGGAGACTTGACTTTGGGTGGTGGACAAAAACAACTGAAGGAATTGAAGCAATCATAAAAAATAAACCAACAAACCTCTGAGCAAAAATAAGTCCTGGACCAGATTGCTTCAAAGTTGTGTTTTACCAAATATTAAAAGAAAAACTAACACCTAGCTTTCTCAAACTATTCCAAAGAAACCCAAGAGGAAGGGAACTTCTAAGCTCTTTTTATGATCCCAGCATTATCCTCATTCCAAAACCAAATAAAGGCACTTCAAATAAAGAGAATTATAGCCCAATATCCCTGATGAACATAGATGCTAAAATTCTCAACAAAATATTAGCCAATAAGATTTAGCAATACATTAAATGATCATACACTGTGACCAAGTGGGATCTATTCCAGGGATGCAAGGCTGGTACAGTATTGGCAAATCAATAAATGTGATACATCACATAAACAAAATGAAGGATAAAAATCACATTATATTAATAGAAACAGAAAAAGTATTCAACAAAATCCAACTCACATTTTTGATAAAAACTCTTAGCAAAGTGAAAATAGAGGGATCATATCTCAACATAATAAAGGTCATATATGACAAACCTACAGCCAACATCATACTCAATAGGCAAGAACTGAAAGTGTTTCTCTTAAGAACAGGAACAAGACAGGGATGTCCACTTTATTCTTATTCAACACTAGGGGCCAGTGCATGAATTAGTACACCTTGAAAGGAACTGTGGGCTGCAAGGCTGTGGTGGGCACAGGGGCAGATCTTGGCTCATCCTCCGAGCTCCAGCCCAGCCCCTCCAACCACAGTCCACATTTATACAATGGACTATTACTTGGACATAAACAAGAGGAAATCTTACTTTTGTGATAGCATGGATGGACCTGAAGAGCATTATACTAATTGAAATAAGCCAGTCAGAGAAAGACAAATAAGGTATGATTTCACTTATCTGTGGAATCTAATTATCAAAATAAACAATCAATGGTTGCTTTTAGGTCTTTCAGATGAGAATATAAAGAAAGTGTTGTCTACATATTTTGGAGATTAACATATATATGGAACTCATACAACTTAACACAAGGAAACTAAACAATCCAATTAAAAATGGACAAAGGATCCAAATAGACACTTCTCCAAAGATGGCCAAGAGACATGAAAAAATGCTCAAAGTCACTAATCATCTGAGAGATGAAAATCAAGATAACAATGAGGTATCACCTCACACTTGTCAGAATGGCTACCATCAACAAATCAACAAAAGACAAGTGTTGGCAAGGATGTGGAGAAAAGGCGACCCTAGTACACTGCTGGTGGGAATGCAGACTGGTGCAGATATTATGGTAAACAATATGGAGTTTCCTAAAAAAATAAAACATGGAACTCCCATTTTACCCAGTGATCCCACTTCTAGAAATATATACTAAGAAATAAGAAAGAAAGGATGCACCCCTCTGTTCATAGCAGTGTAATTTACCATAACTAAGATGTGGAAACAGCTCAAGTTCCCATCAGCAGATGAGGGGATGATAAAGCTCTGGTACATTTACACCATGAAATACTATGTAGCAGTAAAATAAATAAATAAATAAATAACTTTTACTGTTTGAGAGAGCATGGAGGGACCTAGAGAGTATTATGCTAAGTGAAATAAACTAGCCAGAGAAAGACATGTATCATATGATCTCAGTCATGTGGAATCTAATGAACAAAATAAACTGATGAACAAAATAGATTCAGAGACATAGAAGCATGGAAAAGATGGACAAATTTCAGAGGGAAATGGGGGAGGGTAGGTGGGTGGGAAGATATTAACCAAAGAACTTGTATGAATATATGCATAACTCATGGACATAGACAATAGGGTGATGAAGGCCTAGGGTTTGGGGTAGGGGTGGGCTAGAAGATGTCAATGGGGGAAAAAGGGAGCGACATATGTAATACTTTCAACAATAAAGATTTTTAAAAAGCTAAAAAAATAAAAGAAAGTGTTGTCAGGTTGTGTACTCTAAGTACTTTTAGTTTGGCCTTGCTATAAAGAGACTTGGAAATATTAGAACACATGGATTTCTTGAGCACTAGATATGTCTGCCACATCTAGTAACTGGATGAAGCTTTTCAGGCACTAAATTGTGTTTATATAGCAAATGAATGAGTTAATAAAAAATATGTTTATTTCCTGACAATTGGGTTAATAGTAAGTGATGACATATTTTAATAATTTTTAATTATGACTTTTATTTCTTGTATGTTATTTGCAAAGCAGATTAACTTAGTGTACTAATTTCAAAAATTAGAAAGGGTTCATATTTACACACTATATTTGGCATCTGTTCAGTATATAGTATTAAAATATTTATACTACAACCCTAAATTATACTCCAACTTGCAGAAAGATACTTGGGGTGTTTCAAGCTATTTTATTTGGGAAATATAGTGATAGGCACTTTCTTCTTACTCATAGTGAGAATAGGTATTCTTAATATCCAGCTCCTCTCCTGGTGTACACATAAAGTAGATCTTGAATTTATAAACACTTTTGGCACTATCAACCTTACAAGAAAATACCATTTAGAAAACAATAAAAATAAGATGATTATGTGTTCTGTAGAACACACAGGTAACGGACAAAACTTGTTAATTTTGACGTTTTGATGTTTGTACATGCAGATATATAGAAAGAAATCATATATGATTATACAGAAAGACAAATTACATCATTACTGACTAGTTTTAGATTAAAAAATAGTTAAGTACTTAAGAATCCTGGTGTATATATTAACACATTAACTATAAAAGTTACAGGTTAAAACTTAATACTTATAAAAATATATAGATAGATTATAGTTACATAGCATTCAATGTTAGTGGTTGAAAATGAAAACTGAAATTAAAATCTAGCTCTCCTATTTTGTCACTGTGAGATACTGGTCTATTTATCTATAGAAATATTGAGACAGGTTTAGGGAATATTTTGAAGTATTTTCAACAGTGCTTGGTATAAATTAAGGATTTTAAAAAACTAAGTATTAGCATAAAATATAGAAAAAAACTAAGCTTCATAATTATTATTATTCTAATTGTTCATCCTGGACTTAGTTATACATTATACAATTTTGATCAGGTATACATAGTGCTTAATATTTTTAAGAGAATGATTATACACTGTTCAATTATTATTTATTATATCATTTTTTTTCCATGTTTTATTACTTTAGGACTGATTCCACTATAAGTCATTTGACTTTATGAAATCATCATCTATTAAAATGAGGCAATATAATCCAATTACTCTTCCTCTATTTATTAAAGAGGCAAGTCTCAGTAGTATTATCATCAAAATTATCTATGTATACAGAGATGTATGTGCTTGTAATTGAAAAATGTATGTAACATGTATGAATGCCTTTCCTAGTTCCATTTCATATTGACTACAGTTTGGAAAATTTATTTTTATCATATTCTAATTATTTTATGTATGAAAATAATACAGAGTTAATGTAGTATAATTTGATAATTGCACCTGTGAGCTAAATTTTTACTATTTTCCTTAGACCTTTTAAAAAAGAAAATAAAACATTTCACAAAGATTCATGGTCAAACATAACCATTTATATGTCAAGCTTTGAAAGGTTTTATAAACAATTTGTTTCCTCTTAAATTATTTTGCTAAACATTTTATATACACTTACCAAAATTTCCCTTGCATTTCTTACAATGCCTATTTTTCACTGTTTTACTTATCTGTATTATTTTGCTCTTCTTTTGACTCTAATCTATAATATAAAAATGCTGAACATATGAATTTGCTTCCAAATGTACAGAATTATTTCTATTAAAATTACTGTTGTTTCATGTTGATTATTTTGCTTATAAATCATGATATGTTTGATTAAATGTGAAAAATTGTGTGACCGAAGAATGTATAATAGAGGGAATAATTCAATAAAGCTGTATTATTTTACTTAAACTAAACTACTAGTTAATTTTGTCATAAAATTGCATAATGGAATTTGACCACTTTTCTTTTCATGATGTAATGTGTGGCATTTTAAAGTATTTGAAATTTGCTCTAACTTCTGAGTTTGAGTCACTCATATTGGAAGGCAAGGAGCAACTAAATCAAATATGTATTTTATATAAGGATATTACACATTGCAGTCAGGGAAACATAGCTTTTATGATAATGCTTCAATTTTTATCAAAATTGGTCTCCTTTCCAAAATGATTCCACTCAACTCACCCTACTCATTAACATGAAATATACGAAGGACATGTATCTCTTAGGAAACCAATAATACTTCTTTCCCTAAAGAAAACTGCATAACAATATCAAGATTTGATGGGCTGTATTGTCTAAAAAATGGGGTACAGGTGGAAAGGTTTCATTTAATTATTCAGAAATGACTCCATCTAAGTTTGAAGTGGAATTTTAAAAACTTATTGAGGTCACCTTCATCTCTTACATATTAATTGAAATGATTTTTTTTTCATACTTATCTTTAAGCATGTAGAAGAACATTTGAAGGATCTTATTAAGCAAACTCAGTACTTAACTATATTCACAGTATTCAGAATAATGTGCTAGAGAAATAATACATTTAATAAAAATGTTACATCATAGAAGTTATAAAGAATTAAATCAAACAATAATCATTATAAGTGCTTCCTTAATGGTAGTCGATAATTGAGACCTGCTCATCCTAAAGTTAAATATGCAATTTCCTTAAGGAATAGCGGTCTAGATGGGTTCAGAGAAAGATTAGATAAGCAATGCACTCTGTACTTTGCCTCCATAAATCAGAGGCCATTAAAATCAAGTACATTAAAATATGCGGTCAAATTTGGGCTATCACAGTCATCAAGCTGAAACTACCAAAGTTCCAACTTGTTACATATACAAAACTTCTCATCATTATTCTATATCTGCCTCTTTTATTCCTCTTTATCACACAATATGAAGATTTCACAAGGAGGCAAAAATATCTGTCCTGCCAACATGTCACTAAAAACCACAAAATAACCATTTTCACTGGAGCAATAAAATACTCCCAATTATCGTGTTTTGTATAAAAAAAGAAATTACAATCAAAATTATAATAAGTAAAAAATAGTGTATTCTCTGACATTTTAAAATCTGTTTTATGCACTGTGTTTTGATGCTCTAGGCCACTCAAACCTCAAAGGGTCTCTGATTGGCCCCACAAGAGGTCAAACTGTCCAGCTAGTATTTTACACTACCATGAAAATGAATATCCTATCGAAGACATTTTTGTGGTGGGATATTATAAAATCAACTTGGAATACAGTGTTAATAAAAATGAGAGTATTCTACGATAAATTTGCATATATAATGTTTACAAATAAAATTACATTAAGTAATTTTTTCATATAACCTTTTCTTAATAATGACGTACAAAAATAGTACTAATGAAAACACATTATTAAGAAAACAGATGCTTTTTTTTGTCTGTCACCCTTAACTATAATTTAACTAAAGGAGTGCTTAATTTTAGTATGTAAAATAGGAGTTTCAAAATGAATTAAAATTCAAAACAATTTCAAACTTCATAAGAAACATTCTGAGATATAGTTAATAATAATAAATCATATATCTGTATATATAAAAGCCTAAGCAACCAAACGACCGAATGACCAAACGACCTAACAACCAGTCGACTGGTTGCTATGATGTGCACTGACCACCAGGGGGAAGACGCAGCTGCCTCCTGGTGGTCAATGCGCTCCTCCAGCCAACCTCTTGCAGCCGGCCAACCTCCAGTGGTTTCTACCCCCTGGCTGGCAGACCCCAGTTGGCCCCATCCAGACTGGGCGAGATGCCTCCAATATGCCCTGGTAGCCGGCCAGGCCGAGGGACCCCACCTATGCACGAATTCATGCTCTGGGTCTCTTGTATATTATACGTATGATTAATGTAATTTTGAAATGTGCAACATTTCTATTTATAACCTCTTCCCTTAAAATGATATCTCCCCAACCAGTGTGGCTCAGTGGTTGAGCTCCAAACTATGAATCAGGAGGTCATGGTTAGATTCCCAGTCATGGCATATGCCTGGCTTGCCAGCTCTACCTCCAGTAGGGCATGCAGGAGGCAGCTGATTAATGATTCTCTCTCATCATTGATGTTTTTATCTCTCTCTCCCTCTCTCTTTTTCTCTCTGAAATCAATAAAAAGCATAGTAAAAAAATGATCTAGTATTTAGGTATCTGAAACAACAACTTCTCTTTGACTTGATCTTAAAAAACAATTTGATGTATAATTTACCATTGAAATATGGAAAAGAAAAACTTAGAAAAAGCTTTCAATTTTATTACCAAATGTCGTATTGGGTGTTAATATGATAACACCTACAAAGACAATACCAATGTCTAATTTTCAGTAGTATTAGAATAAATACTGCTAATTTACTTACAAAATCCACACTATTACTTTTATTCATTTTCTCACTGTGAATCATTTTTTGTGAATAGCAAAAATTAGAATTAAAATATACCCTATTGATTTAGCAATGATACGGTAGATAGTTCAGAAGTTTTCTTTTGTTTGTTTGTTTTGATCCTTTACACTATTTTGGGCTTTAAAAATACTTTCAGCAGACAGCATGAAGCCTCTTATAAAATTACACTAGAGGCCCGGTGCACAAAAATTTGTGCACTCAGGGGGGAGTGGGGGGTCCCTCAGCCCGGCCTGTGCCCTCTCGCAGTCTGGGACCCCTTGGGAGATAACGACCTGCTGGCTTAGGCCTGCTCCCGGGTGGCAGAGGGCAGGCCCAATCCCTAGGTGCAGCCCCTGGCTGGGCTCAGAGCAGGGCCAATTGGGGAGTTGGGGCAACGCCCCCTGTCATGCACAGAGCAGGGCAGATTGGGAGGTTGCGATGCCACCCTCAGTCCCGCTCAGAGTAGGGCCGATTGGAGGGTTGTGGCGCCACCCCCTGTCACGCACAGAGCAGGGCCCATCAGGGGGTTGAAGAGCTCCCCCCTGTCACTCACAGAGTAGGGCCAATAGGGGAGTTAGCACACTACTCCCTGTCACACTCAGGGCAGGGCCGATGGGGAGGTTATGGCTCTACCCCGTCACACACAGAGCAGGGCCGTGGGGTGGGGGGGTTGGGGCACCGCCCTCTATCACCCACAGAGCAGGGCTGATCAGGGGGTTGGGGCGCCTTCACCTGTCACGAACAGAGCAGGGCCGATAGGGAGGTTGTGGCCCTGCCCCCTGTCACACACAGAGCCGCAGGGCAATCAGGGGTTTGGGCGCTTCCCCCTGTCACACTGATCCCAGTGCTGGGAGGCATATTACCCTTTTACTATATGGAATAGAGGCCTGGTGCATGGGTGGGGGACAGCTGGTTTGCCCTGAAGGGTGTCCCGGATCAGGGTGGGGGTCCTCACTGGGGTGCCTGGCCAGCCTGGATGAGGGGATGATGGCTGTTTTCAGCTGGTCACACACCCTTCAGATTAGGGGTCCCCACTGGGGTGCCTGGCCAGTCTGGGTGAGGAGCTGAGGGCTGTTTTCAGGCTGGGACTGAAGCTCCCAACTGCTCCTTTTTTTCTTTTTTTTTTTTTATTCTGAGCCAGCTTTAGCTCTGAGGCTCCACCTCTTAGGCCTCCACTCCTAAAAGCAGGTATCTGGTTTGTTTCGGTTCTCAAAACTCTGTATCAACTCCAGCTCTGAGATCCCAGCCGGCTGAAAGCTGGTTTCTGGGCATCTATATTTGTTACAATGTTTGAAACTGCAGGCTCAGAGGCCTGCAGCGGCCAGTGGGAACGTTGGTTTCCTCCGTCACTGAAGCAAGCAAGCCTCATGTTAGTTTCCAGCTGCCTGGCTGCCGGCGGCCATCTTGGCTGACAGTTAATTTGCATATCGCCCTGATTAGCCAATGGGAAGGGTAGCGGTCGTATGCCAATTACCATGTTTCTCTTTTATTAGTGTAGATTAGGGTATAATAACATTGGTAAATACTAATTAAGGTAAATAGTAAATTTTTACTACTTAGCAAAGATAGAAGAGCATCGACATTTCCTAGTGCTTGATAACCTTTTACTGTGTAAACCGTTTGAGCACCAATACACTGCAAATCAGGAAATAACTTTATTTTTGTGATAAACATGAGTGGAACATAAGAAAGCTTCTGTTGTGGAATAAAAAAAATAACTAAATCCAATTTCTGGATCAGTTATATAGTGTTACCTTGTGCAATTTGTATAATATTTTTTATTATCACTTTATAAAATTTAAAAATAAGAATAATTATTAATTTTCAGGATTATTAAAACTAAACACATTATATTTCACATATAAAGGGAACTTAATAAATGTTATTTTATTCTCCTATTTCAGAAAGAATGAACAACTCATTGTAATATTGGAAATAATAAAAACTATAGTAATATTAACCATGATTTAAATGACTAAATTGAGCTTTATTACCTTGAAAAAAGATACTAAGGATCTTCATAGCTTTAGCATGAATATGACTATAGCAAGTTGTGCCTTTTGTTTTAAGTGAGATACAATTTGCAAATTATTTAATGTAAGGTAGTTACAAGTATTATAGTAATTATTTTTATTAGTGATCTGATAAAAATAGCATTCTCTTATTAGAATTGAAGAGCAGACATTATTGGAAGACTCCAATTACTGAGTTTTCAAGAAGAATTAGTTCTATCACAGGAGATATCTCATAGATAGTTGAAATAACTTAAATTTAACTTAATTAAATTTATTTGGTTAGCTGGTTAACAAGATGATGTAAGTTATGTACTAAGCCATAAAATAAAATAAAGTACTGCCATTTGTGACAAATTGGACAGATCTTGAGAATATCATGCTAAGTGAAATGAGTCAGACAGAAAATGTTAAGAACCATATGATTTCACTCACATATGGGATATAAAACTAAAGACAACAAATGAACAAACAAATAAAAACAAAAAAAAAAACAAAAATCATAGACACACACAACAGTATGGTGGTTACCAGAGAGAAGGGGATGCAAGGTAGTGCAGGGTCAAGGAAGCTCAACTATATGGTGATGGAAGAAGAGTTGACTTTGAGTGATATCACCCAATGCAATATACAGTTGGCATATATATTTCAAATTACAAAGTCAATCTAAACGATTTGATCAGTAAACACTGTAGAGATAGATATATTAAAATAATATTTCTGCCCTAGCCAGTTTTGCTTAGTGAATAGAGCGTCGACCTTCAGACTGAAGGGTCCTGGGTTTAATTCTGGTCAAGGGCACATGCCCAGGTTATAGATTCGATCATCAGTAGGAGGCGTGAAGGAGGCAGCCAATCAATGATTCTCTCTCATCATTGATATTTCTATCTCTCTCTCCCTCTCCCTTACTCTCTAAAATCAATAACAAATATATTTTAAAATAATAATAAAGAAATAATATTTCTAATCTCAGTTGTTAGTCTTACAATATTGTCCATTAGTTCTTATCCTATCTAATAAAAGAGAAACATGGTAATTGGCGTACGACCGCTACCCTTCCCATTGGCTAATCAGGGTGATATGCAAATTAACTGCCAGCCAAGATGGTGGCCGGCAGCCAGGCAGCTTAAACTGAACGTGAGGCTTGCTTGCTTCAGTGACGGAGCACTCCAACGTTCCCCGCCTGCCTTGCAGGCCTCTGAGCCTGCAGTTTAAGAAACGTTGTACCATATAGAGGCTAAACAAAACCCCAGAAACCAGCTTTCAGCCGGCTGGGATCTCAGAGCTGGAGTTGATACAGAGTTTCGATTGAACCGAAACAAACCAGATACCTGCTTTCAGGAGCGGAGGCCTAAGAGCTGGAGCCTCACAGCTAAAGGTGGTCCAGAATAAAAAAAAAAAAAATAAAAAAAGGAGCAGTTGGGAGCTTCAATCCCAGCCTGAAAACAGCCCTCAGCCCCTCACCCAGACTGGCCAGGCACCCCAGTGGGGACCCCCACCTGAAGGGTGTGTGACCAGCTGTAAACAGCCATCATCCCCTCATCCAGGCTGGCCAGGCACCCCAATGGGGACCCCCACCCTGATCCAGGACACCCTTCAGAGCAAACCAGCCAGCCCCCACCCATGCACCAGGCTTCTATTCTATATAGTAGAAGGGTAATATGCCTCCCAGCACCGGGATCAGCATGACAGGGGGCAGCGCCCAAACCCCCTGATCACCCTGAGGCTCTGTGTGTGACAGGGGGTGGGGCCACAGCCTCCCTATCTGTCCTGCTCTGTTCCTGACAGGGGAAGGCACCCCAACCCCCTGATCGGCCCTGCTCTGTGCCTGAAAGGGGGGAGCTCCCCAACCCCCTGATCGCCCTGCGGCTCTGTGTGTGACAGGGTGCGGCGCCCCTACCCCCTCACCCCACGGGCCCTTCTCTGTGTGTGACAGGGTAGAGCCATAACCTCCCCATCAGCCCTGCCCTGAGTGTGAAAGTGGCGGCGCCCCAATCCCCTGATCGGCCCTGCTCTGTGGGTGATAGAGGGTGAGGCCCCCACCCCCCCACCCCCTATGGGCCCTGCTCTGTGTGTGATGGGGTAGAGCCATAACCTCCCCATCAACCCTGCCCTAAGTGTGACAGTGGCGGCACCCCAAAACCTGATTGGCCCTGCTCTGTGCATGACAGAGGGTGGCGCCGCAACCTCCCCATCAACCCTGTCTTGAGTGTGACAGGGGGCGGTGCCACAACCCCGGAATTGGACCTACCCTGAGTGTGACTGAGGGTGGCATCACAACCTCCCAATCCGCCCTGCTCTGTGCATGACAGGGGGCGGTGCCCCAACTCCCCAATCGGCCCTGGTCTGAGCCTGACCAGGAGCTGCACCTAGGGATTAGGCCTGCCCTCTGCCACCCGGGAGCAGGCCTAAGCCAGCAGGTCATTATCTCCTGAGGGGTCCCAGACTGCGAGAGGGCACAGGCCGTGCTGAGGGACCCCCCTCCTCCCCGAGTGCACAAATTTTTGTGCACCGGGCCTCTAGTATTATATATAAAAGCCCTTACCAAAACTAAAATTGTAAGAACATCTACTACATTTTAATACTAATTTAAAAAATTATAAGTGAAGGGTGCCATTAAATTTTTTTGAAAAGAAAATACATCATAAAGATATATTTTCTTTTATCTTAGTGATTGCTCTAGCTGAAAAATATAAATAAAGGCATCTTACAGAGTTTGGTTTTATATAAAGTAAGTTTTTTAGGAATATGTTTTTTGACAACAAATATCCAATTATGTTTTCATAATCTATATTTATGCACAGAGCAGAAAATTATCATTAGTTCTCAAGCAAACTGGTGGAAGAACAAAAAGATTAGAAAACAAATCTTTAACTTTGCTTTTATAAATCCTTTGTAATGTAAAAATCAGTAAGGCTTGCTTAGCATCAAATTTTAGAATGAATAAACAAATAACTCAAACACATTATTTTTCAAATGTTCAATAACATGAAATGCTGCCATCCTATCCTATACTTCGGAAATCAATACCAGAAATGAATCAAGTTGCAAGGAATTTCTCTACTCTATGCTTCCTTCTGAATCTAGACAAAGTAAGAAGAGTTATGTTATTTATCACTGGAAAAGTGTCATGTAACATTGATTTACCATATCAGTGACAGTACTAAAAACACAAATCAAACTATGCATGAAATAATAAAAAGTGCACTCTATAAATGTCCTTTCAATAAAATTATTAGCCCTGGCTAAAACCATGCGTCACAAAATTGCATTGAAAGCAACCATGAACCTCACTCAGTTCATGACCTCTTGCCTTTTAAAATAATTTATAATGATTTTAGTTTTCTTTAGCATATTTATCATGTATATGCTATATGAAATAGAATTCTCTTTTTTAAAAATATGGTTAAATCAATAAGTATGACACGAACTAATAGAAAACACCGTTTTGAAATAATACAGCCATGTAATTTGAGCAATCAATCCATAAGCAATGCTTTGAGAAATCAAAGATGAATTCTCATATTCTTCTAAGTAATTGCTAAAATATTAACTACAGATGCATTTTCTATTTAGTTAATATAAAACAAATTGTGATTTGTGTGTGTGTGTGTGTGTGTTTAAGTGTTAAGATATTTTGTCACTCATCAATTAGAACAGAGGCAACATAGGCTTTCACTAATGCCAATTTCCATTATTCATTTTGCCTTATATCAATTTTAGGTTAATATTCCATTGTGACTTAATGACATTTCTTTCCAAGTAGCCATAGTGACTTTTAATTTTATTATATGATGGTATTATGTTTTCACATAATAAGAGGTTCTTTAGTTATCCATGAATTCAAGACACATAGTATAATTAAAATTTAATTAGACAGTAGCCTAAGGTAAGTAAAGGCTTGATATGTATAATTCAAGTAACACAATACTTTTATTCCCACAAATGAGGTAAATTTATAGCACAAATTAAAATAAAATGGGATTTAATTAAATTGCTTTAGATTCAAAGGATATTTTCTACTATTATTTAATAATTGTTGTGTGAGTCTAAGAAATTAACAAATATTCACCATATATATAAATATGTATATATTAATCATCAATGAAGGATATGTTTTTACTGATTTTAGGGAGAGAGAGAGAGAAAGAGAGATAAACATCAATTGGTTGCCTCCTGTATGCATCCCCGTAAGGGATTGAACCTGCAACCAAGGTATGTGCCCTGACCAGAAATTGAATCAGCAACCTTTTGGTGCCTGGAACAATGTTCTAAGCAACTGAGTTTCACTGGCCAGGGCTCACCTAAAATATTTTTTAAAATAAAAAATTATAATGCCCAACCACCCATTTCATAGTTATATTTATTATCTCCTCCAGGCATGAAATGTTTATGACTATGTGAGTCTCACACAAAGATGAGCAGGTGCCACCTTGGAGTCAGGATTGTAGTCATTTTTGAGGGAAGAGTCACAACTCTCTAAGAATTATTGCCTGGATTAAAATTATTTTTCCCCCTAGAAGATCCATTTCTAAGCTCTTGAAAGAGCAATTTTACAATCCCGCATGAGAACTATTGGCCTCCTTACACAGACTACGACTATGTGAGCAGGTATGGTGCCCAGTGGAAACTGTGATTTATCATGCTACTGTCAATAAACTACAGAAGAATTTGGGCCAAACAAATAGGAAACAATGATAAAGGGCCATGGTACAAGGAAGCCAAGTAACAGTAGAGCCAAAAATGTGCTGAGCTAATTTAATTTTTTAAAGTTGTAATTGAGCCCATACCTTAGGGACACAATTTTTTTTCTGGCAACATTTTCTGTGAAGCTAAAATAGCTGCTTCACCTATCTCAAATCAGATACTATTCTGTTTCAAGCAAATGTTTACCAAAAACAATTGTCAGGCATGCTTATCCAAAAATTTAGATTGAACAAAACAGATTATCATGCCTCTAAAGTAAAAGTTGATATAAATTATATTTGCTAATACATATGTAATTTAGATATCAAGTAATGTAAAGAAATCACGCAATGTTTAAAAATGCTTTAAAATACTATATTACTATAAATTCTAATAAAAATTAAAAGAATAATTATATATCATAAGAGTAATATATTTATAAAATATGTGTCTAATCCAATCTGGAACATTTTAAATTGTTTATAATGTAGAAATCTTCTAAAGTACTTAAAAAAGTGATTAACTAATGAAAATTTGACAACTGTTATATCTTGCCTGATTCTTATTTTCTTAATAAAAGCAGCTTCACCAAAATACCAGGCCTGTCATCTGAAACATTGAGTGTATTTTCTATTTTCCTTTGTTTTTCCCCCAGAACATTGATTAAAGTCAAAACAAGAAAATGCTAAAGGACTAGCACACATATGAAAATAATCTTTCCCCTTTAGACACTGAAAAGACAACATATTTATCCATTCATTACAGGGCATAGAATATAGTACAATTCAATATGGTAGCTGAAGTAGGACTTGTTTTGTTTCTTACCTATAATGGCCAGCTCCTCCTTTGTGATCTGAACTTTTATTTCTACAAAGAGAGAATAAACACACTAAGAAGCATAAAGCATGCATGACTTGGTATTTTTCTATGTTTGTCAGTTGGAATCAATATTACACAAGCACAAATAATATTCGACAGCACAATGTTGGATGATTCTTTATGCCTCAGGAACAGAAAATCTACAAGACCTCGGCAGAAGCTGAAGGTTAGAATGTAAAGGAAGCTATATCCAGGTCCAGGAGGTGCATAAAAAAATGCTAGAAGGCAAATTCCCTAGCTTCTGGCTATATTTAGTGACATGTCACAGTCCAGAAGAATCAAGTTTCAGGAAGTAGGATGAATGTCAAATGACTTATGCCAAAGAGCAGCTTGTTCTTGGAGCATGCTTAAGGCCATTTTGTTCAGAGATTTCAGAGAGGAAACAACCTGAAATTGTAACATTGAAAAGCCATTTTTTAAAAAGATCTTTTAGACACATTGAATTATATGAAATGACTGACTAGGCCTGCAGCATGCTGAAAATTTTTTTGTTGTTTGTTGAAAATTGTTTCAAAGAGCAGAATGACTGAGGATAAGTCCATGTAGCATTCTCAGCCAAAGTTAGCAGATGTCCTCTTATCTTAAAAGTTACATGAACAACAGGGCAAACGAAATAAAGCATATGGACTTGACAAAATTAAGAGTTAGATTTAAATAGAAATATACATTGGCCAGTTTTCTAGTTTTGAATATTGCTTCCTTCCAATAATGATATGACTGACATACATGTGCTTGGTTGGCCATAGACACCAGCCAGTTATCATAGCACCTCTGCTCCTGCCAAGATGACTTCTCTGGTTCCAAATGTCAATGCTACAGTTAACAAGTTAGCATTATGCTTGCAATAGCCATATCATTTGACACTAGCTATACTGACGTTCCATCTGTCAGAGTTTATCTGGCATCTGAATAATAAATAATGTTATATTAGCATGACCTAACAGAACAATTAATAGACACCATTTGTTTGTTAAAACCAAGATATTTGTCTCAGCCTTGACACAAAACCAAATATTATGTTAGTATACAATATATTCTATAAATAAATTTATAAGTACATTTTAGTTTTATTTACAATGGAAATATTTTAAAAAAACACTGCATTATTGCAAATTTAAAAAAAAAAGAGTTAACGATTACCTACACATGAGAAATATGTGTTAAACATTACACAAACTATTGGAACTCTTTTTTCCGAGCACAAAATATAATCGTTCAATGGAAAATTATACAACTTAAGTAAGTATAAAGATAATGTCTTCAAAAATATCATACTATAACTACAACCTACTTCTTCTCCAGCTATAAAAGAAAGAAAACACAGATGGAAAACAAAATCCCCAAGTGAATAAATGAGATACATGAATATGGGGGAAGTCATATTTTTATGAATATATAGCTTATAAATTTTAAAATTTTGTTCATCACTCTCTATGTAGTATGACTACAGCAAGAGTGCTTATTTATAAATGCTATTAAAAAGTATACATATATATTTATTTATTCTCAATGTAGCATGATTTATAGTATTTCCATTGCAATGTAAAGAGAATAACTTCTTCAATGATAAAAGAATATTATATAGCTGCCATTTCACTTGAGATTTTATAACTCACACTTTTCAGAATGTATGGATTTATTATTCTAGCTCACATTATTAAGTTTATCAGACAGATTGAGCCCTAAACATAAAACAAATCTTCCTAAATTAATAGCATTTGGTTACCACATGAGGGCATTTTTAGATTTCTCACCAAATCAGTTAGCTTTGTGTTTCTTCCTCTTTCTTCTCCTTTCTTCTTCTCCTCCTGTTTTCACCCTTTTTCTCCCCCTCCTCCCCCTCCCCACTCCTCCCCCTCCCCACTCCTCCTCCTCCCCCTCCTCCTCCTTCCCCTCCTCCTCCTTCCCCTCCTCCTTCTTCCCCTTCCTCCCTTCCCTTCCCTCCCCTTCCCCTCCCCTTCCTCCTTCCCCTCCTCCTTCTTCCCCTTCCCCTCCTCTTCCCCCTCCCCCTTCCCCTTTCCCCTCCCCTTCTCTTCTTCTTCTTCTCCTTCTTCTTCTTCTCTTCTTCTTCTTCTTCTTCTCTCTTCCTTCTTCTTCTTCTTCTTCTCCTCTCTTCTCCTCTCTCTTCTTCTTCTTCTTCTTCTTCTTCTTCTTCTTCTTCTTCTTCTTCTTCTTCTTCTTCTTCTTCTTCTTCTTCTTCTTCTTCCATGATCTTGTATTCATGGAAACCATGCCACTGTTTCCGTGAACACAAATTACCTTTCCCTAGATTACTCTGGTTTACTTCTGTTTGCCACCAGGAGTCACCGTGTTGTTCTTTCCTAGATAGAATTCAGTTTGATCTTGAGGATAAACATTTTTAATTTAAATTAGAGCTGTTTGCTCCTTTTGGTTCTACAGACCCCACTCATAGCTAGCAAAAAAATGGCTTTGGACCACAGCTTTCTAGACTTACCTGTCATACAAGTTCTGTTTTCCAGCAAACCTAATTACAAATATTGTTAAATACTCCTTGTATTAAAGGTGATAAAACTTGAAATTAAAAATTTAAAAATGCAAGCAATCTGTACTAAAAACAATATGGCAAGATAAAGTGGTGCTCAGAAGTAAATAAAAACAGTGATATAATCAATACTTATATTTATACAATAATGAATGGCAACAATTATATTACCCTGTAGAAGATGAAAAAAATAATATCAAAATAAATAGTAAGATGGTCAAACATACAATTAATGCTGCTAAAATTAGAAATTGTTATCTAAAAACAGTAGAAATCTAAATAAAGTATTCCAAAAGAAAAAAATTCCAAACATTTGCCTTTTAACATTTTTAGATAATAAAATATTTTTTAAAAGTTAGTAAGCTGGAAAATAATTCAAAAAGAGAAGTTAGAATAAAATAGGCACAAAACTGAGAAAATTGTTAGTATTTCGAGTTAACTTTTCTAATACTTTGAAAAAATGTTTGAAAACCTAAATTATTTGCATAGTCATATTTAAGAAGAGAAAAATGATCTAAAATATAACTTTCCATACATGAATTATATAATTTAGCAATAAATAAATATATATTTTAAAAATTAAATTGAGCACAGTTACATGGTTTTACAGTTGAATATTACCAAGTATTTAAAGATAACTAATTTATTTAAGCTATATGAAAAAGAAGATTGTTCTAAATACAGAAACTCACTATCCCCCCCTTCTCTCTCTCTCATACACAAACACTCATAGATCAAATTCACTCATAAATGTGTTTAAAATATATTAATTAATATATCACTGTAGTGAAAAAGATAAGCTATGTTTCATTTTTTTTAAAATACTCCATTAGGCAAGACTGCCTCCATTGTGGTGATACTAGGTGAAACCCAAGACTACAAAAAAGAGTTGATAGTGTTGGAGTAAATTTCTAGGCCCAAGGTGGAGTCACACCTATCCATTGTGCCACATCAGAAAACTGAAACTAAGAATTTACATGTGTATTCTCATAAATGCTCTGCTTGACCAGAGTATATTCATCCATCCAATCACCCAAACATCAGGCCAACTCTAGGCTCTACACTTACATCCTTTTTCCTTTTCATCCCTAACAAGCTTGACTATGTAGCCCAGGCTAATCAGATATATTCTAGTTTTCTCTTCCTTGTTTTTTATTCTTTATCCTAGAAAAGCTTCTTGCCTTCTGCCCCATTTGCAGTTCTCCCCAAAGGAGATGGTTTCTTTCTTGAAGTGTTGAAGTTTGTTTGTAAAACCTAAATGGTCTTTAGTTATATATAATAATAAAAGTGTAATATGCTAATTAGACTGGATGACCTTCTGGACAACCTTCCCGATGAAGTCACGGTGGCAGGGGCCGAAGCAGAGGCAGCCACAGCTGCAGCAGGGGCCAAACCCCTTGCACAAATTTTGTGCATCGGGCCTCTAGTTTTTCAATAATAACCATCATAAACATTTATTTTTCAATTATGATAAACACTTACTGAATACTTGTGACTGAAAACAGTTGCTTTTTGGGATCTAAATAAAACTAGAGCTCCAGGGTGGTACTATGGCTGGAAGGTTTTTGCTTGGAACCCTTGCATTCTTAAAGGTAAACTGACACTTGATATCCATGAACTGTAAGTATTAAATTAATACGGAAATTCAAGAAGTAATGTACAAAACCAGGTAGAATCTTAGAATCACAGACTTACCATCGGGAGGTGACCTCTGGCAACAGTAAGATCTAGCTGTTTGCCTGTTTCTGCAGCATTAGCTCTGGAATCTGAGATTCCAGATAGCTTTATTATGGGATTTTCAAAGCTGTTTCTAAAACTTGTGTCTCCATCAGAATCATCTGTACAGCTTGTTAAAACTCAGAATGTTGGGCCCCACCACTAGGGATTCTGTTTCTTAGCTCTGAGTGAGATCTGAGAATTTACATTTCTAATGTGTTCCCAGGTGATGATAATGCTGGTGAGGCATAGCAATATGAAATGATTTGCCAGTTTTTGAAATAGCCAGAAGTCTTCTTTCTACAAGCATGTGGTGGTTCTATTATTTCTCCTCTCTCTCTCTCTTTTATCCATCATTTTAAATAGATATTGTTTTTTCATTGTACCAACAGAAAGCTTGTCCATCAGTAGAATAATGTGTTTAGTTAGGAAGTGATTAGACTGCAAATTAGACCATGCTTCTAAAATAAATGATATTGAAGTAAAAATAAATAAATAAAAATAAATAAATGAATACATAAATAAATAATTCATCTTCAATTTAATAGTTTAATAAAAAAAAAGTTTATTATCTGCATGGCCATCAAGAGACAGTTTATTTTGAAGTCTGGTTCATCAATGGACCTAAGTTTGAGAATAGTTAGTCAGTGAGAGAAAAAATGGGATATAAGAAATGCACAGTGGCTCTTAATGTTTCCACCTGGTACTGGCATACTTCATCACTCACTTTATTGTCTAGAGAAAGTCACTCAACCACATTTGAGTATTGGACATATTTTATTTCTCATCTCAACACCACTCAACCTTCCTTTTGGCTTTGACTTTTTGTTTATAACCATCTATATATGCATGGCTTTACAGCACTATCGCTTACCTGGATCATGCATAGCTTACTTCCTTCATAAAGATTTCCTACCCAGCCACTGACATGCTTTTGTAGGAGGGCTCATAGCCATCCAGGGATATGTAGGAAAAAAAGTGTCTGCAAAAGAATACTACCCCTCAATCAATATTTTACCAGTAGGTGATAAAAATAAGCCCCTCTTCCTTCTTTTCAAACTGTCAATTCCATGTTTGATTCTGCATGGTTTCTCAGAGAGATTTTGGAGTTTTGGGAATATCTACACAGTAACTTATTTTTGGATTGACTTCCCTTACTTTCTTGTTTTATTCTTCCTAGTTCCCTCATTCCTATAACCCAAAATTATTTCCCTATGTAAAATCTACACTAATAAAAGAGAAAGATGCAAATTGACCATACCTTTGTGATTCCCACCAGCCAATCAGGAGTGAGTATTCAAATTAACCCAACAAAGATGGTGGGTTAATTTGCATACACAGGTGCCCAGTGGCCAAGGCAGGGTCATATAGCTCTACTTAAATTCTTAAATGATATCATACTTTGCACTAAATTTTATTGGACTTTTTACTAAAACTAAAATATGTATTAACCAATGCAATAATAGAAGAAAAGGAAGTAAGGGCTATAAAAATGAAGGGGAAGGATAAAATATCATTCATATCAATAATACATCAGTACACATAAAAAGAAAAGGAAAGGTGCTATTGAAAACAAGAGAATTGTAGCCCTGGCCAGTGGCTCAACTGGTTGGAACACTGACCCATATACCAAAAGATTGTGGGCTCAATTTCTGGTCAAGGAATATGCTAGGATGTGGGTTAGATCTCCTATTGGGTTTCCTACAGGAGTCAAACAAGTGAACTTTCTCTCTCTCTCTGTCTCTCTCTCTCTCATCAAATCAATAAAAACATATCCTCAAGTGAAGTTTAAAAATAAATAAATGAAATAAAAACAAAAGAAGTATAACAGTTGCATATATAACAATTATGTTCATACATGTAAAGAACAATAATGAAGGAATTGTCAAAATTATAAATGAAAATACAATCTTACAAATAAATTTAAAGAGAAATGTTGATGTCATATGTAATAATAAATTTATAAAAAAACATAAAATACTGCCATGGACACAAAATAAGATTTAGGGTATTGAGTGAACATGATAGATTCTTTCTACCCATAAACAAAAAGTAAACTTGAATTTCTGCATTGTACCACATGCTATATGCCATAAGGAATTAAAAATTAGTTTAAGATTTCTTTAAAAAATTAAAAAAATATGTAATATAATTTTACCCTTGAAATTTATATAATTTTATTATCCAATGTCACCCCAATAAATTTAATTAAAAATAAAATATGGAATATTTCTTTAAAAACATGGATATAAAAGGTTCTTCTAACTCTGATTCCAGTATAAAACTAATTATTAAATAAAATATTGATAAAATTGAATTTCTAAAAAATCCTATGACACACACACACACATCTCATAAGCCGAGTCACAAAAGACAAATCAGGAAACATAAAATAACATCTCATACCTTAGATTAAGAGCTACAGTATCTAATACTTGAAAAATCCTATCTAATAAAAGAGAAACATGGTAATTAGCGTATGACTGCTACCCTTCCCATTGGCTAATCAGGGCAATATGCAAATTAACTGCCAGCCAAGATGGCGGCCTGCAACCAGACAGCTTGAAACTAACATGAGGCTTGCTTGCTTCAGTGACGGAGGACTCCAACGTTCCCCGCCTGCCGCTGCAGGCCTCTGAGCTGCAACTCTAAGCAACTATGTAACAAATAGAGAAGCTAAACAAAACCCCAGAAAACTGCTTTAGTCCGCGGGGCTTCAGCCAGCAGGATCGCAACATTGTAAGCAAAGGCCAGAAACCTACTTTCAGCAGCAGAGGCCTAAGAGCTGGAGCCTCAGAGCTAAAGCTGGCCCAGAATAAAAAAGAAAAAGAAAAAAAGGAGTGGTTGGGAGCTTCAGTCACCCCCAGCCTGAAAACAGCCCTCAGCCCCTCACCCAGACTGGCCAGGCAACCCAGTGGGGAACCCTACCCTGAAGGGTGTGTGACCAGCTGCAAACAGCCATCATCCCCTCATCCAGGCTGGCCAGGCACCCCAGTGGGGACCCCCACCCTGATCCAGGACACCCTTCAGGGCAAACCAGCCGGCACCCACCCAGGTACCAGGCCTCTACCCTATATTGTAAAAGAGTAATATGCCTCCCGGCACCGGGATCAGTGTGACAGGGGCATCGCCCAAACCCCCTGATCACCCGGCGGCTCTGTGTGGGATAGGGGGTGGGGCCACAACCTCCCTATCGGCCCTGCTCTGTTCGTGACAGGGGAAGGAGCCCCAAACCCCTGATCAGCCCTGCTCTGTGCCTGATAGGGGGGAACTCGCCAACCCCTGATCGTCCTGTGGCTCTGTGTGTGACAGGGTGCGGCGCCTCAACCCCTCCCCCATGGGCCCTGCTCTGTGTGTGATGGGGTAGAGCCATAACCTCCCCATTGGCCCTGCCCTGATTGTGAGAGTGGCAGCGCCCCAACCCCCTGATCAGCCCTGCTCTGTAGGTGATAGAGGGCGGCGCCCCAACCCCCTGATGGGCCCTGCTCTGTGCATGACAGGGGGCAGTGCCCCAACTCCTTGATTGGCCCTGCTCTGTGCATGACAGGGTACAGAGCCCCAACCGCCCTGTTGGGCCCTGCTCTGTGAGTGACAGGGGGCAGTGCCCCAATCCCCTGATTGGCCCTGCTCTGTGCGTGACAGGGGGTGGCGCCACAACCTCCCCATCACCCTGCCTTGAGTGTGACAGGGGATGGTGCCCCAACTCCCCAATCGGCCCTTCCCTGAGCGTGACTGAGGGTGGCATCACAACCTCCTGATCGCCCTGCTCTGTGCATGACAGGGTGTGGCACCACAACTCCCCAATCGGCCCTGCTCTGAGCCCGACCAGGGGCTGCACCTAGGGATTGGGCCTGTCCTCTGCCACCCGGGAGCAGGCCTAAGCCAGCAGGTCGTTATCTCCCAAGGGGTCCCAGACTGTGAGAGGGCACAGGCCGGGCTGAGGGACCCCTCTCCCCTCCGAGTGCACCAATTTTTGTGCACCAGGTCTCTAGTTCTAGAAATTAAAAGCCCTTCCAAAATTGGGAAATACATAAACAGTGATGGAAAATTTGAAGAGGGCATGAACATTTGAAAAATGCTTAATCTGCATTATAAAAATACTATTTTTACCTATCTCTTTGATAAATCTGAATACTTTGATCACAGTGGACAAGACTGGGAAGGAGCAACTCTCATACTTTGCTGAAAGGTGTAAAACTAGTGGAAAGCCTTGTAGCAATCTATAATAATAAAAGCATAATATGCAAATCGACCAAATGTCTGAACAGCAGAACAACCGTCCGGACAACCATGCTATGACATGCACTGGCGCTAAGCCCGCCAAGGCAGGTATGATGTGATTGGTCAGGGGGCCCCGCCATTGCCCCATGATCACCCTGCAGAGGGCAGACCTAGGCCACAGGCTGGCAGGGCAATCAATTTCGGGGGCTCTGCGATTGCCCCAAAGAGGGAGGCCCAGGCCACCTCTGTTGGGTGATCAATCACAGAGCCACAGCTGGGTAGGTGGGGCCTCCCTCTGTGGGGCAATTGATCCAGCCTGAGGCACTGCAGTGGGTGGGTGGGGCCTCCTTCTGCAGGGTGATTGCTCTGCAGTGGGTGGGCGGGGCCTCCCTCTCTGGGGCGATTGATCGCCGGGCTCCTGGGCTGAGGGACCCTCCTGAGTGCATGAATTTCATGCACTGAGCCTCTAGTAGTTCTATAAACTTTGACCCTGTAATTTATTTTCTGGTGATAATCCAACTGATGTATTTGCACATCTATATGATGATATGTTTGTACTATCATTCATTACATAATTTGTTTTAAAGCAAATGGCTGAAGATAGTCTAAATATTAAGATTTAAATAATTATAATGTATTAATATACAAATACTATGCAGCTCTAAGAAAGCTCTTTATACTGCTATGGGATTCTCTGTAATATGTTTCATTATAATAAAGAATTATAGGGTAAAAAAGTGTGCATTTGATTTTTTTAACTATAGGAAATTAGAAATACTGTCATATGTCATTTAACAACAATGACACCTTTTGAGAAATGTATCATTAGGCAATTTCATCATTGTACAAACATCATAGCGTGCACTTACCCAAACTAGAAGTTATAGCCTACTACACACCTAAGCTACATGTACTGCTCCAATACTACAAATATATACATAATGTTACTGCACTAAATACTGTAGGCAATTGTAACAAAATGGTAAGTATTTGTGTACCTACACACAGAAAATGTAGAGTAAAAATACAGCATAAAAGTAAAATAGTAAAATAGCAAGCCAGATGTTTATGACAGTTATCTCCCTAAATGCTCAGAATAGTCACACATTTTTTCACATAAATGTAAAAACTCTCTTAGATCAATTACTACATACAGAAGAGACCTCCAGTATAATAATTATTGAAATATATATTATGGTTTCTATAAGTGTGATAAGAAATATATATGATACTAAATTTTTCTGTAAAGTCTGGATAATATAGGTACCTATCTAATAAGCTTGCTATGAGGGTAGATAATGCAGGAAGTACTCAATACAATACCTAGAACATAATAATATGCTTCAATAAACTTTAAAACTATTATTCCTACTTTTTACTAATAGATTTTTAAGCCGTTAGAAGTTAGAGAATAAGACCCAGGAGGTTTTTGGGTTTTTTTTCAGTCTTACTTTTAATCTTCTTTATTGTGCTTTAATAAGCTATTTGCATAATCATTGATCAATAAATAAATCAGTACTTATTTATTAAATAAAAATAATTTCCTTGTAAACATAGATTTTAAGACATTGATTTTCTCCTGATAACCAAATCCAAAAGTTATTTTTAGACCTTATTATTTTGATATTTCTTTAGCATATTACTGGAAAGAAACATCAGTTTTTTAAAAAGTGTTTCTTTCTTTTTTGTTTTCTGTATTCTCAGCTCTCCCCTGAATGTTATGACTTCTTCTCTGCTTCCTTTGCTCTTATTCTTGTTTCCACACCTTAAATATGGGGAAAGAAAATTCAGGTTATGGTTCACAGTCCTCATTTCTCTTAGTCATCTTACTTTACCATATCATCAAAACCCCAGGTTTATATATTAACTCTATGCAGATTAATTTCAGATCTTCAGCTCTGGCTTCTCTCCTAAGCTCCAGGCTTTCAAATTCTATTACTTACCAGTAATTGCTTTCCAAATACTTCGCCAGTTCCTCAAACTCAAACTTGCGGGACAATTTCAGTTATCTCTAACAGTTGTCTCAATCCTTATTCCTTCAGATTTCAGATTTCTATAAATATCGTCATCATTCCCACAGTCTTATGGAACTGAATTCTGGCAATATTGTAACGTTGAGGATACAACTAAACATGTGCATAAGACAATAACATAAACTAGATCTAGAGTAGAAGGTGAGATATATAAAAATAAAAACAGGTGTAAAAAGTTTATTATTTTGAGAAAAATGAATGTATATTTTTATAATTTATTAATTAATTGAGCAATATGTTTATTGAGAAACTACTAAATTTTAATCATTGAGGCTATGATAAGTCAGATATAGTCCTTGCTTTATGAAACTTAAATATAGTAAATAAGAGAGATAGTGAACAGGAAATTACAAAACATATTCCAAAGTACTAAGAGAGTACTTTAGAAACCTGCAGGATGGAATCCTAACCTGATCTTGAATTTTAACAAGGCTTTCCAAATAAAGCTTAAATATTTATACAAATGTGAGTTAAATTGATAAAAATGTACTCCTGGCAGAAGCAATAATATGATTTTTAAAATGGTTGACTAAAATGTAATATACTGTCTTTGAGTATAGTTCATTAAGAAGGGTTCATCATTTGCAAAGTAGGGTGAGATATTACTAGAGAGATCACAAGATCTAGGTCAACAGGAAACTTAGAAATCATATTCATAAGTATGGACTTGATTCTAAATGCAATGGAGACTCAAAAATGTTTTGATCATACTCTACATTTACATAATGAAAGGAATTGGAGAATGACAGACTTTAATCAAGAGTATACAATAAGAAATAATGATCACAATTCAAATAAAAATCAATGTGGCCTTTAAATCAATGAAGTAGCAGTGAGTGGAGTAACAAATGGGCAGATGAGGGACAATGCAGACATTTTCTTTAAAAAGATATTGCAATTGGTTAGATGTGGGGAGAATTGATGATAAGTATTAAAGACACCTAGACTTCAGCAATGTCCAGATCAGTATTCCATGTACAAAAATTAGGGTATTTTAATGACTAAAAAGGTAAAACATAGTGTATTAGCTTAGGAAAAACATATAGCTAGAAAAGGGAATTAAGGAGTGATCCCCAAAGGGTAAATATATGAAGGGGAGGAATGGAAAGGGAAAAAAAAGAGGTAATTTATGAGAAGGCATATAAGAAAGAGATATTGAAAATCAGAGAATGTGGCAATATTAACAAATATGACAGAGTATTTCAAAAAAAAGCAATTAATAACAGCTTTATGATAAATGAAAAGAACTGGTCATATGGATTTTACACAAGTGTGGAAGACAAATTATTTTAAGGAAATAATAGAACAATGGACTCCAGTATAAATAGAAGACAAAGTGAGAAGAGTCATTTTTATTATTATTATTGTATAACTAGAGGCCCAATGCACGAAATTCATGCAAGAGTAGGCCTTCCTTCCCCTGGCTGCCGGCACTGGCTTCCCTCTGGCACCTAGGACCTGGGCTTCCCTCACAGCCCTGGCTTCATCTAGGTCGTCCAGGAGGATGTCTGGTCTAATTAGCATATTACACTTTTATTATTATAGATATTAAATTTTGAAGGAAGGAAACAAATTAGAATGGTAGGTGGGTGAGATCTTTAGTGGATTTTGCTATTTCTTTGTTCTTTGTTTTAAGACTAGTGAGACTTGACCTTGACTAAATTATGATGAAGCAAAGTTAGTAATGAAGAGAGAAACAATGGTCAGGAAAAAATGTAAATAGTGGATGGAAGGTGCCATTGCAGAGGACAAAGAAGATGAGTTCTGGTTGGTAAGTGGGAAAATTCATTTTACCAGATCAAAATGCTTGTCTTTTCAAACAAGAAAAATAAGAAAAAAATAAAAATTTATTGTATAGTGCCAGGAAACCAAGTATTTCAAATATAAAGTTTCTATTGCATAGAAAACGAGAAATTTAAGTGTAGTGATTAAATATACAGGTTTTGCACTGAGATTGCTTCAATGCAAAACTTTCCACTGCCACTTATTCTTTATGATATCAATGAGATCCTGAATTTCTGTGTGCTTCAGTTTTCCCATAAGGAAAAATGATGATGAGGATAGCCTCTATCTCATATGATTCTTGGGAAGATAAATAAGATTATGCAAAGTGAGTTTCTTAGGATTTTTCTAGTGCAAAGTAGCAAGTTATTATTATTAGTATTATAATTACTGTTATTACTGATTATTGAAATTTAAAGCAGGAAGTTTGTGGATAATTGTAGGAAGATTTGATATGGAAGAAAGAACTTAGTGAATCTAATTAGTATGGAAGAAATTATATACCCAAGAAACATAGCAGAATGCTAAGGAGCTTCATACTCTCATTGAGATTGACTACCATAAATATGTATTCACTGCTTTGGTTAATTAACTGATTTGGATGAGTTTGACTAAATGAACAATATTTTGATCAAGCTGATTAATTAGGAAATGAAAACATCATTTTACCTGAAAACTATATGACCATATGGTATATATGTATATATACATATATATTAATTAAAAAATAGAATATTGTTACAAAAATACATCTCCAAAGCATATGCATAACAAATAAAATAAACATAGACACCGATATTAAAACACTTTGTCCATATTATATTTTTGGGCAAGGAACTACTTTTCTGGAAACCCTACACTCATGCATAAAGTTTTAACAATGATCAGAATAACTTTTATTAAGCATTTTGATAGCTCATTCCAAAATATTATTAAATGTTTACTTTATTAGTACATGAAGCATTAATATTAATTTAGGTCACAAGTATATTCTGATTTTGTGTCATCTATTGAAAATGTATTTATTTATAAGATAGTCGGCATGATAGTTTAAGTTTTTTTGTCTTTTAGATTGATGATTTGTACTCTTTCAGAATTTTAGACCTAATTTTAAATTCCATCTATATTTTGTAGACAATTACTTATGTTTCTAAATATGACATATGAAACTCTAAGAATATATCATGTAGACCCAGACAATTTGCTTTTTATCATATACTTACAACCATTATTAGAGTCACTGAATGCATCCATGAGCCCATTATCATTTCACTCTATAGAAAGCACAATTGTTAAAAAATGGCATGACTGTTTCATTCAACTGTTAGTTGCTTCAAAAAATCTGGAGACCCAGACTAGTAAAAAAATGTGGGTGAACATCTTATATTTAGTAAAATGAGTCTTCATTGATTTTCTAAAAAATCAATGGACTATACATCTTTCTATAATACAATTATTTGGTGAAAACAAGGTGGCATTTTAAGCTCATTTTCATAATTCTATACAACATTATAGCAAAGGACTATAAGGAAGATCAAAGATGATATTCAATATGGAAAACTATCCTGTCATGCTAGAAAGCTTGTTTTTATTGCCATAAAATGCCAATAGTGACTTAAAATACCATTTAAGCTTAGCAATTTTAAGGCAAAATATTAAATCTGTCCCACTCAAGAAATTGGCCTTTAGCCAAAAGTCACAGCTAAGTTCAAATAAGGAAAATTATGTTGTCCCATTCAAGGCAAGCATTATGACATTATGACATATTAATTGATTAGATAATGTGAGAGAGATAGAAAGAGAGAGAGTAAGAGAGGCTTCTTTAGTATAATATTATGTCAATTGTTGCCTTGAATACTTGAATATCTCTCAAAGTATTTCTGAACATAGTTTACACATGTTAATCATCTCTTACCAAGATAATGATACTGAAGTTATTTTTGAAATGGTAAAGGAAACCACAACTAGTGCAAGATAATTTGTTACTGCAGAAACAATTTCTCCATCATTTTATTTAAAACTAGAGGCCTGGTGAATGAAATTTGAGCACTGAGAGGGGGGGATCCCTCAGTCCAGCCCACGCCCTTGCAATCCAGGACCACTCGGGGGATGTCCGCCTGCCCAAGGGCCTAAGCTGGCAGTCGGACATCCCTCTCACAGTCTGGGACCCCTCACTCCTTACTGTCTGCCTGATCACTGCTCCTTACTGCTCTGCTCACTGCTTAGTGCTGCCGCAGAGGCAGAAGATGCTCCCGCCACCACCACTGTGCTCGCCAGCCATGAGACCGGCTTCTGACTGAGTGGCACTCCCCTTGTGCGTCTGCATTGAGCGTCTGCCCCCTGGTGGTCAGTGGGCATCATAGTGACTGGTTGTTCTGGTCGTTCTGCTGTAATGGTTGCTTAGGCTTTTATTATATAGATAGTTTTTAGAAGTATAGTTACAAACAATGCATGAAAATAGCTCAATGATTTATTGGAAGCACATGCGTATTAAAACCACTAATCCAGTTTTTCTCCAAGCTTTTGGTTATTTAGCATATTTGCTATATTGAATTATTAGACTACAGTTTTCTAATTTAATTACTTTGAAACATAATTTATAATCAGAAGTCCAATCTACCTATATATAAGCCTAAGCGACAATGGAATGACCGGAATGACTAGTTGCTATGATGCACACTGACCACAAGGGTGTCAGATGCTCAAAACAGTAGCTTCCCCCAGCCTGCAGACCTCGATTGCTAATGGGGCCTGCCGGCCAACCTCCTGGTTCCTCCCCCGAGCTGGTAGGCCCCGATCTCCTGATCAGGGCCGGACCCTGGGCTGGGTTGGGGAACTGGGAGTGGGTGATGGCAGATGTGGGCAGCAAGGGAAGGAGAAGCGGGGGAGGCAGGGAACCATGCAGTGGCGGTGCATGGGCAGTGAGGGAAGGAGGAGGCGGGGAGGTGGCGAGCAGGAGACCGAATGGTGGTGGTGCACAGATGGTGAGGGAAGGAGGAGGCAAGGAGGCAGGGAGATGGGGAATCTAATTGGCCCTGACCACTGGCCATGCCTAGGAACCCCATCCATGCACGAATTTCGTGCACTGGGCCTCTAGTCTAAACATAAAAATGTATTTGTTCTTCTAAAATTTTAGTTTTATATGTCATTTAAAGTAAAAAATATAACTCACTAAGTTATAATTATGTGTTTCAAGCTCTTATAAGATTATCTGGTTAGTTTCTATATGTGCAATGTCAAAAATTATATAAAGTGGATGTCAATTTGTTAACTATTGATGTATTTTAGAACAGTGGAATGACCACAAAGAAATATTGTATATTTAGAGAATCCTTTCAAATAAATATTTCTGCACTAAAATGACAAATTTTATCACAATAAAAACTTAAGAGAAATATTTTTAAAAAATGTTTTGTTTTACTAACTGTACTCTCAAGTTAGAAATTCTGACAACGTGCACATATGGAAGCAAATGTCTATCTATCTTTAAGCAGGTACACTCTCAAGTACTTGCAAATTTTAAACTTATTTTTAAAGGCATGCCTTTAAATTCTATGCAAGTCATAAATATAATAACATAAACAATATTCTAAGTAATTGATAAAAATAATCTTATTATTTAATATTTCAATGATCCCTGCACATACTACATGCAATTCTATTTTTTTCATAATTTAAGAACATAAATTTTTATTTTTAAAATTTACTTTATTATCAATACAATTATCTCATCTTTTTGGTTTTAAAAGTATATCGAGTTATATTCCAGTTCTGTGCTAATATCAGTTTTTAGCAATTTTGTACACATTTGAAGGTATTACATCTTTTACAAATATATAGAAGACAAACTCTTACTACCAAATTACTTATAACCAATAGTTGATCTTATAAAAAATTCCCATCAGAAAGGTCAAGATAAAAATAATGTGTTACTTTTAAATATTTTTAATTTGTTTAAATTGCAGTTGAGGTACAATATTATATTAGTTTTAGGTGTACAACCACATAATTAGACATTTATACAACTTACAAAGTGATCACCCTAATAAATCTATTACCCAGCTGGCACCATACATAATTATTAGGATATTTTTACTATATTTCCTAAGCTGGGCTTTACATCTCCATAACTATTCTGTAACTACAATTTGTACTTCTTAATTTCTTCATCTTTTTCACCTTTCTCCACTTTTCCCTCTCCTCCTACTGTTCATCTGGCAACTGTCAAAGTGTTTTCTGTGAGTCTTTTTCTATTTGGCTTGTTCATTTATTTTGTTTTTTAGAGCGTTTAAATATATTCCTCTTTTTAATGTATTTTACTCAGAACAATACCTGCTGGGTCCATCCATGTTGCTGCAGATGACAAGATTTCATTTTTTTTCTATGGCTGAGTCATATTCCATTGCATATATGTACCACTTCTTCTTTACCCATTTATCAATTGATACTCAGATTGCTTTCATATCTTGGGCATTATAAATAACTAGAGGTCTGGTGCATGAAATTCGTACTCTCCGGTGGGGAGTTCCCCAGACTGGCCTGTGCCCTCTCACAGTGCGGAAGCCCCAAGATCGATCTCCCCGAAGAGGTAGGCCCCCCACACATCTAAGATTTCTCGATGGATTGCCCCAAAGAAGTAGGCAGGTACCTCTGTGATTCTGTGCAGAGCTGCTGGGACCCACCTCCGCAGCTCCGCTCAGAGCTGTAAAGTCCCCGCCCACCTGTGCATGCCTCACCATGCACACAGCCCCACCCACCCACACGCGCCCACTGTGCACACAGCCTCCTGGTGATGGGTTGTTATGGAGAGGGTATCATGGCATGAGGGCTTGATGACCACATAGGCTTTTATTAGTATAGACACTGCAGTGAGCATACGGATGTGTACATGTTTTTTATTTAGTTTTTTGGGCTTCTTTGAATAAATACCTAAAAGTGGAATTGTGAGCAATTCTTTGTCTTCTTTGTCTCTTGGTATAGTTTTTGTTTTAAAGTGTATTTTGACTGATTTAAGTATTGATACCCCAGCTTATTTTTTTATTCCATTTTCACCAAATACTATTTTTCATTTCTTACTTTCATTCTGTGTGTGTCTTTTGATCCAAAGTGAGTCTCTTATTGATAGCATATGCTGTCTTATTTTGTTATCCATTCATGTCTTTTGATTGAAACATTTAACCCATTTAAAGTAATTGCTGACAGATAAGAATGTATTGCAATTTCATCATTCATATTTTTTAATCTTTTTTTTTCTTCTTAAATAAGACCCTTTAGCATTTCTTATAACACTTGTTTGTTGGTAGTAAACCCCTTTAGCTTTTTCTTCTCTGGCAGATTTTTATTGATCCTTCTATTCCAAATGATAACTTTACTGGGTAGAGTAACCTTGGTTGTAGGTCTTTGTTTTTCATCACTTTGAATATTTCTTGCCAATCCCTTCTGACCTGCAAAGTTTCTGTTAAGAAATCAGCTGACAGCCCTAACCGGTTTGGCTCAGTGGATAAAGCGTCAGCCTGCGGACTGAAAGGTCCCAGGTTTGATTCTGGTCAAGGGCATGTACCTTGGTTGGGGGCACATCCCCAGTAGGAGGTGTGCAGGAGGCAGCTGATTGATGTTTCTCTCTCATTAATGTTTCTAACTCTCTATCCCTCTCCCTTCCTCTCTGAAAAAAATCAATAAACTATATTTTTAAAAAAAGAAAAGAAATCAGCTGACAGTGTTATGGGAACTACTCTGTAGGTAGCTAACTTCTTCTCTTTTGCTGCTTTTGAGGTTCTCTTTGTCTTTAACCTTTGGCACTTTAATTATGATGTGTCTTGGTATAGGCCTCTTTGGATTCATCTTATTGGGGCCTCTGTGTTTCCTGATTTTGCATGTCTAAATCATTCACCAGCTAAGGGAAGTTTTCTGTTTATATTTTTAAAGATAGGTTTTCATTTTCTTGTTCTCTTTGCATCTCCTTCTGGCATTCTTACATTGCGAATGTTGGTACACTTGAAGTTGTCTCAGTGATTCCTCACACTATTCTATTTATTTATTTGTTCGTTTGTTTGTTTACTTTGCTGCTCTGATTGAGTATTTTCTGCTTCCTTAACTTTAAAATTGCTTATTTGATCCCCTATTTTATCTACTCTACTGTTGATTTTTGTAATGCATTCTTCATTTTAGTTAGTGTATTCTTTATTTCTGATTGGCCCTTTTTCATGTTTATTTTTTAAAATCTCCATTTCATTCTTTTCTATATCTTTGTTCCTTTATTCTTTCCCTAAGTTAATTGAGCATCCTTGTAACCAGTGATGTGAACTCTGCATCTGATAGTCTGCTCATCTCCATTTTTTAAAGTCTTTCCCTAGTGTTTTGTTCTGTTCTTTCATTTGGTACATGTTTCTTTGTCTCTATTTTGGTTGCCTCCCTGTGTTTATTCCTATGTATTAGGTAGAACTGCTACATCTTCTGGTCTTGGTAGAGTGTCCTCATGCAGTAAGTGTCCTGTAGGGTTCAGTTGAGGAGTCTCCCAGTTCGTCTGAGCTGGGCACTTCATGTGCACCCCTATGAGGGCTGTGTGAACACTTCTATTTTATTGGAGCCTTGATTGTTATTTGCTTATCAATGGAAGGGGGATTTACCCACAGGCTGATCAGCTGGGAGAACTTGCCAAGATCACCATAAAGGATCTGCTGTTCAGGGACAAACCCCACAGCGCAGAACTCACATCAGTGGGTCTCGGGGGCTCACCAAGTCCACTCCTTGAATGTTTCACTTGTGGAGGTGATAGGGTGGTGCTTCAGTGTTGTCTGTAGCTGTGCACCATGTGTACTGTCTCTGAGGCCTCACTGGGGGCAGAGGTCAAGGTCAACTGCCACCTGTGCCCTACTCAGGGCCACCCAGAATGAGCTACAAAAAAATATTCAAATGGCTGCTACTTGTGCTGGGCTTGTAGGTGCCCAGGAAAGGTCAAATTGTGAACGAAGGCCAGCTGCATTAGCAGTGGTTCTGAGGTCATTTAATAAATGGTACAGGGCATGCTAAGGCCAGATACTGCTTGTTTGAGAATTTTTAGGAATGTCAACAGCATCAACCAAGACTTGCCTTTTTTTTTTTTTTTATGGAAAAGCTACTGGACAGGGCTTGGGTGGGCCCGTAAATTGCTGGAGTGGGGTCTCAGGTAATGACCAGGGCAGGGCAAACAGTGTTGGCCAGGTTGATGGAGACTCTGATATGCCATGTACTTGCTGGCTTTGTTGGGTGAGGGCTCAGCAAAGGAACAATGGCCTCTGCCAGCACTGCTGCCTGGGAAAAGTTGCTTCAACAGCCCTCGCCCCAGTGCCAGGCAATTCAGTTTCTCCCTGGATGTCGAAGGTGCCTTTCTAGCTGCTGCTCCTGCTCTGGGGTTCAGCGAGTGAGTCTGAGTAAGTCTATGCACAGGGCCATTAAGAGGAACACCTGAAACTCCAGCAGCCTTTTGTTTCACTCAGCCTCAGTTCCCACTGGCTTACCCAGCCAGAATTTATGGGGATTTCTCTTCCTGGCACTGGAACCCTGGGATGGTGTCTCTGGTGTGGGACTGAGACCTCTTTTTCCTCGGGGTGTACCTCCACAGTCAATATATCCCTCCTGATTTTTATCTGCCTCAGGTGGGTGTGACATAGGCCTGTTTTTTTGTCTCCACCCCTCCTACCAGTCTCAATTTGGCTTTTTCTTTATATATTTAGTTGCAGGACTTCTTTTCAGCTAGATTTCAGGTGGTTCTGAATGATGGTTGTTCTTTAGTTTAGAGAGCACATGCCCAGGTTGCAAGCTCAATCTCTGGTAGGGGGCTTATAGGAGGTAGCTGATTGATGTTTCTCTCTCAAATGGATGTTTCTCTCTCTCTCCTTCTCTCGTCCTCTCCCTCTAAAAACCAGAAAAAAAATATTTAAAGAAATAAAAATATGCTGCATTTTTTTTTATAAGACAAAGGTAGTATTGCTGTGTGAAGCCACGCTTATTTTATTATGTGCTCAAAGGGTTCTTTGAGGCTGCCTTGCTGCTTAACACACTCTAATTTGAATGCTTACTTTTTGTAACTTTTAAGAAAAACTCACGTCCTTTGTGGTGGGTGACTTTTATAGTGGAAAGAACAAGCGAACTAGCACATTTTAGAACTATCTTTTATTATGTGTAACACAGTATGTTTATTGTAATACATCATAGACCATTTCATCAACCAGTCTGCTTATTTTTCTTAACATTTTGGATGCATAGTATGTAAACTAAAATATTAGAGTACAATGTATACACAAAATTGTGGGTGACTGAATTATGAACTAGACCAAAGAGAAAAATAAATGAAAATCAGTACAATTTAATTCATTGAGCTTTTGGTATCAAATAGGCAAACCAAGTTAAAATAGATAAAATGATTGAGAAGTACTTAAAAAAAAAGAACAGTTTTCTAGAAGAGGTCCTAAGCTATTCTTTTGTAGGGATTAGCAAATAAATTCGCAGAGGGCTCCAAATTACACATAGTCACAAAGTGGCCCTTTGTGTAAGTTCTCCTTAAGACATGATAAAGTAATTTAAGAGATAATTTGTTCATTCATTTGTGGTTTAAATAAATATGTATTTCTAAGTACATACACATATCAGTACATGATACACATACACAAGATGCAATTATCAATTTGACAATTATTTATGCCAAGAAGAAATAATAAAACAAAGAACACCTATACTTTACTAGAGGAAAAATTCAAGAGAGTTGCTTTTCCCCTTCAAAACTATTCAAGAAAAAAATGCACCTTGCTTTTCAGGTCCAGTGTCTAAAGTTATATTCTTTAGCCCGAATCCTGCAGCAATCATCACCCAACACCTCTAACTAAGTGCTCAATCACACAAAGAATCTACTTAAGAGCTTGCTGCTGAAACTACATCCTCTTCCTTCTGCATCATCAGTTTTTTTCTCAAGTGAGTTCTTCCTATCGGCATTCAATCATAGTCTCATATTTAATACAGAACTCTACTCTAACCCATTGTGTATTTTGCTATCTCCACTTCCTCAAATCCCATTTTTCTGCTCTTTTTCTGTATTAATATATTTTTATAATTAACAAAATGTGTACATAAATTATAAAAAATAAATTTCTTCACATTCCACAAAAATGTAATGTAAATATTTTTTTTTGCCTCATAGATTTTACCTTAAGTGACAAGCTACAAATAAAATTGATATCTCAAACTGTTCCTTTGTTTTCTTTCCTAGACCCCATTGCTCATCTACTTCTTCAAAACCAGCTACCATCATGAATTAGTTGTTTAATCAAGGCATGTTCTTATAAATTTCATATACACACATCCCTATACTAATATGCATATATATATGTGTGTGTGCACACATACATGCACATTTATGCATTCACATAGATACACACATTTTAAAAATGAACAAACTTAGAAAATTAGGTACAGAATGTTTTAAAAGCTTTTTGAAGGTCACAGAGCTAGTAATTGATGGCATCAAGATACAATACAGATATTCTCACTCTGGAGTTCATGTACTTACTTAATCAGTACTCTATGTTCAATAAATACTTTATACTGATTCTCATGCATCTCTAATAGAAATTGCTAATGTATGTCACATGCCATTAAATTAATGACAATAGCAAGTATTTTACTTTGTTTGAATTAATAAATATTTTACCAGCAATTATATACAAATTTATATTTTAATATCACATTGCCAACACATGATTTTTTTTTTTTTATTTTGGTAAATCTGATAAATGTGTGGTGATATTCAAGTTTCATTTTAATTGAAATTTCTTTGATTGTTGAAAGCTGACACTTTAAAAGATATTCAATTTCCTCTTCCATGAACGTCATATGCATTATCTTTGATCATTGTTCACCTCTTGTTTTTTATAATTTATAGAAAAGTATTTTATATGTTCTGAATTTTATTGTTTCATTATATACTAGAGACCTGGTGTATGAATTTGTGCACAGATTGGTCTTGGCCAGCCTACCCCAATTGGGCCCAATCAAGCCTGGCCGGTTGCGAGGAGGGGCTGTAGGTGGTTAGGGGGCTGGCCACACTCAAGATCAGGGTGGGAAGGGCCGATTGGGGGGTGGGGGGGCAGCCGGAGGGAGGGGCTATAGGAAGTTGGTCGGCTGGGTCCACCTCTTATCAGGGTGGGGGGCAATCAAGACTGGATGGCCAGACAACCCCACCCACAGTTGAGAGGACAATTTGCATATTAGACTTTTATTATATAAGACTAGAGGCCCGGTGCACAAATATTTGTGCACTCATGGGGGAGAGTGGGTCCCTCAGCCCGGCTTGTGCCCTCTTGCAGTCTGGGACCCCTCGGGAGATAACAACCTGCTGGCTTAGGCCTGCTCCCGTGTGGCAGAGGGAAGGCCCAATCCCTAGGTGCAGCCCCTGGTCGGGCTCAGAGCAGGGCCGATTAGGGAGTTGGGGCGCCTCCCCCTGTCACGCACAGAGCAGGGCGGATCGAGAGGTTGGGATGCCACCCTCAGTCATACTCAGGGTAGGGACGATTGGTGGGTTGGGGCACCATCCCCTGTCACACTCAAGGCAGGGTTGATGGGGAGGTTGCGGTTCCAACCCCTGTCACGCACAGAGCAGGGACAATCAGGAGGTTGGGGCACTGCCCCCTGTCACACACAGGGCAGGGCCATTCAGGGGGTTGGGGCGCTGCCACTGTCACAATCAGGGCAGGGCCGATGGGGAGGTTATGGCTCTACCCCGTCACACACAGAGCAGGGCCCATGGGGGAGGGGTTGAGGCGCCGCACCCTGTCACACACAGAGCCACAGGGCGATCAGGGGGTTGGGGAGCTCCCCCCTATCAGGCACAGAGCAGGGCTGATCAGGGGGTTGGGGTGCCTTCCCCTGTCAAGAACAGAGCAGGGCCGATAGGGAGGTTGTGGCCCCGCCCCCTGTCACACACGGAGCCGCCGGGCTATCAGGGGGTTTGGGTGCTGCGCCCTGTCACACTGATCCCGGTGCTGGGAGGCCTCTTGGCTCTGCTGATCCCGGTGCTGGGTGGCATATTACTCTTTTACTATATAGGATAGAGGCCTGGTGCATGGGTGGGGGCTGGCTGGTTTGCCCTGAAGTGTGTCCTGGATCAGGGTGGAGGTCCCCACTGGGGTGCCTGGCCAGCCTGGGTGAGGGGATGATGGCAGTTTGCAGCTGGTCACACACCCTTCAGGGTGGGGGTCCCCACTGGGGTGCCTGGCCAGTCTGGGTGAGGGGCTGAGGGTTGTTTTCAGGCTGGCGGGTGACTGAAGTTCCCAACTGCTCCTTTTTTTTCTTTTTTTTTTTTAATTCTGGGCCAGCTTTAGCTCTGGCTCCAGCTCTGAGGCCTCTGCTGCTGAAAGCAGGTATCTGGTTTGTTTGGGTTCTATAATCGAAACACTGTATCAACTCCAGCTCTGAGATCCCGGCGGACTGAAAGCAGGTTTCTGGGGTTTTGTTTAGCTTCTATATTTGTAAGAATGTTTCAAACTGCAAGCTCAGAGGCCGGCAAGGCAGGCGGGGAATGTTGGTTTCCTCCGTCACTGAAGCAAGCAAGTCTCATGTTAGCTTCCAGCTGCCTGGCTGCCGGCCGCCATCTTGGCTGGCAGTTAATTTGCATATCTCTCTGACTAGCCAATGGGAAGGGTAGCGGATGTACGCTAATTATCATGTTTCTCTTTTATTAGATAGGATGCTAAAAATATCTTCACCCATTTTGTACCTTTTCTTTTAATGTAATTTATGTTTTTGTCATTTTTGTTTTATGATTTAATGTAATTAATCTGTTTTGTTTTATGAGTTCTGAAAATGTTTATTATATAAACTAATAATGATATGTACTTGGAATTATTATTATTTTAAAAATTATGTTTGTATTGACTTTTTAGAGCGAGAAGAAGGGAGAGGAATAGAGATGGAAACATCAGTGAAGGAGAAATATTAATTGGCTGCCTCCTGCATGCCTCCTAGTAGGGATCAATCTGGAAACGGGCATGTGACCTGACCGAGAATCAAACACTGACCTCCTGGTTCATGGGTGGTTTCTCAACCACTGAGCAACATTGTCCAGGCTTCAAATTATTTCTGTAATATCCAATTTTACAGTTGATCCTGATTTTATTAGCAATTTATCATATTGTATGTTTTAAGAAAATGATCTATTTCTCCTCACCCTACTTATCAAATATCTACATATAGTTTAGTCCTACAATAGATACATATATTAATGAGACAGAATAAATATAAAATCCCCAATCTGGCCTATGCATATGTGATAATCAGAAATGGGAAGGATAAGAAGATATTAATTGTGTTATTTACTAGTAATCAAAGAATTTCCCAACATTTATTAATTTTTAAAGTTATGTTACCATGCACTAATTTTTAATTTTATTGAATTGTTTTCTAATTCTATTGAAGTAATTATATCCCTTATACTTAAATAGGTTAATGTATTAAATGAATTTACTAAAGTGTTCAAAAATGAGCTGTTTGTCAACCTAAAATAAGTTCTTCTTAGATATGATGACTTAAAATTTTTCATATATAGGGAAATTCATTTTTTAAATTTACTTCAGAATTTCCTTTCCATATTTATAAAAAAATGGGCTTATATATTTATTTTTGGATAATGTCCTGTGTGATTTTACTTTCAAGATTTTAGTAGCCTTATCAACTGAGTTAAATAGATTTTGCCCTTTTTCTATTTCCTGAAACAGTTTTTAGAAACTAGAAAATATTTGTACTCTGGAGTTTGAAAAACTTACATTTAATATTTGTACACATAACTTTTTACTATTACTAGTGTTTTTCATGTTCTTAAAACTAATTGCTTTTACGTATTCTCTTCAGGTTGATTTTGATAATGGTAATTTTCCAGAAATTTCACCTTATGTCATCTAATTTTTCAAGTAGGTTTACAAAGTTTTTCTCTCTTTAATCCATCAAATATTTGTTTAGTGTACCATATGTGCCTAGCATTCTTCTATATGCTCAATGATATTTTATATCTGAATGGAACAAGCTGTGCCAATATTTACTAGGTAAATATCAGCCTTGAGACCATGACTAAAAAGGTTTTTCAGTGCTCAAACCCTCCACTGGCAAATAGCTTTGTAAGATATTCCTCAGGGAACAGAAGGCCTAAGCTGGGGCAGGGCTTGAACTTTGAATTGTCTATTTGTTTGAAGTTTTCATTTTTTGGACTGAACTAAATCTGTCCATGTTGTCATTAGTGGGGAGAGGTTATGCAGGCTCAGTGGAACTTGTATAAATCTGTAAAGAGAAAAAGAGATAGTCGTCTAGTTTGTATACCTGTGAGTCCAGACTATTCAGTAAATTACTTTTTTCATATGTAAACAAATAGGTTGTTTCTTTAATTGCTACATAATTTTCCAATATATGATTTAAATATGTTTTCTTAGATGAAATAAGAGGTTCTTATAAGACATGTTTTTCTTTTGCATATGTACAAATTTCTCAAAAGTAGTATAAGGAGTGTCCATATTGTGCTACAATAAAAAATCTCAGATATTATTGATGAAAAACAGTACAAGTTTATGTTAAACCCAGTATAGTTTCAGAAAATTCAGAAGGTACTTGAAACAACTTGGCCATGAACAATTCAACATGTCTTCATAGCTGAGTCTTAGAGCTAAATCTTGCAGCTTCGTCTACAGGGCAGGGGAAAAAAAACACTGGATTTTCATGTAATCAATTAACTCTTTTGGCTAGAAATAACAAATGATATTTCTACTCACAATGGCCTACCCATATCATTATTTATTTATTTATTTATTTATTTATTTATTTATTTATTTATTTATTTATTTATTCTTTATTGTTGAAAGTATTACACATGTTCTCTTTTTTTCCCCCCATTGGCCTCTTCTAGCCTGCCCTTGCCTCAGACCCCTCCCTCTCCACCCCCGCCCCCCCGCGGCCTCCACCATGCTATTGTCTGTATCCATGGATTATGCATATATTATACAAGCTCTTTGGTTGATCTCTTCCTTCCCTCCCACCCACCCCTGTGGCTTACTCACATTTTTAAACATTTTTCTAGTTAGAAGTTTTTAAGTATTCTTATTGATATATAGAATATTCTATACAGTCTAATCACTAATAACTTTTCTGTTACACATGGTGTACATGGTTTGTATCAGTTGGTATCCTGTTTTAATTTTGTTTAAAATCTTATCACTTGTATATAAATGTGTAATGTTATATAGCCATGTTTACTAAACTTTTCTTTTTAAAATGTAAGCAGTACCCGTTATTGATATTAGAATGTAGTTTTCCATCAATTCCAAACTTTTTCTCAGTCTTGTTTGTCTTAACCAGAAACTTTTGACAGCAGTTCTCTCCCTTTCAGACAATGAAAATTTGATATTTTTGAACCTAGCATATATTTGTATAGCAAAATAACCCAAGAAAACACTCTATAAAAAAACATGGTAAATTTATGCCTCTTCTGTTAGTCGGAGAAATCAGATAATGAAACGATTTTATATCCCAATACCTCCTCCAAAATAATTTTTGGAAATAAATATGTAAAAAGAAATAGAATTTGGGAAAAATAATTAAGAGAAAATGAAGTGTAATCAGTACAGAGTCATTCAAAAAAGTTGAGATAATCCTAAAACATTGTTGATTTTTAAGAATGATTTGTTTACAACATGAGATTAAAACCACAATTAAGAAAATATTTGGAAACTGATAATCATTCTGAGAAAGCACTTTAGCTAAATTCAAAAGCTATATTATTTTATCTGAACGCAATGACCAATTTTTAAAAATGGATTTAAAATGTGTACATCTTCATAAGAATATTGAAAAGAGAGAAGAAAATGTTTGAAACTTAACGAATTAATAATTGAAATTTAATGTTTTCTTTGATGCATTCTCATAACAAGATTATTTATATCTATATTGTTATAATTATAAGAATTATTAAATTATGGGTATACACACATTCATTAATGTACCATATCCTTTCAAAGCCAATGATATGATCCTGAGTCAATAAATAATAATTGTTGTAATTTGAATTATTGCAGAATTTGCTCTCTAAGAACAAACTGCCTCTAGGGCAATATTTATGAATCCTAAAGTGATAAATGGATATTTTACCACTGCTATTTTTTATATAATACTTTCTTTTCTCTAGTATGCTGAGTTAAGTGATGTATGCAATAACATGAATTTGAAACATTTTTGTGCTAATTTATTTATAAAATAAAAATAAATTATTTTTGTGTTCTACAAAAAAGATCCTTTAACTGCACTGTAGAAGCTAGAATTTATCATTACATTTAATTAAGTTATCTGATAATTATTGTCTATGATTTATTTTATTTTTTGAAGCAATTTCAGAAAAGATGTCAGATATGTGTGAAAGTACTATATTATTGAAGCTTATATTGTTTTCATTAACAGTAACCTTTCAGTTTCAGTACATGTTTAAGCTTCACTGGAGTTTAATAAACTATGCATAAAGCCAGAAAAAAAGAAAATGGAGCTTTTAGAAGTTTGTCAGTTTCTCTTTTTCCAATTTCTTCATTTTTTCTCCATAACTGTCATACTAACTGTCATGACTTAGTTTATTTAAGTCTACTGAAATAGAGAAATGATGAAAATAAAATGCCTATCTGGTAAATCAATAAATTTTATCAATGTAGGCACCCAATTGACTGATTTAAATTGGTAAAAATATCTAGAAAAAATAGCAAGAATAATTTTATGGCTACAAACTTTATTCTCAATCTCTGGCACATATTTCAACTAAATAAATTCATATTAATCATTAAGAAGTATAATATTACCATATTGTGGCATTTGAAAAGTCTATTCCCCATTGATAATATTAAAAATAAATTTAAAATCCAAAGTAATACTGTACTTTATCAATAGTTTAGATTTAAAACAATTATAACTTAAAAAATAAAAATAAAAAACTACTGATTTTGGAACAATGTAAATGTAAATGATAGGAATATTTTAAAACTTTGGGAATATAATATTTAATGAATATAGTGACAAAAGGGGAATAATTTGGGAAATAATATGTTATTGAATTAAGCACCAACATTTAAAGAAATTAATGTATCATCTATATATATAAAAGCCAAGAGACCAGAATGGCTGAAAGACCAGAATGACTGGTTGTTATGACGTGCACTGCCATGACCAACTAGCCCAATGGCGGCCCCGATCTCCCCCTCCAACTTCCCACGGCTTCTCCTCCTGGCTGGTCCAGTCCCTGATCGGCTCCTCCCACCCCAATCATGGGCAGGGCCAGCAAGCCAACCTCCTGTGGCCTCTTCCTGCCAGCCTGGCCCCCATCGGCCCCCATCGGGACAGGCCGGCCAAACCCAACCCGTGCAGGAATTCATACACTGGGACTCTGGTGTCTATAAAATAACAATAAACATTACAGAGTTAAGAACACCCTACAATGTTATAGCAGAACCTTGAAATAGGATTGGCTTCCCCATTTGTCCTCCTTTTTAGTTTCCCTAGTGGACAAGAAATGTATGATTCCTTCCCCACCCATCTCTGACCCTTTTGAAACAATGACTACAACTCAAGAGCAACCAAATAAATGAAACATTACTATTAACAGAAAATATAATTTCTATTAACTCTTCAAACATTACATTTATTAAGTAATAGAGCAAATAAGACAACATTTTCAAAAGTTTTGAGAAAGCTGTCAGAGGCAAGGAGTAAAGGGGAACTGGATGAAAGAAGGTGAAGGCATTAGCCAAAGAATATATATGCATGACACATAGACACAAACAACAATGTGGTGAGAGTCAGAGGGAAGAGGGCACGGGGGGTGAATGCAGGTGGGCAAAGTGGCATGGGGAAATGGGGACATCTACAATAGTGTCAACAATAACATTAAAGTTAAAAAAATCAGAGGAGCTTAGCCACTGTGGCTCAGTGATTGATCATCAACCCATGAACCAGAAGGTCACAGTTTGATTCCAGGTCAGGGCACATGCCCAGGTTGCAGGCCAATCCCTAGTAGGGGTCATGCAGGAGGCAGCCAATCAATGATTCTCTTATCATTGATGTTTCCATCTCTTTCTCTCTCCCCCTTCCTCTCTGAAATCACTAAAAACATTAAAAAAAAAAAATCAGAGGAACAGATCCTGAACAAAATCTATCATGCAGCCTAAGAATTTGGAAAATCATTACATGGGTATTATGGGCATTGCTCTAATAGTCTCATAAGTAATCTATAATTTTCTGAGTACAGGTATGACATTTAAATACAACTTACACATTATCTAACTGAATTTTGGCAGAGTTTACATTTTTTCATTTAAGCTGTTCAAGTCTAATAAAAAAAGTGTTGATTTAATGCAAATTTAAAAATGAAATTTTAGGTAGGTAAAAAGAATAGTCTTGGGGACAGTAAGAATTCTAGCATTGAAAATGAAGTACAGCCAAAACCGGTTTGGCTCAGTGGATAGAGCGTCGGCCTGCGGACTGAAAGGTCCCAGGTTCGATTCCGGTCAAGGGCATGTACCTGGGTTGCGGGCACATCCCCAGTGGGAGATGTGCAGGAGGCAGCTGATCGATGTTTCTCTCTCATCGATGTTTCTAACTTTCTATCTCTCTCCCTTCCTCTCTGTGAAAAATCAATAAAATATATTTAAAAAAAATGTTATCAGGCATTGAATGAATATTTCATATTAAACCTATAAAGTAATATAAAATTAAAACTAGTGAAGGTTTCATTACAACTCTAAATACTACTGCTACTGTAATTTTTAAAACTCACAATTCCTAAAACATTTGTGATAGAATCAAGACTAATCTACTTTGTAAGTTTACTAGTACACTAAAATGTGAAAATTTAATTTTCTTTTATGAGATACACACTTGAGAAAAAAAGTAGTTATGGAATTTCACTTATCATGGGTTTCTAGTAACAGACTAGCACTATGCTATTTCAAAATAAGATATTCATAAAACCAGTTTATATAAAATAGCACTTTTATAGTAATAAAATGGTCTGAAACTATTTAACTTTCCAGTTTAATAACTGTTACATGTGTGAAATTGTATCTAAAAGAATACCTGAAAACAAATTGTCTAAAAATGGCCAGACTAATAAATAAGACACCCATGAATAATCTTTATTTTGAAGTTTTATTACAAATAAGCAATCAATGAAATACAATACGAATATTTAGCCAACAGTTACTTGAAAGATTTAAAAATATTTCCTTGTATTAGCATACAGATTTTTACCATGTAAATTTTTTTCAAAAATTGAAATGTAATTATAAAGCTCTTCACCAGAGTCATCCTTAAAATGGGTCTGCCAGTGGTTTTCAAATAGCAATAGCAATGAGGTGATTTGGATGTTCTGCATTATCTGTTGCATAAAAGAGCAAATGTATTTTTGTCAATACCTTTCAGTTTTAGATATGATTAATAATGTCCCATTTAGTTTATCAAAAATTACTAGACATCCAAAAGTGCCATTCTTATTTTAACAAGAAGCTTTTTTCCCCCTTTCTGTTGTCCCTCTCTTTTCTAAAACAAGGTAAATTTATGACTGATCCATACAGGAATGATTTGAAAGTGAATTAAATTCTAAACAAAAAGTATAAAATACATTTAATTTAAAACAATAAAGAAGTATATGATTAATTGCTTACAATATGCTTGGCTTTAATGTGTGAAAATGAAGATGATGCAGCAGCTTCTAAGCAATTCAATATCCAGCTTGTGCAAAATCTCATTATTTATTTTATACTTAGCCAGTCTTTTTAAAAACAATTTGCAAGATCTTTTGTGTAATGACACAATAGTCTCTTTTTCTAGTTAAGTGTATGATATTTCATCTTATATTTATTGTAACTAGAGAATGAAATCCACAAAATGTTAAAAAGTCTTACATATCTCTGAAGGTGATTTTAAAGTGATGCAATGATTCAATTGGCAATTAATAAATTCCATTAGCTAATATTTATTGTTTTTAAAGGTACTGGTTATAAAATAAAGAGCAAATTTTACTTTTCTCCCATTCATGATTATATATCTGAAAACATTTTTTTTTAGTTTTTTTAGTTCTCAATCTCTAAATCTGAGGTTTTTCTAGATGGCATAGGTGTACCTTTTCAAATATCTGTTTGTATATGAAGACCTCCCTAAATTCTTTCTCACTAAATCATAAGACCTTGGTCTTTAGATTCAGAAAAGACTGTACATAATGTAGAAAACTGTGCTATTCCTTTGCAACTCTATGAAGCAATGATTAGCACAGCTTTAAGACAGGATATGCATTTTCCATTAGGTAGTAAAAATATACATATTTTTCACACACAGCCAGTTTTTTCCCCCTAAGATTCATTTTATGATGATGCCCTGATCTTTGTAATTTACCACAATGAATATGATGGTGAGCAATATTAATGTAGGTCAAAATATTGTCATATCATTTAAGACAGAAGATTTGGGTAAACATTTTTAATTACAGAGATTATTAAGTGTTTTTTGGTTTAAACTAAGGAATTGACTGTTTTTTAAAATATTACTGCAAATTTTATATGATTTGATGCTGATACATTTTGTTATATTGGAAAAAATGAAAATGATTTTACTTCATTTTTTAAATATTTTTAATGTTTTTTTAGAGAGAGAGGAAGGGAGAGGGATAGAGAAATAGAAATATCGATGACAGAGAAACATCGATCAACTGCGTCCTTCATGCCTCCACTGAGGACTGAGCCTGCAATGTAGGCATGTGCTCTGACTGGGAATTGAACTAGTTACCTCTTGGTTCATGAGTCATCACTCAACCACTGAGCAACACCGGCTAGGTTAATTTTACTTTGTATAAGACAGGTTTGCATTCATGATTTTCACTTTGTAGCTCAATATACAATGTAAACTATTGGCTATTAATGTTATCATCAATTTATCTTTGATGTGATTAGAATTGTAGAGTATATAAAACTAGTATTTCATTAAATATATTACAAAGTACCACAGAAAATATATCATGTTTGTAATTTTTCAATCTATAAAATGGTGATTCAGTTTACTTTTTTTTGGTTAAAGTGTTTGATTTTTTACAAATTTATTTGGGTGACGTCGATTAATAGGATTATATAAGCTTCATGAGTATGGTTCTTTTTAAAAATATTCTTTTTTTAAATATATTTTTTATTGATTAAGATATTACATATGTGTCCTTATCCCCACATTATCCCCTACCCCCCACTCATGTCCTCACCCCCCTGTTATCTGTGTCCATTGGTTAGGCCTATATGCTTGCATATAAGTCCTTTGGTTGATCTCTCCCCCTTACCCCCACCTTCCCCTACCTTCCCTCCCAGGCCCGACAGTCCAATCAATGCCTTGAGAGTATTATAGATGTACCCCCTTTTCCCCCATTGTCCCCTCTACTGGTTCCCGCCAGGTCCCAGGTCTTCACCATCCTATTGTCTGTGTCTGTAAGTAATGCATATAAGTTCTTTTAGTTCATCTCTTTCTGCCTCCCTTCCACCCTTCCCTCTGATATTTGTCAGCTTGTTCCATGTTTCCATGCCTCTTGTTCTATTTTATTCATGTTTATTTTGTTCATTCGATTCCTTGTTCATTTATTTCAATTTTTTAGATTCAATTGTTGATAGCTGTGTACTTATTTCAATTTTATGATTCATATATTTTATCTTTTTCTTCTTCTCCTTCTCCTTCTCCTTCTCCTTCTCCTTCTCCTTCTCCTTCTCCTTCTTCTTCTTCTTCTTCTTCTTCTTCTTCTTCTTCTTCTTCTTCTTCTTCTTCTTCTCTTCTCCTTCTCCTTCTCCTTCTCCTTCTCCTTCTCCTTCTCCTTCTCCTTCTCCTTCTCCTTCTCCTTCTCCTTCTCCTTCTCCTTCTCCTTCTCCTTCTCCTTCTCCTTCTCCTTCTCCTTCTCCTTCTCCTTCTCCTTCTCCTTCTTCTTCTCCTTCTTCTTCTTCTTCTTCTTCTTCTTCTTCTTCTTCTTGAATACCCTTCCATATTTCATGTAATACTGGTTTGGTAGTGATGAACTTTAGCTTTTTCTTGTCTGTGAAGCTCTTTATCTGATCTTCAATTATAAATGATAGCTTTGCTGGGTAAAGTAATCTTGGTTGTAGGTCCTTGCTATTCATCATTTTGAATATTTCCTGCCATTCCCTTCTGACCTGCAAAGTTTCTGTTGAGAAATCAGCTGACAGTCTTATGGGAGCTCCCTTATAGGTAGGTAATGACCTGCTTTTTTTTTTTTTTTTTTTTTTTTTTTTTTTTGCTTTTAAGATTTTCTCTTTGTCTTTAACTTTGGCATTTTACTTGTGTATTGCTATGGGCATCTTTGGGTTCATCTTTGTTTTGGACTCTGTGTTTTCTGGTTTTGTAAGTCTACAGCATTTCTTCCACCAGGTGGGCAGGGCCTACCTCTTTGGGGTGATTGCAGGGCTCCCAGACTGTGAGAGGGCACAGGCTGGGCTGAGAGACCCCCCTCCCCCAAGTGCACAAATTTTGTGCACTGGGCCTCTAGTAACTATATAAAGATTTTTTAAATTTTTATTAGGTATGTATCTATGGGATTTTTGTGTCAATGAAAAAAAATTAAGTGGTTATTAAACCTTAGCACTTTATTGTTAGATAATGTTATATGTTTTGCCATATTTTGTTTGCAATAGATTCTAAATCACAAAATTGCTTAATCTTGTAAATTCTGGTGCTCAGATACTAATAACCAAGTTTGGAATCTGGTGAATGTTGTGCTACAATTAAGTATTTTAGGTAATTTTTGCCATAGAGAAGGGCATAAGAAATGATAGTAGCATAAACCTTATGGTAATTTTGGGTTTAGGGAATGGATTTTATTTTATTTTTTTATGTTTTTATTGATTTTAGAGTGAGAGAGACAGGAGGACAGGAGAGATGAGAGAGAGAGAGAGAGAGAGAGAGAGAGAGTCAGAAACATCAATGCAAGAGAGAAACATGAATCCATTGCCTCATGCACGCACTGGGACCGAGGAATGAACCAGCAACCTGGGCATGTGCCTTGATTGGCAATTGAATGAGCTACCCTTTGGTGTACAGGAACGATGTTCAGCCAACTGAGCCACACCAGCCAAGGCAGGGAATAAATTTTAATTCTTAAATTTCCAGTTAGGAAAATATGAAGCATGACAAACAATAATGCTAAGTAAAGTATTACCATCCTACTTATTCTTTGTAAATGAAAATATTAACTTGTAATATAAAATTTCATGCAGTGAAAAAGTATATACTAGACCCCTACAGTGTGCTAGGGTTTGTGATAATTTACAAATAATTCATAGCATATTTTGAATATATTTTTTAATAAATATCAAATTTAACTTGATAAGATCACAAGTCTAAATATATACCTTGAGATTAAATGTCCTAATTTATGTATAATTGCTAAAATTAGTAATTTTAATAATAATAAATGAGCTAAAGAATGCTATATCAGTAATAAGAAACATAATGGAAAATATATAATTGAGCTATATGTTAATATAAAGCTAGATAATTTTAAAAATATACATGCAGTATATTCTCTTCATTTTGCTTGAAAGATGGTAATATTATTTTTTAAATTTTCCAATTTTTAAATCACATTTATATGAATAAATAAATATATGTATATAAATATATATGGAAATGAATGAATCTATGAGAAATATGTATGCACATGTATTTGAAATTAGTCTGCTTTATGATATAATTATGAAACACATACATATGTGTGCATTTTAAGATTAATTTATTTACATAAATTTGTGCTACCAGTTGTGTTCCATATTGTATTCTGATGGTAGTTTAAAAATGCCTTAGCATTTCATGAAAGTGACTATTGATAATATAAAATTTCTACTGAATCCATTTAGTAATAGTCATTTATGAATTTATCATGATATATAGGTGTCTTAAGATCACATATTTGAAAGTTAATTTGTGCTTATATTACCAAATATAAAAATACTTTTGTAACTTTTTTTCTAACCTTCATATATTGCAATTAGGAAACCTCAAATTTCCATTTGAAGAAATACCAAATATAAGCATTGAAAATTAACCTGATTCTGACCACAGAACTTATTTGAATAATAAATCCCTAATATGTCCACTTACAATGGCTAAAACATAAGGTATTATTAAGAATGTAATTTAAAGGTTCAAATTATTCAAGTATAAGTACAAAACATGAAACATTATTAATTTTACAATAACTAATACATGGTTTTATTTTTACTCCAAGTACAAGAAATCATTTTCAGACTAGACGTATTAAATACTTATTAAACTCAAATTTCATTTACCATACAAATTAATAAAAATCAGTGTATTGTGGTATTTATTATTACTTTATTTTTCACCTTAATAATTTTTATTTAAAAAGTTTTTATTCTTAAAATGATGTATGCTTCTAAGCCACAGAAATTCAATGTACCATAAAGCAGCCTGATTTCAATTGGGACTGAATGGTTCATAAGCCGCAGAGCTGGCTCAGCCTAGGCTCAAGCATAACCGTATTGGGAAACTGTACTGGATGAGTGAATCAAGTAAAGTTCAGAAGGTGAGTTTGATTAAAGTGAATTATCTACCACAAAGGCCACTGAGTTTCCCAATGGGTGTTAATAAAACTGAAAAAAATTAAATTTTATAATCCATATCAGTTACATTTCTTCTCAAATAGGCATACTAGTCATAAGAATAAATTTAAAATGTTTTGTTGTTAATATTATCTTTTTTTTTAAATATATATTTTTTATTGATTTTTTACAGAGAGGAAGGGAGAGAGATAGAGAGCCAGAAACATTAATGAGAGAGAAACATCCATCAGCTGCCTCCTGCACATCCCCCACGGGGGAAATGCCCGCAACCCAGGTACATGCCCCTGACCGGAATCGAACCTGGGACCCCTCAGTCCGCAGGCTGACGCTCTATCCACTGAGCCAAACCAGTTTCGGCATGTTGTTAATATTATCTTAATCTTATTACAATATTTCTTACTTTGAATTGCCAGTATGCATGTATTTTATATTCATATATATTTGTATCCATACTTATTTGCATGTTTGTTTTTGCTACTAATCTGTGAATCGCTTAAAAAAAATAGATGCTCTTCTCATAGCTGAAACATAATGCTTGAAAGGAAGAATCCAGAAAATATCAGCTTAATTTATAATAGTGAACAGATAAATATCACTGCAAGAAATATATTGGAAAATCATAGAATATCCATAGCTTATTAAATTCTATAAAGGTAAAGTTTCTTAGAACATATATACATAAAATAACTGCACTGTGCTTAACTTTGAAACTTATGGGAAAATAGCAATCACATCTATGCACATGGTACATTCTATTAAGTGATTTAATTTGACCAAAAAGTAAGGTTGTGGGTTACAGTACAAATTCCTCAGCTGCCTTTAAACACAACTTTGGTGAAAGCACCTCAGAAAAATAAAAAAATATAGAGAAATATGCATTTTTGGTAGAAAGAAAAAAAAAGGAATGTACCACTGTATGAGATAATTTGAGTCTTATTGCTAGTAGTAAATAATGCAAAAGGTACATGGTGATTCTTCCTGAGAGAAAGCAACACAGTTTCACATTGAAAAAAAGTAGGAGAAATAAGACCTGAGTTACAGAATCAAGGGTGACTGTAGATCTGAATATTCCACCATGCAGCTCATTCAAACAATTTAGGAGCATTGGTGGGGACCAGTGCAGCCATATAGAAGAGCAATCTGCAAAAACAAAACAAACAATATAAAAACATTAAGTAAAAATGATATATGCACCCCATACTATTATTTTTGATTATTTTTAAATATATTTTATGGATTTTTTACAGAGAGGAAGGGAGAGGGATAGAGAGTTAGAAAGATCCATGAAAGAGAAAGATCAATCAGCTGCCTCCTGCACACCCACTACTGGGGATGTGCTTGCAACCAAGGTACATGCCCTTGACCAGAATCGAACCTGGGACTCTTCAGTCTGCAGGCCAATGCTCTACCCTCTGAGCCAAACCGGTTAGAGCCCCCATACTATTATTTACATTAGCAAAATACTTAAACAACCTTGTTTCCATCAATGGATGAATAAAGATAATGTGGTCTATATTATAAAATGTGATTATATATATACTAGAGGCCCGGTGCACAAAAATTTGTGCACTGGAGGGGGGGTACCTCAGCCCAGCTTGCCCCCTATCACATACTGGGAGCCCTAAGGGATGTCCTACTACCTGCTCCCTGCTCCCCTTGGGGAGTGGGCCTAAGCCACAGTCTGGCCTCCCTTTGTGGGAGTCGACCGGGCTGATCAGGGGAAGGCCGCAGCCCCATCACCGCACTGTTGCAGCCACTGCCAGTCACGGCAGCCACCAAGGGGTTTTCATCAACACGGACTCCAGTCCCTTTACCATGAAAAAATGACAACTTTCTTTAGGCATTTTCAAGAAGTGTCTTTCATAGGATATGACCTTTCTTTCTTCCTTTCTTTCTTTCTCTCTCTCTCTCTCTCTCTCTCTCTCTCTCTCTCTCTCTCTCTTTCTTTCTTTCTTTCTTTCTCCTCCCTCCCTCCCTCCCTCCTCCTCCCTCCCTCCCTTCTTTCTTTCTTTCTTTCTTTCTTTCTTTCTTTCTTTCTTTCTTTCTTTCTTTCTTTCTTTCTTTCTTTCTTTCTTTCTTTCTTTCTTTCTTTCTTTCTTTTTCTCCTCACCTGAGGATATGTTTCCATTGATTTTTAGAGAATGTGGAAGAGAAAGGGAAAGACAGAGAGAAACATCAAAGTGAGAGGAACACTTTGATTGGTTGTCTCCTGCTTGAGCCCTGACCTGGGCCCGGGCCAGGGAGGAACCTGCAACCTAGGTACATGCCCTTGGTCAGAATTGAACCCAGAATCTGTGTTGGGCAGGCCGAGGCATTACCCACTGAGCCAAACCAGTTAGGGCAGGATATGACATTTCTTAACCCTCCAGCAGCAGACCTTCCTTTTTTTCTCCAGGAGTGTAGTAAAAAAACCTAGATCACCTATTTGGACTCTCATTACCCAAGTTACTAAGAATATTACCAGTGGCATACAGGGAGCTTAGCCAATCAGCAGTCAGAAAAGGTGTTTCCTCTGTAGTTCACACCAATTGCTGGTATGGCCCCTGCCCGGGCCTAACACCTCTGGCGAGTCATTAGCCCTGGGCCAGGGCACCCCCAGCTCCCCGCCGCTGCCACCATCAATGATCGCTGGCTCCTCCTTGGCCCAAGCTTAAAGCCTCAGGCCGAGGTGTTAAGCCTGGGTCGCCATCAATGATCGCTGGCTCAATGATCGCTGGCTGGCTCCTCCCCGGCCCAAACCTAGAGCCTTAGGCTGAGGCTTTAGACCTGGACCGGGGCACCCCCAGCTCCCTGCCACCAATCACTGGCTGGCTCCTCCCTGGCCCAAGCCTAAAGCTTCTGGTTGAGGTGTTAGGCCTGGGCCTGGGCCGGCGCCTCCCCCAGCTCCCTGCCGCCGATCGCTGGCTGGCTCCACCCCGGCCCCAGCCTAAAGCCTCAGTCTGAGGCTTGAGGCTGACATATGCAAATTAGCTTCCATCTTGGCTGTCGATTAATTTGCATATCTCGCTGATTAGCCAATGGGAAGGGTAGCAGTTGCATGGCTAATTACCATGTTTCTCTTTTATTAGATAGGATATAAAACTTTATTCAGGTATAATAGAACATAATAGAACTTTATTCAGCCATAAAAAAGAATGAAATCTTACATTTGCAACAACATGGATAGATCTGTAGATCTTGAGGGCATTATGCTCATTGTAATAAGTCAGAGAAAAATGTATGATCTCACTTATATGTAGAATCTAAACAAATAAAAAAAAAACCCCAACTATATAGATACAGGGAATAGATTGATGGTTGCAAGTGGCTTATGTGTGTGTGTGGTTGGGGGTTGGGGGGGGGGGTAGACTGAATGGGTGAAGGGTTAAAAAATACAAACTTCCAATTATAAAATAAACTAGAGGCCCAGTACATGACATTTGTGCATGGGAGGGGTCCCTCAGCCTGGCCTGCACCCTCTTCCAGTCTGGGAGCCCTTGGGGGATGTCTGACTGATAGCTTAGGCCCGATCCCCACAGTCAGACATCCTTAGCACTACCATGGGGTTGGGAGAGGTCCTGCCACCACTGCAGCACTCATCAGTTGTGAGCCTGGCTCAGAGCATCTGGCTGAGCAGCACTCCCCTTTTTGGAGTGCACTGATCACCAGGGGGGAGCTCCTGTGGTGAGCATATGCCCCCTGGTGGTCAATGCGTGTCATAGTGACTGGTCAATTTGCACATTAGCCTTTTATTATATAGGATAAATCATGAGAATATAATATACAACATGGTGACTACAGTTGATAATACTGTATTGCATATTTGAAACTTGCTAAGATCTTAAAATTTCTTATCACGGGAAAAAATAAAACTATATATGGTGATAGTGGTTAAATAGACTTATTGTGGTGATCATTTTGCAATACATACAAATAGCAAATCATTATGTTGTGTACTTGAGACTAACATACTGTAACATATGTTCATTAAACCTTAGTAAATAACAAAATGGGAAGGTGCAGAACTTCTGCTATTAAGAGCAGGCTCAGCATGCAGATAATACATTTTTAACTTTTGGAAGATGGCCTGACACAGACCTAAGATGTACTGGAGTGAAGGTCAAACACAATGCTAGATATAGAAATTTAATTTTGAGTACTTTGCCTTCATTAAATAAAACAATTCCACCAGAACTGGGTTTATTCATGAACCTTTACTTTACTCTAAACCACTAGAAGGTCACTAAACTGATAATACAGACTTACTTCAACCAGTCATCCAGCTTATGTTCCAGAAAAAGAATTTAAATCCTATATTGGAAGACAAGAAATATATATGCATAGGGCTTTTGATCAAATGTCACAATTGGATGAACCAACATTCATTCAAAATGAGTAAAGAAATAGAAACAAAAAATTGAAACAGTATAGCTTCTTATTTAATCAGATTTTATTTATTTATTTATTTTCTAAAGTTTTACACATGTCTCCTTTTTCCCCTCTTGATACCTCCCCCCACCACAGCCATGCCCACCCCAGGAACGCCCCCACTGCCCAGTGTCTGTGTCCATTGGTTAGGCTAATATGCATGCATACAAGTCCTTTGGTTGCTCTCTAACCACCCCCCCTTCCTCCCCTGCCATTTGTTTCTGTATCTATTCTTGTTCATCAAATTATGTTGATCATTATATCCCACATATGAGTGAGATCATGTGATATTTATCTTTCTCCGACTGGCTTATTTCGCTTAGCATAATGCTCTCCAGTTCTATCCATGCTGCTGCTAATGCTAAAAGTTCCTTCTCTTTTTATAGTGGCACAGCATTCCATTATGTAGATGTACCAAAGCTTTTTAATCCAGTCATCGGCTGATGGGCACTTAGGTTGTTTCCAAATCTTAGCTACTGTAAATTGTGCTGCTATGAATATAGGGGTGCGTATATCCTCTCTGATTGGTGTTTCTGCTTTCTTCGGATATAGTCCCAGAAGTAGAATTACTGGGTCAAATGACATATTTGATTTTGAAATACAGATTTATGTTACATTCTATCACTGTCATGTTGTTGCTATGTGACCTTGGTCCAAATAATAGATTCTTATAGTTGCCTAATCTCTAAAATTGCAATAATAATAGTATTTATTATGCTATTGCTGTGAGAATTTATTTAATAAGTAATATAGGTCACAAAACCTAATACATAAAATACCACAATATATGTTAGCACAAAGAGATTAACCAAAGAACTAATATGCATATGTACATAACCATGGACACAGACAATAGTGAGGTGAAGGCATGAGGAGGGGATGGAACCAGAATGGAAGGGTTCAATGCCGGGGGTAGGGGACATCTGTATTACTTTCAACAATAGAGATAATTTATTTTTAAAACCATGATATCTATTAACTTATAAATAGAACCTCAAATCCAATCACTAAGCAACACAGGCTGGGCTAAGTTTTTTTAAAAGAATAAAATAGAATGCATTAAGGAGCACTTTGATGATAATCATAAGCTTTCTGATGGATACAATGATGAGGATGATTGATATGATGATCATTGTAATTAATAAACATCTTACAATGTACCTGGAGTTTACTAAGTCACTTATACATTTAATATTATTTAATTATAATAATAAAAGTGCTAAAATATAGAAATTCCTTTTTTTTGAGAACTCCAATATAGGCCAGAAAATCATAAAGTTTTGCAAGGACTTAATTCCACAACACAGAGTACAAGTACTATATTCCCTCTCAGAAATTATGCTTCTTCTTGGAAACTGGTCTTAGTTCTATAGAGAGCCATGATGATTAAAAGTATTTATGGGCAAGTAAACCAGTTTGAATTTTATCGATTTGCTTCAGTTAGATCTGAAAAGTTCAGTGTGAAGATTTTCACTTAACTCAGAAATGTAACACAGTAGGCAAACTGTTGAATTTTGCATGAGCTAATGAATATTTTTGCTTTCCTAAGCCATACCTGTGCATGTGGTTAAGTTTTGCAGGTAATTACTTCCAGGTGCTTGCCTATAGGAATTCATTGCAATGCAATGAAATTAGAGTAATAAACTCATCAACAAAAATTAACACATAGGCATGTTAGAGATGTGTATATTTAAATGACATCAGTATTATAATTTGTGGATTCTAGATGTTTATGTTCATGATGAAGACAATCTCCTCCTAGGTAATTAGAAATATCTACATACAACTAGGTATATTTGGTGTCATCTTAAACTCATTATAATCTTAAACATGTCCAATTTTTAAGTGGGACATTTATATTTTTACCATTAACCATTTGATTGCCCTATTGTCATAGTTGAGTAATGCACAATATATCTTCCTCTTTACTATCTATTATCCTTGATTATAGTTCTATGAACTGTCAGGACATTTAAAATTGAGTATTTGAATTTAATTCTGATAGAGTCAGGAAACACTCTCTACAGAATTTATATTTTAGTATTTTATTTTTTCAATAATAATTCTATTTTGTTGTTGCCTTTAAATCACATATAAGAAAGATAAATTTCCATTCATTTTAAATGTTTATCTGTGGTATTTAATGTTACTACATTTGAAAATGTTGAAATAAAATTAAGACTCTTCATGTGACCAAACTAAATTAAATGTAAATAAAAAACAAAACTGAGGTGATTCTGCTATGATAAGGATAAACTTTACATAACATGCACCCTGTGAAATTATGTTATTAATCCTATATAATAAAAGTGTAATATGAAAATTGACTGAACAGGGAAAGAACAGTCAGTGGGGTGCAGGGCCAGTGAGCAGGCAGTGCCAGGCCAACCAAGGCATGTGACAGCAGGTAGAGGGAGAGAATGGCGATAGGGCGGGGAGGCCGGTGACAAGCAGTGGCAGAGGGACGATGGGGTGGGGACCAGCACCATCCCCTGATCAGCCCTTTCAGTGGCCTCCCACAGAGGGAGACTGGGCAGAAGCAGCAGGGTGGTGGGGGTGGTGCCATTCCCTGATCAGCCGGCCTGGCCACCTCCCACAGAAGGAGGCCAGACTGTGGCTTAGGCCCGCTCTCCATGGGGAGAGCGGGCCTAAGCCATCAGTAGGACATCCCCTGAGGATTCCCAGACTTTGAGAGGATGCAGGCCGGGCTGAGGGAACCCCCACCTCAGTGCACAAATATTCATGCACCAGGCCTCTAATACCAAAATAATATCTTAGAATTAAAGTTGTGTGTACATATAAAAAGATGTTATCAAACACAAAATCCTGACATTCTAAGTATACAGGACTTTATACTGATATTTATATTAAAAAAGTAAATAATTTCCATTCATATAAACTATAAGTAAATAATTATAAAAATATATGTAAATTTTAATAAAATAAAACTATACATTTCAGTGTATATATACATTCATTTTCTTAAACTCCACAATTTGTCAGATATTTTGGAGTTTTATTCTATTTTTATTCAAGTTATTACACAGTTTTTATAACATAATATTACTGAGCCACAGTGTTGTAGAAAGGTCACTTCTATGGAGAGTTTTATCTCCATTTCTCTGAGCTCCTCCCTGTCCACTTAATATGCAATAAAGAGCATTAAAATGGATGAGGAGTGATGGAACACCATCCCTCCAGAAAATTGGAGAAAATGTCAACTACAGGCTAGAAACACAAATGATTGTCAAATTTATTTTTCTAAAAAAAAAAGAAAGAAAAAGGTCTGTTAATTTGAATAAATTATTCATGGGGGGGCAGTAGAATTCTCTAAATTTCAAAGAAGTGAGAGGCTAGATAAAGTTAACTGTCAAATTACAATAGAGTTGGGGAAAACATTTTTATTGCATAGTATATATGAGAAGTATATCATATACCAGAGACCAATTTAAGTGAACATGGTAGTCGTTATTGTATATTTAATAGCCATTGTTTTAGGAAAAACAATTGGGACTACTATAAAAAGGACAGCATTTGGAATAATTCAAATATCACTAATGATGCAATAAAAATAATGCAAAACTGAACATAACAGTGAATGCTTACAATTATGTTTTTCAGGAAGATTAGCTGGGAAATCACTGCTTTAGATTTTGGATCTATGTGTTGACCATGATGGATTTGCTTTGAGCACCAGTTGTGAGAATAAATTGGGGGGCACTGGTGTACTGTGTGACCCTCACTCTCTGGAATTAGTAGAGCATATGATAAATGTTCCTACCATAGAAATGATGTAGTGTAGGAAAGCCGATAGAAACATGATGCTCTTTAAAGGCTTGGGCTCAGAACTGACGCTCTGTCACTTCACCCAGAAACAACTGAACCAAACTAGTCAAATGGCCAAGCTAAATATCAAATAGGTAGATATATGCACTCTCTTCTCATAAAAGGCACTTGAGCCACATGATAATTAACCTAAATACAAGGAAATATTTGGGAAAAAAAACCCCACTAATCTATCAAATATAAATTTCCAGAAATCAATAAACTTTGGTTAAATAAAACCACTATGAATAAGATAACTTTGATGGAATGAAGCCACCAGAAATGAGAGATAAAGAAAGCAATTACAAGAGATTTAAGCTCCAAAGAAAGCAGATGCTGCCTATGTCATATACAGAAATAGAGTTTTAAATTATAAAATGTTTTTAAATTAAATTTAAAAGTATACTGAAAAGCTATCAATAATAGGTTAGACTTGCAAAAGCAAACAAATAGAATTTCTATAAATGCACTACATAACTTTTTAAATGAATAAATAGGTAAAAAGTATAAAGAGAAAACTAAAAATCTGGGAGAAATATATGAAAAATTTCATAAAGAAACATAAAGAGCTGAAAATACCATAAAAAAAAAAAAAAAAAAATTAAAAATAAGAAAGAATCAGAAGTGTCATCATATATCCTGTTTAAGGCTGGGGGTCAGCAGTGGAAGGAGGAAAGAGGAGAGGAAGTGAGAAATGGAGAGAATAAAATAAAGATATATGATTATGAATTTTGCAGAACTGATGAAAAACATTCTACAGATCAAGAAAAAAAACCTGTAGCCAGAATAAAATAAATAATAAGCATTCATTCCTATTTTCTAAAACTAAAGATCATTTAAGACAGGGGTTTTTAAATTGCTCAGAAAGATAGGTATATCATTAAAAAAATCATTGTTGCAGTGACAGAATGTGTGACAACGAAAATGAAAGCCAAAAGTTAGTGCAATAATATTTACAAAGTGAGGATTTAGAAATAGTGTTTAACTTATAATTGTATACCCCAAAAATCTTATTTTGAAAAATAAATGCAATTCAATATGGATAGATAAAAGATTTCAGTTCTTTAGGATGAGTAAAATCTAGAAATCTGCTGTACAACATGTGCCTGTAATTAATACTATCATTGTACACATAAAAATATGTTGATTATAAAGCTCATTTAAGTGTTCTTACCATAATAAAAAATAAAAGCAGTATAAAAACATTTATAATACATAAAATTTGCCACTAAAATATCTGCTATAAATGAACTGCTAAAGCACATATATCAAGAAAAAAGAAAATATACCCCAAACGGTCTAAGGTTCAAGAAGATATCATTTTAAAATCTTTTGGGTTTTTTTGTTATTGTTATTTGGTATTTTTGTTTGTATTGCATTAGTAGTGTCTAACAGTTGAGGGAAAAAAAAAAAAAAAAAAAAGAACTGAATCACCTTAGTAAGTTAAATATCTATGGTAGGATATGTGACTTCCTTTTCCAGTAATAGTTGAGTAGTATCCTATTGGACTGACTCTCCCATAAATTTCCTCTATAGCTTCTGAACATAATAGAAAAAGCAATTATCAGAAGGCAGTAGGGACTGAAAAGGAGCAGTTATATTCTGGTAGGAATTTCACTTACACAGCAGGGGACATATAAAAGATAAGTACCCCCTTTCATTGTGCCTAAGATGAGAGAAGGTACAGTTACTGCAGAGTTATGGAATGGAAAAATTGCAAACTTTCTGTCTATGTGAATTGGAGTACTGATTTGTAGCAAGTATGGCCTTTCGAGATGGAGGCAAATACAAAAATCAAAAGAGGCAGAAAGAGGATCCCAAATTCTGACAGCATCTCTGCTGATTCCTAAAGCACAACAAACCTCAGCTTAAGATAAAAAAATCTGGAGTTTGATGTTGCTTCCTAAGAAACAGAGTTTGTAGTTCATGCCTAATAGAGTTAGTTACCCACTAAAACAAACAATACATCAATGATTAGAAGAAAATAACAAAACTTAGAGACTCCACGACATATATTTGAAACATTCAAGACACAACCCCAAATATTTTGTCATCTGAAGAACAAGATAAATAGAGCCACGTAAGAGAAGATAGTTAATATGATCAACCCTATGATAACCCAGATAAGGAGAAAGTGTACATTTTAAATATTTTAAAAATGTATTCTCAAGGAATGAAAATATAGGATTTTTCTATCTATATATATAAAAGGCTAAGTGATTGTCTGACCGGCCAGTAGGTATGACCTGCATTGACCATCAGGGTGCAGATGCTCAACGCAGGGGTACTCGAGCTGCCGTGACTTGGCAGCAGTGGTTCGTGGGTGACACACCCCGGAACCAGAGAGGAAGGAGCCCGATTCTGGGGTACATCACCTGAGAACCACCCTCTTGCAATCCGATACCACTTGGGGGCTGTCAGAGAGCCAGTTTTGGCCCATCCCCACAGGTCAGGCCAAGGGACCCCACCTACAGGAGGGACCCCGCTCACTCCTCAGATGCCCGTTGAGCTGAGGCTCTCCCAGGTGGAAAACTGATTTTAAAAAGGTGCACATGCAATTCAGTGGAGATTAAATAATTTTTCAACAAATGATTTTCAGACAATTGGATATCCATATGCACAATAAAAGGAGCTTTAATCCTTATATTGTATCATGTACAGATACTGACTGGAAACCTTTGTGATGTTGGCTAGGCAAAGCTTTCTTAGATAGGACACCAAAAACATGATTTATAAGAGATAAAATTGATAAGTTTGATTTCATAAAAAAATAAATAAAACCTTCTGTTGTTCAAAAGACATTGTTAAGATAATAAAAATAAACCACAAGTTGGTAGAATATAGTTAATTATATATCTGATAAAGAACATGTGATTAAAATATATAAAAACCTGTTATACTATGTAAAAAGAAGCAAGTCACCCAATTAAAAAAAATTAACAAAGTTTTTAATAGAAATTTTACTCTAGAATGTATATGGGTATACTTATTCACAAGAAAATATGCTCAATATCATCAATAATTAGAAAAATACAGATTAATTCAAATGAGATAACTTCCTACCTATTAGAATCTGTGAAATTTAAAGTCACTGTACTGGCAAAAAGAATTTGGAGAAATTGCAACCCTCATAAAGTACTGGTGAGGATGTAATATTCTAATATATAAAAAGTCAGGGGCTGTCACAACCTAAACAACCGGACGACTGAACAGCAGGCTGCGTAGGGCGACCAGGCTGGCAGGGGGGTTAGTGATGGTGACCAAATGACTGAACAGCAGGCTGTGTGGGGTGACCAGGCCTGCAGGGGGGACAGTGAGGAGTGACCACGCCAGTGGGGGGACAGTTGGGGGTGACCAGGCCAGCAGGGGGGCGGTTAGGGGTGACCAGACTGGCAGAGGGGGCCAGTTGGGGGCGACCAAGCCGGCAGGGATGCCAGTAAAAGGCGATCAGGCCAGCAGGCAGAGGTGGTTAGGGGTGATCAGACTAACAGCGGCGCAGTTAGGGGTGATCAGCCAGGCAGGCAGGTGAGCAATTAGGAGCCAGCTGTCCCGGATTATAAGAGGGATGTCTGACTGTCGACAGTCAGACATCCCTCAAGGGGTCAAAGATTAGAGAGGGTGCAGGCTGGGCTGAGGGGACCCCCATCCCATGCATGAATTTCATGCACCAGGCCTCTAGTATATATATAAAGTAGACACATATACACATACACATTTATTTACACAGAAACACACTAGTATATTATAAAGCAATACAAATAAATTCATCATATACTTATGTACTAACCTATATTAGTTGTAGAAATACAACTAAAAGTGCAAGTCATTTTTCTAGTATTTAACAGTAATTAAAATTAATAATAATGATGATGATAATATGTTAAGGCCTGTGTGTCCAGTAGAGTGAGCTACTGGGTTAAATTGTTAGACACAATAGGTAAACCCAGCACAAAGTTCACTTACGTTCAATAAAGAATATAGCATCATTCACAGCAGGAGGATCTCAGAAGCTTTAATCACACAGCTGTAACTTCTGATTTGCCCAAACACCATAAGAGATGGATTTATTTTGTGTGAGATCATGACAACAGCTGACATTAAAGTCACAAGCACAAAGAAGTTGAAAAGTCTACACCTTGCACTGGAGGGTATATGCTGTGCTGCCACTCTTTATTGCACTTGAAGTCCACAACTATACAATAAATAATCCCAGTTACAGCATAAGGCATTCCAGTACTCATTAATTAAATACCAGCTAAACTCTCCCAATGGATACCCACTTTTGGATGATTCCATAGAAATTTGACTAGGGGTTAACTTTCTTCAAACATCCCTGAAACAGGAAGAGGAACAATCAGATCAGAGTTGCTAGCTATTTCAAAAATAAATTAGCAGCTGCCCTAGCCAGTTTGGCTCAGTGAATAGAGGTTCGCCTGCAGACTAAAGGGTCCCAGGTTCAATTCTGGCCAAGGACACATGCCCGGGTTGTGGGCTTGATCCCCCCCCCCCACCCCCGTAAGGAATATTCAAGAGGCAGCCAATCAATGATTCTCTCTCATCATTGATGTTTCTGATATATATATTAGCAGCCAAAAAAAACAAAAACAAAAAAACAAAAACCCAACAACCAAACACACACACACACACACACACACACACACACACACACACACACAACTTTAGAAGTGAGAGAAATAAAACACATCTAATTCAGGACTGAGGTTAGCTCTGGAAGGGAGGCAGGAGGATGAATTGGATAGGACATGGAAATAGAGAACTGAGGATTTGGGTGATGTTCTAGTTCTTCTCTTGTGGGTGGTAAGTTCATGAGTGTGAGTTATATTATAAAAATAAACACAAAATTAATGAATGATAACAAAATAAGTATATAAAGTTATAAGAATGAGACACAAACTAATACTTAAGATTAATGGAATTTTGTATGCTTTAATTTTTTAATAACTGATAACTTTTTGTCTTTTTCTTTGTGAATCAAATATTTCAGAAAAAGATTAGATATAGCCCTAGCTAAATATCTCTAGCAAAATTAAATCAGCAATATTGTACTGAAAAATTTTATTTTACCTTTTTTGTGTTTCTCCCTAATTACCCAATTAGCTGGAATTCTTAGTAGATGGGAAACTTAATTATTGAAAACATAAGAAATTGCATTTCTTTTTAGTCTAATATTTAAATATTTACTACAATATACTAATAGTATTTAATGAGTGATTATTCTAAGCACTAAACTTTACATGGGTTTTTGTGCTCATTTTTATAATATATGAAGTGGAAATTTAAATCTTCATTTTACACATGAAGAAAATAAATTAAATTTAGCAACATGATAAAACAAGTTAATCACAAAGCTTGAAATTATCAGGAATTTATCCCATTTAGTTTTACTGATAAATTCAGATCATCATGGCTCTAACTGAACCTATCTCAACTCTCAATTCTGGCCAAGCATTGACATATTTTCTTGGTGGTGGGTAAGACTTAATTAAGAAATTTATCTATGAGCTCTTATCTCCTCATGCCTGCACCTGGATCTAGTGTTCCCATATTGATTATTATGGAAAAAAACTCAACTAACTTTATAACATAGCAGGACTGACAGAACCTCGCTCATGAGGGCAGCTTTGGCCATGTGGGCCTCTCATATCTCATATTTTGAAATCATGTCTACCAGGGCCCAGTAGGATGCCAGGAGCTTAATTTGATAAGGTGACTATTTTTCTGTCATACACAGCATGGCCTTCACTAGACCTTTGGAGTCTACCTTTTGATTCTTCTATTGGGCTTGTCAAAAACTCTATGCAGTATGTTTTTCCACTGTAAATATCTAGTAATACATGATCTGCTATATCATATAGTTCCATTGGCAGGGTTACCCTTAATGCGAGTCTTGTTTGAACTTTTGGCTCCACTCAACCACTATAGTCTTTTATGGCATTCAGCAAGTGGGACTGAGTCATATTACTGTTATGAAGTTTTCAAATTATCATTTATTAAGTAGAGCACAGGATGCTGGGTGGTGAGCCATGTTTCAACATCAGACCACAAGAGGAATTAAAATAGAGAAATTTATTACTCACTGTCCTGAAGGAAGTATCCCACCTGCCTTGAGGAGCTGCTCAGGGGAGATCAGACAGGTTACAGGCAGAGAGAGGAGTAGGATCTGGGGTGCATACCTTTATTAGAATTCAAGGGTGGAATGCTTTGGTGTTTAAGACTAATGCCAAATTGATGAATTCAAACAAAATGAGCAGTGTTTTGGTGAGCCATAGGGGGATCTTGTCTAAGAGCAGCATCAGGGGAAACACAGGGAGGCAGGGAGAGACTCTTTATCACAAGGGCTGTTGGGGAAACCGTATCAGGAACTCATTAGCTTTCCACTCTGCAGGTTGCTATCTAGGACACTGCACCTGCAAGAGGGGACTAGCTTCAATTCAAGGTGCCTGTTGGCTGCTCAGCCAAAATAGATGCCAAGGCAGCAATACTACAAAGCTGCTTAGCTATACTTTTGACAAATAAAAGGTGTGAATATGCTGCTGCTATACCCCAGCAAGGTCTGCCAGGCATCGTGCTTTCTTTTTAATAATGGAATTTTTAAGAGGCAACAATTAGCTTTTTACTTTGAGCTTTCATGCATGGTCTCACAGGTTCCCTAAAAATGTCCCTAATGTCATGGTCCTCTGAAACTCTTTGGAGATTATTTGTCTTACTAAATTCTTCAAAATACTTGCCAATCCTTGCACATCCAGTATGATTAACATGATGCCATCAGTATAGTTGGCCAACATAATGTCTCTGACTTATCCAGATTGTCCATGTTTCTTAGAGATATTTTATGATTGAAGGCATGAAAGTGAATATAGCCCACATGCAAAACCCTGTCCATTCACATAAATATTTTTTATAATAGGGCTAAAAGAACATTGCATATACTGTACTTGGATTCATGTTAATATACTCTAGTAATACATCACATCTGTCACATGCAATTTCAAAGAGAGCTACTAAAAGCTGAGTGTGCAATAATCTACTGTCTACGTTTTTTAAAGGGTCAACCTAGTAAATTATATGGGATATGATGAGGACAACCACCCCAGCAGTTTTAGGTTTTTAAATAATCTCTACCATTAACTCATCTCTTCTACTCACCCTCGGATGTCTCACTGTTTTGATGTATTTTCTTGGATGAAAATGGAGTTAGAAAAATAGGTTAGAGTCCTCTTTATGGCCATCACTGTGTTTTGGTTTTCTTATCTTACAAGATTAAAAATAGCCTGGCTGGTGTGGCTCACTAATTGAGTATGGACCCATGAACCAGGAGGTCAAGGTTCAATTCCCAGTCAGGGCACATGCCTGGGTTTCAGGATCGATCCCCAGTAGGGAGGCATACAGGAAGCAGCCAATCAATGGTTCTCTCTCATCATTGATGTTTCTATCTCTCTTCCTCTCTCTGAAATCAATATAACATTAAAAAAAGAATAAGAACAAATATGAATACATGGAGCAGACTGATTGCTGTCAGATGAGAGGGGGCTGGAGGACTGGATGAAAGAAGGTGAAGGAATTAACCAAAATACATATTTACATAGCACATAGATACAGACAACAGTGTGGTAATGGGAAAGGGGTCTGGCAGCTAGAAAGAGGTGAGCAAAGGAGGGGGGTATGGTGATAGAAAGAGACTTTGGATGATGGATGCACTAATCAGGGTGCAGATTGTTTTATTGAGTTGTACACTTGAAACCTGTATAGTTTTGCAAACCAATGTCACCCCAATAAATTCAATTAAAAAAAGAACAAATACGGGTCTTCTGCCAATTGCTAAGTATATCCATTTAAATGGTATATTCTGCAAGAGGGAAATGACCGCTGGGTGGATTTGTGTTTTATAAACTGAAACTTGACTAGGAAGCCATGTGTTCCCAGAGTGGACAAGGTTAACTTTACTGGTAAGTCCCTGAGAATCTATATCAATGTTAGCTATGTGTCAACCTGCTCTAAAATGTCTCTGTCCTCCCATTCCCCCAGTGTATGGTTATTGAAATAAATGTCTATGGTGTCCTTTGAGAAAATTTGCTGTTGTTGCCAAGGTCCTTCTCCAAAGAGACTGGGATTTTCTTTCAGACAAAGAATTCCAAGTGAAAATTCTCTTAAGTCATAAAACTAGGCAAAGAATTCTGATTTACTGAATGAGGAGAGTTGCCTCAGCCTTCTGATATTCTATCTATGATTAGTACATCAATAAAGCAATGGACTTGTTGACTGTCCATCAATATTGGTCCTAAAAATTATGTTCATTACCTATAAAGCTCTCAAAGTCAGGGCTCCTTGGCTGTATACTGACCTTGACAATTCAGTACAAGAATTCTGCTTACTTTGCTTCTAATGGTTAAATACTCCTGCTTGATCTATATTACATTAAGATCTTATTAAATAAAAAAGCCCAGTCTTGTAAAATAATCTTCTCTGTCAGCCCTGGCCACAACTGATTTTTCTTTAGTGATCCTATTACACATTTTATAAACATCTCTCTTGTCACATAGTGTTCTTCGGGTCCTCCCAGATAATTCAAAAGTCAATGGGTTGAATTTTGTCTTGTCAAAATGCACATGATGAAGTAGTCATCCCAGGAAACTTAGAATCTACTTTCTTTAAATAGGGTCACCACTCATGTAATTAATAGAGTTAAGATGTAGTCACACTGGAGAAACATGGCCTTTAATCCAATATAATGGGAGTCCTTATAAAAAAAGAAATTTGCAGACAGGCACAGACACAGGAAGAATGTCATGTGAAGATGAAGGTAGAAATTGGGGCCAGGTTTCTACAAAAGAAGAAACGCCAAATACTTCCAGCAGACTACCAGAAGCTAGAAGAGGGACGTGGGACAAATATTCTCTCATAGCTTTCAGAAGAAACCAGCCTCACTAACATCGGGATCTTGGATTTCTAAGCTCCAGACCTTGAAAAAAATTAATGTATTGTTTAAGACACACAGTTTGTGGTTCTTTGTTATGGCACCTGTAGAAAACTAATACAGTAGATTTTCTGTATAATATTTCCCATCTGACATGCTCATTTACCTAAGCCTTTTGATCTCTCCTCAATTGTCTATAATGAAAATTCTGACCTTTCTACTTTACTTACTGTGGACCACTACTTTATTCAACGTTCCAAGGGCCATCTTAGCAACATGTTAGGACTCTCTTGGCTACCTTGACTGGCTGCCTCGTCAGGATTAAATCCTGTTTCAACTATCAGTTAACAAATTTTACATCCTTGCTCCCTTTTAGACATCACCCTCAGGATTCAGTACCATATTCCCATATTCTCTCCCAGCTCCTGCTGGTTTGTGTTTTTTTTAACTCCTTTGGTAAATAGTTCCTTCCCTCCTGAGGCAGGCCCAGCCCATTTCTGATCATAATATATTTTAAATTTACAGTAATTATTGTTCTGTTCACCAAGAAAGAAGTTTGGGTTGATTATGAGTCCAAGGAGTAGGGGACATGCTTTGTTTTCCAAGGCAAAAACATTTTCGTTATCTTTAAGCACTGAGGGAATAGAATGAATGGGTCACTGTCACTTTAGCAGCCACATACTCTTCAGGGAATCTGAGGATTCAAGATTTTTGAGAGCTTTGATTGGAATATCTAATACTAAATCTCTGTTTCTCCTCAGGAGTGTAGCATATTTGCAGAGGATGAGAATTTAACTTTCTCTGGAGCTTTTCTTCAATAAAACTAAATCATGGTCCTGAATCTTGGCATAACGAGCCTTCCACCTGCTGGAGATGAGTCATTCCTTACACATTACCAACAATTCTGGTGGTTTTTATACTTTACCCAAAATAGGTGTTAAATCTCCTTCAGCCTTATGTTTTTTTCTCCAATGATTTGAGAACTTTCGGCAATAGTTATCAAATTTCACAGTCATTGTAATTACTCCTGTCAATGAACCTACCAAATGTTTAAGATTCTGTACCCACCAGAGCATTTTCTCTTATCAGTAGTCTGTCTCATCATGATGCATTTATAAAATAAGACTCAGACAGACTTGAGAGAAAATGTTTGAAATAAAAAAAAACAACAACAACCAACTAAATGCCAAAATGAATTGAAAGATGCTATCACTCTTCTTGGAAACATATTACTGTATATTATTTTTAAACATTTCAACCCTGAAAATGTTTAATTATGTCTTCCATTGCATATTAAGAAATGTTTTTTTTTCAACAAAAGCTTTGACAAATAACTGTATGATAGATTACTTTGAAAAAAACATAAAAATGAATACTCTACAGCTAATGATTGAAAGTGGGTGTCAGAGAAAATTATGAAAGTGGAACTTTCTTATGGGAGACATTCTAGTTGTTTCCTAAGTCACTTAACTATTTTGGGGTATCCATAGAGCATTTTTAAAAATTTTTTAAGTAAATAGTATGTCTTAGTAAGTAATTCCCTGTGTGAAAAGAAAAAAAAAAAGAAGAAGGAAGGAAAGAAGGAAAATGAAAGAAGGAAACAAACCACATGGGCTGGCAAGGATGTGGAGAAAAAGGAACCCTTGTGCACTGTTGGTGGGAATGCAGACTGGTGCAGCAACTGAGGTAAACAGTCTGGAGTTTCCTCAAAAAATTAAAAATGGAACTGCTATTTGACCCAGTAATCCCACTTCTAGGAATATTTCCCAAGAAACTAGAAACACCAAACAGAAAGGACATATGTACCCCTTTGTTCATAGCAGCACAATTTACAATAGCTAAGATTTGGAAACAGCCTAAGTGCCCATCAGCAGATGAGTGGATTAGAAAACTGTGGTACATTTACACAATGGAATACTATGCAGCTGTAAAAAGAAAGAACTCATACCATTTGCAAGAGCATGGATGGAACTGGAGAGCATTATGCTAAGCAAAATAAGCCAGTAAGAGAAAGATAAATATCACATGATCTCACTCATTTGTGGAATATAATGAACAACATAAACTGATGAACAAAAATAGATCCAGAAACAAAGAAGCATTGAACAGGCTGTCCAACCTCAGAAGGAAGGAAGGTGGGGGTAGGGGGGTGGACGCTAAGAGATCAACCAAAGGACTTGTATGCATGCATATAAGCATAACCAATGGACACAGACCATAGGAGGATGAGGGCCTGTGCTAGGGGGGGTGGGAATGGACTGGGAGAGGTCAATGGGGGAAAAAGGAGGAGACATATGTAATACTTTCAACAATAAAGAATTTTTTTAAAAGAAAGAAAAAAAGGAAATTAAATCAGAAATAAAAAAATATTTTGAAATAAATAAAAATGGAAGCACAGCATACCAAACCTTAAAGGATAAAGAAAAAATAATTCTAAGAGGAAATTTTATAGTAATATTAAGAAAAAAATTTCAAACAACCTACCTTTATATATCAAGGAACTAAAGAAAGACAACAAAAGCCCAAAGTTAGCAGAAAGAAAAGAAAATAACAAAAATCAGAACATCCTATCTAATAAGAGAGAAACATGGTAATTAGGTCACGACCACTACCCTTCCCATTGGCTAATCAGTGAGATATGCAAATTAATTGCCAACCAAGATGGCGGCCGGCAGCCAGGCAGCTGATGAAAACAGGGAGGCTTGCTTGCGTCAGTGACAGAGGAAGCCAAGCTTCCCCGCCTGCCTTGCCTGCCTCTCAGCTGCACTCTAAGCAACAGTGTAACAAATATAGAAGCTAAACAAAACCCCAGAAACCTGCTTTAGTACCGGGCTTCAGCCAGCAGGATCGCAACATTGTTTCAAATACAGAAGGTAAACAAAGGCCAGAAACCTGCTTTCAGCAGCGGAGGCCTAAGAGTTGGAGCCAAGCCTGAGAGCTAAAGCTGGCCCAGAATAAAAAAAAATAATAAAAAAAGGAGCAGTTGGGAGCTTCAGTCACCCGCCAGCCTGAAAACAGCCCTCAGCCCCTCACCCAGACTATCCAGGCACCCCAGACGGGACCCCCACCCTGAAGGGTGTGTGACCAGCTGCAAACAGCCATCATCCCCTCACCCAGGCTGGCCAGGCACCTCAGTGGGGACCCCCACCCTGATCCAGGAAACCCTTCAGGGCAAACCAGCCAGCCCCCACCCAGGCACCAGGCCTCTCTCCTATATAGTAAAAGGGTAATATGCCTCCCAGCACCGGGATCAGCAGAGCCAAGAGGCCTCCCGGTACTGGGATCAGCGTGACAGGGGGCAGCGCCCAAACCCCCTGATCACCCTGCAGCTTTGTGTGTGACAGGGGGCGGGGCCACAACCTCCCTATCGACCCTGCTCTGTTCTTGACAGGGGAAGGCGCCCCAGCCCCCTGATCAGCCCTGGTCTGTGCCTGATAGAGGGGAGCTCCCCAACTACCTGATTGCCTTGCGGCTCTGTGTGTGACAGGGTGCATCACCCCAACCACACCCCCACAGGCCCTGCTCTGTGTGTGACGGGGTAGAGCCATAACCTCCCCATTGGCCCTGCCCTGTGTGTGACTGGGAGCGGCGCCCCAACCCCCTGATCCGCCCTGCTCTGTGTGTGACAGGGGGGAGCTCCCCAACCCCCAGATTGGCCCTGCTCTGTGCGTGACAGGGTACGGAGCCCCAACCCCCCTAATGTGCCCTGCTCTGTGAGTGACAGGGGGCAGTGCCCCAACCCCCTGATTGGCCCTGCTCTATGTGTGACAGGGGGTGGCACCACAACCTGCCCATCGACCCTGCCTTGAGTGTGACAGGGGGCGGTGCCCCAATCCCCCAATCGGCCCTACCCTGAGCGTGACTGAGGGTGGCATCACAACCTCCCGATCCGCCCTGCTCTGTGCATGACAGGGGCGGCACCCTAATTCCCCAATCGGCCCTGCTGTGAGCCCGACCAGGGGCTGCACCTAGGGATTGGGCCTGCCCTCTGCCACCCAGGAGCAGGTCTAAGCCAGCAGGTCGTTATCTCCCGAGGGGTCCCAGACTGCAAGAGGGCACAGGCCGGGCTGAGGGACCCCCGTCCCCCCAGAGTGCACAAATTTTTGTGCACCAGGCCTCTAGTAATAAATAAGAGACTGAAAAAACAATAGAAGATATCAATAAAAACAAGAGTTAGTTTTTAAAAAATATAAACAAAATTGGCAAACCTTCACCCAGACTAAGATAAGAGTCAAAATCAGAAATTAAAGAATATAACTGATACCAGACATGCAAAAAAATAATTATGAGATGACTGTGAATAATTATACAGCAACAAATTTGATAACCTAGAAAAAATGAATAAATTTCTAGATTCAGCCTACTAATACTGAATCTAGAAAATCAAAACAGATTAATAACAAGTAAGGAGAACAAATCAGTAATTTGGCCAACAAACCACAGTCCAGGACCAGATAGCTTCCCTGGTGAATTCTACCAAACATTTAGAGACAATACCAATGGTTCTTGAACCTTTCTAAAACTTTATGAGAAGAAGTAACACTTCCAAACTCATTGTATGAGGCCAGTCATTGCCTGATACCAAAGGCATACAAGGACACTACAAGAGAAAAAAATTACAGGCCAAAATCCTTAATGAACATATATGCAAAAATGCTCAATAAAACCAAATTTTCAGCACATTAAAATCATCATGCTCATAATTAAGTAAGTTTTTTTTCTAGGTATCCAAGTTGGTTGAACTGGAATCTATGTTCTGGGTTAGTGCTTTAAAATATTAATTTGTGGGGTTTTTTTTGTTTTTTTTTTTTTAGTTTTATTTTCATAGCAGCAGAAACACCATTTTTTGCATTTTTATCAACTTGGTTTTTTTGATTAAAAAATTAAATAATTTTATCTTTAAATGTTTCAATTTACCTTTCTTTGAATAAAATATTGCATGTTTTTTCTATTTATGTGTCATATATTTAATTTCCCATCAATAATTTTAATATTTTATAACAGCACATTTATTTTTTATTAAATAGAAATGCCATAAACAATATAGTTATTACTTTTCTATCATATATACACATCTATTCTTTTATGCTTAGGTTAATTTATCATTTTACTATTATATTATGTTTTTAATATGTATGCTTTTATATCAAATATGTTTTTAAAAGTTTAATAAATATCTGAAATCACAATAATTCTAACTGGTTGATCTTTAGGTTGCTTGCCACAATTACATAATCATTATGCCATAAAACATTCCTGCCACTAAGATCACAGAGCTTTATTTTGCCAGGTTTAGAACCAAGGAATTAACAAATGAATATATTCTATAAAGAAAGAGTCTTCTCTCATTTGATTGAAGATTATTTTGAAGCTAATATGAATATCCTCTTGCCATGGCAACAGAATAAATATATATTTCACTTGCCATGAAGAATCTTTCAGGCCATTCTTAGATCCTTAGTTTCAGCTAGGTGATGATTAATATTTTCTTTGAGGCACCAAATTAGGACTTTCAACAAACATATCAATATTGTGAGAAAACAACAACAACAAAACTGTATCCTGTTTCCTATGATTTAGAACAATTCAATGTGGATATATTAAAAACACATCAATAAATCATATTTATATAATCAAGAGCTCATCATTAGTTTTAGCTTAGCAAGACAATTCATTTCCATGACTACTGACATCAAATCTCATGTTCTTTTAAATATAAAGTAAAATGTATTTATAGAACTCCTTAAATATATTATTTTGAAATGAATCTATTAAGCCTAATAGTTTCTATACTTTCCACCATAAACACTACACTTTCTGAGATTCTATTGTATATGTCATGCAGGTAGTATCTCTAAAATCACCTGGCAAGCATTTTGAACTCCCACACAGTTCCCTACATGCAAACAATCCTAATGTGTAAGAGAGCGGCTTCCCACAGGTCCTAAATAATTGAGAAACACTGTCCTAAATGATCAATTGCCCATTACATATACAGATTCAGAAATCACAGCTGCTGCTTTTAAATATATTTCTCTTATATAATGTTAGCAAACATTAATGGTATATTGCTTTCATGTTAAATGCTATGCAGAAATTGCTTTGGCTTCATAGAATTTTTCTAAGCCCTCTTTCAGAATTGCCTATGATACTATTAATGAGTGGCTAATGTGATGGTACTGGTACAGTACCTAGCCTAAAGCATATGCCTGCTGACTCGTTCTCTTCCATTCACAAACTTCTCTATAAGTAAAGAAGATAGTTTATCTTCAATAAACCCAATGGAGAAAATGAGATATTTCTCTTTTACCTTTGGATTTTATGAAACACCTAATATAGAGTTCAGATGTACTAAAAGCAGAAATAATTATCTAATGTTTAACTCAGACAGGTATTTCCTGGTTTTCACATATATAATATATTCTCCATTCACTGTACAGAACACTCAAATTAGAAATTAAAAAATGATGAATTATATAAGCATCGAAAAATGCAGAATCGTGTTTATATTTGTTTCACCAAATGCCGAGGAAACATACCTTATATTTAGGTTTTTAAATATTTTATTGTATATTTATATTATTTATGTTAAATATGTATATTTTATATATTTTATACATAAAATTCTATTTTTAAAAAATATTTAATATATCTACATATATTTTACTAAGCATAAACTTCTAAGTTACAAATTATTTTCCTTTGACTCACTGATGTTATTGCACAGTATTCTGGCTTTGGCTATCACCTTATTTTAGTGTTTTGGTATAAGTTGATTTTTTATTAGTTTTATTGAGCTGTAAATTACCCTGAGTAAAATCCACCCTTTTTAGTCTGCATTTAATGAGTTTTGACAAACTGATTCAGTCATTTAACTGTCACCATAATACAGATACAATTTTCACTGCATAAACCTTTTTAGCAAACACCTACCCCCTGCTCATACCTCATGATAATAGTTTATCTAAATTCTGTCCACACATTTCATTTTATTTAGTAAGTCAAGTGAATAAAAGAATCCAAATTCTAATTGAGTTGGATTTCTTTTACTCATTATAGTGCATGTAAGAATCATCCATTGCATTGCATATATTATATATTGCTGACATTTTACTGCCAAGTATCATTGCATTGTGTGGAGATAATATAATGTATTTACACATTCACCATCTAAAACAAGTTTATTGTTCCCTAATTGTCAATTATAAAACAGCCACTCTACATATTTGCATACAGATTTTAGTGTGATTATTAACTTTCATTTGTCTTGAAAAAATACTTAGGAATGAGATTTCTGGGTTATATGGTAAATGTATATATAGCTTTATAAGAAATTATCAAGCTGCTTTGAAATGTTGCTGTTGTCCCCCAAAACTGCACTTCCACCAGAAATACTGTATATCAAAATTTTAGTTGATATTCACATTTCAACAGCACTTGATCTTGTTAGGTTTTTTTTTTTCTTTTAATTTAGCCATCCTGAATGTACATTGTTGTTTTAATTTTTATTGCGTAGTGGTTAATGATATTGAGTATATTTTAATGTGCCTATTTACCATGGTTATATCTTTTTTTATGAAGTATACTAGTGGCCTGGTGCATGAAATTCATGCATGGGGGGTGTCCCTCAGCCCGGCCTGAACCCTCTCCAATCTGGAAACCCTTCAGGGGATGTCTGACTATGGGATCAGGCCTAAACCTGCAGCCGGACATCCCTCTTGCAATTCAGGACCACTGGCTCCTAACCGCTCACCTGCCTGCCTGCCTAATAGCCCCTAACCACTCTGCCTGCCAACTTGCTTGCCCCCAACTGCACCCCTTTGCCAGCCTGATTGTCCCCAACTGCTCCCCCTGCCAGACTGCTTGCCCCCAACTGCCCCCCTCCCCAGCCTGATTGCCCCCAACTGCCCCTCTGCCAGCCTGCTTGCCCCCAACTGCTCCCCTGCCAGCCTACTCACCCCCAACTGGTTCCCCTGCTGGCCTGATCACCCCCAACTGCCCTCCCTTCCTGGCCTGATCACCCCTAATCACCTCTGCCTAGGCTCCACAACCATGGCTTTGTCCAGAAGGATGTCTGGAAGGTCTCCCGGAAGGTCTCCCAGTCTAATTAGCATATTACCCTTTTATTAGTACAGATGGTCAAATCTTTTCCCATTTTTAAATAAAACTTAAAGGATTTTTTTTTTATTTTGATAAAGAAAAACATGAACTTTTTTCATTCTTTTATGCAATATTTAGGCAATCTTTGTATTACCAAAGTTATAAATAATAGTCCCATAGTTCTTCCTGTATTTCTTATAAAACCTTTATTTTTTATATTTTTATGTCTTATACTTAAGTTCTGTTTATTTGTGAATATATATATTTTTAATGCACACACATATATTTTTTACATTTATTGCATACACATGCAATGGGTGTTCAATAGTTCTGGCACCGTTTGTTTAACATATTAAATTCTCATAAAATTGTTTTGGCATTTTTGTCAAAAATCAAATTACCTTATATGAATGTGTTTATTTTTTAATGCTCTAGTCGAGCGGTTCTCAACCTATGGGTCATGACCCTTTTGGCGGTCGAGACCCTTTCACAGGGGTCGCCTAAGACCATCCTGCATATCAGATATTTACATTACGATTCATAACAGTAGCAACATGAGGAACTGTATTTAAAGGGCCAGAAGGTTGAGAACCACTGCGTCCATTCCACTGATCTATGCCACTTTACATTGTCAATTGCATGTGTGTGTTTTTTTAAATTCAGTAGCTTTAAGGTAAATCTTGAAATCAGATATGAGTTTCCAACTTTGTTCTTTAAAAATAGTTTTTCAAAATTATTTTGAACTTTTTTATTTCCTTTGCTCCTTATGTGTATTTGAAAAACAACTTTCAATTTCTACAAAATATGTTGCTAGGGCTTTAAGATTGTATTGAATTTACAAATCAAGTTGGAAAGAATTCACATCTTAACATTTCTAAGTTCCATGAATTTATATTTTCTTTTATTTCTCTCAGTAGTTTTTCTATTTTTCAGCATACTGACCTTGCATATGTTTATTATATTTACAGCTATCTTTTAAATAATTTTGTGTGCTTTAACAAATGCTACATGTTTCAATGTTAATTTCTAATTATTCATTATTAGTATTGAGGAATACAATTATCTTTTGCATATTGACCTTATACCCCGTGACCTTACTAAATTCACTTAATTAAAAAATTATTGCATGTCATTTAGAAAATTTACCTGTAACCAGCTATATTTATTTTGTTGCAACTTTCTATGTTCTTTCTCAATCTCAATGTCTTTTATTTTTTACCTCATGGCACTCTCAAGAATCTAAAGCTATTGATTTGAAGGGTTCACAGTGGACATTCTGGCTATGTTGCTAATTGCAGGGGCATGTTTAGGGCATGCTTCGTGTTTCTCCCCATGTAGATCTGTTTGTTTATTTGTTTTTTCTAGCATTTCCACCTGAGTCTTTCTTATAGTTTTTATTTCTTGTCTTAAATTTACCATCTGTTAATGCATGTTGCCTTTTTATTCCACTAGAGCTTTTAATTTATTAACCATTGTTCTATTAAATTCTTGATGGTAATGTCAACATCAAAGTCATCTGTCAGCCTGATTTAAGTTCTAAATCTGTTGACTGCTTCACCTCTTAATAGTAGTGTGTGGCACTCATGCCACAGAGGGGGCCACTCTCCACGCTCTTGTCCCTGCCCCGGTGTTGGGCCAGTTTTGCAGTTACTTGGCACTTTCTAGCCTGATTATGAGGTCAGAGGTGAGTAACTGTGTTTTGTTTCCAAACTTATGCCCAGGTCTCAAGCAAGAGGCACTCTCAGTGGCCCTGTCTCTTTTTCCACTGCCAGCTAATCCAGTTTGTATCTTTGGTAGTCACTATGGGAAGAAATATTTCCTGCTCCTTCCCCAGTGGTAGATTTCTAATGGTATTGGCATGGGATGTCTGGTCCGGTATATTTTCCTATTTCATTGCTGTGAGTAGAAGGTTTTTTTTTCTTCTCACCACCCAGCTACTTTGGTCTTTACTCTGGGCCTGGGTGAAGTGACAGCATTCCCCCCCTCCTCTAGGGTATCATGGCTTTTGGTTCATAATGGGTAAGGGTCTGTGTGTGTGTGTGTGTGTGTGTGTGTGTGTGTGTCTGTGTATTTCCTGTAGCAAAGGCTGAACCCCTTCTTTATTATTACAGAGGTGAACCCTTCCCCAATCTATGCCCAGTTCTCCAATCCTTTGTGAGCACCAAGTGGATGTTCAGAAAAAGAATGTATCTATGGCTCCAAGTGATTCTGTACTCTTATACTAGCCCACACTAGGTAGGCTTTTAGCCATTGATAAGGTTAACTGGATTCTTTGACACACTTTTTTTTCACTGAGTACCTGTCCCTATGATGCTTTGCCAAAGGTGAATAATTGCTTTGTCTATCTCTTCTAGAGGGTCTTGCTATTTCTTACACTTTAGTCTACTAAGTTGCTCTGCAACTCTGATTGGCACAAGAAAACTATGATTTAATTTATACATATTTTTCTTGGTGGTATGGCAAGAGCAGTTCCCTTTGAAGCTTTGTATACCCTGTACACATGTAGAATAAGCACTGTGACTGATTTTAAAGGTTAAGGCACACTGTGATATGCCTACAATTAATTTTCTTTGTATTTATTCGTCTTAGAGATGGTTGACATTTTTGTAATTTTAGCTTCATATCTTCAATTGCTTTTGTGAAAATTTATAGTCATTATGTCTTCAAATTAAACTTCTTCCCATTCTCACATTTCTTTATCTGCTAAGTTCTAATTAAATATCTGTCAAACCATGTCCCACATATATCTTTCACTCTTCTATTTGCACTTTTTCTCTTTTTCTATGTCTCTATTTAAATACAATAAATTATTCTGTTTTATCATTTGTCCAAAATGCAGTTAATACTATATTACTATAAATTTCAGTTTTTAAATCAATATTAAGGTCAATATCTGATAACTATTGTTTGTATCACTTACATGTATTTTGATATGTCCCATTTGTTTTCTGTTTGTTTGCTTGTTTTCTAACCTATGGTTCCATTTTCTTGCATGCTTTGAAAATATTAAATCAATATGAGAATTGACATTTAAATTAGAATTGATCACATTAACAATTTTTCCAATAAACATTTGTGAATGTGTTATGAGTGCAAGCTTTAAAAGTCATATTATGTGTATCCTAATATCTTTTATTCCTGCCATTATCATGAATAAATCCTAAAAAGACCACTAGCCATAAAAGAAATGTTGGTCAGACATGAATCAAACCAACAAACAGGAGTCAAACCCAGATGAATCAAGCCTATATACTGCAAAACCATAGACATTAGAGTCTATGAATATAAGAATAAGTGATTGCTATTTCAATGTACATCGAGTTTTGGTGTGCTGTATTACACTGTGGTGTTGTTGCAGTTACTTACTCTTACAGCAAACATATGTAAGGAAAAAATGGTAACTGAACGGTTATTATTCTTTAGAATATTTGTTTCTTTTGGAAGAATGGCAGAGGATGGAGATATTACCTCTATCCATCCTGATTTGCTTGGATTTTTAAGGCATAGTGTTTTTAGAATCTTACCTGAAAGCTAGCGATTTTTTAGGACTCATTATCCCTAGCTAATTATTTTTATTGTGCCATGAAAAAAAATTACTAGAATCTATAATAATAAGAGGGTAATATGCTAATGAGACTGGATGTCCTTCCAGATGTCATTCTGGACATCCTTCCTGACTAAGCCGGGGCCTGAGGGAAGCCAGCCTGGGCCCCAGGTGCCTGCGGGCGGCCGGAGGGAAGCTGGTGCCAGCAGCTGGGGGAAGATTGGCCTAGTCTTGCACGAATTTTCATGCATGAGGCCTCCAGTTCTACTATAATATTCTCTCTCTCTCTTCTCTCTCTCTCACCCTCTTTCTGAATATTTTACAATTGAATTTTTTACGGTAATGTCTTTTAACACTGCTCCCTTAAAACACAAACACCCCCCCACCCACACACACACACATACACACACACACACACACACACATACACACACACACACATAGCTTTGGAGGTCACAGACACTTCAGAACATTGTGTTTTGAATGGCGGATCTGCTGGCCTGCAGCACTCTTTCCTCTAGGTGGGTAGGGAAACTTGTTCCTGCCAAGGGCCATTTGGACATTTATAACATTATTTACAGGCCATCCCAAAGTATCAACTTAAAAATTAGCCTGCTATATTTGGTCTAACATTTAATTAACTCACCCTTAATGCCTTGCCACGGCCAGACCAAATGACTTTGCAGGCCAGACGTTCCCCACCTTTGCTAGAATCTTGGTCCTCAGCTTCCTAGTTATCTTGCTAGTTCTAAATTTAGATTTCGGTCTCCCAGGCTGTTGTAACTGCTCTAAATTCTAGGTTGCTTTTCACTATATAGCTATTGTGGTCTGCATCAAATATCAGCAAATATCAGCAAAGGAAAAATCAGCAGAAAATAAAAACGTAAAGTTCCTCTCATTCAGTTTCTCTTACACTGTACTTTGTTTTTCATGTTCTCTCTAATCTGATTGCCTTATAGTGCCTCATGGGGTTTCTTGTAAATAATAATAATAATAATAATAATAACAACAACAATAACCCAACTTTTTTTGCTGTCCTGAGTAGGATTAATTTGCTACCCTGTTAAAGCTGAAAGTAGAAATCCATTTTTCTTGTCTAGGTAATCTTTACATTTTCCCTTGTAACACATAGGCTTCTGTTACATTTTCTATATGTACTGTGGTTTTACTACACTGTATGAAGTTGATAATTTATTTTTATCTTGCTTCTTGGCAATCAGCATGTGCCTTTTGCTGAAGAACACTTCCTTCAGTCCTGGAAACATGCTAGTAATTATCATTTCCAGTATTTCTTTCTTGCCATGCAATGCATTTTATAACATTAGAACTACCTTTTTAACTTATTATATAGTTTATCTATCTCTCCTCATGCTTCTTAATTTATTTTATGATCCATAATGCCTATATACATCACTGTTACAACTATGGAGGAAATGATTTCAAGGCAGTGTTATGCTAGAGTAATACAGCGACTAATATATTAAAGTATATAATATGTGTGCATATGTATCTGAATATGCACTATAATATTTAGTAGGGTTGTTAAACAGAAGAATGCAACTGGTAAAAGTGCTTGCCATGTTTGGATACCACAAAAGAGACAAAGGCAGCATCCATCTAAAGATAGCAGAAAAGTTTGGCAAGGGACAGAAAACACAGATGGTTATAGATTGCAGTCTCTTAGCAGCAGAAAGATTTTTCTGAGAAAACATTTCACCAAAGCTTCGCTTTGAACCAGTCTTTCTGCCATCCCAAGGACAATATTCAAGAATATAAAGTCTTGCTAACATACAGACAGAGTAGTTGGAGATGGCTTACATGGTAGTTATACTCTAAATAGGAAGATATGATAAATGTGGAGTCTTAATCTCATTTCCATAATGTGGTCTTAAACAGGGCCAGCTCGGAGCAAAATAGTATAGAATAGATAAAGCAATTTCAGCAGCCACCGCTTTTCCATCAACGTCTTACCATCCCTTCAGTTGCTCTCACCTGTTCAAAGCCCCAGAAGAATTTGGTGTCTCCAAACCTCCATGAAGGATCTACAGCTTTCAAATTTCACACTGACAAGATTGTGTGTTTATTTTCTTCATGAAATCTTATAATTTGAAATAATATAAACTCTTATACTAATTGAGTGAATCCCGCCGATTCAATTGTAAAAATCAGAAATAAACGAAAATAAATTATCTTTGTTGCTTCTGTGAGAGTGTTTTATTATACCAATGCTTGCTTTGATTGTAGACATGGCTATGATTTCCTTTTTAGTCATTATATGAAACTGTGTGTAACATTATCATTAGTTGATAAATCAGAATACAGTGACTGTTAAATGTGGGCTTCAATTATCAGATGATATTTCTAGCACTTTGTCTAGCTTTTAATCCTACTTGTTTTGGGAGTGCACTATTTTCTATTTGATTAATTAAACAGTCAGACCATCAAACCTCAGAGGGAAGGTAGGGGAGGTTGGGTGTAAGGGGAGAGATCAACCAAAGGACTTATATGCTAGCATATAGGCCTAACCAATGGACACAGACAACAGGGAGGTGAGGGCATGAGTGGTGGTGGGGGGGTGGGGGGTAATGTGGGGATAAGGACACATATGTAATAACTTAATCAATAAAAAATAAAATAAAATAAAAAATAAAAACTAGAAACATCAAAAAATAAATAAATATTTTTTTTAACAAAAAAACAACACCACCAAAAACAGTGTTTGTAGTAATTAAGTCCATAGGTCCCTTCCTAGGTGAACTCTCTAAAACTCACTTTACTCACCTGTAAAATAAATATATATTTCCATTTCATAAAGTTTTTTATAAGGAAAAGTTGGAAAACACATATAAAGCACTTAACACCAGACTCTAATTAAGTACTCAATAACTATTAGTTACCAAAGCTAATATTCTTTAGCCATAAGGTAACATTCTTAAAGTAATGGATCATAAACATTTCTAAACTGTTATAGAGAGTACACCAATATGCCAAATATCACATTATTGAACTTGAATATTTTTCAGCAATTACTGTTATAATTAACTCCTTTTCAATGCTTTAAATATATGCAAGATAGATGTTTCTTGCTTAGTACATTTTATATGTATACTTGAGACCAGGTGCATGAATTCATGCACCAGTGGGATCCCTCGGCCTGTCTTGTGAGATTGGGCCAAAACCGGCTCTCCGACATTCCCTGAGGGGTCCTGGATTGAGAGAGGGCACAGGCCAGGCCAAAGGACTCCATCAGTGCATGATCAGGGCTGGGAGGGGACACAGGAGATTGGCCAGCCAGGGAGGGACTGTGGGAGGGTTCTAGGGAGTATCCAGCCCATCTTGCTTATCCCAATTTGCTGGACTCCAGCAGCAAGCTAACCTACTGTTCGACTGTGTGCCCCCTGGTGGTCAGTGTATTTCATAGCAATCAGTTGAGTGTCCTTAGCATACATTAGCATATTATGCTTTAATTGGTTGAACAGATGACCAGACAACCAGACACTTAGCATATTAGGTTTTTATTATATAGGATAATTTCTTATATTGTGTTTTTATCTTGAAACTTTTAATTTATTTCATTTTCAAATATATTCCTTAGTATTGGGCCTATTTTGAATTTTTTGTTTTAAAATTTTAATTATAGTTTAGAAAACTATGCCATAACAATTTTTACTTTCATTAATATTCTCCTTTATAATCTTTACCAGGAGTATACAGCTTAAATTAAATATATCAATTATAATTAAAAACATACTAAAATGCATGCACATTTACCAAGTTGTTTATACCTGTTTGATAACATGTGAGGATGACAAAGAAGTAAACACTGGCATCTATAATAGCAAACTTTGAAATAGTTCAAAACATTTGCATTATACTTAAAAAAGTATAACTTTAAAACGTTTTCATCAACAACCAAATTTAACAACAAACACAAAAAACACAAAATATTTATCCAAAATTATTAATAATTAACAGGAATGAGTTTGTGCCAACACCACCAGTCAGCTTGATCGGTTCCCTGCCCAAAGGAAAAAATGGACTGAAATTGGAAAGAGTACTTCCCTTAGGGATGGAGCTGACAAAGGTAAGGCAAAGGCTGGACAGGCCCAGAGAACAGTTCAAAAATTTAAAGGCTAGGAATGAACACTCAGGAAGGTTTTAGTAGTTCCAGTGTTGCAGGCAGAGTTATGAGAAAGCTTTGGGAAGAGCACAGTGCTATTCATGGCCACTACTCTTCCTAAGTGCCAGTGCACTAAAGGAGAAAAAATTAAACAGGTTTTTAGTTCAAATAACTTAATAGGTATCATTCAAAAAATAAAATTATAATTCAGCTCAACCTTTTAAGAGGCTAATGAATTTATATTTTCTTTTCTTTTCCAATTGTTATAGAAAACAACTTATTTATTTTCATTCATTACATAATATTACCACCAAAAAACAAACCAAAAAAAACTAACAAAACAAAAAAACTTTGTTATTTTTGAAAAAACGATTTTCTTCTCATGTTGTACTCATATTTCATTGAAATATTTTTGCCATTATAATATTTGATATATTTCAGCTACTTCAGTATACTGTCAATATGTTTATATAATAAACATTTAGTTTTCTTTTATTTATTTACTACAGGCCTGGTACATGAAATTCATGCACTGGGGTGGGGGGGTGTCCCTCAGCCAAGCCTGCACCCTCTCCAATCTGGGACCCCTTGGGGGATGTCCGACTGCCGGTTTATTCCTGATCCCTGGTAGTTGGACATCCCTTTCACAATCCAGGACTGCTGGCTCCCAACCGCTCACCTGCCTGCCTGCTTGATTGCCCCTAACCGCTTCTGCCTGCCAGCCTGATCACCCCCTAACCACTCCCCTGACAGCCTGATCAATGCCTAACTTCCTTCCCCTGCCAGCCTAGTTGCCCACAACTGCCCTGCAGTGCTGGCCCAATCACCCCTAACTGTCCCCCCTTGCAGGTCTGGTCACCTTCAACTGCCCTCCCCTGCTGGCCATCTTGTTGCTGTGGGCACCACCATCTTTGAGAGCGGGGCAGTCAATTAGCATATTCCCTCCTTATTAGATAGGATTTTTTTGCTGATTTCCTTACAATTTAAATGTAGATTTTTTTTTTTCTGGTTGACCACTACCAGGTGGAGTTAAAACATAAAAACAAAACAAAGAAACTAATTCTATAAACTAAACAATCTGAAAAAAGAATAAGATAAATAGGACAGCATGGATGGAAATGGAGAACATTATGCTAAGTGAAATAAGCCAGTCAGAAAAATATAAATATCACATGATCTCACTCATTTGTGGAATATAGTGAACAACATAGACTGATGAACAGGGACAGATGCAGAGGCAGAGAAGCAGCGATCAGACCGTCAAACCTCAGAGGGAAGGTAGGGGAGGGTGGGGGTAAGGGGGAGGGATCAACGAAAGGACTTGTATGCACGCATATAAACCCAACCAATAGACACAGACAACAGGGGAATGAGAGCATGAGTGGGGCGGGGGGGGGGGGGCGTTATGGGGGGATGAGGTCACATATGTAATACCTTAATCAATAAAGTAATTAAAGATTGAAAAAAAAAGAAAAAAGAAAAAAAAAGATAAATAGGAAATAACAGTAGCCCTCAGAAACAGAAATTTGGATCCATCAATTAGAGAACATGCGAGTTTCCAATTTTCTGGTGAAGCACTATATATATATAATCTCTGGCTTACTACAGAAGCAAATGAAGCCTCAGGCAGCACTGTGGTTAAAACATAAATATAGGCAGTTTGGTTGTAGAAAGCAAAATTCAATTGCCCAGGGGATATTTTTATTTTTATCCATACTTAGTGCGGTTTCATTTCTGCTATTAGAGAACATTCCTGATGTTTACATACAAAAATATATATAAAGAGGAAGCAAAGACAGTCCATAATCCCACTGCAAAATAACTGAGCGCCCCTTCATTCCTTCCTCACCCATCAAGACTTGCTTTCTTCTTCCTTTTTTATTTATTATTGACACTATTAAAATTACATTTTTCTCTCATATTTTCAATTCTGACATAACATCAGAGTACATTAGTAATTGACAAAACAAAGGGAAAGTTCCCTTCACCAATTATGTCAAACACAACTAGGAAATTACCAAAACATACTAGTGCAATGATCACTAAAAGTGTGTAACTATTAAGCAAAAGTCAGAAAAAGAGAAGAAGGAAGGAAAGAAGGAACAGAGGCAGGCAAATCTGAGGAACCAAAGAAACCCGAGTATTTTTAATGTAATGAAAATGTTTTTAATATAATGCTAAGATGTCATTCTTACCAACTTTCTGATTTCATGGAAAACTCTTCCTCAACAATGGGAATAAAAATTTTTCCACTTTATTTTAGAAAGCACACAAAGTTCAGATCTTGTTATTTCCATCAAGAATTTCCTTATCTGTTCATTAATAGTGGAATGTTAGTGATAAAAAAGAAGTAAGCCAAGTGACAGCTTTCCTTATGTTCACTCAGCAAATACATCCTTAGTCACTTTATACCATCTGGTACCCAAGTGTTAGAGCAGTGAGTGACTGGTGGAAAACCAGTGGAGGGATTACAGTGGGAAGAGTTCACTAAAAAAAGAAAGGTTTCCAACTGTGACAAGAAATATAGACAAAGGACCTGAGTGGTCATTCCCCATGAAGCACAGAGAGCTAGGAGAGAAATTGGAGTCAATGGTAATTTAGAGTTGGTAATCCAGGTTGGAGGCCCCACTGCTACATCCTTTCGTCTGCTGTACTTTAGGAAATAAACAAACACTGTAAAATCACACTCAGGTGAAAACCATGCTGTCTCCCATCACATAAATCGATATTGTTTGAAACGAAGGAATTGTTGCTGTGAGCTGTGTTTGAAGAAGGAAATGCTATTGGTGCATGTGTAACTCCTGTGGTTTGTTTTAATAATTCAGTTGGAGTTAACTACGGTAGGTATTAATAAATGTAGAAATTATAATCCTGCTTTATTTTACCATCATGTTTTCTGGCTACTTAAGAATACTTTTCAAAAAAAGGTATTTTAAGGACCCTTGGGTGTAGATAACACGACAAGGAGTGATTGGGGGAAAGGTGGTCAACCAAATGGTGCAAATTACAAATACCAGAGGGAGATAGTAAGCTCCCCAACGTAATACCGTAGAATGTTCACATTCCAGTGCTGTAGTTGATGTAGTTCACATTCCAGTGATTGGAAAGTCTTCTTGGTGCTGCATCTCAGAGCAGACATGGCACTTCAGAAACTTAAAGTGATGCATTAAACCTAAATTGCATTATGAGGTTTGTATGCGTTTTCAAAATCAGTATCATTTTATGTGTTCACTTATACCTCCCACTAAATTCCAAAATGAGACTTCTATCACAGATTAGCTAGTTTTTGTTCATTTATTTTACATTGTTCACATACAGAAACTGCCTCTGCTCTATACAATGTCCCTCTGCTTGTCTAGCCTCATTCAGCATTTCTCTAACTCTGACTTCCTCAGCAATGTCTCTAGAATGATTCCCTGTAAAGACATTCCTATGAAATGACTCTCTCCGGAACGTGAGTATAACTTACTGTCAGGTTCCCTAACAATTTTGGCATAAGTTGGCATAGTTATATCATAATTTTTTCAGTGCCTTTTCATATTATATTGCGTGTTATTTTCTAAAATTTTTAGTGTAAACACTTACCTCAATTAAATAATAAATTATTTTTGAGCAGGGAGTATAACAATACCAAACATAAATTCATTTACTTTAGTAAGATTTCATGAGAAACACAAAAACCATTCTAGAATTTATCTCTGTTTAATTAGTGTGATATTTAGCACAGGAATTTGGTGTTTTAAAATTACTGAACAGACTGAGTAGCTAAGCCAAACATAGATGTGACAGCTTTACCTATAGCTGTCAGAGAATCTAAAAAATGCTCCTCTTATTCAGGTAAGGAATTGCAGGATTGCACTACTGGTATGTACAGCTGCCTGCCGTAATCAGGCAGCCAATTCAGAAAGGAGCACTTTGAAACCACAGCAGAAATCCTATCTCCCAAGCTCATCCATCTCTGATAATGCTGGAGGAAGACTATTGAGACCTTGATCTCTCTTTTAACTTGCAGATCTCACATGATTTCATCTTATTAGTTCACAACTGAGGTGGCTCTTTAGGCAGGGGAGTCTGGATAACAGTTCCTAGACTTAACAGCTCCAGCAATAGAAAGAAGAGTATATGAGAGAAGTGCATTTAAGACATTTTTCTAAATTGTTCTCAGCTGTTGGCTGTATATTTAAATGAGAATGTCTCTTAATTATTTTCAATAATTTATCTCACAAAAATATACCTTATATAAGTTAGTTAATTCTTAAAAATGAACTATTTCAATATTAAAACTATTATTTATCTGTATCAATAGTCCCACACTTGGGGAGAGCTAATAAGAATAGAGTTTTGTGGTTCCTTATACAGATAGAATGACTACCTTACTACTTAGAACAGCTGGTTTCAGCAATCCACCAGGGGGAACTAATAAGAGGTTGATACAGGATTCCTATAGGTAGATAGGACAATGGACATTGAGTAAAAACCAAAGTTTTATGATAACATGTTTTGAAGTTTTAAAGATTACTCAAGAAACTGAAGCAACTATACTTCCTTTCCCAAAGCTTTCATGCTATGAGTTTCCTATAACCTTAACACCACCCTGGGGCAGTGTGAAATGGTAAATGAGGGTCAATTTAAAGTTTCATACAAGTTCAGTGAAAGGGCAACCCAAGATGAATCTTTAAATGAGGTATAGAAATCTGTAAACATATTTCTGCCATATTCAAGAATAAATTATGATTAATACTTTCTAGAGAAATACATACTCTATTATCTGATAGCTGTTAAATGAAATATAATAAACACTGCTTTTGTAATTATTCAAAGTGTGTATATACATTTTTTTTTTTAGATTTTGAGTTTATAAAGATAAAGAAAGAATTTCGTGGGGGGGTTATATTTATAATTTTGTGCTTGAAAATATTTGTGTTTAAACAGGAAATATAAAAGTGTATTTCTAAGACAGAAATGCTAGGTGCTGCTACTCACATATTTATTCTTCTTCTGTAGGATTATAGCTATATCTATGGATATGGTTCAAATACTACCTAGGTTTTTCTTTCTTATCTCCCTCCTAGCTGATTATAGTGGTAGTGTCACCATTCTAAGACATTTTTTATCAACATTTCACCAGTTTATTAAGAATATCATGCTGGAAATTACTTTCAGATTTTTATCATGGATACTAAAAGAATTATGATATTCATTCATTTATAGCTTCACTTTTTAGTCTAACTTTCTGTTAGAAATATTTTCTATATGAACTATAAGGTAACTGTCAGTCATTCTAAATTTGTGGTCATTCATACCTCAATCAAATGGCAACAACCATAACAATGGTTAATAAAAGAAGATAAAATTAAGAAGAAAATAAAAATGTTAAATGTTCCCTAGATATCTGCAATATATTGTGCCTTTAAAATATATGTAAAATATTCCACATTTTTTTATATTTGAACTGAAGCCTTATATCCTTGTAGATAATCTGCATGTTACATTTTATTACTATTTTAAATATACATATATTTACATCTACACATACATATATACATTGTATTATATATAACCTCGGATATTTGTAAATATACATATATGTACTATGTAAACATTTTAATATAATATCCATTAATTTCATGCTTTCAAAATAGACCATTTGGTATGTATTACTTTCACATATCAAAATGTCAGATCAGGCATTCTGAAGGGTCTGAGATTTTACCCTAATTTGTAAGCTCACAGGTTAGCCAGTTAATCTGTTACAGTATCAGAGACCCTGACAGACAAACATGAAGCCTCTGGGCCAGAAACAAAAGATAGTTTATTAAACATATCAGTAGATTTAAATAACATCTTGCATTAGTTCTTCAAGCCCCATTCTCCCATGGAGACATGCTAAAAATGGAATCACCTGTGCATACAGAGGTCCATCATAGATAATAAACTCTTAAAATAAGAAACCCTGATTTTATATAAAAGTTTCCCACATCAAACATGATTGTGATGAATTTAATGGTTTTCTGTATTTGTGTGTTTTGGGGAGACAATTGGCCTTAAATTTCTCATATTTCTACACAACTAAGTATTAACAGCAAATTCTCTTCAAGATTATCTTTACTTGTATTTGTGCCTAGCTTTGGGTATATAGAACCAATGGAGGCACAGAGCTACCAGAAAACAAAAGATAAAATGGCTATAGGAAATCCTTATACATCAATAATTACCCTTAAGGTAAATAGTCTGAATTCACCAATAAAGAGGCACAGGGTAGCATAGTGGTTAAAAAAAACAAACAAACCCAACCATATGCTGCCTACAAGAGACACATCCAAACAGCAAAGACAAAGGTAGATTCAAAGTAAAAGGTTGTAAAATGATTCTTCAAGCAAATAACATCGACAAAGAAAATCAGGTCTAGCCATTCTTATACCTGACATTATAGACCTCAAGGTAACAAAGATAAAATGAGACAAAGATGGATATTTTATAATGATAGAGGTAATACTTCATCAAGAAAAATAGCACTTCTTAATATATATATATATATTTGCACCTAACCAGGGAACACCAAAATATATTAAACAGCTACTCTAAGAACTAAAGGGAGAAACAGATCACAACAAAGTCAGAGTTGGAGACCGTAATACTCCATTGACAGCTCTAGACAGATCAAAAAAATAAAAAATCAATAAAGAAATATTGGCCTTAAATGAAACACTGGGCCAAATGGCTGTAACTGACATTTACAGAACATTTCATCCCAGAACTTCAGATTATACTAGGTGTGACTGTTAATAATGCGAATTTGTAATCAAAGAAAACACGATAATTTCAAGAGAGACATCAAAAGTGCTTTATTCAAAGTAATGTCCATTGCTAGCTACACATTTCCCCCATCTTTCAGGTAATTTGTGGATACCGTCCCAATAGAACTTGTCTATTTTGAGGCAAACCATTCAGAGACCAAATTTTCCACTTCTTCGTATGTTTGGAAGTGCTGCTCAGAAAGTGTGTGTGCCATTGATTGGGACAAGTGATAATCTGAAGGAGTGAGTTCTGGTGAATACAGTGGGTGGGTTAATACTTCTCAGGCAAGATCTTTTAATGTGTCTTTAACTGGTTTTGAAGTGGGTGACAGTGCGTTATCATGAAGCAACATTACTTTGCTATGTCTTCCAGAACATTCTGGTTGTTTTACAATCAAAGCATGGTTCAAATTGATTATTTATTGTCGGTAGCGATCAGTATTAACGGTTTCACCTGGTTTTAGAAGCTCATAATACACCACGCCTTCCCGATCCCACCAAACGCAGAGCATTGTCTTCTTTCTGAAATGATTTGGCCTCACAGCTGATGTTGATGGTTGAACTAGATCAATCCATGATTTTGTGCATGTGGGATTCTCAAAATAAATCCACTTTCATCATCAGTCACAATTTGATGCAAAACAGACTTTCTTTCATGCCGTTGAAGCAACATTTTACTGATGACTTTTGGGTTTTCCATTTGTCTTTCCTTCAGTTGATGTGGCACCCACTTTTCTTCCTTTAAAATATTTCCCATTAAAAAAAAAAAAATCTTTCCCATTGCTTGTAAACAATCGGAAATTGTTTGTTGAGCAACGTTTAATCTTTCTGCAAGTTGTTTTTGAGTTTGACACACATCTTCATCCAATAATGCTTGTAATTGTTGGTCTTCAAACTTTTTAGGTTGACCGGGATGTTCTTTGTCTTTCACAACAAAATCATCACTTTTAAAGCATTTAAACCAGCGTTCACAAGTATCTTGAGATGGAGCATGTTCACCATAAGCTTCCCGAAGTATATAACTTTCAGCAGCACTTTCCTTTAAAATAATGAATTAAAACTTCCCGCAAATGCTCTTTTTTTTGGCACGAAATTCGACATTTTTAAGTGTAAAAACATCTATGATGTTAACACCTTCAGAAAATATGACATATGAAGTTTTTAAGCTTGTTGTCAATACAACAAAATAGCATCTGTATCAAATCGCACATATATTAACATATGTGTACTCCATCTATTGAAAAAAATCCTCATTATTAACTGGTACACTGGTATATTCTTCTCCAGCACACATGGAGCACTCTCAAGGACAGAGCATATGTTGGGTCACAGAACAAGCATCAACAAATTAAAAAAAATAGAAATTATACCAAGTATATTTTCTGACCAATATGCCTTGAAAATAGAATTCAACTGCAAAAAGTAGTTACAATAAAAAAACCCACAAACATGTGGAGATTAAACAACATATTACTAAAAAATGACTAGGTCAAAGAAGAAATAAAATATGAGCTCAAACGATACATAAAAGCAAATAAGAATGATAACACAACATATCAAAACTTCTGGGATGTAGTAAAAGCAGTAATAAGAGGAAAGCTTATATCCTTACAGGCCTATCTCAAGAAACAAGAGAAATTCCAAGTAAACAACGTAACATCACATTGTAAAATACTAGGGGGAAAAAAGAGCAAAAGCAACCCAGAGTCAGAAGATAGGGCATAATAAAAATTAAGGCAGAATTAAATGAAATAGAGAACAAAAAGACTATATAAATAAATAAATAAATAAATAAATAAATAAATAAATAAATAAATAAATGAATAATAAATAGCTGGTTCTTTGAAAAGATTAATAAAATTGACAAACCCCTGGCTAAACTCAAAGAGAAAAGTCTCATATAAGCAAAAAAAGAAACGAGAGAGGAGAAATCATCACAGACATTACAGATATAAAAAGCATTGTATTAGAACAAGGGTCCTCAAACTACGGCCCGTGGGCCACATGCAAATACAAATATTGTATTTGTTCCCGTTTTGGTTTTTTTACTTCAAAATAAGATATGTGCAGTGTGCATAGGAATTTGTTCATAGTTTTTTTGTTTGTTTGTTTTTAAACTATAGTCTGGCCTTCCAACGGTCTGAGGGACAGTGAACTGGCCCCCTGTTTAAAAAGTTTGAGGATCCCTGTATTAGAATATTATGAAAGACTATATTCCACCAAATTCAATAACCTAGAAGGAATGGATAAGTTCCTAGAGATATATAACTATCCTAGACTAAATCATGAAGAATTAGAAAATCTAAATAGACTTATTAGCAGTGAAGAAATTGAGATAACCATCAATAACCTCCAAAAAAAACCCCAAAACCACAACGTGTATGACCAGCTCTCTTCACCAGTGAATTCTACCAAATGTTCAAAGACAAATGAAAACCTATCCTTTTCAAAGGCTTCCAAAAAATTGAAGAAGAGGCAATACTTCTAACACATTCCACTAACCCAGATAACAAAACCTGGCAAAAATAACACACAAAAAAAGAAAAACTGCAGACTAATATCACTGATGAATACAGATGCAAAAATCCTAAACAAAATACAGCTAATCGAATACAACAGTACATCCAAAAAATAATACATCACAATCAAGTGGGATTCATTTCAGGGTCACAAGAATGATTCAGCATTCACAAATCAATCTGTGTAATACACCATATTAACAAAAGAAAGGATAAAAATACTATGATCTTATCAATGGATGCAATAAAAACATTTGATAAGATACAGCATATTTTTATGATTAAAATGCTCAATAAAATAGGAATAGAAGGAAAGTAACTCAACATAATAAAGGCCATATATAATAAACCCTCAGCTAATATCATAATCAACGGCAAAAAACTGAAAGCTTTTCCCCTAAGATCAGGAACAAGACAAGGTTGTCCATTCTCTTCACTCTTATTCAACATAGTGCTGGAAGCCCTAGCCAGAGCAACAAGCAAGATAAAGAAATAAAAGGCATACAAATAAGAAAGGAAGAAATCACACTGTCACCTTTTGCAGATGACATGATGTTGTATATAGAAAACCTTAATCGCTCTATCAAAAACTATTAAAAAAAGGAACAAATACAGCCAAGTTCCAGGATACAAAATTAATGTGCAAAAATCTATTGCCTCCTTGTATAGTAAAAATAAAATTTCAGGAAAAGAAATGAGAAAAACAATTTTTTTTACAATAACAACCAATGAATAAAGTACCTAGTAATAAACTTAACAAAGAACTTGAAAGACCTATATACTGAAAGTGACAATGCATTATTAAAAGAGATTGAAAAAGATACAAAAATGTAAAAAATATGTCATACTCATGGATTAGAAGAATCAACATACTTAAAATGGCCATATTATCCAAAGCAATATATAGATTAAATGCAATCCCATCAAAATCCCAATGTCATTTTTTAAAGAAATAGAATGAGAAATCATCAGATTTGTATGGAACCACAAAAGACCCTGAATAACCAAAGCAATCCTGAAAAAAACAGACAACAAAAGACAAAAACCCCCAAAGCTGGAGGTATCATGCTACCTGACTTCAAATTTCACTACAAAGCTACAATGATCAAAAAAGCATGGTATTGTCAGAGAAACAGACACACAGATCAATGGAACAGAAAAGAGAGCCCAGATATAAAACCATACATATACGAACAGATAATCTTTGACAAAAGAGCCAGAAATGCATAATGGTGTAAAGATAGTCTCTTCAATAAATGGTGCTGGGAAAACTGGAAATCCAAGTGCAAATGAATGAAACGGAATTACAGTCTGTCCCCATGTATAAAAATTAATTCAAAATGGATCAAAGACCTAAACATAAGTCCCAAAACTATAAGTTATATGGAAGTTATATAGTAGCACCAAATATTAGCACATGCAGGAGGCAACCAGTCGATATGTCTTTCTCTCTCATTGATGTTTCTCTCTGTCTGTCTCTCCCCCTTCTTTCCATTCTCTCTCTCTCTAAAAAAAAAAAAAAAAAAAAATTAATGGAGAGAGAAAAATTTACAGTGAATAGGAAGCAGTGATCTGCACCTCCTCCTAGGGCCAGGCCAGAAAGCAACTAAATCAGAGAACATCTACCCTGAATTAACAAATTAGACACAGCTGAGGAGACAGTTTTCAAGAAGGAAGGGCAGAGGAGGCCTAGAGAACGCCGCTTGCCAGCCATAACCCACGTGGAACCATCGTGTGCCCCTACAGTGAGAGGTACAATACCTCCCAACAGGCTTCCAGATATCTGCAGGAAGCGCATCCCACACAAGGCCACCTGACCAGCCCTCTGGGACCCAGCATCCTAGGATCTGGCTCCAACACCCCACAGTGAGTGCAAGCCAGGGGTAACCCTGTGTCCCACCCCTAACCCGGAACCCAGAACCCTGCTTCTAGCCTGACCCAAAGCCACCAGGCACCTGCTCCACCCCCCAGCACCAGGACCTGCTGCTAGGAAAACCCTGAGCAACCCAGATCAGGCCACATGGGAGCACAGACTGAGGAGCCCAGGGCAATCCACCACCACTCCACACTGAGGAGGGGCAAACTGGAGCAACCTAGCGTGCACGCAGCTCACTCCAGGCTCAAAAAAGCGGGGACTGTGTGACCCAGAGCAACCTGCCCCACTTCACTCAGAGCCCAGGGTAACTCAGCCGCACACTCTGGCCACAGGGGAGCTCAATCATATCAATTGATGCAGAAAAAGCATTTGACAAAATCCAGTATTCTTTCTTGATAAAAACTTTCAGCAAAGTGGGAATAAAGGGATCACACCTCAACATAATAAAAGCCTTATACGACAAACCTACAGCCAACATCATACTCAATGGGCAAAAACTAAAACCATTTCCCCTAAGAACATGAACAGGGTCTTTTGTATGGAACCACAAAAGACCCTGAATAACCAAAGATGCCCACTCTCGCCACTTCTGTTCAATATAGTAATGGAAGTGCTAGCCATAGCAATCAGACAAGAAGAAGAAATAAAAGGCATCCAAATTGGAAAGGAAGAAGTAAAACTGTCATTATTTGCAGAAGACATGATACTGTATGTAGAAAACCCTAAATACTCCATCAAAAAAACTACTAGATTTAGTAAATTAATTGAGCAATGTAGCAGGATACAAAATTAACACCAAGAAATCTATGGTTTTTTTATACAGCAATAATGAACTCATAGGAAGAGAAATGAACAAACAAAAAATCCCATTTACTAGTACCTTTGCATAAAAAAAATTAAGATACCTAGGAATAAACTTAACTAAAGATGTAAAAGACCCCTACTCTGAAAACTACAGGGCATTGAAAAAAGAGATAGAAGAAGACATAAACAAATGGAAGAACATACCGTGTTCATGGATTGGTAGAATCAACATCATTAAAATGTCCTTACTACCTAAAGCAATCTATAGATTTAATGTAATCCCATTAAGATACCAATGGCATATTTCACAGACCTAGAAAAAAACTCTTCAAAAATTCATATGGAATAATAAAAGTCTCTGAATAGCTGCAGCAATCCTAAGAAAGAAGAATAAAGATGGAGGGATCACAATACCAGATATCAATCTATATTATAAAACCACTGTTCAAAAAACTGCCTGAAAGAGTCATAGACCAATGGAACACAACAGAGAACCCAGAAATTGACCCAAGCCATTATGCTCAATTAGCATTTGACAAAGGAGGCAAGAGCATACAGTGGAGTCAAGACAGTCTCTTTAATAAATGGTTCAGGGAAAATTGGAAAGATACATGCAAAAAACTGAAACTAGACCACCAACTTGCACCATCTACAAAAATAAACTCAAAATAGATAAAGGACTTAAATGTAAAATGGGAAACCATAAAAATCTTATGATAATCTATAGTCAGAAAAACATTGGAAAAATGTTGTAGCTATATCTTTATTGATAATGCTCCTATGACAATGGAAATTAAGAAGAATATAAACAAATGAGACTACATCAAAATAAAAATCAAAAGAAACTATTAACAGAACAACAAGAAAGCCCACTACATGGGAGAACATTTTTTCTAATGTTATATCAGATAAGGGCCTAATATCCAAAATTTATAGGGAACTCATACATCCCAACAAAAGAAGATAAACAATCCAATCAAAAAATGGGCAAAAGATTAAATAGACACTTTTCTAAAGTGGAGATACAGAAGTTCCAAGAGACATATGAAAAGATGCTCAAAGTCACTAATCATCCAAGAGATTCAAATCAAAATGACAATGACATACCATCTCACACCTGTCAGAATGGCTATCATCAACAAATTGACAAAGGACAAGTGCTAGCAAGGATGTGAATTTTTAAAATCCTGTGGGCTAAACTATTTTCTAGAGCAGCTTAAATACCTTAACCTTGGTTAGAAGTCGTGCACTGCTGTTAGGAATGTAGACTTGTACAGCCACTGTGAAAAACAGTATGGAGTTTCCTCAAAAAAGTATCATTTGATTCAGTGATCCCACCCCTAGGAATATATCCCAAGAAATCAAAAACACCAATCAGAAAAGACATATTCACACCTATGTTCATAGCAGTGCAATTTACAACATTAAGATTTGGAAACAGCCTTGGTGTCCATCAGTAGGTGAGTGGATTAAAAAACTGTGATACATCTACACAATAGAATACTATGCAGCTGTGAAAAAGAAAGAACTCTTACCATTCACAACAGCATGGATGGACATGAAGAGCATTATGCTAAGCAAAATAAGCAAGTAGGAGAAAGATAAATATCACATGACCTCACTTATTTATGGAATATAATAAACAACATAAACTGATGAAGAAAAATAGATTCAGAGACAGAGAAGAAACAAGCAGATCATCAAACTTCAGATGGAAGGCAGGGGAGAAGGAGAGGGGTAAGAGATCAACCAAAGGACTTGTATGCATGCATATAAGCATAACCCGTGGACACAGACACTTGGGGTTCAGGGCATGTGACAGTAGTGTGGAGGTGGCTGGGGAGAAGTCAATGGGGGAAAAAGGAGACATATGTAATACTATATGTAATACTTTAAACAATAAAGAATTTTTAAAAAATCAATGGAAAAAATATACTCAGATGAGGATTAACAAAAATAAATAAAAATTTATAAATACCTTAATTTTGCTCATAAATATTTTTGGAAAGTCAAAATTGTAATGTTAATATGGTAAACTTAATTTCATTATTATGGGCATTAAGTATTAATTTACTTCAAATCTATATATATAAAAGCCAAGCAACCAGAATGACAGAATGACTTGACTGACCAGAATGACCAGAATGACCAGAATGACCGGTCGCCATGAAGTATACTGCAATGGCCAACTGGCCCTATCGGGGCCATGATTGCCCCCCCAATCTCCCATGGCCCCTCCCCAGCCTTCCCAACTTCCAATTTGCCCTCTCACCCCAATTGGGGGCAGGGCTGGCTGGCCAACCACCTGATACCCCTCTCCCCAGCCACCTGGCCCCCAATCAGCTCCCCCCCCACCCTGATCAGGGGCAGGGCCAGCCAGCCACCTGCCTGTGGCCCCTTCCCATGGCTGCCCTGGCCCCCAATCATCCCTGTCCACCCAGATCGTGAGCAGAGCTGGTCGACCAACCTCCTGTGGCCCCTTCCCTCAGCTGGCCTGGCCCCCAATCTGAGTGTGAGGGGTAGGCAGCCGGACCCCACCTGTGCACAAATTTGTGCTCTGGGCCTCTAGTCCTATCTAATAAAAGAGAAACATGGTAATTAGCATACGTCCGCTATCCTTCCCATTGGCTAATCAGTGAGATATGCAAATTAATCACCAGCCAAGATGGCGGTTAACCGCCAACAAAGATGGCGGTTAATTTGCATACGTAGGCACAATGATGGGAGGCGAAAAGGGAAGGATGGAAGAAGCCGCCTGCTGGTGTAGGAACCCAGGTGGCAGCCAAGAGCCGGAGAACTGGGCCACCATTGTGATTGGAGAAGCCTGGCCACCTTTGCCAGCCCTGGGCCAGTAATCGGAGAAGCCGGGTGGGGCAGGGAAGAGGGGATGTCCCCTCTTCCCTGCCCCAATGGCTTCTCAGATCACGGATCACCAGTGATCAGAGAACACCCAGAGGCGGGGCCAGAGGCCAAGCTGCACCCCTGCCTGGTGACACAGCCAGGCCCCAGAAGGAGACCCAGGGGCTGGGGCTGTGTCACCTCTGGGGCACGCGATCTGCTGCCCGGGCAGTGGCACATCCCCAGCCCCAGAAGGAGACCCAGGGGCCTCCCAAGCAGAGAGTCTCTGTGGTCAGACTGTGCGGTGTCAAGACAGAAATAAAGATGGAGGTGACTCAGATGCCTGGCCAGCCAGTGGCCTTAGACCAGCAAGCAGGGCCTTTCAGCGGGGACTCCGGGTGGGGGTGAGGCAATGAAAGCAAGCTGGAAATAGAGAACTACAACTCCCAGGAGGCTTAGCGGCTGGGGCCTGTGTGCCTGGCCATGAAATCAGATCAGGCGAGTCATTTTGCACTTTAAGAGGTTTGCAAGGTTGGAAGTTTTGCCGGGAGCCAGGGAGAAATGGAACTGGAGCAGAGAGAGGGGTCCATGGCAGCTCTGGGCTTTGAGGAGTTCTCAGCACCTCCCTGCTTGGAGCTGGCACTGCCTCCGCTGTTTGGTGGTCACATCCTGGAGAGTGAGCTTGAGACCAAAGTGGAGTTTATGTCTGGGGGTCTGGCCAGCTCCAGCCTCCAGGAGCGAGATGAAGAGGAGGAGGCAGCCTAAGGCCAGTGGCCATGGTGCCAAGGGGAACTCAATCGCAGGAAGTACCAGGTGCTGGGTCGGCGCTGCAGGGAGATCGAACGGGTCCTGAACAGGCTCCATCATATGCAGAGGATAACATGGAGACTCTAGCAGGAGCAGAGGTTCCTCATGAGGGTGCTGGACTCCTACGGCAACGACTACTGGGCCAGCCAGTTCACCATCTTACTGGAGGCAGCCACGGCACAGACGCCCCACCCCAGGCAAAGCTGAGAACAAGCCTCCAGAGAAAGAGGGGCTGTCCCCGCCCAGGAGGACACTAGCGACTGCAGAAGCCAGCAGCCCGGCCCCTGGTGAGGGGCCCAGCAGTTGGAAGAGGCAGCAAGTGCTAAGGGAAGGGTGCCGGGCGGGAGTCCCACTGACTCCGGAGCTGGCCCCCATGGAGATAAAGGTGAAGGAAGACTTTGGCTTCAAAGTGGTCGAGGATCTGGACTCAAGTTGGGTTTCTTGGGAGCCAGACAAGCTGCTGCCCTACCCCACCCTAGCCAGCTCCTCTATGATGATCACCTGAACGCTGCCTCTGTGTCATTCCTTCTTCGCCAACTCCGTCCACACCTTTGGGAACCTCTGGACCTGCTGGGGCTGGACCCCAACATTCCTCTTCTTATAAGGACTTCAGTGAGATGAGCTAAGAGTCACACTGGAACTGCCTCAATTTAATGTAATCCCCTCTTTAAAGATCTTATCTCCACATACAGATACATTCTGAGGTTCGGGGGATTAGGATTTAACATACATTTTGTTGATTACCCAAATCAGCCCTTAACAACCAGCATGTTTCAGAAAGTAGATTCCTACAGGGTTATTTACCAAACATTCAGAAGTATTTTTAAAAGAGCTAAGCCCCTCGCCCACCACACGGGCCCCTCCCGGTGAAGAGCGAAGGCCTGGGTTCTGGGCGCCGGAGGAAAACTGGTGCCAGCAGCCAGGGGAAGGGGCCCCAGATTGCGAGAGGGCACAGGTCGGGCTGAGGGACCCACCCGAGTGCACAAATTTTTGTGCACCGGGCCTCTAGTCCAATTTAATAAAAGAGAAACATGGTAATTAGCCGTACATCCGCTACCCTTCCCATTGGCTAATCAGGGCGATATGCAAATTAACTGCCAACTAAGATGGCGGTTAACCTCCAACAAATATGGCAGTTAATTTGCATATGTAGGCACAATGCTGGGAGGTGAAATGGAAAGGACAGAAGAAGCCCACTGCCACTGACGGTGATCAGAAACCCAGGGGGGAGCTAAGAGCCGGGGGCAGGGCAAAGGCAGCCCTGGGCCATGATCAGAGAACCCGGCCAGTGATAGCGGGAAGCAGTGGTGGAGCCGGCAATGGGAGCTGAGCAGGGGCAGAGCCGGCAGTCCGGGGAGCTAGGGGTCCCTTGCCCAGGCCTAAAGCCTTGGCCAAAGACGTTAGGCCTGGGCAGGGGTGGAGCCTGCAATCGCGGGGAGCTGGGGGTCCCCTGCACAGACCTAATGCCTTGGCCAGAGGCGTTAGGCCTGGGCAGGGGCGGAACCAGCCATTGCAGGGAGCAGGGGCGGAGTCAGCGATCCTGGGCAGCTGGGGATCCCCTGCCCAGGCCTAAGGCCTCGGTCAGAGGCATTAGGTCTAGGCAGGGGCAGAGCGGGAGATCGCGGGGAGCTGTGGGTCCCCTGCCCAGGCCTAATGCCTTGGCCAGAGGTGTTAGGTCTATGCAGGGACGGAGTCAGCGATCGTAGGGAGCTGGGGGTCCCCTGCCCAGGCCTAATGCCTTGGCCAGAGACATTAGGCCTGGGCAGGGGCAGAACCAGCCATTGAGGGGAGCAGGGGAAGAGTCAGCAATCGTGAGCAGCTGGAGGTCCCCTGCCCAGGCCTAATGCCTTGGCCAGAGGCATTAGGCCTGGGCAGGTGCAGAGCCTGCAATCGCAGGGAGCTGGGGGTCCCCTGCCCAGGCCTAACCCTTGGTCAGAGGCATTAGGTCTAGGCAGGGGCAGAGCAGGAGATCGAGGGGAACTGGGGGTCTCCTGCCCAGGACTAATGCTTCCACCAGAGGCCTTAGGTCTTGGCAGGGGCAGTGCCAGAGATCCTGGGTAGCAGGGATGGAGCCGGGGATGGTGGGAGCTGTGGGTCCCCTTCCCAGGCCTGACACCTCTGCCGGAGGCCTCAGGCCTGGGCAAGGGGCCGATCCAGCGATTGGAGGGTGATGAGGGTCAACTCCTCTGGCCGAGGCATCAGGCCTGGGTGGGGGGTAGAGCCAGTGATCAGGGGGAAATGAGGGTCCCCTGCCCAGGCCTAACACCTCTGGCAGAGGCATCAGGCCTGGGCAAGGGTGGAGCCCGTGATCGGGGGAGATGGGGTCTGCCCAGGCCTGATGCCTCTGCCAGAGGTGTCAAGCCTGGGGTGGGGGTGGGTGGGGTGCCAAGCTGCAGATTGGTGTGAACTACAGAGGGAGCACCTTTTCTGACTGCTCATTGGTTAAGCTCCCTGTATGCCACTGGTAATATTCTTAGTAACTTGGGTAATAAGAATCCAAAACGGTGATCTAGGGTTTTTCACCATACTCGTGGTGAAAAAAACGAAGGTCCGCTGCTGGAGGGCTAAGAAATGTCATTTCCTGCCCTAGCCGGTTTGGCTCAGTGGATAATGCCTTGGCCTGCCGATGGCAGGGTCTGGGTTCAATTCTGACCAAGGGCATGTACCTAGGTTTCAGGCTCCTCCCTGGCCGTGGCCCAGGTCAGGGCTCATGCAGGTGGCAACCAATCAAAGTGTTCCTCTCACTTTGATGTTTCTCTCTGTCTTTCCCTTTCTCTTTCACATTCTCTAAAAATCAATGGAAACATATCCTCAGGTGAGGATAAAAAAATAATAAAGAAATTATTATTATATGAAATTATATGAAATTATATGAAAGACACATCTTGAAAATGACTAAAGAAAAGTTGTCATTTTTTCATGGTGACGGGACTGGAGTCCGTGTTGATGAAAAAACCTTGCTGGCTGTCGTGACTGGAAGTGGCTGCACCAGTGGGGTTATGGGACTGGTTCCTTCCCCTGATCAGCCCGGTCACCTCCCACAAAGGGAGGCCTGACTGCGACTTAGGCCCACTCCCCAAAGGGAGCAGGGAGCAGGCCTAAGCTGTCAATAGGACATCCCCTGAGGACTCCCAGTATGTGAGAGGGGGCAGGCTGGGCTGAGGGACACTCCCCCCCCCCCCAGTGCATGAATTCCGTGCACCGGGCCCGTAGTATATAATAAAATGTTTTCAAAGAAGGTTACTAATAGCCGATAGAAGTAATTTTATACATTCTAGATTCTCCATAGATTTCTGCTCAAATCAGAATTACCAGTTTGAATCTCAATAATCTCAAGTGAGAATTCCATCTGCGAGTCTTTTATTGACCCTGTGCAGTGTGAATGGGCAGCCTGGATAGATGTGTTCATTTGGACCTGCTGTTCTCCATATGTTCCTTTGCTAGAATCAAATTCCTGTGTGTGAATTGTCATCTGCTGCCAGAATATTGAAGATGAGTAGATTATTCTAATCAACACCAAACACCACATATTTATAACCATTCTTCATTTGTAAAACTGACCAGATGAAAATATTTTATTGTGTAGTAATATGCAAAAAATAAAATGTGTACAAATTCATGTTGTGAATTCCTATTTAAAGTCTCTCAGATCAATTGCTTAGAACTTCACATTCACATAGTTTTCACCTAAATCCTGACTGTTTTCCATTTTATTAGAATAGCTTAGTCTTCTTTTCCATTCTTCATTATATTTCTAAATCTAAATGATTGGTCCTACAAGTTAGTAAGGTAATTGTAAAAATTAATTTTGTACATTTGCCACAAGTCATTATTTTAATGAATACATTTTTCTTTTTAAAATCCTGTAGACTAAACTATTTTCCAGAGCAGCTTAAATACTTTAACAAAATCTACTATGTAAGTAACATTAAATCATGCCATTAGTATAAATGCACAAATTTGGGAAGATCAGGGAACAGAGCTAAGCTTGGAGAACTCTAAGGAAATAACCTAGGGTGGGTACGCATTGGAGCAAAACAAAATGATGCTGGGACAAAGCTCAGCTTGGCTAGAAGTCCAGCTGAGCTAACGGAGAACAGTGCTGTGCTCAAAAGAAGAGGAGGGACTCTAGGGAAAGCTTAGAAAATCCATTATGACTTTTTCAACCTACAAATAGACTGTAACTATTTAAATCCCATATGTGAACTGTCGGGACACACAGGGAGGCATTGTTGAAATATAATAGTGATAGGTTAATTAGGGGGAATATCGGTAGGCTATTTTTATTACACTATTTGTTCTCTCACTTAAGTTGTTTGTTTTTCAAACATAAGTTATATAGAACTCCACTTCCAGCTATGATAAAGTACTATTTGATAAGTCACAATAAATATACATTTTAAAATAGACAAAATATATGAGGCAGTTTATTTTCGACATTGGAAAATAAGAAGTTTACATTTATAATTTATGGTAGAAGGGAAACTCAGGAGGCAAACCACAGAATCAGGTTTGCTCAAACTACATTGAGCTAGAGTCCTAAATATCATGGTGATTTCCTGAACAAAATGATCTGATCAACAAAAGCATCTGAAATCATAGGACAGTTTCTTAGAGAGGAAGTATCTATGCAAGTGGGGAGTTCTCAAAAATCATTGTCAGAGTTTTCTCATGAATCCTGGAATGATAGGTAGGCTGCATATGCATAGGGCAAAAACTCAAGGTTTATCAGAGAGAGTATTCATTTATCAAATATACTACAGGATTGAGAGTTAAGCAGATAACACTAGGGGCCAAGCAGTGTTGGGAAAGTTTCAATTTTTGGTTCAGCCAGATTAGAGCAATTAATTTATCACAAAAGTCAGCTGGATGATATCATAAGTACAAGTAATAATCATAATGACACCACATGAAAAATTAGTCTACTAGATATGTTCTAACAAAGCCAAAAAACAAGGTTTTACAAGGTCTTTACAGAATACAGAGATTGGATTAAGTCATTTCAAATTAGAAGAGCTTTCAAAAGACTTGGGACTTCTGTATAAATATGCTCTAATAGTAAATTTTAAGTGTACAAAAGATCAACATGATTAGCCAGTAATTCAACTATTTTCTAGAACCAAAATAAACACAACATGGGCCACAGGAAGATACCACAAACTGGAGTCTCTACAATAGCTAGTCTGTATTATGAACCATATAATTAAAACTTGTTAGATATGTGAAAAAACACACACCTAAAAATGTAATTCATAACCAAGAACTGAAGCAGTCAGCAAAAAAATTGACATGACACAAATATTGAACCTACCAGACAATGATGTAAAAGGAGTTGTTTATAAATATGTTTATAAACTTTAAAAAATATGACCTTCAGTGAACAGATAGGTGAACTCAGCATAGAAACAATTACTATAAATACAGAGCCAAATAGAAATTCTATAATTAAAATATATAGCAAAGAAGATGAACAATTCACTGGATGAGTATTGAAAAAATACAGAGTTAGTGATCTTAAGGAGTTATCATTATGAACAAATCTGAGGAAGAGAGGAAAAAAAAGAAAATTAGCATAAATTCAGGGAATCTGTGGTATATACCAAATATCTAAAATGTCTTAGCTGGAATCTTAAAAGGACAATTGACTGAGACTAGGAAAAAATTTGAAGATAAAAGCTGAATTTTTCTAAAATTGGGAAAGAAAAATTACTGGTATACAGATTCAAAAAGTTTTGTTGCCTCCAAGGAAGATAAATACAAAATAAACCATAACTAATCAAATCATAGTTTAACTAATAAAAATCAAAGAAAATATTGCAAACTGTCACAGTGACAAGATATAATATTGAGAGGAAACCGAAAAAGTGTCTGATTATTAATCAGAAAAAATGCAGAGTAGAGATAATGGTTCAACATTTTAAAAATACTAAAAGGGAAAACATAAACACTTTTTTCCATCAACTCAAATTATTTACTGATCGCCTCATATAGTTAATTTATTAATCCAATATATTTATTATACTATAGCCAAGGTAATTTCTAATATGAAATGAGTTCATATAACATTTTTGTTTCTTATGTTTCACTAGCTGCCATTTGTCCTGATGATAAAATAGAAACATATTGTTTCTAAATATATCATTTCTAAGTGAAAACAATTTATCCTAATTTTCAACTCCACCTTCATTTTTCTGTAAAATCAAGCTATATTGGACTTCTCCCCTTTCCAACAAAATACCATGTTTTTCGGTTTGTTTGTTTTTCATACCTAATTTTTGAACATTAATTTTTCTCATACCCCAGTCTCTTTAGCATACCACTGCTCACATTATGTTTGCATAGTATATTATTCAGTATATTCTAAGTTATACTGTGAGCCTTAAATTAGAGTGGATTAAAAAACTAAATGTTTAAAAATTTATCATGCAAATTATACTTCTGTGTGAGGAAATACTCAGGAAAGCCAACCTCTATGTGATGACTCAGTCTTCGCATTATCATGTGCCACCGTGCTTGCTGGGACAGAGGGGGGAAGGGTCTTGTAGTTTTACACCTGTGTGAGGAATACACACATGATTCTTCTGCTCAGACTTTATTGACCAAAAGGAAGGAAAGTATCCTCCTTCTATAGGGTGGAAGAAAGGCCAATCAAATTACCAAATCACGGTGAATAGTAATTATCTATATTTGGTTACTCCTACTTCCTTTTGTTTATTATTTTTTTTAATCCTCACTGAATATATGTTTTTACTGATTTTTAGAGAAAGAAGAAGTGGGGAGAAAGAGAGATAGAGGTAAGGGAGAAACATCCTTCAGTTACCTCCTATTAGACCAGGGTTCAAACCCCACAACGCACACATGTGCCCTGACTGGGAATGAAACCCACAAACTTTTTGGTGTAAGAGAAGACACTCCAACCAATCAACCAATTATGCCACTCAGCTAGGGCATTATTACTTCTTTTAAACTGAAGTAGCATTTCCTCTTTAAAGCATATCTCCGCACAGCTCACCGCTAGTACACACTTGATATTGGTCTTATACATTGACTTTTCTAGAGTAACCATAGATCTCATACATAAGCAATTATGTTGTCTGTTAATATTTGTTTATTTCTATACTAGAGGCCTGATACATGAAATTCTGTAAAGGGCTCAGCCCTCAGCCTTGGCTGCCTCGGCCTGCCCTCACAGCACCTTGCAGCCCTGGACAGACCTCTCAGGCCCTCACAGCCTCAGCTGGACCTTGCAGCCCCAGCTTCGTCCAGAAGATCATCCCGACGGTCATTCTGCTGTTCGGTCTAATTATCGTATTAGCTCTTTATTATAGAGGACTAGAGGCCCGGTGCACAAAAATTTGTGCACTCAGGGGGGAAGGGTGGTCCCTCAGCCCGGCCTGTGCCCTCTCACAGTCTGGGACCCCTCGGGAGATAATGACCTGCTGGCGTAGGCCTGCTCCTGGGTGGCAGAGGGCAGGCCTAATCCCTAGATGGAGCCCCTGGTCGGGCTCATAGCAGGACCGATTGGGGAATTGGGGCTCCGCCCCCTGTCACACTCAAGGCAGGGTCGATGGGGAGGTTGCAGCGCTACCCCCTGTCACACACAGAGCAGGGCCAATCAGGGGGTAGGGGCGCTGCCCCCTGTCATGCACAGAGCAGGGCCCATCAGGGGGTTGGGGAGCTCCCCGCTGTCAGGCACAGAGCAGGGGGGATCAGGGGGTTGGGGCGCCGCCCACAATCACCCACAGAGCAGGGCTGATCAGGGGGTTGGGGCGCTGCCACTCTCACACTCAGGGCAGGGCCCATGGGGAGGTTATGGCTCTACCCGGTCACACACAGAGCAGGCCCCATGGGGTGGGGGGGTTGGGGCGCTGCACCCTGTCACACACAGAGCCGCAGGGTGATCAGGAGGTTGGGGAGCTCCCCCTATCAGGCACAGAGCTGGGCCGATCAGGGGGTTGGGGCACCTTCCCCTGTCAAGAACAGAGCAGGGCCGATAGGGAGGTTGTGGCCCCACCCCCTGTCACACACAGAGCTGCAGGGCGATCAGGGGGTTTGGGTGCTGCCCCCTGTCATGCTGATCCTGGGGCCGGGAGACCTCACGGCTCCGCTGATCCCGGTGCTGGGAGGCATATTACCCTTTTACTATATAGAATAGAGGCCTGGTGCATGGGTGGTGGCTGGCTGGTTTGCCCTGAAGGGTGTCCTGGATCAGGGTGGGGGTCCCCACTGGGGTGCCTGGCCAGTCTGGGTGAGGGGCTGAGGGCTGTTTTCAGGCTGGGACTGAAGCTCCCAACTGCTCCTTTTTTTCTTTTTTCTTTTTTTATTCTGAGCCAGCTTTAGCTCTGAGGCTCCAGCTCTTAGGCCTCCGCTCCTTAAAGCAGGTACCTGGTTTGTTTAGGTTCTACAACCGAAACTCTGTATCAACTCCAGCACTGAGATCCCGGGCTCGCTGAAAGCTGGTTTTTGGGGTTTTGTTTAGCTTCTATTTTTGTAACTATGTTTCAAACTGCCAGCTCAGAGGCCTGCAGCGGCAGGCGGGGAACGTTGGAGTCCTCCGTCACTGAAGCAAGCAAGCCTCAGGGTAGTTTCAAGCTGCCTGGCTGCCGGCCACCATCTTGGCTGGCAGTTAATTTGCATATCGCCCTGATTAGCCAATGGGAAGGGTAGCGGTCGTACGCCAATTACCATGTTTCTCTTTTTTTAGATAGGATTCCCCCACTGCTATAAGAAAAGCTAAACAAAGTGACTTTATAAAAGAATGTCTAGTGTGATGGGCAAATTATCTGTAATTCATTAATATTTTAAAAATATAGATAAACGAATTAATTGCACTAGTCAGTCATAAAGTAAAAATAATCAACAGTTTTAGGAAGAATGTAGTCTTATACTCTTATGACATCGTATATAATAAAAGTCTAGGTGGCATCACGCCCTCGTGTGCCATAATCACAAGATGGCCACCACGAGATAGCTGCCCTCACATTGTCACAAGATGGCCACCACAAGATGGCTGGCAGGGGTGGGTCATTGTGGACGGTCAGGCCTGCAGAGGAGGGCAGTTGTAGGGGACCAGGCCAACAGGGGAGGGCAGCTGGGTGCAATCAGGCCGGCAGGGGAGCAGCTGGGCATCAATCAGGCTGGCAGGTGAGTGGTTAGGGGGCAATCAGGCTGGCAGGCAGAAGCAGTTAGGGGCAATCAGGCACGCAGGCAAGCGAGCAGTTAGGAGCCAGTAGTCCGGGATTGTGAGAGGGATGCCGGACTGCCGGGTTAGGCTTATCCCACAGGGGTCAGGCCTAGACCAGCAGCTGGACATCTTCTGAGGGGTCCCATATTGGAGAGGGTGCAGGTTGGGCTGAGGGAACCCCACACCTGTGCATGAATTTTGTGCACCAGGCCTCCAGTTATATATAAAATGGCAAGTTTTAAATACCTTACATGTTATCAAGCTATTATACAACTCAACATTCTTAAAGATACTGAACAAAACATAAATTCAACAGAGTAATTAAATGATAAGCTAAAGTCTACAGAATAATATAAAAAGATAAAGGAAATAAAGGAAGTAAATTTAAAAAGCTGATGATCAGATTTCTGGATAATTAATTTCATTTGCAATTATTTTATATTTAGAATTTGTAAAGATCTCACAAGTGAGGAGATAGAAATAAGAGGGCTGGTAGTCAGGGACAGGACCACAGGAGGGGGAATAGCACAGGGAAACCCAAGATTAAAAGAATCTTGTGACATAATAGGATACAGCTGCTGACTGTACCACAGAGACGAACAGAAGGACCTAGAACTGAACACAGCTAGGCAGAGGTTGCTAAGGCAACTTGGCTAGTTGGGAACAGTGAGGTCACCTCTGACTAGAGGTAGCAGTCCTTAATCAGGTCTGTCCTGCAGGTGGGAACCTGAGCCTTACAATGTATGGATGTTGCTAAGGCAGAATTCTTTGAAATGACCAATCAGGTGCTTGCAAAGCATATATCTACCACTAGACAAAGAAGCACACTTCCTTCTTCTCTCTCTAGCACACTAGGTTCCAGGATCTCCTGTGGCAGGGGCTATTATCCCCATGTCAAGGGGGCCTGTGGTCATGTGGGACTCCACACATGGACTATTGGAGTTTAATCAGCTTGGATGATGGACTACACCGGCTGCAACATGGAATGGGAGCTTTGGACAATGGCCTGCTTTGGGCTCTCCTGGAATGCCAGCTGCACCTTTTCCAGGGCTGGCTTAAGGGGCAGAGGAATGTGGAACCTGAGACAAAGAAGCTTCACTGGCAACCTACTTTGGGCCCCCTCCCTGTCTTCTGCAGGGACTCCATCTATCTCTCAATAAACTTTGCTTCCACTAACCATCTTTGTGCCTGAAGTCATTCTTTGATTTTGTGAGACAACGAACTTAGATCTGATCACAGCACATTGGTTTCACAAGTATCCAAACGGTATTTATTTGATAGTTTGAGTTTTTGGGATCTCAAACAAATTATAATCTGAAAAAATAGAATGACCTCTTTAAAATAGAGTCCAACAGAACATTCAACTCTATGAATGATAAAGTGTACCTTTAGTGTACTATTCTAATATAATAATTTGCTCAACATTAAGTTTGACCTGCATAATTCTGGTTTGCCCAACTGTAAGTATAGAAAGAATACCAAATTTAAAAAAAAGAAGCTAAATTGGAAAAAACAAACAAACAAACAAACAAAAAACCCTCCTATGTTCTTAGAAGTATTTGTTTTCTATATTCACACTCTGATCTTATTCATCAGAATGCGTTTTTTTCAGGTTTAAAGATGAACTTTATTCTCATAGTTGGAGGAAATAATGTAGCGTTAATGCTTACATAATTGAAGCATGGATAATTCAATTGAGTTCTACCAAAACAAGTATGAAAATTTATATAAACCAAAAGAATTATTTAAATATTTTTAAATAAATTATTTAAATAAATTATTAATAGTATCCTATATAATAAAAGCCTAGGTGGTGTCATGTGCGATGCCCTTGCACGACATCATCACAAGATGGCCGCCCTCACATCATCACAACATGGTCACCACAAGATGGCAGGCAGGGGAGGGCAGTTGGGGGGGAACAGGCCTGCAGGGGAGGGCAGTTGGGGGTCAATCAGGCTGGCAGGGGAGTCGTTAGGGGCGATCAGTCTGGCAGGCAGAAGCAGTTAGGGGCAATCAGGCAGGCAGGCAGGCAAGCAGTTAGGAGCCAGCGGTCCCAGATTGTGAGAGGGATGTCCGACTGCTGGTGGGATTGGGCCTAAACTGGCAGTTGGACATACCCCAAGGGGTCCCAGATTGTAAAGGGTGCAGGCTAGACTGAGGAACACCCCCCCCCCCGCACGAATTTTGTGCACCAGGCCTCTAGTGTAGAAATATTTATAAAACAATTAAGAGAAAATTCCAAAGATAATACTGCCAAACTTTCTTTTACATGTATGTTTGTATGTGTGTATATTTTTCTCACATAAAATAAAAATTAATCCCTTAATTTCATTTCTAAAAGTAACTACATAGAGTTCATAATATTATGTATCTCAATACAATAAAAAGCTTTGTATTTAAAAAACAAATAATTGAATAGTTTAATAAGAAATGTTTTAAATATAATGTTATGTAAAGTATTGATATAAAGGTATGTTTTAAATATGCTTAAATTTTTATGAAAAATATTTAACTATGATTATCTATCCTATATAATAAAAGGCTAATATGCAAATTGACTGAACAGCAGAACGACCGACTCACAGCCTGCCCCACCTTCATGGTAACACTAAGGATGTATGACACTCCCTGTGGGGAGCAGGCCTAAGTCATCAGTTGGACATCCCCCTAAGGCTCCTGGACTGTGAGAGGGCACAGGCCAGGCTGAGGGACCCCCCCTCCCAAGTGCATGAATTTTGTGCACCTGGACTCTAGTCCTATGTAGTAAAAGAGAAACATGGTAATTAGCTTAAGACCACTACACTTCCCATTAGCTAATCAGGGAAATATGCAAATTAACTGCTAGCCAAGATGGCGGCCAGCAGCCAGGCAGCTTGAAATTAACATGAGGCTTGCTTGCTTCAGTGACGGAGGACTCCAACGTTCCCCGCCTGCTGCTGCAGGCCTCTGAGCTTCAACTCTAAGCAACTATGTAACAAATATAGAAGCTAAACAAAACCCCAAAATCCTGCTTTAGTTTGCCGGGCTTCAGCCAGCAGGATCACAACATTGTAAGCAAAGGCCAGAAACCTACTTTCAGCAGCAGAGGCCTAAGAGCTGGAGCCAAGCCTCAGAGCTAAAGCTGGCCCAGAATAAAAAAAAAAAAAAAAAAAAACAGAAAAAAAGGAGCGGTTGGGAGCTTCAGTCACCCCCAGCCTGAAAACAGCCCTCAGCCCCTCACCCAGACTGGCCAGACACCCCAGTGGGGACCCCCACCCTGAAGGATGTGTGACCAGCTGCAAACAGCCATCATCCCCTCACCCAGGCTGGCCAGGCACCCCAGTGGGGACCCCCACCCTGATCCAGGACACCCTTCAGGGCAAACCAGCCTGCACCCACCCGTGCACCAGGCCTCTACCCTATGTAGTAAAAGGGTAATATGCCTCCCGGCACCGGGATCAGTGTAACAGGGGGCAGCGCCAAAACCCCCTGATCGCCCTGCAGCTCTGTGTGTGACAGGGGGCGGGGCCACAACCTCCCTATGCACCCTGCTCTGTTCGTGACAAGAGAAGGAGCCCCAACCCCCTGATCAGCCCTGCTCTGTGCCTGATAGGGGAGAGCTCCCCAACCCCCTGATCGCCCTGCGGCTCTGTGTGTGACAGGGTGCGGCGCCACAACCCCCCCCCCCCCCACGGGCCCTGCTCTGTGTGTGACGTGGTAGAGCCATAACCTCCCCATCGGCCCTGCCCTGAGAGTGAGAGTGGTGGCGCCCCAACCCCCTGATCGGCCCTGCTCTGTGCGTGATAGAGGGCAGCGCCCCAACCCCCTGATGGGCCCTGCTCTGTGAGTGACAGGGGGCAGTGCCCCAACCCCCTGATTGGCCCTGCTCTGTGCATGACAGGGGGTGGCACCGCAACCTCCCCATCGACCCTGCCTTGAGTGTGACAGGGGGCAGTGCCCCAACCCCCCAATCGGCCCTACCCTGAGCGTGACTGAGGGTCACATTGCAACCTCCCAATCCGCCCTGCTCTGTGCATGGCAGGGGGCGGCGCCCCAACTCCCCAATCAGCCCTGCTGTGAGCCCGACCAGGGGCTGCACCTAGGGATTGGGCCTGCCCTCTGCCACCCGGGAGCAGGCCTAAGCCAGCAGGTTGTTATCTCCCGAGGGGTCCCAGACTGCAAGAGGGCACAGGCCGGGCTGAGGGACCCCTCCTCCCCGCCGAGTGCACAAATTTTTTTGCACTGGGCCTGTAGTTTTATACATAAAAGCCTAATTGACCATAGGACTGGAGCAACCAGTTGCTAGGATGTGCACTGAGGACCACTCAATACAGGAACTGCCCCCTGGTGGTCAGTGTGTTCCCACAGCAGAAGCGCCGCTCAGCTGACCAACCAGTCTCAGTGGCCCACCTGCCCAGCGGAAGCCACTCAGCCTTTAGTAGTCTTGAAGGTCCAATCTCTGGAGAACGGGCCAGGCACCAACAGTTTAGCACCACTGGTATGATCCCAACAGTGCTGCTGGCCTCCTGGAAGTCGGCCTTAGGCACCATGGCTGCTTCCCCTCCCTAGATGCTCCACAAGGAAGAAACTGTATAAAAGCAGCCTCCACGTAGCTCCCGACAACTGGCACAAATGTCAGTGGGACAGATCTGGATCTCAGGCTGGCAAGGTTGTCCCAACGCCCACCTGAAGGGCAACCACATCCTGGCCTCCCTCCCATCACTGTGACTGTCTTTACTGTGATATTCATTTTATTGAGTGGTCTGAAACTGAACCTGCAATATCTTCAAAGTATGCCTGTATTCATATTTACATGTATCTGTCCAATTTTCTTAACACCATTCATTGAATAGACTGTCTTTTTTTAAATATCTTTTTTTTTTAATATATTTTATTGACTTTTTACAGAGAGGAAGGGAGAGAGAGATAGAGAGTTAGAAACATCGATGGGAGAGAAACATCGATCAGCCGCCTCCTGCACATCCCCCACTGGGGATGTGCCCGCAACCCAGGTACATGCCCTTGACCGGAATCGAACCTGGGACCTTTCAGTCCGCAGGCCGACGCTCCATCCACTGAGCCAAACCGGCTTCGGCTGAATAGACTGTCTTTACTCCACTGTATATTCTTGCCTCCTATGTCAAAATTAATTGACTAAAAAGGCTTAGATTTATTTCTGGGCCTTCTATTCTGTTCCATTGATCTATTATACAACACTAGAGGCCTGGTGCATGAAATTCATGCACTGGAGGGGGGGGGCGTCCCTCAGCCCAGCCTGTACCCTCTCACTGGCAGTCAGACATTCCTCTTGCAGTCCAGGTGTCTCACAGTCCAGGACTCCTTGCTCCTTACTGCCCACCTGCAGCGAAGGCAGGAGAGGCTCCTGCCACTGCCTTTGCTCTCACCAGCCATAGCTTCTGGCTGAGCGGTGTGCCCCCTGTGGGAGCGCACTGACCACCAGGGGGCAGCTCCTGTGTGTTCAGTGTGCATCATAGCGACTGGTTGTTCCACTGTTTGTTCAATTTGCATATTAGGCTTTTATTATATAGGATTTTTTTTACCAGGAATAGACACAGAGACCTGAAATGAAGAAATGCTGTGTGAAAAAATAGCACTTTTAGTAATCAAAAGATAAACAGTATAATATCTACAAGGAACAATAAACCAAGGCATATATTTTGCATTGATTGACTATGTATTTATATGTTTATATATTATACTGGTGCACAAAATTCATGCACATTAAAAGATAATTGCTTAAAGGAAATATTTTAACATTGCTATTTGCCCTTTCTCTATAATAGAAATGTCAGAGATAAAAGAAAATTAGTAAAATGTATATCAGCAGTTCTCAACTTGTGGGTCACAACCCCTTTGGAGGTCAAATCACCCTTTCACATATCAGATATTTATATAACAGTAGCAAAATTACAGTTATGAAGTAGCAATGAAAATTTTATGGTTGGGGTCACAACATGAGGAACTGTATTTAATCGACCAGAAGGTTGAGAACCACTGATGTATATGAAAATATTCCTCCTGTCAGAGTCTGGGGTGTGCCATGGGACCCAGAGTCAAGTCCTGGATCACCCATGTGCTCCTCGAAATTGTGCCAGACTGAGACCAGCCAGCACCACCCCCATTGGGCAAGATCCAGACCTGGACGACCCCAACCCCGTCAAACCCTGCTGGATGGGGGACATAGCCTCAGGGCTCCTGTCAAGCCCTGCTGGGTGGGGGGGGGCAGCCTCAGGTTCCCCAGTGCACCCTCAGGTCCCCTGGCCCAGTTCCATGGCAGGGGCCACGGCCTTAGGTCCCAGGCAAGACCTGCCAGGCATGAGGCATGGCCTGAGGTCCTCTGTTTCAGTGCTGGGGTGGGGGCATGGCTTGAGGTCCCCTGGCCCGGGCCAGGGTGGGAGGTATGGCCTGAGGTCCCCTGTTCCAAGCCAGGGTGGGGGGCATGCTTTGAGGTCCCCCATCAAACCCCATCAGGTGGGGGGCGTGACCTGATGTCTCCCATCAAGCCCCACTGGGTGAGGGGCACTGCCTGAGGTCCCCCGTCAAACCATAATAGGCAGAGAGTGTGCTTTGAGGTACCCCATCAAGCCCCATTGGGCAGGGGCACTGCGTGAGGTCCTCCATTAAGCCCTGCAGGGCAGGAGCACAGCCTGAGGTCCCCCAGCCTGGGATGGGGCAGGGGGTGTGGCCCAAGGTCCCCATTCTGGTGCTGGGGGGCACAGCCTGAGGTCCTGTGGTTTGGGCCAGGGTGGGAGGCACACTTTGAGGTCCCCCCTCAAGCCCTGCTGGGTTGGGGCATGACCTGAGGTCTCCCGGCCCAGTTCCAGGGCGGAGGGCATAGCCTGAGGTCTTTCATCAAGCCCTGCCAGGTGGGCGGGTAGCTTGAGGTCCCCATCCTGGCCTGGCACCAGGCAGACTCAGGTCCCTGCTAATCGCTCCTTATGGGAACCCCGCCTTCGCTGTGGGCACAGCCATCTTGTGTTATGGGAACCTCGCCTCTGCTGTGGGTGCCACCATTTTGTGATGGAGTGATGGCATGAGGGTTAATTTGCCTGTTACCTCTTTATTATATAGGATATGCATATATCCTATATAATAAAAGGGTAATATGCAAATTGACCCTAACAGCAGAGCAACTGGTCACTATGACACACACTGACCACCAGGGGGCAGACGCTCAATGCAGGAGCTGCCCCTGGTGGTCAGTGTGCTCCCACAGAGGGAGCTCTGCTCAGCAGCCAGTACTGGAGCTCTGATGGCTGCCAGTACAGCGGTGGTGGTGGGAGCCTCTCCCGTCTCCTCAGTAGTGCTAAGGATGTCTGAGTGCAGCTAGGCATGCTCCCGCTGGCAAGTGGACATCCCCGAGGGCTCCCGGGCTGCCAGGGGGATGTCTGACCACCAGCTTAGGCTCAATGCCCCGGTGAGCGGGCCTAAGCCAGCAGGTGGTCATTCCCCGAGGGGTCCCAGACTGTGAGAGGGCACAGGCCGGGATGAAGGACCTTCCCGAGTGCACAATTTTTGTGCGCCAGGCCTCTAGTATTATATATGTTATGCTAGAAGTAATCATTCTTTTTATTTTTTATTTTATTTATTTATTTTTTAGAGTTGATGGAATTTTATTTTATTTTATTTTATTTTATTTTATTAATTTTATTTTCTTGTTTAAAGTATTACAAATAGTAGTGCATATGTCTCCTTTTTTTTCCCATTGACCTTCCCCCAACCTCCACTACCACCTGACACATGCATTTCCCCCCTCCCTCCCAGTGTCTTGTGTCCATTGGTTATGTTTATATGCATGCATATAAATACTTCGATTGATCTCTTACCCCCCGCCCCCAACACTCCCCAGCCTTCCCACTGTAATTTGACAGTCTGTTCCATGCTTCTCTGCCTCTGTATCTATCTTTTTGTTCATCAGGTTATAATGTTTTTTATTATCCATAAATGAGCGAGATCATGTGGTATTTTTCTTTTACGGCCTGGCTTATTTCACTTAGCATACTGCTCTCCAGGTCCATCCATGCTGCTGCAAATGGTAAGAATTCCTTCTTTTTTATAGCAATGATAGAGTTTAAAACTACATAATGGAAATATGAAATTATAGAATAAGCAATTCTTTCATGTCTCTGGATGTATAAATTTGGTAAAAGCAGTAAATTCACCCTCTATAGTGAATCTAAAGAAATAATAATTTTGATAATTTAAAGAAATATATATATTAGGTTTCACTAATGGTGACTTTGGCAGAAGTTTGACCATAAAATAAAGTGTCATAAAAGAAAGAGAAACATAAGTCTGTATTTTCTAAAATTAAAACTTCTCTTGACACTAAAAATGAACCTTAATTTCTCATATCAACACATAAAAACTTTGGTTCATTGCTGTTTGGGCATGTGTAAAAAATAAAGAAAAATATATTAAAGATATTTTTAATGAAATAAGCTGCCAGACGGCCATGACTCTCAATAGTGCTTAACACAGAAGAGATTTTTCTTTTTTCTCTAAGCATGAAAAAGAAGGCATGCTTAATGGCTCCATAGGGATGATAGTTTGTTTTCAAATCTGTCTAGCAAAATGTTGACTTTGAAGGTTTTTTGTTGTTGGTTTTGTTTTTATGTTCTAAGATTGGAACTTTGGAGTTCCTGTTTTTGGTATTTCTTTAGTAATCAAAAGGTAAACAGTATAAAGTGTATAAACAAACAAGAATAATTCTGGGGCCGTAACCGGTTTGGCTCAGTGGATAGAGCGTCGGCCTACAGACTGAAAGGTCCCGGGTTCGATTCCGGTCAAGGGCATGTACCTTGGTTGCGGGCACATCCTCAGTAGGGGGTGTGCAGGAGGCAGCTGATCAATGTTTCTCTCTCATCAATGTTTCTAGCTCTCTATCCCTCTCCTTTCCTCTCTGTAAAAAATATAATAAAATATATTTTAAAAAAAGAAGAAGAAGAATTCTGGGAAAGTCCTGACAAAATATATAAAACAAACATAATATCTTTGTTTAAAACATTATCTAGTATTAGCAACAGCAAGAATAAATTAAGCCAAGTATTTGATACTTCCACTTTATCTTTCAATGCGTTTTTATTTTCAAACAAGAGGCCCGGTGCACGAAATTCATGCACTCGGGGGGAGGTCCCTCAGCCTGGCCTGTGCCCTCTCACAGTCAGATATCCTTAACGCTGCCATGGAGGCAGGAGAGGTTCCTGCCACCGCAGCTGTGCTCTCCAGCCATGAGCCTGGCTTCTGGCTGAGCAGCACTCCCCCTGTGGGAGCTCACTGACCAACAGAGGGCAGCTCCTGCATTAAGCATCTTCCCCCTGGTGGTCAGTGCACATCATAGCAACCAGTTGTTCTCATCAAAACTGGCTCTCTGACATCCCCTGAGGGGTCCTGGATTATGAAAGGGCACAGGCCAGGCCAAGGGACACCACCAGTGCATGATCGAGACCGGGGAGGGACATGGGAGGTTGGCTAACTGGGGAAGGACTGCGGGAGGGCTCCAAGGAATGTCCGGCCAGTCTCACTCAGTCCTGATTGGCTGGACCCCAGCAGCAAGCAAACCTACAGGACGGAGCGTCTGTCCCCTGGTGGTCAGTGCACGTCATAGTGAGCAGTTGAGTGGCCTTAGCATATCATTAGCATATTATGCTTTGATTGGTTGAATGACCGACCGGACACTTAGCATATTAGGCTTTTATTATATAGGATAGACCTTTGCAATGCTTTTTTATTATAAACAGTATAGAGAAGAAAAATATTTTGAATAATGTTAGAAACTGCTGTTGTGGTTTCCACTTTAATAAATGGATACACAAACACAAATGCATATAGGTTATAGTTCCTTGTTATGTTTCAATACAGAAACAGTGCCGGAAGCCGGTCCATCCTTGCTGCTTGATACAGTCGCTGCAGGATAGAAACATCTGCACAGCATATGTTTCAAGGGACCTGGCATATATAGCATACTGTTCTTAATATGTTTGCTCACCTTAGCGCTGTGTGTTTTAACCAAGGTCACCTCTCCGAGAAAGGTTGTTTCCCCAGGTAGGGATTTTTCCCTGAAGTTAGGGAGGGGATGAAACTCCTTAACTAAGTGCCAGGCGGGTAGTTAATCACTACAAACAATCATGCTTAAGCTACATAATCTTTACTTCCTGGAATGGAGATAAGAAACGCCCTAACCTTTATAATAGAAATTGACAGGATTAAAATCAACTGGTATAAATACGGATATAAGAAGACAATAAACAGCAGAACTTCTCTGGAGATCCAGACCAGAACTTGGCTGGAGATCCTGGCTAGAGATCCTGGCTAGGCTGATGATCACCTGAACACTGTCTCCGTGTCCTTCCTTCTTCACCGACTCCGTCTACGCCTTTGGGGACCCCTGGACCTGCTGGGGTTGGACCCCGGCAGACCGGGAGTTCGATCGCTCGCTCTGACGAGTGCTGACCACCGGGGGGGGGCGGGGGGGGGACGCACGGAACAAAGGAAGGTCCCAGCCAGCAGCCGGAAGGCCCTGATTGGCCCTGATCTGCCCTGATTGCCTGCCAGGCCTAGGAACCTTTGTAATAGAGATTGATAGGATTGAATCAACTGGTATAAATACAGATGTAACCTAGCGAGGGAACATGGCTACAGAACATGGCTGGGGAACCTAGCAAGAGAACATGGACACAGAACCTGGCTGGAGATCCTAACCAGAACCTCACTGGAGATCCTGACCAGAACGTGGCTAGAGAACCTTGCTATGATGATCATCTGAACGCCCTCTCCGTGTCATTCCTTCTTCACTAACTCTGTCCACACCTTTGGGGACCCCTGGACCTGCTGGGGTTGGACCTCGGCAAAACAGTATGGGTTTTTTTGTTTTGTTTTTTTAATGACTCAGTAGATACATCAAGTCTGAAGTTTTCTTATTCTACCTCCTTTCAAGTTCAAAGGATTGTTACAATTGTAGATTATATCAAAAAAATTATGATACATTTAGCTAAACCAGAAAATTAGAGCCACAATTTATATTATCATCTTACAAACGCAAATACCTAGATGATTGTTTTCAAAACTAACTCTGTTTTAAAATAGTAGAAAATGGTTAATTGTTTTTATGATTTAAACGATTTATTATTTTAAAATTAAACCAAAGTAATTTTATTCACTTTAGAATGTACAACCTTGAAAAATTATACTCAACACATTAAGAATTACTAGAAAAAAAGATAAAAGGGATTCTTTAATCATCAGACTTTAATTCAAATTGTGCCAGTTATTTTATTATTTCTTCATCTATGTATTTAAAATCTATTCTCAACTTCTAAGAAATAGATCTCAGAGATTAGGATATACAAACCCTGATCTAGTTCTACAATCTCTTTCTATTTATAATTCTCAAAATCTCAGAAAAAAAAAAGAAGAACTCAGTATGGTAACATTTTCTCTGAATTTACATTGAAAAAAAAATCAGAAGTTATGTTGATGCTATAGCTCTTTCCTTGTACCATTTTGCATAGTAGACATCATAAAAACAATTCAATATTTAATTATTGTATTATACTTATGTTATCACATATTCTTCCTTGTTATCACTTACTCTAACAGTTATCCACTCACTCTAACAGTTATTCACTCACCTTGTGTCTTTCTACATATCAAAATAAAATATATACATTTATTAGAGCCAGGTGTTATTTCATTTTACCCCACTAAATATAGACTGTACACCACCTGTTCTGATTTGCATGCAATTTTGTGAACCTTTATGCTAGGCTCCAGGAGTAGGTAAATACACAAAATATTGACTCAGCATTATATATTTAAAAAATGGCCTGTAGTTTCATTTCAGAGATGAAGAAAACTAGATGCAGTTTCCATCCCTAAGGAAAGGGGCAAAGAGGCAGAAAAGTGCAATTACTATTCATGAACTTAGAAAATTCAGGTTCCAGGACAGAGTCATACTGGAATCTAAAGACATTGAACTTAGGCATTTGCTTAAATGAGGCAAACGTCACTGGACACAATATACTGTAACAGGACATTAGACCAGTAATGTTGACAAAGCGCTGGGATGGCAGGAAAGTGTAAAGCTCCTGCGTAGAAGTCATCAGAGAGTCCCCACCCACTTTTCCTCCAGGAACTCACTAGGCTGTCGCATGGGAGGACTAGGGAGAAATGTTGGAAGAAGCAGTTAGAACAGCAAAACCAATTTATTAATTTAACTTGTTTAAAATGTACACATTGCCCAAAGCAAGCAGCACAGTATACAGAACATAAATTATAACACTTAAACTGAACATAGCATTAGATGGAAGAAATAAATGTCAATAATAGTGACATATATGGAAACATTAGGCAAGAAAAAAACAAAGCAAACATTCTGATATAATTCTCACTATATATATCAGGAAACTGGTTAAATTCCAGAAATAGTTTATCTGCAGAAGTTAAGCACTGGGAGATAAACATGGCTTTTCACCGAAAGAGTGTAGTTGATCTTACTGTTTATTTATGTTGCTTAAGTAATATGGTGACTATAGTGAAATATGAAATACTATGATATCAAATTATATATGAATGAAAAGTAATACTCCTCTTAAATATATCTTAAGTTATATGAATAATATATTAAATACAATTTAATAAGTCACTTAAATAAACAACTCTACTACAAATTGCGCTGTTTTTTTGAAACAACCATTTTTATTGGGATTGTTTATTTAAGGGAATTAATTCCAAAGATAAGTTGCCAGATAATTGTTTCCAGAAAATATTTTGTAATATTTCTCAGTAAAATTTATTCTATTTTATATTTCTCTGTGTCTTACTGAAACAGTGTTTTTAAATTTCCAATAAAAGAATGACATCCATTTTTTAGAATAATACAAAATTAAAAATATATTTTAAAAAACAAAGTGTTTTCATGAGTTTGTGATATAAACTTTGTGGTAAGTTGATTAATAGGTTCAAAGATTATGTCAAAGTCCTAATATCTATCATCAGTGAATGTTGTCTTATATGAACAAAAAAACACACAACTTTGTGTATATAATTGGATCAGGATTTTGAGGCAATGAGATAATCTTGAATTATCCAGATGTACTCTTAAATTCAATGACATGTATCCTCATAAGAGTGAACAGATATTGATCAGACAAATGGAAGAGGAAAAGACACACACAGGAAGAGGTGATCGGGAGCAAGAAGCAAAGATTAGATTCATGCAGCTTTCAGCTAAGAAACAACAAAGATTGACAGCTTCCACCAGAAATGATGAGAAAAAGTATGAAATAGATTTTCCTCTGAAGCCTCTGGTGAGAGTATAGCCCTGTTGATGCATCCAATTTAAACTTTTTAGCTCTGGTACTATAAAAGAAGACATTTGCTAAAGCTATCTAATTAGTGGTAGGTTTCTTTTTTTCTGTTGTTTTTGAACAGGAGCCATCAACACTTTTTATTTGTTAAGTTTTCATGCAGATGGAAAATTGGAAAGATTTCTAATTTATCCCTAATTGAATTTTGAGATCAGTGGAATACTAAAATATTTTAATAGACTTAATTTATTCTTTATTTACTATCACTCATTCCTATTGTTAGTGCTTATTAGATTATTGTAATGAAATTAGATAGCACTAAGGGCTATTTGAAAAGATCCTCTTCGAGTAAAATATGAGAGAGCTTGAATGTAAAGTAAATTGAATGTAAATATAAATTTCAGAAAATTAATAATAAAGATCAAAAAAGTTAATTGTACTACCAAAAGGCATTAGTCAGGATAAACAATATAACATTATAATGCCAAAAATAAGGAAGCTGAACGTGGATGAACCTAGCAAAATAGCCTAAGCATATGTAGAATAATAGGTGTCAAAATTACAAGAAAAAAAATCACAATCATACTGATACATTTTAAAATATTGAAGTAAAAATTATTGTGTAAAATCTATATCAAGCAGAAAGATTACTATGGACAGAGAAGATATAAACACCGTAACAAGCTGGACAGAGTGTATGCCTGTTCATCAATAATCTAAAAGAGAATATAATAAGTTTGCTTCAATGCAATCAGGCTAATCATTGGCAAATAAAGAAAACATATTTTTGAACTTTAAAAATACTTAAAATATTTTTTAAAGAAATTATGATATACATGAGCAAGTATTTGGAAAAGATTTGCCGTAACAAATCAGTCATCCTGAGGCAGGTAGAAGTTAGGGGAACTCACTACAAGGTAATGAGGAAATGGAACAGACATCTTAGGCCAGTAAACCACCAGGGTCATCTCATCAGAGCCCCACCTCCATTCATGATCAAAGGGAAAACAATTGCCGAAACCGGTTTGGCTCAGTGGATAGAGCGTCGGCTTGCGGACTGAAAGGTCCCAGGTTCGATTCCGGTCAAGGGCATGTACCTCGGTTTCGGGCACATCCCCAGTGGGAGATGTGCAGGAGGCAGCTGATCGGTGTTTCTCTCTCATCGATGTTTCTGGCTCTCTATCTCTCTCCCTTCCTCTCTGTAAAAAATCAATAAAATATATTAAAAATATATATATATATTAAAAAAAAAAAAAAAGGGAAAACAGTTTATGGCAGAGACTCCTGCAGTGGTCACAGAAGTCAGCAAAGATAAGGACTGGCTAAAACCAGATCAATCCAAAAAGGAAGAAAAATTGACCAGAGATGGACCTCAAAGTTCATTATACCATCTTTGTATGGAAACTGACACCACAAGTAGAAAGGGGACTGAGAGGGTGAAACATGACACTTTCAGAATGGACTATATTAGGGACAAGGCTCCTCCCACCAGGAGGCAGAGTCAGAATTTGGCACCACAAAGTTCATAAACAGCCCACCCTTGTAAACACATAAAATCACAAGAGCTGACTGATACAGTACACAATTTACTCACAAGTAAGCCTGCATCGACTTCACATGTACTTTCGTCTCTTTCAGTTGGCTATGTCCCAGCCTCTTTTTCTGTTCCTGAATAAGACTGGCTTTGGTTCTCACTGCGACTTGTCCTTGAATTCTTTCCTGTGATAGTCAGAAGCCTGGCAGCCCTGGACCATTCTGAAGAAGGGGCAGCCCCTGACATAGAACCAATCTGGTGACAATACTGTATGACAAGTGTTCATACTGTATCACTTCAAAAACTTGACTTCTAGCCTTATTTCTGAGATACCTTGTGTATATTCCTATTGAGAAATTTATATAAATATTTTTAATGGTAGCAACTGTTTTATTTTTGAAAAACACATGTAAAAATATGAATATTTCCTCCATAGAAAAACAAATAAACTGTACTATTCAGAATTAAAGTTAATAAAATAGTCCAATATGAATCATCATGGATAAAACTCAAAAAGTGAAGAAAAGGAAATTACAAAGAGATATATAAATTGACAATAGTTACATAAAATTTTAAAACATGCAAAACATAATGCATATTTATTACAAACAAGTTGATGGGACTAACACAAAGTAGAGTGTTTGTGATGTTAACTGGAAAAGGTAGAGTTAATGATAAAACTTTAATTTGATTTTATAGTTTTGCCCACATACATGGCAAATGTGTAACATTCATTTCAACTAAACACTAACTATATCTAGAATATTATTTCAAAATGTGTGTATATTATCTGTTTATTCATTTAACATTAAAAGAACAAAATAATGGATATTTGTGATGTATATGTCCTGAATCTTTCAATTTTGTATAATGGCTATCTTTCCATTATTCATTCCCCCCAAAATTAAAACAAAACAAACAAACAAAAAAACCCAAAAAAACCACAAAACACACCTGGCAACTTGGATTAGTATAGAATATGCAACAGTTCTTTTGTTCTCAAAATGCTGTATATATTACTCAATTATATTAGTAGCTGTTACATTATAGAGAAGTGTAACTATGCATTTTGTGCACAGATTGTCAATTTTTTCATTGCCCCATGGGTAAAAAAGAAAATATTTAAAATTCAAAAATTTTGTTTTGATAAACATGGAGATGAATCTCTCTGTAAGTTTTACTTGGCACTTGATGGACCCTATTACAAGGCTCTTGGAACTTTGGTTATTTAATATTGTTTTTTATGAATGTTCAAAGGAAATATTTTGTGAAATAAACTATACACCACTATCTATTACTCAATTCAAATTCAAATTGTTATAAATAACATTAAATTTTACCTTCAAATATCAACAGTCTTATATTTTAAACTGTTTCTTTGGTTTTAGTGTTTAGGGCAGTACTTACACATGGCAAACTCAATTATTTTTGTACACCACAATATATTCATTTAATTTTGTCATAGTCAGAATTGCACTTGTAGGTAATTAACATGTGAAAGCCCAATGCCCTTAGAGTTTCACCTCTACAGAATTCTCAGATTCTCAGCCATTGTAATGGATATCTATCTGATTGATAATTATTATGTAAATCAACAATAGTAGAATTTCAAGAAGCTTATTGGTTATCTCTCAAGAATAATAAAAAAAAAGGATGCAAAGCCCTGGCCAGGATTGATCTGTGGTTAGAACATCAGCCTGCACACCAAAAGGGTCTTGGGTTCCATTCCTGGTCAAGGACACACACCTCGGTTGTTGGTTTGCTTCCAGCCTTTGATCTGGGAACATGCAAGAGGCAACCAATTGATGTGTGGGTCTTACTTGATGTCTCTCCCTTTTTCTCTCTCTCCTCCTCCCTCCCTTCCAGTCTCTTTGAAAAAACAATGGAATATATTTCAGGTGAGGATTAACAAAAATATAAAATAAAGTAGGCTATAAAATAAATTGCGTTAATAAAAAAAAGAAAAATGTTTTAGTGTTTTAATCATTGTTATTTCAAATCATAAACAGTTACAATAGCATGTTATTTCTTTTGTAATTCAAAACTGTTACTTTATTTCTGCACCGTTACATCCCACTTCTTGAAACTGCAAAGTAAAGATTAGTAAAATAATTGATTTACCCTTCATGGCAGAAATAATATTATTGGGGTTTCCTAGAAAAATCTCACAAAAAATGGCTACAATTATCAGTTCACTGTGATAGCAGATCAACACAATATGTCTAAACTTGTACTGCATGTATTGGAAAATTCAATTAAAGCAGCTGAGGTAGAATTTTAGGAAGACAGAACTGAAGCAGAATTATAAATTAAGCAACCTTACTGTGAAATTCTTAAAGAAAATATTAATAGGAAAATGATAGAATTACTAAAAGAAAACATAAAGAAGAAGAAGGTACAAGTGTTTTATCAACACTGGCCAGGAAGATAGTTATATAAAGAAATATTTTATTATCTTTAGCATCTCCTGCAATTTACTTGGTTATATGAAGCCATCATCCTATCTAATAATAGACAAACATGGTAATTGACTGTACCTTCACTACACCTCCCATCAGCTAATCAGCATGATATGCAAATTTACCCAACCAAGAGGGCGGCCGGCAGCCATGTAGCTGAAGCGAGCAGGAGGCTTGCTTGCTCCAGTGATGGAGGAAGCCAAGGTTCCCCACCTGCCGCGGCCTGGCTCTGAGCTCCAAAAGCAACAAAGTTTCAATTATAGAAGCTAAACAAACCCCAGATACCTGCTTTCAGCAGGCCGGGGCCTCGGAGCTGAAGCGAGCAGGAGACCAGCTCTTAGCTCCAGTGACGGAAACAAAGTTTCAATTATAGAAGGTAAATAAATCCCAGAATTAAAAAATAAAAAATAAAAAAAGGAGAGGCTGGGGGCTTCAGTTGCTGGCCAGCCTGAAAACGGCCCACAGCCCCTTACCCAGACTGGCCAGGCACCCCAGTGGGGACCCCCACCCTGAAGGGGGCGTGACCAGCTGCACACAGCCATCAGCCCCTCACCCAGGCTGGCCAGGCACCCCAACGGGACCCCCACCCTGATCTGGGACACCCTTCAAGGCAAACCAGCTGGCCCCCACCCGTGCACCAGGCCTCTATCCTATATAGTAAAAGGGTAATATGCAAACTGACCCTAACAGCAGAAAGACTGGGAATGACTGGTCACTATGACACACACTGACCACCAAGGGGCAGACACTCAATGCAGGAGCTTCTCCCTGGTCATCAGTGTGCTCCCACATGGGGGAGCTCTGCTCAGCCACAAGCCAGGCTGATGGCTGCCAGTACAGTGGTGGTGGTGGGAGCCTCTCCTGCCTCCTCAGCAGCACTAAGGATGTCCGACTGCAGCTTAGGTCTGCTCCCTGGTGGCAAGTGGACATTCCCCAAGGACTGCCGGGCTGCCAGAGGGATGTCTGATTGCCAGCTTAGGCCCATTCCCCTGGGGAGCAGGCCTGAGCCAGCAGGTGGTCATCCCCGAGGGGTCCCAGACTGTGAGAGGGCACAAGCCGGGCTGAGGGACCCCCTCTTTGAGTGCACAAATTTTTGTGCACTGGGCCTCTAGTAATAGTATATTACTAGACATTAATATCATCCAACTGATTTACCAACAAACCTCCTAAATCTAAATTTACATTGCTTTCAATTATATTATGCATGGGGGAATTTGTGTTAGATGGAAAACTGTGCTCTTTGTTTTCAAGGTGTTTCTTTCACTGGACATTAATACATACCATTCAGCATAAATATAGCTTCATCAAAAATGAATAAGAATATATGTCTAACTTTACTCATAATGCTAAATTATTTAGATGTGATAAATGAAAGACCAGAGAAAGACCAGATAATGGATATGTAGCCACACAAAGATAATGCCTAAAAGATGAGATCTTTTTTATCTCCATGTATAAATAGTGCATCTAGGTAATACTAATAATGCATATCATAGTGTAACATGGAAGACTTGTATTTATTAGTGCACTGAAGAGAACTTTAATTTTTATATGCATAGTTCAGAAAGCATGGTGTTTTAGGTCTGAAAATTTAAAATGAGTTTGATATCTCTTAGTAATCTTAAGTGTATGTTTTTAGTTTTCTAATGACTATGCCAATAACAATAACTGTTTTTAGCTAGGTCAAGACAGTGTCAAGTTATGCCCATTAAGAAAATAAATGTGAAAAGTTTTAGAATTTCCTATATAAAATAAAGTCAATGCATGCAATACTACTTAATGAATTTCATCAATATGGATAAAAATGTATCGCCCTATTATTTATAATGGTCTTCAATAATTTCCTATTCAACTGCTTCATTGAAGACTCCTTATATTAATAGAGGAGTCTATTATATATTAATATATATTAATATATTAATATTAATATATTAATAAGTCTGTTAATATATATTAATATATTAACAATTTTAATCATGTTATTCTTTTTTTCAGTATAGCCAGAAAAATAGTTGGTAGATTACTATTGAGGACTAAATGTCTTTCACTGATGACTGGGCCAAAAAGAAGAGATGATATTTGACTATCTATTAATATTGTCCCAAGACAAAGGAAAACTTGTAAGCCCTTAGATGAATGATTATGAGGCAATCCTGGCATACATAGAGAAATAAATCCAGTACTCAAAAATCAATGCTCAGGAACAGCTGGCTTGCATTCACAAGTAGATTTTAGAAATCATCTAAATGTAAATGTGGGAAATAATTGATCCTCATAAGACCTACTAGGGGCCTGGTGCATGAAATTCATTCTTGGGTGGAGGGCGGGGGTGGAGGGTCCCTCAGACTGGCCTGCATCCTCTTGCAATCCTGGACGCCTTGGACATCCCTCTTGCAATCAGGGATGGCTGGCTCCCAATTGCTTACCTGCCTGATTGCCCCTAACCACTCCGCTTGCCTGCCTGATCACCCTAACTTCTCTCCTGCCTGCCTGATTGCCCTAACCACCCTGCCTGCCTGCCTGATTGCACCTAACTGCTTGCCTGCCTGCCAGATCACCCCTAACTGCCTCTGCCTCATCCCCTGCCACCATGTCTTCGTCCGGAAGGACGTCTGGAATGATGTCTGGAAGGTCTTTTGGCTGTGCAGTCTAATTAGCATATTATGCTTTTATTATTAGATAGTAGTTCTACATTTAGGAATAGTATACTGATATTTCTCCCTCTGATCTGGTTAATAGCATGAAAAAAAAATTAAAATGTGATAAAAAAGTAATTTGAAAATTCTCAGCTATTCTTTAAACGTACTTCATTTTTTTAAAAATATGCATTTTATTGAATTCGAAGAGGAAAGGAGAGGGAGAGAAAGATAAAAATACCAATAATGAGAGAGAATCATTGATTGTCTGCCTCCTTCACACCCTACACTGGGGAATCGAGCCTGAAACCTGGGCATGTGCCTTGACTGGAATCGAACCATAACCTCCTGGTTCATAGGTTGATGCTCAACCACTGAGCCATGCTGGCCGGGCTGAATTTTTTAGGGACAAGTTTATAATAAAATAAATAATTTTACTTAAGAAAAAGCATAAGGATATGGAACTAGCTAAGGTGGTACCTTTCTAATTTTAGGTAAGTCAAAAAATCTAAGAAAAGGTGTACTTCCATGGGAGAAAAAGATTCACTAGGTCATATACTAAATTGAAGGAAGCATCTAATGACTATTCATTTCACTGTGAGAATCAGCACTCAAATTTTAATGTTGTTATTGAAATTGTAAATCATTAACATGTAATGCTTTGCTTATTAAAATTATAAGGCAAATACTTTTGTATTAGATATTTTTATATTACTGAACTGTAATAGTTCTCTCTATATATGTATGTATATACATATATGTGTGTATAAATATATAAGTATATATATATATTCACACTTTAGACAACAATTTCTTAATCAGACTCATTCATATTTCGGGAAGCTTCTAATGCCACTGAAGTTAAAAATAAAAACAACAAAGATGTTTTCCTGACACTATTTTCACCATATATATTCATTAATGAAGTAAAGATTTTTCAAACGCAAAAGTCCTGACTTAATTAAATTCAACTTTACTATTAAAATCATATTTTAATCATTGATGCTTATCAAGACTTAAACTTATACATTTTCATTAAGAAGGGAAGAATAAATTTGATGACATTTTTATTGGGGGTATGCATATCAAGCAGAAAACTTGGAACATTCTAATTTTGTTTAACACACACATACACACACATGCACACCCGTACGCCAAAAGTGTGAATTTTCCCTTCAGTTAAGATTCATAAGAATATAATATTTAAGGATAATTTAAGATAAATATGAATTTAATATAGAACTCTACACTTTCAAGTTTGTCTTCACATTCAGTAATCAGCCAACTTGCTTTTCAATTAGTTGAGGTTCCAGAGTTTCATTTAATATTTGAATTATTCAGCTTAATTAAAGTGACAAACTCAGACTTAAATGTGCTCAAAGGGGTAGAAAAATTAATTGCAATTTAAAATGTAGCATTTAAAAAAAATATGTCCTCTAGCAGCCTGGAACGTGAAAATATTTGCGATAAAATTTATTTATTTATTTATTTTTCTATATTTATTAAGGTATTACATATGTGTCCTTATCCCCCCATTGCCCTCCCACCCCTTGTTGTCTGTTTTATGTATAGCCTTTCCATTCTCTAAGTAGACAAGAATGTTAATTATTCATCTTGGTTCTGTTAGTAGATATACCTCTGTCAGTAAATTCTACCTCTGGGAATTTAGATAGTCCTTTTTTTTCTTTATTGATTAAGGGGTATTACATATATGTTCTTATCCCGCCTTTGCTCCCCATCCCCCCATTCATGCCCTCACCCCTCTGGTGTCTGTGTCCATTGGTTAGGCTTAAATGCATGCATACAAGTCCTTTGGTTGGTCTCTCCCCCTTACTCCCACCCTCCTCTACCTTCCCTCTGAGGTTTGAAGGTCTGAGCGATGCTTCTCTGTCTCTGGATCTGTTTTTGTTCATCAGTTTATGTTGTTCATTATATTCCAAAAGTTATGCATTTGAAGTTCAAGAAGTATGCCAACTTTACAAATATTAAATGAACAATGACTAAGCCACATTTATGGTAGAATTTACAGTTGATTATTAGTAAGGGTAATTATTAATGATAAAATATATAACTGCTCGTCTACTAAAAGAAAATAACTTTTATTATTAATTTATATTTATTAGCATTTTATTTTCAGGATATTATATTTATAAAAAATCTACCTTAATTCTTCTTTTAATTATAAATGGATTTTTGACTAGTATTATGCTGAGTCTCTACATTGAGTTTAGAATGACATTTTGCTTCATGTATATTTTTTCACTTATTTTCTCAAGAATTGAAAGCCACTGCATACCAATGTCTTTATTTAATGGTTTATTGTATTAGTGTTAACATCTTCTTATATCAATAGTGCTAATAAAAACTGTTATCAAGTCAGTGATATTCCTTATAATGTGTAACTTCTTAAAATTATGAAAATACAGTAATTCTTAGAAGTAGTGTTTTTGACTGTTAGTTTTCCATTGGCTAGATTTGTGCACTATGCAAAATTATTTTAATAGTCTGTCAATTTATGACAATATCTGCTTCTTGTTTTCTGGAAACTGCCCTTTTTAATACCTTCTTGTGACTGCCCTCAGTATACTAGTACTCTTTGCATGTGTAAATGTCTCCAGAATTTACCTTGACTCTAAAACATAATGCTACGAAAATATTATTTGGGGTGTTCAAGAAATTGTTACTTAAGTGGAATTTAGGGAAAGTAGTCAAGTAGCAATGTGTATGTGGGGGTGCTACCTGACTTTGCTAAGCATTTTATAAACTATTGAGAACTATTGTCAATGGTTCCTGTGAAGAGTAGAAGGGGAACTGCTAAAATTGGGAAGTTAATAAAGCATCTTTCCATCTCAAATCAATTGTTAGAATAATACTGTCACAGATTATGGAATATCTGGGTATTTATAATCCTATGGTACTGTTACCATATAATCATAAGCAATAAATCTATTCCTAACAATTCTAAAATTTAGTAACAATGTTAATAATTGAGTAAAGAGCAAGTCATAACAATCTAGGGTGAAGTTACCTGCAGTGCTACTCCAACAATTGTCTACAAGTTTCAGGTAAAATAAAGATAAAATTCATTCTTTTGAAAAGTCCTTTTGGTTCCCAATCAATAAAATTTAACTAAAGAATCTTAACCTTCCTCTCTACAGGCTGAGGTGTGTTTTCAGTGCTCCTAAAATTTAAATGAGAGCAAAAGTACACATATAACTAGAAGCTTATTAAGATTTCATGTTCAGAGAAATCCCTTTTATTGAGAGCACACATAAACTAATCACTAAAATTCTGCGGCATACCAAAAATATATTATACTAGTAGCCCGGGGCATGAGATTCATGGACGTTAAAAGGGAATTAATTGCCCTAACTAGTTTGGCTCAGTGGATAGAGCATCAGCCTGCAGACTCAAGGGTTCCAGTTTCAATTCCAGTCAAGGGCATGTACCTTGGTTGCGGGCACATCCCCAGTGGGGAGTTTGCAGGAGACAGCTGATCAATGTTTCTCTCTCATTGATGTTTCTAACTCTCTATCCCTCTTCCTTCCTCTCTGTAAAAAATCAATAAAATATATTTTTTTAAAAAGGGAATTAATTAGCGGACATATGTTAATATTGCTATTTGCCCTTTTTCTATAATAGAAGTGTGAGAGATGAAAGGAAATTAGTAAAATGTATATGAAAATAATATATGTTTATTAATAAATAAACAGTAACAAAAGGATATAATAACAACAGAGGCATGATATAAAAACGACAAAAACATGATATGAAAACGACAAAAACTTGATATAAAAACAACAGTGATGCAAACAATGACTGATAAAGTGATTAAACTTATTCTAATATCTCCCTGTACACTCCATTAAGAGTGAAAACACTTTCAGAGTACTTGACTAATTTCCCTTGTGATGAAGTACTTAGAACTTTAACTGTAACATCACATGCTCTTCAAACTCGAGAGAAAGCAACATATAACTGACCATGTGCAAAAACGGGTTCAGGTAGGAGTATGCCTACTTTGTCTAGAGTCTGTCCTTGTGATTTATCAATAGTTATCACAGATACTGGCATCACGGGAAACTGTCTTAGAATCAATTTAAATGGTAGGCTAGTGTCAGATGGGGACAAATCAATTCTTGGAATCAGAACAACCTCTACCTCTGCAGATCCTGTTAATACTCAGCTTCAATAATGTTAGGTCATAATCTTTTGATAATAAATCTGGTACCATTACAAAGACCCCATTTACTATTGAGATTTCTCAATAGCATGATGATTGCACCCACTTTCAATTTTAATTTATGACACAGCATTCCCGAAGGAGTAATACTATTAAGAAATTCAATGGGAAAATTTTCCTTTTCAGCATCATCTGTGGAATCAATGGAATCATCACTCAAATATGTGTGAAAATCTCCATTGAGTATATCCAAATTTTCTTCATTTACTTTTTAAACATGCTCATTTTTTGGACAAAGAATTGCACTTTTAGATATATTTTTAATATTATCTATAGCAGTGGTTCTCAACCTTGACTGCACATTAGAATCACCTGGGAATCTTTTAAAAATCCTAATTCCTGGGCCTCATCCTCCGGAAATTGTTTCTTTGTTATGGGGTGGGGACACAGCATTAGTAACAAAGAAACAGAATTAATACTTTATTGTGGGGAGCCGCTACAGTGTTTTGGACAGATTCAAGCCTTGGACTGAGGAGAGAGCACAGTCTTCTCATTGCCATGTGCACGTCCCAGCTTGGAGGGCAGAGCCCTCCCAGCACAATTATAGCCAACAACTGTAGTTGTAAGCTTGAACCTATGGTCCGACCATGTGGCCCCACATGCCTGAGTGATGTAGGCCTGATAGAGTTCAGGTGCATGTAGTTGAGTAGGATTGAAACCCAGGAGAATGTTGTAAACATCTTGGTCATGCCCTTACTTTGCCTGGTAGCATCTGCTATAAAATAAAGGCATGGCTGTGGGCGTGGTTGCTGTCTCTCAGAGAAGCAGCATCCCACCGGGACCTGGCTTTCTCTATCTTGTCTGTATTTTCTAAGCCTTTCAGCTGCCCCCACTCAGGTTCACCCTTGGCTGTGCTGGCGTGGCACACTTTTAAAAGCTATGTCTCCATGCTCCCAGGGCGGGTTCCTGCCTCAAACCCCGCCTTTACAGGAAACAGCTCTGGGAAACAGCTCAGGGGAGGGCACAGCCATTGCCAAGACAACCCTTGCATGACTGACTTCCTTCTGCTTGGCCGCAGTTCTGTTCATGATGAACACCACCCAGGGTTTTTATATAAGTAGATTTTTGGCTGATCTGACAAGTAAAAAACACAGGTATAATTATGATTAATTCACACTGGACAGCTACTGTGTTGTCTTTTGTCATTTTTTTTTTTTACTTGACAATATAAGAGAAAAAAGGTCAATACCTCTGACTAAACTGTCAGGTATTGCATGTTTTAAAAATTCTTTCAGCTCATCAGTTGAAAATCACTGACCTATAGTTTAAATGAAACAGAAAAAAAGAGATAAATTCAAAGAAAGAAAAGTAAAAGGCTTATGTAAATTAATAAAAACGATATGAAGTATTTAACTTTTCTTATTGCAAAGATTGAGTTTGCCCACCAAAAGCATTTCATTTATCTGGTGAGAGACAGTATAAAGGGCCATAATTTTAATATTAGCGGTATTTGCTATATGTATATTCTTAGTTAGAGGTAAAATATCCAATTCCTTAGATTTATTGTTAATAAATTGAAAAGCTTGATGTTATATTTTATCTTTATAATTTTAAATGAGATACAAGGATTGAAATAATGTAAATTATTGAATCTAATATGTGCTCCACACTTAATTGGGATCCCTTATCATATGCAGAATCATGATTCTTGCTGTGAGAAAGAACAGATGGGGGTATTTATTTTTCTTCCTAATAATAATCTTCCAATGTCTCCTCCACTAATAAGGACACAAAGCCTAATTAAAAAGGAAACTAAATGTGTTTAGTTGTTTTTATTATTTTAAACTAAACATTTTCCCTCATTACTGTCACTTTATCCAGGTAAATTTCTAACATCTCTAAATTACAGATTATACAAGAATAGACAGCATGACATTAATTATCACTATCAATTTAATTGTACCATTCTATAAATATATAAAAGAAATATGCATGCTATACTTTAATGAAATCATTCAAATATTACACAATAATTCATAATGTTGGTAAAATATCCCCCCAATTCATAGAAAACTCCAGAGCAAAGGTTTCAAATCTAAATTACAGTTTAGAGCAATTGTAGTGTCCATTACAGATGTTTGATCAAACATTAATTAAACAAGAGAATGCTGCAACTAGTGAACACATTATTTAGGGAGAGGCTTACAAAACAGAATTCGAGCCTGTGTAGGAAGAAAGAGGCTTAAAGTACTAAACTAATTTATCAAGTTTATCAACAAATAACAGTCATTCATGTTTTAAATAGAACATATGTTTGTGGCCAGGACTATAAAATTGCCTTCTCAAAAAGTTACAAAATACGGAGTTTGATAAAGAAAAAACTGGAAACCCAGAAACATTTGTTACTGCATAGTTATGTTTTAATTATCATTAACATTAGTATCATTTTGAATCATTTAGTTGCTTTAAAAATGATTAAATAATTCTAGTATTTTAAATTATACTATTGAGACAAAAAATGCCTAAAAAACTAAATTTAGAATCTGTGATCTTCATCTTGATTTTCAATATGTATTTTATAGAAATGCAATCCAGTCATATGATCTTGTACATAGTTACATATGAGGATACATGTTGGAAGTGACAGAAAGGCCACTTTTAACAGGCTGAATAAATAGAATTTATGTAAAACTATTACTGTAACCTCAAACACGAGACATGCCATTAGAACTTACTTCCTCTGCCTTTTGGATCTCCATGTCTTTTTTTTTTTAAAGGGGAGAATGATGATTTTTATTTTTTAAAATATATTTTATTGATTTTTTTACAGAGAGGAAGGGTGAGGGATAGAGAGTTAAAAACATCGATCAGCTCCCTCCTGCACACTCCCTACTGGGGATGTGCCTGCAACCAAGGTACATGCCCTTGACCGGAATCAAACCTGGGACCCTTGAGTCCGCAGGCTAATGCTCTATCCACTGAGCCAAACGGTTAGGGCTGGATCTCCATGTCTTAATTTTATACTCATACTAACTCTTGAAACATCACTAAGATTCACTTACATTCTCATATCTTATTTTTTTCCTGGAGATTCCAGCAAACAACCCTTTATTTCTATTGGCTCAGATCGAGTTACATGCCCATACTAAAATTAAAATATTGGAAGGAACTTTTGTTACTTAACTTCTATTTTTCTCCAAATAGTTCCTTCCAAATTTTCATATATTTGTGTATTTTGACTTTCCAAGAAGAACATTCACTATTCTCACATTTAGAAAATTATCTTACCAGATCCATTTAGTTTTATGGAAGGAGACACTAATTTCTCCAGAATTCAGCAAAATGATTTTGATAAAAATCATCTAGAAAGAAACATTTATTTTATTTTCAGCAGGGATTTGTATTTCAGGGTAGGAAGGATGGATTTTTTTTTCTTACTATCTAGGGAATAAACAAGTGGGAAACTAGAAAATTAAGTAAGAGATTAAAAAATCCAAAGAAGTTTGTGAACATTGTTCAAGATTAAGGTGTCAGGAGATCTCACTCCAAATTTACCTTACATATAAACAGTGTGTGCTTTTTATTTCTCTAAGCCAATAGAAGGGTTGTCTGACCAAAATCTATGATATTTTATTCTATCTATGTATTCCATTGTTTAAATATATAGAATTGAAGTTCTTGTGTTTTGGTTTCTTCATCTACAAAATAAGAATTAAAGGATACATGTAAATTTTTTAACCATTATAAAATCATTTGATAATTTAAAAATTGAAACAACTGATTAATTGTACCATTTGATTCAAATAATGAGATGTATTTTAATTTATTAAAAAATATAATTGGCAATACCAATCATTACATTGGTTCATATTTAATCCAATCAAATCAATACACTTATATTTGTTTCTATAGCTTATTACATCTTAGTTATTTAAATTTTATTGTACTTATTGACAACAGTATTTATTACTTTTCCTGTTTTAAATATCAATGTTTTCTTTTAAGTATTTTGCTTTCAATATTTTTCTTAGAAAAGTTCTACCCATTCTAAATTATGCATATTTACCTTTTATTTGATATTTTGGAGATTATTTGATAATTATATATTGAATGTATTTCAATTAGGGAACATAGCCAATGACATTTTCTATTTTAATGTCATTCATTCATTCATTCATTCATTCATTCATTCATTTTACACACCACCTTCTACTAAGTTATAATTTCCACTAGTAATAATCATATATGCCAAATTCATTTTGTTTCTTAACTAATAATCTTTGCACTGTTTGAATTTGCCTTACCTGTCATGTACGTTTTTCCCCCCAATATTCTGTTGAATTTATATACTAGTAATATACATATGTTCTTAAGAGAAAAGTTATATTAACCTATTATTTGGACTTCTGTCTTTATATATTTGTACTTGAATATTTGCAATTTTAAAAGTGATCAGCAAGCCCAGACAGTGTGGCTCAGCTGGTTGAGCATTGACCCATGCAACAAGAGGTCCATGGCTTTATTCCTGGTCTGGGCACATGCCTTGATACCCAGGGAGGAGTGCAGGCAGCAGCCAATCTATGTTTCTATCTCTCTCTCCCTATCCTTTCCTCTCTCTCAAATAAACAAACAAACAAACAAACAAACAAACAAATATATATATAAATGTGGAGCATGGTTACAGTGTTTGGACAGGTTCAAGCCTTGGTCTAATGAGAGGGCACAGTCCCAGCTTGGAGGGCAGAGCCCTCCCAGCACAATTATAGCCACCAGCTATAGTTGTGAGCTTCAACCTATGGTCCGAACACGTGGCCCCATGTGTCTGAGTGATGTGGGCTTGATAGATTTCAGGTGCATGTAATTGAGTGGATTTGAAATTCAGGAGAATGTTGTAAACATCTTGACCATGCCCTTACTTTGCCTCATGGAATCTGGCTATAAAATAAAGAGACGGCTTACAGGCCATGGCACTATCTCTCCATCAGAGAGGGGAGCGTCCCACCCAACCTCAGCTTTATTCTCATGTCTGTCTTTTCTAAATCCTTCACTGCCCCCACACAGGTTCACCTTTGGCCGTGTTGGAGTGGCATTCATAAATAAATAAATAAATAAATAAATAAATAAATAAATAAATAAATACAAGTGATCAGAATATACTTTTTATGAAATGTTAAAAGAAAAACTTCACATGAATAGATTGAGTGTTTATATATATTTTCATCTTTTCATACTAGTTTTTTCACAGGTTTAATTCTGTTTTGGTGGAGATTCTCTGTCTTTGCTGGAAGGCACTTTATCTGGGATGTTTCCTTTGTTGTTGTAAGAAGGATTCAACCCTATAGAGAACATTTATGAGTTAATTTGAGCCCAACTCAGAACAGTTTCCAGGAATCAAAATTTCAATGGATTAAAAAAAAATATTACAGAAAATTACAATTTTACCACATATTTTATCTGTCAGAATCAAAGGGGAAGACAAAAAGGGGTTACGTGAAATCCACTGTTGATAGATTAGGGAGGTGGGAGAAAGCAAAATGGGGAAATCTCTAAGATTGGATAAAAAGTAAATGAAAAGGCAAATTCTCCTTTTACATTGGTGGACACAGGATAGTTAATGATTATTATTACAGCACACAGAGATGGTATGGGGGAGAACATAGTAAGGGGTTCTGTGGTCTATGGTCAGGAAGGAGGTTGTGCCTGAGGGCTCTGGAAAAAGGAGGTCACACTGACATTCCAGAGTTATGTTATCACAGATGTGAAATGACAATGGACAGGCTCAGTTAAACTAAAGACTGACTTTTGTCAAGGAGATACCAGCCTAGGACATGACTACCTGCTATGACCAGCTTTCAGTTAGGAAGTTTTAATTTCAGACCATCCTATGTGGTTACTGTAGCTCTCCGAGCTTGTAAGGCCTGCCATGCAGGCCTTCCCTGAGCTTGTCAGGTTTAGTATGTGGCCCATTTTTGTCCACATGTTTAAATACATTCCATTGTTTTTTGCTGATGGAAATTTCCAAAGTTAATTTTATGACTTCTATTATTTCAGGGCTGTTGCATGAATAACATTTCCCCCTCATATATGTTTATCTTTATCCATGTTGTTAAATATTAAAAGAGATGTTGGAATCTTGTGTGCGTGATATAATAATTTTGGAACAAGTTTATTGGTTACTTATAAAAATTATGCTTAATGCATATACTATATAAGCATTCAATACTTTATAAACAGTTGATTTAAGAATAAAATTAAAGTTCAAGAGGCAAACTGTCTTCTTTTACATGTCTTACATAGTTTAATACTTTTTATCATTTAAATATAGGTTTCTCTCGATAAGGGTTTTTTCTTTATTTTAGTTGTAAATATGCAATTCTCTAAAACATTATAAGGTAAAAGGATCTGGGACATAAAATGGGGATTGAAAAATCATTCTATTTACAAACTACTTTGTAATTTAAAAAATTGGATATTCCCTGTATTTTAAGGATCATGATTATTTTCTTTTTTTTTTTTTAATATTTTATTGATTTTTCACAGAGAGGAAGGGAGAGAGAGACAGAGAGTTAGAAACATCGATGAGAGAGAAACATTGATCAGCTGCCTCCTGCACATCTCCCACTGGGGATGTGCCCGCAACCCAGGCACATGCCCTTGACCGGAATCGAACCTGGGACCCTTCAGTCCGCAGGCCGACGCTCCATCCACTGAGCCAAACCGGTCTCGGCATGATTATTTTCTTAATATGTTGCCTGCCACTTTTAGTTATGAAATATTAGAATACTATTTTAGCATATGTTACTTTTATATTGTCCTAGTGTCAGACATGCAGTTTTGTTCGTCACTTAAGTGTTCTTTTTGTGCAACACTATTTGCAGAAAACAACCAAGTGTTACTACTCTACTAATCAGACATTTCTGTTTAACACTGACCTGCTTCTTATTAAACACCTACCCAATTTCTTAATGTAAATAGTATCAAGAAAGTTGAAAATGCAAGATTTTTTAAAAAATTAATATACTACGGTAATGAACTAAGACTAAATAAAAATATAATAGCTAATATGTCTTATTGAATTCTCAGTGAATGATTATTTTTTATTACAAAACTTAGGCTTGACTGGTGAGGCTCGGTGGATAGAGGGCCAGTATGAGGACCAAAGGGTCATAGGTTGGATTCCCAATCAAGGGCATGTATCTGTGTTTCGGGTTTGCTCCCCCTTCCCATTGGACACATAAGGGAGGCAACCGGTTGGTGTGTCTCTCTCATGTCAATGTTTCTCTCTCTCTCTCTCTCTCTTCTTCCCTTCCATCCTCTCTGAAAAGCAATGGAAAAAAAATATCCTCAGGTGAGCATTAAAAAAATAAAAATAATAAAAAATAAAACTTAGGATAATAGAATTTTTCAAATCCCACACTCCTTTTAATTAACATAATGTTTGTTTTTCTTACATATTAGTAAAGGGACAATTGAATAATAAGTAAGTATGATTTGAGAAGTAACCTACTTATTTTTATATATTGAGATTCATAATTTTCTATAATTCACTATGACCCATAAGCTGAAAAAAAGTTTTACTACCAATCCCTCATACTTAATTTGGTGAGACTTTTAACATATTTAATTACAGCACTACTACTTGTTTTTCCTGCACCAAAATAATTGTGACCATATATATATATTTTTAATGAATACATGCTTTGAGTGCACTTTGATTAAAAGGAATGGCTTATATAATGGAAAACTTTTGTAAAACCTGAGAACCTATTATACTAAAGCAATTTTGTCTGTTAAAAAGCCATCCAATTTATAAGCCTTGTGCTATGCATAATGAAATAAAAGTCATGGAAACTTACAGTCCGTGAATTATATTCAATGTGGTAGTGCAATACCCTATTAAATTAAAAAATTCTTTTGAATTTTTCATATAAATGTTTGGATGTACAGACACACACAGAAACATACATATGTAAAAACATACTTTGTTTTCATAATTTTTTTTTTCTAGATCCATACTCTGGTTTCCACTTGTACCTTCAAAATTTGTACTTTACAAAGCTCTTGACATTTTACTCCAATCACACTGAGAAGATTTCCATAGTCATCAAGACAGCAAGAAGTTAACCAATATATTTATCAGCCAATTTCCATGTTCCTTAACACTTTGCTTGCATAGGAATATTACCAGATTGAATAACACAGGAAATATTTTGTAATCAAACACTAGCAATGTTAAACAGTTGCAATACTTCCTTCATTTAAAAAAAAGGCTGTGATCAAACATAAATTATAAATAGATGCTTGCACTACCAATAACTATACAGTGAACAATTCATATTTCATATGTGCATGCATACAAGAAAAAAAATCTGTTATATTTAGTTATATAAGATTTGATAAAGATAAGAAAATACCCCATATAGGAGTCTTGTGAAATTAACATATAAGTAACAATAACATTAAAGAACAAACTTTATCTGAGTAAATTTGAATACCTAATTTACTTTATTAAGTAATTCATGAATCTGGCAATTCCCGATCCAACAAGTAGAAGAGTGCTATAAGGAGTTGTATAAAATGAGGAAGTTTTTACAGAAAAAAGAATATGGCAGGAAGCTTATTAATAAAAAATAGAAAGAGTTATTTTTAGTCCAAAATTTCTTTTTGAAGGAAAGGAAAAGACAGGGTTTTATCATGCAGACTGCCCATTCTTCCTGTAGGGAGAAGGTCCATATGGCAGATTACCTCATTGGTGTTCACCAGAAAATTTCAGACTAGTTGATTAAGATTACATTTCTGGTGAAGATTAAAACTGTGATTAAGTCAGTTATAAAATCTAGGTTTGGTATCATGAGCCTTAAAACAAGTGACACTATTTAGGGCCTGTGGTTTTCTCTTTAACAACAATAAATAAAATTGAGTTTTAGACATTATCTATATAATATATATAAAAGTTTAAGCAACCAAACGACCAGTCGACCAGTCACTATGATGTGCACTGACTACCAGGGGGCAGGCGCTCAATGCAGGAGCGCCCCCCCCCCATCACATGGTCAGTGAGCTCCCACAGTGGGAGTGCTGCTCAGCTGACAGACCTGCCCTGGCGGCCCACCAGCCCAGTGGCAGCCACTCACTCCCTCAGTAGTCCTGCAGGTCCAATCTCTGGAAAATGGGCCAGGCGCTGACTGACCAGTGCTGCTGGCATGATCCCAACAGCACTGCCAACCTCCTGGAAGTTGGCCTCCTGCACTGCAGCTCCTTCCCCTCCATAGACACTTCACAAAGAAGAAAAACTACAAAAGAGATTACCAGGTGGCTCCCAACAACTGACCCAAATGTCAACAAGACTGATCTGGATCCCAGGCCAGCAAGGGCGTCTCACCACTCTCCCAGAGGGCCAATTGCATACCGGCCCCCCTAACCCCCTCAGGATGGGCACCAGACGCAGGGCTCACAGCTGGCAAGGACCACTGCAGCAGCGCGAGCCTCTCCCAATCAGGACTGACTAGGCGTGACCCAAGGCAGGCATGGTGGGGTCAGGATGAATGCGAGCAGTAGGCAGGAGCGGCAGGCGGCATTGGACTGCTGGTTTCGGCCCAATCCCCACAGGCCACACTGAGGGACCCCACTCATGCACAAATTCATGCACCGAGCCTCTAGTTGTTTTTTTTATATTTCTCTTCCTTGTTTTTTATTCTATAAAAGCTTCCTGCCTTCGGCCCTATTTTGTAGTTCTCTGAAAATGTTGACTTCATGACGTATTCGGTTTGTTTGCATAATTCAAATTCCTTTCTTTACTCATTATTTAACAAAAGGTAATTTCATTACCAAGGAAAAGCTCACTGCTTATGTTGCATAGAAGCCAATACTATGACACCAACTTTTGAGAAAAGAAAAAACTTTAATATAAAGACAACTGATAAGGAGTCAGGAGGCAACACTCAAATCGGTCTCCTTGATCATTAGTTTGGTGTGGAATTTAATTTGTTTCAGCATTAGATCTTTCACTTCTAAAAGGGTTTCATTTTTCTGGTTTCAGTCACATCCCGGTTCTTTGGTTCCATGGGTTGGGGGAAGAAACTGATTCTGGGTAAATTTGCAATCTTTTTTCTTATGTGCATGCTTCAACTGTGTGACTTGTAGCTTTGTCCTTTGGTCTCTGAAAAACAACTCAGTATCTTGTAATGAACAGTGTAGGGCCAATTTGAGGTGGTTTTATGGCACAATTTTAAGAAATAAATTAAAATAGCTTTGCTATTTAGACAACTTCAGTGCAATTGTTTCTTAACTTCTCTTTCACTTTCAAATGGAAAATCTGACTAAAATATAATTTTGATGCTAATTATGTGACATTAGCAGTAGTATAGCATCTATTTGGTTCTATAAACAAAAACAAAACAAAACAAATAAAACAACAACATTCTTTTCAAGTAAGCATTTTAGTGTTTGAAACTCTGAAATAACATCAAAGGTTTGAAAGTTTATTATAATGATTATAATATATATTATTGAAATCTTAAATTAACTATTTGCATTTTTAAAGTAACACGCTTTTTAATCTTATAATAGTAAATTCATGTAGGCCTTACTGGTTATCAACTTTCTAAAGATATGAAAAATACAAAACTAAGTTTAAAAAAAAAAAAGCCCAGCCAGTGTGGCTCAGTTGGTTGAGAGTTGTATCTTGCACCAAGAAGTTGCTGGTTTGATTCGTGGCTAGGAAACATGCCTGAGTTGTGGACTGATCCCCAGGAAGGGGCATAACAAGAAGCTGCCAATGGATGTTTCTCTCTCATGGATGTTTCTATTGTTCTCTAAAAAAAAAAAAAAATCAATAAAAACATATTAAAAAAAAATCTAATGGGTTTGGCTCAGTGGATAGAATATCAGCCCATGGACTGAAGGGTCCAGGACTCGATTTCAGTCAAGGGCATGTAACTTGATTGCAGGCTTGACTCAATCCCTAGCCCCAGTCAGGGCATGTGTGGGAGGCAACCAATCCACATGTCTCTCTCACATTGATGTTACTCTTTGTATTTCTCTGCCTTCCTTCCTCCCTCTCTCTCTCTCTCTTTTGATCAATGTAAAAAATACTCTAGTGATTATTAACAAAAGAATAAATACATAAAAAATAAAATATAAAAATATGAAGATAGTGTAAAGAGCCTCTGGGACAACTTCAACCATACCAACATTTTCATTACAGGGATGCCAAAAGGAAAAGAGAGAGGGCAAGATGTTGAAACCAATTTGAAGAAATAATGACAGAAAACTTCCCCTACCTGGTGAAAGAAATAGACTTACAAGTCCAGGAAACACAGAAAGTCCCAAACAAGAGGAACTCAAAGAGGTTCACACCAAGACACATCTTAATTTAAATGCCAAAGGTTAAAGATAAAGAGAGAACCTTAAAAGCAGCAAGAGAAGAGCAGTTAGTTACCTGCAAGGGAGTGCCCATACAACTGTCAACTGATTTCTCAATAGAAACTTTGCAGGCCAGAAGGTAATGGCAAGATATATTGAAAGTGATGAATAGCAAGGACTACAACCAAGATTACTCTACCCAGCAAAGCTATCATTTAGAATTGATGGTCAGATAAAGAGCTTCACAGATAAGACAAAGCTAAAGGAGTTCATCACCACTAAACCAGTATTATATGAAATGCTGAAAGGTATCCTTTAAGAAGAGGAAGAAGAAGACAATGGTAAAGATACAAACTATGAACAACAAATACACATCTATCAATAAGTAAATCTAAAAATCAAGTGAATAAATAATCTGATGAAGCGAATAAACTGGTGATTATAATAGAATCAGGGACATAGAAAGGCAGTGGACTGACTATTCTTGGGGGGGAAAGGGGTGTGGGGGATGCAGGAAGAGACTGAACAAAAATCTTGCACCTATGGATGAGGACAGTGGGGGGGGTGAGGGCAGAGGGTGGGGTGGGAAATGGGTGGAGGGGAGCTATGGGAAGAAAAAGAGAAACAACTGTAATAATCTGAACAATAAAGATTTAATTTAAAAAAAGAAAATAAAAGAAAAACAAATCAAAACAAAACAAAAAAACACAAAAAAAGAAGCAAAAGATCAAATATATGTACAATAAAATGTCAATGGATACATATCTATCAACAATTGAACCAAAAAATAAATGAATAAGGAATCTAATGAACAAAATGAATCTATGAATAAAATAGAATCAGAGGCATGGAGATATACAACAGAATGATGAATATCAGAGGGATGGGGTTAGGAGAGTAGGAAAAGATTACTCATTACTTATGGCCACAGACAATAATGTAATGAAGGCCTGGGGTGAGGCAGGAACCAGGTGGAGGGGTGCAATGTGGGGGAAAGGGGAGAAATCTGTAAGACTCTTAACAATAAAGATTTAAAAATAAAATAACATGATTACAAAAGGATTTACTTGATACAGTTCCTATGCCTTAATAAAGTAAAAATAAATTAAGATGCAAAGATTGGGTGATTTATTTTTAATGAAAAATGCAAACAATTGTAGCCAATAGACACAATTATTGGAATGAAACTATTCATTATTATACATACATGAAGATTTTTGATTGATGAAGTAAGCAAAAGAAATTATCTATAACTAGAGGCCCAGTGCACAAAAATTTGTGCACTCGGGGGGAAGAGGGGGTCCCTCAGCCTGACCTGTGCCCTCTAGCAGTATGGGACCCCTTGGGAGATAACGACCTGCTGGCTTAGGCCTGCTCCCGGGTGGCAGAGGGCAGGACCAATTCCTAGGTGCAGCCCCTGGTCAGGCTCAGAGCAGGGCCGATTGGGGGGTTAGGGCACCACCCCCGTCATACTCAAGGCAGGGTCGATGGGGAGGTTGCGGCGCGACCCCCTGTCACGCACAGAGCAGGGCCAATCCGGGGGTTGGGGCACTGCCCCCTGTCACACACAGAGCAGGGCCCATCAGGGGGTTGAGGAGCTCCCCCCTACCACTCACAGAGTACATCCAATAGGGGAGTTGGGGCACCGTCCCCTGTCACACACAGAGCAGGGAGGATCAGTGGGTTGGGGCGCCGCCACTGTCACACTCAGGGCAGGGCTGATGGGGAGGTTATGGCTCTACCCCATCACACACAGAGCAGGGCCCGTGGGGGGACGGGGGGGTTGGGGCACCGCCCTCTATCACCCACAGAGCAGGGCCGATCAGTGGGTTGGGGCGCCACCACTGTCACACTCAGGGCAGGGCCGATGGGGAGGTTATGGCTCTACCCTGTCACACACAGAGCAGGGCCAATCAGGGTGTTTGGGCGCTGCTCCCTGTCATGCTGATCCCCGTGCCGGGAGGCATATTACCCTTTACCTATATAGAATAGAGGCCTCATGCATGGGTGGGGCTGGCTGGTTTGCCCTGAAGCGTGTCCTGGATCAGGGTGGTGGTACCCACTGGGGTGCCTGGCCAGTCTGGGTGAGGGGATGAGGGCTGTTTTCATGCTGGGGGTGACTGAACTCCCAAACGCTCCTTTTTTCTTTTTTTTTTTTTTTTTTTTTTTTTATTCTGTGCCAGCTTTAGCTTGAGGCTTGGCTCCAGCTCTTAGGCCTCCGCTCCTGAAAGTAGGTTTCTGGCCTTTGCATACAATGTTGCGAATCTGCTGGCTGAAGTCCGGTGGTATTTGTTACAATGTTTGAAACTGCCCACTCAGAGGCCTGCAGCCGCAGGCGGGTAACGTTGGTTTCATCCGTCACTGAGGCAAGCAAGCCTCATGTTAGTTTCAAGCTGCCTGGCTGCCGGCCGCCATCTTGGCTGACAGTTAATTTGCATATCTCGCTGATTAGCCAATGAAAAGGGTAGCGGTCGTACACCAATTACCATGTTTTTCTTTTATTAGTGTAGATACTTTGTACTGTGATCTCTGGATTGCATTGTCTATGTTTAATTTATATTATACAATATACAAAGGTCTAAGCTTCCTAATGATTCAGTGAAGAATGTGAAATACAAGTTTAAGGAGTTTACCTGATTCTTAAACTGGAGGAAGTTTGATATGGGATCTTCCATGCTCAACATCACCAAGACTAAAACTTAACTAATTCAGTGAACCACAAGAGTGGTCCTGGCCTGATTTGACTATAGTGGCTAAAAACTCTAAATCTTGACTACTTACCTGAGCAAGCTTTCCCCATTTTTTTTCAATTTTTTGAAATAATGTACCTTACATTTTAAGTAAATTAGTTTTTTCTTCTCTGGTTATCATAGCATTTTCAGTACATCCTCAGGACCATATTTTCTAGGGGACAAAATATTATTTCATTTTAAGTAAAGAAATAGAAACATCTACTATCTCTCTCTCTCTCTCTTTTTTTTTTTTATACAAAATGAAGAATTTTACCTGAAAATCATCCTATAAATAAAAGGCTAATATGCTAAGCATCTGACTGTTCATTTGACCATTCAACCAGTAGCTATGATGTGCACTGACCACCAGGGGGCAGATGCTCTGACTGGTAGGTTATCTTGCTGCTGGGGTCTGGCTGATTGGGACTGGGCAAGATGGGCCAGACATGCCCTGGAGCCCTCCTGCAGTCCCTCCCCAGTTCTGATCGTGCACCCTTTAGAGGGACCCCCACTGGTACACAAATCCATGCACCAGGCCTCTAGTTTTATGAATAAAGCTACTCCTCACTTGAAAGCAATATTACAAACATTTAATCAATATCATATTTCTGAACATCAAGTGTTAAAATTGTCACATATTTGATAAAACTAAATTTAAAATGTTCAAAATTCTTTTAGGTCTAATTTTAGAAAACTGTTTATATCTCTAATTTTTTTCAATAGATCATCAGATTTTATGCAATTTATATTTCACATGTTTGAGGGATATATATATTTTTTTGCCCTTCTTATTTTAAATCATTTTTAGAGTGACTATTGCCATAGTGACAGTGATAGTAACAATATCAGCCAAAACATTTTTAAAGTTATAAATGTGTCCAGTAGTATTCATAGTCATTAAATAGAGACAGTTTTGTTAGTGATTGCTTCATACTTCTCATATTTTCTTCTGATGCTGAAACAAAAAGGGTGATTTCATTGAAATATGGTATTTCCAATATTCTTTTACCTGATATACATGACATACTATAAATTTGATTGAATAGAGATAAAAAGTAATGCACTTTATATCACTGTTTTTTCCTTTTAAGTACTCTACTGCAGTAAAACCTTCACCTTTCATAAGATATCTCTCTCTCTCTATATATATATATATATATATATATATATATATAGAGAGAGAGAGAGAGAGAGAGATATCTTCTTTCAGTCAAATCAATTTAAAACTACACATAATTTTATTTTTATATTCTAAATGAAGATTCACCAGCAGTTTGGAACTAGATGAGGCTTCAATTGAACATTTTAAAGTATTTAATTAAATGTGTGTGTATATATATATATATATATATATATATCTTTAAAGTTTAATTTAAAAGTTATTTCAGAATAATATATAATAAAATGATTTATAAAAAAGGTAAATTTATCAAAAGTTCATCATTTATGCACTAGAGTAATCACATAATGACAATTAGGTGTGATTCTCCTAGAAAAATGCTTTGGATTTTAAAATAATCAATATTTTTGAAAAATGAAAGTTAATGTCTCCTCAGTATAATACAACACACATAATATATATTTTCCTTACAATGAAATAATGAAATACACTGATATTACAAAGTATCATGATTAATATTCTCAAGGAATGATAATTTCTTAAATGGGAAGAATAAACATTTGGTAGATAAGAAAAAGGGACAGTGGTGGGATGTCCCCAATATTCCCACTACATATAATTACAGGCTTGAGGGGAGACTAAAAGTTTTTGTCCCTTCAATTTCTGACCTTGAGGATATAGCAAAATCAACTTCCAATACTAAAACACAAGGCAACACAGATAGACTAAAAAACAGCAAAGAATATTTATGAACTATAATACAACTACAAAATATATAATACAGATGTAATAGGAATACCAGAAACGGAAGAAAGGAAGAAGAAACAGAATAAATATTTGAAATGATAATGACTGGGTATTTCTTCAAATTAATGTCAGATATAAAACTACAGATCCAGGAAACTCAGAAATGCCCCTAAAAACCTATGCCTACCTATATAATTTTCAAACTAAATAAAATCAATTAAAAAATTCTGAGATAATTCTGGAGGGAAGCACTTACAGAAGAAAAAATGATGAAATTTACATAAGACACACTCAAAAACCATGCAAAGAAACAAACAAGAATGGAATGAAATATTTGAAATGCTGAGAGAAAAAACAAAACAAAACTGAAATTATCTACCTTATAAAAAATTCTTTGAAAGTGAAGTAATTACTTTTTCAGATAAATACAAATTAAGGTGTTTGTTTGTTTGCCAGAAGAAGTGTCTTGAAAGAAATGTTATAAGAAGTTCTTTAGATTGAAGAAAATAATAAGTGAGAAACTCAAATCTACCTAAAGAATGGAAGAGCATCAAAGAAGGAATAAGAGAAAGTAAAATAACAACTTTGTATTTTTAATTCACTTGAAATATAACAGTTTGTTTAAAATATGATAGCAAAGATGTATTCACTTTTGTATATTTATATACAACATGACATATATTTATATTTACATATGTGCTTATATATAAGTAAAATGAATAACAATGATAAAAAGATTGGGAGGGAAGAATTGGTATTATTTTGTTATTATAAGGAACACTACCTGTGAACCATTATAGTGTTATTTTAAAGTGAGTTTGGAATGTTTGCAAATGTATTGCAAAATCTAGGAAAACCACTAAAAAAAAATAAAGAAAGCAATATAACTAGTAGCTTAGAAAGAAGATAAAGTAGAATAATTTGAAATGTTCAATGAAATATACAAAAGGCAGAAACAGATTGGCTCAGTTGATAGAGCGCTGGCCTGCGGACTGAAGGGTGCCAGGTTTGATTCTGGTCAAGGTCACATGCCCAGGTTGTGGGCTGGATCCCCAATAGGGGATGTGCAAGAGGCAGCCAATCAGTGATTCTCTCTCATCACTGATGTTTCTGTCTCTCTCTTCCTCTCCCTTCCTCTCTGAAATCAATAAAAATATATTTAAAAAAAAGAATAGGGACAAAGTACAAGGGTGACAAATATAAAGCAGTAACAGATATGGTGAATATTATCCAAGCATATTGAAATACAATTTGAATTATAAGTGTCCTGATACACCAATTAAAAGATAGATTATACAAGAATGAATGTCAGAAAGAAAGAGTAAAAAGGGTATAAATTTAGGTAAATACAATAAATTGTTTTTGATGGTTGAAGCCAAATAATGAAAAAAAATAATGAATGAATCAAGAAATGAGATTCAAATGCATACTGTATACAGGAAGCCTACTTTGACTGTAAAGACACATACAGCTTAAAAGTAATAGGATGAAGAAAGATATACTATGTCAACACAAATCAGAATTAGCTATATTAGTTTAAGACTGATGTTTCAAAACAAGGAAAGTTATCAGTAGTACAGAGGGCCATTACATAATGATAAAGGGATTAATTACTCAAGAAGACATAACAATTTATAAAATGTATATGTCTAATAACAGAACATCAATTCACATGAGGTAGAAACTAAAGGGAGAAGCAGATGAAACCACTATTACAGTTGGACACTTCAACACTCCTCTTTCATAAATGGAAAGATCCAACAGGCAGAAAGTCAGTAAGTACAATAATTTAGTGATATCATCAGTGAACCAGGTACAATTGACATCTATAGACAACTTCATACAATAACAGAATACACATTCTTTTCAAGATCGTATGGGAAATTCACCAAGATAAGACCACATTATGCACCATAAATGCACTTTAAAATGTTTAAAGAATAAAAATTATACAATGTCTTCTCCAGACCACAGTGAAATTAAAAACAACAACAACAACAAACTATATAGACTTTAAACAACTCACTTATAAATAACATATGGGTCAAATAAAAATATTAAAAATAGTTTGAGCTGATGAAGACACAAGTTATAAAAATGTGCCCTAACCGGTTTGGCTTAGGGGATAGAGCATCGGCCTGCGGACTCAAGGGTCCCAGGCTCTATTCCGGTCAAGGGCATGTACCTTGGTTGCTGGCACATCCCCAGTAGGGGGCGTGCAAGAGGCAGCTGATCGATGTTTCTCTCTCATTGATGTTTCTAACTCTCTATCCCTCTTCCCTCCTCTCTGTAAAAAAATCAATAAAATATATTTTAAAAAAATGTTAAGATATAGTCAAAAGACTGCTTGGGGGAAATATGTAACAAAGAAAGCAAATTTGCATTGAATTACAGAAGAAAAATCTGATTTCAGTAATCTAAGTTTTCACCTTAGGAAACTAGAAAAATAAGAACAAGTTAACCCAAAGTATGCAGAATAAATGGAATAATACAGGTGCCATATAGCAATTATATTGGAAACAGGAAATCAATAGAGAAATTCAATGAAACCAAAAGCTTGTTCTTTGAAAGGTTCAATAAAATGTGGAAGCCTCTACCCATGCTAACCAAAAAATAAATAAAAAGCATAAATTACTACTATAAGAAATAAAAAAAGGGACATCACTGCACATCCTGTAGACATTAACAAAGTAATGAGGGATTACTATAAACAATTCTATGCTCATGTATTTGATAACTAAGACAAAATGCACCAATTCCTTGATAAACACAATCTCCCAAACCTCATACAAGAAGAAATAGGTAATCTAAATAGGTTTATATTTCCTAAAGAAATCAAATCAGTAATTAACAACCTTCTAAAACAAAATATATCAGGCCCAATAAGATTACCAGTGAATTCTATGAAATATTTAAGAATGATATTACATAAATTCATACAATATTTTTCAGAGTATAAAAGCAAAGGGAGTAATCCCTAACTCATTCATCATTCTCACCCTAACACCAAAACCAGACAAAGACATTTTCAAAAAAAGAAAGAAAACTACAACCTAATATATCTCATCAACAAAGATTTGGAAACAGCCTAAGTACCCATCAGCAGATGAGTGGATTAAAAAACTGTGGTACATCTACACAATGGAATACTATTCTGGGGTAAAAAAGAAAGAATTCTTACCATTTACAACAGCATGGGTGGAACTGGAGAGCATTGTGCTAAGCAAAATAAGCCAGTCAGAGAAAGATAGCACATGATCTCACTCATTTGTGGAATATAATGACCAACATAAACTGATGAACAAAAACAGATTCAGAGACAGAGAAGCATCGATCAGACCATCAAACCTCAGAGGGAAGGTAGGGGAGGGTGGGGTAAGGAGGAAAGATTAGCCAAAGGACTTGTATGCATGCATATAAGCCCAACCAATGGACACAGACACCATGGGGATGAGGGATGAGTGGAGGGGTGGGAGGGCAATGGGGGGATTAGGACACATATGTAATACCTTAATCAATAAAGAAAAAAATATTTAAAAAAAGCAAAGCAGAATGAAGAAATCTAAGTATGGAAAAGAGTCTTACAGGCACAAAAATATCTAAGATTTCTCTTTGCAAAGAGGATGTTGATACCGTTGCTCAAACTTTAAAATAAAATCATTGAAATTGCAAAAAAAAAAAAAGATGAAAAATGCTCAATAAAATACTTTCAAATCGAATCCAATAATGTATAAAAATAATTATACACTATGACCAAGTGGGATCTATCCCAGGTATGCAAGGCTGGTTAACATTCAAAAATCAAATAATGTAATCCGCTACATCAACAAACCAAAGAAGAAGAATCACATAATCATATAAATAGAAACCAAAGAAACATTTGACAAATCCAACAACCATTCATAATAAAGCAATAGTGCAGAACTTTCTTAGCTGGTAAAGAATACCTACAGAAACTGAAAACTAATATCATGTTTTATGATGAGACACTCTAAGCTTTCCCACTAAGATTAGGAACACAGCAAGGATGCCCTTATTCACCACTTCATTCAACATCATACTGAAAGTCCTAGCTAATTTAATAAGAGAAGAAAAGAAGAGAAGAAAAACTAAAAAAAAAAATGTATATTGATTGGTAAAATAAATAAAGCAATCTTTGTTTTCAAGTGGCATGATTGTTTAAAATCAGAATCAATAAACTACTAGATCTTATAAGAAATTATAGTAATTTTGCAAGATACAAGGTTAATATACAAAACTCATTCATTTTTCTGTATACCAGTAATTAACAAGTAGAATTTAAAATAAAAGCATAGGAGACATATGCAATACTCTTTGTAATACCTTAAGCAATAAAACAAAATTAAAAAAATAAAATAAAAGCATAGCACAATTTACATGAACACATCTCAAAATAAAGTACTTATGTATAAATTGAACAAAATAAGTACAATAGCTATATGAGAAAGCTACAATATCTGTTTAAACTTATCAAAGAACTAAATTCATGGAAAGATATTTCATGTTCATGGATAAGAAGGTTTAATATACTCAAGATGTCAGTTCTTTCCAATTTGAGGTAGATTCAATACAATTCTAATCAAAATCCCAGAAAGTAAATTGGAAATTTTGATAAACTCATTTTCAAGTTTATATGGAAAAGCAAAGACCCAGAGTAGCCCACACAATATTGAAGAACAAATTTTACCTCAATTTGAGACTTACTATAAAGCTACAGTAATCAAAACAGTATAGTGATGGTGAAGGAATAGACAAATGGATCAATGGAACAGAATTAAGAGCCCAGAAATAGACCCACAAAAATATAATCAACTAATCTTGGACAAAGGAACAAAGGCAATATGATGAAGCAAAGATAGCCTATTCAATAAATGATGCTGGAAAAACTAGATATCTGCAAGCAAAAAACCAAATCTGCATACAGACCTCGTATTATTCAGACAAAAAATAACTCAACATGGATCATAGACATAAATGTAAAATACAAAAATATAAACCTAGAATATAACGTAGAAGAAAACTAGGTTACCTTGGATGGTGGTTACTTTAAAGATATGACTTCGAAGGCATTGTTCATGAAGGAAAAAATTAATAAACTAGACTTCATTAACATTACAAATTTATGTTCTGTGAAAGACAGTGTCAAGAGACTGAAAAAAGTGCAACCCACACACTAGGTTAACAATATGTGCAAAGACATCCTATATAATAAAAGGCTAATATAAAAATTGACCAAATGATGGAACAACTGGCCGCTATGCTGCACACTGACCCCCAGGGAGAGCACCGCTCAGCCAGAAGCCAGGCTCACAGCTGTCAAGTGCAGTGGCGGCAGTGGGAGCCTCTCCCACCTCCACAGCAGCACTAAGGATGTCCAACTGTAGGCTTAGGCCCGCTCTCCTAAGCAATCAGTCGGACATGCCCCAAGGGCTCCTGGACTGCAAGAGGGCTGAGAGAACCCTGCTTCCCCAAATGCTTGAATTCCGTGCACTGGGCCTCTAGTATCTGATAAGAACTGTTATCCATCCTATATAATAAAATGCTAATATGCAAATTGACCCAACAGTGGAACGATTGGTCGCTATGACCACCAGGGGGCAGATGCTCAATGAAGGAGTTGCCCCTGGTGGTCAGTGCACTCACACAGGGAGAGCACTGCTAAGCCAGAAGCTGGGCTCACTGCTGGCGAGCACAGTGGCAGTGGCGGGAGCCTCTTCTGCCTCCGCGGCAGTGCTAATGCTGTGAGCGTGCCTAAGCCAGCAGTTGAACATCCCTTGAGGGCTCCTGGACTGTGAGAGGGTACAGGCCAGGCTAAGGGGCTTCCCCTCTATCCCCCAAGTGCAAGAATTTCGTGCACTGGGCCTCTAGTCTAATCTAATAAAAGACAAACATGCAAATTGACCGTAACTTTGCTACACCTTAAGCCATGCCCACCAGCCAATCAGAGCAACAATATGCAAATTAACCCAACCAAGATGGTGGCGGGAAGCCACAGAGCTGAAGCAAGCAGGAGGCTTGGTTGCTCCAGTGATGGAGGAAGCCAAGCTTCCCAGCCAGCTCTGAGCTCCACTGAAGGCAACAAAGTTTCAATTATAGAAGATAAATAAACCCCAGATACCTGCTTTCAGGTGGCCATGGCCAAGGAGCTGGAGCGAGCAGGAGCTGGCTCTGAGCTCCACTGAGGCAACAAAATTTAAATTATAGAAGGTAAATAAATCCCAGAATAAAAAAAAAGGAAAAAAAGGAGAGCTGGGAGCTTCCGTTGCCGGGGGTCTTGGCCAGCCTGAACACAGCCCTCAGCCCCTCACCCAGACTGGCCAGGAACCCCAGTGGGGACCCCAGCTTGAAGGGGGTATGACCAGCTGCAAACAGCCATCAACCCTCACCCAGGCTGGCCAGGCACCCCAGAGGAGACCCCCACCCTGAAGGGGGTGTGACCAGCCTACAAACACCCATCAGCCCCTCACCCAGGCTGGCCAGGCACCCCAGCAGTACCCCCATCCTGATCCGAGACACCCTTCAGGACAAACCAGCTGGTCCCCACCAGTGCACCAGGCCTCTATCCTATATAATAAAAGGGTAATATGCAAACTGACCCTAACAGTAGAAAGACTGGTAATGACTGGTCACTATGACACACACTGACCACAAGGGGGCAGACCCTCAAGCCAGGAGCTGCCCCCTGGTGGTCATTGCGCTCCCACAGGGGGAGCTCTGCTCAGCCACAAGCCAGGCTGACGGCTACCAGTACAGCGGTGGTGGTAGGAGCCTCCTCTGCCTCCTCTGCCTCCTCAGCAGCACTAAGGATGTCCGACTGCAGCTTAGGCTTCCTCCCCGCAGGCAAGTGGACATCCCCCGGGGGCTCCCGGGCTGCCAGAGTGATGTCTGACTGCCAGCTTAGGCCCAATTACCCAGGGAGTGGGCCTAAACCAGCAGGTGGTCATCCTCTAAGGGGTCCCAGAATATGAAAGGGCACAGGCCATGCTGAAGGACCTCCCGCAAGTGCACAAATTTTTGTGCACTGGGTTTCTAGTCTACACTAATAAAAGACAAAGATGTTAATTGACTGTGCCTTTGCTATGCCCATCAGCCAATCAGAAGAGTATGCAAATTAACCAAACAAATATGGCAGTTAAATCTGCATACTGTAGACCGGGCGGCACAGTTCGATCCGCCCACCCCGCCACCAGCAGCCTCCTGCCCTGCCGCCTGCCAGGCCTTCTGTCTGTGTGTGCGGCGGGCAGTGGGGTGGGGTGGCGCAGCAGAGGGCCTGCCATCTGCCACCCAAGGAGCCGGACTAAGCCAGCAGGTGGTTATCTCCCGAGAGGTCCCAGACTGTGAGAGGGCACAGGTCCAGCTGAAGGACACACCACCCCCCCCCAGCCAGTGCACAAATTTTTGTGCACTGGGCCTCTAGTAATATTATAAAACTTTTAAATTTAATAATAAGAAAACAAACAACTTGATTTAAAAATGGGCCAAGACTTTCATTGACACCTCACTAAAGAAGATGTACAGATGGCAAATAAACATATGAATAGAAGTTGTACATCATGTGTCATTAAGAAAATACAAATTAAAACAAGGATTGAGCACTATGCCCCTTTAGAATGGCCAAAATCCAGAAAACGTACACCACCAAATGCTGAGAACAATATCAACCATACAAACTCTCATTTATTACCAATGGAAATGCAACAACAGCTACATTGGAAGTCAGTTTGGTGGTTTCTTACAAAATTAAACCTACTCATTCCATACAATCTAGCAATCATGCCCCTTGGTATTTATCCAATGGAGTTTAAAACATAGGTACACACAAAAACTTGCACATGAATTTTTAAAGCAACTTTATTCATATTTGTCAAAACTTGGAAACAATCAAGATGTCCTTCAATAGGTAAATAGATAAATAGAGTATAATACACCCAGAAAATGAAATGTTGTTCATTTCAGGGCTAATAAGAAATGAGTTCAATCAAGCTATGTAAAGCTATAGAGGACTCATCTGCTTACTACTAAGTAAAAGAAGTCAATCTGAAAAGGCTAGTTACTGTATAATTCCAACTGCATGCCATTCTGGAAAAGGGAAAAGTATGTAGATATTAAAAAGTGGTAACCAAGGTCAGAGAAGGGAGGGATGAGTTGATTGAGCACTGAGTGTATTAAGATGTGAAATACTCTGTATGATACAACAATGATAGATAAGTGACATTAAAAATTAGACCAAAGCCATAGAATCTACACTAATAAAAGAGAAAGATGGTAATTGGCGTACAACCGCTACCCTTTTCATTGGCTAATCAGCGAGATATGCAAATTAACTGTCATCCAAGATGGCCGCCGGCAGCCAGGCAACTTGAAACTAACATGAGGCTTGGTTGCGGAGGAAACCAACGTTCCCCGCCTGCGGCTGCAGGCCTCTGAGCGGGCAGTTTAAGAAACCCTGTAACAAATGCCGCCGGAATTCAGCCAGCAGATTCGCAACATTGTAAGCAAAGACCAGAAACCTACTTTCAGGAGCTGGAGCCAAGCCTCAAGCTAAAGCTGGCCCAGAATAAAAAAAAAAAAAAAAAAAAAAGGAGCAGTTGGGAGCTTCAGTCACCCCCAGCCTGAAAACAGCCCTCAGCCCCTCACCCAGACTGGCCAGGCACCCCAATGGGGACCCCCACCCTGATCCAGGACACGCTTCAGGGCAAACCAGCCGGCACCCAACCGTGCACCAGGCCTCTATTCTATATAGTAAAGGGAAATATGCCTCCCAGCACTGGGATCAGCGGAGCCATGAGGCCTCCCGGCACAGGGATCAGAGTGACAGGGGGCAGCGCCCAAACCCCCTGATCGCCGTGCGGCTCTGTGTGTGACAGGGGGTGGGGCCACAACCTCCCTATCCACCCTGCTCTGTTCATGACAGGGGAAGGCGCCCCAACCCCCTGATCGGCCCTGCTCTGTGCCTGATAGTGGGGAGCTCCCCAATGCCCCCCCCCCCACAATGGGCCCTGCTCTGTGTGTGATGGGGTAGAACCATAACCTCCCCATCGGCCCTGCCCTGAGTGTGAGAGTGGTGGTGCCCCAACCCCCTGATTGGCCCTGCTCTGTGAGTGACCGAGGGTGGCGCCGCAACCTCCCCATTGACCCTGCCTTGAGTGTGACAGGGGACAGTGCCCTAACCCCCCAATTGGCCCTATCCTGATCGTGACTGAGGGTGGCATCACAACCTCCCAATCTCCCTGCTCCGTGCATGAAAGGGGGCAGCGCCCCAACTCCCCAATCGGCCCTGCTCTGAGCCCGACCAGGGGCTGCACTTAGGGATTGGGCCTGCCCTCTGCCACCCGGGAGCAGGCCTAAGCCAGCAGGTCGTTATCTCCTGAGGGGTCCCAGACTGGGAGAGAGCACAGGCCGGGCTGAGGGACCCCCCTTCCCCCCTGAGTGCACAAATTTTTGTGCATCGGGCCTCTAGTATACAATAACCAAGAGTGAAAACTTTAAACAAAGAGTGAAAATTTATTTCATCTATCGATTTGGGGTGATAATGATCTGTCAGTGGAGCTTCAATTGTAACAAATTCCACTCTGGTGGGGAATGCTAAAAAGAGAGGCTATGCACATATGAGCTTGGATTACATGGGATAGCTCTGTAACTTCCAAACCTAACACTGCATTTAAAACAAATTAAAGCTTTTTTTCTGAGATAATTCAAGTTCACACATCAGTTATGGGGAAGTTTAAGGCTCACCACTCTCCCAACTGAGATTTCAGTAGCCATGGCTGTGCATTAGTAGGGTAAATAGAGATAATTCATGAACTTCAAAGTGAAGAACTGTTCTTAGGTGAGAAACACACTTTGAAATGGAGATTTGTATGCAGCAAGTTAATAACAGTAGTGCTGTCTGGGATAAAGGTACAGGGATTGATAGAATCAGGATTAGGCAGAGGGAAAAGTTTAACTTGTACAACAACTGAGGCTTCAGAAAATCCTACAGAGATGACAGCAGAATTTTTCTGTTTGGAAAAAGAGTCAGAGTTTTGTCTTTGAACACCCACAACAACCACACTTTACATGCAAACTTCCCTTGGTGAGGAGAGTAAGGTTTGGTGAATCAGTTATTTTTAACCATGTGCAATGCAACATTTTGTTGGTCTTTGATAATTCTGCATATTTCTGTCAGTAAGATACTAACTCCCTCTTTGTTCCTGACAATCTTTTCAAGGCTGTTTCTATAATGAAGATCCGTGGATGACAGAGAAAGTATCTCTCTCGGGAACAAACAGTAGGAAAGTCTACTGTTCAGTATAATAAAAATAATGCGTCCAGCTAGAGCCAAGGGCAGGCATGCTACTGCTTATTATGAAAGATTCAAATTCTCTTAGTTTAAGGACCCTCTTATGTAATGCAACCCAATGCAGGCAGGCATATCATCTTTCATTCTTTAAGTCAAACTTTGTGAAATGGTGCTAATGTATTGACTACAGAGATTGCACTGAGTAATAGTGTGGTTTGTATCTGAATCAGGATCTTTCATTTTCTACTAGCATCCATGAATCAGTGACAGGCTAACTTGGTAGCTTGTAAAGGGTAAAATCTCCCACACTTTATAGTTCCTGACCGCCATTACCAGCAAACACACTTTCAGGAGATGGGAGGAGTGCTTTGATCCTGAAAGGAGGGCCTGGAAGTGCATCTTGAAACCCACTCAAAGAACCACAAGAAATCTGCAAGGAAATGTTCAGGGAAGAATCAAGAATTGGGAGTCAGCCAGATGGCATGAAAAAGCATCAATTCATAGAAAGATAGATGGAGATAGAGATAGAAATGTGTGTGTATGTGTGTGTGTGAGAGAGAGAGAGAGAGAGAGAGAGAGAGAGAGAGAGAGAGAGAGAGAGAAAGAGAGAGAGAGAGAGACAGATATCAAAATTATCTAAAAAGTTTTAGTACACAGATTAAAAAGCAATTTATTTTTAAAAATAAGAGTTAGAATCATGTGATTAAATACAGTGCTAGAATGTTGTGATAAAGTTACAGTGGGGAATGGTTTTGTGTAGGAAACTATAGAGTTCTTCAAACATATAAAAAATACAATGAAGTCCAGACAGTATTGCTCAATGGTTGAGCATCTACCCATTAACCAAGAGGTCACTGGTCCAATTCCCAGTCAGGGCACATGCCCAAGTTGTGGGCTCTATCCTCAATAGGGGTCATGTAGGAGGCAGCTGGTGGATGTTTCTCCCTTAACTATCTCTATCCCTCTCTTCCTCTCTCTTAAAAAAAAAAATACAGTGAGGCCAGAGTGTTCTCTGAGAATTATGCCATCTTTTAGAATATTTTAAAGTCACAATTTATCATTAATTCCAACATATAAATAAGAAATGCTTTTTAGCAGAAAATTGTGACCATTTTTCTGGTATACATAAATTTTAATGCTGTGTAATAGTGAACAGAAATAAAGAAAGCAAACAAAACATTCAAGAAATTCTATATTTTAGCTGATTTTTCCTATACAGACTATAATTATTTAATTATGTTACAGACTATAATTATTTAATTTCAGCAGTATACACTATTTATTAATTTATAAAACAGCAGTGTTATTTTGAAAAAATTGATAACTACTGAATTATCTAAAAACAATCATATTTTTCAGATTTAAATACTTATTATTTTTCTTTTTCCCTCAATATCAATTAAGAACCTTCTAGTTGCCAGTGCTCTCCTTGCTGTAAGACATAATTGGAAAACTACAACATGAAGATCTCTCAGAATCTACAGCTTTAGAAGAGGAAACAATCAATTATTATTCCATGTAAAAAATGCACTAAGATTTATAGGAAGATATTGAAAACAAAGATTTGTTGTACTGAGATACCTAATAATAGGACAAATACAATGATTTACACCTAATAAAAATTTTTAAAAGTATTATATATTAAAATAACAAAAACGATTACATAATTTAAAAAGGATGCCAAAAAATGAGTTAGCTATAATATAATACACTACCAATTTTGTGGAACTATTTTAATGTAATTTCATGTCTATTTTCAATAAATAACTTTGTTAAATTTTTTCAAAGACTCTTTAAAGAGGTTGAAATATCATCTAAAATTTATTTAATATCTAAGAATGGCACAATTGAAATGTATTAAAATAGTGGTTTCCTTTTAAAAATAAGTAGAGGCCTTGGTTTTAATTAAAGATATGATATTTAACAAGAATACTGAAGCAATTAACAAGAGCTCAGAGATGAAGACTGAAAAACAGATTTGATAATAAATAATTCAAGATACAAAACAATCCTAATTTCAAATTTCAAAACTATGTGATCTGGATATTAGTGGTACTGCCAGTAAATTTAGTCTTGAGATTTTGTTGTTGTTGTTGTTACTGATTTTGTTATCTATTCCATAACACTCTGCACAGGTAATATCAGTAACTCCATAGTTCTCTTTTCAGTTATGCTGAAAGTTTGAATCTAAGCCATCTTTTCTGAGATAAAGGGTCAGGGGCTTTATCCACTAAGCCACCTAACCCCTGTTTTCAAATACTTTTGCGTCTTGGTATTTCTTTATGACAGAAGACACTCATGAGGAATTATGTGCTGTGCCTGAGGGCAAAGAAGTAAAAGAAAGCCAGCCTTGTTTAGAGTACCTGGACTGCAGCCCCACAGCTTCTGACCTTCACAATGACACAAAGGCAAAGATGAATGCAAAAGAGCTCCACTGCTGTTAAACATTATAACAGGACCATCCTCAGGACCTCTGAAAAAGCTGCTGGAGCTTTATCAGTACAGGTAGAAAGAAAACTTTAGTACTGGTCTGAGAGAAAGAGAGAAAAACTCAAAGGCAGATAACTTTAAAACTGAGGATCAAAAAAGATATTAAGGATATGGAATGTGAAGTGATTGGTAACCATGTTTCATATTGTCTGATATTGTTTGTCTCTCACAAATAGTTAAATTGTCAATTAAACTGCTTTTCCCATTTTGAAAATAGGAATGATTATTATTTCCCCCCCCCCAAAAAAAATGCATGAAAAGGATACTTTTCAGATTGTTTTTAAAGTATTTTCTGATTAGAAAATAAGTACACCAAGGTGTAACCACCAGAAAAAAAAAAGACCAAATACAGAAAATAACATTAATTTAATTATATTTTGAGCCTAAATTAAGGCAGGGATGGGGAGGAAGCTAGGAAAAGCACACTTGGTGCAATAAGTTTTATGTTGAGAAAACATTTATTTGCTAAAAATTACAACTTGAGTATCTCATATGTTTAGCTTTAAGCAAAACATATTGTCATATTTCTGTCTTAATTTTTACTAATGAATTATACTAGAGCCATATCCTCATTAGCAGAAAGTTGTCTTCTTTTCATTATTTTCTCACAGCTTTGCGCAAAGCATCTTGGCTTGTGTCTTGTGTACATTTAATGTAAAGTGGTTTAATCCTACTTTCAAATGCCAGGGAGGAGACAGCACTGAAAAGCCCAAAGCAATACTTACATTTCAAGCTGTCAGAGTCCTCAGCAGTAGCATCCAATTACAATCAGTAATGGTAGTATCTCACAGATCTATTTTCATCTCAGATATAAAAAATGAATAAATCAAAACCATCAATATAAGTTAAATTATTCCAGAAAAAACTAACATATAACCAGGCTTAATTTAAATTAATGTATTTTTAAATCTGTATATGTATTTCTTATTAAATTTTTCAAGAACACAAATGATTCTTAACTGTCTATATTTTAAATTAAAACTATAATTATATTTAAATTTAAGATAATTTTAAATTTTACTCAATCATAATTTTAATGGAATTTTAATTATTTAAATCATACTCATTAGGAGGAAGAATTAATTTGTATGGTGCTCATAGGTCAGAATTCATGATCCTTTTAATTGTATTACTATATATTAACTAGAGGCCCAGTGCACGAAATTTGTGCACTGGGGCGGGGGGGCTGTCCCTCAGCCCAGCCTGCACCCTCCCCAATCTGGGACCCCTCGGGGATGTCCGACTGCCAGTTTAGGCCTGATCCCACTGATATCAGGCCTAAACTGGCAGTCGGACATCCCTCTCACAATCCAGGACTCCTGGCTCCCAACCGCTCACCTGCCTGCCTGCCTGCCTGATTGCCCCTAACCACTTCTGCCTGCCAGCCTGATCACCCGCTAACCACTCCCCTGCCAGCCTGATTGACACCTAACTGCTACCCTGTTGGACCAATCACCCCCAACTGCCCTCCACTGCCAGCCCAGTTGCCCCCAACTGCCCTCCCATGCCGACCCGGTCACCCTCAACTGCCCTCCCCTGCCAGCCTAGTCGCCCACAACTGCCCTCCCCTGCTGGCCTGGTCACCCCAAACTGCCCTCCCCTGCCAGCCATCTTGTGGCTGTGGGCGCCACCATCTTTGGGGGGGGCAGTCAATTAGCATAGTTCCTTCTTATTGGCTGTGGGCACTGCCATTTTTGCAACAGTATGAGTCAATTAGCATAATTCCTCTTTATTAGATAGTATTTCCTGACATAAATACAGCAACTTTATATATGTAAATTTAGTAGCTAAATATTAATGCAAAGACAATTTCAGCTATACACTTTTTAAAACTTTAATTTAAATTTGTCCAAATATATTGTTTTTCTGTTAATTCTTTAAATGACATAGAAATGGGTGGATACTTCTTTACACATTCCATATAATGGCTCAAAATGTAGTTTAAGATAACAACATAGAAGTAGTTGCTGACATAGAAATAGTAATTTGAATGAACATCAGGGGACAAACACTGCGTATAGATGTATTCTCTTGTTCTTTGATGGTTAGTATTCTAATATTCTGTATCAAACATAAACTTATTGCAATCTATGAGTTGAATAGGATGATGGATCCACATATCTCTCCACAACATTTGTATCTTTATATGGTCAGTATTTCCCATGTTCATTATAAATGCTAGCTTAAAAAAAAATGCTGCCTAAGATAACTGTATTAAACCTTTTGGGAAATGGTTCTCAAACTTTAGCCTGAAATTAGAATTACCTGAATGGCTTTGGAAAACAAAGCTTTATTTCTGAGTTCCATCACAAGAGTTTACATTTCAGGTGTATCTGGGGTGGGACTCAAAAACTTGTATTTTTCAAAAATTCCTAGTGGTGCTAATATTGCTAGTAATCGGTCCTCACTTTAAGAAACACTATCTTGGGTATTTGTGTTTTTAACAAATTCTCAGGGAATTCTGATGATTAGCCAAGATTAAGATGCACTATTATTTATAATATATAGTTGCTTCCCAAGCTTTTATATGTGCTATCATTTCAGTCTATCCTGCGCTACTCCCATTTTTCTTCATGCCATACTCTCACTCATATCTGAGAATGACATTTCTGAGCATAATTCACAACAATAAAAAAAAAGGAATTTGAAAGAGTTAGTTACTTTTTTCTTCACATGATATAAGACACTTCTACAGCTTTTATGATACTATATACCAACTTTGGCTTAACATATTGTCTCACTACCCAGTTTGTGAGTTGCAAATGTAAATGCCTGCAAGAATCAAGAAGACAAAATAAATGAGATAGATAGGTTAAATGGAAACTCTGGTGAACAACATAGTCCTGACCCATCTGAAGGGAAAAACATAATCCTTTTCTCTTAACTATTACTATTAAAAAATATATGTTCCCAATATCAGCGAGCAACAAGGTATGGGTTTTATTGTAGTTGTTGTTTTTTTAAGAATCAAATCTATATGTGTGTATGGTAGTGTGTAAATGCAGGCATTTATTGTTTGTTGAGTGAATAGATAAATGACATGTCATTTTATATAGTAAATCTATGATTTTCATAAACTTTATTCTAAACTAATCTTATATCTATAGAAAAGTGAGAAGATAGGACAGAGTTCCCATATGACCCTCATTTTTATTTTTAACATTTTAAATATTTATGATATATTTGTTACAATTTAAGAGCCAAACTTGGTATACTACTATTAACTAAACTCCACAAATTGTTCAGCTATCACTCCAGCCCTAAATTTTATTGTTCTATCCCAGGATCTCATCCAAAAATTATGTTTAATTGCTGTGTCTCCTTAGGCTTTTTTTGTCTGTGATGTTTCTTAGAATTTTCTTGGTTTTGAAAACCTTAACAGTTTTCAGGAGTACTGATAAGGTATTCTGTACAATGTCACTCAATTGGGGGTTATTTGAAGGTTTAAATGAGGGTTGTATGATTTGAGGGAAATCCACAGAGGTAAAGTCCATGCTCATCACATTCGCTGAAAATATGTGCTATCAACAGAGCTGATAATTGATTATGTTAAAGCTTACCTGCCTGAAGTAAGGTGGGCCAGGTTTCCGCCCAGGAAAGTTGCACCTGCCCCTCCTTTTTATAATTTAACTCTTTCAAAGTAAGTTACTAAGCAGAATCCATACTTAAGATGAAACAGTTCCACCTTCTTGAGGGCTAATATCTCCATATATTACCTGGACTCATTTGTAAGAGAGAATTTATTTACTTTTCCACTAAAAATAATCTCTTTTGATAAAAAAATGAATAAGAAAGCATTCTTCAATTTAATATAATGTGATTCTTTAAGATAAAGTATACTATTCTTTATTTTATTTTAAGAGATCAATGTTGATATTAAAATATTGTTTTCTAAATTCAGCATGACTTTAACACCTACAAATAGGACTTCTAAAATGGGGTGAATATTGTTGAAATATCACAATAAAAAATAGCCTAGATATTGAATAGGAAGGAGCACAAGCCTGAATGAGTTTGTAAAGCAAATCTTATCTGGGATAATGCAGGATAATGTAAGACTTTGATGAGCATGTAATATACAAGAGCAAGAATAAACAATGCACATTGCATTTGATTGACTCACCCTTTCTTAATATATTAAAAACCCCAATAGCTAACCATATTTTTAGATTTTCTATGCTATGGCCAACAAAGAGACAAAGAACAATAATAAAGATAATAATAGAGTTTTAGACTAGGAAAGAATTTCAGCCATCATTAATTTAATAACCTCATTTCATATAAGGAAATGTTTATCCTGAAAATGTTGAAAGAACTATATTGTGGTATATAGCTATTTGAGGAATAAATAGCATACTCTCCATTTTTCTGACTCCTATTTCAGGGCCTTATCACACTCTATTTTACTGTGAAGAATCCGAAAGAAAATTAACCTTCACCTGAAGAGAATGCTGGACTTCAGAGTTGTTTGTTTATTGCTTCTTGTGCTGGTTTGTGTTATGTTGACTTGCCTAGGCTGAGAGTGCTCTTTCCATAAATTCTCTTCCCTAGACTCCAGATTATAAATGGACATGAGTAAAATTTACAAAAATTTGGGATTTTTTTTTTTTTTTTTAAATAAAGCTTCTCGAGAGCTGGAAATTCCTGTTTCCGTAGACACTGCTAGGAGGTCATTCCTCATCATTCTTTAGTTCCTCGATGTGCTTCACTTCCTGGATTTTCCTGCAGCTTTGATTTCTGCATCAGTATAGACTTCTTCTCTGAAACACTGACTTCCTAATTCCAGACTTTTTTTACTCAAACTATCCCCAACCTCGCTCATTTGAATGAGGTCTAATTCATATAACAAATCTCTGATTCTTGTAATGCTTACTAATTATTTTTTCTTCTTCCAGTTTTGTTGAGATATAATTGACAAACAATACTATAAGTTTAAGGTGTACACAGCAAAATTCTGACATTATGTTGCAAAATGATAACCACAATAAGTTCAGTTAACATCCTTAACCTCATATTAAGGAGGCAGAAAAAAAGCTAGGTAGACAGGGCTGGGGACCATGGGGGTCGCGAGAGGATTTAATCTGGGAACCCAACTAGGCAGATTTACTAAGACATCCCAACTGGGCAGGGAAAGAAGGGCATGCGCGGGAGGCACACATTTTAAAATATATGAATATTACTAAGACAGGCAACGTGCAGGTAACCAATCACAAGACAGTAAGGCATATAAGCCAATCCCAAAGATGTTACTAAGGCAAAATTCTTTGAAAAGACCAATTAGGATGTAGCAACACTGTACCCACCCCCTAAATTAAAAGTCATGAGCTTCCTCTCCCCCTCCTCTTTTCTCCCTAGCATGCAATGGATTCCTGACCTTCCTGTGGTGGGGGAGCTTATGGCCATGCGGGACTACACACAGGGACTAATAGACTTTAATTCTCATGGATGCTCTCAATAAACTGGTTTTACTGACTGTTTTTGTCTGCAACTTCATTCTTTGATTTCTCGAGACAATGAACTGACTCAACACTCACATTTTGATTTCAATGTGGATAAGTTTTTTTTCTTGGTGACATGAACTTTTAGGACACTCTCTTAGTTACTTTAAATATAGCATATGGCCTTGTAAACTATAGTCATCATTTTGTACATTTTACATACCTAGTGCTTCTTTAGTATAAGTGGAAGTTTGTACCTTTTGACCACCTTCATCTAGTAATTTTGTTTTCTTGGCTGTCTTCTGACTGATATGTTTTTCCCCTTTTGTCTTGTTTTTGTTTAAGCCCTCAAACTATTAAATGAAAGAAAAATGAAAACATTCCTTTTTGAAATAAGGTGCTTTACTATAAATAGAATAATTTATATTCTATTTTATTGATGAGAGAGAGAGAGAGAGAGAGAGAGAGAGAGAGAGAGAGAGAGAGAGACAGAGAGAGAGAGAGAGACAGAGAGAGAGAGAGAGAGAGATAGAGACAGAGAGAGAGAGAGAGAGAGAGAGAGAGAGAGAGAGAGAGAGAGAGAGAGAGATTTGTTGTTCAGCTTATTCATGTATTCATTGGTTGATTTTTGTGTGTGCCCTGACTTGGATCAAACTCACAACCTTGGTGTATGGGAAGGACACGCTAACCAACTGAGCTATGGAAGTTGTTATATGCTACTTTGTCTGCTTAAGCTGCCAAAATAAAATACCATAGAGTGGGTGATTTAAACAATTGAAATTTATTTTCTCACAGTTCTGGAAGTTCAAGTTTAAGGTGCCAGCTACATTGATTTCTGTTGAGAGCTCTCTTCCTGGCTTGCAGATGGCCATGTTATTGTTATGTAGTCACATGGCATCCCTAGGCTAGTGCAGCTGAGAGGAAAAATGAGCTTTCTGATAATCTTCTCATAAGAATACTAATCCTATCAGACTAGAGCCCCACCTTAACTATTTTCTTAGAATCTCGATTTCCTGATACAGCCACACTGTAGTTCAGGCTTCAACAGATGAATTTTGTGGGTAAACATTTGATCAATAACATTGTTTAAGCAAATAAAAACAAGTAATAAACCAAATTAATGTATAAATATATATGTATATAAACAAGTTGAAAAAAAAAGGAGAGGATCATTGATTTGAATATTTCAGGCCAGATATTTCTAAATGTTCACCTTAAATGTGTGTCAATCTAACTTCTTAAGAATTAATTCGGGGTTTACATCAAATGCAGAATCCCTGATATATTGAACCAAAATCTCCAAGGAGCAGACCCAGAAGTATATATTATGACAAAGCTCCCTGAATGAGTGTAAAAACAAAACAAAAAAAACAAAACAAAAAAACCTGACTTATAAACAGCTGGCTTAAAATCTAAAATCCAACTTATTTGTACTATGTTGTCACATTATAGGAAAAATTTTGAGGCCAAGTTTTACTCTAGTATGAAAATGCTATACATGATCAGCAGCCCCTACTAGGGACATACAAAATTATAGTAATGGAAGATGTGGCATATGTGTGTCCTCTTTGATAGAAGTTTAAAATAGAAGATGTGTAAGATTCATATTTGCAATATGCTCCTCTAACTGAATATGATTTGTCCTTTAAGTTTTTAAAGTTTACTTAAAAGTAAATTTTAAAGGTTTGAAATCTATTGTGAACATTTATAGTAAGAGCTAAACCAAATATTCTATAAATGTCAAATGTATCAGAAGTTTCATTATATATATATATATATATATATATATATATATATATATATGGAAAGATCAAGAATACAATAAAGGTTAAATAATGTGAGATATTTTCTTGAATAATGCCAGAAACTAAGAAAATTAAATTCTTTTAATATTTAGGTATTCTTTTTTTAATAGAAAATAAAAAGAAATGTAACTGTTTTGAGCAAAGAATTAACTCCTTGAATTAATGTGTTGACAAAATACAGCTATACCTCTCTTTAAATAAATTTTAAAAAGCAAAACTAATTGGGGCAGAATGATTTGTGTTAGAAAAAATAACTCTACAGAGTGATTTAATGGTTTAAAAATGTATGAACAATTATTACAGAGGGAATATGAATAGTTGTTTTTGTCTCAAGTTATGACATGACCAGATGGTGCACTAAAGGAGAAATCTGAATAATCAACACAAACATACCACTAAACAAACTCCTTTTAGGAATGATACAATGGAAGAGACAGCATGGCTTCTGAATAAAAATTGAGAAGCTAAAGGTAGGATACACCAATGGAAATAAACTAGCATGGAGAGCATGAGTGAGGGCTGAGAGAAAATGGTTTAAAGAACGAGGTTAAAGCGAACAATATTAGAAGCAATTAAAAAAAAAGTAGAACTTCATTAAATCAAATAGTTCTTTACCAAATTAATCCTCTTTCTTTTATTGCAAAGGATTGTAATCCTCTTTACTAGTGTTAATATTTGAGACAGACAATGAAAATAAATGTGATGAAGATACTTTGGGATTATCAGAATGGGGACCAGGTGTGAAAGTTAATATTCTGCTGTTAAGACAGCAGCTTTGTCCAGTGGTTTAGAATTTTTAAATTGATCACTTTGTTCATTATTTACACATGTCCATTGGCAGCTTGCCAATCATAATATATGCACAAAGACAAAAGGCATATAATTAGCTGTGGATGACCTGTTTTGGCTGGAAACCTCTTTGAAATACGTCAGAAATGTTATTTTGAAGCAAATATTTTTATAACGTTTTTGTTAGGATAGATAAAACTATCACTTATAAATTTATAACAATATCAAAATATGCTCATTCATGTGCTCTTCAAAATTGTTTGTTGTGATATTGACACTGGCTGACTTGAGGAATGTAAATTGCTTTCTAGGAAATATTTGCTAATACTATAGAAAAAGATTTGCTATATGCATCAAGATGGAGAATAATGATGCTGACTTTTCAGTAATGTAACAGTTAACTATATTTTCCCACTTTATTTTATGTGCATTTTGAATTGCATATGCACTATATTTCATAGTTCATTTTAGCACAAAACCCAGATGTTCCTGACACATCTGTTTTCATACCTTTATATAAATGAACTTCAAAATGATACTAGCAACTCCAGGGACTGTATTAGCCACAATAAAAAGTACATATTTTTGTCGTGTCTACATAGGTATCATCTATGTATAAGACAGATGTCAAGTAGAGAACCATTTTTTATGTGTCCTTGCAATGCTATGATTTACATAGTACTGATTTGCTATGCCTGGCCATCTGGTTATGGAATAAATGCTGCAGTTACTTGTTTTTTGCCTTTGTTTAAAAGGAGTTCATAAATACTATTAATACCAAATGTTCTATGATCATTCATGCTAATAACGTACAAGAATATTTTACATATTTTTGAGATTGTTGAATGATATATTTTTAAACTTACATATTATTTTATTTTTTTGCTGACTCTTGTAAAATGGTAGAATTAAAATAATGTTTTGTTTTGATAGATGTTATATGATGCATTATTTCTTAATAACTATGTAAAACAGTGGATTCAGGGCACCTGTTTTTCATCAGTAAAGATGCAGCCTAGGAGTTAAAAGCTCAGGCAGAGCAGTCAGAGTGTTTTGTGGCAAAGACAGCTGTTTGTTTTGTTGCTTTGTGCATTAAGACAAGATATCAATTCTAATTTATTTAATATAAAGTGAGTTTATTTGTAGTAGTCATTTATACAATTGTGTGGATTGAACTAGGTAACTTAAGAGAAGTTAGCATAGCATCAAGCATATAACATGACTTTTTAAAGGCTAATCATTTAGGTTGTAATGGTTAGATAGAGAGTAATTAAAATATTTTCCATGAATTAGGAAAAGTTTACTTTATTACTGTTGCTATAACTAAATATTTTTCTATCTTAATATTAAAGAAAAACTACTAAATAATTATATTGAGATTTTAAACATTACAAGAAGTTCTTGATGTCATATTCTAAATTTTTTAATGTCATTAATGCCTCTCCTAATAAAAATATGAAGTTGAGTATGTTTTTCTCTTTTTAAGCAACTTTACTGATGTATAATCAATATACAAAACTGCATATACAACTTTGTCAATTTCAATATATTCATACACCTGTGAAACTATCACCACAATCATGTTAATAGACATGTATCCACTATCCCCACAATTTTTTCTATGTTCCATGTGTTTAGTGTGTGTGTGTGTGTGTGTGTGTGTGTGTGTGTGTGTGTGTGTAAAAACACTTGACATGATATATACCTTTTAACAGATTTTTTTAAGTGCATAACACAGTATTGTTGATTAGAGGCACAATGTTTTACAGCAGATTTTTTTTTAAAATATATTTTATTGATTTTTTACAGAGAGGAAGGGAGAGAGATAGAGAGTTAGAAACATCGATGAGAGAGAAACATCGATCAGTTGCCTCCTGCACTTCTCCCACTGGGGATATGCCCGCAACCCAGGTACATGCCCTTGACCGGAATCGAACTTGGGACCCTTCAGTCCACAGGCCGACGCTCCATCCACTGAGCCAAACCGGTTTCGGCATACAGCAGATTTTTAAAGTTAAAGTATTTGTTGAACTATGGAATGATTTATTCAATAGAATTTTTAATTCCAAAGTCTCATTCAAAGAAAATCTACAAATGGCAGACCATTATCTATACATTGTGTTTGTGATTTTACTATATTGTGTAGACAGAAAAAAAGTTGTATGTAGTATTTACACTCAACAAAAATATAACACAACATTTTAAACAAAATAAGGTGTGAGAAAAGCTTTAAATTATATTTTAAACATAAATAGTAAGGGTTGAATGTTTTGAAAAGTTTACTATTAGGAAAGGGATGTATCTCTAAGATATGAGGTTTTAAGATTTTATTATGATAAATTACTAATTAAATATGGATGTTTTACTCACTTTTGGTTATATTTTAGGAAATTTGTTCAACGTAACAAATACTGTATTATACTTTTTCAGTAGCATTTTTACAAAGAACATCTTATTTTCAAGAAAATAAATTATTGAAGTTAAATAGACAATTTAAAAACATAAAAACTGTAAGATATTGACATCTTACAGTGCTAAATGAAACTCTAAGCATATTTTCCAACAACTCATAACAACATATTTGATAGAGAATTTTTTCGGGTAAAGAGGAAACATAACCTATTTCTACATTTAGTAATATAGAGGAAGGAGTTTGATACTAGATCTAATCAATTCTAAAATGCAAAATATTCCACTAAAAATTTACGAGACATTAAGTATAGTGCTATATATCCTCAAGTTTCAATATTGGAAAGATGTCAGTTTAATACAAATGGGCAAGTAGTTGGTTTTCTTTTTAACTGTAGAAGTGTTTATAACATTTTTTATATTCCCCATATTTTCTGTAGGTACTAAAAGAACTTCAATGATTAAATATAATGTTTACTTATTATTATCATGATTATTACCATCTTTATTGTTATCATTAACTAGTGGCCTAGTGCACAAAATTTATACAGGGAGGGTTTCCCTCAGCCTAGCTTTCACCCTCTCCAATTGGGGACCCCTTGGGGCATGTCTGACTGCTGGTTTAAGCCTGATCCCTGTGAGTTCTGGCTTAAACCGGCAGTTGGACATTCCTCTTGCAATCTGGGACTGCTGGCTCCTAACCACTTGCCTGCCTGACTGCCTGATCCCACCTAACTGCCTCTGCCTGCCTGGCTAATTGCCCCTAACCCCTCTGCCTACCTGCCTGATTGCCCCTAACCCCTCTGCCTGCCTGCCTGATTGCCCCTAACCCCTCTGCCTGCCTGCCTGATTGCCCCTAACCTCTCTGCCTGCCTGCCTGATTGCCCCTAACCCCTCTGCCTGCCTGCCTGATTGCCCCTAACCTCTCTGCCTGCCTGCCTGATTGCCCCTAACCCCTCTGCCTGCCTGCCTGATTGCCCCTAACCTCTCTGCCTGCCTGCCTGATTGCCCCTAACCCCTCTGCCTGCCTGCCTGATTGCCCCTAACCTCTCTGCCTGCCTGCCTGATTGCCCCTAACCCCTCTGCCTGCCTGCCTGATTGCCCCTAACCCCTCTGCCTGCCTGCCTGATTGCCCCTAACCCCACTGCCTGCCTGCCAGATGGCCCCTAACTGCTCTCCCCTGCAGGCCTGATCTCGCCCAGTCTCTGTCTCTCTTTCTTTTTCTCAGCAGTCCTCCAGGACTCCCTGACTCCCTGTCTCTCTCTTCCTCTTTCCCAGCTGGGAGGAGGTGGGGCCAGTGGGGGCCACTCCACCCTCTGCCCTCCCTCCCTTCCATCCAGTCCTCTTCAGGCCCAGTCTGTTTTGTTTCCATCTCTCCATCCCAGTCTCTCCCTGTCTCTGTCTCTCTTTGTTTTTCTCAGCAGTCCTCCAGGCCTCCCTGCCTCCCTGTGTCCCTCCTCCTCTTTCTCAGCTGGGAGGGGTCAGGGCCAGTGGGAGCTGCTCCACCCTCTGCTGGCCCTCCCTTTCATTCAGGCCTCTTCAGGCCCAGTCTGTTTTTTTTCCTCATTCTGAGAGAAGCTTCAAGAGCGAGCTAGGAGGGAGGGAAAGAAAGGGAGAAAAGGATGTGAGCTGGTGGGTGCTGTGTGTGTCTGTGCATGTGGGCAGTATGAGTGAGTGTGAGTGCCAGCCTCGCCTCCCCTGTCCCCATCTCCGCTGCCACAAGTCCCCACCCACCAGAGCCTGCTGTGTGTGCAGCCTGAGTCTTAGATCAAGTCTCCGGTCATTGTGGATGTGACGGACCCAGGGTTTTTATATATTAGGATAATCATCAATCTCATCAAGCTAGGGATCCCTCATTTCCATATATGAATAAGAAATTATATTTGTGGGTATTTAGTATATGTATTTACCTACAAAGATTGTTGCTAAAATTCTAACTTAATTTTTCAACCACAATGTGTGTTTAATTAATATTCTAATACAGATTTCTTAACATAAAACAAATTACTTGATGCTTTCCAGTTGCTCATCACAGTGCTTGTACCAGTGATTACGAGTTTGAGTTTCTCCACATCCTTGTTAATATTTACTAGTAGTATTTTAATGTTTAGCTAATCTGACTAATATAAAATGTCATCTCATTGTTTTAGCACAAATTTTCCTGCACCTGCTAGACAGGCTTCTCTCTCTCTCTCTCTCTCTCTCTCTCTCTCTCTCTCTCTCTCTCTCTCTCTCATTTATTTTATTTGAATTCAGAATTGACCTGCACAAATTATACATCCTCTGCTCAAAATGCTGGGGTCTGTCCTCATCCTGCCACTTACTCCCATAACAATAACCACAAACAATTGCTCTTTCCTCCTGCCTTTTACCTCCTGCCTCCTGGTATCCAATCCTAGTTTCTGTCTGTAAGAATTTGGAGAAGTTTATTGGGAAGGGGTTCTGGGATACATAATTTGTAAGTTCTCAACCATAGCAATACAGAGAAGAGTATATGGGTAAGGTTACTGTACTCAGTGTCTAAAGATACATAGTTGATTCATGATTTTAAGGGTAAGAATATTTTCTCCTACTCTGAGTTCATTCTGAGGGTTTTTATTTGTTTTGTTTGTATTCGTTTTTTTAATATTCACCTAAGGATATGCTTATAGATTTTATGGAGAGGGGAAGAGAGAGAAAGAGAGAGAGAGAGAGAGAGAGAGAGAGAGAGAGAGAGAGAGAGAGGAGAGAACATCAATTGGGGTGACTTCCCTATATGCCCCAATTGTGATCAAACCTGAAACCTAATTTTACTTGTTTTTTGACTTAGGCCTGTAGTGCTATGAACTTTCCTCTTAGGACTGCTTTTGCTGTGTCCCAGAGATTTTGGGTTGTTGTGCATTCAGTTTCATTTGTTTCTAGGAAGTTTTTTTATTTCTTTCTTGATCTCATTATTAACCTACTATTGTTTAATAACATACTATTTAGTCTCCATGTGTCTGAATGTTTTTGAATGTTTTTACTATAGTTGAATTCTAATTACATTCCATTATGATCTGAGAAGATGCTCGATAAGATTTCAATCTTTTTGAATTTGTAAAGACTTGTTTTGTGACCTAACATGAAGTATATCTTTGAGAATGATCCATCCTATCTAATAAAGATGGAATATGCTAATTGACCCACATGCTGTTGCAAGCATGGTGGCTCCCACAGCCAATAAGGAGAGAATATGCTAATTGCTGCTCTTCCTTCAAAGATGGAGGCGCCCATAGCCAATAAGGAGGGAATATGCTAATTGACTGCCACACCCTCAAACATGGCAGCGCCCGCAGCCACAAGATGGCCGGCAAGGGAGGGCAGTTGTGGGTGATCAGGCCAGTAGGGGAGGACAGTGAGGGGCAGCTAGGCCAGCAGGGGAGGGCAGTTGGGGGCTGGGCCGGCAGTGGCATGGTTAGGCGTCAATCAAGCTGGCAGGGGAGTGGTTAGGGGGTGATCAGGCTGGCAGGCAGGCAAGCGGTTGGGAGCCAGCAGTCCTGGATTGTGAGAGGGATGTCTGAGTGCTGGTTTAGGGATCGGGCCTAAACCAGCAGTCAGACATTCCCCTGAGGGGTCACAGATTGAAGAGGGTGCAGGCTAGGCTGAGGGACACCCCCCCAGTGCATAAATTTTGTGCACCAGGCCTCTAGTGTTCTATAAATGTCAAGTAAATCCATCTAATCCAGTGTGTCATTTACAGTCACTGTTTCCTTTTTCATTTTTTGTCTGGAAAATCTCTCTAGTGAATTCAGTGGGGTGTCAATGTCCTCCACAAGTTTTTCTATATGCATTGGTGCTCCTATATTGGGTGCATATATGTTTACCAGGTATGTAGCCTCTTGATCCCTTTGGTATTATGCATTGACCTTTATTGTCTCTTGTGATGGCCTTCATTTTGAAGTCTATTTTGTCAGTCTTGACTATTCTAACCCTAGTGTTTCCCATTTCCATTTGCATAGACATTTTCCCCCATCCCTTCACTCACATCCTGTGTGAGTCTTTTGTTCTGAGATGGCTCTCTTGTAGATATCATATATTTGGCTCATGTTTTTGGACCCATTCAGCACCCTATGTCTTCTGATTGGAGTATTTAATCCATTTACATTTAAGGTTATTGTTTATAGGGACTTATTTATTGCATTTTAATTCTTTATGCTTATGTTTCTCTATATTTTTTTTTCTTATTTCAGCAGTCCCTTTAGCATTTCTTGCAGTGTTGATTAGGTGGCAATAAACATCCTTAGTCTTTTTCCTGGGAAGTTCTTTATTTCACCATATATTTTGAATGATAACCTTGCTAGATATAATAATCTTTGTTTCAGATCTTTGCTTTTTAGTCCTTTGAATCCTTCATGTCATTTCTCTTTGACCTGTAGAATTTCTGATGAGAAATCATCTGACAGCCTCATGGGAGCTCCTTTGTAAGTTACAAATAGTTTTTCTTTTGCTGCCTTTAAAATTCTCTCTTTCTCTTTAATTTTTGACATTTTAATTATGTTGTGCCTGGGAGTGGGCCTGTTTGGGTTCTTCTTCTTCCTTGGGACTCTCTTGCCTCCTGAACTTGTGTGACTTTTTCCTTTACCAGTTTAGGGAAGTTTTCTGCCATTATTTCTTCAAACAAGTTCTCTACACTTTGCCTACTTTCTTACCATTCTGGTCCTCTTATGATGCAAAAATTGTTATGTTGTTCCATAGCTTTCTTAAGCTGTCCTCCTGTTTTGCTGTCCTCCTGTTTTTAATTGTTATTTTGTGTTTTTTTTTTTACTTTTTGGTTCTATGATTGAGTGATTGTTTCTACCCAGTCTTTTAATTCACTGATCCAATCCTCAGCTGCCATTAATCTGCTGTGTATTCCTCCCAATGCGTTCTTTAGTAAGGTAATGTCATTCTTTATTTTTAAATGGTCTGTTTTCACAGTTACCGTGTCTTTTCTCATGCCTTTGAGCATCCTTGCCATCGTTATTCTGAATTCTATATCTGATACATTTCTTACCTCCATTTCATTTAGCTCTTCTTCTGGAGAATTCTCTTGTTCTTTTGCTTAGTTTTTTTTCTTTTTTTGTCTCCCCAATTTTGGCTGCCTGTTTGGGCTTGTGTCTATGTATTAGGTAGATTTGCTAAGACTCCCAATCTCTAGTGCATGACTGTGTCAGACACTATTCTTGACTGACCCTGAGGAACCTGTTTGGAGCTATCAGCAATTCACAGCTTGTGGACTCCCTCTGCTGAGGCTGGGTGCCTTTGGAAAGGACCAAGATGTACACCAAGGTCTGCTTTTCCTAGCCCGGGACTCTTAATTAGATCATTCAAGGGCTCAAAATCCCCAGAGACCTGCCTGTGACTGAAGTCTGATTGTATTTAGTCTTTACGTTTGTTTGTTTGTTTGTTTTGTTGACCAGCTCTGGTCTTTTACTTTTTAAAAAATCTATAGCTATGTCTATGTCTATGTCTATATCTATATCTATATCTATATCTATATCTATATCTATATCTATATCTATATCTATATCTATATCTATATCTATATCTATATCTATATCTATATCTATATCTATATCTATATCTATATCTATATCTATATCTATATCTATATCTATATCTATATCTATATCTATATCTATATCTATATCTATCTATCTGTCAGTGATGGCGAACCTTTTGAGCTTGGCATTTTGAAAAACCCTAACTTAACTCTGGTGTCATGTCACATATAGAAATTTTTTGATATTTGCAACCATAGTAAAACACAGACTTATATTTTTGATATTTATTTTATATATTTAAATGCCATTTAACAAAGAAAAATCAACCAAAAAAATGAGTTCCTGTGTCACCTTTGACACGCGTGTCATAGATTCACCATCACTGATCTATATCTATATCTAAATCTATATCTATCTATATCTATATCTATCATCTATCTATATCTATATCTATATCTATATCTATATCTATATCTATATCTATAGCTATATCTATAGCTATATCTATATCTATATCTATATCTATATCTATATCTATCTATATCTATATCTATAGCTATATCTAATCTATCTATATCTATCTATATAAAAAGGCAGCTACCATAACAGCTGTAATGACCTAACAACCAATTGCTATGATGCCCAGTGTGGCCAGTGAACCAGCCCAATCAGGGGGTGGGGCTGGCGGCCAACCTTGAGGCCCCTCCCCACTGCCAGCCTGCCCATGATCAGACTCTCCCATCCCGATCAGCTGCACCCCCATCAGCCCATCCCACCACAATAGACCCACAGCCCCACCCCCTGGCTGGCCCTCCCCTGATCACACCCCCACCCCAATAGGGGGTGGCGCTGGCCAGCCAATCTCCTGCAGCCCCTCCCTTCACCTGGCCCTGCCCCAGATTTGCCCCCTCACCCCGATCAGGGGCAGGGCTGTCCAGCCAACTCTTGGCCCCTCCCCCAGGCCACTGGCCCCTGATCGGCATCCCCCACCCACCCCATTCAGGGGCAGGGCTGGCCGGCCCATCACCCACAGCCCCTCCCCATGGCCAGCCCACCCCCAATCGGCCCCCTAACTCCAATCAGGGGAAGGGCCTGCCAGCCAATCACCAGTGCCCCCTTCTCCAGCCGTCCAACCTCCTGCCATCTCCTTCTCCCAGCAGGCCCAGCCTTGATCCACCCTGATTGGGGCCGGGCCAGCCAGACACCACTCATGCACGAATTCGTGCACTGGGCCTCTAGAGTGTGTGTGTGTGTGTGTGTGTGTGTGTGTGTGTGTGTATCTATATCTCTATCTATCTATCTATCTATCTATCTATCTATCTATCTATCTATCATCTATCTATATGTAGAGAGAGAGAGAGAGAGAGAAACATCAATGATGAGAGAGAATCATTGATATGCTGCCTTTTGCACACCCCACACGGGGGATTGAGCTCACATCTTGGGGATATGCCCTTACAGGTAATAGAACCATGAACTCCTGGCTCATAGGTCATGCACAACCACTGAGCCACAGAGGCTGGGCTGATTATATTCAGATTTAATTACCCTCTGGGTATGGACCACAGGGTGGGGCAAGAGGTTTTTCAACATAGTGAGTTGATTGTTTCTGCCTACAGGCTGATTTTTATTTTGAGTCTCTTAATGGGCTTCAGAAACTCCACAGAGGGGCATGGATGGGGCAACTGCTTTCCCCCCAGGCAATAACCACCTGGAGAGCAAAGGTCCATCAGAGAAAGATGTCCTTTGCAGCATGAGTGAATGATTCTGCACAGGAAATTGGGGTGTCTGATTTCTTTGGTCTAACCCCAGAACTCACAATCCTGGCTTCTGCCCACACAGCTCCAGTACACTCCCTCTGCCAGAGCCCAGGGTCAATGGCTACTCACCAAATTTTGTGTGTTGGCCCATTAAGAGTTTGTGAACACTTCCTGCCTTCTCTCCCTGAAAGATAGCAACTTTGCTGCTTTTCAAAGCCAGATGTTATGTGGTCACCTTTCTCAGTTCTGGTGTTCTAGGCTGGGGAGTCTAGTTTGGGGTTTTGATCGAAGTTCTCTCAATGGGAATCTCCCACAGCTGAGATATCTCTCTGGAACTTCAGCTACTCTCTATGGAAACCTGTCCAGCCCTTTAGCATCTCTGCACTTCCTGCCAGTCTCTACGTGGTCTCCACTTTCCATCCTCAGTATCAGGGTTCTCTCCAGCCAGTCTTCACTTGATTATTGAGGATGGTTTTTTTCTGTATTTTAGTTGTACTTCCAGTTTGGTCCTGGTAGGGTGTCAGTGTAGCTTGCACTTACTCTACCACCATTTTGGAATAAAACTTATTCTTCTTGGGCATGAGTCTTCAGCAGTGGGCAGTGCTGTGGAGCTCAGGGAGCTAGAAGTCAGAATCTGTAAATATGTGCTTACAATTTTTAGTATTAGTTTTGATATTGAATAGCTTGTTTATGTATTAACTCATTGATATGCCATATAATTTATTAATAAAATTGGATTTCTCTTTGCTTATCATACTGTGAAAAAAAGATATGATTTGGAATGTAAGATTATCATTCAAAGTTTGCACACTTTTAGTTTCAGCTATCTATGGTTAACTTAGAAAGTTTCTGAGTTTTTGTAGTTTGTGATTTTGCTGAGCTGAGGTAAAAATTTTAATTGCTTGTATTTCAAAGCTGATGTATAGGATGAAACCATATTGAAAGTGAGTGCACATATTCTGCAGGGTATATCACCATCTTAAACCTCTCTTTCAGTCTCTATTAATTATGAAGTATACATTACACGAGGGCAATGAGATCAGATATTCCCAAAGAATTTAAGAACATATCTTGGTTAATATTTCCTGTTTTAAATAAGAATCTGCCTGCAACTCAGTTTCCTGTTATAAAATTATCTGAATACTGATAAGATATAATTTCAAAGACTCATATGAGGTGGAAAAAAGACAACATTTGTGAAAAAAATGGATCGTAATTTTTAATTGCTTACTAATTCCTATACTGATTTAGAAACATCATTATAACTTGCCAGTAAATGAAAATTCAAAATACATTTTTAATTATATAGAAACTATTTATAAATAAATATTGATTCAGCCTGGCTGGATTAAGCTCAGTGATTAAGCATTGACCTATGAACCAAAAGGTCTTGGTTTGATTCCCAGTCAGGACACATGCGTGGTTTGCGGGCTTGATCCCCAGTGTGGGGCATGCAGGAGGCAGTTGATCAGTGATTCTCTCTCATCATTGATGTTTCTATCTCTCTCTCCCTATCCCTTCTCTATGAAATCAATAAAAATGTATTTAAAAATAAATACATAAGTAAATAAATATTGATTCTAAACAAGAAAAAATAGGTTTTACTGAATTAAAATGTCCTTACTGAGTAACAATAAAGTCCTACAATGAGAATTTAAAATTAAATCATATAAGACAGTATAATAAAAATTCTATTTATTAAAGTTATGTAATAAATATATATATACATATTTAAAAAGGTAGAAATAATATCTTTATCTACCTTGATTTTAAGATGTCAGTAGCAATACTACCTCCATTATCTTACATATTAATATAGTTGCTATTGTATAGGAAAAAAACTTTAAAGTTAAAATTATAAGTATGAGTATCTCTCAGAGTGACAGACCAATTTTAATATATATTTTTATTTTCATCCATTAATAGTAAACATATTGTTATATCTAGAACAAATAATTATTTTTCTTTAAAAAACTTAAAATTAGTTAACATCAATATCTTTCTGAGTATAGGTCAACATTTTTAAGTATCCACAATGTGTCAAATATTAAACAAATAATGGATATATTATGAATAAGTTTATAAAAAAAACTTAGATGAAAAAGATAAACACTCATAAAAACAACCCAATTTAACAAAACCGACACAGAATAAATATAAATACAGTATATATAGTATATAACCCTAAATCCAATAAAGAAAATAAAACTTCACTTGTAAACTTTCCCACCCAGAAATCTCCATGAGCAGATGGTTTGTTGGTTGAATTTAAATCTTCATTTATGAAAGAATTTATACTAGTTTTCAATAATTCTTTCATTTATTAACATTTTTCAAATATTTTATGAGACCAATATAAAAAATGATTTCAGGATCATCTTTCTCAAAAACACAGAATCAAAAATTAAATCATGTTAACAATAATAAATTAAAGATCTTAACCAAGCTAATCATAAGATGTCTAATACTTCATAAACAAGTTAGACGTTTTTTGAGAAATACAATATTATTTTCAATAAAATCAACTAAATAAATCTACACTCTTATTGATTATAGAAAAAAAAAATCTTCCTAAATAGAAGTTGGATGTAGTTTATAAAATTCAACATACATTTAATGACTAAGCCCTGACTGGGTAACTTAGTTGGTTAGAGCATCATCTCCACATGCATAAATAAGCGGAACAATAAATCTCTCTCTCTCTCTCTCTCTCTCTCTCTCTCTCTCTCTCTCTCTCTCTCTCTCATCAATAATTTTTTAAAGTTTAAAAATTTAATGACCAAGCTGATATAGATGGAAACTAGAAAGAGAAACAGGCATTATTTTTTTTAAAAAAATATATTTTATTGATTTTTTTACAGAGAGAAAGGGAGAAGGATAGAGAGTTAGAAACATCAATGAGAGGGAAACATCGATCAGCTGCCTCCTGTGGGGATGTGCCCACAACCAAGGTACATGCCATTGACCAGAATTGAACCTGGGATCTTTCAGTACACAGGCTGACACTCTATCCACTGAGCCAAACCAGCTAGGGCGAAACAGGCATTCTTAATCTGATAAAATATATTTAATTCTTTCCCCCAAGAATCAGAATGAGGTAAGATACCTGCTATCACTCTTTCAATTCAAAACCATACTTAAAATTGTAATGGATCCAAAAGGCTAAATACAATAATAGAAATTATAAACTGGAAAATGTGCTCCAAAAATTCCCATAATTTCCCATCTCTGAAAATTGAATAAAGTCAAAGTTTAAATTGGTGCTTGTTAATACAAACAAAACAATGCTATTAAATAATGGGTAAGGACAGTGGAAATCTGTAGCCTTTTGCCTAAGGCCATTCTTGTTTACCCTCTCACTCCAACCTCTGCCCTGTTGTACTAGATTTTGTAATATTAATATATTTAGGTTGAAAAGAAAAAAAAAAAAGAAAGAAAATACAGCTTCACTGCCAAGGGGCAGACTTGATTTGGAGCAGAAGGTGAATACCGATGTCTGAATGTATTGTCAGGAAGTATAGCAAACTTCGTAGGAAACAATAAAATATCCCATGACTCTGCTACCCTGAGATTAGCATCCCTGTTGGGACGGTCATAATCTAGCCAGAAAGTTGGTGGGGGATGTTGGAAATTAGAGAGACTTCTCCTGTACCCAAGGCTGAGTAGGAAATTATTCACATGTGCAGGAGAGATCAGGGAGTGCCCAGGAGAAAGCAAGAGCTAAATAAGAATTGAAAACAGCCTCCCTTTTGAGTATGGTCTCTAACTCACACACGAACTTACTGACAGAAATTGGAAGCCTTATCAACTTAAGTTGTTGAAGCATAACATCTTTCCAATTGTGGGTTAACCGCCAAGTTATACAAACAAAACAGTAACACCACAAAGTCAGAATAAAAAATTAAAAAGATAAAAAGAAATTATATCACCAGTCACAATGCAGGGAAAACAAATTCCAAAAATCAAGTCCAGGCAAGTTATTGAAATAAGCAAATAAATACATAAATAAGTCAATAAATTAATAAAATTAAAGTAAATTTAAAACATTAAAAGCAAAAACAACTATCCTCAGGGAGAATAAGTGGCAATGTCCAGAGTTGTGACAAATATCTGAAATGTTCAGTTTTCAAGAAAACGTATAATCTATGCAAAGAATTAAAAAGTATGGTGCCCTGGGCAATGTGGCTAAGTTGGTTGAGCGGTGACCCATGCACCTAGAGGTCACTGGTTTATTTTGGGTCAGGGCACATACCCAGGCTGTGGCCTCAATCCCCAGTAGGGGGCATGCAAAAGGCAGCCAATCTGTGGTTCTCAATCATAGATGTTTCTTTCTCTCCCTCTTTCTTCCTCTGTTTCTCTAAAATCAATAAAAAACATATTTAAAAAAATTAAGTAGGGCATATACTCAGGAAAAAAATGAATTAAAATTGATTCTACCAAAGGACTTGTATGCATGCATAAAAGCCTAATCAATGGACACAGACAACAGTGGGATGAGGGCATGAGTATGTGTGTGTGTGTGGGGGGGGGTTGAGGGGTAATGGGGGGATGAGGACACATATGTAATACCTTAATCAATAAAGAAATTTTAAAAAATTGATTCTGAATAGATCCATACATTGGATTTATTTAAAAAAAAACACAAAACCTCTCACACAGATATTATAAATAAAAACAAAAAATTAAAGAAAACTGAAATAATGGATAAATATAAAATAATGGAAATTAAGATTGGAAACAAGTAACAACAATAATATATTATGATATTTATAAAATATATAGAATTAGAAAGTATTAAAAATAATACAAAGAACTGGAAGAGTGAAATGGCAGTACATTTGAAATAAAAGTAGGTTCTGATAAACTAAAGTTGAATATTTTAAAATGAAACAAAATATACACATTGTAAATATAAATATATACAGCTAGTAAGCGAACAGTGGAGACAATGGAATACTGAAAAAAACATATATAATCAAAGAAAAAAGGAAGAAAACATACACAGCAAATAGAAAGATGGGAGGCTTAGAACCATTACATCATTTTGCTATTGCTGCTGTAACAAATTACCATAAAATGGGTAGCTTAAAACAACAAAAATGTATTCTGTCACAATTCTGAATGGTCACTGGAAGTTCAAATTCAAGGGGTTGGCATATTAAAATGTAAAGTCAAGCCCTAGCCGGTTTGTCTCAGTGGATAGAGCGTCGGCCTGAGGACCAAAGATTCTTGGGTTCATTTCCAGTCATGAGCATGTACCTCAGTTGCAGGCTCCTTTCTGACCAGGGCCCTGGTCATAGCATGTGCAGGAGGCAAGCAATACATGTGTTTCTCTCACATAGATATTTCTCTCTGTCTTTCCCTCTCTCTTCCACTCTTTCTGAAAATCAATAGAAAAATATCCTCATGTAAGGATTAAAAAAAAAAATAAAGTCAATTTATCAGCTATCTTTAGGGAATATGGTATAAAATAGATTCAAAAACTAGTCAGAAAAAGTGGCTACATTAATATATAAAATCTACTTCAGAAAAAATAATTTTAACCAAATACAAAAAGAGCATTTTTAATTATGAAAGCTTCAATTTATTAAACAGACATGGTAATTCAAAATGTATATATTTGTAACAACAAACTTTAAAGATAGATGACACAAAAGGTGAGAAATCAGAAAGAAGAAATGGACAAGCCCTCACTCATAATAGGGTATTTTGGTACACCCCTACTAGCAATTAATAAAAAGAGCAACAGACAAACTTCACGAAGAATACAGAAAACTTCAACAATGTTAATTAAACACTTGACCTCAGTATATTTTAGGACATTACAAGCAAACATGCCACAACAGATTCTATTGAAGTGTACATGCAATATTTTCCAACAGACAATAATAGAAAGCCATAAAACAAATCTGAAAAAATGTAAATGAATTAAAATCATAGAGTATATTTCCTGACCAACAAAGAATTTAATTAGAAATCCATAAAAATCATATAAAAATTTACAATGTTGTGAAATAAATAAAATTCCTAATCCCATCTTTTTTTCTGTTGTTGTTAACCTTTACCTGAGGATATTTTTTCCATTTATTTTTAGAGAGAATAGAAGGGAGAGGGAAAGACAGAGAGATAAAGAAACATTGATGTGAGAGAGACACATTGATTGATTCCCTCCTGCACACATTCTAACTGGGCAAGGAATCAAACATGCAACCAAGGTATAAGCCCTTGATGGGAATCAAACCCAGGACCCTTCAGTCAATGGGCCAATGCTCTAACCACTGAGCAAAACCTGCTAATGCTAAACCTATCTTTTGAGGTAGGCAGAGATAACTTAGGCAATATTAGAAACTTAAACTAGTTAAGAAGTTACTTTGAAATTTCATAAAATAAAAATGCTTTTTAAAAAATATTAACAAAGTGATAATATATGCTTCATTCACACTGTCCAATGTGCTACAAATGTATAAAAAGTGAACTGTATCTAGAAAATATAAAGAAGTCTTAAAATTCAGTAATAAAAAGCTAAACATTCACCTTTTCAAATGTGCAAAAGACTTTTTGGACACTTTATGAAAGAAGACAACATGAATGGTTAACTAGGCACATGAAAAATGGTAAACATCATACCCCATCCAGAAAATGCAAAATGAAACCATAATGATATGCAACTACATGCCAACTATAATTTTTAAAATTATCAAGAATTACTGAGCATGTGGAGAAATTACAACTGTCATATAATGCTGGTGGAAATGTAAAATTATGCTACTAGTTAGGAGAACTTGATGGTAATTGCTATAATTTAATTTTTTCTTCTATTCCATGGTTTAGCTGTTCAACTTCCATCATTACCCAAGAGTAATGAAATATATGCCCACAAGAATATTTGTTGATATATGTTTATAGCAGGTTTATTCTTAATAGCTCTGAACTATAAATGACCCAAATGTCCACCTACCAGTGAATGGTTAAAAAAGAAAAAAAAAAATCCTAGTATATTAGTAGAATGAAATACAATTCAGCAATACAAATAAATGGACTACTAATGTTCTCAACTGCATAGATTGCTCAAAAATGTTATCATGAGCAAATGAAGACACAGATTAGTTTGTTGGGTATGATTCCATTTATAAAAAAATAACTTTAACAACAGACAAATGTAATGCTGAATCGATTTGCTAGGATTTTGTTGAGGATTTTGTTCATCAGAGATATTGGCCTGTAGTTCTCTTTCTTTGTAGTGTCTGTATCTGGTTGTGGGATTAGGTTAATGCTGGCTTCATAGAAAGAGCTTGGAGTGTTCCTTCCTCTTGAATTTTTTGGAATAGTCTATAGAGGATAGGTTTTAGTTCTTCTTTGAATGCTTGGTAGAACTCCCCTGTGAAGCCTTCTGGTCCATCAATAATTGCTTTAGATTGGCAATTGTGGACCATATGGAAAGAGGCACTGAGGTTCTTTTGGAATGAAAAATACTTGGTATCTTGGTTGGATTTGTGGCTGTACAATTTAATACAGTATTGAGAAACTCATGTATTTAAATAATTACAATGTGCATATCTTAGTTTATGAGAATTACTAGAGGCCTGGTGCATGAAATTCATGCATAGGGGGGTGGTCCCCTCAGCCAAGCCTGTACCCTCTCCAATCTGGGACCAATTGGGGGATGTCCGACTGCCAGTTTTGGCCCGCTCCTTAAACCAGAAGTCAGACATCCCCCTTATAATCCTAGATGGCTGGCTCCTAATCTCTCACCTGCCTGACTGCCTGGTTGTCCCTAAATGCCCCCAATGCTGACCTTATTGCCTCTTACTGCCTCTGTGTGCCAGCCTGATCTCCCCTAACTGCCCCCCCCACCCCCCGCTGGCTTGGTCACCCCTAACTGCCCCCTGCTGCCGGCCAGGTCACCCCCAACTGCCCCCTCCCTGCTGGCCTTGTTGCTCCTAACTGCCCCCTTGCCAGCCTGCTCACCCTTTCTGCCCCCCCAACCAGCCTGGTTACCCCCAAGTGCCCCCCTCTGCTGGCCTGGTCTCCCCAAACTGCCCCCCCCACCAGCTTTGTCACACCCAACTGCACCCCCCCACTCCTGTCAGCCTGGTCTCCCCTAACTGCCCCCCCACCAGCCTGGTCACCTCTTACTGCCCCCCCTTCCAGCTTGGTTTCCCCAATTGCCACCCTTTGCTGACCTGGTGACCCTTAACTGCCCCCCTGCTGGCCTGATTGCCCCCAACTGCTCTCCCCCCTGATAGCCTGGTCACCCCCAACTGCCCCTCCTGCCAGCCGAGTCACCCCTCATGGCCTTCACACCAGCCTTGCAGCCCCACGCAGCTTGCTTGTTCAGTCATTTGGTCATCCCTCACTAACACCCCTGCCGGCCTGGTCACCTCACGCAGCCTGCTTAGTCAGTAGTTTGGTCATGCCTCACTAAACCCCTGCTGGCCTGGTCATAGGCAGCCATCTTGTGAGGGTGTGAGGGTTAATTTGCATATTACCTCTTTATTATATAGGATACCTAAATAAATTTGTTTTTTACATGTAAAATTTATAAAATATACTTAAAAATAAACCACACTAAATAAATACTAAATAAATGGGATTATATTACTATAGTTTCAAGACACTTAGTCACTTTAGAGCAGCCGTGGGCAAACTACGGCTCGTTTGAAATGAATAAAACTAAAAAAAAAAAAAAAAAGACCGTGCCCTTTTATGTAATGATGTTTACTTTGAATTTATATTAGTTCACACAAACACTCCATCCATGCTTTTGTTCCGGCCCGCCGGTCCAGTTTAAGAACCCATTGTGGCTCTCAAGTCAAAAAGTTTGCCCACCCCTGCTTTAGAGGATTTATGATGCACCTAAAATGAATTCTAATCATTCCTATGAAAGCTCTGAAAAGACTGACACTATATTTTCAACCTCTCTTGAGTCATATTTCCTCTCTTCACTGTATTCTAGGTACACTAGTTGCTTTATTTTTTCAAACTGTCAGGTTCTTTTTCATATCATTGCCATAATACTGCCCTCCCTATGCTAATAAGGTTTTGCTACCTCTAACACCTTACAGGCAAGCATGCTTTATTTATTTATTTAACAATATTTACTGAGTATCTAGTATCCTTCTCATTTGGGGATTTGACTATAACCTAGAGATAATCCCTGTTTTTCAGATCTTCATTCTGGTGCTTGGCAGAGAAAATAAATAAATAAATATATAAGTAAACATCCCATAAGTTGGCTGATGATATGTTTTATTATTTAAAAAACAACCAAACTAAGGAAAATTTAGGAAAATTTAATTTTCACATTGGAGGAGGGTTATATTTTATATAGATGACCAGAGAGACAACAATATAACAGAGGTCTGAAGAATTGAGAGAGAGGACAATATAATTATTTGAGAAAGTGTATTTCAGACTGAAGAAACAACACTTGGATGTATCCCCTGAATTTTCAACTATCTTCCATTACTCCTTTTTGCTGTGTTTTGTTTTGTAAATGTGCTTGCTAATAGTAGGTACTATCAGAATTTTTAATTGTATTATGCACAAATTTGTCTTTTTCTGCCAACACTGTATGAATCATGGGAAGAATAATTTCTATTTGTTTACCATTGTTTATAGAGTTATCAAAAGCGAATACCTGTGGTAGACATCAGTTAAATATTTGTTGAGTATATGCTTCTATATATAAATAAGTGAATTTTAGAGTATATTTGTCTAATTATATATAATTCACAAAGATTTTGTTTAAGAGCAAATTAATTAATAGATTATTAATCAGTGTCGATTAACAGGAAATGCAAAAACAGAATAAAGACTCAATTTGCAATAGGAATGGGAAAGTAAGTAATGTTCTTTCAGTATGTTAAGTTCAAGATATCTGTGAGGCATTCAGATGACAGTGCACAAATAACATCTTTGAAGCATTTTTTTTATCTGTTCTCATTAATGCACTTACCTTTTTACCTACTAAAATTTTTTCTGTATGTTTATTGCTCTGTAATCACTATTCCTGAAGCTAGAAAGTTAAAGTTTTGCATTTCCAATAATGTATTACTAATAATTCACCAAAGTATCATTTAAGCAATAAAGGTAAAATAAATTATTAAAACAAATACCCAAATAGATTAAGATCATCAGCATAATCAAGATAAATTATATGGACCTGGCTCTGTGGCTGAGTTAGTTGGAGTGTCATCCCATACACCAAGGTTTCAGATTTCTTTCCCAGTTAGGGCACATACCTACATTTTGGGAAGCAACCAAGGATGCTTCTCTCTCACATCAATGTCCCTCTCTATCTCTTCCTTTCTCTCTCTCTCTCTCTCTCTCTCTCTCTCTCTCTCTCTCTCTCTCTCTCTTTGTCTCTCTCTCTCTCTCTTTCTCATATCCTCTCTCTAAAAATAAATAAACATATCCTTGGATGAGAATTAAAAAAAAAACAAACACTTAAAATTATTAATTGCCCAGCCTCTGTCACTCAGTGGCTGAGCATTGATCTATGAACCAGGAGGTCATGGTTGGATTCCCAGTCCGGGCATATGCTCAGGTTTCAGGCTCCATCCCCAGTAGGGCACATGCAGAAGGCAGCTGATCAATGATTCTCTCTCATCATTGTTGTTTCTATCTCTTTCTTCCTCTCCTTTCCTCTCTCTGAAATAAATAAAAAACATTAAAAAATAAAAAAGGATAAATCATATGAAAGATGATGTGCTTGAATTGTATACTTAGGAACACTGAAAACATATTTCAATTGGTATTATGACTACCACACTCAAATACAGAAAGCTGAACAGCATTTTAGAATAATCATAGATTCTGATGATCAAAGAAAAGCAATGTCAACCATTTCTGGGATATTACTAAACATTAATTATTTGTCTAAGTGATTAATAGTGGTAATGTTATTTGACTCTTACAATGGCTTTGTCATATGAACTCTACTTACGTTTTGCAGATGAGGAAACTAAAGCACAAAACACTTAGAAAACTTGTCCAAATTCTCATTAATCCGAAGTGGTCAAAACAAATTTTGAAACCAAGTTGCAGGTTTCCAGAGCCCACTTTCATCACAGTGTTTTAACCTGTTTCTATTCAGATTATCAGATTTTCTCATCCACAACTACTTATTTACTAAATGACTTACGTTTAAACTTTGCAAGCATAGGTTGGTGTTTTGGGAAATTAAAATGCAAGTATGTGTTTAATGCGCCCACATAATGCCAGGTTTATCAGAAACACTCCGAATTCTTCATCCTCTCTCTTCTTTCATAAACTCAGGGATGAGAGCTCCTGTTATTTCACATTCTGTTACTGTCTGGATCAAGTTTCATGGGGCTGTCAGAACTGCTCACTCAGATATCTCTTCATACATGCCACTTAGAAGAGGCAGGAACACTGTCTTCCTGCAGCTCTTGGGCCCTTTACATACAGAGTGAGGGCTTCTCGCTGGCCTGTGCAGCAGCTCACTGTCAGCATTTCACTGGGTCTGACTGACACAGGAGCCTGGAGCTCTATGATAATACAAAGAGAGAAGTTTCTGCTCCATGACAGACACTGATGGCAGGGGCTGCCACTCCCAGCGGGCTGTGACTTGGGCCACAACCAAGCACAGCATGCCACAGGCTGAATCCATTTTGATGAAATCAGATTGTTTCCCTCATAGGAGAGTTTATTGGACTTATCTAAATTGGGTTATAATTCTCACTGAGTAGAAAGATTTTGGTAACTAACAGTATTGTTCATTATTCCACTATGACTTCTGGTCAGAACTACATTCTGCATTTTTCCCCCCCCATTTAAAATCTTACTGTTAATTAAAAGTATTATCTTAAAATCTCAGTCTTCTCCTCATTTAATCATTTGATACTCCCTTAAAGAATATTTAGTTTTACCAATATGTCATTATATTGGACACTAGAGGCCCAGTGTAGAAAATTAGTGCACAGGGAGGTGGGTCCCTCAGCCTGGCCTGCACCCTCTCCAAACTGAAACCCCTCAAGGGATGCCCAACTGCCTGTTTAGGCCTGATCCCACTGGGCAGTCAGACATCCCTCTCACAATCCGGGACTGCTGGCTCCCAACCGCTCACCTGCCTGCCTGCCTGATTGCCTCTAACCACTTCTGCCTACCAGCCTGATCACCCCCTAACCACTCCCCTGCCAGCCTGATTGCCCCTAACTGCCCTCCCCTGCAGGCCTGGTCCCTCCCAACTGCCTTCCACTGCTGGCCTGATCACCCACAACTGCCCTGCTCTGCCGGCCATCTTGTGTCCACATGGGTGCGGCCATCTTTAACCACATGGGGGTGGCCGTCTTGTGTGTTGGAATGATGGTCAATTTGCATATTACCTTTTTATTAGATAGGATTTTCCTTCCCCCCTCCCCCCAGAAACTCTAAGTTGGTTTAGGGATACATAAAACATACAAAGCAGAAAGAGACAATAATATTTGATGAGGTAGCTCATTTTACAGATGAGAAAATGGAGAGTATCCCTAGCCCTCTTTGTTAATCCAAGGTAAAAACTAAGACTTAAAACTCTTTCCTCTAATTTTGTCATATATCATTATACAAGTGAAATAAAAGGCAGAATTTCTGATGCAAAAATTTGCATTGTAAATCCTACTTATGTAGTACTATACACATTTATGTAATCATAACATTATTTAATATAGTGGTTATGTTTTTTATAGATTAAAAATAAATATCTATAAGTTAAATAACTGGGTCATAACGCAATTCAGTTTTTATTTTTTTGTGGTAACTCCATACTGCTTCTCATAGTGGCCACACCAACCTGCATTCCCATGAACAGTGTACTAGGGTTCCCTTTTCTCCACATCCCCACCAACACTTGTTTGTTGATTTTTTTATGATAGCTATTCTGACGGGTGTGACGTGATATCTCATAGTGGATTTAACTTGCATTTGTCTGATGGTAAATGAAATTGATCATCTTTTTGTATGTCTGTTAGGGATCTGTATATTCTCTTTGGAGAGGTGTCTACTCAGGTGTTTTGCCCATTTTTAAATTGAATAGTTTGTGGGGGTTTTTTGGTGTTGTTTTATAAGTTCTTTATAAATTTTGGATATTAATCCCTTATCAGATGCATCTTTGATGCATATATGTTCTCCCAATCAGTGGGCTGTCTTTTCATTTTATTAATGGTTTTCTTTTCTGTGCAAAAACTTTTTAGTTTGATGCAGCCCCATTGTTTATTTTTTCTTGCCCAAAGAGATCTATTAGAAAAAATATTGATATGAGAAATGTTTGAGAATTTACAGCCTATATTTCCTCTCAGTACTTTTATGGTGTTGAGTCTAACATTTAAATATTTAATCAATTTTGAATTTATTCTTCTATGTGGTATAAGAAAATGATATAGTTTTATTTTTTTGAAAGTATATGCCCAATAGTCCCAACATCATTTATTGAGTAGACTATCTTTACTCCACTGTATGTTTTTCCCCCTTGTCAAATATTGACTATAAAGGTATGGGTTAATTTCTGGGTTTTTATTCTTTTACATTGGTTAATATGTCTCTTTTTATGCCAGTACCATGCTGTTTTGATTACTATAGCTTGGTAATACAGTTTGATGTCAGGTAGCATGATTCCTCCAACTTTGATCATCTTTCTCAAGATCACTGTTGCTATTCCAGTCTTTTTTTGATTCAATACAAATTTTTGGAGTATTTATTTTGGTTCTCTGAAATATGCTATTGGTATTTTTAAAATTATCTTTATTGTTAAAATGTTATAGATATCACCTTTGCTTTCCTCACTTACTCCCTCTGCTACCCCCCCCCCCAGGCCTTCACCACAGCATTGTCTGTGTCCATGCATTATGCATATAAGTTCTTTGGTTAATCTCTTCCCAACCATCTCCCCACCCTCACCTTCCCTCTGAGATTTGTCAGTTTGTTCCATGCTTCTATATCTCTGGATTTATTTTGCTCATCAGTTTATTTTATTCATTAGATTCTATTATAGGCACCTCTCACGGACACCAGAAAGGCTTTAACAGACAAGCCCCTTGAGCCAGTGGGAGAGGGCTGTCCCCAACCTCAGTCATTGTTTTCTCACATAAATGAGTCTGCATGAGAGACCTTGACTGCATCATGATAAGCCAATTTATTAAAGCATGAATCTTTATTTTAAAAAGCAAAGCAGACCTATTTATCTGGCTTATGAAGCACAGACAGGCTCTCAGCTAATCTGAAGAGCAAGTTGGGTGGGGTCTGAGTTGTTACATACCTTCCTGTCTACAGGCTTCAAAATTCCTCTGCTGACTATTTTGATATAGATTAATTCTCAAGATCCCTTTATTCACCTTGTTGTGGCTTTCCCAGAATTCATGAAAAGCAACTTTATCTCGCTAAACCTTGAGACTGCAGGCTTTTTCTGCTTAGGGAGTAAAACTTCCCCCTTTTCCTTTTTCTTTTCTCCTTTCCCCCTCCCTTTCTTCATTCTCTCATTAGGGAGATTTTTTTTAACCATTTGCTCTTGTGTCCTTGGCTGGGGAAGATAATGGTTTGTTAGTTGCAAGGTGGCTGCAAATTGCCCACAATGTTTGGCCTTGTTTGAACTTTCCTGTCTCAGTTTCCCTGTTCCTCCTGCCCTGGAATCCTGTAACAATTCCACATATAAGTGAGATCATGCGAGACTTGTCTTTCTCTGACTGGCTTACTTCGCTTACCCTCCAGATCCCTCCATGCTGTCTCAAAGAGTAAGAAATCCTTTTTTGTTGTTGTTGTTTTTTTGTTACTGCTGCACAGTAGTCCATGGTGTAAATGTACCGCAGTCTTATCCACTCATATACTGATGTGCACTAGGACTGTTTCCAGATCTTGGCTATTGTAAATTGAACTACTATGAACATAGGGGTGCATACATTTTTTCTGATTGGTGTTTAGTGATTCTTAGGATATATCTCTAAAAGTGGAAACTTTAAGGCCAAATGGCAGTTCCATATTTACTTTTTTGAGGAAACTCTGTACTGTTTTCCATTGAGGCTGCACAAGTCTGAATTCTTACCAGCAGTATACTAGGGTTCCCTTTTCTCCACATCCTTGCCAGCACTTGTCATTTGTTGATTTGTTGATGGTAGACATTTTAACAGGTGTAAGGTGATATAACTTGTTGTTAAATGTGCATCCCTCTGATGATTAGTAACTGAGAATTTTTTCATAAGTCCCTTAGACATCTGTATGTCCACTTTGGAGAAGTGTCTATTTAGGTCCTTTGCCACCCCTTTTTTAAAAATTATATTGTTTTTCTTCCTTTGTTAAGTTGCATGAGTTCTTTATATATTTTGGAAATTAACCCCTTATCAGATGTATCATAGGCAAATATGATCTCTAATACAATTGGCTACCTTTTCATTTTTTGATGGTTTCTTTTGCTGTTCAGAAGTTTTTAATTTTGACATATTCTTATTTGTTTATTTTCTCCTTAATTTCCTTTGCCTAGGAGATATATGCACAGAAATATTGCTACAAAAGATGTCTGAGACTTTGCTACCCATGGTTTCTATTGGATTTTTATGGTTTCATGACATATTTAATCAGAAAACTTGAATAGGCCAACAACAACTGTTCAAATTGAATCAGTAAGCAAGAAAATCCTGCAAACAAAAGTGCTGGTCCTGATGGCTTCACAGGCGAGGTTTACCAAACATTCAAAGAAAAACTAATACCTATCCTCCTCAAACTATTCCAAAAAATCCAAGAAGAAGGAACACTATTTATGAGGCCAGCATTAGCCTAAAAAAAGCCAAAAATACACCACAAAGAAAGATTATTAAAGGCTGAAGTTCCTGATGAACATAGATGTTAAAATCCTCAACAAAATATTAGTAATATATTAAAAAGATCATACACCATGACCAAGGGATGCAAAGCTGGAAAAATATTTGCAAATGAATAAATGTGATACAGCAAGTAAGTAAATTCTAAGACAAAAACTACATGATAAGATCAATAGATGCAGTGAAAGCATTTGGCAAAATCCAACACACATTTTTTAACAAAAACTCTCAGCAAGGTGGGAAAAGAGGGATCATACCTCAACATAATAAAATACATATTTGACACACTGTGTTCATGGATTGGTAGAATTAATATAATTGAAATGTTCATTCTACACAAAGCAATCTATAGATGCAATGCAATCTCTATTAAAATACCAATGGCATATTTCACAGATCTAGAACAAATACTCCAAAAATTTATATGAAACCAAAAAAAAAGGGACCCAGAATAACCACATAAATCTTGAGAAATAAGAACAAAGTTGGAGGGATCACAAGACCAGATATCAAGTTATGTACAATGCCATTGTACTCAAAAAAAACCTGCTACTGGCACAAAAAAGGCATATAGATTAATGGAACAGAACAGAGACCCCAGAAATAGACCCAAGCCATCACACTTAATTAGTAGTTAACAAAGAAGGCAAGAACATACAATGGAGTCAAGGCAGTCTCTTAAATAAATGGTGCTGGAAAATTGGACAGACAAATGTAAAAAAAAAAATGAAACTAGATTATCAACTTACATGGTACACAAGAAATAACTCAAATGGATAAAAGACTTTAATGTAAGACAGGAAACCATAAAAATCCTAATAGAAACCATAGGCAGTAAAATCTCAGTCATCTTTTGTAGCAACATATTTGTGCACACATCTCCTAGGGCAAAGGAATCTAAGGAGAGAAAAAATAATGGGACTATATCAAAATAAAAAGCTTTTGAATAGAAAAAAAATGATACATCTGATGAGGTTAGTTTCCAAAATATCATACAACTTAACAAAAGGAAGACAAAAAAACAATTAAAAATGGGCAAAGGACCTAACTAGACACTTCTCCAAAGTGGACATACAGATGTCTAAGAGACATAACAAAATGCTCAGTCATTGATCATCACTTAGAAACAAATTTAAAAGGCAATGAGGTATCACCTCACACCTGTCAGCATGGCTACCATCAACAAATCAAGAAAGGACAAGTGCTGGCAAGGATGTGGAGAAAAGGGAAGCCTAGTACACTGTTGGTTAGACTTCAGACTTGTGCAGCCTCTATGGAAAACAGAACAGAGTTTCCTCAGATTTTAAATATGGAACTGCCATTTGACCTAGTGTTTCCACTTTTAGAAATATACCCTAAGAATCACTAAACACCAATCAGAAAGAATGTATGCACCCCTATGTTCATAGTAGTTCAATTTACAATAGCCAAGATCTTGAAACAGCCCTAGTGCACATCAGTAGATGAATGGATAAAAAAAACATAGTGGTACACTTGCATCATGGAATACTGTGCAGCAGTAAAAAAGAAGGATTTCTTACTCTTTGAGACAGCATGGAGGTCCCTGGAGAGTATTGTGCTCAACAAAATAAGCCAGTTAGAGAAAGACAAGTCTAACATGATCTCACTCATATGTGGATTCTAATGAACAAAATAGTTCTAGAGAGACATAGAAGTATGGATCAGACTGTGGACTCTCAGAGGGAAGGTGGGGTTTGGTGGGTGGGTGGGACAAGATCTACCAAAGAACTTGTATGCATATATGCATAACCCATTGACATAGACAATAGGGTGGTGCTGTCCTGGGGTGGGGGTTAGTGGTAGACTGTAAGGACTCAATGGAGAAAAAAGGGGACATATATAATACTCCTAACAGTAAAGACTTTTTAAGAAGGAAGAAGAAATCAATGAATGCATAAAAAATAAATCAATATTTACTGATTCCTTCTATTTTATTTTCCCTTAAGGTTTACCTATGTCAGGGTATTCAAATATATTTTCAAGTTTTCATATGTCAGAATGTGTTTATCCTTTTATTTTATTCTTCTAAATGTTTCTCTGGAAAGAATCATTAGATATTTTCTTACCTTGAATACCACTGTTCATCTATGTCTTCATAAGAACCATAAGCTAATTTATATCAATAAGAGAAAAGAAAAGAAGCAAGTGCATATATCTTTAAGTTCTTCACATCATATTTTCCAATGAATGTGATGTACCTGCTGTGTTCTAAGAGACATATTTCATTTTATGAATTGAACAAATATTTCCAACCCCAAACCTCAATCAAAATCTTCATATTTACCTTAAACATCTGATCCTTGTATCAGTTTTGTTAATATTTATAATATAGCTAGCATTTGGCAGTTAACTAAAACCTACTGCTATTTATATTACCATTTATCTTAGAATATTTAGGCATCATTGTGCTATATATTTTACATTTTAATTGCATTGTACATCATGTTATACATTATCATTTTAATTGAATTTTCATAGAAATGCTACATAGTGTTTTTGACTTATTAAAACATTATTTACAAATATCTGCACTCATAAATTATGGCTGCTGATGTTTTTTCTTTCTACCTATTCCTCATAACAATAGCCCTTTAATCACAATTACAAAATCCATATAAAAGAAAGCCAAACAAACAAACCAAAAAGGTCCCCACCCACAAAAAAGAAATGTTTTTAAAGAATGAGTGATAAGAAATGAAAGAAGAAATATGTATCAATGAATATGAGGAACAATATGGACAATATTTCACAAAGTGTTATTATTAACCTCACTTTTGTCAAAACTCCCTGTATTGATTGTTAAAATACCAATTTACAGACTCTTATTCAGATCTATTAAATCAGATTCTCTAAGAGTATTGATATTGACACTCAGAAAATTTAATAACCCATTGGTAGACCTGGACTCAAACCCCATGAACCAGACTTACAAACATTTATTTATTTTAATGAAATTATTCATTAAACAAACACTTTCCTAATATTTTCCTTTGAATTCATGAAGATTTACAGAATCAGGATCCTAATTTTGGAAATTAAGAAGTAATTTTGGAAAATGGCTTTCATGGAACGATAGGCTGCATTGGAATGTTATGTGCAATTTTAGATGAAGTCACCTTTCACTAAAAAGATAAATATTCATACTTGGAAGACTTGCATTAACAGAGGATCAATTCATAAATACTATTAATCTTCTTTTTTCACTTTGGCCTGATAAGAAAATTAAACTTATTTTATAATATTCTAATAAAACATGACTTTCTTTCCTAATATGCCATATCGTTTTATTTTGTACAAAAATGGAAAATTATTGTATTACAGAAACAAAAAGGGAACTGCTACTAGTGAAGCAAACAAGTTACTAGAAGTTCTAGAATCTAGATCATAGGAACTAGAATTTTAATATCCATGTAAAACAGGAGTTGAGAATAGCTTTATTGTGAGGCAGGAAGCTAGAGGAGAGTATTTGCATAAAGCAAGTACCTGAGATGCATTGCTCCATCGTCTATTAATGGGAACCTATCTTTGGCTGGACAACTTATGTAACATCTTAACTTGAAAACTAAGAGGCATAAAAAACTATAAGCATCTCACAGTGTCTGACCATCAGGAACTCACAAGAGGTTTAGCTGGATGATCCTGGTCCTGTGTTTTTTATGTGGTGTATTAGGTAGGGATTTCCAGAAAAAATAAAAACTAAACCAATCATATCCTTTCTAATAATAGAGAAACATGGTAATTAACCATAACTTCGCTACCCTTCCCATTGGCTAATCAGCAAGATATGCAAATTAACTGCCAGCCAAGATGGCGGCCGGCAGCCAGGCAGCTTAAGTGAACAGGAGGCTTGCTTGCTCCAGTGATGGAGGAAGCCAAGGTTCCCTGCCTGCCGCAGCCCAGCTCTGAGCTCTGGATGCAACAATGTTGCAATTATAGAACCTAAACAAACCAAAGATACCTGCTTTCAGCCAGCACAGCCACAGAGCTTAGAGCAGCCAGTGATGGCAACAGAGTTTCAATTATAGAATCTAAACAAACCCAGATACCTGCTTTCAGCCCGCAATGGCCTTAGAGCTGGAGCTGGCTCTCAGCTCCAGTGACAGCTATAGAAGGTAAATAAATCCTAGAATAAAAAAAAGAAAAGAAAAAAGGAGAGGCTGGGAGCTTCAGTCACCCACCAGCCTGAAAACAGTCCTCAGCCCCTCACCCAGACTGGCCAGGAACCCCAGTGGGGACCCCCACCCAGAAGGGGGTATGACCAGCTGCAAACAGCCGTCATCCCATCATCCAGGCTCGCCACGCACCCCAGTGGGGACCCCCACCTTGAAGGGGGTGTGACCAGATGCAAACAGCCATCATTCCCTCATCCAGGCTGGCCAGGTCCCCAAGCGGGACTCCCACCCTGTTCCGGGACACCCTTCAAGGCAAACCAGCTGGCCCCCACCCGTGCACCAGGCCTCTATCCTATATAGTAACATGGTAATATGCAAACTGACCATAACAGCAGAAGGACTGGGAATGACTGATCTCTATGACACACACTGACCACCGGGGGCAGACGCTCAATGCAGAAGCTGCCTTCTGGTGGTCAGGGCGCTCTCACATGGGAGGAGCTCTGCTCAGCCACAAGCCAGGCTGATGGCTGCCAGTACAATGGTGGTGGTGGGAGCCTCTCCTGCCTCCTCAGCAGTGCTAAGGATGTCCGACTGCAGTTTAGGCCTGCTCCCTGCTGGCAAGTGGACATCCCCCGAGGGCTGCTTGGCTGCCAGAGGGATGTCTGATTGCCATCTTAGGCCCAATCCCTTAGGGGAGTGGGCCTAAGCCAGCAGGTAGTCATCCCCTGAGGGGTCCCAGACTGCAAGAGGGCACAGGCCGGGCTGAGGACCCTCCCTCCCCCTGAGTGCACATATTTTTTTGCACTGGGCCTCTAGTATTTTTATAATTAGAGGAAATAGTTCATGTGGTTATGAAATCCCTGCATCTGCCTTTTACAAACTAGAAAACCAAGAAAGCTTGTAGTATAAGTTAGTTTGACTAAAAAGGCTTGAGATTATGGAGGAACGTTAGGAAACTGATTGAGTACATCGATGTGAGGAGTGAAAAAACCCAAGAACTTGGAACACCAATATCCAAGGGTGAGGTCAAATAATGTCCAAGCTCAAGCAGAGAGAAAGTAAATTTTCCTTTCTTTCATCTCCTTGTTCTATTTGGATTCTCAATGGATTGGATGCACTCACCTGATTAGGAAGGGCCACCTGGTTAACTCAGTTCAGAAATTTGAATGCTAATCTCTTCCTGAAAGGCCCTCAGAGACATACCAAGAAATAATGTTACCAATTATGTGGGTATCACTTAGCCCAGTCAAGTTGACATATAAAACTAAGCATTATATGTGGTAAAAGTGACCTGTACAAAGTACAGTCATCTAAAGTCTTTTCTGGGGCAAAATAATTCATCCCAAAGTGGCTAACATGAATGCCTGGCAAGTTGGGCTAGTTATTGGCTAGTTATCTCAGTTCCTTACATGTGGATGTCTCCATAGACCTTTTGACATGGTGGCTGGCTTCTGTGATCAAGTGATACAAGAGACCATGAATTAGAAGCCACAATGTATTTTATAACCTACTAGTGGCCCGGTGCACTAAATTTGTGCATGGGGGGATTCCCCTCAGCCTAGCATGCACCCTCTCTAATCAGGTACCCTTTGGGGGATATCTCACTGCCAGCATCAGGCATCCGGCAGTTGGACATATCTCTTGCAATCTGGGACCACTGGCTCCTAACTGCTCACCTGCCTGCCTACCTGATCGCCCCTAACCTCTCTGTCTGCCTGCCTGATCACCCCCAACTGCCCTCCCCTGCCGGCAATTTGGTTCTGATTGGTCGGTTTCTATGCCAGTCTGCATCTCCAGGCCTATCTCCGGGCCTGATCAGAGAGGCAGGGTGATCAGCAGCCCCCGTGGAGGCCCAGAGAGAAACAGAGGCAATGCTGCTGGCGAAGCCAGAGAGAAAGGGAGAGGCAATGGCTGATCAACAACTTCCATGGAAGCTACAGATCAGGCCCTGCCTCTCTCTCCTGGCCTCTCTCTGAGCCTGATCCACAGCCCCCTCAGCAGTCAGTGCTGGGTCGCCATAGCAACTCAGCACTGACTGCAGGGCTGACTTCTGGTGTTAGGTCGAGCCTTCAGTCAGTTGTTACAGACCCTGGGTTTTTATATATTAGGATCATTGGAGGTCATACCCAGGCATTCCTACAATATCCCTTGTGTATTATTTAAGGTGAGCCCTATTCAGGTGGAAGGAGATTTAACCAGTTTTGATGTGAATAATAAGGGCTCATTTTGGGGGCTGAACAGCACAGACTCTAACCGTTTTCATTGTGCTGGGAAAATATAAGATCTAATCTGGAATTATTTGTGAGACGTGGAAATTCCACCAAATGGACATCAATTAAGCATATACTGATCTTAAACCAGTAACCCTGAAATGTTCAAGCAGAAGCAACTTAGAAAAATGATATCAAAATATAACTGGTAAAATGTTCAAGCAAGAATGATCTAGATTTCAAAGATGAGCTTTATTTGAGTACAAGTCTGTGATCTCTGGTTGCTGACTTTACTTTTCTTTTGATTCTCTTTCGCTCCTCCATCTCCCTTCCCCCTGTTTTATTTTTCCTCTAAATATTCCCTCCCTAAGAAAATGAATGATTCACAATGTAGCTTCTATTGTGAAATATATGCCAAAGAGGGTGAATTCCAAAAGATGGAAGAGAAGCATTGTGATTATTTTAGATATATTTTAAATACCCAGTATCAACCCATATTAGAGGCTTAGCAGCAGCTGTTCAATATGTTTAGTGTTATATCCCTTCAGATTTTTGCTTGGATAATTCCATCACCTTCTTCAAAGTTTTGCTTAAATCTCACTTTTAATTTAATACTGAAAGCTTTCCTGCCAGCCGGTGTGGATCAGTTGTTGAGCATCGACCTATGAACCAGGAGTCATGGTTTTATTCCCGATCAGGTCACATGTCCTGGTGGCTGGCTCAATCCCCAGTGTGCAAGCAGGAGGCAGCCAATCAATGATTCTCTCTTATCATTGATGTTCCTCTCTCTCTCCCTCCCTCTCCTTTCCTCTCTGAAATCAATAAAAATATTTTTTAAAAGTACTGCAAACTTTCCTATACCTTCCTCCAATCTGTACTGCAAATTATTCATACATTGTTTCATAATTCCCTGCAACATTTATCACCTTCTTATACACTGTGCAGTTCACTTCACATCTTTATTATATTGTTTACCTTTTGAAAGGCTAAATATAAAAGTGGAAAATGATAAGACCACATATCAAAATAGAAGTCTGAGTGACAGCATATAACAGCCTCTTTAAAAAACCAACCCCCTTATTTATAATAAACTACACAGAAAACCAAACTGTTGTAATAAGACATCTAGGCAGTCAGATTGCTCTCTCTAGTAACTGCTATTTCCAGAAAGCCATACAACTGCTCTAAATTGCTCCCAAATGGTCAAGACTTAATTAGTAATTGACAGTTTCCCTTATTTTTGTCCCTGTTTCCAACTTAGCACCAACTAGAGAAAGCCAGATATGCAGCCCTAACCAATTATGCAGGATGTTCCACTTCCAGTTAGCCTGTCTACAGCTTCCATATGTCAACAGCCTCAAATAAGGTCATACATGAAGCCTTCCCATTTTTTCCCAATAAAGCTTCCCCACTCCTCTGCTTGCCTTTCAGTCTCTGTTAAAACACAAGTGACAGTGGATGGCTTTATTATGAGCAAACTCTAACTAAATAGCATTTGATGTTATCATTTTAGTGATATTTATTTATTTCCACAGTACCTTTACCCCAAACTTCCATATTTTCTGAATGTTCTAGTTAATTTTATCTGTCAACTTGGCTGGACCTTATTGTCCAGCTATTTCTGTAAGGGTGTTTTTTAATGAGGTTAAAATTTAAATTGGGGGACCTTGAGTAAAGCAGATTATCTTCCATAATGTGGGTGGGCCTCTTCAAATCAGTTGAAGGCTTTAATAGAACAGAGATTGGTCTTCCCCCAAGGAAGAAGGAATTCTGCCAATAGACTACCTTCAGACTTAAGCTGTAACATTTACTCTTCTCAGCTTCTCTAGCTTGCCAACCCATTCTGCTCACTTTGGACTTGCCAGCCTTCACAAGCACAGGAGTAATTCCTTCAAATAAATCTCTTGCTTCTACTTATATACATTATATTGGTATGATTATCTGAAGAACCTTGATTAATATACTGAACAAATCACTCTACACATGCCATTATGGAATGTAGGCTTTGGATCAGTTTTGTTTACTGATGTATTTCAAGTGCCAAAAATTATGCCTGACATGTTAGGCAGACAATATAGAATTGTTAACTAAATGAGTAACACTCTTCTAGACTATATAGTTTGGTGTGTTAGATTTGCATCCGTCTGAGATGTTGCATGATAAGACAGGGAAGGAAAGAGAGAGCATGCACGCAAGAAAGATATTATACCAGATAATTCTGAAACTCTGAAAATCAAGGTCTATGAGTCTAAAAAATAATCGAGTGAAAGCTACTGAATATTGCCTAGGTTTACCACTGCTCTCTGTTAAACTAGAAATAAGATAGAAAGGAAACCAACATCATACTCCTTATTACTGGAATTTCATGAACACATTTTATTGCATTTATATTTCATATCATCCAGGTGCTAAGTGCAGTTTAAGCATACTCTACCTTTTCATAAATTATACAGTAAGTTATCATTTGGTAATGGGCACTTTATTTCCATGCTGATTTCTTTAAGTGCTCCACTCTGCAGTCTCTCAGTCATGGCCATATGCTTTTCTTTCCTTTCACATATTTGAATATAGAGCCATACTGATAATTCCAAGATTTTTTTTACCATTTTTATGAATGTTGGGTTATTCAAAATTGTTCCTTCAGATCAAGACCAGAATGAAAATTCTTCAAAAAACCAACATGTAGCAAACTCTGTTTTTCTTTATCATTCATGCTAAAATTTGTTTGAAAAAGATTTTCCTGGAAAAGATGAAATTATGACAACTTCTGAATCAAAAATGTCTTGGAAAGTAGAAACATGGCTCAAGAAAATGTGTTTCAATTTTTAAAAACTTTGACACATTAAAATATGTGTTATTTTTTGTTTGTTTGCTTTCAACTTTACTCTCTAGATTTTATTTGGGTGTAGATATACTTGGAGTCAGATATGTTGAAAAATAAATAACATTTCAAAAAACATACCAATTAACTACTATTGACTAATAAACTATTTTTTCCCTTCATCTTCCTCAGAAATAGTCATCACAATTAGTTCATTTGTGTTGTGACAACTAAACCCCTAGGCTATCTTAGGCTACTGTCTGGGCAAATGTTTATCCATGCTGCTAATTCCACAAACTGTTCTCTGGCCTATTCCCAGCTGTTCAATTTCCCTTGCCTTAAATTTTAGTTTTCACTTTTTTCAAACAGGTTTTTCATGGGAAATGTTTTCCATCTTAAAATTTTGTTAATTCTCAAACAATCTCATTTGGCCATAATTTCTAGTTGCTGCAGGTCATTACGGTTTGACCTGTGGAAAATAGGATTGAGGATTTATTATACCTAATCCTTTCTGTATTTTTGTAAATGTGATTTTCCTCCCTGTATTTCCTTTTAAGTTACTTCTAACATTGAGTGGGAAATTAAAATAATTGTTATGAGTAATTTATAAGAATTGTTTGTCTTTGGTCTTAGAGATCCAGGGTATAAGAATGGTTCTTAAGCAACCAGCAGAGAATAAGGAAAAGGTAGCTTTATTAGAAAAGTTCACATTTCCACAAGGGATTTATTAATTTGCCCAAAGGCTTGAGCAAATATCTATAATAGTTGCTAATCAGCATGCTTACCTTTATAGCAAAACATTGTAAAACGAAATGAAAATGTGTTTTCAATAAATTGTAATGCATATTATTGTCAAAAAACTAATATTAAAGTAATTATTTTTAAGTATATAGGTAGATTTTTAATGTTTTACAAATAAAAGACTTTTGATTATTGGGCAAATTACTTAAATGTAGAATAATTTATTTGAAATTTCCAGGATAAAGAGGTCTTTCATTAAAGCATACATTTTAAGAAACTCTTTAAACTTCAAACAATTCTTCCCCTGACTTTATGGAAATATTTCAAAAATATAAAATGCAATGTTTTGTCTCCTTAACAAAACTATTTGTATACCTTTCTTTTTTCCTTTCTGCCTACCTGAATTCTTATATCATTTTGAGTATTCTTTTGACAAAACATGAAAATCTGTGTCATCAAGAAATAATAAAATGCTTTTGTTATCAGATAACTTGCCATGTTTAAGAGGGATTTCCCCTCCTTGGCTCTTGCCACACTCATGAGAAAGAATTCAGAAAAGTGACTGAATGCAGTGTTGAAGAAAAGCAAACAAATTTATTAAGGAAGCAAAGTAAGCAAATTTATTAAAAACACACTTAGCATAAAGCACAAGTGGGCAACTCAGCTAGTCTGAGCACCCTACCTGGTGGGGGGGTTAAAGATTTTATAGGTTATCTTCCTATAGGTTTCAGGCTCCCCTGCTGGATAAACTAGATTTCAAGGGTCACCTTTTTACGTTGTTGTGGCTTTTCTCAAAATTTATGAGCACGTCTGGTGAAAATATTTTGGCAAGTCTTAAGACTGATCACTTCTTTGTTCCGTGGTGAGATAACCTCCCCTTTTCCCCTTCCCATTGTTCTGCCCTAGCAGTTATCTACCCTGCCTAACATTCCCCCTTCAAGTGATACCATCAAAATGACTTGGGGTTTTTTGTTATTTGTCCCCCAGACTTCATCTCTACTTGGATTTAGCTGGCACAAGTGTCATTAATTAGGTCTTTGTTCTCTATTTTCCCAGGTCAGGGTGATTTAAACTATGTATTCTCTGATTGCGGAGGAGAGGTTTAAACCATTTGCTCTCAAGTGTCCTTGGTATGAAAAGATAAGATCTTGCAATTCACAAGTTGTCTGAAAACTGCCCAAATTTTCTTGTCTCAGTTTCCCCATTCTACTTGCCCAGAAATTTTCCTAGCTTCTTTCTAAACTGCCGCATTTTGAACTGCTTGGCTATACTTTGATAGAGCTAATTAGGCTTCTAATTCAGTGTTAGTCTACTAGCAAATCTCTATAATATGCAACATCTTCTGATCCAATTAATACCTCTGGAGGTCCAGATTTTCTTGATGCATCAAATCAACATGAAGATTTTAAAACTCCATGTTCATGTATCCCATTATCACAAGTAGTAAGTTCATGTGGGTTAGTTAATTTTTAATACTTTTTCTAAACCTGCAAGCAAATTTTCTTCTTTAGCCTGCTTTAGGAACAATGTTTACAATTGCTATCATTTCCTAGGATGTGGGCTGGGAATTAGGATGTTTTTATGTGATATATATTTCTATTTCTCACCACTAACCTGAAAAGAGACCATCAGTGGGATTTCAGAACAAATGTCTTCCTTCTGAAATGTACATTGGAATTTTATCTTCCCCTAACTTTCCATTTCTCAGAAGTATTATTATATGCAGAGGGAAAAACAAATGTTTCTTTTTTAGCTCTCTTTAATTATATTAGGCAAGATCCTCAGTATCTTCTTATCTTAAAGCTGTGAGATGTTGTGTTACTTGTCACGTATATCTTGTGATAATTCTCTGTATTGTTCTATTTCTGTTGAGAGTTTCACTTTGGCTCCTCTTTGCTTGTGGATGCTGCCACAGCTTCTTTGTTAAATGTTGTCAACCCTCATAGTTATTCTCAACAGGACCTCCATCAGGGAAGCTGCAGGCATGAGATTATGCCATGTAGTATTAGCCTCAGGTTTCATATGGCACCAGATGTCTACTTGTTCTTCACAAGAGATAGAACATCATGGTCTGATTATCCCTTTCGCCCGGTGCTTTTCTTTTGAAAGATGCACTTTTATGTTATAAGAATTATGGTCTAAACAATTCAGTAAGTCTTCAGATTAGTTTAAAATATAAGTAGGTTAGAACATGAGCATTAGGGAACTATTCATGTATGCCAAAGTTCTTACCTTTCTTAAGAGTGTTAATTTTGCAAAGCTTGTTTATTAGACCTAGCTGATCTGCCTCAGTAGTTATAGCATTGGCCCATGGGCTTAAGGGTTGATTCCGGTCAAGGACACATACCTCGGTTGCAGGCTTGACCCCTCGTCCAGTCAGGGCACATGCGGGAAGCAACCAATTGAGGTGTCTCATATCCATGTTTCTCTCTCTCTGTTTCTCCACCTCCCTTCCACTCTGTCTAAAAATCAATGGAAAAAAATATGCTTGGATGAGGATTAACAAAAGTAAACAAACACACAAATAATAACAAAAATCCTACAAAGCTAGTTTGTTAGAAATCTAAAGTTAAACTAGATTAAATAACTATAGGTTATAGTGTAAAGTTAACTTATTTGACCACTGTGCCCACTGTATAATTGTGTATACTTTTTTACTTATTTAATAAAGATTTATTTTTCAAAATATACAGCCGGTGAGATCTGTTGTTCATGCATCTTCTCCAGCAGCTGGGGAGTCCCCACCTTTGGTGTTTCTGGTGTAAATCACTTGAGTTCTGTGCTTTGAGACTAGTTCAATAAGCCTTTTACTAAGGAGCTCCTGAAGGGTTGCCCTGGCCAAGGAGCCACGAATCTTCAGCCTCTGGGAGACCACACCTGGGGTTATAAGCTTGTCCTTGGGAACGTCCTTACAGAGCTTGTCATATGTTGCTTTTTTAAACAAGACCAGATTATTGAGCTTGTCCCAAACTTTGCCTTTGGACCACTTTATTCTTTTTGGCCTTGATCCCTGACTTGTTCACAGGGTCTTTGTCTTTCTTGGCCAACTTTCCAGCATCTTTCTTCTTCTTGTTGTCTTTGGGCAGCATCACAGAACTCAGAGAGCTGGGATATGCTGCTGCCTGGCCAAGATGTCAGCCCAAGAGCAATTGTGTATACTTTTAAACATATATGCTGTGATGCAATTTCTTGCTCATATATTTATATTCATAAGATTGTTAATTCTCTGATAAAGTCTATATTGGATATGTTTTATAATTCAGAATTTTGCCATAGAGTATATTATTAATATAAGGTTTTTAGATAAATTGACTAATTTTCCTTTGTATATTTAAAATATGAGATGCTAGTGTTAAAAGGATCAAATTACATAATTATATTGAATAAAAATATGTATTATATATTGTCGGGTTATATGTGTTACTGTTAGTGATAATTGCTGAGTGAAACTTATTCTCTCATAGAGCTTGCATTAAATGAAGGACAAGACAAGCTAATACATAATCAAATAAATAATATGTAATTTTAGGTACAGATTCATTTTTTTTCTTTTATTAAAAGATATTTATTGTTGAAAGTATTACATATGCTTCCTTTATCCCCCCCCCCCCCATTGACCCCTTCTAGGCCACTACCCAACTCCCCAGCCCAGACTTTTTGGAGCCCACATCTTTTTCTTAAACATATGACCATATCTCCAATAATATACCGGTCATCTCTATTGGAACATCTCATAGGTAGACCAAACCCAGCATACACAAAAGTTAACCATTTGTTTTTGCTTTTGTTGTAAAAAAATTGTTTCATCTATAATATTGCACTCCATAATTATACTTTTAAAAAATGTTTAAGGATAATTCTCCATAATTATCTTTTTTCTTAATTACTAAATGTTGTCAATATTATAGCCTAAACTAGAGGCCCGGTGCATGAAATTCATGCATGGGGGTTGAGGGGATGTCCCTCAGCCCAGCCTGCACCCTCTTCAATCTAGGAACCACTTGGGGATGTCTGACTGCTGGGTTAACCCCAATCCCACAGATCAGGCCTAAACCAGCAGTCAGATATCCCTTTTGCAATCTGGGACTGCTAGCTCCTAACCCCTCACCTTCCTGCCTGCCTGATCATCCTTAACCTCCTCTGCCTGCTGGCCTGATGCTCCTAACTGCTCTCCTGCCAGCCTGATCACCCCCAACTGCCCCCTTGCCAGCCTGATCACCCCCAACTGGCCCTCCCTGCTGGTCTGATTGCCCTTTAACTGCTTGCTCCCCCACACTGACCTGATCTCGCCCCTAACTGCTTGCTCCCCCACAGGCCTGATTGCCCCTAACTGCTTGCTCTCCTTCAGGCCTGATTGCTCCTAACTGCCTCTGTCTTGGCCCTCGCCACCGTGGCTTTGTCTGGAAGGAAATCAGATGTTGGGAAGATGTCTGGCTGACCTGGTCTAATTAGCATATTACCCTTTTATTAGTATAGATAATATTTGAATCTAGTATACCCTTATTTATGGCTTTCAATATGCCTACCAACATCATTTCAATACCTTAAAAACTGGACTCTCAAATTTCTCTCCCATCTGTTTTTTTTTTTTTAAGTTAAAAACTAGCATTTTATTAGCTCTTTATTAAACTGTTAGAATTTAAAAAAACCTGACATAAGAAAAAAATAAACAACTTTCATAAATAGATGCTGAAAGGCAATCCCTTCCTAAGCCAAGCAATAATGTAATAAAATATAAAGAAGCTGGCCTGTCTGTACCACGCTTGCCCAGTTAGCTTTCCCCATGGCCAGCCACACAAGCTCTCTGTCCTTTCAGTAAACATCATCCTGACCCACAGTAGTTCTAATGCAGTTTATCATGCGAGATTCCTTGGCCTATCCAGGAATATTGGAAATGTTTTGTTTTGTTTTGTTTTTTCCTTATGGTTTTGAGGATGAAAAGAAAAAGAAAAAAAGAAATCCTTTTAAATGCTGCCATTTGAGGTTATGGCTTCCTGAAGTATAAAAAGATTTCTCCCTCTCCATCAAAAGCACTGCTTTCTGAAAGAAATTGTTTTCCCAGTTGCTATTCCAGCTGCTCAGACAGATCATTGAACCAGGTTAACAATAAATAAAAACAAAACAGAACATATATAACACCCTGGTATAAGTTGTTATGCCATGTGGAGTTCTCAGTCTTCCTTATGTCCAAAAAAAAAAAAAAATTATCTGTTATCAGAGTCTGCAACCTACAGACCCTCAGGTACTACCATGTGACATCCACGCTTGACAGCACAAGGATAACAAACACCTGTTTCTCTAGAGCTATGAGTCTGTGACGTTTGGCTAATGCTAAATTCAATCTGGTTTTTGAAAGAATATCTAAATGCCTCTTCTGCTTCAAATGCCTGAATGCCACCCAATTGCCCTTGTAATAATTATAAACTTTCAATGCCTTAATATGACTCACATGACCCTTTAAGATCTAGATCTCACTTACTTCCCTGTCTCACCATTTGTCAACTATCAGCTCTATTCCCATCCCCACTCTATAAACGCTAGGTTTTAACTATACTGTATTTCTTCAAGTTTTTAGAACATGTATTGTTCTCATGAAGCTTTCAGTCTTTCACTGTATATCAAGTAATTATATTCACAATAACTCTGTACCACACAAAAATCACAAACTCTTCAGGGCCTCCATGCTAAACATCCTTTTAGTGCTTGGGTGTGAGTCTGCAATTTAGGCTGGTCTTAGTTGGATGCACTTGCTGATTTATAGTGGCCTTGTCACTCAGAGATACTAGTATTTTGTTCTCGTTGTGGGCGCTGATAACTCTTCACATTTAGAAAGATGAATTTGCAGATATGGCTAAGCTACAGATATTTCTATGACTAAGAACCTTGAGGTGGGGAGATTATCTTTGATTATCTGGGTTAGGCCTGTAAAAGAAAAGCCAGAGCCTTGTGTGGGCCCAGAGGGCAGAGCCCAGGGATTGGAGCCTCAAACCTCAGAGTTACTCTCAGGCCTTGAGGCCTAATGGAATACGCCCTCCTAGCAAATTTGAAATTGCTTGGGGATGGTGCTTTTCCTTCCATTTTTCCCTTTTGGACTAGAGATTTCTATAACTGCTAACGTATAGCAAGAGTCTGGTCACTGCATTTTGGAAACATGCAACTTGTTTTCTAGGTTCACAAGTCCACAGATGGGGAGGGATGTTGCTCCAGGGTAAATCATAAATAGCCTCACACATATCTGATTTAAATGACTTAGGTCATGAGTTTTGAAATGTTTAATTTGATGATGTTGCGATCTTGGAATTGAGATGATGATATAATAAATTAATACATTTGGGAATGTTGGGATGTGAGAATGATATTTTGCATGTGTCATTGATGTGAATCTTTTGGACCAGAGGAAAGACTGGGATAGAGAAAAAAAGAAAAATCACGAAAGCTATCAGATATTAATCCCCAGAATTAGTTAATGTTGCCTTATTTGAAAAAAAAAAAATGAGTTTTTGAAGATAGGATTAACTCAAACATTTTTAGATGGGAAGATTATCCTGGATTATTCAGGTGGGCCCTAAATGCAATCTCAATTGTCCTTATAAAAGAAAGACAAAGGGAGTTTATACAGAGATTCATAGAGAAGACAGTATGACCATCAAGGTAGGGATTGCAGTTATGTGGCCACAAGCAAAGGAATGCTGGCAATCACCAGAAGCTAGAAGAAGCTGGAATAGATTCTCCCTTACAGCTTTTGGAGGGTGTCCAACCATGAAAACACCTTGATTTTGACCCAGTGATACTGATTTCAGACTTAAAGTTACCAGAATTATGAGAGAAAATATATCTGTTGTTTTAAGCCACCAAGAAAATAATACACTTGGATAAAATGTCTCTTCAACATGTTTATCTCATCCTCTTGCATCCTGTCACTGTGCCTATCTCCATGGCAATTTCAGAAAGCAAAGCAGAATAGGAAAAGGCAAAGGCCCTTACTTTAAGTCTCTGCTGGCATCTAGTGTACTGATAGCCCACTGGTAATAGTAAGTTACGTGATTTGCTGGCCCAGAATCGGAGTGGGAGGGCACTGAAAGTTTGACAACAGACATAATGATATAAATATGGTAAAAATGGGGAGTTGGGTCCATTTTTGCATTCAAACATTCATAGGTTTATTTTCTCTTAATTTTGTTATTATCTTAATTCTATCTCTGGCCAAATCCCACTCATTTTCAGATTTTGCCCTTTCTTAAGAATTAGGTGTTGAGTTATACTCATGTGGCACTATTTTATTTTCATTAGTATCACAGTTATCTCAAAATTTTAATTTAAAAGATCCTCATAGACTACTATCTCAGTGAGGGAAAGCGGTCTTTGTTAGCTTATGTCTTCAGTAGTGCATGCTTAGACTATGTTAATTAAATCAATACACAAATTATGCTCTGCTACGTTAGAGATTCTGCTGTAGCACTAAAAAGCCAGTATTAATATTTTATTTTAAGGGATACAGTTTGTTTTTCTTTTTGCACATAAATTTATGTGCTTTTGTTCTCATTTAATATATTTAAATCATATTAAAAGGAAATGTTGATTAAGTTAAGCTACCACTTAAAACATTTTCAGTAAGGCAATACTAATTGCCATGTATTCAAACTTGTTAGGTAAAAAATATTACAATTTCTTTTCAGTGTACATTTTCTATTTTTCTCCTCTTATTTTTTTCAAGAAGCTTTGGGAAGTAGGTTGAAAACACTGAAGTTATTTTTGCTTACATATACCCCTTTAAACTTTTACCTATTATGGAAAGAATATGTTCAATTATCTGATGCTCCTGCTTATAAATGATGTATATGTTATGACTAGTTTATCTTTTTAATCTATTTAAATAACTCTTGAATAATTAGTGAAGAGTGAGAATTACATTCTCCTTTTTTTCTTTTGGTTTCATACAAAATGAATAGGAATATTTTAATAGTGACCTTACCTTTAACCCAAAAATCAAGGTGGGGGGATTGAAAGCTAGAAAATGTAATTGAAGTTTCAAAAACAAACACACATACATTTCTATGTATTTTACATTATTTCCTATTGATATTACTTTTTATTCATAATTTTAAAATGTTTATGAGCGTAAATGTAATCAGTTCCAGCAATATCACTTTCTTTCTTTATATTTGTTTGTTTCTAATTTGATAAATATTTATGAAAAAGAAAAGGAGAAGTGGTAACTAATATTGGCTAAAGAAATATTTTAGACACATTCCCTGTGAGCTTCCTCCACACAGCTGTGCCACTGCATCTCCATCCAAACCACTCGTCCAGTTCTGGGTCTTTGCATAGCACAGGGAGCCAGCTCTGCCAGCCTGTGCCAAACTGAGGGGACAGTGCCTGATGATGATTCAGATCCAGTTGGAATTAAAAACTCCAAATTCATTACATTCTATATTTTAGAAAGAAAGCCACACATTACTTTCCTCTTTCTCTTCATACTATTCCTTTCAAAATTATATGGATTATCACTTTTGAAGTTATATGAATTGTGTAAAATAAGAATCGCAAAATGTGTGCTCTTACTGAAATCATGTTTATCATTTTATAGCTTCCAGACAACAAAACTCTAATTTCTGGAAATTTGGATCTCATCCATTCAAACATAATTATTTATCAAACTTTTTCTGGCAAAATATTGCAGTACATCGTAGCTTAATTTGCACACAGGCAAGCAATACAAACATTCTGAGTTATTAACCAGTATCAGCTGAGTAGTAATCGCTGGATTCAGTCGTACAGGTCAGGCTACAGATGCCCTTGCTAAGGGAGTAGCAGTAAATGTCAGAATAAGTAAATTTAATAAATTAAACTAATGAAAGCAAAGTGCTGTGAGTCTGGTATGAGTTAATTGTCTCACAAAATCAAAGAATGAGTTCAGGGACAAAGACAGTAAGTGGAAGCAAAGTTTATTGAGAGCTAGATGGACCCCCTACAGCAGGGACCAGCAAGGAGCAGCAGGTAGAAGCAGGAAGGGAACCCAAGCCCATTGGCAGTGAAGCTTCTTTGTCTCAGGTTCCGAAGTCCAATGTCCCTTAAGCATATCCTGGAAAAGTTGGAGCTGGGACTCTAGGAGAGGCAAAAGCAGGCCATTGTCCAGAGCTTCCATTCCATGCTGCAACTGGATGTAGTTCAGCACCTAAGGTAAGTCCATTAGTTCGTGTGTAGAGTCCCATATGGCCATAAGCCATGTGGGTGCAGGGGAGCATATACCCTGCCACAAGAGAGCCAGGAATCCAGTATGCCAGAGTGAGAAGAGAAGAGAGTGAGCTTCTTTGTCTAATGGTGGATGTATGCTTTGCTAGCTCCTGATTGGTCATTTCCAAGAATTCTGCTTTAGCAACATCCATACATTGTAAGGCTTCCTTCTGAACAGCTGGGTTGCCCTGGTAACTGCCCCCTAGCTGGGTTCAGCATTAGGTTACTTTCTTTCTCCAGGAACAGGGGAACAAAACACAGTCAATAAGCTGCATTCTGTCCACATTTATAAGATCCTGTTATTCTTGGACTTCGGGTTCTACTTTCTCTTCCCATGGTCCAGTCTCTGACTACCTAGCCCTCTTCTATCTCCTCAGTAAGACAGATCTTTTGATTTCCTAAGTAAATTTAAGGTGACAGTAAAAGTAAAAATATCAACAACTACAAAGAAATGCTGTAGATGCCTTATAACATGTGTCTTATCTTAAATAATTATTTTTAAAATATCTTATTTACAGACATTGCCAGCCATGGCATATTAGTTTTCTTCCAAAAAAAAAAAAAAAAAAAAAAAAAAAAAAAAAAAAATAGAACAGTTATCACAAAAAGTACATTATCTGTAGAAAAAAAAAAAAACTGATATAGGAAACATTCATTGAAATAGCTCTTTGAAATTTTAAAAACCTAATGATGAAGAAAATAAAATATAAATTTGATTCTCTAGTAAGCATGAAATATTTAAGAATTAAAAAACATAAAATAGTCTACTATGCACATGTTAACTATTAGCGTATTGTTATGATAAAAGAAATACATTCTGTATCCCCCTCTCCTCTGCCCTCAGTGGAGACAATTATTGAATTTCTCCTTTCTAAAGTTTTCATAGCCCTTTTCAGGCAGACATTGTGGAATTATTTTTTAAAATATTTCTGCATATAAAATTTTGTGGAGCAGTAATTAATGATCTCATAGGGCTCATATCAATAAAGTGTTAGTGTATTTTGTGGTTCAGAGTAAATGTTGAATCATTGGTAATTATTATTGATTATTATTATTTTTCAAATTATTGAACTTCACTAAAATGAATGTTTCCTTTTGCTAGTTAAACTTGTTGCAGCAGTATGTTAATTTTAAATAGTAGACACAGATCACTGGTGTAAAATCTAATTCAGATCACTTTAATAATTTCAAAATTCACAGATAAAGTGAGAACCTGCAAGATTTTTTTGTATATTAAATTAAAATTTAAAATTTTATGTACATATATAAGCATAGGCCTCTATGGTTTCCCTTTTGCTAGTGTTTTATAATAATCGCTGACATGATGGTTTGCAATAAACAAAATTGCATCATTAGGTGGACATTATAAATGAATGGCATTTTTGAGTAGATATTTTAAATAATTTGGTCTAAGTTTTTTTGTTTAATTGTTTTATTGCTTAAAGTATTACAAAGTGTATTACATATGTGTCCTTTTTTTCCCCCACCCTTGACAATCTCCTGGCCTCCCCTACCCCCCAGTGTCTTATGTCCATTGGTTATGCTTATATGCATACATACAAGTCCTGCGGTTGGTCTAAGTTTATTAGCATCATTTTATACATTCAGTTGAGAAAATGTAATATCATCTTGGTTAATATAAACAGAAGAGGAAAATCATATATCGTCAATAAAGATAATATATTTATTAATAAATAGGTATATGTAACATTCACAGACTCATAATTTTTATAAATAAAATGTATTTCTATTCTGTATCTTCTATTACATACATTAAATTATTTAATTAAATAAAAAGTAAGCATACAAAAATCTTGCCGCATCTTCTGTTATTTTAATATGTTTTTATTGATTTCAGAAAGGAAGGGAGAGGGAGAGAGAGATAGAAACATTAATGATGAGAGAGAATCATTGATCAGCTTGCAGCATCTTCTTTTGAAGTATCAAGGTAAATTGAAGAATTAGTAATTTATACTTAATCCATGTTTAGGAAACACATGAGATAAAAGAAAAATTGTAATTATAAATAAATAAATCTCAAAATGGCTATTTCATGATTCTAAAGTGTGTTATTTTCCTAACAGTGTTTCAAAATGACAGATTCTTGTATGTTAACATGTGAAAGTGCATTGATGGAGTACGACAATACTCCTTGCTGACTACATAGCATCTTTCTCTCAGGTATCTACCAGGCACCAGTAGATTCTACCAATATTAAATAGAAACTAAATTTACTACACATTAAACATATTACTAAATGTAATGCTGGCTAGGGGCCTATAACGTTATAATTCTGTAGCTAATAACATACTCAAAATTAAATGCTAAATAAGGAGGAAATTGCATAAGGTAAATAAGTAATAGTTTTATGATCTGTGTCTTCAGAGACTCTAAATTCTCAGTAACCCTAAAGGAGATATCCTTCCAACACCTATTTTAGTTCTCCTTCAGCTTGAAATGCAGAGCTGAATTACGATGTGCAATGGCACTTATCTTTGCATATCCTAAATCAGAAAATAGAGAAAAGAGAAAGGGAAAACTGTTAAATCTCCTCATCTTTGGGAAGAAATAAAGAATTTAGAAGCAGCTAGCAAGAGAAATTCAAGGCACCTTTCAAGAAAGAAAGTTAACTGTCCTAAGTATTTGATGTGGGATTAAAATAGGGAGAAGAGGCAGCAACAAAACTGGAGGGTTTTCTACTCAACAGAACATTTGCTGCCACCCTAACAAATCACAGCATTTGGGGATGCGGGATGGTTTAGTGGTTATTCTGATGAATTAACACAAAGTAGAACATCACCAATAAATTGAATCCTGCACAATCTAGAGAGATATTGACAAAAAGTAGTTTATTTGTGGTTTTTGTAGATGTCAGATAGGATAGTTTTATTATAGTCATAAGACATAATCAATAAGACACAAAATATATAGACAGTAGAAAGATAGAACTCCACTTCGGAGAAAATATATATTATGTGCATATTATTTTAGGTAACAATTATTACTGCTTTAAAATACAGTATCTTTAATACCAAAATGTCCGTGTGATATTTGTGGATTAAAATGGTGTTTGCAGGGTTTAACATTTTGCAATATTAAACTCTCATCTTTCTAAATAATAATTGTAACTATACAAATACATATTCAAATTTATTTTTGGAAATTTGGAAAAATTAAATGTATAATTAATAATTATTCAAACTAAAACACATTTTAATACATTTCATATATTCCAACATACAGCTTTCATAATGCCCAGATATCTTAAGGTGCACAATCTCCTATTTTTACCACAGTCTTTAAAAAGGCAGCTATCCTGCCATCTTAAGTCAGTATATTTCTTTTTTAAACTTTTTAAAATTGGTGAGAGAGAAAGAGAGAGAGAGAGAGAGAGAGAGAGAGAGAGAGAGAGAGAGATTTGTTGTTCCACTTATTTATGCATTTATTGATTGATTTTCATATCTGACAGGGGATCATACTCACAACGTTGGCATATTGGACAATGCTCTAATCTATTGAACTGCCAGCCAGTCACAATATTTCTTTTTTTAATATTAGCTACACTTGCCAGACATTACATAATTAGAAGCAAAAAGGTGTCAATCATCTATTTTTTAAAAATTGTATAACTTAATATTTGATCAATATGAAATGGTTTCACTGTAATGCATTAAACTGGCATGCTAATATTTAATATTGAAGCTTCTTTTTGATAATTTATGTTGGTTACTTATCATTATGGTAGAAAGTGATATTCCTTGTTTTTCTCTCCTCCTAAGCATCTAGGGTGATTACACTTCTCTGTCCTATTGAAGTTCAGCATGACTTACATGTAGCCAATGGCAGAAATACATAAGAATTAACAGGAAATTTCCCATTCTTTCTTTTTTTGTCATCCTGGGTATACAAGTGAAGAATTATGTATAGTGGAGACTCCCTCGTATGGATTGCAGAGGTGTCACATGGTGAAGAGTTGCTCTAGAAGGACACTCTTATCAACAGCTGACTTGTTGAGAGAAACATAAATAGTAATTATCAAACTAGAGTTATGGGGTTGTCAGTTCAGTGTAACCAAGCTCATCCTGATTCATAGAGTTTTGCTTTTCCTAATTTCTACAATGAAGTAACTCCTAGCCCACTCCACTAACTTCACATGTTGAAAATTATTTTATCTCTATAGAGGAGAACTATAAAGGGAACTTAATTTAAAGTCTATCAGAAACACCCAGCTGCTTTTAGTGCTTTGGTAAACACAATTAAAGTAACAGTTTAATACTGGTTGTTCATTCACAATAATGATAAGATCAGTCCTTGTTCTCCAGTAACATATGTTCTGGAGACAAGGCAATCAAAAATACAAATGAATTGACTCAACACAATGTGGTCATTGCTTTAATGAAATGCATACAAAGAATAGTGAAAGCAGACAGAAAGAATCCACATCCCTGTTTGAGGGAGTTAAAACTTTATAAAGAATCTTATGGTTGCTGAAACCGGTTTGGCTCAGTGGATAGAGCGTCGGCCTGCAGACTGAAAGGTCCCAGGTTCGATTCCGGTCAGGGGCATGTACCAGGGTTGCAGGCACATCCCCAGTAGAAGATGTGCAGGAGGCAGCTGATCGATGTTTCTCTCTCATCGATGTTTCTAACTCTCTATCTCTCTCCCTTCCTCTCTGTAAAAAAATCAATAAAATATATAATAAATAAATAAATAAATAAATAAATAAGAAACATGGAAAAAAAAAAAGAATCTTATGGTTGATAGCTGAACACAGTCTAAGCATATTTTAGGCAAAGATAATACACAAAGGCCTGACAATTTAGGAGCTTGGGACAAATTGGGTTAAATGTTGCTAAATAAAAGACAGGCAAGGTTTTGGAACAGAAAAGATTGTACAACAGGACTGCTGAGTTATAACACAATGGATTATATAGTCCATTTGAAGGTTTTTATCCTATATAATAAAGAGCTAATATGCTAATTAGACCGAACAGCAGAAGGGCCAGACGAAGCTAGGGCTGCGAAGGCTGAGCCCCTTGCACAAATTTCGTGCAACAGGCCTCTAGTCTTGTATAATAAAGATTTAATATGCAAATTGACCCTCAGTCCATCATGCCGTCACGAGATGGCTCTGCCCACAGTTGAGGCAGGGTTCCCATAACACAAGATGGCTATGCCCACAGTGGAGGCAGAGTTCCTGTAACAAGCTGTAATGAATGATCAGCAAGGACCTGAGGCTGCGTGGCACTGGGCTGGGGTGGGGGACCTGAGGCTTTGCCCCCACCTGATGGGGCTTGATGGGGGACATCAGGCCATGCCCCTCACCCCAGTGCTGGGACAGGGGACCTGAGGGTGCACCGGGAGACCTGAGGCTGCTCCCCCTGACCAGCAGGGCTTGATGGGGGACCTGAGGCTGCACCCCCTGCCTAGTGCTGGGCTGGGGGACCTGAGGTTGCAACCCCACCTGGCGGGGCTTGACGGGGATGGGGCCAGCCGAGCCTGGGTCTCATGCAATTTCAAGGTGCACATGGGTGGGCAGGGACTTGACTCTGGGTCCCACGGCATGCCACAGACTCTGACAGGAGGAAGAGTTTCATATACATTTTACTAATTTTCTTTCATCTCTGACACTTCTATTATAGAGAAAGGGCAAATAGCAATATTAAAATACTTCCTCTAATTAATTCCCTTTTAATGTGCATAAATTTTGTGCACCGGGCCACTAGTATGTCCATAAATAAGAAACTCTGTGAAAACGTGGAATCAAAATTGAAATGATCACTTTGAAGTTTAAAAAAAACAAAACTCTCTGCTTGATAAGTTTAACATTTATTGGAATAGAGTGAAATGAAAGAAAAAAGGAACATTTTTGAAACCAGTAGAAAAGAGCAATTATATAGGAGAGCCATGAGGATATAGAAAAGGAATGAACAGAACAATATTTTAAACAGAAACAATACATATGGATGACTAAAAATGGAGAATGAGGGACCTAGGAGGATCTAGGACAGTGATGGCGAACTTATGACACACGTGTCAGAGGTGACATGCTAACTCATTCTTTTGGTTGATTTTTCTTTGTTAAATGGCATTTAAATATACAAAATAAATATCAAAAATATAAGTCTTTGTTTTACTATGGTTGCAAATATCAACAAATTTCTATATGTGACACGGCACCAGAGTTAAATTAGGGTTTTTTCAAAATGCTGACAAGCCGAGCTCAAAAGGTTCGCCATCACTGATCTAAGATGTTCTTAAGGTTTAAAATTTATGGGAAAACATGAAACCATTGACTGAGATGGAAGATTTAAGAAAAAAAAAAACTGGTTTGAGGAATATAAAGGGGACATAGGGATGAGTTATATTTGGGACACATTGAATTTGCATTTCTGATTCATCTGTGTAAAGATGTCTAGCAAGGGCTTAAAATAAAGTTGTCTATCTGTAATTCACCCCACTTTGTTAAAATTTTTTGAGTAAAAGTAATAAAAGAAAATACAAATATTGAAGTGGGAAAAAAAGTTAGGATTAACTTGAAGATGACAAAGGAGACAGTTAAGAACAACTGTTTGAAATCATATCTGCATTTTTCTTTGTACTTGAATTCCTGGCTTGTTATCTTAGTTTTTCTGCCTATCTCATCATTAATTAGAGTCTAAACTCTGTGAAGTCAAGGACTTTTAATTAATACATATTTTACAGTCTACAGATGTTATAACAATGTTTATCATTAGGAGTCTCAATAAATTGTAGGTCAGAGTTAAGCCTTTAGTAGAATTACAGAATCATGTAAGCACTAGGAGAATTATGGAATTGCCAGCATAAAAAATTTAACTTAGCCACTGGATATCCTTGGCTCCCCAAATATGGAATCTATTACCATGACACTTAGCCATGTGATCAGGATTAGGTAGAAAGTAGGCTTATCCAATTATATCAACTAGAAGTGGCTGACCTTTGTTCTACATTGTTCTGATATGCTTTTTAAAAATCATCTTTGTAAGGTTAAAACAATCTGAAAGCATACCTTCTAAACATGCTTTGTGGAAAAGAAATTTATGTCCCTGCAACAACTTGGTTTAACACCACATTTTGCCTCACACACAAGGGAGTTAATTTGTTTGGTTCCATCCATGGTGGTAATAAAATCAAAGAGACTGATGGAAAGATCAATGCTTACAGGTGAGCTTTTGAACCTTTACAGAATCTGTGACATCTCAGTGAACAGACTGCCCAATAATGTTTCTGTACAATAAAATCCTATATATTCAATGACAAAAGTCAATTCACATTGTCAATAATAAGTAAACATATCATGGGTCTGATTGTCGCTGAGCTGTCTTTGCAGTCATGTCCTGATAAATATTTATCTGTCCTTAAGTTTTACTGTTTAGGTTTCTCCATTGAAATTCCATTCTCACTTGAACTACACTATAATGCATATTATCTGATATCTACTATCATGCTAATTGTCACTGTAAAATAATAACTCAATCTTTTCCTGTTTGCCTTACATTGCCCTGGTCATACAGATATATGGATATTGGACTCTGGTTTTAAACCTTCTCTTATGGTAATAATGCCAGCTCTGGTCTTTATACCTGTAAGTCATTTTTTTTTAGTCTCAGAAGTCTATTTGGAAGCAGGATACTCGGTCCTGCCTCTAAAGTCTTAACCCAGTTTCCAAATCAGATCCCTGAATATCTACCCATTCTTATATTTGCATATGCCAACTGCCATAAAACACCATGCTTTACAGATCAGGCATATGATTTGCAAATGATTGTTAATTCAAAAAGCTTGTTCCAATGAAGAGACAAGCACTTTGTGAAAATTCAAAACTCTGTAGAAATGTAGGCAAGCATTTGGGTTTATATGCCTCTCTTTAAGAATATGTTTATTGGGAGAATCAGTTACCCATGATATTTAATAATAGCACCACAGGTCCAATGACATTAAACTTGAGATTGTTTATTTTGTAGACCAAGATGTACTACATTGTAGAGATTACCAGATTAAAATTATTTTTGTGATCTAAAGAAAGGACAACTAAAAATATTACTGGCATAGTTTAGTCTGATATCAAATGACACATTTACGAGTATTCTAAATCATAGCATGCATACTGTTTCCAATGCAAGAACTAAAACATACATAGCTAATTTGGATTCATTTGTATTGGCTTCCTCAAATTTGGCTTTAACACTTCTAATTTGCTCTTGATTCTATTTATGTTTAAGCAGTTTGTCATTTGTATGATTTACTAAGAATTCATATTTCACTAAAAAACAGCAACTTTAGAGTCTATTTCATATAACCACTTTTTAAAGAAATTACACTATCCATTATTATTTTATGCTTCATGCTTATTTCTATAACATTACAAATCTGGTGTGAACTATAAATTATTTACAAATATGCTTATAAAATATGTTTTCTTATTTTTCATGTTATCTGATAAAAGATACATATAGAAAATTTTATCAATATTCTGATGTGAAAGTTTCTAGAATACCTGTTAAGTTCTTTGAGAATGCACAGGAATCTTTAGGAATCATGAAGGATCAAAATTTTATTGAACACCGATATGTTGGTTTCTTCATAAGTCTCATATCTGTTCAATAAATCCCAATGAAGAATAATTTTAAAAAAGTTGACAGTGATGTTAAACCAATACTAAAAGGATAGAAAAATAAAAAATTACTTTTACTATGCCAACCATGTATATAGTATGCAATTTCCTAATTCACAGTAGTGCATTTGATACAATAATGGAAGTAAAATTGTGAGATAGACAGGATCTTGAAATTGGGATGTGGGTATCTGGGTTTGAGGATGAGCTCTGTCACTGATGATCTCAATGAACTTGAGCAAGAAACTGAATATCATAGTTTGTTTGTTTTTTAATCTTTAAAACTTGGTCACATAATTTCCAGGATAATTTCTCTCTTATTATGGACTGAACTATATTTCTTTAAAATTGATATGTTGATGCCCTAACCATGAATTACCTCAGAAATGTGACTGCATTTGGAGACAGGGAATTTAAAGAGGTTACTGAATTAAAACAGAGTCATTAGAGTGGACCCTAATCCAATATAACTGGTGTCTTATAAAAAAGGAGAAGAATAGGACAGGAGTGTGTGTGTGTGTGTGTGTGAGAGAGAGAGAGAGAGAGAGAGAGAGAGAGAGAGAACCAGACACCCAGACACATATATGCATAGAGACACATGTGAACACAAAGTAAGAAGGCAGCATCTGCAAGCCAGGGAGAGAGTACTCAGAAGAAATCAAACCTGCTGACATCTTGATCTTGTAGCGCTAACAACTAGAACTGTGAGAAAATAAAATTTTGAATTAAAGTCACCTGGTTTGTTGTATTTTGTTATGATAACCCTAGCAAACTAATATATCTCTCCTAGCTTGCAGAAAAATGTAATCAAAGTAATCAAATACCCTTTGAACAATATCTAATCAAAGAGTAGAGTGTGGAGCAACTAAGATGGCGGCATAGGTAAACACCGGGAAATTATTGCCTCACACAACAATTGAAAATTACCCCAAAGGACTGAGCAAACATCATCCAGAACAACTGGAAGGCTGGCTGAGTGTAAAGTCCACAACTAGAAGGAAAGAAAAGCACGCTGAGAGCCAGAGGCGCTGCGGAGGTGAAGTGCAGAGGTACGGCGGCGCGCGTGCGCGCGAGGAAAGGGGGTGGCGCCTGAGGACGCGGCTGTCTTTTTGAATCACAAACTCCCGATGGCTCTGAACTCCGGTTCCGGGAAGTCTCTGGGGACCCAGGTCTCACACGGGGAGAAGCTGGTCTGTCCGGCAGCGAGCGAACTTGAGGGCGGCTTTCCCTCAGAGGTGCTTGCAGCCGTTACCGGAACACTGAGACGCGAGACTCCTGGCGGAGAATCGGCCATGGCCGCTTTCTCCGCCCTCTGACTCCCTGAGACCCCGCCCCACCCAGGCTGCAGCAGAGGCTTTTGCATGTGAATGTACCTAACTGCAGCCGAACCAGGCAGACCTGGAACTTCCAAGAGAAGGCCCAAGGCCCCGCAGCGGCTTACATTGCTTCACAGCTGAGCCTCTTCGTGGCTCCTGCTGTGTGGCCTCAGGCAGAGGCTGAATTAGCACCTCCTTAGATCCAGGAGCCACTGTACCCAGTGGTCAGAGGGGGTCCATCCAGACTGCAACTCCTCAGATCCATAAGGGACGCACTCAGGGAGCAGACTCAGTGAGCACCAAAGCCCCACTGAAGCAAGTCTTGCCCCAGAAGAGTGTCTTCAGCACAGAAGTTCTCCCACTTTAGACACAGCTGATTCTCACAGCCAATTGGCCTGGAGGTCAATTCCTCCCAGTGATTCTACAACAACCAAGGCACCAAGAGTGCACCAAGAGTGTCCACCCCAGGTAACTGGGGAGGCTGAGCTACTGGGCCCTACAGGACACCTGGCGCACAGGGCCACTCTATCAACACAGGGAAGCTGCCAAAATGCGGAGACAAAGAAACAGGTCACAAATGGCAGAAATGGAGGAAAGCAAACGATTAGATATAGAGTTTAAGGCCACGGTTATAAGGTTTTTCAAGAATTTTATGGAAACCGCCGATAAATTTAATGAATCCCTCAATAAGTATAGGGAGACCATGGAGGACATGAAAAAGGACCAACTAGAAATTAAGCATACACTGACTGAAATAAAGAATAATTTACAGAGATCCAGCAGCAGAAAAGAGGATCCCAAGAATCAAGTCAAAGATTTGAAATACAAAGAAACAAAAAATACCCAACCGAAAAAGAAAAAAGAAAAGAGATTCCAAAAATATGAAGATAGTGTAAGGAACCTCTGGGACAACTTCAAGCGTACCAACATCAGAATTATAGGGGTACCAGAAGGAGAGAGAGGGCAAGATATTGAAAACCTTTTTGAAGAAATAATGACAGAAAACTTCCCCTACCTGGTGAAAGAAATGGACTTACAAGTCCAGGAAGCGCAGAGAACCCCAAACAAAAGGAATCCAAGGAGGACCACACCAAGACACATCATAATTAAAATGCCAAGAGCAAAAGATAAAGAGAGAATCTTAAAAGCAGCAAGAGAAAGACAGTCAGTTACCTACAAGGGAGTACCCATACGACTGTCAGCTGATTTCTCAACAGAAACCATGCAGGCCAGAAGAGACTGGCAAGAAATATTCAAAGTGATGAATAGCAAGAACCTGCAACCAAGATTACTTTATCCAGCAAAGCTATCATTCAGAATAGAAGGTCAGATAAAGAGCTTCACGGATAAGAAAAAGCTAAAGGAGTTCATCACCACCAAACCAGCATTATATGAAATGCTGAAAGGTATTCTTTAAGAAGAGGAAGAAGAAAAAGGAACTCTTACCATTTGCCACAGCATGGATGGAACTTGAGAGCGGATAAATACCACAGGATCTCACTCATTTGTGGAATATAATGAACAACATGAGCTGATGAACAAGGACTGATCCAGAGACGGAGAGGCATTGATTGGACTGTCGGGACTTGGAGGGAAGGTAGGGGAGGGTGGGGGTAAGGGGGAAAGATCAACCAAAGGACTTATATGCAAGCATATAGGCCTAACCAATGGACATGGACAACGGGGGGGTGAGGGCATGAGCGGGGGTGGGGGGGGTGGGGGGTAGAGGGTAACGTGGGGACAAGGACACATATGTAATATCTTAATCAATAAAAAATATATTAAAACAAAACAAAACAAAAAAAAACAATATCTAATAATTAGATTTGGGAATAGATTATGTCATGATTCATTTTAGTGGTCTAAATGCAAATGACTTACAGAAAAAGAAACTATGGGCATTTAGTTCGTTTCCAAGTTAACATAACAGCAGCATATGTGTCACTAATCCTATACTACGGTCCAGTAGAAAATATAGACCAAGGAACTAAAAGATCCTTTTTCTTCTTGTAGGTAAGAGAATATTTAGGGAAATCTTCACGCAAATTGTAAGTAATTATGCTTACATGAATGCAACTCTAATGTAATGTAATAAAAGATCATTTGGCACAATGATTCTAAATAATCATAAAATATACTACCTCTACAGTGAAGTGCTCAGCATTGACAATTATCTATTATGTTACATGATAACTTTAAATGTGCTTTCTGGTATGTTTATATCAAAAACGCATAATATAATTTCAGAAATGTTTATCTTTATTACTAAATATTTTTATATAAATGGGCAATAGCAGAATATAATTTTAAAAACATTGGCTATATCAGTCAGAGTTACTCAGAGAAGCTTAAGTTACACTAGTTACACTAACTATGGGGGGTTAATTGGATGGAATTGGCTCAGTTTTCTGAAATTTGGTGTTAGAAGACTAACAGTAACATGGGACACTGAGGTAACAGGAAGAAAACTACAGAAACCATCACACATTTTAGGGCTAACTGAACCCTAGGGAATTATTAGAACTTGATTCATTGGTATCTTTCTCCTGATTGGTTTTGACTGTCAACATGTATTTTAAAAAAGTTGTTCAGATTTAGGACCAATTTATAGTTGTAAGATATGGCATAACCAACTAACATGAGATTTACACCCTTGGATACGTACATGGCTGGAGCAAGTCATCAAAAATTCTTAGAAGAGTTACAGCCTGAGGAAATTTTTTGAGTTTTTCCTTAAGCATTTTAAATACTGTTTCTGCAGTATTTATCCAGTTCGTAGCATCCCACCGATCCTTCCACCCATTCTAAAGATGAATAAACAAATACTTTTTACTCTGTTGCATACATTTGTGGCCCTTTCTGCTTTTATTGTACTTGGATTATTAATCACTGACTTTTCTAGATGTGTAGGTTAATGTTTTTCAGCAAATGTCAGGAGTTTCCAGGTCTTCTATATTTGAGTGGATTGTCTATTCCTCCTTCCTCTCTTTTGCTGGTATACTCTTTATGCACAGGTTGGTATACTTGGGAGTGTTTGACGTTTCTCCAAGATGCTTCATTTTCTTTTATCCTTTCCTTCTCTGTTATGCAACTTGCATAATATCTCTAAATTTCTCTTTAAGCTTACTTATTCTTCCTTCTGTAATTTCAAATCTGTTAAGAGACTCCAGTATATTTTTTTTAACTTTATAGTTATTATTCATTTCAATTCCAGAGTTTCCTTTGGGTTATTTTTTTATAATTTCTATCTCTTTATTGATATTTTTTTTTTGATGTGACATTGTCATCATATGTTTCTTTAATTATATTTTAAATTAGGCTTTTATTCACCTTTGCTCATTAAAGTTATACTTGTCTGAAAGATCTGATAAATAAAGTGAATATTCACTAATGTGGGATTATAAGGCACCCTCTCAGCATAATATTTTTGTTTTCTTAAAAAGCAGTATTTCTTACAAAATCATACTGACCACGTGATAGTTACAAGAATGTCAATATAATGATTCATAAATCTTACTTTAATATTGCATCTTATAAATTTACTTAAGTTGTATTGACTGGAAGATACTTTAAAAAATTTATAAAATATGCACTTAAAAGCATGCATGTAAGCATACATACAGATGTGTAATTATATATTACATATAAAATAGTATATATATTATTACATTACTAAAGAAAGCCTTTACATGACAATAAATTTAATTGTTTTTTAATAAAATCTCAGCTAATTTTGAATTTTAGATCAAAACTTCTGAAAAAACAATGATTTTATTAAATGTTTTTGACAGGTAGTATTGTTAAAATAGAAATTCAATTTGATATTCATAATTTTTTCCAAGACTATAACAAATGTATACTTATTAGTAAGGAGTCAACAGAATAAATCCATAATTTTTAAAAGATGACTTGTGCCCTAACCAGTTTGGTTCAATGGATAGAGCATTGGCCTGAGGACTGAAGGGTCCCAGGTTCGATTCTGGTCAAGGGCATGTACCTTGGTTGTGGGCACATCCCCAGTAGTGGGTGTGCAGGAGGCAGCTGATCGATGTTTCTCTCTTATCGATGTTTCTAACTCTCTATCCCTCTCCCTTCCTCTCTGTAAAAAAATCAATAAAATATAAAAAGCCTAATATGCAAATTGTCCCCTCAGGTAGTCATTCAGCCAGGAGACAAGGAGTTTGACCGCTCGCTATGACATGTGCTAACCACCAGGGGGCGGCGTGGAACATTATCGGCATCGGCGACAACGTGCCAGCAGTGTGGTGGCAATGATGGTGCTGCTGGCCCCAATGGGCCCTGACGAGAGTGGGACCGTGGCAGGATGGTGGAGCAGCTGAGCGGGTGACAACAGGCCAAGGCGGGTGCAAGCGGGGCAATCACCCCACCAATTGCCCCACAGATGGCTACCAGAAGCGGCAGAGGGGGGCAGGGCTGCAAGGCTGGGGGTATGATCTGGAGCCCCATGTCTGCAGGCCACCTAAGGGACCCTACTTGTGGTCTAGTTTAGTTTTTTGAAAGTACATGTCCAATTTTCCCAACACCATAAATTGAAGACTGTCTTGACTCCATTATATGCTCTGTTCCATTGATCTATATGCCTGTTCTTGTGCCAGTACCAGGCTGTTTTGGGTACAATGGCTTTGTAGTATAACTTGATATCCTGTATTGTAATCCCTCCTACTTTGTTCTTCTTTCTCAAGATTGCTGTGGCTATTCAGGGTCTTTTTTGGTTCCATATAAATTTTTGGAGTATTTGTTCTAGATATGTGAATATGCCATAGGGATTGCATTGAATCTACACATTTCTTTGGGTAGTATGACATTTAGATTATGTTAATTCTTCCAATCCAAATGCCCATCAATATATGAGTAGATAAAAATGATTAAAAAAGAAGGACCTCTTACCCTTTGAGACAGCATGGAGGGAACCGGAGAGTATTATGCATAGTGAAATAAGCCAGTCAGAGAAAGAAAAGTATTACATGATTTCACTCATATATGGATTCTAATAAACTAAATAAACTGATGAACAAAATAGATCCAGAGTTATGGAAACATGGAACAAACTGATGAATCTCTGAGGGAAGGGTTGAGGCAGGAGCAAGAAGAGATTAACCAAAGTACTTACGGTATATAAATATATATGCATAATCCATGAACACAGACAATAGTGTGGTGCAGGCCTGAGGGAGATGATGTAGAGAGGAGGAGCTCAATGGGGAAAAAAAGAAGACATCTATAATACTTTCAATAATAAATATAAATTTTTTAAAAGTATCTCTAAAAGTTTGTCAAAAATAGGGCACACCACATTTTTTTTTTCAAGCATCTTAAAAGAGATTATATTTATCTTCTGATACTTGTAAAGGTCCATCTCCATTTAATTTAATTTTCCTATCATGACTATTTTGTTTCATTGTCCTGGCAGAATAAATTTCTAAAAAGAGCTATGGAAGTAATTTGATTTTCCATTTTTATTAGGCAAAATGTTGTACCCTGAGTAAATTAAAAGTCAATGTCTTTATATAATGAGCTTTTTATGTAATGTTCTCTCTCAAGTTATTTTCTTTTTTTTTTTTTAATATATTTTATTGATTTTTTACAGAGAGGAAGGGAGAGAGATAGAGAGTTAGAAACATCGATGAGAGAGAAACATCGATCAGCTGCCTCCTGCACATCTCCCACTGGAGATATGCCCGCAACCCAGGTACATGCCCTTGACCGGAATCGAACCTGGGACCTTTCAGTCCGCAGGCCAACGCTCTATCCACTGAGCCAAACCGGTTTCAGCAAGTTATTTTCTTTTAATAAGTGCAAGGACCTACATTAAAATCAAACAAACATCAACAACAATAAAAATATTTATGCCTAGGCAGGTACAGAAACACATTTGCTTTATCATTTCTCCACTGAAAAACACCCCTTGCAATATAACTAGAATATTTTCTAAGAAATACATTTGTAAAATATTTCTCCAAAAGTGCATTACATTTACTAGACAAACAGCACTGTATTCTAAAAAAAGTATACTCTGCCTTGGCCGGGTGGCTCAGTTGGTTGGGGTGTCATCATCCCTGACACCAAAACGTTCTGGGTTTGACTCCAGATCAAGGCACATACCTACATTTGCAGGTTCAATCCCCAGTTGAGGTGACTACAGTAGCCAAGTGATCAATGTTTCACTCATATCAAGGTTTCTCTCTTCCTCTCCCTTCCTCTCTCTCTCAAAATCAATAAAAATATATTTTTGGGTAAAGATTAAAAAAAAAGAGGTATACTTCTCAATATAACAATAAAATATCACTAGAAAGCATATGAATAGAAATATTTTAGCAGTTTAATACTATTGTATTAATACTTATAACCTATTTATAAAAATATTTATCATATTTAAATCAAACTTGATCCACCAATTTCAAAAAACTTTAACATAAGATAATAAATATCCTAGATCACAAGGCCTACAATGCCAACAATACTGCCCTTCAGAGCTTTATAGGAGGACATCCCAAAATGCCATGGTCTCAGAATCAGTTCTGTGATTAGCATGATAGAAAAATTAATGTAGGAAAATATACCTCATAAACATTGCTTTTTTTTTGGTCTCTTTGCAGTGAGTGATTACACATGTGGAAAACTATTAAAAAGAAATTCTGAATCAAGGTTTGTGTGTGTGTGTGTTTGTGTGTGTACATGTGTTTGTATATGTTTCAGTTTTAATCTCCTACTCTTTCCTTCTCCCCTTTGATATAACATCTAATACAAATGTAACTCATAACCTAATTTATGACTAACCAATGCAAAACACAGAGAGGAATTATTTGGCAAGTTATTTGCCAAAGGTAAATGTCAGAAGAAAAAGAAAATAAAAGAGAGAATATAAAAAAAGAATAATTAAAATTCAAACAGAACAGGAAAAGAGGAAGGGAGACACAGAAAAATAATATAAGAAATAGATGAATATATTCACTTTGTAAGTTATTGCATGAAAATGGATATCTACATGATTTGAATGATAACAGAGATAGATCAAATTGACAGAAGTGATTGTCACCTTGTGCTCCTTTGGGTGATACTGTTCCATGCTATTTTGTTAGAGAAATTTAAAGAGATTTGCTTGAGGATATTCTTACAACAGAAACCAACACTGAGTTGGTAGTTAGTGATATAAATCTTTCTTTAATATTTTTTCTAAAAGAAAGTGAGATGGGGCTAGGGATATGTGTAATCTGTAATTAACTATTGTTAAAGTAATTTAATTTTGATCCAAAGGCTAATACTCTTATTTTGAACGTATTTTAATTTAAAGACCAAAACAATTATTGAGTATTTCTACCGGTTCAGAACACAATAGTGAAATTGTAATAATCAAAAATTACATGCAAATTTGCAAAAATAAGTTAAATTTTCTTTATTGCACCATATATGCTTATCACTAAACTTGAAGTCTGATATAAAAATATAATTTTGTTGAAGCATTTTATATTTTTCAGTAATCATTCATTTTTATGTATTACTAGAGGCCTGGTACACGAAATTCATGCCGGGGGGTGGGGGGGGGCTCAGCCTGACCTGTACCCTCTCCAATGTGGGAGCCCTTGGGGGATGTCCAACTGCCAGTTTAGGCCCGATCCCTGGCATTTGGACATCCCTCTCATAATCCAGGACCTCTGGCTCCTAACCACATACCTGCCTCCCTGCCCTCACCATTCTGCCTGCCAGCCTGATTCCGATTCCCCTAACTGACCTCCCCTGCTGGCCTGGTTTCCCCTAACTGCCCTCCCCTGCTGGCCTGGTCACCCCTATTAAATTTTTTTAATTTATTTTTTAAAATATATTTTATTAATTTTTTACAGAGAGGAAGGGAGAGGGATTGAGAGTTAGAAACATCGATGAGAGAGAAACAGCTATCAGCTGCCTCCTGCACACTCCCTACTGGGCATGTACCCACAACCAAGGTTTATGCCCTTGACCAGAATCGAACCTGGGACCCTTGAGTCCTCAGGCAGATGCTCTATCCACTGAGCCAAACTGGTTAGGGCCCCTATTAACTTTTTTAAAAAAATCTTATCCCCTTCACACACAGTTGTATTTGTCTTCCTTATTGGCTTTTCCCTCTCACACAATTTTCCTCTCTCCTTTATGTAACACTTTTTCCTACTGACTCATCATTTATAAACTTTTCTTTTTTAAAAAATTTTTTTTATTGACTTTTACAGAGAGAAAGGGAAAGGGATAGAGAGTTAGAAACATTGATGATAGAGAAACACCGACCAGCTGCCTCCTGCACACCCCCTACTGGGGGTATACCCACAACCAAGGTACATGCCCTTGACCGGAATCCAACCCGGGACCCTTCAGTCTGCAGGCCGACGCTCTATCCACTGAGCCAAACCGGTCAGGGCTATAAACTTTTCTTTCCTCCTTATTTCTTACTTTTGTTCCATCATCCTTCTTCCCATCTTTCTCCTACCCTCCCTCCCTTCCCACATTTCTTTTTTCCTTTATCTTTATCCCTGCCTTCCCTCCCCTTTTCCTTCCTTTCCACCTTAATTTTTTTTCTTCACTTCCTCCCTCGGACCTTCTTTGCTCCCTGCCCCATTTCTTCCTTCTTCCCATTCTCCTTTTAAGCTCTACCAGCTCCCCTTTAAAACTTCCTTCCCTTTCTCTCTCATTCTACCTTTCCCATACACTCTTCTCTACTGACTTTCACTGTTTTAATATCTATATATCTACCTGCCTAATTATTCACTATCACTTATCTTTTTTTTTTCTTTTCTGACTCCTACTTTTAAAATCTGTCCCCAGTACACAACTATACTTGATTTTCATTATAGCTCCTACACTTCACTCATACATCCTCTTTCCTTCTTTAACTCTGTTCTCTACTGACTCTTTTATAAAGTTCTTCCCTCCCTCCCCTCCCTCTTTTACTCTTTTTACAGGCTAATTAAAAATTCTATGCTTTTCGTCCTTAGTACTGACTGCTTTCCTCTCTGGGACCTGTAGCTGCCTCTGTTTGGGCACTCGGGCCCCTCTTGCACCAGCTTTGAGGGGCCAAGCGATGAAGCAGTTTTGTCTTGCCTACCTTGACCCATGCCTCACTCTCCGAGTTGGGGGAGGGTCCAGCTGGCCCGGGACAGTGTCCATCGCGTGGACTGCTGCGTTATGTGAGCGTACCTGTGCATTCATGCACGCAAGGCTTTTCTCCCATTGAGTGGTGAAGGGAGGTGGGGATGCGGAGACCTTTCCCGCCCCCCAGCATGCCCGCTCCCAAGCCTGGAGCGGCTCTCCATCCGCTCCCCTCCGGAATTCGCAGGTGACAGGCATGGCTGGGCCTGGCTTGTCCTCAGGGGGCATTCCGCCCAGGATGGGAGCCCCAGTCTGGATCAGACAGGGCAGATGAATGAATGGACCGCTGGAGAATGCGGTGGCGGCTTCCCTGTAGTGTGAGGGTCACCTGTGCACTCTCTATTGTCTCGCCTGGGCCCTTCCTTCATGGTGTTGGGTCCACACCCTCTCGATTTGTGTGTGCGACCCCTCCCGGGGGTCACCGCTGATGCATACACCCCCCAGTTGGCGGCTGCCGACCACGCCCCAAGAACCAAGAACCGGCCTTCTGCCATGCAGGTGTCCCCCTCGGCTCCTCCCACTTCGGTGGCATCCCCCTCCAGAGTGCTCTTGGCCTGGGCACTGTGTTACGGGTGTGTTTGTGGGGCACGTGCACCCAGGAGAAAAAGAGGACTCAGGCGCTGGGGACAGGGAGGCGAGCTTCACGCAAGTCCCCCTGCTGCGTGCGCCCCTTCTGGTCTGTCAAGAAGCAAATTGATCGTTATTGGGACACCAATGGACAATTAGCATATTACTTCTTTATATGTATAGATAGGTAATTTAAGTTCCTTAAAGAAAACATGATGGCCAGAAAACATTTCTCTTTTACCTTCTTATCACAATTGGGCACAGAGCATTGTAGCGAACTCATATCTCAATCTATGAAAATAATTCAAAAGTAGGTATCACATTTCAAACAATTACTGAAAATTAAGGTCCTAGATATTTAACATTATTGTGCTTCTGTATCTCATCATTGTTTTATTTTATCTTGGTGAGCTAAATCATTTTGATATTATAAACCTTATATTTTGCCTTACATTTATTATTTTATATTAGAAAAATGTATAGAGTAAGCCAAGTTACTGAAGTTAACAAATGGGGGGAAATGTGGTCTAATTTGTTCATACTGTGATAAATGGGAATCCTTGTCAGTTAAACATGTACTACTTTAAATATATATTTATGCTTCAATTTTTGCATTTAGTTTTCAAAAACTGTGAACACTTTATAATTCAAAAAAGAGATACTGTTTGGTTTAATGGTCAAGAGGACAAAAAACAGATCATAATCTTGATATTATTAGCTGATTTAAAACCCTTTCACATAATCACCCTAAGGCCATAAACAAAAATTTATTTTAGAAGGTAATAATGAAAAAGAAGAATTTATTTGAGCAAAGGAGCAACAGCTCAGGAGACACAGATTCAGGTAGCAAGCTAATTTTTGTTGCACAGAGGCAAAGTGTAGCCTGCCTTTTATAGAAAAAGTACCCACCCAGGTTCTCAATTAAGTCTACTTCATGTAAATGAGGTATACAGATTGTGCAGTTCTGATTGGATCGGGCAGGTATCAGTTAGTTGAAGATGAAACCAGGGTTTCCCTATAGTTGTTGACTCAGAGGGCTTAAATAAGCAGGTGTAGTGCAGGAAGCTGAGAGTTCAATCTGAGTTTCTGCCTGGTATACAGATTACACAAGAAGCCCCTGTTAGCAAATGGCTGCTAAACACATACTACATATAAAATTTGGGCATTCAGTTGACCATGGGAGTCCATACCTAAAGATATATTCCTTCTCAGGGCTCATATTAAATGAATCTTTCTTCTCCAGGTTCACAGGCTCAGTATATTCATAATTTAAAAAAGAAGACATAATAAAAATAAAGCAAATATTAATGGTTATTATCTATTTCCAAATCTGTCCAAGAATTGACTAAAATACCAAGGATGATGCTCCTTTTTATCAGTGAGATCAGTAGCTATTTTCATGTAATATTAACAATCACTTTTAATGTTGCTATTGACATATAACTGGTAATTATTAGTAATTAATGAGATAATGTTACTATACATGGCTTTTATACTAATAATTTAATAAATATTTTCTAAGCTATATGAAATTAGGAAGTTGAAGATTATATTTTATTTTTCAAATACTATCAATTTGTCATTTTTTAAAATATGAATTAATTTTGTCCAAAGTAAGAGGCTTACCTGTTTCTTTATATCCACACCCAATTCTCTGCATACTTAGTTTTTGATTAAAATTAAAATTGGATTAAAAGAGTAGATATCACAAGAGGCAGATTCTTGAGCTATCCCCTGCTGTTCCTAGATCTCTGCTTTTCCCCTTAATTATGTTTGTGTTTAATATAATATGTTTCTTATTTCTTTTTTTCAGTGCTACTTTTTGGATTGCCTTAAGTGGATGCCAAACAAACTGGCAGTTTTAGATTAGAGGAGGACTCATGAGGGAACAAGTAAATGAGGAATCTTCAGAGCATCTTTTTAGTCAAAAATCTTCCCTTTTTTAGCTAAATGGAAGTACCATAGTAGCAATCACATGTGTTTATGTTAGCATGACTATCACTGGAACAGTATTAATCACTTTCATGGTACTATTTTAGCTTAAATTAATATTGTATTTTATTTTAATACTAAAGGCCCTGTGCACAAAAATTCGTGCATGGGGGGTGTCCCTTAGCCTGGCCTGCACCCTCTCAATCTGGGACATCCCTCTCACAATCCGGGACCACTGGCTCCTAACCATTCACCTGTCTGCCAGCCCAATCACCGCCAACTGCACTCCCCTGCTGGCCTGATCGCCCACAACTGCCCTTCCCTGTCAGCCTGATGACCCACAACTGCCCTCCCCTGCCAGCCTGATGGCCCACAACTGCCCTCCCCTGCCAGGCCCCGCCTCCACTATGCACACCGCCATCTTGTGACAACCATCTTGTGATGGCCATCTTGTGACATCTTGATGTTATGGTGTATTGCATGAGGGCGTGATGACCATGTAGGCCAGTGGTCAGCAAACTCATTAGTCAACAGAGCCAAATATCAACAGTACTTCTTCAAAATAGACTTGCCCAGGCTGAAAACCGACTTCTGCGCATGGGCCAAGAAGTTTCAATCACACTGTATGTGCGCCTGCACATGGTATTTTGGAGAAGAGCCATACTGAAGGGGCTAAAGAGCCACATGTGGCTCATGAGCTGCAGTTTGCCAACCGCGGACCTAGGCTATTATTAGTATAGATTACATTTTACTTGAATATATTTTATTCATTATTGTTATGTTGTGTTGTAATTTAAGTTTAGGAATCTTTGTTCATATGCTTCTATATGGCAGATAATAAAATTAGTATAAGCCACGTATACATTTGTGGACCACTAATTAAAACACTAAAAGGAATTATTTCTATGGTAAACATGGCACAGTTACTTCCTAATGAAGCAAAACATATATAAAATAGGATAAAACAAGTTAGTAAGCAATTACTCTGATTAAATGCCTTGGGAGTAGATGTCACAAAGAAAAGTCATGTACTGTGGTCCTGTTGATTTAGGTAGGAAGGTCCTGTTGACATGGAGGCAGCAATCTGGCAGAGACCTAAAGGACTCACAACATAAATTACACATAAACTGAACTCTTAAGATGGTTTTCTTTCTTAAACATTTATTTATTTTGAGAGATAGACAGAGAAAGAAAGAAACAGCAAGTTGATGCTCCACTTACCTACGCATTCATTGATTGCTTCTTGTATGTGCCCTGACTAGAGAGCAAACCCACAACCTTGAGGTATTGGGATGACACTCTAAGCAACTGACTACCGAGCCAGGACTAAAATTAAGTCTTAAGATAAAAAAGGAGTTATCCAGGCAAAGAAGGTGGAGGAGAGTTTTGTAAGTATAGAAAACACTAATTTCAACCTCTTAAAGCTAGAGAAAGAAAATCACCATTAAGAACTGAAGAGAATTTTGTGGAGGAGAAATAGCAGTGAGAAAAGAGAGTGAGCATGTAAGCAGGAACCAAACATAGATGATTTGGAAGTCATGCAAATAGTTTTAATTTTATTCTCAGTTCACTGATTTATAGACCTGTTCTTGCTTTATAAAAAACAATGAATGATGCTAGTTGGCAAGGACCATCAGGTTTTATATATCCTAGAAAAGTCAAGGAGGAGATTATATACTTACCAAATGTGTCATTTACAGAGAAACATATAAAATGGGTATTTATGAACAAATCATTCACTTATATGCTTATTTTATATTGCTGAAAATTCAAAAAGTGATTCATATATTTTACATAGAGAATGAAATAAACAACTTCTAGCAACTAAATCGGTATGCCACACAAAAGTCACTTGAGATGTGAGTAAATCTTCTCTGGAACAAAGGTCAAGACAGAGAAGAACTTGGAAAGGCCAGGACATTGGAGATTGTTTATCCTGACATCCATGGCCACAACATTTAGGTAGAGAACATTATCTGGTAAGCTATCTATCTACAGAAGCAGTGTAGTGAAGTAAAATGCAGTCTGCTTGACTCAGGAGTTAACTGCCTGAGATGAAATTATGGCTTTGCTAATGACTAACTGTGACACCTAAGTTATTTAAATTCTCAATGTGCTTTCCTGTAAAATAGAGATAATAGCCCATTTTTCTTTATAGGATTATTCTAAGAACTAAATTAACTGGCATCTGTAAAGACATTAAACAGTATGTGGAGTTCAGGGAGCAGCAGACTCAACTTGAGATTTAGCTACTACTATTATTTCTGGATCTGGGATGGGGTACATTTGATTAGGTGGAATCACTTTGAAATTGTTTGCCATACCATTTCTAGTTAATAAATTTGTTTAAATTCTTAAGTGCTTGTATATTAGTACTTGTGGGATGAACAATTGAGAATACCAATAAAGTTACCATATACTTTATTACCCAAATAGGAATACTTTTTTTATATAGTGAAAGTGTCAATTATTATTTTGGCTGAAGAATGGTTGACACTAGACTATTTTCAATAAACAGGCAATGTGTGCACTCAGAACAGGGTCTGATATTAAAATTTTTACCTTAAGAGCCAAAAATTCTTTGATCACATCCCTTTAGTAATCTTTTCATGACATTTTTAGTAATGGTAATAATGATTGATGATGTTTATGTAGCTCTTTAATGACATCCATATTATGTTTTGTTCCCCACAATAACCCCATAAACCAGGTGAAACTTTCAATTATCATTGTTTCACAGGTAAAGAAATCAATACATGGTAAGTAAATTTTTCTAAAATCAAATTCACTCATCCACAGTAATGTTAAAGCCAAGATTCTAATGCTGTTAGTTTGATGTCATAGTTCACATTCTCTAAGGATATGCCTTGAAGGATTTTTATCAGGAGAGTGACATGATCATATTTACCTTTTAGAAAGTCAACCCAGTTCTAATGTAGAGAAAAATATGAAGGGTAAAGAACTGATATAAGGAGAAGAGTTAAATATTATTAAAGTAATTATGACAGACCTAGAATGTGAATGGAGAGATAGTGAAGAAGTAAAATTAATATAGATTTAGGTATTGATCAGATATTGGTGGAGAAGGGGATCGAATAGAGTGAGTGTGACCTCTAAAATCTTCAAGAGAATGTGTACAAAGTAATACCTTCTATACCTTAATTATTACTTAGGTGTTTTTTCTGTCCCTTAAAAGCTAGAGAAAGAGAATATGTGAACTTTTATTTAGTAAGGTATTAGCAAGAGAAATAAATGTCTTATTGTTATAATTATTTCAGAAAAAAGACATTTTAGAGTAATCAATTGTGAAGCTTCAGATTAAAAATATGCTGAGAATGTTATAAAAGCTTGAATTTTAAATGTTATAATTGTTTTTCACTTGCTTGATTATATATTGTTCTTTTACATACACAGATAAAGATATTTTAAAAATAAATTAAGAGACATATTTTAAAAAGCTTTTGTAATAATCATTTTCTTAATATATTTATTTTAAAATAAGAGTGAATGACATTCAGTTTTAAAAAGTTTATGACTCCAATTTATTTTTGCAGCTGCTGATTACAATTTCAAATTTTAAGTTCAATAACAGGTCCTTTCCTTTTCTTAAGGATAATTAAAACCTGGTGTTATGGTTTGAATTGTATCCCCTCAAAATTAATATGGCGAAGTCTGAATCCATAGTACTGCATATATTACCCTGCTAGAGTCCCAGGGCATGAAAATGCACTGGAGGAGGGGTACCTTAGCCCGGCCTGCCCCCTCTCACAGTCTGGGAGCCCTCAGGGGTGGGAGGCAACCTGGAGATCAGGAGAAGGCCACCCGCCCATCACACCTCTGCTCCTGCCACTGCTGGCAGCACAAGCCTCGGCTGGCCCTGGTTACCTGCACCTCAGGCCGGCCCTGGGCAGCTGGACAGCTGCCATCCGAGGCTTACCTGTGCCTCAGTCAGTGGGGGGGGGGTGCAGGAGGACCCGAGGCCCCCGGCGGGGCTGAGACTACTGGGCACCACCATCTTGCGGCTGTGGGTGCTGCCATCTTGTGAGGGCATGACGGTCAATTAGCATATTCCCTTTTTATTATATAGGATTTGGAAATAGGGTCATTGCAAGAGATGTAATTAGGTAAGTTAAAATGAGGTAATCAAAGTGTGCTGTATCTTTGGTGTCATTATAAAAAGGGGGAATATAGAGACAGGGACACGCTCACACTTCACACATACACAGGACACACATGAAGAATACCATGTGAAGGTAAAGCCAGAGATAGGGCTGATGTTTCTCTAAGGCAAGGAACACAAGCAATTTCCAGTAAATGAACAGAAGCCAAACAAAAAGCATGGGACAGGTATTTCTCACAGCCCTCAAAATGAACCAATCCTGCTGACAACTTGCTCTCAGACTTCTAGTGTCCAGAACAGACAGTAAATGTATTTCTGTTACCTATTCTACCAAGTTTGTGACGGCAGCCCTGGCAAACTAATGTGTTATATATACAAAACACATGTAAGCAGCTTTAAATATATTAGTCAATTTATAAACATTTTTACTGGATTCCCTCTATATTACAAATAGTTATATTACTTCTCTTTTCTAATTATATATTAGATAAATGAAGTACAATATTGTTAGTATAAGACTAAGTTTATGCTGAATATTACAATGCTTTTCAAATGTTAAAAGTCAAAAATCTGAAACTATCTTGGGACAATTCATTATCATTAAAGCAGTTATAACAAGCTAGCTATGTGGCCTTGAAGTAATAACTTAACCCTCTGGGTCTTAATTTCCTCATAATATATAATGTAGTCTTTGAATTAAATGATCTCTATGGATATTTCTAATTATAAATTTTATAATGTGTAATATTTAAGGAAACTTTACATTTTTACACTCAGCAGCCTATTTCGCTACTTCTCTATCTAATATGCATAAAAAGGCTTGGAATTCTTGTCATAATGCAGCCTTGGAGCACTGAACCTGGTGTGCCCCTTGCCTTTCTAACAAGCTCCCTGGCAATACTCATGCTGCTTGTTCTGGACTATGTTCATGTAGCAAAGGCTTTTAACTCTCCCATGGTTATCAGATTAATTTAATCTTCATCCTGATGCTGGCTCTCAACATTAAAAACAGTATCAAGGTTCTCATTTTTGTTGTTGTTAATCCTCACCAGAGGACATTTTTTCCATTCCTTTTCAAAGAGAGAGAGAGAGAGAGAGAGAGAGAGAGAGAGAGAGAGAGAGAGAGAGAGAGAGAAGAAACATCAATGTGAGAAAGACATGTCACCTGGTTGCCTCCCACACATGCTCAGACCAGGGGATGGGGAGTAAACCTGCATCCAGGCACATTCCCTTGACCAGGAATCAAAACCTAGACCCTTCAGTGTGGGAGCCAGTGTTCCAACCACTGAGAAACACTGGCCACAACAAGGTTTTCATTTAAAAATACCCTTAAAACACATTTTATTTATCTATTCTATACTAGTATATATAAAAGCCTAAGGGAACAAACGACTTGTGGACCAGTCACTATGATGCACTCTGGCCACCAGAGGGCAGATGCTCCATGCAGGAGCTGCCTCAGGTGGTCAGTGTGGTCCCACGGAGGGAGCCCCGCTCAGCTGATCTAGGGGGGCCAGGCACTGGGCTCATGGCTGGTGAGCACAGCTGTGGTGGCGCGAGCCTTTCCCGCCTCCACGCAGCACTACCAAACAGAGGCAGCAGCAGCATGCGCAGCAGGGCCGTGGTGAGCAAGAGCGGCACAGTGCTTGCCTGGGCTTGGGCTCCTGCCCAGCCAGTTACCTGCCAATTCACGCACTACTACATCCCCTGAGGGGTCCCGGATTGTGAGGGGGTGCAGGCCAGGCCGAGGGACCCCACTGGTGCATGATTCTGTGCACTGGGCCTCTAGTTATTTGTTATTATGCTAACAATTATAATAATAACAAAAGCAACATTTGTTTACAATTTATTGATTGTTTAGGTAATATGCTTTGTAGTGTAATTAAAATGAGAATGGAATTTTAATGTTTCTATCTCTCTCTCTCTCTCCCTTCCTCTCTGAAATCAATAAAAAATATATTCAGAAATGCAACATTTTGAAGATGTCCTTCATAAACAGTAAAACCTAAGGGCAGATAAATATTTATCAGACATGTCTGCAAAGATAGTTCAGCGACAATCAGACATATGGTCTAAGCAGAGTAATCTAGATGAGGTTAGAATCATTGTTGTTAAAGTGTCTGTACTGCAATACAATCCCATTCTAACTCCAGATCCCAGTTCCTGAATCACTGCATTTACTATGCATGTGTAAGTGTACGTATTCATATGTGCTCATGTGTATATGTGTATGTATTCTTCCTCTAAGACCATTTCAGATACTATGGGCAATTTCAAAATTTAGGAACTGCGTAGTTTCAGTTTACCCATCTCTACCTTCAATGAGTTTATTATCTGCTTTCCTAATGTTTTCATTTCTTCTTTTCTATGATGGCTTCAGTCTCTAATTGCTTCAGGCTTTCTAGTTTTCTCGTAATTGCAGGTTTATCAATGAGGCATCGCTATCAATTGTGAATTTCTCAATCCCCTGGCTTCTCCAAGCTCATCAGGCTAATCTATGTTTTGCAGTCCAATCTCCATAATCCCTCATCTATTGTTTCCATCCTTTGACAACAGTCATTTCAAAAAAATTATCATAAAATACAGGGATTTTTTTATGCATTTCAGATCCAAGTATCTGACATAAAAAATATACTAACTGGGTCAGCTGGCTGGAGAGTGGTCACATACATCAAAAGGTTATGGGTTCAATTCCTGGTCGGGGCACATATCTAGGTTGCAGGTTCAAACCACAATCACAGTGCCTATAGGTGACAACACAAGGGGTATTTTTAAGTACATTGGATATGATGGATATGTTCAAAATGTAGCATTTCTTTTTTAAATATTTTTTTATTGATTTCAGAGAGGAAAGGAGAGCAAGAAATAGAAACATCAATGATGAAAGAGAATCATTGATTGGTTGCCTCCTGTGTGCTCCCCACTAGGTTCGAGCCCACAACCCTGACATGTGTCCTAACTGGGAAACCAACCAAAACTTCCTGGTTCATAGGTTGATGCTCAACTACTGAGCCACACCAGCTGGGCCAAAATGTTGCATTTAATTTTAAAAAATGAATTATATAAATATGCCAATGTAACAGTTAACTGTACTTTTCTATGTTTGCACTACAACTGGGGCACCAGTTTCAGCTGATTCAGCTAGACACAGTCTACAGTAAGAGAGAATTGTACCCTTAGTGAATATTAAGGGTTACATAACTACTAAGCCCTATCTTATCTCTCGTCTTTGATTGACACCATGAATTCAATCGCTTGCCTCCACCTGTAAAACCTCCTTTCAGGTCACTTCCACACCAAAAAACACTGCTGTGATGGGTAGTTTAGACAAATATATTTTCTATAAGATGAATCTGCCACTTTATAGCTTATTGTTTCAAAAGCGAGGTGCAAAACTGTTAAATGCAGTTGTAGAATTGAAGAAAGCATTGTCCTACACCATTGAAACAATAAAATGTACAGAAAGATTAGAGAGTGACCTATTTAAATTGTAATACAAATTAGAAGACTAAAGAGTTTAAATCAATCATCTTTATCTCAATGAAGAATAAACTCTATATGCGGACAATTGTGAACCAGGTACACATTGGATTCCCAAATTTTTGAAAAATAAAGAAAAAAGAGTATTTTGCAGGGAGTAATTGATGATGAAGAAGGAAAGATGGGCATATTATATAATCAATATGTTGAGTGTAGCAATAAGGATAGAATGAAGAACACAGAGATAAGTTTATGAGCTAAAAGAGTCATTTCCACTTAGCATGCAGACTTTCTAAAGGAGTAACAGTACAATATAGAGAGAATGTCTGCATGCTCTGATCTCATTAAAGTTTCAGTCTTTTATAATTACTTTAATTTGTATCTAATTTTTAACAAATTTGGACATCTCACTGTTAATTCCATATTTTAAAAATATATTTTTACATTTTTAAAATTATAGTTGACATTCAATATTATTTTATACTAGAGGCCCACTCCATGAAAATTCATGCACTGGAGAGGGAGTCCTTCAGCCCAGCCTGCCCCCTCTCACAGTCCAGGAACCCTAAGGGGCAAGAGGCGACCTGGTGATCAGGGGAAGGCGATGACCCCATCACACCTCTGCTGCTGCCACTGCTGGCAGCACAAGCCTTGGCAGGCCCTGGGCAGCTGGGCAGCCACCATCCTAGGCTTGCCTGAGCCTTGGGCTGGCCCTGCGCAGCTGGGGGGTTGAGGGAACTGGGGGACTCCAGGGGCAGGCCAGCCAGGCCTGGCCTTGCTGTGCACCTGCCTTGCTGTGCACCTGCCGCCCCGGTGGGGCTGAGGGGACTGAGCACCACCATCTTGTGGCTGTGGGTGCCGCCATCTTTGAGGGTGTGGCAGTCAATTAGCATATTCCCTCCTTATTGGCTGTGGGTGCCACCATCTTTGCGATGGTGTGAGCGTCAATTAGCATATTCCCTCTTTATTAGATAAGATTCGTTTCGAGAGTACAGCATAGTTGTTACACATTTATGTAATTTAGGAAGGATTCCTTCTGATAAGTTTAGTATCCTCCTGGAACCAAACATAGATATTACATACATTATTGACTCTACTCCTTGTGATATTTCTTTAACTTTGATATTTTCCCCTTAATAATGTTCATTAATATCATTAACATATTTTTGTATCCATTGTTTAAGGCCTGTACCATATAACATTCTATTCATAAATGTTTCTGAAAATTACCAGCCATAAACCTCTACTAAATCATTAATTTATAATTTTTGTTGCGAATTCTAAAATGTAAGATAATCAAAAGCAAACATTTTTTATTGTGTTTTCAACAATCCTGATTACAAATGCATTACTTTATGTGTATTTTATTCTTATTTGATTATCAAATAAATGATTGAATATTGAAATGTTTATTAAAATTAAATTGACTATAACATTAATTAAAATTATATAACCATCTAGGTTGATATTTTGAATAAGCTCAATGTGAAATTGTTTAAAGATAAAGTAAATTATTGGAGAGAAGACGTAAAAAATTTCCTTGGAAAATTTATATTCTAAATCTAAGAAATTTCATGCAATATTAATATTCTGTATGTTTTCAAAAAAGCACTGTACTAAATTAGGTAATTCAATTTAAGATCAGAAATGGAATAAACTATGATTACTAATAACTATATAACTTTTAAATGACAATTATTGTAATTACAAATATTTTTATTAAGACAATAACACCTGCTCATGGTTAAAAATAAAAACCTAATAATGGTAAGCCTGCCTGATGTGTAGAGTATTATATATTTTACCTATGTATCTAGGTCAAATAATGCCCAACCCCAAAGATGCCCATACCCTAATTTTTTGAATATATTAGTTACACAACAAAATAGATTCTGCAGGCAGAATTAATTGTTAATCACTTGACCTTTAATAGGGAGGTAGTTTTGGATTAGGAAAGGTTCCTACATAGCCACCAGGGTTCTTAAAAGATGGAAGAGAGAAGCAGAATAGTCAGCCAGAGAGTTACTGCAGAATATGAGTCAGAGGAGAGATGACGCAGAAGAGGGAGGAGAGTGAAATGCAAAGCGTAAAAAGACTTGATGCACTTTACAGTTCTGACAGGAAGAGGGCTATCACCCAGAAATACACGCAAACTCTAGAAACTGGGAAGAACCCCCAGACAGTGGCCAGCAAGGAAACAGGACCTCTGTCCTACAATTGCTTGCAACTCAAGTCATCTGCCTGAACCTGGAAGCATATTCTGCCCAGATCATCCAGAAACAAACACAGCCCCATGGGCTCCTTTATCTCAGTCTTCAGAGACTAAGTTGGGTCTCATTTGAGCCCACTGGAAATACATAAATGTGAGATAATACATGGATGCTGTTTAAACCCCTAAGTTTGTGGTAACTTGTTATGGTAGCAATAGAAAACCTTTTACATTGAGAACCAAATATTTTATAGAATTTAATAGAGTTATAACCTTTTTAATCTCAACACATTTTTAATTTTTTTTTTATTGTTGATAGTACTATAGATGTCTCCCATTCACCTCCCCTTCACTTCCCCCTTCCCAGCTCCTACCCACCCGCCATGTCTTCACCACCCTATTGACTGCATCCATGAGCTATGCATATACGTATATACATTCTTTGGTTCATCTCTTCTTGTCTCCTCATCCCCACATTGAGGTATGTCAGTCTGTTCCATGCCTCCAGGCCTCAAGTCTTATTTTGTTGGCCAATTAATTTTGTTCATTAGATTCCAAAAATAAGTGACATCATATGATATTTTTTTTTCTCTAACTGGCTTATTTCACTTAGCATAATATTCTCCAGGTCTATCCACGCTGCCCTAAATGGTAAGAGATCCCTATTTTTTACAGCTGCATAGTATTTCATTGTGTAAATATCCACAGCTTTTTTTTGTCCATTCATCTACTGATGGGAAGTTGGGCTGTTTCCAATTCTTAGCTATTGTAAATGACACTGCTATGAACATATGGATGCATTTGCTGGGTCAAATGGAAGTTCCATGTTTAATTTTTTGAGGAAACTTCATACTGTTTCCCATAGTTGCTGCACCAGTCTGCAGTCCCACCACCAGTGAACTAGTGTTCCCTTTTCTCCACATCCTCGCCAGCACTTGTTTGTTGATTTTTTTTTTGAGATGACAGCCATTCTGAAAGGTATGAAGTGATATCTCATTGTGGTTTTAATTTATATTCCTCTGATGATTAGTGACTTTGAGCATTTTTTCATATGTATCTTGGCAATTTGTATATCCACTTTGGAATTATACATATCTTCTGCCCATTTTTTGATTGTTTGTCTTCCTTTTGTCCAGTTGTATGAATACTTTATATATTTTAAATATCAACCCCTTATCAGATATCATTGGAAAATATGTTCTCTCATATAGTGGGTCCTATTTTCATTTTGATGGTTTTTTCTTTTGCTATGCAGAAGCTTTTTATTTTGATGTAATCTTATTTGTTTATTTTCTCCTTAGTTTTCTTTGCCCTAGTAGATGTATTGGCAAATATTCTGCTATGTGAGATGTCTGAGATTTTACTGCCTATTTACTCCTCTAATATTTTATGGTTTCATGCCTTACATTAAAGTACTTTATCCATTTTGAGTTTATTCTTGAGTATTGTATAAGTTGGTGGTCTAGTTTCATTATTTTGCATGTATCTGTCCAGTTGTCCCAGCACCCTTTGTTGAAGAGACTGTCTTTATTCCATTGTATGTTCTTGCCTCATTTGTCAAATATTAATTGACCATAATGCTCAACTTATCGGGTCTCTGTAAGGATTCATTGGTCTATATGTCTATTCTTATGCCAGTACCAGTCTGTTTTTGTTATAATGGCTTTGTAGTATAATTTAATATCCGGTATTGTGATCCCTCCAACTTTGTTCTTCTATCTCAAGATTGCTTCATCTATTTGGGGTATTTTATGATTCCAAATAATTTTTGGAGTATTTGTTCTAGTTCTGTGAATTATGCCATTGGTATTTTAATAGGGTTTACCTTGAATCTGTAGGTTGTTTTAGGTAGTATAAACATTTTAATTATGTTAATTCTCCCAACCCATGAACATGGTATACATTTCCTTTGTTTGTATCTTCCTCTATTTCTTTTTTCAATGTCCTATAGTTTTCTAAGAATAGGTCTTTTACATCCTTGGTTAAGTTTATTCCTAGGTATCTTATTTTGTTGTTGTTGCAATAATAAATGCAATTTTTTTGAGTTTCTCGTTCTGAGAGTTCATTTTTCATACATAAAAATACCATTGATTTCTGGATATTGATTTTGTATCCTGCTCCTTACTGAATTCATTTATTAAATTTAATAGTTTCCTAGTGGGGTCTTTAGGGTTTTCTATGAACAACATCATGTCATCTTCGAATAATGACAGTTTTACTTCCTCCTTTGCATTCTGATTGCCTTTTATCTCTTCTTTTTACCTGATTGTTGTGGTTAGGACTTCCAGTACTGTGTTGAATAAGAGTAGTGAAAGCAGACATCCTTGTCTTGATCGTGTTTTTAAGGGAAACACTTTTAGTTTTTTCCCACCCATTGAGTATTATGTTTATTATATATAGCGTTTATTATGTTGATGTATAATCCCTCTATTCCTACTTTACTGAGAGTTTTTAACACAAATTTTAAAATTCAGAGATTAGAGGTACCCATGACCACTTTGGGCAGCATACTTGATTATGGGCTTTGGAAATATTGTGATCCCTGTATTTTGCAAATGTAAAAAAATATAAATCTAAACAGAAGAAATATTACAAAGCCCTGACAGGATTGTTGATCATTATATAAAATGCTGATTATTTTGGAATTTTAATTTATATACTAGAGGTCCAATGCATGAAATCCATGCATGGGAAGGGGTCCCTAGCCGGCTGCCAGCAGGGGGCACCTCCCTACCCCCAGCCACCTGCAGCCAGTTAAACTCCTGGTCAAACTCCCAGTGGAGGGGACAATTTGCATATTAGGCTTTTATTATATAGGATTGTCTAAGAATAGTCATATATTACTCTTGCTGATTTGCCAAATTATGGGCAAAAATGAGATATATTTTGTATAAAAATCTAAGAAATATTTATCCATTTTTCTAAGACTACTTTTTTCTTTTTATCTTATTTCTTCTCTATTTTTTTCTTAGTACATAACCTTTTTCTTATTCACCACCCCATTTTGATTTTTCATTTGCTGTTCTTATATTTTTCATGTTTAAAATATTATGTAAGAATGTTTGACATTTTTGCTGAAAAGATAGTATAAAATATAAAAATAAATAATACATAGAGTAGGCCTGTTAAAAAATGTATTTATAGCATGATGAGATCAAAAAATCTCCAATAAATGCTGACTTCTGCTTTTTCAGCATATTTCAAGATAAAGGCCAGAAGTGCCATACACTTCAAACTGAATTGAATAGAAAAGGAAAGATAATTATTTAAGGCACAGCTGTTGGAATAGCTACACTTTTCAGTATCAAAATGTAGCAAATAATAACAAGTCAATGTATTTATAAAATGAATATGATATTGAGGGGCACATAATAGAAAAGAGATTCTCTTACAAACCCTGGGAAACTGGAGGATGTGCTACAAGAAGAAAAACAGGGCTCTATAGATAAGGTGACCTCAAAGGCTGGATGGGTTCATCACTCAGAAAAGAATATACATTTTGAATGCAGATCAAGCATAGGAGCCGTCTGAAGGGAGACAGCATTCCGGGGATAATTTTTGCAGTGTTCTGGGGCTTATCTTTACAGAATTCTGAGACTAAACTTTGCAAGGACAATAGAAAGCCAACCCCTGGAACTCACTAGTTTCATATTTTTTCCCACCCTCTAACCATGCATAAGGGTGAACTTGAGATGAAATGTCAAAGCGTTCTTTTCAGGTTGTTACACCTGCTGCTCTCTCAGATTGCCAACTATCTGATTAATAAATGTACCACAAAATTCAACTTCGTTTCGATTTACTTGACTATGGTCGCAACAGGCAGCTCCAACTCTTCTGTGTCCAGTTTCAAATATGCTATTCAGAGAAATAAGACTTGTTAATGGTGATATTTTCAGGTCACAAGTGTCAGAGTTTTCTTAACATTTGGCCTCTACTGTGAAACTTAAAGCCTAATTTTTAGAGCATCACACATGATTGAAAAATATTTGTGAAATGAAGGAGAAATCAGTTTCTATTTTATTGTGCTAAGTGAAATAAGCCAGTTAAGAAAGACAAATGCCATATGATCTCACTTATATGTGGAATCTAATGAACAAAATAAACTGACAAACAAAATAGAAACAGAGGCATGGATACATGGAACAGACTGACAGCTTTCAAGGGGGGAAGGGTAGATTGGATAAAGGAGGGTGAAGGGATTAGCTAAACAACTTATATGCATAACTAGGGACACAGACAACCGTGAGGTGATGGCCAGAGGGAAGGGGCATGGCCAGGGCTGGGTAGAGGTGGGGGAAAGGGGGAGAAAATAGGGACATCTGTAATAGTGTAAACAATAAAAATAAAGTTAAAAAATAAATACATTTAAGAAAAAAATAAAAACAAATCTCAGAGATAAGTTACTTCATTGTGTCATTCTAATCTGCAACTGTCTATAAATGCTGTATTGTTTTTTAAGGATGTAATTCACTGAGCTAGAAGAAAACCAGATTATTGTAATAGGCTTTTTATTTTTTCTTGAACTGAATATTCTTGACATTTGTTAAAACTACCCAAAATATTGTGAATGCTTTATATAAATTTTTCTGGAATCATGCCTATATTGATTGCCACATTAAATGGATTGTGAAACATCCATTTATTTGAGTTGCCATCAGAACTCTCTGGAAGTTTACATCTTTCAAATTTCTCAATGACTTCATACATGTTTGTCACTGTGAAAAGCAATCTCCCTGTCATTATTTATTATTTAAGTATTAATTAATAGTTAGCTAATATAATCAATCATACTTAAATTTTGTAGATAAATAATCTTCATATCATTGCTTCTTGCTTCTGTTTGTAAGCTTCTCCACACATTTCCTCACCTTCTGTGATGTGTGATAAGATATAGAATTTATAGAGCAAGATATCATGTAGAAATATCAGAGATATATGATGTAATAAGAGTTCAAATAGAGAATTTGACCTTGTCTTAAAGGTCATAAAAAGTTTCCATGTAAAAGCAATATCTTGTTATAAAGGCATAAAAAGTGGGTAAAATTTTATTAGGCAAAGTGAAGAGAACCCAGTTCAAGATGTTAAAAGTGTGAAATGTGAGAAAGGAGCTGAAAGAAGCAAAGTAAGGCTGAAGCACAAAGGGAACTTGATAAAGTAAGGTGAGAGCACCACGCAAGTGTTTATGAAACTTTCTAAGGATTTTATTGTAAAAAGAAAATGAAAAATAGTTGAACCTTTGAAGCAATAGGAGCAACATAATTAGGTTTATAATGTTGAGACACTGCTATTTGAACAGACTACTGATCTTCCTTATTTCTCATTGCCAATCATTCTTTATACAGGTGGGGCAAAAGTAGGCTTATAGTTGTGAGTATGCAAAACAAAGGGTTTATTCCTGTATTATTATTTATTTGTTATTTTATTATTTTCCATATGAGCAACTATAAAGCTACTTCTATGGCATCCTGTATTTCAGATTTCAGTGCATGGAATAGGCCTCATTTATTCTCTCTCTCTTCCATGTGGCTAGTGTAGTAAGAGCCCAGAAATTGTCATGTATGTTGTATTAGTTTTCTATATGATCTGACCCACTACCGCAAAATTAGCAGCTTAAGGTGACACACCTATAACTTTACATTTTCTCTGGGTCATAAGTTGAAGCATGGCTTAGTTCTCTTCTCTGCAGAGGGGCTCATGTGGCTGCGATGTAGGTGTTGGCAAGGTCTGGCTTCTCCTCTGGAGGGCTGGCTGGGAAAGCTGCTTCCCCAGTCCTGTGGCTGTTGGCAGCATTCAGTGCATTGTGATGTGAGATTCATGGCAGCCTGTTTTTTGCCAATGAAGGAAGAGAGGGAAGACTAGAAAGAGGCTGCTAGCAAGACAGAATCATATATGAGGAAAATTAATTATAAAAGTGACATCTCATCACTTTTACTTTACTATTGGTTAGACATAAGTTATAGTCTTGCACAAACTCAACCTTGGGGGTGGTGGTTATAGAAAAACATTAACATCAAGAGGTAGAGATCATGGAGCCATCTTAGTATTTGTCTGCCATATTCCTGCTTTCTGTCTTCGACTTTGGATGTTCTTTCTTCCCATCAGGCAATATTTGTGTCTGGATTTACTGCCCTGGCTGCAAACGAGATGTACAAATGAACTCTCACTGCCACCTGTTATTTTTCTGGTGTAATTCTCCTGAATATTTATAGTATAAAATGATTTCATTATTTATAGTGGTAACATCAGAAACTGAAAGTTTAATGTTTGGATAAGCAAAGGTTGGAACAGAGCAGGCCTTCATACCAGAATTACTCCATTAAGATGTTAGATCAACTTTATTTTCATAAATAACATACTTAAGTAATTTCTTATAAATAAAATAACAAAAAACAAAAAAAAAATCATTAAAGCAGGAACACAAAGATTTCATTTTGTTTTATTTTGTTCTATACCTACAACATTGCCCTGTACGTTACCAGATCTTAGGTCCTGGTAACATACAATTAACAAACTGAATACATGGCATACATAAATAATAACAATAAATAGGTGAATTATTCTGGCTAATATGCCTCCAAGTGGGAGATCATAATATCAATGGCTATGCAGATTAAAAGAATGATCATTTAGGATTTCCAGGCTAAAGGTCATGCCATTTGAAGTGTAACAACCTTGAAAGATAATCAATGTTTTCTCTGGAACATACATTGCACTAGGAAATTACTGAATGCATTTGCTTTTCAAAAACAAAAAAATATATGTTACATCTCTTTTATTCTTTTCAAACAACACTTAAAAATTAGAAATTATTTCTTAGCATAAACTTGGAAAGGCCTTATCTAATTTAAGAAAGGTCCGCAAGAGCATTGCTATCAGGACTTGTTAATTTTCCAAGTGTCTTACCTACTTTTGCTTTTCTGTAGTGTTACAAACACTTTGGACCCCATTTGAGAAATTTAATTCCTAGAACCATTCAAATTACAGTCATTGGTAAATAAAACATTTAATAAATGTGCCACAAAATAAAGCTAAGTATTTCAAAAGCAAAAAATTTCCTGGTTAAGTACAGTGAATAACCCATTTATTTCTCCTCTCACAATTGAAAGGATTATACATATTTTTCAAGTTGACCAAAAATGTTCTTCCTTGAATTTTTCTTTCTCGTCAATAATCCCATGAGGGAATATATCTAAAAGGAATTTAGTGTCACAATTTTTATAGTAGCAGAACAGAACTCAAACAGCCTAAGAAATAATTGATAGCCTTCTTTGTGCTACAGTTGGTCCCAAGGCCATAATTGACATTCATCATTACCTTCTTAAACCACTCATTCTAGATACCCAGCTAGTAATTCTTCTGGATTAAGTAGCTTGTCTGTTGGGGTGACCCAGATTCTCATCAATAAAGGATCAGGGACTCTGTGTCAAAGGTTAGGTGGGTTCTTCAGAAAAGAAGTTAAGAAGTTTGGGACCCAGAATTATACTAAGGTTCAACACTTGTGAATAAAGGAAGGGGAAGCAGAATTAGGCAGAGAGAGAACATAACATATGCCTCAAAAAGCCTTGGCTAATTCACCTGTGAGTCTGTGGCAAAGGTTACGTGCTGGAGTATACACAAATACAAAATGGCCAGGCCTCTCTACCTATGCCCCACTCCATCCGATAAAAACTTCTGCAATTGTAGAAGCTTGGGAGTGGTGATTCTGTGCAGCTGAGGCCAATACTAAAAAGCTGTCTTCTGACTATACTCCCTTTATTAAAGGAAGATCTGGCTGCCATATCTCTGTACCTACCCTACAGATTCCCATACTCTTAGTAGGCCTTGGTTGCTATATTCCTATTTATATCTACAGCCTGCCAAGAGAAGCTCCAGTAGGCCACCTATAGGTAAACCTTATTCTTCTCTGCCTCCATTATGTCATAGTAGGCCTACATACTTTTGATGACCAGGATAAATAACTCATGAATGTATGATAATCGCCTGAATGTGGAAACCAAAATGTGAAGGCAGTAGAAGTATTGACTGAGATACATCTGAAAATGTATAATTGAAATAGTGATATGTGAAAAAGCCGAATGAGTAGTATCCCAAACTCCCAAATGCCATTCATGTTGGGTGAATCAGTTATTTTTCTGATGAAGTTTTTCTTGTTCATGTTTTGTTTGTTTGTTTGGTTGGTTGGTTGGTTTTGTGTGTGTGTGTGTGTGTGTGTGTGTGTGTGTGTGTGTGTGTGTGTTGGGGGGTCAGGATGCATCATGATAACTTTATTAAAATGTCTTAATTTAAAATCAGTCAAACACTAATCAGAAATAATATATGTATCCCTATATTCATATGAGCATTATTTACAATAGCTAAGATCTGGAAACAGCCCAAGTGCCCATCAGTATATGAGTGGATAAAAATGCTGTGGTACATTTGCACCATGGAATACTATGCAGCAGTATAAAAAGAAGGATCTCTTACCCTTTGAGACAGCATGGAGGGACCTGGAGAGTATTATGCTAAGTGAAATAAGTCAGTCAGAGAAAGACAAGTATCACATGACTTCACTCATATGTGGAATGTAAGTAACAAAATAAATTGATGAACAGAGTGCATCCAGAGACATGGACGCATGGAAAAAAGTATGGAATCTCAGAAGGAAGGTGGAGGAAGGTGGGTGGGTGCATGGTAAGTAATCAACCAAGAATCTTGTATGCATATATGCATGGCCCATGGACACAGACAATAGGGTGGTGAATGCCTGGAGTGGGGTGTAAACCAGGTGGAGGGGGGCAATGAAGGAAAAATCAGGGGACAACTGTACTATTCTCAATAATAAAGATAAATAAAAATAAAAGAAAGTAAAATTAGAGTCAGATTTTATCTTCCTTGGATAGTTGATTGCAAAATGAAATTCAGGAAAATGCACCGGAAGACTATATAGATCTATAGATTAGATAGATAGATGATAGATAGATAGATAGATAGATAGATAGATAGATAGATAGATGATAGATGATAGATAGATGATAGATTGATGATAGATAAGTTATAGATAGATTAGCGATACAAAAATTATAGATAACATACACATCTCTACATATTTCTATATATAGATATCTATATCTATGCAATTTTTAGTAAATTTCTAAAAATTATGTGTGGAAATAAATATTAATTTATAACAGGAAAGGAAACATATGATTAGTCTGAAGTTGTAATTATAATATATATGATGGTTAATCTTGCTCACATGTATAGGAGAGGAAATACTATTCCCTTTTACCCTCCTAGATCCTCCAGCTAGGGCCCTGCAAATTTGACTGTTAAGAGGCAGGTTAACAAAATAAAAACAGTTTATTAATTCATGTCAGCATAGGGAAAGACTTCAGTAATGAGTAACACTCAAAAGGGTGCTTAGAACTTGAGTGTAGAGAAGTGATAATGAGGAGACAGAAGGAAGCTAGGTAGACAGGGGTGCAGCCACAGGAAAGGAAGTAGAACCAGGAACCCAGTTGGGCAGGGTTACTAAGGCACTCCAACTGGGCAGGGAAGGAAGGGCACTCATGAGAGAGACATGAACTTTAAAATGTAAAGATGTTGCTAAGACAGGTAGCATGCAGATAACCAATGACAAGGCAGTGAGGCATATAAACCAATCCAAAGGATATTGCTAAGGCATAATTATCTGAAAAGAGCACAAAAATAGATCCAGAGACATAGAAATATGGAATAGACCATCAAACCTCAGAGGGACAGCAAAGGAGGGTAGAAGGGGGGATAAGAGATCAACCAAAGGACTTGTATGCGTGCATATAAGCCTAACCAATGGACACAGACAGCAGGAGGGTGAGCGCATATGCTGGGTGGTGGGAGAGGCTGGGAGAGAACAATGGGGGGCGGAAGAGACATATGTAATACTTTAAACAATAAAGAATTTAAATAAAAGAAAAAAAAAAGACCAATTAGAAGCTAGCAAGATGACCCACTCCCTAAATTAAAAGGCATGCACTTCCTCTTGCTCTCTCTTCTCCCTGGCACACAATGATGTTCGTTCCTGTGGCGGGGAGCACTTCCCTGCGTCCACGTGGGTTATGGCCATGTGGGCCTCCACACCTGGACTATTAGACTTTAATTAGCTCAGATACTAAACTACTCCCGCCTGTAACATGGGGAAGCTCCGGACACTGGCCTGCTTCTGGAACCCCAGTTGCACCTTTTCCAGGAATGGCTTCTCCCGATAAACTTTGCTCCCTTTAATTGTTCTTGTCCTGGACTTCATTCTTTGATTTTCATGAGACAAGAACTCAGACTCAAACAACACCCACACTTTTTGGTATCAGTAAGACAAATAAAAAAGGTTTTAGGCTTTCTGGGGCAGCAAATTGTGGAAGGTAAATATATAGGCAAAGGCTGTTTAGTGAGGTTATTTGTGTTTAGTAAGACTCTTATCTCCGCGCCCTCTCATCTCTGGTGATGAGACTGTTATCTCTGTCCTGGACAGGACCTGGGGGAGGGACACCTTCACTAGGGGAATTTATGTTCTGCTTTTAGACAGCTAAGGGGAAGGGAGAGAGCTCCTCCTGTGTCTGCTTTTTCTCAATTGCCTTCAGCTCAAAATAATTTGTATGTCAAAGTGACAATTTGGGATGACATTCTCTAAAGCCCTTCACATGCCTTTTGCAACAACCTGAGTGCTTTCTAATCATGTGCCTGTTGGTTTACCAAAATCTGAACTCAGTTTAGCCTGTTGAGTTTGAGATCCAGATGTGGCTATTACACAGCCTGCTACATAATTTGTGAGACGAGCGCAAAATGAAAATGTGAGGTCCCTTAATTCAAAAAGTAGGAAAAGTTTCCTGTTAAAGGCATGAAGTTTTCCCTTTCTCTGTGGGCTCTCTCTTGACTTGCACTGTTTTGTTTGTTTGCTTGTCATTGTTGCTTTTTTAAAATTTTATTTGCCATTTGAAATTTCAAATTATTAGGGAGGAGACTAAGTAGGCTAAGTAGACAGGGACAGGACCATGGTGGGGAGTAAGTAAAACCTGGGAACCCACCGCCAGGAGTTACTAAGGCAACCAAGCTGCATGGGGAAGGGCCTGCAGCAGGAGACATACATTTTAAAATGTATGGATATTGCTAAGACAGGCAGCTTTCAGATAACCAGTCACAATGCAGTGAGGTATACAACCAATCCCAAAGACATTACTAAGGCAAATTCTTTGAAAGAAATAATCAGAAGCCAGCAAGCATGTATCTAACCCTACACAAAGCATTCCTCCTCCTCCTCCTCCTCCTCCTCCTCCTCCTCCTCCTCCTCCTCCTCCTCCTCCTCCTCCTCCTCCTCCTTCTTCTTCTTCTACTTTACTCTCTCTCTCTCTCTCCCTCCCTCTGGCATTCTGGCATGCTGGGGTCCTGGTTGCTACGGTGGGGAATAGACTCCACACATGGACTTTAATTAGCTTGGATGCTGAACTATACCCGACTGCAACAATGAACGGAAGCTCTGGACACTGGGCTGCTTTTGGAACTCAGCTGCATCTTTTCCAAGACTGGTTTGTATCAATAAACTTTGTTTGCGCTAACCATGTTTGTCAGCAAATTCATCTGTTGATTTTGTGAGACAACAAACTCAGACCTGAACCCCACATTTTGGTTTCATTATCATGGATTTTATAGTTTATTTTTATATTTTTAAATGCAAATATAAGAGCATTTAACTCATGCCGAATCACTGAAATTTGTATTTCATAGCTCAAAATGCCTATGCACTGGTTTTACCCAGAATAATGAAGAACACTGCACAAGGCTAACTCCACTGTTTCTTTTTAACTTCTTAATGATTGTAGATTCTATTAACACTTTTTACTTGTGGGTTACTGATGAGTAAAAAAATGACTAAACGATGATATATTTCTCTATTATTTTATGACACCGTTTTCAGTGTGAAAGGTTGGCAAACACAGAAGGTAATATAAGTAAGAAAGGAAGGGATGGGACTCCACAGTTATCCATGTTTCTTAGAACTCCATTGTCTTCCTTCTGCATTTGCATTAAGTTCTAGTTTGAACAGAAAGATGGCCTCTCAGGCTGGCAGCACTCCATTTATTTCATTGTATAGGTAACGAGCTTACCTGCATTTTCTTTGAATCTTGTTGAATCCCATGAATTGTGGGTCATCTGGAATTCTGTGCTCATGGAGAATCCCAAATGCTATATACAAATGGGGAGGCAAGGGACAGAGAATACAAATGTTGTACATATCTCCTTTGTTTATGTGCATGTTGCATTGTCCCTTGGGCAACAGAACATCAAGCCAAGGTTGGGGGCCTTCTGAGTTCATGTCTCTGTGTGACAACACAGGTTGCATGTCCATGAAGCTGATCTGATCTTCCTGTGATGTAGAAAAGAGGTTTAAACACTTAGGATATATATACATTGTCGTGTTTTTATCGCATGCAATATATAGCATTACACAGGAATTCAAATAAGGGCTAGAGAAAATAATTAAGAGAAACATAGTGGATAAATAAATTGTTAAGTATTGCATCAGCATTTAAAAAAATCACTATAGTGTATCTTTTCCAGAGATTAGTGATAAAAATAAGAGATGTTGCCATTGGAATAGGCTCTCAGGATAGCAGAATCCAATTATAAACATTTAACAAAAAGGAACAAGATGAGCAGGGTTGCTGTAATAGTTAGCAGAAAAGAATGGTATTTAGAATGGTTTGATCCAGTGGCATGTTGATCATCTATTCCTTAGGAATGAATTAGATGTGTAATTGACCAGTATACTCAAAATGTTCAGTGGGTACAGAAAATCTAAAAGAGAAAATTACAGTAATGTTCCCTAGAAATATAGAAGAAGACCCTTCACTTTATATCAGATATATCCTGACTTGGTACTACTAGTATGCTCTGTTAATGGAAACAATCTCCTGTTAATGGAATCAGATATTTTGATACAGTGATAGACTTCTAAAAATAGGCTGAGGGTATGAGTATGTGGTAGCATAGAAGTCCCCCTGCCCACTGCCCTGAGAAAAAACATTTCAAACTTAAATGCATATGACATGACCTATGGATATCAGTTATCTCTTCCCTCAGTGGGTTAGCCATCTAGGGCTGCCTTAACAAAGTATCCCAGACTTGACGGATGAAATAGCAGAAACATTCTCTCACAGTCTGGAGGCTAGGAGTCCAAGATCAAGGTGTCAGCAGAGTTAGTTTCTTCTTAGGGCTTTTCTTTGGCTTGTAGATGGTTGCTTTCTCCCTCTGTTATTATGTGGTCTTCTATCTGTGCTTGTCTGTATCCAAATTTCTTTTTCTTATAAGGACACAGGTCATATCAAAGTAGGGCCTACCTATGTGACTTAGTTTTACCTTAGTGACTCTTTGTAGGTTCTATCTATACTAATAAAAGGGTAATACACTAATAAGACAGGGAGAACTTCCGGAATTCCTTCAGGACAAGGCCATGGTGGCAGGGCCGAGGCAGAGGTGGTTAGGGGTGATCAGGCCAGGAGGGAAGGGCAGTTGGGGGTGATCAGGCTGATGGGGGGGCAGTTGGAGCTGAGCAGGCTGTCAGGGGGGCCAGTTGGGGGCAATCAGGACAGGAGGGGAGGGCAGTTGGGGTGATCAGGCTGGCAGGGGGGCAGTTGGGAGCGAACAGGCTGGCAGGCAGAGTGGTTAGGGGCAATCAGACAGGCAGGCAGGTGAGTAGTTAAGAGCCAGTGGTCCCAGATAGTGAGAGGGGTGTCCAGCAGCCGGACATCCCCCGAGGGGTCCCAGATTGGAGAGAGTGCAGGCCAGGCTGAGGGACAACCCTCCATGTATGAATTTCATGCACTGGGCCACATATATATATATATATATATATATATATATATATATATATATATATTATGGCTAAGTGACCTACCATCCAATCAACTGACCAGCAGACCAGAGGTACATATGATGCTCACTGACAATTTAGAAATAAACGTTGACTTGCACATGCACTATACGTGTAAAGCTCTCACTAGTTCCAATTTGAATGTTGCACTTGATGAGAAAGTTCTCAGAGGGGATTTTCCACAATGTCTCAGTATTGTACTGCATGCTATGCTATCAGCCATGGTACAAACAAGTTTAAAGTACTGTAGTGTTTGGGGATGTTTCAGACAGTTGTCTCTTAAAACAAATATGAGATCAGAGGATTCTGCTTATAGTGAATGGTTAGTAAAACTTGGAGATCGCAAACTTGATAGCAGTTTTCATTTAGGAATGGATATTATTGAAATCCCCTGTGAAATTATTTGTAATGGATCTATTATTGAAGCTACCTTTGGAAATAGTATATCTATAGATAATATTAAAAATATATCTAAATGTGCAATTCTTTGTCCAACAAATGAGCACATTCATAAATTAAATGAAGAAATTTTGGATATACTCAGTAGAGATTTTCACACATATTTGTATGATGATTCCATCAATTCCACAGATGATGCCAAAAAGGAAAAAATTTCCCATCGAATTTCTTAGTAGTGTTACTCCTTCAGGAATGTCATGTCATAAATTAAAATTGAAAGTAGATGCAATCATCATGCTACTGAGAAATCTTAATAGTAAATGAGGTCTGTAATGGTACTAGATTTATTATCAAAAGATTGTGATCTAACATAATCAAAACTGAAGTATTAACAGGATCTGTGGAAGGAGAGGTTGTTCTGATTCCAAGAATTGGTTTGTCCCCATCTGACATTGGCCTCCCACTTAAATTAATTTGAAGACAGTTCCCCGTGATGCCAGCATTTATTATAACTATTAATAAATTACAATGACAAACTCTAGACAAAGTAGGATTATTCCTACCTGAACTCATTTTTAGACATGGTCAGTTATATGTTGCTTTCTCTCGGATTTGAAGAGCATGTGATGTTAAAGTTAAAGCTCTAAATACTTCATCACAAGGGAAATTAGTCAAGCACTCTGAAAGTGTTTTTACTCTTAAGGTGGTATACAGGGAGATATTAGAATAAGTTTAATCAATTTATCAGTCATTGTTTTTATCAATGTTGTTTTTATATCATGTCTTTGTTGTTACATCATGTTGTTATTATTTATTTATTAATAAATTTATACATTATTTTCATATACATTTTACTAATTTTCTTTCATCTTTGACACTTCTATTATAGAGAAAGGGTGAATAGCAATATTAAAATATTTTTTTAAATTAATTTCCTTTCAATGTGCACAAATACGTGCACCAGGCCATGAGTCTCTAAATAAAGTCACATTCTTAGGGGCAGGAGGAGTTATGACTTCAGCATAAAAATTTTCAGAGGATACAAATTAGCATGTGATATGTAGCTATGAATTTATGGACAAAGTGGCCATGGTGGTGGGAGTGTAGGTGAATCAGGAGCTCAATAATGTGGTCTTTTATCAGCAGATCTGTGAGGGCTACCACCATTGCTGGGTGCCTTTCCTGACAGCAGCAGTGGTCAATGCTGTACATTGGAAATACTCTCATAATTTGTGACTTCAGGATGCGTCTAGTGCATAACCATTTCATTGAACCCTTTCCATAGTAACAACTATGTCAAAGGTTTATTCAATAGCCCAGTCAGTATTCAGTTTCTATACTGAATATGAGCATAGCCTTAAGAATTGGGGTTTCAGTCCAATATTCTTCCAACCAGTGGATAAAATATAATGCTGTTTCTCCCAGAGCCAGAATACATGAGTCCAGAAACTAAGGAGTAGAATTAGTGGTGCTATATATCACTATTACAACCAAAAATTACTTGAAAAATGCTTATTTTCTGACCTGAAAATCTGGATACTGCAGGTTTAAGAGGCTTTGCTGGTTTAAGAAGAATGACCCTGAATCTGAGCTCTGCTGGTTTAAGAGGTCTTATTGGCAACGAAGGGAATAATCTCTCCTCCAGGGGCTGTAAGAAAGTTTCTATTAAATTGGAAGTTAACATTCTCACCTATCTTATAATGGTACAAGATAAGAAAAGAAAACAGTTATCAGGTAGAATGTAAAAGAAGGAATCTGAAGAGTAGTAATCTAGAAATGTAGTTGCAGATTTATGTCATGTCTTCCCTAAGGAGACCTTGACAGATATGCTTCAAAGGGGAAAATAGCAAAAATAGGTCTAATTGGGTTGACAGTTTTTGCAAATTAAGCTATATGCCAACTACTTTTCATAGTTTGAAAGAGCTAAATCTGTATTTCTGAGCTTAGCCAAAATATATGGAAAACACATGAAAAGATAAAAGTATTTTCATCAACATGATTTATTAAAGATATTTATAAATTAACAATATTTTAATTTTCACAAACAGCTTAAAAATGTCCCTATAAATGATAGGGTGACAGACGAAATTGATATTCACTTTATGAGTCTAAGGAAAGCCTTGTTTTGTATACTTCACAGAAACTGTGAAAGCAAATGATTTAAATGATTGGGTTTTCAAGTGTGATTTATTTCAAATTTTGTGATTTATTTTATTCTCAATCCTTTAATTTCAACAAATATTAATTGTATTGTTAACCAAAAAATAATTGAAAGTTATTTTTCATCTTGGTCACAATTTGACTTTGTTATATAATTCTCAAGACGTTCAGAGATTTGAATGCCCTATTAAAAACTCCTAAATTCCAAAGTACTTTTTAAAAAAATCCTCATCAGAAGATATGCATTTATTGATTCTAGAGAGAGAGGGAGAGAGAGAGAGAGAGAAATGTGAAAGAGAAACTTCTATCAGTCACCTCCTATACAGGTCCCAAATGGGGATCGAATTAGAAACCTATGTATGGGCCCTGATCAGAAATCAAACCTGCAACCTTCTGTTGTATGGACAACACTCCAACCAATTAGCCATCCAGCCAGAGCACCATTACTTTGTAATGAAGTAAAGTGTTCCCATGTTTTAATCTATAAAAAATGAAACAGAAATAAAATCCTGTATCACTGTATCATAAGTAAAATAAATCTATGGATAGACGCTCCAATTTATTATAGACATACATTCATCTAATTAAGAAGTGAATTTTAAATACAACATTATTCCTTACTCTTCAAAATTTCATATTAAAGTAATATTATTTTGATGAACTCTGAACTAATAATTTTCCTAATTGGTCAATTGGGAAAAGAAAAAAAGGAGACATATATACTACTATTTGTAATACTTTAAACAATAAAAAAAGCAAAAAAATATATAGGAATTCATGATAACCTAAATGTTCAAAAATGATTTTTAAGTTTATCTAGGTATTTTGTGGCTAAGGATTTTAAGAGGATAATCAATAAGGTGCTTTCTAACATAAGGAATATGTTATAGTTGAACAGAATTTTGTTTAGGAAGTAAAACATTTATAAGCTCAAGAAGATGAACATTTAATTACCTTTACTTGTAAAGAAGAGCTTAATGATGCATTTTTTTCAAGGAATGATGATAAATATTGAATGTATGGCATTTAAATTATAAATAATATATTTTTTAAAGTACCCTAGCAATTTAATTTTTGAAGGTCAATATTCAAAATAGTAGTTATTTTTCAACTTTAAAACTATGGGATCAAAAACTTTGGAGATAATTGGGGAAGAATCGGCAGAACCAGCACTAGAGTTTTAATGGGAGCATTGAGGACATAAGAGTAAAGTGAAGTGCCGGTGGTGTTCTGAAAGCCAAATGCAGAGTTGCATGGAGTAGGGAATTTCCAATAATCTTAAATTCTGCTGTGAAGCTAAATAAGAAGTCAGAAAATCAACCATTAATTTTGATGAAAAAAATGGGCTAATATTGACCTTAATAGAGCAGTTTGTTTTAATGGTAGAGGTACTAGTAGCCAAATTATAGTGTCCTGAAGGAACATTAGGCAATGAAATAGGCAAGCACAGCTTTTTGAGGCCCTGGGAGAGGAACAGAGAGAAGAGACTGAGTACCAATGAATATGTGGAATTACAGAATTTTTTTTAGGTGAGTGATAATCACTAACAAATGTTATATAAATGTGGTAATGTTAGAAGAATAATGTGGTAATGATTCTGTAGAAGGGAAGAAAATGGTGCTGAAGGAGAAACTGATACACATACAAGATACAGGTATTTTTGTTTGATTTTTTGTTTTATTTTTCCTTTCTTGCTCATATGGGATGAAAGCTAGGATATAAATAAAGAGGTGTGTTTGTTAGATTGGTACAAATATTTATTATTTTATACTGCTGGAAGTGAAGGCCTAGTGTGTTACAGGAAGTTAGAGGGAGGTGAGTGAAATGACAAGGTTATCAGAAGCAAGTGATGGGGGTGTAGGCTTGGAGGAGACATGACTAAACAGGATGTTATAAAACTAATATTCAAAAAGTGATTTTACTAAAGAAGTGTGCTATGATTGCCTGGCAGTGGTTATAACTATTTGATATTTTTTATCATAATTTTGAAAAACAATATTTTGTGTGATTGCCTTCAGTAGCTTTAGAAGGAAGATTCATACATTAGAGAGGAGAGGGATAATGGTAGTCAGCTATAAAGAGTGACAATTGGATCTATACTGGTTTAAGAAGGAAGGGGCATACAAGGCTGGCAAAGAACAATTTCCATAACACAAATTACCCACTTTAGGTATACAATTCTATGATGTTTTTAGTGAATTTACCAATTTATGTGACCATCACCACAACCCAGTTTTAGAACATTCCTATAACCCCAATAAGATTCCACCTGTCCCTCTAAAGTTAATCTTCATTCCTACCACCATCTCCAGGTAAAACCAATAATACGTGCTTCATATTTAAGATTCACTGTTTTTGAACTTTTTATATAAATGAAATATCACAAAATGTTGTTTATTGTATCTGACTTTAATTTGTAAATTTTAAGAAGTTAGCAACTTGAAAACCAGATCACTTTAACTTAGTAACTTTAATAATGCTTTCAAATTCATCCATGTTATAGCACATATCAGTACTTTGTTGCTTTTAATTGCCAAATAAGATGCCATTATATGAATATATCTTGTTTGGCCTACCTATTTTCCAATTGATAGCTATTTGAGCTATTCCTTATTATGGATAAAAGAGTAAATATTTAAAATAAATAATTTTGGACATTTGTTGGTAATGATAAGGTGTAAATATGGACATGTGTTTTGGCACTTATTATTTTGTCGAAGAAATGTCATTGTCCTGAATAACAAGGTAAAAAACAAACAAAACAAAACACAAAAAACTGGAATATTAGAAATTTAATTGGATCATTGATAGATGGTTTAAATAATCAATGATAATGAAAATAATAGTAGAGAAGAAAGATAAGGTGAGCTAGGAAACAAATTTATCAGTTAATTCCACTAAGTGATAATAACGTGAGGGGATAAAATACAATGAACTCAGATAACCTTCACTTCACATGGACTATACTATAAGGTAAGACAAATGACAAGCAATGATATGAAACAGGGCTTACCTATATTCTTTATGCCATTTACATGGAACATGAGAGGAAGACATTAATCTCTACTTAAGAGGGTTGCAAACTAAGTAGCATATACAAGAGCAGCTAATTGTGAATTTGAGCAAACATATTTTGGAGTGACAGAAGGGGAATTTACTTACTGGAATGGTTTGAGCACTGGGGAGAAATGGGAATAAGACCAATTCAGGGAAATGTTTCCCTGGTCTCATATTAGTATCAAACTCCCATTTTATAAGAAATATCATGTATCATCACTTTAATATGGTGAAATGGAATTCATAGAACAACATGTAAACAACTTAAAATACACTTTTAAAAATTAATGCAGTCCTAACCGGTTTGGCTCAGTGGATAGAGTGTCGGCCTGAGGACTGAAAGGTACCAGGTTCGATTCCAGTCAAGGGCATGTACCTTGGTTGTGGGCACATCCCCAGTAGGGGGTGTGCAGGAGGCAGCGGATCGATGTTTCTCTTATCGATATTTCTAACTCTCTATCCCTCTCCCTTACTCTCTGTAAAAAAATCAATAAAATATATTTTTTAAAAAGTTAATGCAATATTCTGAACATAATATAGATAAACAAAAGAAAATATGTGATCAGGCATAATTCTATTATAAGATATCCTATATAATAATCCTATATAATAAAAAAGTAATATGCAAATTGACCAAAGGGTGGAACGACCGGTCACTATGATGTGCACTGACCACCAGGGGGCAGATGCTCAATGCAGGAGCTGCTCCCTGGTGTGGTTAGTGAGCTCCCACAGGGGTAGTGACTAAGCCATCTGTCTGACATCCCCCAAGGGCTCCTGGACTGCGATAGGGTGCAGGCTGGGCTGAGGGACCCCCTCTCCTCCCCGAGTTCACGAATCTTGTGTACCTGGCCTCTAGTAATAACATAATCAGGAACTTGCATTTCTACTTAGAACCACCCTGAATGGGGTAAAAATGCAGATTGCTAGTATGTTGTACTCACAATTCAAATACCATGAGAGGCCATTGAGGACCCAACTTTTCAATATGGTGACAATTTGGTAGAATTCTATATTTTAAAAAGTGTAGCCTACCTTTGATTTCCATGGTTAAAATCCTGGAAAAAAGATACATAATATTGAAAATATATGAAGTTCCTTATATGTATATGTGAAAGATATGTCCAGGTTAATGAATATCTTGAATATCAGAGGTGGCTAAAAAGTTAAATTATACCTATGATTTCAAAATTCAGACCATTAAATACCAGTAGCACCTCCCCTTCACAATCATTGTGAAAACAAAAACATAGCTTCTTAGGGAAAGACAAGTATATAGTTTGCACTAGTATTTCAAAGCAATGTGCAGAATAGTATAGGAATTAGCACTCATAAATGAGCAATTATTTTTGACACTTTTACAAAAGAGAACAAGGGAACAAGACATGATAAGATTTGGTCTGGGAATCAGAGTCTGAAATTACTTGCAACCCCATGAAGCTTCAATTCTCCCCCTTAACCCAAGGTATCACTTTGAGGTGGGAGAGTAGAATCTGAGAAATACACTGAAGCTGCCCAGCCCTCAGAGAAGCATCCGTTTATCTGATCATTTGATAATAAGATATCGGCACAGGGTTGGGTCTTCTAGGTGTCTGAAGGTTTGATGGCAATTGTGGATGCTTTCACAAATATGTGAGGAAGTTAACACATTTATTACATCTTCAACACTTAGATTTCAGATATGATTCAGAGCCCTTACAAAATACCTGTACACCCAAGAAAACTAATAATGAGCTGTGACTGTTTAAGTGACATTCATTAAGTATTTACTTACTCTATAGAGAAGACAATCTAAGCACTATGAGGATGAAAGGAAGGAAAAAGAGAGCTTTTAGTATAAGTACTCAGCCTCTAGTATATTGTTCTGAGCAAATATATTGTAAACCAAAACCTGTATGCTACCAAACAAATGTCTCATAGCTATCAAAAGCCAACGTTCTTAGAAATAGCTGAGCAAGCTAGTGATGTTATTTTACTGTGCTCATTCAGGGATCTTATGGGCCTGAATGACTTCCCAAAGTCTTACTTCTAGCTACTTGTTCCTCTTTTCCGGAGGGGTATTTGACTAAAAATAACTTTATCTCATTTATGCCCATCTGGAGTGGCTCAGTGATTGAGGATCATCGACTTATAAACCAGGAGGTCACGGTTCGATTTTCCGTCAGGGCACATACCTGCATTTCAGGCTCAATCCCTAGAAGGGGGCGTGCAGGAGGCAGGCAATCAATGATTCTCTGAAATCAATAAAAATATATTTTAAAAAATTCCTATAATGCTATATAGTGCCCCCTTAAAATTGAAGCACTTGTCTTCAGTATAGTTGGTTAATCATTTTGTCTATATTTCACAAATATTTGAAAAATCTAATCTCATAAAAAAAGTGAGGCCCAAATGGACACAGACACCAGGGGGATGAGAACATGAATGGGAGTGGTGTGGGGGGCAATGAGGGAATAAGGACACATATGTAATACCTTAATCAATAAAGAAAAAAAAGGACTATCTAAATTCCCAGAGGTAGAATTTACTAACAGAGGTATATTTACTAACAGAACCAAGATGAATAATTAACATTCTTGTCTACTTAGGGAATGGAAAGACTATAAATAAAACCCTACTGTATTTGCATACATTTTTCTTAATGAATAATATTAATGGTGATTGGATTAATAAGGTAAAGATAAATATTATTCATGACCTTTCAGGATATATATATATATATATATATATATATATATATATATATATATATATGACAGTGTGTAATTTGATTTCTATTTTTTATAAACAATTTATTGAAAGCAAGAAATGTTTTGTAGATCATAGGCAATGTTCAACAGGTTTTAAAAACATAGATGTTCATATATATCAAGATTCACTTATGTGATAGTGATCAGTTTATTCTCATTATAATCTAGACTCTATAAATAATGTGCACTTCCTGATTAACCTAAAAATATCGACCAAGTTCCAGGTTTAAGTTTGACATTTATTTGTGATTAATTTATTTTTGCTCTCAATATAAAATTAGTGTTCAGGTAAACCCAGGGTTTTTAATCTTCATATACAGACAAGTTTTCCACTGCAAGAGAATCATTAGTTAACATATTGTAGTTTTAGTTTGCATTAAGTCAAAGAAGTCAAACATGTTTTGCTAATTGATATTCCCCAATATTTATTTCAATTACATTGTTTTATTTCCATATATAAATGTTCAATCTATGTAGGTGAATATGAATGTATAGCATTATATTAAATAGCTTAAAAATATGCTACAAGTCATCTGATATGCAACCAATTTGAATAATGTATGGCTTTGGGGTAATTTTTACTACTTAAAACTTAAAGTGAATTCTGTTATATTAAATGTGATAAAATTATTTCAAATAATTCACAAAGAAAAATATTTTGTTGTTTTACTTCTTTACAAAGAATATGTTAAACAATGAATTCAGCCATATTGTATAACTGAAATCATCATATACCAGTAAGTTACCAGGTAATTCTCAAAAATATGTTAGAACACATATTGAAACCAAGCACATTATACATATTTGAAAACACAAGCAATATATAAACTCTTTTACCTCAAAGGTAACAAATGAAATTATTTGGGGTGTGTTTTTGAGGTATTCATTAGATGAAGAATATTTTCTTTACTTCAAAGTATCTTGCAAAATTCACAACTATATATTTGAAACTTTAATTTTTAATACAAATCTGAAGTCTACCACAGTAAATTGATAATAAAAGTGAGGAAATGATTTGCTTCTTGTTCAGCAATCCTTAGTTTTTCCACAGGTTCATCTTTTCCTTTCCCTGGGGGAACACACCATTACATTTTCTAAATCCTTAACATGTAATGATCTTCCATTTTTAACCCATTGCCAATTATCAGCCACAGGAGCTATCTGAACATGTGGTTAGTGCACAGATTAATAGCATTGCCCAACTGTTTTCCATTTTATACAGTGCTCAATCTAGCTTCCAGAAACAGAAACAGTCTTGCATTGAATTACTCATACATTGCTTATTAAGGTGCTAACATTACACTCTTATTGTTTCTTCACGTTCCACAGGCCTTCAGAGCTATCAGCCATGGCGTTTTATTAAGCTTTACTCTCCATTTTAGGTGTGCTGTGGGATAGCTTGCAGTGGTACCTTTCTAATTGGCTTCAGCTCCTTAAATATGGTTCGCTTCACATCCTCCCCATCTGCTGCTCTTTTTTTTTTTTCCTTCCCTTTGTGTTTAGTTCTTGACCATTTAGTACTCATAATGGAAAAGATTTTTACTTTAAAATTGCCAAAATATTGCTTGCAATGACCTACAACATTATCATTAGATGTAAAAACCTGCTCAACCAGTAGATATTGCTCACCTGTGTGTTTATGTTCAAATAACTTTACATTTTAAAATAAAAAGAGCATTTTGTGATTATAGTTCAAATCTTAAATAAGGCATTTAATGCATAAACTTTTTCTGCCTGCCACACTTCTTAAGTGTAGTACCCACATACATAACAAAGTAAAATTTTAATCATATTAAGATAATTGTTGGTTGATGTAATTTACATGTAATAACATCTTTAAGTTTTATATTAAATTAACTTTATCATCAATAAAATGTAGTTTCATCTTCAAACTAATTCCTTCATGATTGCAAAGTAGAAATGACAACACATTTTAGCCATTATTAGTATATTAATTATCCTGAAAATAAATATAGAAAATACATATTTATTAGTTACCTAAAGTGTTAAAATAATACCTCCAGCCTTCTCAGTAACACTTCTTAGAGGTCTGGAATCATTATATTTTCAGTTCTTACTGAACAACAATAAAAAATATGTCATAGAACATCAAAGCCATTTTTTGCTCATGTAGGAGGCAGAATAGCTGCCTCATTATTAACCTTTTTTACTAGATAAAACTCTATTGAGATGCATCATGTACTCAAGTTACCTGGCTACAATTATGAATATATATCTTATCTTAATTGGCTTGAAAGTCAAATTTTTGAGGTTCACAACTAAGGTAATTTACATGCTTTATCTGTCAAACTTCTATCATTCCTTAGCATATTAATGGGTATACATTTTAATATATTAATCTTATTGAGGTATATTTTTGTTTCACAATATGTTAATGTTTTATGGTCATATCTTAAAAACACAACTAGTTGTTTCATTTATTTTGCTCACTTTACAATGTTTCAGTAAAAGCATTTTGCTTTAACTGTTTTATTCAAGTATCTCTGAAATGCATTTTGGGAGATTTGAAGATGAATCAGGTAAAACACCTTTTCTATATTATAATAAAATAAACTTGCTACAGCATTCCATTGCATTTGTCAGTACACTTACTCCATCTTCTGCATTCTGGTGCTCCATCTTTCTGTATCCCTGGAATGACTCTACATCAAGCTACTGCCCACAAAAATGTTTTTTTTCCCCACAATTTTTGGATGCTTTCTGCATGATTAGATGTCAATGCTGCTATTCTTTTCTATATTAATAACATGTTCTCTGATTCTCCTATTCTATTTTTGGCTACATATGGTCTCTTTCACTGTTACTTATTTATCTTTAACCATTAGCTTGAAAAAATAACTGAAGGCTTATATTATGATCAACATTATTCTCTCAAACTCTTTTCATATTTATTTTTTTACTGAGATCAGCCACTTACAGTATTTTTTCTCAGCTTACATAATATACAACATATTCTCCTGTCTTCTAAAAGTCACTCACCTTTTTTTTACTCAATAGTTTTTTATTCACTTACTAATTTATTCACAAATCCAAAATGGATTGAGTTATAGCAATGTACATTCAAAATAATAAAATGTTAAAAGTAATGTGCATCATAGATTTTTATCTGAAATTTTCACTTCTACCTAGTATTTCTATAACTCTAAGTTTGACTCAGTAAGACTTGACATAGAATCACGTGTATTCATATATCTCATAAGTTCTCCCTTTAATAAATCTTGGCAATTATGTCTTTGATAACTCCTCTGGGCTCCTTATCAATTCATCTTTGACTTTTTTAGACATTACCTATTTTGTTCTTATTTTCATCATTTACTTTTTCAGTTCACACCAAATCCTAGCATAACTGGTAGGAATTTATTTTTCAAATACTATATACTCTCTCACTCCTCTTTGAGAATCTAGATTGATTCCCCTTCTTCCTATTAAATGCAAACTTTTCTTCCTCTTGAACTCAAAACAACTGCCCTCTTCCATATACCTCCATATATACTCTCCTTAATTTAATTTGTACTACATACCACCACACTAGATAAATCACATTATCTATGCTAAGCAAATGCACATTTAAGTCACTTTTGTACTTATCTTTCAAACATAAATTTAACAAAACCCTAAAGATATAGCTTGTAGAGATGAGTTATCCTTCTACATATAAAATTATGGCATATAGAAATATTGATAATGTAATTCCTTTATTTTTGTCTATTTTCTTCACTCTTCCTTTTCCTGTGAGTCACCAGTACTCAGCATTCCTTCGAGGGGAAGCAAGATTACTACATCCATAATATAAAAACATATGAATATTTTATATTTATTTTGTTGTCTTGTTTTTAATTATCTGATTGGTTTTGCTATTATTTATTTTCAAAGTATTTGTTTGAAAACCATGAGAAAGTGACTATGTACTGATAAGTGGATAAGTGCTGAGGGAGGCTGGGAGGAGGAGCTAGGAGACACTACATGAAGGTAACCAGAGCCAAGGAAAGAGGGAAAGTGAGTTCCACCTATAGGCAGCATTAGGGATTTGCTCTGGCCCACCACTTCTCCAGTGAAATGAACAGGGTATTTCATCTATAAGGAACACATCTTTATGTCACTACTGGTTAAAGGCCTCTGCTAACAGAGACTGAACTTCATGTATCATCCACGAAAAGGTCAAATTCTACTTTGGGGCCTCTCCATGTGAATGTTGCTAAGAAAATTACCTGGTTTTTCTGTGTCCTTAGTTTTCTCAACTACAAAATGGAACAATAATGATAAAAATACTATTTATAGCACTATTTTGAGAAATAATATGATGTTATATCTAAAAAGTTAAGCCTGGCCAGCATGGCTCAGTGGTTGAGCATTGACCTATGAACCAGGAGGTCACAGTTGGATTCTTGGTCAGAGCACATGCTGGGGTTGTGGTCTTGATCCCCTCTAGGGGGTGTGCAGGAGGCAGCTGATCAATGATTCTCTCTCATTATTGATGTTTCTATCTCTCCCTCTCCCTTCCTCTCTGAAATCAATTAAAACATGTTTATTAAAAAATCTAGAGGCCTGGTGCGTGAATTTGTGCATGGGTAGGGTCTCTCAGCATGGCCTATTGAGGCCTATCAGGGGCCTGGTTAGGGGGGAGGGACTATAGGCAGTTGGCTGGCCAGCCCCGCCCCCAATCATGGTGGAAGGGGGTGATTGGGTCCTAGATTGGGCTGGTTGGCAGCTGCAATGCACATGGTAGTGAGTGGTTGAGCTCCTGGTCAGTTGAACTCCCACCCAAGGGGACAATTTGCATATTAGCCTTTCATTATATAGAATAAAACATGCTCCTACTTTTTAAAAAAGTTAAGAAGAACTCTTGATACATACTCTTCAATAAATTAAGGTATTCTAAATATATCTTGATTAATAGTATCTTTAGGGAAACATTTTTACCAATAATTATTTCTGGGTAATTTTGGGGTCCTATGTTTTTCCAAATGACCATCAAATAGAAGCAGTTTAAAACAAAACAAAACAAAACAAAATACTAGTAGCTGTGTTTTCATTCCTGCTTATTTAGTACTTCAAATTCTTAAGCCCCACCTCCAGAATGCAGCTACTTTTCTTTTGATTATGATTTGCCATGATGCAAGGCCATATTTATCTAAAACACTGCTTTATTCTATTATTTCATAAAATGTACAGAACATAGGACTCTGGCAAATGCTCTCACATCCACAACCTGGAAGATGCAGGGGAGAATGAAAAATAAATTTTGGTCACTGGAGAATACAAACCAATGCTTTCCTTTTTTCTCCCTCAGATGTGAAATTCTGGGAAAAATATATTTCAGAAGGGTCCCTCAGAAATGATTGTGGGATCCAACACTAAATCAGGTGTTGCCTAACTTATTACTGAACCTCACACCTTCCCTATTTCTCTACCAACACACCCACCTCACTATTCTGCTTCTCTCTTCTGCTCTCTGGAATCAACCTCCAAATAAACTCTATACATGGAAGATGGCCATAGGCAAAGGAAATCTGAGCTAAGGAAAGCTGCTAATCCTCCACTTAGGCAACTGAAATACAGATTCTAATGTTAATTTCTACCTTACACTTGTCCAAACTTTCTATGAAATGATGTGCTTTAACCATTTCAGAAAGCAGTGTTTTGCTGTCAGGCAAAATTTTGACCTTCTTAAATTTGGGGATTTTATTTTCAATAAGCACTGGTAATATTTATATAATATTGAAAATTATTTTCTACCAACACATTCTTAGAAATAGGAAACCATCTCAAAATGGTTTCAATTTCGATTTCATAAGGTAGCCAAGACCAGGCCACAGCTGCATGGCCCTGGCGGTATCTCCAGATGCGCCTCTGTTAACCTTGCCAACAGAAGATCAAGAAAGATAGCCAACAGAGGTGATGCCAAGGAGCTAGCAACAGGCCCTGCTGCTTTGAATAGAACATACATTCAGACTTTGGCATCTGGCTCCTACTTTTGCCAAATATGCCTTGTTTGTATCCACAGCTGTTAAATGTGTTTGTTGAAAAGGGATAGACGGGGGAGAAGAAAGAGATTGGAGAGGGATATGCCAGCTTCTGTGGGAGGCACTGTCAAGCCAACATGCAATTTACTCACAGATAATTATTTGCTTTAGAAATCTGGTGTCATTTATTAGAATAATTGTGGTATGTGGTGAGCATGAACCTTATGTTATAGCAGTCATCTTTATACTTTATTATAACTACAGAATTTATAGATGTGCTGAACTAATTAACACCTAAAGAGCAAATATTATCTTCATCTACTTCAAATAATGTAAACTGACTCTGTAGATTGAATTTTTAAAGGCAGGGGTTTATATAATTCTCTAATCACCCATGATTTTTGGCTTTTTCAAACATATTAGTAAATACAGTGCCTTTCTTGTGATATTCTATTAACTATATGAAATTGTTAGGCATTGAAAAGTGACTGAATAATATAGGTAATATTTAAACCTTTAGAGGTGTGCATGTTTATTTCTACTCTGTGCTTTATTTCTATAGCAAAAAATGTATTTTAAAATATTTGAAAGTGGGACATCAATGTAATTATGTATTAGAGTAATTGGCATGATACAAATATACTGAATTCAGAGTTCTTTACTCTTATTAAAATAATTTAGAAAATTAGTGTGATTTGTCATGAAAAGATGTAGTATATAAGTTTGACAATGTACTCAAATAAATCAGATACTTATTTTTTGTTAGTTTAAAAAAATCACTGATGCTTTGTATCAAAGGGCAACACAAAATTAGTGAAAGTTAGGTGTTTGTATTATGTGTATGGCACAATATGAATTTTAATGCTTAGTTTATCTACTAGGAAGTCAATTTTTGCTTGTCATTTCAGACTAAAGACTGTTGACTAAATTTCAAGAGCACCTTTTCTTAGTCTGACATCCTCCATTAGTTTACATTACACGTATGTATACTTTAAGGTTCTATAATGTCTTCCTTCATCATCCAAGTCCCCTTAGAGTGTTTATATTGAACTCAAGAAATTCCAGGAGTGATTAATTTATGCTACTGTCTTTTTCTATTTTTATTTTTTAATGACTTGCTATTGGAGATTAAAGCATTAGGAAGTTTTTAAAAAGTTGGAAAACAAGTCGAAGACTTAAAAACTTTTTCAACTTAGAAAATAGGCTTAGAATTTTATAAGAATATTCTCAGAATTATATTCTTCCTTCTTAAACTTTGTGACCCTCTTATTCAAAAGTTGTTTCAAAGAAGAGATGGGAAAAGAGATTCTCTTTGCTCATAATAAAGGGAGAGTCCTGCTGCTCTTGTGATAAAAGAGAAAAAGATGTGTCATAACTTTCTTCTTGCTTTGTGATTAAAGTATCTCTTATGATCATAGTCAAGCTTCTCCTACACTGGTGACAATAAAAACTAATGGCAAGAACCTTGATAATAAAAAATAAATGTTTTTATTACTTTTGTTCTTTTTTAGAAGGAACACGTACTTAAGTGAGAAGTGTAACCTGACATTCTATTTCATTTATTCCAAAAGAGTGGTCAATTACAAGGATGACTTTATTTGGGGAACCTGGTTTAATATTAACCATCTGTATGATTAAAGATTAGCTAAGTTCAAATTGATGTTTCTACCAGCTCTTTTTGAGGCCAACAATCTGCCAAGACCAGACAATAAGACCATGTTCATTGCATCCCGAGTCTATCTACTTCAATTCTAGTGTGTGATTTGTGTGTGTGTGTTGCATGTGTGTATATGTGTATTGGTAGCAGAGCATGTTAGTTATTCCTAATGATTGGTGATTTTAGAAATAGTTTATGGGGTGGTATGATGACAACTGGCAAAATCCAGATTCACAAAGATATGAAATACACAAATATTAGGTAGAATCTAGGCAGGGAAACATGGTATAGTTTAATTTAAAAATAAAATTTATATTATCAACTTGAATGCTTTCAAAAACCCAGACCAACCTGGTTTAGACAATGTAAAGTTTTACTGGTTATGCAACTGAAAGATGAAAATTTAGACTGGGATTCAGGGTTCCAATTCTCACTCAGAGAGTCTCTGTATCACTCACGTTTGCCTGAGCTGGTCTGGTTCCCTTCATTAATGGCAATATGCTGTCACTAGTGACAAGCAGCATACTTCCTCCTTCATAGTTAAAGAAAATGAATAGTTGTTTTTCACAAGTCAGAACAAAATCTTGATTTTATAACTTATATTTTATTGGATCAACTGGTATCAATCACTGTGGCCAGTGCAATGTCAAGAGAAGATTAGTTTAAGTAATTGGCTTAACCTAGATTACTGCTCACTCCAGATCTAGCAATGATTGCAATGGGGATTTGATCATAATTCTTGGCCTAACTAATAAGCCAAATACTATCTTTGCAACAAAATGGTTGATTGTTTAAAATTTGGTTAATGTTAAGATGGGATATGTATATTGGATAAGTAACGATTCCCTCTTCTTACATTTCCAAAAACAAAACAAAAAAAAAAGGGTTTTACTTACTACTTGAAAACTCACTAAGTGTGAGTTTTCAGACTTAACTTCTTTGTGTCTCAAAAATAGTTTTTACTATAATGTCTACATTTAATTCAAAATATGATATATTTTACTTTTTACTTTAAGTTTGTATGCTTTAAGTTTGTGGAAGTTTTAATTTTGTAATTTACTATTGTGAACATTTAATTAAGAACAATAAAAACACTACTTGATCTTGGGATAAAATACAGAATAAAATGTTTATTTAGTTAGCATTAAACTAGTTGTTTTTCTCATTACCCTTTTTTGAAGAAATTATCAGGATATCTTTATACATAAAAGCCTAAGCAACCATTACAACTGAAAGAACAAAACGACCAGAACGACTGCTATGATGCTCACTGACCACCAGGAGGCAGATGCTCAACACAGGAGCTGCCCCCTGGTGGTCAGTGTGCTCCCACAGCCAACCTCCCCTGGCTGGCCAACCTCCCGTGACCCTCCCCCAGCTGGTGGGTGGGGGTGTGGCCAGCGAACCTCCTGCGGCCCCTTCCCATTAGGCTGAGGGATCCCACCTATGCACAAATTCATGCATCAGGCCTCATATATATATATATATATATATATATATATATATATATATATATATATTTTTATAATATATATATCCATGTGCTTATATAAATGGGTGTCCCATACACTTATATACATACATGTGTACCATATACTTACATACACACAACATAGATGTATATATGTATATGTGTATATTAGCATCTATACATACTTGTATATATAAATATGCATATATACAAAGTGACAGGGAATGTTAGCATCTATACATACTTGTACATATAAATATGCATATATACAAGTGACAGGGAATACATATCAATGAATTAATTTACTTTCAATTATAAGGTCCAGTCTCTATTTTGCTAAGAAAAAATATATGCTAAGAAAATTTGAATTTTTGAATCATTAAATATTCTAACTGGGACCCTTACCACTGTTTGCTATGCAGTGCTGGTTGTTAGAACTATAAATCTGGGCCTATGATATTAAGGACAGGGTTGGAGCTATCTGATTTGAAGCATATAAAGTCTTAACTGCCACAGATAATGTCAACCCAAATTATTATTTCCATTTCAACACAGATTATAGGACAGAAAGACATAAATGGAAATTAAAAAATAAATTCAGCACATATTTCAGGAAGCACCTTTTCATGTGGATAATAATAAATGCTTAGAAGAGCCTGAAGGTAAAGTTGTTGAAGCAAAATGCAGAAATGTCATTCAAGAAACAATTAGATGCTATCCTTGGGGAAATAGAGTATTGAAAAGGATATGCCTTGATGGACCAAATGACCTTTATTCTCTTTCCAAAAATCTCTCATGTTCTTATAATTCTAATCGAGAAATATTTCAGCAATTTGGCCTCCAGCAATGTCACTCCTTACTTAAATTATTCACCTCACCAGTTCACTGCTGAGGAAGGACCTTTCTCTTGGTGCTACAAAGATTGCATATTGACCAGATATAATTCCCAAAAGTTGTTCCTAGGTATTTTACACACAAGATGCCATAGGTCTGATACTAAAAAGTGTTTGATTGTAGGAGAAGGCTCTTTTAAACCCAATGTGATTGAAAACTAGCCCAAACTAGATAAGAGGGTTTTAATTAACTTCATCAATTACAGAAGGCATAAGGATTATTTAGAATATTTTCTTGGCAAAAGTTATTTCAACATACAGTTGGTTCTTGAGGAATGTAGTCTATATAAATCTATTAGCTTCTTAATTATTTTGGATACATTAATGGAATATCTCTAGCTATTGACTTTCTTCTAATAGAATATTATGGAAATAAAAATAAAAACTAGGGATCTTAAAAGAAATACAGTTGATATAAAAACACATGCATTCAATATTTGCACACTTAAAAAGCTAGTAATCAATACTGTAGGATTATAATATGCAAAATTTACCTGGTCCATTTGAGTAAACTTGGGAAAATCAGCTATCTGATTTTTCAATAGATTTAGCTGACACAGAATTCTTAAGAACCCAAGGATATTGTGAAAACTATTTACCCTATTACATTTTTTTATTTTTATTTTTAATTAAATTTTTATTGTCCAGATTATTACAGTTGTTCTTCTTTTTTCCCTCCATAGCTCCCCTCCATCCGGTTCCCACCCCACCCTCTGCCCTAACCCCCCTCCAATGTCCTCATCCATAGGTGTACGATTTTTTTCTAGTCTCTTCCCTCACCCCCCACCCCCCCACCCCCCCAGAGAATAGTCGGTCCACTCCCTTTCTATGCCCCTGAATCTACTATATTCACCAATTTATTCTGTTCATCAGATTATTTATTCATTTGATTTTTAGATTAACTTGTTGATAGATGTGTATTTGTTGTTCATAATTTGTATCTTTACCTTTTTCTTCTTCTTCTTCTTCTTAAAGGATACCTTTCAGCATTTCATATAATACTGGTTTGGTGGTGATGAACTCCTTTAGCTTTTTCTTATCTGTGAAGCTCTTTATCTGACCTTCAATTCTGAATGATAGCTTTTCTAGATAAAGTAATCTTGGTGGTAGGTTCTTGCTATTCATCACTTTGGATATTTCTTGCCACTCCCTTCTGGCCTGCAAAGTTTCTGTTGAGAAATCAGCTGACAGTCGTATGGGTACTCCCTTGTAGGTGACTGACTGTTTTTCTCTTGCTGCTTTTAAGATTCTCTCTTTGTCTTTTGCTCTTGGCATTTTAATTATGATGTGTCTTGGTGTGGTCCTGTTTGGATTCCTTTTGTTTGGGGTTCTCTGCACATCCTGGACTTGTAAGTCTATTTCTTTAACCAGGTAGGGGAAGTTTTCTGTCATTATGTCTTCAAATAGGTTTTCAATATCTTGCTCTCTCTCTTCTTCTGGCACCCCTATAATTCAGATGTTGGTATGCTTGAAGTTGTCCCAGAGGGTCCTTACACTATCGTCATATTTTTGGATTCTTTTTTCTTTTTGTTTTTCCAGTTGGGTGTTTTTTTGCTTCTTCGTGTTTCAAATCTTTGACTTGATTCTTGCGATCCTCTAGTCTGCTGTTGGAACTCTATATAATATTCTTTATTTCAGTCAGTGTATGCTTAATTTCTAGTTGGTTCTTTTTCATATCCTCGAGGGTCTCACTAGATTTCTTGAGGGTCTCACTACATTCATCGGCAGTCTCACCAGACTTTTTGAGGGTCTTACTAAATTTATTGGCGCTTTCTAGAAAATTCTTGAAAAACCTTATAAACGTGATTTTGAACTCTATATCCAGTAGTTTGCTTTCCTCCATTTCTGTCATTTGTGATCTGTTTCTTTGTCTCCACAATTTTTATGCTTCCCTGTGTTGATAGAGTGGCTTTCTGTGCTAGGTGTCTGATAGGGCCCAGTGGCTCAGCCTCCCCAATTACCTGAGGTGGACACTCTTGGTGCACCCCTTTGTGGGCTTTTTGCACAGTCTTGTTGTAGTTAAGCCTTTATTGTTGTAGGTATCACTGGGAGGACTTGACCTCCAGGACAATTGGTTGTGAGAATCAGCTGTGTCTACAGTGGGAGAACTTCTGTGCTAGAGATGCCCTTCTGGGGCAAGACTTGCTTCAGCGGGGCTTTGGTGTTCACTGAGTCTGTCCCCTGAGTGTGTCCCTTATGGATATGAGGAGTTGTAATCTGGATGGTCCCACTCTGACCACTGGATACACTGGCTCTTGGATCTCTAAAGAGGTGCTAATTTAGCCTCTGCCTGAGGCTACCCAGTAGGAGCTTTGGAGAGATCTGCAGATTCCTCTTCTTTGTTTGGGATCTGGAGGTGCCCAGATAAGGCCCAGCTGTGAAGCAATGCAAGCTGCTGTGGGGCTTTGGGCTTTCTTTTGGAAGTTCTGGGTCTCTCTGACCCAGCTGCAATTTGTTGGGTAATTTTCAGATTGCAAAGGGTCAGGCCTTTCATGCAAAAGCCTCTGCTAGCAGCTTGGGTGGGGTGGGTCTTAGGGGATGAACAGGGTGGAGCAAACAGCTATGGCTACTCCTCAGTCCCACCCTAAGAGGTCCCACATCTCAGTGTCCTGGTAATCGCCGCAAGCACCTCTGAGAGAAAGCCGCCCTCGAGTTCCGCCCACTGCCAGACAGTCCAGTTTCTCCCCGTATGAGTCTGGGTCCCCAAAGACTCACCCAGAACTGGAGTTCAGAGCAGCCAGGAGCTTGAGACTCCCTCCTGATTGAAAAAGACAGCCATGTCCTCTGTTGCCAGCCCTTTCCAAGTGCTCCTCCATACCTCTGCACTTTACTCCCACACTGCACCTCCTCTGAGTCTCAGTGTGCTTTTCTCTTTCCTTCTAGTTGTAGAATTTCCACTCAGCCAGCCTTCCTGTGGTTCTGGATGATGTCCATTTTGTCTTTTAGTTGTATTCTTGAAGTAGTTGTATGAGGCAGCAATTTCCGGTGTTTACCTATGCCGCCATCTTGGTTTCTCCCCCTATTACATTTTTAAAATGATATTCATTGAAAGAAAAAAGAACATATTTCTCTCTATCATGTAAATGGACTCCTAGACACCAGCATCTAAACACTAATATTATCACAATATTTGATTAGACTGATACTTTTTGCTAGCACAAAATATGGTTTGCTATCCTAGCTAATTTACCAAATAAAATTCCAGTCTAATTAGTAATCAATATTTTCTTCCTAACCTCATTAACTTTTCCAGGTGTTGGAGTAATAAAAACATTGAAATTTATGCTAATATAAAAGAAAACTGCATCTTAATAAATTAAAATTTGATTTAATTCTTTTTATAAGTAATTAACAAAAATTACAAATTTTAAAATATGGGAAAAAATTGCTACTTTCTATTTCACTAACATAACAGGTGTGATATTAGGTCCAGAATTCTACAATTTAGAGATAAAAACATAGTAATAATATCTAAGATATTTTTCTTCCCTGACAACTCAACCAAGTTGACAAGTAAAAATTTTAGATACATAGGTAATAAATAATTAATTTTAGAAATAATAAAAATACTTCACACCCTTGAAAAGTGAATTTTATGTACATTTTCTAGTATAGGAGATCTACATAAATTTGACTAACATTTCTCCTGAGAACAATTAGTAACAGTTGGCAGGCTACTACTAAAAAAAAATCTGAGAAATTACATAGCAGTGAAGAATGAGAGCCAATACCTGAGAGAGAAGAAAAAAGAGAAGAAAGCCTAGCTTTGAGGCAATATCCCTAGAACACTTCTACTTAAAATGTGGCCCATTGACCGTCTGCTAGCCCTTGAACTACTTGTTCTAGTTAGTGACAGAGCAACACTGCAAAAAAAGATATCCAAATGGACTACTAGCATATGCATATGAAAGATTCTCTGCTCTTTTAGTCTTCATACAAATGAAAATTAATAACATATTGAGGAATCCACATACATTGCTGATGGGAATGTACCCTTTAGAAATGAATGCATATCTGATCTAAGAGATTTACATACTAACATAACATTAATTATAATATGATATCCTGAAGCTCATAATTCTCAACTTCAGTAGAATGCACTTATAAATAGTACATATCCATACATGGAATACCTTAGAGCAATATTAACAAATTAATGTACCTCAATTATATGGATGAATCTCATAGGAAGTTAAGTTAGTCAAGCAAGACAAATAATATAAATTACATATTTCATTTATATAAAATAGAAAATTTGTCAAACCACTCTGTGGTGTTAGATGCCAGTGCAATGGTTACCCTAAGGAGAAGAGAAGGAGTAGTGATTGAGAGATATTTCAGTAAGAATTCTGGGATGGTAATGATGTTAAGTCTCTTGACCTGTAAAGCATTTATATGATATATTTATTTGTGCTTTGTGCATTTACTTTTTTTTTTCAACTTTAGTAAAAATCTGCTTCAGAGGTTATTCTGTCCTTAGTCTTATTTATGTGGTTGCAGGTCTCTTTGAGTCAAATGGAAGCTGTGGGACAAACACCAATAACAGTACATCTACAAAATATCAAGTACAGGTATTTGCTAACATTGCAAACATGCAAACAAGTAAAAAACTTATGCATGACTCCTGACCCAATATATAAATGCAAGAAGTAGCTCCCTAAAACTCACATATCTTGTTTATTATGATGTTAGAATTTCATGGCTGTCCATTATTATTTGTAACAAGCAATGTTTCCTTAGATATTGTCACCTCAATGCCAATTGAGAAATCACCTCAGAAACCTCTTTTAATATGAAAGAAAAATATACTTACATTTTCACTACAAAGTACCATTTGTCAGATGGAACTACAAAATATCACTAACGTCCTTTTTTGAAGTAAGCAAATGAAAGGAAATCTATAAAATCTAAGTATTAAAATGGGATAGTAATAAAAAAGATCACAAATAGCCACAGCAATCCTGAGAAGGAAGAACAAAGTCAGAGGGATCACAATACCAGATAACAAGCTATATTACCAGCCACTGTTCTCAAAACTGCCTGGTACTGGCACAAGAACAGAAATATAGACCAATGGAACAAACAGAGAACCCAGAAATCCACCCAAGTTATTATGCTCAATTAATATTTGACAAAGGAGGCAAGAGCATACAATGGAGTCAAGACAGTCTCTTCAATAAATGGTGCTGGGAAATTATATCAGATACATTAAAAAAAAATGAAACTAGACTACCAACTTATACCATACACAAAAACAAACTCAAAATGGCTAAATGACTTAAATGTAAGACGGGAAACCATAAAAATCCTACAAGACTCCATAAGCAGCAAAATAGCAGACCTATGTCATATCAATATCTTTACGGACACAGCTCCTAGGACAATGGTGATAAAGAGAAAATAAACAAATGGGACTACATCAAAATAAAAGGCTTCTGCACAACAAAAGAAACCATCAGCAAAACAACAAGAAAGCCCACTGCATGGGAGAACATATTTGCCAATGATATTTCTGATAAGGGTTTAATCTCCAAAATTTACAAAGAACTCATACAACTTAACAAAAGGAAGATAAACAATCCAATCAAAAATGGACAAAGGATCTAAATAGACACTTTTCAAAAGAGGACATACAGAAGGCCAAGAGACATATGAAAACATGCTCAAAGTCACTAATCACCCAAGAAATGCAAATCAAAACAATAATGAGATACCATTTCACACCTGTCAAAATGGCTATCATCAACAAATCCACAAACGACAAGTGCTGATGAGGATGTGGAGAAAAAGGAACCCTCGTGCACAGCTGGTGGGAATGCAGACTGGTGCAGCCACTATGGAAGACAGTATGGAGTTTTCTCAAAAAGTTAAAAATGGAACTCCCATTTCACCCACTAATCCCACTTCTAGGAATATATACCAAGAAACCAGAAACACCAATCAGAAAGGATATGTGCACCCCTATGTTCATAGCAGCACAATTCACCATACCTAAGATTTGGAAACAGCCTAAGTGCCCATCAGCAAATGAGTGGATTAAAAATCTGTGATACATCTACACAATGGAATACTATGCCGCTATAAAAAAGAAGGAACTTTTACCATTTGCAACATCATAGATGGAACTGGAGAGCATTATGCTAAGCGAAATAAGCCAGTCCGAGAAAGATAAATATCACATGATCTTACTCATAGGTGGGATATAATGATCAACATAAACTGATGAACAAAAATAGAACCAGAGACAAATGGCAGGGGAGGGGGAGTTAGAGAGCAACCAAAGGACTTGTATGCATGCATATTAGACACTGGGGCAGTGAGGGCTTGCCCGGGTTGGGAATGGCTGGGAGGTGGTGGTGGGGGGGTGGTCATATGTAAAACTTTAGATAGACAACAAAATAAATAAATAAATAATAAAAATTGAGAAAATAAATAAGTATAAAAATGTAAAAATAGATAATGCACACTTTGTAGAATGAGATGGGATTTGGACATTGTGTCTTACAAAGACTGATATTTTATAGTTACAAAATGAATAATTGAGATTCAAGAAATTGTTCAGAAAAAGAGAGAGACAGAGAGAGAGAAGATAAACCATTACCTTCTATGTATTATCTATTATATTATAGAATTATTTTAATTATAATCAAACTTGGAAAATAGACAATGCTCAAACTGACACCCTGTTTTATTTTATGATTTCATGCGTTCTTTAAAAATTTACAGTGCAATTTAATGTAGCTGTATGTCATTATACAGCTAGGTATCTCTTCAAGATCCTGATTTAAATTACTTTACATTTGTACCCATAAGTAGAATTGTGATCTTGTTTGGTCAAAGTCGTTCCTTCATGAAAAGAGAAGATAGAGTGAAAAACTTAGTAATTTTCAAATGTGTGACCAATAATGAGCACATATACCTCCTTCATACACATTATTTATTCATTCTCATAATATACACAGATTCCTAGTTTGTGCTTTGTTTGGTAATTTTTTTTAACACATCTGAAAATGTCAAACATGTAAATATTGCATTAAGAAACTCATCTCTATACTGGAAAACATTCCTGCTGAGACTCTCCATTATTTCTTTATTGAGAATCTAAGACTTCTTTGCATCTTGTGATTATTATTGATATTATTTATAATAACAAAGAAGATAAATTTGCATGGGCTATTTTTGTTTGTTTCTTTTAACTACATCAGGAATGTGTGTAGCAGTCCATAAAATGTGGGTAATGGTTAAGAGAAAGCTATGGATATATAGTCTAAAAACCCATTTCTGTAGTTTTTTGATGACAAACAAATGTACTAAATTTTAGTCAGTAAGGAAAATTTATTTATCTTCTCTTTTACTTTAAATTAATGACATATTTAAAAAAAGAATGAAGAAGTAAGAATTATTATATTTGGTCTAATTAATTTTTGTAAAGTTTGAATGTAGGTGCATCAGGTTTCTTCAGCTTTAATAATAAAATGTTTGACTCTTTTTTATATTCTGCATTTTGTATTCAAATTGTGCAGCTAGAATTGATCATGGAGAAGGCTACGTTTCTTATTTATTTTCTGGTGATACATTTTTCTAGGGAAATAATGAATCAGAAGTAGTTTTAAGAAACATTTTTCTTTAAATAAATATAACACTGTTTAACTTAATTTATCAATGGATTTACAATGAGAGATATGGAAAAATAGTATCGGCATGTTATGATAAAATCATGAGCAAATTATTACTTGCTGCACGGAATCATACTCTAATGTTCAACATTGCTTTATTATTCACTGACATCTACTATGAATAATTTGTCTGTACCCAGGGAAGATGATAGCCACTTGTCACAGGCATTTGTGGCAAGCTCTATGTATGGAAGTGAACAGAGACATGTATGGTGTGAATATAGGAAAAGAAGAGCCAAACTTAACAAGTGCGACAGGCAGCATGCAAACTAAGCATGCAAAAACAAGGTGACTTTCATATCTATTTCTACCTACAATATTCTATTGAACTGCACATGAAAATGGTCTTCCATTTTCTTATACCCTTTTGTAATGTATCTATTCATCTCTTTTAAAGGTAATCATACCTTATAATTTAAATATGCAATAAACATCCTGTATAATAAAAGCACAGCAACCAAAATGGAGGAACAACCAGAATGACCAGAGACGAGGATGACCACTGCCCCTTGCCACGGCCAGGCCCCGTCCCTCCACCGGAGACCCCCACCCTGATCCGGGGCCCACAACAGGGCAGGCCAGTCAGCCCCCACCCATGCAACAGGCCTCTATTCTATATAATAAAAGGGTAATATGCAAATTGACCCCAACAGCGGAACAACCAGAACTACCATTAGACTAGTCACTATAAGGTGCACTGATCACCTCTCAGTCCCTTTCCCCAGCCAGCAGGCTCTGATCACCTGATGGTGAACGAGGAACTGGGGGTGGGTGGCCGGGGACATGGGTAGAGCCAGGCCAAGGCCTCCACCCTGCCGGTTGCTCCACACACAGAGGGCAACCTGTGGTGGGGGCGGGGCCAGTGAGCAGGTGGGAACAGCCAACCTCTCGGTCCCTTCCCCTGACCATCAGGCACCAATCACCCGATGGCGATAGGGGAACTGGAGATGAGTGGCGACCAGAGGCAGGTCCAGCCAAGCCTAAGGACCATACCCATGCACGAATTTCGTGCACCGGGCCTCTAGACTCTATATATAAAAGCCTAAGTGACCAGCCAACTGGCCAACCGTTCAACCACCCAACTGGTAGCTATGACGGTCACTGACCATCAGGGGGCAGATGTTCAATGCAGGAAGTGCCAAGTTTCGGTCATTTGGCAGCTGTGATTCTCGGGTGACATACCCAGAACCAGAAAGGAAGGAACCTGATTCTGGGGTGTGTCCCCTGAGAACCGCCCTCTTGCAATCCAGGATCCCTTGGGGGATGTCGGAGATCTGGGTTTCAGCCCAATCCCTGCAAGCCAGGCCAAGGGACCCCACTGGTGCATGAATCCATGCACCAGGCCTCTAGTTTGTAAAATAAAAGGATGAGGAGAGAAGACACATTACTAATTTCTCAAGTGTCCGTTTTCAGAGAGAATGGAGGCTGAGTGTCACATTAACAAAATAATATAAAGATGTCTTTGTGTGTTTTTAATATCCTTTCCCAGAAATAATATATCTGAAGTTGCTGTGTATTAATGAAACCGCTAATGTGACTAAAGTACTAGTAGAAGGCGAAGAAAACTCATTGACTTTTAGGATACAAAACTCACTGTATTCAAGGTAAAAGCTAGTGTTTTTGATGTGCATAATTCTTTTGTGTGTGTATGCTAAGCACAATAGCCAATTACTTAAAGTCTATAAACTTCAGTAAACTCAGTAGCTTAAAAGAGAATATTATACTTACTTGACTATATATAAGCACTTAATAAAATATTTAATATTTATGAGTGTTTACTACATACCAATCATGGTTTTTTTTAATACATTTTATTGTTTTTTTACACAGAGAAAGGGAGAGGGATAGAGAGTTAGAAACATCGATGAGAGAGAAACATTGATCAGCTGCCTCTTGCACACCTCCCATTGGGGATGTGCCCACACCAAGGTACATGCCCTTGACTGGAATCAAACCTGGGACCTTTCAGTCTGCAGGCTGATGCTCTATCCACTGAGCCAGACTGGTTAGTGCCCAATCATGTTTTAAGTGCTTACATAGGTTAGGTCATTCAACACCTTGCCAATCCTATAAAGCAATTTTTGTAATATATCCACTTTTTAGATTAAAGTACTATGGCCTAGGCAGATGACATAACTAGCTTAATAACACAAATACAAGAAAAGGTGAGCAAAGAATTCAAATTTGACGGTCTCATTTCAGGCATGTGTTCTTAATGACTGCACTATATCTTTTATCATTCACTAATCCACAGAGCTTTTTATTTTCATCAATAATTTTATTTTATTATAATGATATTTTTATGTAAATAAAAAGATTTAATAATCAGTTTTAGATATAAGATGATTGAATTTAGTGCTTGAGGACAAAATTCAGCATACCAAAAAATATATTACTTTTATATTTAAGTGCATAAGTGCATGATGGATTTTTGTAGTAATATTTCAACAAAATAAAATTCTGCCTTTCAATTTGAAGTATTAATACATGTTTGAGTACCCAAATAACTCTTTGTTGGTAAGTTCTGAGGATAAATATAGATACATTCTTCTGAATATAATAAATAAATAAATTCTCTGAAATTTTTATTTTAATTAATTTGTGCACTGAATTAATAGGTTTTCCACTCATAAATAAGTTAACTTACAGGGTGGTCTTCATTGTTTTTATCTTCCATAAAGCAACTCTGGGATCTTCAGCTTATGATGTTAGTGAAAATGACTTTCGTGACTCTCAAAAAAATAGAGATTTTTTTTTTAGTCATTATTTTATTTAGCCATTGGCAACACAAAAATGTCCTGGGCTTGCTTCACTAAACTTTTCCCCTCATTTGGAGTTAGTCTCAGTTTCCTTAGCCACTCTCTGCACCTGTTGCCAGCTCATTCTCCTCCAACTACCTTGTTATATTTCATCAAGACCAGTCCCTTGGATACTTTCTCTGGGTAAGTGTCTCTCTCCCTCGGAAGATTTTCATTCATGTCTACTTCCAGAAGTTACTGAAAAACTATATAGTATTTCTACTTTGGATGTCCTAAAAATACTAAAAATCATGACCAAAACTAGTTTTCATATCTTTCCTTAGTTGGTTATTCCAAAAACAGAACGTGAAACAAGGGTTTGGGAGCAATCAGTTTATTGGGAGTGGCTTCATGTAGCAGAGTGAAGAACTAGTTTTCCTTCAACATCAATAATAAGAAAGACCCTTGATTTAGGACAAACACACAATCTGTATATTGTTTCATTCAGTTCCACAACCCTCTGCAAGGCAGTGCATAGCACTGTTAGTTTTACAAGAGTGGGTTATTGAAAATTGGATAAGTAAGCAAATGACCTATGCATAGGAGACTTAGCAGTTCAAATTTAATATGTTATTTTTTCTAAATAATTGTGGTTTTCTAACATACTATATTATAATTTTTTTCTACTGTTTTAATGTTTTCAATATCATTTTCTGAAGTGACAATAGATCAACACATGCTCGGGGATCATTACCCAAACTATAAGAATTGGTTTTAAAGCTAATAACTAATGTGGCTTACTTTGCTTTCTAGTAGTAGTGAAAAGCTTAACTCAGGGAAATGGATGCAGGATTGTTAGAATTCCCAGTATTTTGGCATATGGGGAAAAACTTATAATGAATAAGAAATCATCTAATCAGAAGCCTAAATTGATCTGAAGATTGTGAATGATTATCTAGGATAAAAAAAAAAAATGGTCTCAACTCATGAATAAGCTTTTATTGAAAAGTGGTGGTTCAGATGTCCACAGGATATTTTGAAACAAGAATTGAAAGTACAGATAGCATAAGAGGGTGAGCTATTTCTGTATAATATAAGCTGTGTGCTACATATTTTTGGAACTATTGCTCTATGAAGTATTTCTTGCCTCTAGCACAGTACTTGAATGAGTCATATCTACCCAAGGTAAGAGATTAATAAATGTCTATATAAACAGAGGAAAATTCTGTTTTTTACTCTAGTTACATATTTGAAATTTAATACATTTTTGGTTTTAAAGATTACAAAATAATTTGTTAATTTTAATTAAAATTATATCTAAGGAGTGGGTATTCATTGACATTGAAATTCACATTTAAAGAAAGAGTAATATAACTCCAAAATGTAGTTTATTAAATTTAAGATTCTCTAATCATGCCTCTTTCAATGTCCTGCAATCATTCTCATTTTAATATTTTTTCACCTTTTACCTTTTTAAAAATCACCTTTTTTATTTTTCTACATTAATATTCTAAGTTAAAATCTGAAAATCATGGACTCCCAAGCACGGTACTAATAAAAAGACTTTGATCTTAGGTATACAGTGCATGTATTCTCTGATTGTCAAAGTGGTTTTCACTGTTAGCTATACTCATTTATAAAGCAGACTATTCAAATGCAGAAATGAGAAATTATATTCATAACTAATCTTGTGGCATCTTTTAGGTAAGCTAACAGCATTTTTTAATTGGAAAAGTGACAGAATCTTAAACATATTTAAATGATTTGCGAAGACTCTCTTAGCTTAAAAGATGAGAATATGCAAAAATATGAACAGGCAATTTTTCAATGAATAATAAATAGATATATGTTTGCAAATAAACAGTATCAACAAGAATAAGCCCAAAATGCAGTTTTGTATGCAGGGAGGATTTCCCAGGAGAAACTGAGATATAACTCTAATTAAGCTGTTACTGTATGTAAATGAGAAATTACAACTTAAGTTACCATAATAGGAAGAAATCTAAAAGCAAAGTGATGTGTTATTTGCTTTACTTCAATAAAGTCAAATGACAAGTTGTCAAATGAGTAGGTCAGCTTCCAGTGATCAGGAACTGAAGGGAATCAGTTTTTAAAATGTATTTAATGATGGATGGTTTTTGAGTGTCATAAGAAAACCGTATCATCACTTCACAATGAAAAATTCATTAGAACTTGTGAGCCCAGATAACATTTAGTAAATAGAACCAGCATGTGAGAAATTTGAATGAGTATAAGAGCTCACTAGAATAATCAGTGCTCAAACTAGTATACCTCAAAATAACATTTTTATAAATATTCATACTCTAATATTCTTACCACTAACAAAACTATGAATCTTGCTACAAATATTATTAACGTCATACCATCCTTTTCAATATGTGCCCTAGTGATACTGTTGTATTCAACCCAGTTATTAATTAACAGGAAAGGAACTAAGGGAAGGGCGGATATTATAGGCATGCTCAGTGACTAGGAAAGATAATTACCTATCAGTCACACCTGGGAGCAGGTCATTGGCCAGAATAGGTGTGGCCATGCAAGGGCTCCAAATCTAAGATACATATCTCTTGTATTATACATCACTAGAGGCCCGAATGCACAAAGATTCATGCAAGAATGGGCCTTCCTTTCCCTGGCTGCCGGCACTGCCTTCACTCTGACTGGAGCCGCCTTTCCGCCTTAGCTCCAACCTGGAGCCACCTTTCTGCCTTCCCACGCTGCCCAAAGGCCCGGAGTGACTGGGGCGATGTGGAACACCTGCAGTGTCCTGCCCTGCCCCTGGCCGCTCCGCACCTGCGTATGCAAATTAACCCACCATCTTTGTTGGGTTAATTTGTATACTCACTCCTGATTGGCTGGTGGGCATCATGAAGGTTTGGTCAATTTGCATCTTTTTCTTTTATTAGTGTAGATTACTATCTCACAGAAAAGAAATACTCACTAAAATTATCAGTTTACAAGTATACATACTTTAATAATTTCTAAACTCCAGTAACATAGTAACACACTATCAATTTTATTAGCTCTTTAACAGTTGTGCTAAAAAAGTCAAACTGATAATCCCCACAAACCACTACAGTTAACCAGTCATTGACTATGAGGCATTTTCAGGAAGCCATGTGAACCTATGGCCCTTATTAGCTGCAGGGGCTATAATAGCTTATATAGTGAGGAAAAGAGAAACAAAATACCCCCTCATAGTTGAGTATTACTCTAGATGAAAAGGCTTAATGGATTAAAAAACTAAAATAAACAGTCTAAAGCAGGTGTGATTAAAAGTATTTTAAACAAGTATGTTCACTGGTAAATTCTCAATAAAGAAAAAAAAGTTTATTCACCCTAAAAAAACAACAACGCAAAACAAAACAATTTAAAATAATAACATACAAATGCTAATGATTTACTAACTGGTAATTATTTAAACTCTGTTCATTTCTGTGTGGTTATTAATAAGATATAAACAAACCAATTAAATATTTGAACAGTTTCTCACAGACTTCATACAGATTCTGTTTTTCATCTGTTAACTCACTTTTCTATTTGAAGCACTAGGGCTTAAGAAGCAAAACATCACCTGTGGTTCTATTTTATTCCTAGCACTTCCCTCACTTGTGATTTTAAAGACTGCATCAAAGGGAGGCTCTTAAGGTGAATGTCCTCATTGTCATTCCAGAAAAATAACAGGGCATTATCTCCTAGCAATGTAGTTCACATCTATAATAATGCTAAATCCAACTTATTCCTTTTTCTGTCCCCCTCCAGCTCCCCTCCCTCTCCAAGTCTAAATGCTTAGCAGGGAAATAGAATAGGAACCTCATATCTTATTGGCATACTTTTGTTTTGCTAAAATAGTGCAATTTAATTAACCATGGGCATTCTTCACTTATGCTTTGTATTACAACCAATCTATCTTGTTGAATATTTTCAAGTGTAATTATAACCTCTTAAATAATTATTAATGGGGATTTTCTTCAAATTAAATAAACTTATCTCTAAGTTGAGTATTTATACAATGTGTAGGGACTTAAAAAATGCCCCTTATAACACAAAAATTACATTTTATTTACTCTGAAAACATTAAGATTAATAAATTAAATATATTAGTGATCTACAAATATAACATCTAAAAATGAATAACAGTCACACACACCATGCCACATTAGATTTTCCAGCATCTTTAAAAAACTCACTAAATTAGGTTTGTATCGTAAAATGGCTACAAAAGAAACCTAAATGAATATTTTGCAATGTTAGATAAAGTATGACAAATATTTTTCACATTAATTTGCACTTAGACTTCAAGCTATAACTTTAAAATAAGCACATTAATTATTATTAACCAGTGAACTTACAGTTGACCAGTAAAGGGCACAAATGTTATGATTCCATTTTTAAAAATCATGATTAGGATATATTTTGCACTTCCTGACTTTTAATTCAACATGGGATATAAGTTAAAAAAAAGAATTGGCATAGATATTATAATTCACATTATATGTGCTCAAGGTCACATATGTTCACTATTTATTGTATGATTAACAGGAATTTCACAGGGTTACAGATGTAAATCATTGTGCAAATATAAAAAGTGATCAAATTTTTGAATAGCATAACAAGCTTAAGATTTAATTGTGAAGATATTATAAGGCAGCTCAGAGAATCAGAGCATATTAAATTTTTTTCAAATATTAATTTCAGAATTGATTTAATTTTCCATATCAAAATTCTTGTTTTAAAATCTCAAGAAATTTTTAAAATTTTTCTTTAAAAATATAAGAAGCATAGGGAGAATGCAAAGGAAAATAATTTTAAAAGTTACCCTTCTCTCTATGGCAAAAATCTTTTAGTCAAATAAGATTTCTTGAAAAAGTAATCAGACTATTGAAAACATTAAAAAAATAAACAAAAATGATTTCATTAATTTGAAAGCATACCTTTTTTACTCCATCTATAAGAGAAGATGCCTCATTGTTTAAAATAAAAGTATTCAAACTATTCAGGGTCAGTTGCATCTCATAGATAATATACATAAATAATATACAAGTTGAAATATATAAATGCAGTCTTTATAATATTCACTATATCACACTCAAAGGTTTTGTTACTTATATTTTTTTCATTTTTATTGTTTCAGAAAATCTGGAATTTTAAATTTTTTACTTACGTATAACATTCTTTGGTCGATAATAAATGTGACAAAAATAATAATTTATTTTATTAAAATAAAAGGTGAGGGTCAGACTTTGTTCAGACATATTACTCAATCTTGTACAATTGTGGAAAATGTATTGGCATTAACTGAAATTGTTTACTATCCCACAACTTTAGTATTGTTTGATACCTAAAACATTAAGAAATAATCATTTGGAAAGAAAGGAGCATAGAATAACATCTATGTTTCAGTACTTATGCTACAGAAGAGAACTTAGATGGTTGTAAATTACTCCTACTTTGGATTGTTAATTTTGCTATTTTATCATTTCAAATGTCTATGTTGACAGTGGATGTGTTTATGTGTATACGTGCATAGATAATGTCCAGGAAAAATACACAAATTTTAGAATTAAAAACACATCTTTTTTTTTTCCTAGAATTATTTCTAAATAGGTTCCAGTACACAAAATAATAAAAATTGAGCTTCTGTAAGTTATAATTTAGATGTTATATCACATTTATTTTAATATAGTGAAACTGTAATTGCAAATAATTGAACTTCCAATACACAAATAAATGAAATTGCTGAACCAAAAAGAAATTAGCATTGATTGCAGTTTGAGTAAACTGTACAGATTTAGTAGTTCTGATTTATTGAGGTGGGAAATAGTCCTAAGCCCATTAACACAAAGATTTAATTAAAGTGGTGTAATTTTTAGCAACTAATGCAAGAATAAACAACCATAAAAATATCATTTTATTTTGGTAATAAAAATCAATATGAAAATTGCAAGAGTAGCACTCTCAAATTAATTCCAGGCAACTAAAAGAAAACTAAACATAAAATTGGATTTTGATAGACCATAATGAATATTAAAGAAACTACATGATTGCTATATTGATATTTGCTTGGCTTTTATGTCTAGAAATAATAATATGAGCAACAGTGCATAATTTCTTGGAAGAACCTTGTAAAATTGGGATACTACCTGTTTACTTCCTTAAATATTTAACCTGGCATCTTTCCATAATATTTATCCAATTAACGCAAAGAAAAATTATGCTATGCCCCTAGTTACCTAACATTTCTAAGAAAAGATAGTCTATTTAACTAAACAAAGATAATTTACATAAACCTCTATCTCACTTTGTCTTAATCCAACAGTTTTGTTGCTATAGAATTTCATAGTACTCCATTAGTAAGTCATTCCACTAAAATTATCATTAGGCAAACAAAAATACCATCTGCTTTCATTCTTTAAGTCAATTTTATTCTATGACCAGTATTAACAAGACAAATCTGGTTTGGATTAATTAAGTTTATAGGTGAGAAATGTATTCAGCCTGTTACAATATTTCTTATGATATATGTTTTAATCACTCATTTAAGCATCACTGTTTCCAACCTGAATAAAACCACTGAGGCTGTCATTGAGAATAATACTGACTGAATTTACAAGTGTCCAGTACAAGTGTTCTTAGAAATACCTATTTTGAATGATCCAGATTGATGAAACAAAATGGAAGCCAATAAAAGGAATGATAGAAATTATTCATGTAGTATCCACACTAATTAAGAGCAATCAGCCATGACTTTTGGCTAGAATTCCATTTGTGCCCACATTTTATGGTTTTTAAGATTAATATAAACAATGCCTCTGTTGCTATAATTTCTATTCATTCCCATCCTCCTTCTCCAACATCATCTTTCTCCTCCTGATCTTTTTTTAAAGTAGTTTTTTTAAATTAATTTTTTTAGAGAGGGAAAGGGATAGGGATAGAGAAAGGAAAACATCCATCTGCTGCCTCTTGCATGCCCCCCACTGGGGATCAAGTCCTGGACCCTGGCATGTGCCCTGACCAGGAATGTAACTGTGACCTCCTGGTTCATAGGTCTATGCTCAACCACTGAACCACACCAGCTGGGCTCTCCTCCCAATCGTATTGCTGCTCTTCATATTAGCGTTTTTGCTGCTGCAGGCCCTGTAATTACAGCTACTGAAGTGTCATAGCAAACAATCCATGTTGACCTCTCTGTCTACATAGAATATATTCAGCACTGGGTTGATTATTGCTTGCTGACTGTCTTTTGATTATTTATCTGTATTAAACCAGATATTGCTTGTTATGTTTATCACATCTTTGGCAAAATCCTAGCATTAGGTGGAGACATTTATTGGAGTCCGACCTATTTACTTATGCGCTCTTTAGGGTGCTCATATTAGATGTAGATAGTTAGCTTTTCAATGAAAAAAGAATCTGGTTTATGGATTATAATTTATTTATGGTCAATTTCATGTGATGGGCAGGAGCAATATAGTGAGCATAATATTAAAAATCAGTTTACTTTTCCTTTTAAGAAAAATTACTAGCCATAAATTAAAAAAGTGATATAACTCCAAGGCTAAAGAAAAGATTTTATTGAAGAAAAAATAGTCTAAAAGAGAAAAAGAAAATAATATTTGCAGGGAATATTCTATACTGGAAGTAGCCACACAACATCTGTAAGAGGGGAAACAGTGTAATTGAGAAATGACATTTTATATGGTTTCACTGTTTGGGTTAAGTAACACTTCATGATGAAAAATAAACTGGAGATAATTTAAAATATTTGGATGGGTTATTTTTACCCAAATTGAAAAAAAATAAAATTATTGATTCCATGGAAAAGAGTTATAAATTTAAATTTTAAATTACCAACTTTATTCTCTATAAGAAAGCAAGTGACAAAATCAGTGTTTTTGTAACCATTAAAAGGGGATCACCTGTGCTACAGTATATTTCCCACAATAATTATGGTGATCACTAAGAACATGATTAGGTTGTTGGTGACATCACATTGAAATGATAAGAGAACCCAGACTCTTTATGACTATCTCAAAAAATGTTCAAGTTCTAGCTACAGTCTGTCAAATTGTTTCAAATCCTGCCCTTCTATAGTCTCCTTACATTTTTTCCTACTTTTGTGTCATGAATATACTCAAATTTTCCTAAGAAAATTGAATATGGTGTGTCTTCCCTCATAAAGGCCTTTTCTTCTATCCCCTTATGGCTTGATTTCTCTGCTTTTTCAGTTCTCTAAATTGATATGTCACCCTCTAAAGAAAAATAGTATCCTATCTAATAAAAGAGAAACATAGTAATTAGCATACAACCGCTACCCTTCCCATTGGCTAATCAGGGAAATATGCAAATTAACTGCCAGCCAAGATGTCCGCCAGCAGTCAGGCAGCTTGAAACTAACATGAGGCTTGCTTGCTTCAGTGACGGAGGAAATCAACATTCCCCACCTGCCTTGCCTGCTTCTGAGCCTGCAGTTTGAAACATTGTAAAAAACATAGAAGCTAAACAAAACCCCAGAAACCTGCTTTCAGCGAGCCAGTATCTCAGAACTGGAGTTATACATTGTTTTGATTATAGAACCGAAACAAACCAGATACCTACCTTCAGGAGCGGAGGCCTAAGAGCTGGAGCCTCAGTGCTAAAGCTGGCCCAGAATAAAAAAAAAAGCAAAAAAGGAGCGGTTGGGAGCTTCTGTCACCTGCCAGCCTGAAAACAGCTCTCAGCCCCTCACCCAGACTGGCCAGGCACCCCAGTGGGGACCCCCACACAAAGGGTGTGTGACCAGCTGCAAGCAGCCATCATCTCCTCACCCAGGCTGGCCAGGCATCCCAGTGGGGACCCCCACCCTGATCCAGGACACCCTTCAGGGCACACCAGCCAGCCGCCACACATGCCAGGCCTCTATCCTATATAGTAAAAGGGTAATATGCCTCCCAGCACCGGGATCAGCGGAGCCGCGAGGCCTCCCAGCACCGGGATCAGTGTGACAGGGGGCAGCGCCCAAACCCCCTGATCGCCCTGCGGCTCTGTGTGTGACAGGGGGTGGGGCCACAACCTCCCTATCGGCCCTGCTCTGTTCGTGACAGGGAAAGGCTCCCCAACCACCTGATCACCCTGCCGCTCTGTGTGTGACAGGGTGCGGTGCCCCAACAACCTGATCAGCCCTGCTCTGTATGTGACAGGGTGTGGCACCCCCAACCCCCCCCCCATGGGCCCTGCTCTTTGTGTGACAGGGTAGAGCCATAACCTCCCCATCGGCCCTGCCCTGAGTGTGACAGGGTGCACCCCAACCCCCTGATCCGCCCTGCTCTGTGTGTGACAGGATACGGTGCCCCGACTCCCCTATCAGCCCTACTCTGTGAGTGACAGGGGGGAGCTCCCCAACCCCCTGATCAGCCCTGCTCTGTGCGTGACAGGGGGAGCTCCCCAACTCCCTAATGGGCCCTGCTCTGTGCGTGATGGGGGGAGCTCCCCAACCCCCCGACCGACCTTGCTTTGTGAGTGACAGGGGGCAGCGCCCCAACCCCCTGATTGGCCCTGCTCTGTGCATGACAGGAGGTGGCGCCACAACCTCCCCATTGACCCTGCCTTGAGTGTGACAGGGGGCGGTGCCCCAACCCCCTGATTGGCCCTGCTCTGTGCATGACATTGGAGGCGCCTCAACTCCCCAATCGGCCCTGCTCTGAGCCCGACCAGTGGCTGCACCTAGGGATTGGGCCTACCCTCTGACACCCAGGAGCAGGCCTAAGCCGGCAGGTCATTATCTCCCGAGGGGTCCCAGACTGCGAGAGGGCACAAGTGGGGCTGAGGGACCCCCCCTTCCCCTCGAGTGCACAAATTTTTGTGCACCTGGCCTCTAGTCTATAATAATAAAAGCATAATATGCTAATTAGACCAGACAGCTGAACAACTTTCTGGATGTTTTTCCGGAAGACCAATCTAGACAAAGCCAGGGCTGTGAAGGCTGAGGCAAGCCTCCATGGCTACAAGGGCTAAGCCTCTTGCATAAATTTCATGCACCGGGCCTCTTGTAAAATATAATAACACAATATCTAAAATCATTTATGAAGATTGAAAATACACCAAGTACATTTAAAAAATGAGGCACTTGAATTTTCAATAGAGAGCCATAAAATAGCAGGCTACGTGTTATCAATAAGACCCACAACTCTGAGCCTTTGCTACTTGGATAAAGTAGGTAGATTTGTGCATAATAGAAGCATGATGGTGATGAACAGATAGTGGTTAGATGCCTTATTTGGGTATTTCAGGGTTTGTGTATATTTTTTTAATCGGTGTATCTGTCTTTGTTTTTTGTTTTGTTTTCTTTTTATTTAGGAGATCAAGGATGCTATATCCACATTGGGAGATAAAAGAACATGTCAAATAAGTGCCCTATTTGTTGAGAGAGTAGAGACTTATAATATGAAAGTTATAATAGGAAGATATTTAGATCTTATTTTTTGTGAAGGTGACAGTCTCCAGTTTAGTTAAATAACAGAGTGCAAAATTGCTATGGGCCTGGCAAGTCACACATCACTGAACTGTAAAGCATATGCCAGCCTCGTGCATTGAGAAAGCAGAGAAATTAAAAATGTGTCTTTTCACTGAAATAGAGTAAGGAAACAATATTTGTGATAAAGTTCAATGATAGTAGTAGAATACTATCTTGGAAAAAAAACCTTTAAGTGTCAGTTTATAAATTTGAGAAGGGAACACAGATTTTTTCCCCATAATATTGAGTAAGAATCCTATCTAATAAAGAGGAAAAATGCTAATTGTTGCTCACACCATGGCAAAGATGGTAGTGCCCACAGCCAATAAGGAGAGAATATGCTAATTGACTGTACCACCCTCAAAGATCCTGGCACCCACAGCCAATAAGAAGGGAATATAATAATTGTTGCCCCGCCCTCAAAGATGGTGGTGCCCAGTTCCCTCAGCCCCATCGGGGCAGCAGGCACAAGGCACACCTGCCTCCAGAGTCCCCCAGTCCCCTCAAACCCCCACCCACCGAGGGCTGGCCTAAGGTGCAAACAAGCCTCAGATGGCAACTGCCCAGCTGCCCAGGGCCACCTGAGGCACAGGTAACCAGGGCCGGCCAAGGCTTGCGCTGCCAGCAGTGGCAGCAGCAGAGGTGTGATGGAGAGTTGCCTTCCCCTCAACGCTGGGTTGCCTCCCTCCCCTGAGGGCTTCTGGACTGTGAGAGGGGGCAGACCGTGCTGAGGGACACCCCCTCCAGTGCATGAATTTTCATGCACTGGGCCTCTAGTATGTATAACTATAAGATAATAAAATAAATAAAAGGTTTATGAAATCCCATGTTTCACTGAATGTGGAATACATATTATATGACAAAACCAAACCATATCATATTTTCCACATATTTGTCTGAGGGAATTTTTCCATAAAAAGATCCAGAAAAGTTTTTGAGGTAGTAATATTTGTATTAGTTTCCTGTTGCTGCTGTAAAAATTACCACAAATTCAGTATTATAATAAACACAAAAGTAATATCATATAGTTCTGGAAATCAGAAGTCCAAATTGGATCAGCAATTCTACATTTCTTCTGGGGGATGTAGCTGTTAATCTGTTTCCATGCCTTTTCCAACCTCTATAGGATGCTATTCTTTGTTCTGCAGTCCCTTCTTCCATCTTCCAAACAATCAGTGTACCATCTTCTCTCTTCTCTGACTTCTGCTTCCATTCTTTTCTCTCTTTGACTTTAAGATTCATACAATTACATTGGACTCACGTGGATAATCCAGGGCAATATTTAAATATTTTAACTTAATCATGTCTGGAAAGTCCATTTTACTATGTAAGGTGATATATTCACAGATTCTGGAAATTAGAATGCAGATAACTTCAGGGGACTATTATTCAGCTTACCATTATAGTTAAACAGAATTCTGAAGGAAAAGGAGCCAGTGACACAAAAATTAGAAAATATCTTGTCCTAGTTAGAATTTCCTAGAAAACACATCCTCAGGCAAGGAATTGAGGGCAGGTAACTTATTTAGGAGGTGATACCTGAAATTACAAGTGAGAATACAAAAGTGACACAATGAAGAGACATGAGCCACCAAAGAATGTACTAATGAAAAAATTACTAATATGAGTATTTGGAGTTCAATTCTGCTAGGGATCCAGCACATCTCAGACTTCTATCAGTGGCATATGGAGAGACTGTGAGTTCCATCTGACAACTCCTGCTCTCACCAGTGGGGAGACATACCTAGTGTGTATGAGGGCTAAGCAAGCTTCCAAATTTTTCAAGAAAGACTTTAAGGAGAGCATCAGAGAAGCCTGAGGAGACAGGAAAGTGTGCTTTATATGTGAGGGTGTCAGTAGTCCATGGCTGGACTGTGAACTCACAGGATGTTGAACAGAAATATGGTAAAACAACACTATCTAGCACAGAAGGTTACAACCACAAAAACTTACAAGGCATATAACAAAGTCACTCAGAAAATCTTGCAATATAATTTAGTGTATTAAAATATATTATTAAAACAGTTTGAGAAGAATAAAATATTATAACTCATTATATGGCATGAAGCACATATACAGTATTGCTAAAATTAATTTTTTAAATGAAGTTAGAAGAGCAATGTGGCTAAAAAGTAGCTTGACTTGCAGACCTACAAAATAGCAAAAAAGAGTTTGGATAGTCAAAGGGAAGAAAGAAGATTTGTTAAGGTAAAGAAAATAATTGAGGCAAATAAAGAAAAGAGATTATGCATGTTCTATCCTGTTTTGCAATAAACAAGAATAATACCCTGGAAATAGAATAGTGACTTGACTTTAAGGTAGAAAGATATGCTAAGTAGCCTGTCAAAAATAATTATTTGATTTATACATTCAATCACTCAAAAATATTTATGAAATGTCTAACATACGTTAGACACTGTTTCAGACACTGGCATTACAGCATTGAGTGGAAGAGTGAGAAGCTCTAGCCCTCATGCTGTTTTCATACTTAAATGTACAATTATCAAAAGATAATATATAAATATAAATATAATGCATCAAGTTTATCATTATACATAAAACTTACAATATGAGCCCTAGCTGGCTTATCTCAGTGGATAGGGCATCAGCTTGCTGACTGAAGGGCCCCAGGTTCGATTCCGGCCAAGGGCACATGCCTAGGTTGCTGCTCAATCCCAGTGCGGGGCGTGCAGGAGGCAGCCGATCAATGATTCTCTTTCATCATTGATGTTTCTATCTCTCTCTCCCCTCTTCCTCTCTGAAATCAATAAAGAAATATATTTTAAAAAACTTACAATATGAACAATATATCTATTGACATAAATATGTGTGCTTCGTAACATAAAGCACAGATATATTTTTGTTTCCCACCATTCTTTTAAAATATATTAAGTATAAAGTCTTGTTTCTCCTGCAACCAGCTAAATTTTTTTCAAGTGCATTACTTATTTTAGTAGTCTTTTAAATAAAAGTTTACATGCCTATTTATATTGCAATTATAGCTTTGTTTTTGTTTTCAAGATTTGCAATGTATTCAACCATAAAACTTCTCCTTATCGACAGAAATGACATTTAAGCTCAAAATTGTTCTAATGGGCCATCTGGGACAGGCTTTGGCATCTTGTCTCTTCCATAAATAAGGATTTTTCTGAATCAGAGTTACAGTTTTACCTTCCTGTCTGTTTCAAGTCAGCTCCCTCCCTCCTCTTTCTCATTAATTGTAGTTTAATGAGAGAAGATGGAGAACCCGGAGGCTGTCTGGTGAGCAACCCCCGCGACACACACACACACACACACACACACACACACACACACACACACACGCACGCGCGCAAGCGCGCGCGCGCGCACACACACTGGGCAGCTAATGCTTCTTGAAAAGGCAATTGGGGAGGTGCATCGCCATGTCTACCACAGTCCACCTATTCTGTTTCTCAGATCTGCTTCTCAAAATATGTTTGAGGAGCAGGGCCTACAGAATTCAAGTGATCCTCTTTCCCTAAGAGAAAACTTAGAAAGGGAAAAATGGCAGCCCGGTCTGTCGCCATTATTCTTGAGACTATAATGTATACACATTGCCTCCAAAACAAAGATGTGTCAAGTCAAAACAGTAACTGCACATTCTACATCTAAGAATTCTGGGGTCCAACCCCAGCAGGTCCAGGGGTCCCCAAAGGTGTGGACGGAGTCGGCGAAGAAGAAATGACACGGAGACAGCGTTCAGTTGATCAGCAGCCTAGCCAGGATCTTTAGCCAGGATCTCCAGCCAAGTTCTGTTCAGGACCTCCAGCGAAGTTCTGGTCAGGATCTCCAGCGAAGTTCTGGTTAGGATCTCCAGCCAGGTTCTGTGTCCATGTTCTCTTGCTAGGTTCTCCAGCCAGGTTCAGTCACCAGGTTCTAGTCAGGTTCTCTTGCCATTTTCTATCCAGGTTCTTTAGCCAGGTTCTGTCTCTAGGTTCTTCAGCCAGGTTCTCTTGCTAGGTTCTGTCTCTAGGTTCTGTGGCCAGTTTCTGTCCAGGATCTTTTGCCATGTTCTCTCACTAGGTTCTGTGTCTAGGTTCTGTGTCTAGGTTCTGTGTCTAGGTTTTGTGTGTCTAGGTTCTCTGTCTAGGTTCTCTGTCTAGGTTCTGTGTGTCCTGTTCTTGTTACATCTGTATTTATACCAGTTGATTCAATCCTATCAATCTCTATTCCAAAGGTTAGGGCCTTTCTTATCTCCATTCCAGGGAGTAAAGATTATGTAGCTTAAGCATGATTGTTCGTAGTTAAAGTGATTAATTACCCGCCTGGCAATTAGTTAAGGGGTTTTATTCCCTCCCTAACTTCAGGGAAAAATCCTTACCTGGGAAAACAACCTTTCTCGGAGAGGTGACCTTGGTTAAAACACATAGTGCCAAGAAGGTGAGCAAACATATTAAGAACAGTATGCCATATATGCCAGGTCCCTTGAAACAGCAAGGATGGACCGGCTCCCAGCAAATTCCCCCTTTTTTATTTTTTAAAAGCAGACATTAAAAAGAAAAACCCCAAATGCTCTCTTGTATCCATTTTAAGAGTAGGATTGGCGCTTTCCGCTATTACCTGAGTCCTGATCTATCACCCCAGGGAGAGCTTGCCAATCCTGCACTTTCCAGGGGTGGAAAGGCTGCAGTGGGGTTAAGGATAAGGCTCCTTGGGCCTACCTCCTCCCATGCCTTTACATTTACCTTTCCTTCCTCAGAAAAGCATGGACATACTTCTTGTATAAAACATTCCATCTGACTGGGCGTAACCTTAACTCCTCTGCTAGCAAGCATATGTGTTAAAAGATCAATACGGAGTCTTTTTTCTTTAGACTCAGAATGGCACATCTTCTTAATCTAAAGATCAATACAGACTCTTCTTTCTTTGGACTCAGTATGGCACATCTTCTCAATCTAAGAATCAATACAGAGTCTTCTTTCTTTGGACTCAGTATGGCACATCTTCTCAATCTAAGTTCTGTACTATCCACCTTCTTACCCTACTTATCCTCTATAGGGGGGTCTGCAGTACCCTGGTGGAGTCCTATCCATCCCGAGTGTGGGGTTCTCAATGTGGGGGGGGGGGGGCTTACCTAGGGGAATCCTGTTCCAGGGGTTCCCAAAGGTGTGGACGGAGTCGGCGAAGACTATCCATCCTCTTCCTACAGTGGAGTCCTATCCGTCCCTAGTGCAGGGGGGCTTACCTAAGGGGTCCCTGTTTGGGCGCCATATGCTAGGCTCCAACCCCAGCAGGTCCAGGGGTCCCCAAAGGTGTGGACGGAGTCGGCAAAGAAGGAATGACACAGAGGCAGCGTTCAGTTGATCAGCATGGTTGGGTTCTCTTGCCTGGTTCTATTGCCAGGTTCTGTAGCCAGGTTCTGTCTCTAGGTTCTTCAGCCAGGTTCTCTTGCTAGGTTCTGTCTCTAGGTTCTGTGGCCAGTTTCTGTCCAGGACCTTTTGCCATTCTCTCTCTCTAGGCTCTGTCTCTAGGTTCTGTCTCCAGTTTCTGTCCAGGATCTTTTGCCGTGTTCTCTCACTAGGTTCTGTCTCTAGGTTCTGTGTCTAGGTTCTGTGTCTAGGTTCTCTGTCAAGGTTCTGTGTGTCTAGGTTCTGTGTCTAGGGTTCTCTGTCTAGGTTCTGTGTGTCCTGTTCTTATTACATCTGTATTTATACCAGTTGATTCAATCCTATCAATCTCTATTCCAAAGGTTAGGGCCTTTCTTATCTCCATTCCAGGGAGTAAAGATTATGTAGCTTAAGCATGATTGTTTGTAGTTAAAGTGATTAATTACCCGCCTGGCAATTAGTTAAGGGGTTTTATTCCCTCCCTAACTTCAGGGAAAAATCCTTACCTGGGAAAACAACCTTTCTCGGAGAGGTGACCTTGGTTAAAACACATAGTGCCAAGAAGGTGAGCAAACATATTAAGAACAGTATGCCATATATGCCAGGTCCCTTGAAACAGCAAGGATGAACCGGCTCCCAGCATAAGAACAAGAAGAATTTGTTAGAATAGTTATCAGGACTTTGTGTTTTAATGATACAATATAATCAGATATATAGTTGGTACTGATAGAATTTTTGATAGATTCATCAATTGAATTCTCACCCTTTCAAACTCAGTACAAAGTAATTTGAACAGTGCATGTGCAAATGCCAATAAGTCTTGCCAGAGCTTCTGAATAAAGTAGTGAATGTGGAGCACGGTTATAAAAAAATTAACCAAGATCATTGCTGCGTATGTAATACTTGCATATTTCTGATTGTGTACTTTTGTCCTGGCATTACACAGCTTTGAATTTCACATTAAATAAAATGGCTCAACAACTGTTATGATATCTTAAAACAAACATGTTAGTACTCTCTGTGAAGACAAGCACAGTTTATTGCAGATGCCAAATCTTTATTACTTTTCTGGCTAACAGCAGAAAGACTTGAAGAGTTTATCTAAATGTGCTCATGCCAGAAATGGAAAGTATATAACGCAAATTTGGAAGCTTATTGTGTAAAGCACCTCAGAGTTTCCAAAAGATATTAAAAATGGTAGGTCATAAGGTTCACCATGACAGGCAGAAAGAAAAGACACAACATCAATTTTGCCTCCCAAATAATTTCTCTCATTCTCAACATTTGTTTTCTGATTAGGGCAAAGAACAACTGTGTTTTGCCGAAAGAGAGAAATTTCTCTCTCTCTCTCTCTCTCTCTCTCTCTCTCTCTCTCTCTCTCTCTCTCTCTCTCTCCTTCCATCCCTCCCTCACTTCCTCTTCTTACCAGAGGAAGTAGAAATTATTAAGAAATCCTGTGCTGCTATCTGCTCATACTTAGATAAGTGGTTTTTAAACCTCACTGGACAATAAAATATTTTGGAGTTGTAGCACATCATACTTATTCTGCGTTCTAGATAATTCCCATTAATTCTCCAGAGTTGGATTTCCAGCAAAGGTAATTTTTTTTTTTTTTTTAGTAAGACCTCCCCCACCCCCCACAAGTGGTTGTAAGTTATGACCAGGGTTGAGAATTTTTGCTATATTAAAATATTCTGGAACACATGCACATATAACAAACATACAATTTTATTTCAAAACTAGAAGCCCGGTGCATGAATATTCATGCACTGGAGGGGGGGGGCGTCCCTCAACCCAGCCTGCCCCGTCTCACAATCTGGGAACCCTCAGGGGCAGGAGGTGACCTGGCGATCAGGGGAAAGCGACATCCCCATCACAGCTCTGCTGCTACCACTGCCATCAGAGCAAGCCTCGGGCAGCCCTGGATGGCTGGGGGGCTGAGGGGACTGGGGGGCTCCGGAGGGAAGCATGTGGCAAGGCCACCCCAGCGAGGTTGAGGGGACTGGGCCCACCATCTTGTGGCCATGGGTGCCGCCATCTTTGAAGGCTTGGCAGTCAATTAGCATATTCCCACCTCATTGGCTGTGGGCAGCACTATCTTTGTGATGACATAAAGGTCAATTAGCATACTCCCTCTTAATTAAATAGGATTATATAACTGTAACTACATGCGTATAAGAAATGTTCAATTTCATAATCCTGATTAGTGGTTTAAATAGTGTTTAAATTGACTTAAAAGAATGGGTTTTATATGACATGATTGTATATAATGAAAAAATGACATTGGATTTCGTATGCCCATATTCAAAATATAATAGAAGGCAGAACAAAGTTTTCTACTGCATTAAGCTATATAAATGTAAATTCTATTATGTTGGTGTCGTAGTTCAGGCTTCTATAACAGAAAATCATAGAATAGTGGCTTAAACAACAGAAATTTGAAAAGACATATACAACCATATGTTTATTACAACATTATTTATAACTAGGGGCCCAGTGCATGAATTTGTGCACCTCGAAAGGAATTGTGGGCCTCGAGGCTGTGGTGGGCACAGGGACAGGTCTTGGCCGATCCTCCATGCCCCTGCCTGGCCCCTCCCACCAAGGCCTCAGTCCCCTGTATGCTGGCAGCCTCACTCCTGCCACTGGTGCTCCCACATCTTGATGGTGCTGGCCCCGCTCACCCCCACTGATGGCACAGAGCAATTGGGGCTGGTGCCAACAGTGGGTTCAAGTGGTGGCTGCTGTCCTGATCCCCCCTCAGGAGCAGGGAGAGGTGGATAAACTCTCAGGGGCGATTGGGGCTGGCAGCCACAGCTCATACCTGCTGATGGCGCTGAGCGATCAGGATTGGCGCTGGACACCAGCAGCAGGTGCAAGCAGCAGCTCTGGCACTGGCAGAAGGTGCAAGCACCAGGTGGAACTGCAGCATGCAGGAGCAAAGAATTTTCAGTAACCACCAGAGGCTCTCGCTGATGACAGCATCCGGCGCCCCCCCCTAGGTCTGGCACCCCTGCTCACCTGCTCCACCATCCACCGCAGCCAATGCCCACTATGTTCCACGCTCTGCCTCCTGCTGTCAAAGCCTTCCAAGTTACATCTGCACCCCCTGGTGTCAGCACACATCATAGTGACTGGTTGTTCAGGTCTTCTGCCATTTTGTCTATTTGCATATTAGCCTTTTATTGTATAGGACTAGAGGCCTGGTGCACAAAAATTTGTGCACTGGCGGGGGCTTGTGCCCTCTCACAGTCTGGGACCCCTCGGGAAATAAGGACCTGCTGGCGTAGGCCCGCTGCCGGGTGGCAGAGGGCAGGCCCAATCCCTAGGTGCCTTCCCTGCAGCTCCTGGTTGGGCTCAGAGCAGGGCTGATTGGGGAGCTGGGGCGCCGCCCCCTGTCATGCACAGAGCAGGGCCAATCAGGGGTGTTGAGGCTCTGTACCCTGTCACACACAGAGCAGGGCCATTAGGGGGTTGGGGCAATCCCTCCGTCACACTCAGGGCAGGGCCAATGGGGAGGTTGTGGCTCCACCCCATCACACACAGAGCAGGGCATATCAGGGAGTTGGGGAGCCTTCCCCTGTCATGAACAGAGCAGGGCGGATAGGGAGGTTGTAGCCCCGCCCACTGTCACACACAGAGCCGCAGGGCGATCAGGGGGTTTGGGCGCTACCCGCTGTCAAGCTCCTCCAGGGGCCAGGAGGCCTCACGGCTCTGCTGATGCCAGTGCTGGGAGGCCTCGCAGCTCCACTTGACACCGGGGCAGTGAGACCTCACTGCTCCGCTGTTCCCAGTACTGGGAGCCCTCGCTGCTCCGCTGATCCTGGTGCTGGGAGGCATATTACCCTTTTACTACATAGGATAGAGGCCTATTGCACGGGTGGGGACTGGCTGGTTTGCCCTGAAGGGTGTCCCAGATCAGGGTGGGGGTCCCGCTTGGGTGCCTGGCCAGCCTGGATGAGGGGATGATGGCTGTTTGCAGCTGGTCACACCCCCTTCAAGGCGGGTGTCCCCACTGGGGTGCCTGGCCAGCCTGGATGAGGGGATGATGGCTGTTTTCAGGCTGGTGGGTGACGGAAGCTCCCAACCTCTCCCTTTTTTTCTTTTTTTTTTAATTCTGGGATTTATTTACCTTCTATGACTGTCACTGGAGCTGAGAGCCAGCTCTAGCTCTGAGGCTCAGCTCCAGTTCGGAGACCTCGGCTGCTGAAAGCAGGTTTCTGAGTTTGTTTGGGTTCTATAATTGTAACACTGTTGCAGTCCTGCTCGCTCCAGCTCTGATGGCTGAAAGCAGGTTTCCGGGGATTGTTTAGGTTCTATAATTGCAACATTGTTTCTTAGAGTGCAAGTTCAGAGGCCGGCAGTGGCAGGCAGGGAACTTTGGCTTCCTCCTTCACTGGAGCAACCAAGCCTCCTGTTCACTTCAGCTGCCTGGCTGCCTGCCACCATCTTGGTTGGCAGTTAATTTGCATATCTTGCTGATTAGCCAATGGGAAGGGTAGCGAATTTATGGTTAATTACCATGTTTCTCTATTATTAAATAGGATGGCCAATATTTGGAAGCAACCTTAGTGTCCATCAATAGATGAATGAATAAAGAAGGAGAGGTACATATATCCAATGGAATATGATTTAGCCATAAAAAGAAATGAAATACTGACATCTGCAGCAACATATATGAACCTGAGGGAACTGTACTAAGTGAAATAAGTCAGACAAAGACAAATGCCAAATGATTTCATTTATATGTGAGATATAAAAAGAAAAATCAAACAAGAAAAACCAGAAACACTTGTAGATACAGAGAATATTTTGATATTTGGCAGTTGGAAGGGATGCTGGGGGGATTGGTTAAAAAAGTGAAGAGATTTAGAAATACAACTTGATAATTACAGATTAGTCATTGAAATATATAATATAGCAGAATAAATATAGTCAATAATATCTTAATAACTACATATGGTGTCAAGTGGGTACTAGATTTATTGGGGTAATTACTTTTATAAGTAACATAAACGTCTAATCTTGGAATTGTACACCTGGAAGTAATATAATATTGTACATCAATTGTAATTTTAAAATAAAATATATCTTAAAAACTCAAAAATTTATTTCTCAGAGTTCTGGTGACTGAAAGGAGAAAGATCCAGTGGCAGGTAAAAACATTCTTCCTGTTTTGCATTTGGCTGATTTCTAGTTGTGTCCTCACATGGTGGAGAACACAGAAAGAGAAAAAACTCTCTGATTTCCTCTTTTAAGGGCACTCATCTTACTAATGAGGATTTCACACTTAGTACCTAATTACCTCCAAAGATCCCACCTCCTAATACCATTGTATTATGGGCTAAAATGCCAACATATGAATTTTGGGGGAGAAACAAAAGCTTTAGTTCATAACAATGGGCTAAGAGAGAATAGAAAGAATTTTTCTATTAAGAAATAGGAGAATTGCACATTAAATCTTAAAATATAATGCTGTGATACTTTGAACAGATTTTCAATTAAAAGAATTACTTGAAAGTATAGAAAATGTGTTTTAATGATGTGTATACTATTATACTTTGACCATATTTTATGTATAATACCAAGAATCATTTTGTAAATAAAAATTACATTATATTACAGATTGATATTATATAAAATGTTCAAACTAATATCTAATGTTGAAGTATTTAATAATTAATACTTCAACTTATTTTAATTAGGTTTAGTAATGCTTTTTTCAAATGTTAATTCTAAAATTAGAAAAATTATGCTTCATATAGCAGAAATGATACTCCTATTTACAGAAAGGTTTTAACACCCTTACTTTTAAAATCACTCCAATAAAACATTTATGCCTTCTTATATATAAGAATTTAAAATAATTGTTATTTGTGATACATTTATATTTTACTTATATTATCTTAAATTTAACAACTTATTCCCAAAAAATTAGGGGTGAAAATTTTTTTTACTTTATCTTCTATTAGAAGACTATCAACTGTGTCTAAAGAGCCAGTGCCATTTTCATTGCTTTTGCTCTGGCAAGCCATCTAGATATCATTTGTGTATGTTATATTTTTAGCAGATGTATAATCATAGAACATGAAACTCTTAGAAATCCCACTTTCCATCTCTGACTAAGTCACAGTTAGCACTCCTGGCGTGCAGAACCTCACAGGAGAATTCACTGGCTGAGATCAGATCTTCAAAGAGGCAGTATTCCAGCCCCCTAAGTTTCTTCCCTTGCTCCCTTGTCTCTCGGTAACAGGAAGGAGGTTTCTTGTGAGAGCCAGGACACCACAGTCCCTTTAAAGCTCAAAGCAGTAAGTGCTCCCAAATTATGTTTTTAACTTGATTGTAACCAACCAAACATTTGCCGTACCCACAGAGTATTCACCTTGGTGTTTGCTGATAGCATCGTTGTACAGTCACACAATGCCTCCCGCCAGTCTTGGCATTAAAGTGCTATGAACTTGATTCTCTAATTCTGATCTTCCAACATCTTGAAAGTCAGAGTTGTGCGTGTGTCACAGATTGTCATTTCATTCTGTGTTGGCAAAGGTGTAGTCCTAGCTTGGTGATTAAAAAAAATATATTCTAATTATTCACAGTAAAATTCAGGGAGATAAACTTTTCCTTTGCTAATTTGATTGCCTTTATAATTAACTGAGGCATTATTATACCAAAAATCTCTTCTTTTGACTATGCCTTATCAGATATCTGTTAAAATTTAGCAGTAAGAAAAATAAGACAGCCCTAGCCAGGTTGGCTAAGTGGATAGAGCCTCAGCCTGTGGACTGAAAGGTCCTGGGTTCGATTCCATCAAGAGCATTTACCTAGGTTTCAGGTTCCTCCCTGGTCAGGGTGTGTCCAGGAGGCAACTAATCCATGTGTTTCTCTCACATCCATATTTTTCTTTGTCTTTCCCTCTCTCTTCCACTCTGTCTAAAAATCAATGAAAAATATCCTGGGGTGAGGATTGTTTTTTAAAAAAAGAGTAAGACACCTAAAAAAAGAGAAAAGCTAAATGTTCACTTTTCATTGCTGAATATGTTTTTAACAAGACTGGAATAAGGATGGGGGTGGGTTGGAGGGATTGAGCAAAATGGGGACAAAAAAGAGAAAGAAAAAAAAAAAACTAATGGACATGGACAACAGTATGGTGATTGCTGGGGAGAGGTGGGTGGGGGAGGTGGGGAAGGGTATGGGGGGGGATAAATGGTGATTGACAGAGACCTTACTTGGGGTGGTGAACTCACAATACAATGTACAGATGATGTTTTGTAGAATTGTGCACTTGAAACCTGTATAATTTTGTTAACCAGTATCACCCCATTAAATTTAGTAAAACTGGAAGAAAGAATTAAAAATAGTGCTGGCTTGGTTAGGACAGTGAGAGAGAGAGAGCAATTTTCAAAAATGAGTGGACTTTGATAAGTTGACAAGCAAAGAGGAAGCCCAAAAACATTCCTTTAAAAGAAGCAATGAGCATGAAATGGTCAGCTGGATTACAAAATGCATGGCATAAATACAAATTCTTAATGTTGGATTGACCCAGGGCTTGCTCCTTATTGCTCTTTTCTAGGCAAACTTAATCCCTGGGTTTATCTATTCAGTCTCAGGACAGTAAATACATATCTGTGCCCATGATTCCCAAACTTCTCAACTTCAGACGTAATATACAATGGCCTGTTCTGCACAACCTGTTGGATGTCTCAACAATATCTCAAATGTAACATGATAAATTGGCTCCCCTCACATTCTTTCCCATCTCAATTTATGACAATTCTATCCTTTCAGTTGCTTTGCCTAAAAATTTTTGTATAAACCAAAGAATTTATATATTTTTGTTTTATTATTAACATTCTTGTTTAAAAATATATTTTTATTGATTTCAGAGATGAGGGGAAACAGAGAGAGATATAGAAACATCAGTGATGAGAGAAAATCATTGATTGGCTATCTCCTGAATGCCCCACTCTGGATTGAGCCCACAACCCAGACATGTGCCCTGACCAGGAATTGAACTATGACCTCTTGGTTCATAGGTTCATGCTCAACAATGAGCCACACTGGATGGTCTACATTCTTTCTTTTTCTCAAGCCTCACAGCATATCTGTCATGAAATCCTGGGATCTGTCTGTTTCTCCTATCCTATTCCACCTCCTCAGTATTCTCCACACATCCCTGTAGTCCTCTCCAATAATTTTCCTCCTCTCAAGGATTCTCACGAAAGAAAATTTTCAATTTCCTTAAAAAAAATAAAATAAAAAAAAAGCCTAAAAATGACCCTGTGTATTCAGAATTTAAATCTTGGTCTCAGAATGAACTTTATTCCATCACCAAAGCTGTTCCTAAAATTAGATAAAACTAAATTCTATTGCATATGTATTGCCTAAAACTGCTTGATTTTGTTAATTATTGAGTCATCAGATGAAAAAAAAAAACAAAACCTGAATAAATAGGGAAGACTAGCTAGATCCTTAGAATGATATAAAGTAATTAGTACTCCATGATATTCAGAAATTGATAGATATGAAAATGACATTTAAGATATCACTTTTGAAGCTATTCATGAAACATCCTAATATCCTATTGGAATACATAGTTAATGAAAAAAAAATGAGTCTAGTGGCAACAATATAAATAAACTTTCAAGTTTAAGGAAATTTTATCAATTGGTTAAGATGTAATATTAAAGATCTAATAAATAAAACATGAATTAGGGTGGAAAATCACTGTGTTAGACGAGTTAAAGTATATATATAAACACATAGAATCTACTCAAGAAAATAAGCATTTGAAAAGAGTGTAAACTAATATAACTACTGCTTATAAATCTTATATAATAAAGAGGTAATATGCAAATTGACCATCATGCCCTCACACAAGATGGCCACCCCCATGTGGTCACAAGATGGCCACCCCCATGTGGTCACAAGATGGCCAGAAGGGGAGGGCAGTTGTGGGTGATCAGGCCAGCAGGGGAGGGAAGTTGGGGAGGGACCAGGCCAGAAGGGGACGGCAGTTGGGGGCAAGCAGGCCGGCAGGGGAGCGGTTGGGAGCCAGCAGTCCCGGATTGTGAGAGGGATGTCTGACTGCCCCCAAGGGGTTCCAGATTGGAGAGGATGCAGGCTGGGCTGAGGGACACCCCCCTCCCAGTGCACAAATTTTGTGCACCAGGCCTCTAGTTAAACAATAACCACTGCTTCTAATTCTGCTCCTATAAATATAACAAAATCAATTGTTTCCATATAAAACTGAGTACTAGATATTGACCTCATAGACCCTATGGACTAATGGCCCCACAAACATAAGAAGGCTAATAGGAGCAAAACCCATAAGAATTGTAATTGTCATCTCAAACTATTGATTAAGCTACCTTAATATTCTATTACAATAGAAGTCAAAGAAGGATTCAGGCAGATTATGAACACTTTTTTTTAGAAAATAGTATGTCTTACGTTATACTGTCCTTGCAGAACCTTGTCCTCTGGGTGGAAAGCCTAATGTAAATTGTATAATTCCAATGCGTTATCAGCAAAATAAGCATAAATTGTTTGCTAATGATTTACCATCTCACTATACCATATTCAGCGCTACCTGAAGCAAAAATTTGCACTTTGGCAGATGTCCACATTTAATGGCAGAGTTTATCATGATAACCAGTTTTATTCAAATTCACAAATTAGAACCAACTAATTTCAATATTAATGCATCAAAATTTTCATTAAGCTCCATGCTATGGCTGAATATTTCAACCTCCAAAAATTCACATGTTGAAACCTAATGTCAGATGTAATGGTATTAGAAGGTTGGGCTTTGAGTGGTGCTTAGGTCACTAGAGTGGGGAGGCCCTTATTAATGGGATTAGTGTCCTTATAAATAGATCTCCCAGGGATCCCACACCTCATCTACCATGTGCAGACACAATAAAAAGGTGTCACCTGTGAACTAGAAAGTGGGTTTTTGCCGGGAGCCGGTCCATGCTTGCTGTTTCAAGGGACCCGGCATATATGGCATACTGTTCTTAATATGTTTGCTCACCTTCTTGGCACTATGTGTTTTAACCAAGGTCTCTGAGAAAGGTTGTTTCCCCAGGGATTTTCCTCTGAAGTTAGGGAGGGAATAAAACCCCTCAACTAAGTGCCAGGCGGGTAATTAATCACTTTAACTACGAACAATCATGCTTAAGCTACATAATCTTTACTCCCTGGAATGGAGATAAGAAACGCCCTAACCTTTGTAATAGAGATTGATAGGATTGAATCAACTGGTATAAATACAGATGTAACAAGACAGCAAGACACAGAACTTAGAACACAGAACTTAGAACACAGAACTAGGAGAGACGGAACCTAGGCACAGAACCTACACAGAACGTTCTCTAGAGACAGAAGAACTTCGCTGGAGAGAACATGGCAAAAGATCCTGGACTGAACCTGACTACAGAAATTGGCAAGAGAACCTGACTAGAACCTGGTGACTGAACCTGGCTGGAGAACCTGGACAGAACCTGGCTGGAGAACCTAGCAAGACAACATGGACACAGAACTTGGCTGGAGATCCTGGCTGGAGATCCTGGATAGGCTGCTGATCAACTGAACACTGTCTCCGTATCATTCCTTCTTCGCCGACTCCGTCCACACCTTTGGGGACCCCTGGACCTGCTGGGGTTGGACCCCGGCAGGTTTTCACTAAACACCAAATCTGTTAGTGCCTTGATCTTGAACTTTTTAGCCTCTGGGACTGTAAAAATAAATTTCTGTTGTTTTTCAGCTATTCAATCATTGATATTGTATTATAACAGCCCAAAAAGACTAAGACATTCAGTCATACTATCTAATAAAGAGGTGATATTCAAATTGACCATCACTCCAACACACAAGATAGCCACCCACATGTGGTCAAATATGGCCACCACAAGATGGTCTGCAGGGGAGGGCAGTTGTGGGCTATCAGGCCTGCAGGGGAGGGCAGTTGGGGGGGACCCAGACCTGCAGGGGAGAGCAGTTGGGGGGTACCAGGCCAGCAGGGGAGGACAATTAGGGGGGACCAGGCCTGCAGGTGATGGCACTTGGGGCCAATCAGCTGGCATGGGAGGGCAGTTAGGAGTGACCAGGCTAGCAGGGGAGAGCAGTTAGGGGCGACCAGGCCAGCAAAGGAGGGCAGTTGTGGGGGGTACCTGGCCTGCAGGGGAGGGCAATTGGGGGCAACCAGGCCTTCAGGGGAGGACAGTCAGGGGTGAGTAGGCTGGCAGGGGAGGGCAGTTTGATCCAATCAGGCCAGCAGGGGAGGGCAGTTAAGGGCAACCGGCCTGGCAAGGGAGGGCAGTTAAGGGTGACCAGGTCAGCAGGGGAGAGCCCTGAGGGGCAATCAGGCTGGTAAGGGAGCAGTTAGGCATTGATCAGGCTATCAGGGGAGTGGTTAAGGGGTGATCAGACTGACAGGCAGAAGCAGTTAGGAACAACCAGGCAGGCAAGTGGTTGAGTGCAAACAGTCCTGGATTGTAAGAGGGATGGCCTGAGATCAAGCCTAAATGGGCAGTTGGATATTCCTCAATGGGTCACAGATTGGAGAGGGTGCCGGCTGGACTGAGGGACACACAACCCCCATGCACAAATTTCATGCAACGGGCCTCTAGTATTTTACATAAAATGTAAATCATAAAAGTAAAAAAAAAATATTAGTTTCTTGTAGGACTATGTTGATTTAATATGGAGTCATTAATGTTCTTACTCCTCTGATATGAAGAGTTGCATGAATGACTATGCTCTGTTTTTAAAGAGTAAATAATAGATATATGATCTCCATGAAAAAATTCAAGTTTTATAAAACTTCTCTGACCTTGGCCAAATCCTACCATTGGCAGGGAGGATATTGTCTGAGGAGAGAGCATGAAAAGATAACTATCCAAAGCTAGCTATCCAAAATAAAATTAATAATATTATTAAGACTCACTGGCACCCTGGCTGGGTGGCTCAGTTGATTGGAGAGTTGTCCTATATACCAAAAGTATGTTGTATGGGTTTGATTCCTGGTTAGAGGATGTACAGGAGGCAACCAATAGACATTTCTCTCTCACATCTATGTACCTTTCTCTCTCTCTCAAGAATCAATAAAATATATCTTCAGGTGAGAATTTTAAAAAAGAAGGTTATGCCTTAACCAGTTTGCCTCAGCGGAAAGAGCGTTGGCCTGCGGACTCAAGGGTCCCAGGTTTGATTCTGGTCAAGGGCATGTACCTTGGTTGCAGGCACAGCCCCAGTGGGGAGTGTGCAGGAGGCAGCTTATTGATGTTTCTAACTCTCTATCCCTCTCCCTTCTTCTCTGTAAAAAATCAATAAAATATATTTTTAAAAAGAAGGTTATTATAAATAATGGATTTCAACATATTCTGAAATTGCATATTTTTATATAATCCAACTAACTAGACTTTAAATATTGAGTAGTCTTTCTAGAAACTGAGTTAACTTTAATAAGGTTTCTTTAGAAACCACCAATGTTAGGTATTTCTAATTAATGCAGAAAAGTTTAAAACTCTGTGATACAACTTTTCCTGGTAGGAATAAATTGGCCAGAATATCTAATTTAATAAAAGAGAAACATGCAAATTAACTGTACCTTTGCTATGACCCAAGTCACGCCCACCAGCCAATCAGAGCAACCATATGCAAATTAACCCAACCAAGATGGTGGCTGGCAGCCACAGAGCTGGAGCAAGCAGGAGGATTGGTTGCCCGGGCGATGGAGAAAGCCAAGCTTCCCACCTGCCCTGGCGGGCTGTGGCCTCCACTAAAGGCAACAAAGTTTCAATGATAGGAGATAAATAAATCCCAGATAACTGCTTCCAGCCAGCCTCCACTGGGAGCTTGGGTAGCTGGGGACTGTGGCCAGCCTGCAAACAGACATCAGCCCCTCACCCAGGCTAACCACAACCTCAAGGGGTGAGGGTCCCTGCTTGGGGGCTTGACCAATCTACAAACAGCCCTCAGCTACTCACCCAGACTGGCCAGGCACCACAGCAGGACCCCCCTCTCTGAAGGGGGTGTGGCGAGTCTGAAAACAACCCTCAGCCCCTCACCCAGGCTGCCCAGGCACCCCAGCGGGACCACCACCGTGATTTGGGACACCCTTCAGGGCAAACCAGCCAGCCCCCACCCATGCACCAGGCATATAATAAAAGGGTAATATGCAAATTGACCCTAACAGCAGAACAACTGGGAATGACTGGTCACTATGACACACACTGACCTCCAGGGGGCAGACACTCAATGCAGGAGCTGCCCCCTGGTGGTCAGTGTGCTCCCACAGGGGGAGCTCTACTCAGCCACAAGGCAGGCTGATGGCTGCCAGTACAGCAGTGGTGGTGGGAGCCTCTCCCACCTCCTCAGCAGCACTAAGGATATCCGACTGCAGCTAGGCCTGCTTCCTGCTGGCAAGTGGACATCCCCCGAGGGCTACCATGCTGCCAGAGGGATGTCTGACTTCCAGCTTAGCCCAATCCCCCAGGGAGCGGGCCTAAGCCAGCATGTGGACATCCCCTAAGGCGTCCCAGACTGCGAGAGGGCACAGGCCGGGCTGAGGGACCCCACCCCCCCCGAATGCACAAATTTTTGTTCACCGGGCCTCTAGTAGAAAATATAACTAGCTTGTGTCTCACTAATAGGCAATACTATTCTAGAAAAATCAGTTTTTGCAACATAGATTAAGATCTACAGGAAGATGACTCCATGAAGTGATTCAAATATTCTATAAGAAAGGCAAAAAATTTGGCTCCAAATTACTAGTTAAATGACCTATCAAACATCAAAATGACAATACAATCCAGCTACATTATATATATATATATATATATATATATATATATATATATATATATATATATATATCCCTAATATGCAAATAGACCAAATGGTGGAACAACTGAACAACAAAACAACTGATCGCCATCATGTGCACTAACCACCAGGGGGCGCACATAGAACATGGTGGGTGTTGGCAGCAGGCAGCAAAGCATGGAACATGGTGGGCATCAGCCACAGCGGATGCCAGAGGAGGTGACTGGGGGTGCCAGACTAAGGCAGATGCCGGTCACTCTCATTGGGACTAGCTTCTGGTGGTTACTGAAAATTCTTTGCTCCCGTGGGCCGCAGTCCTGCTGGGCACTCGCAATTGCTGCTGGTGCAGGAACCACCACTTGCACCCTCTGCTGATGCCCAGCACTGGCCCTGATCGCTCAGTGCTGTTAATGGGTGCAAGCAGTGGCTGCTGGTCCCAATCGCCCATCAGGGCTCCTGAGGGATGATCGGCACAGCAGCCACAGCTCTCACCCACTGACTGCATTGGCCCCACTCACATCCCCTTCTGGTGCCACCCCTATCACTCTGTGCCATCAATAGGTACAAGCAGAACTGGCACCCTCAGTGTGTGGGAGCGGTGGTGGCAAGAGTGGGACTAGCAGCAGACAGGGGACCAGAGGCCATGGTGGGAGGGGCCGGACAGGGGCACAGAGGATGGGCTGAGACCTGTCCCCGTGTCCACCGCAGCCTCATGGCCCACAGTTCCTTTCAAGGTACATGAATTTGTACACTGGGCCACTAGTGGGTTATAAAATATTCTCATAATAATTTTCTTAGTCTAGGATGAGTTAAGGACTTTCATTTTAGGAAAGTTATTTTGACACCATCATGATGTCAAAGGAAGTGTAAGATTCTGTGTTCTCACTAAATGTATGTCCACTTGTCTTTTAGCATTAGAAGTACTTTCTTTTTTAAATATGCTTTTTATTGATTTCAGGTAAAAAAGAAGAAAGAGAAAGACAAAAACATGGATGAGAGAGAGACATTGATTGGCTGCTTCCTACATGTGCCCTGCTGGCAATTGAGCCTGAAACCCAGGCATGTGCCTTGACAGAAAATTGAACCCTGACCTCGTGATTCATAGGTGGATGCTCAACCACTGAGCCACACTGGCCAGGGAGAAGTACTTCTTTAGCACAAGTATCACCCACGAATTCATTAAGGATTTTGTTGCTCAAATACATACATACATACATACATACATACATACATAAATATATGCCTTTTACTACTGATATTTTCTATCTTCTTGGAAGATAGAAAAACAAACATAATTATAACTTTAAAAATGGCTAAACTTCAGAGATCATTGTGCTACCTTGAGCAAAATATTTTCCCCTGGTTCTCTTGACTTTATGTTCTCTCCCATATGGGGTCCACAGGTTCTTCTTAAAGAAGATGGCAATGACTGTCCAATTTATCTAGAAACATAAAATCACTCTTAAAATCTGTTATAAGCAGATATGGCTTAATATTGCAAGAGCCTGAAGCATATACTTAGTCATATTACCAATGCATATATGTGTGTCCTTATAATATCTACTCAAGCAACCACTGTATTAGGTATAAACTGGACAACCTTTCTTCTGGTCTTCTGAATGAACAGACAAAGTTACATCCTGAACCATAATGGAAAGAACCTTATTATGTCTTATCGACCAAGCTCACTACGAATAACATATTTGGATTCACATATTGGTCTTTCAAAAAATATTTATAGATCTGAATATTTTTGGGCTTTTTCGTATAATAAAAAGTGTCATGAAAACAAAAGATAATTCAGTTGTCATCGTATATTGGCTCTTCAAGTTCTTCATATTAGGATTGGAATCATTTCTCTTTTATAATCTGGGTTTATCAATGGAAATAAAACTCTGGAGGGAATTTTCTTCTTACTGCTTTTAAATCTAAGATCTCCAGATTTTGACATCCTGCTGTATAGCTGGTTTCTGACATTTTAAATGACACAAAAGCTCACTAAGGAGAAAAATAAGAAGACATAATATTTATTGAAACTCAAATATTTATCAATGTGATATATGATACCTAAAATAACAGAATAGTAGGTGAATTATGTAAATAAGTAATTGATTCAGTGACCCCTGTTGAAAGTGACCAAAAGCTGAATCTGAGGATTGAGAACTGAGCTAAATAAAATAGTTTCTAAACTCATTTAAAACCTTTTCTGCATTCTGAATGCCACACGTTAATTTTTAATAAGATAATTTTATGAGCATCATCATGTTACTTCTTTATAATTTCTAATGGATCTGTTAATATTGTTTAGCTTATTGTATACAAGCTAAACAACAGAAAGTATAGCTTAGTTCATAACCCATTTGCATTTAAATATATTTTATTGATTAACTTATATTTGTACAGGTTTATTGCAGAGTAGCCTTTTTTAATCAATAATATTGGTATTCTGACTTTTTCTCTCTATTCCAGTTCTCCATAAATAACAATTTAAAACACACACACACACACACACACGCGCGCGCACACACACACACACACACACACACACACACACACACGGAGGCCTAGTTAGCAAGGCTCAGTGGCTGAGCTTTGACCTATGAATCAGGAGGTCATGGTTCTATTCCATGTCAGGGTACATGCCTAGGTTGCAAGTTCGATTCCCAGTATGGGGTGTGCAGGAGGCAGCCAATCAATGATTAGCTCATCATTGATGTTTCTAGCTCCTTCTTCTTTCCTCTCTGAAATCTATTATATATAAAGAAGTAATATGCAAATGAGGCCGGGACTCCATAACCATCACAACCAACTCAGGAGGAAGGGCTGGGCACGGCCCCAAGCCTGAGAGAACAACACGCAGGCGCAACCCAGAGCCTGAGAGATCAACACAGGGGGATGCCTGCTCCAAGCCTCCGATGCAGCTGGGGGCAGGCCCCCAGTAGACATGGACACACACACACACACACACACACACACACACACACACACACACGGTGCCTGCTCTGAGCCTCTGTGGCCAGATTGCTTAGGCCCGCTCCCCATGGGGAGCGGGCCTAAGCCATTAGAAGGACATCCCCTGAGAACTCCCAGACTGTGAGAGGGGGCAGGCTGGGCTGAGGGACCCCCTCCCCAGTGCACAAATTTAGTGCACCAGGCCTCTAATATATATATATATATATATATATATATATATATATATATATATATATATATATATATATGTTTTGCTTTCTCTTCTATATTTTAAAATTAAATGCAATTCTCCTAGATACCACCCTCTGAATGAACAACAGGCCTTTCTCTTAATGTAAAACATTCCATCTAAAGTTCAAAGTTCTAAGCGTTCTATTTTTTCTTCTCTTTGTCCTTCTGTCCCGGATGGCATTAGAACACCAGACAGTGATTCCTAAAAGTCTTTGGAAAGTCAACAATATTCTAAATTTACATCACGTGAGATCAACACATGACTGTATCAAATTCTTATGTCTTTCCTCACCTCACTTCAAAATCAAACACTTTGATGTTCTCATCCTCATTTTATCACCAAATTTACCTTCCATTCTTCAACTCCTGGCAGTATAGGTGCACATTCACAACACTTCTCAAGTCTGCCACCTATCTCTCCCAGTTATGCTAAGTGCTGTCCATGGTTGTACAAGAAAATACTAGTACTAGTATATCACTCTCTCCTCACCTTAGAGGACCACTAGAAACTCAGTAGTTCTTTCTTAGAGTGATGAGTTGCAACTCTGACACAGTAATATGCCACATACCCGAACCTACTCCATTGTTCCCATACCACTGGGATGTGTAGAATGCCTGGGTGGTGGCCATTGACCAGAATTCCAAAGGGTAAATATAGCAAATATATCTCCTGTCCCTGAATCTCCAAACTTCCTTGAGAGTTATGTAATATCTTTGTGTATTTTAATCCCAGAAATGGGTTAGGAATTGCACAATGATTCTAGTACTATAAAAATGCAGTGCTAGGTGTGTGTTTTCTCACTGGATGAAAGCTAGCATAAGCTTATCTATAAAACATTATTTTGTTGTTAAATCTTAAGACACACAAATACAACATCTGGTTTTAAAATGTTTTAGAAGAGAATGAGAAACAAATACAATTTTAAAATCTATAAGCATGATTAATAATACCAAGATAGAGCAATTGTGCCAATAATAATTAGTAAAAGTTAAATGGGCTAATTAAATGTCTACAAGTTATTGTTGTGTATTTTTTTTAAACATTTATCTTTCATTCCATTGTAAAGAAAAAATTTGTTATAGTATCCCATTTTAAAGCCATACTTTAATTGGAAAGCAGTGTCTCTGCTAACTGTGTGTAAGTGACCCATGAAGATTTAATATATGTATAGTAGCAAAAGGAAAGAAATACATGAGTATAGAAATTATATATAGGTTCTCTTTAAAAAATTGAAAAATAAAACAAATGAACTTTTCATAATCAATGTCATACTCATGTATCATCTAGTTATGTCCAACAAGTCAATTTAGATCTATACCTACATTGAGAATAATTGGATTTATCAAGAATTTAAAATTTTATTTAGTCATTTGGATGTTGTTATGTCTCTTCTGTTTTTTGTTTTAAATAATGAAGGTAGAGCACTCATTAGAATGGTTCAGTAACTTCCATTCCTGGTCTGCTAATGTAAGAGATATTTCAGCCTTGTTTGTTAACAGAGCTACACTAAGGTGATACTATTTACATTTATGAACAATGGCTTATGAGCAATGGTATTTTAAATGCCCTAATCAGACAGCTACTAGCCATCAGAAGGTGACACATTACAACCTCAATTTGAGTTTTGAGAATAGTTAATAAGCAGCTGTTAACAGCATATCTCAGCAATATAAGCAAGATTGTGGGATAATATAAGATGCAAATTTGAACAAAAAACATTGTAAGAATAAAAATGAAAACAGGATGAAAAATTACAAAGGAAATAGTGCGTAGTAATAGCAAATTATTTACTATTTTTTCCAGTTTCCAAGAAACATAATCCTTTTCAAGGTCATCCTGGCAGTAAGTGGCAGTGTCAGGATTTCAGTCCAAGTCACTTGGTGTCAACGATGGTGCTCTAAACTATCATATAAAATTGCAATTTTTATTTATGATTATATGTGAAATATCCTAATAGCTAAGTAATGCAACACATATTAAGTACAGTGAGTGCAATTTTCTTTTTAAGCTCTCTGAAAAAGAAATATATGTGTTAATTATTAAGCCAGCATTTATTATGTAGCATTAGAAACTGAAGTTCTTAGAAATTTGATTTTCTAGGTTAGATATTTTGAATGTTAAATAGCCTTAATAGACTATCCTTAAAGGATACCCTTAAGGATAATATAAGTTTTTAAAATTGCTATTTTATACCCATCTAAATAAACATAATTCACTCAATGCATATAATATTGAGAATATTCTATGTATATGACTTAAGTTCTAAGCACATTAAAATATGCAAATTGGTGTAAGTAATAAAAATAATTGTCAGCTGGAATGTTTCAGAAGCAAAAATGTATATAACTTATTGTCTAAGGCTTCACAACTACATCTGAAGAGGTAAAGAAATTGTTTACTTATAAAGAGTAAGCCATATTGCTATAAAGTTTACAATATTCTAATTTATATTACTATGTAATTTTTATTTGAAAAGGCCAAACACACATGTTGATGTGGTTTGAACATATATCCATTTCAGAATCACTTACTATGAAAGAAGAATTATATATTTTTAAATTCACAAACATTATTCTGGAACAAGGAACTTACGTTATAGCTCCAAGATTCCTTGCCAATAAACTCCACCCCAAAACACACTTCTTTAAATCATGCTTATCATTGATCTTTATTCATATCCAGTTTCACCTAATCTCACATTCAGCAGGAAGGACTCTGACCAATAAGATTACATCTTTCAGAAAAATTGGTCAAAAGAGAAATGAAGCGGGATTGGGATAAGTGGTCTCTCAATTTTACTTTTACTCAAATTTTTCCTTCCCACTATTTTTGAACCAACTTGATATATCTTTAACAATTGAAACAGGAAAAATAAAAACAAAATTTAGATCCTTGCTGTATCTCTAATTTCCCCTATTCTTTTTGCCTTCATGAAAAGCCATCCTTGTTTTAAGGACCTTTACACCAAACCATATCATTTAAACAAAGTTACCGGGGGGGTGAGGGCATGAGTGGTGGGAGAGCAATGAGGGGATAAAGACACATATGTAATACCTTAATCAATAAAGAAAAAAAAAATCTTAAAAAAAGGTCCACCCACACCCCGTGGGTACTGACATTTAATTTTTTTTGTATTTAATATTTTTATTGATTTATTTTTTAAATGTTTATTGTTGAAAGTATTACATAAGTCCCCGTTTTTCACCCATGAACTTCTTCCATTGCACTCCCATCCTCCCACCCCCCAGGCCCTCACCACCTCATTGTCTGTGTCCACGGGTTATGCATATATGCATACAAGTTCATTGGTTGGTCTCTTCCCACATGATCTCACTCATATGTGAAACATAATGAACCAAATAAACTGATGATCAAAAATAGACCCAGAGTCACAGAAGCATGTAAACAAACTCTTAACAGATGGCACTTGTTTAAGTAAAACAGAGGCCTGGAGAAATTGATTACTCAATTGACTCTATTGAGTTTCAGTACATTTAAAAAAAGATTCCAAGCTTCATGAAATGTCAATCCTGCATATCATTTATATAAAACATAAATTCTTAGATTTTAGGCTGCTTTGTGGTGAGACAAAATATGTCATGAATATATATACAAATATTTATGCCACAAATATATTAAATGTGACTTGTCATTACAACTTGACTATTGACTTTCAACCATAGAAAATTTTCTTTGATTCAGAACATAAACATTTCTTATCCTTGCCAAGGTTGCAAATGTAATGTCTGTAGGAGCTGCTACTTTATGGATGTCACCATCTATGTCATTTGACTTGCACCAAAGGGTATTTAAGGCATATCACAAAATGGATCATCCCAGAAAGATGATCACAATATTTTATTTTAAGAACTAAAATGTGTTAAGAAGAGTTTTCTTATTCCTTCAGCAAAAACTTGGTGATTATTGGCACTCTTGATAATCAAAGATGCATAGTGTCTTGTTAGAAATTATAAAACATTTCAAAAATGCATAATGCCAATACTAGGTATGAATTTTAATCTTTATCTGGAGTATGTGTTTTTGATTCATTAATGAGCATTTTTAGAGAAACCATGGTAAATTTTTCTGCATTCACTGAATTGGAAAATTAACAAAACACTAAAAGATAATTCGAGGGAAAACATAAAATAAATGTATAAATAGGCTATTTCTGCATGCATGCTTAGTATTACACACATGATAAAGAACAATGTTTTGTTTTTACTTGGAGGCATTTTTTACAGTGACTTTGAATTAATCAGTATGTGCAGCGGAAATCTTTTTCATTGTATACATGCAGTTACATTTTGAAAGAGTTCCCATGCATCCAAATTATTTTAGGCTACCAAAAAAGAGAACTTTTGGCAAGGTTTAAGGTTTTCTAATAGAAAAAAATGTATACACAAAATAAACTTCTTATTTCATGTAATTAGCTATAAAGTTTTAATTTTTAAAAGTTTATGAGCATTTTTCTCCTTAAATTGTAATGACTCCTTGGAGATCCCCCTTTGTTTTCTGCCAACAGCAAGTTTATTAGAGATAAATTCATATCTTGCTGAAAAGTTCATACAAACATAAGAGTAGTTCTGGAATTCAGTCAAGGATAGGTATTAATGAAAGGATATCTAAGTTTTAGAGAGAAAAACAATAGTCTTATTGACTAGAAAACTATCTATATACATAAAAAGCCAGCAAGTGGAACGCCATAATGACTGGAACGACTGGTCACTATAATGCCCATTGCAGCCAACCTCCCATGGCCTCTACCCACAGCTGGCCCTGCCCTTGATCAGATTCTCCCACCCCGATTGAGGGCCAAATCCCCTCAGCCCTTCCCCCTGGTTGGCCCACCCCTGATTGCACCCTCCACCCCAATAGGGGTTGGGGCCAGCTGGCCAACTTCCTTCAGCCCCTCCCCTGGTTACCCCCACCCCTTATGGGCCCCCATCATCCCAATTTCCCCACAGCCCCTCCCGCCAACTGGCCCTGCCCTTGATTGCTTCCCCCATCCCAATCAGGGGTGGGGCCTGCTGACCAATCACTCACAGCCCCTCCCACTAGCCAGCCCTGCCCTGATCAGGCCCAGATCAGGGCTGGTAGCCAGCCGACCTCCCACTGTCTCCTCCTCCTGCCAGGCCCAGCCCCAAACCATCCCAATTGGGGCCCCCCACCAAGGCACAAATCTGTGCACTGGGCCTCTAGTAAATACATAGGACACACACATTTTGCCTAATACACAGTTTTGTCCCAAATTTGCTGGGATGATAAAAATGAAATAGTCAAATTTGAAAGATTTGTGAATAACAAAGGGCTCCATCAAAGTGTGGAAAAAATAAGCTATGAGTACAGTCAGAAAACTTTTAACTATGTATAATAAAGAAAAGAATAATAAGACAAGTATTCAAAATGCCTAAATCTATATATATAAAAGCTCAATTGACCGTTTGACCGCTCAACTGCTCAACCAGTAGCTATGATGTACACTGACCACCAGGGGGCAGTCACTCATGCAGGAGCTGCCCACTAGCGGTCAGTGCACTCCCACAGCTGGAGCACCACTCAGCTGACCAATGGGTGCTAGATGCCAGGTTCTTGGCTGGCAAGTGCAGCTGTGGAGGTGAAAGCCTCTCCTGCAGACACTTCCCTTGTGCTCCCTCGCCCATCTGGTATCAGGACCGGAATTAGGACCAGCATCAGGACTTTTTGGATGCAAGCCCACAGCTGCTTCTTGGTCATGGGTGCACCAGTATCACCCTAGGATGGGCGCACAGAGACCACAGCAGAGTGGCAGCGAGCCTACCAAGTGGCAGCAGTGGCAGGTACAGAGGAGTCAGGATGAGTGGGAGCAGCATGGCACCCAGCCAGGGCTCAGGTTCCTCCCCAGCTACTTGCCGCTTTGAACACTACTACATCCCTCTAGAGATGTTGGATTGCCGGTTTCAGCTGATTTCTGCAGGCCAGGCTGAGGGACCCCACTGGTGCATGAATCTGTGCACCATGCCTCTAGTATATTATAATGTACAGAAATGCAAGATTGTTTGCTAAATAATAGCATAATAAGATCAAGAGGAATGATATAAAGAAATATTAAAGTATAATAGATTAGCCAAAGAATTTATATACTTATATTCATAGCCCATGAGCAGTGTGGTGAAGGCCTGGGGTGGGGTAGTGGCTAGGTGGAGGGAGATTAAGGGGGAAACATGGGGGACATCTGTAATACTGTCAATAATAAAAATTATATATTTAAAAATAAAGATAAAAGATAATACAAAATATTGCTTCACGGAGAACCACGATGGCAGTGTAGGTAAACACTGATACTCACTGACTCCCACAACCACATCAAAATTACAAATAAAATATAGAACAACCATCATTCAGAATCACCTAAAAGCTGGCTGAATGGAAGTCCTACAACTAGAAAAGAAGAAAGTACATGGAGACTGGTAGGAGGGGCAGAGGTGCAAAACATTCAGGTCAAACAACCACGTGTGCTGTTTTTTTCATCCTTATTTGGGAGGGAGACCATCACTGTGGAGTCGCCCATGAGGAGTAATGGATCCCAGCCCCACACAATACTCTCAACCCAGCTCTTCTCAGAGATGGGAAGAGAAGTCCCCATAAGTTCAGGCTGTAAAAATCAGTGGGAATTGAGGCTTCTGGAAACCCAGGTGTCCCTCTTAAAGGGCTGGCACACAAAATACTCTGACTTGACCCCTATGAGCTCCAGCACCAGGAAGTGTTGGGAGACCCAGACACATATAGGGAAGAATTGAATTGTCTGGCTTTGGGACAGGAACTCAGGGGTAGCTTTTTCCTAGATAAGGAGTTCACTGGAGTCATTGTTCCTGTGCTGGGACCTTCCCTGTCACAGGGCTAACTGGCAGCCATATCTGAGGCCCCATCAACCTAGCTCAAACTGTTCTCTCTGCCTGGTGATTCCTTGACACCTTACCCCATCCAATTTGCAGCTGCACCCTAACTATTGGCAGCAGTTTTTCCATATGTATGGCCTGATCTGGCCCAGACTTCAGACTTTGCTAAAATCTCTGAAACAAGCAGCAGTTGGGATCAGCATACCCCAAACTTATCAATCAAAGGCCCAACACCCAGCACGAGCACCAGCCCATCTTGCTTCACTGCTGGGCCTCACTTGGGCACTTCCAAAGCCAATACAAATAGCAGATTTCTCTATAGCTCCTCCTGAGTGGCCCCAGGCAGTGGATGACTGTGCACCTCCCTGGGGACCCTAGAGTCATTGCACCTAGTGGACATCTTCAGACCATACCAGATTACAACTCTACATCCACCAGTGACCCACTCAAGGGGAAGAGTCAATGAGCACCAAATCCTGTTCCATAAGGGTGTTTTCTGCCTAGAAGCTCTCCCACTGTAGTTGCAGCTGATCCTCACAACCAATTGTCCAGTAGGTCAATTCCTCATAGTGACACCAACAGCAAGCAATCAAGTCACAATAAAATAAGACTGTGCACACAGCCCACACAGGGGTGCAACTAGTGTGCCCAGCTCAGGTAACTAGGGAGGCTGAACCACTAGGCCCTACAGGATACCTACAATACAAGGTAACTCCAGGAGACATAGCAGCTCTACCCAATACATAGAAACAAACTCAGGGAAGCAGCCAAAATGCAGAGACAAAAAGAAAAATGTCACAAATAAAAGAAAGGGAGGAAAGCAAACCACAGAGTGCAAAATCATGGTTATGAGGTTACTCAAGGATCTTCAGGAGAGCTTCAAGGAACTTAGTGAGACTTTCACGGATCTTAGTGAGAATGCCAAAAATATGAAAAAGGACCTGTTATAAATTAAGCACACGCTAACTATAATAAAGAATAATTTATAGGGATTCAATAGTAGAGAATTCTGAAAATCAAATCAACAATTTTAAATATGAGGAAGCAAAAAAACACCCAATCAGAAAAGTGAAAAAAATTAAAAAAATATGAAGATAGTGTAAGGAGCCTCTGGGAGAATTTCAAGTGTACCAATATTCATTTTGGAAGTGCCAGAAGGAGCAGAGAGAGAGCAAGATATTGAAAACTTATTTGAATAAATAATGACAGAAAAATTCCCCTACCTGGTGAAAGAAATAGACTTACAAGTCTAGGGAACACAGAGAGTCCCAAACAAGAGGAACGCAAAGAGATCCACACCAAGACACATCATAATTAAAATTCCAAGGCTTAAAGACAAAGAGAGAATCTTAAAAGCGGCAAGAGAAAAGCAGTTAGTTACCTACAAGGGTACACTCATAGGACTGTCAGCTGTTACCTCAACAGAAACTATGAATACCAGAAGGGAGTGGCAAGAAATATTCAAAGTTATGAATAGCAAGGACCTACAACCAAGATTATTCTACCCAGAAAAGCTAAAATTTGGAATTGAACGTCAGAAAAAGAGCCTCACAGTCAATAAAAAGCTAAAGGAGTTCATCACCAAACCAGTATTACATGAAATGTTGAAAGATATTCTTTAAGAGGAATAAGAAAAAGATTAAAAAAATATGAACAATAAAATTGCAATGAACACATATCTATTAACAATTGAATATAAAAATAAATGAATAAGGAATATAATAAACAAAATGAACTGGTGAATAAAATAGAATCAGAGGCATGGAAACATGGAACAGACTGACGAATTTCAGAGGGAAGGGGAGAAGGGGGTGGGAAGAGATTAACCAAAGACCTTATATGCATATATGCATTACCTATGACACATACATTTGGGTGGTGAAGGCCAGGGTTTAGGGGTGGAACTGAGGAGAGGGGGACAATGGGGGGAAAAAGAGGGACATCTGTAATACTCTCAACAATAAAGATTTTTTTAAAAAAAGAAAATGTTGCTTCATACAATGTATAGGAAAGTTCGAATTCATAGCAAACTTGTGCCAAATCTCTCTAATAAACTATGCTGGCAATAGCGCAATGACTTTTCAACTACTATAATAGGTGACAAGCCTTAAACCCTAACGTTACTCCCAGGGAAGCTAACAAATGTCTCTCATATACTTTTTGGAGAACCAGGTTTGGATCAGATTCAATTGTTGTGACTCTATTATTCAGCCATATGGTTAGATGTTGAATTTCATTTATCAGTTCATAAATATGAGGACTAACGGGGATTGGGTTTGAAGTCCAATCACTGATGACCTCAACACTGGTATGTTAGAAACAGGCACACTTGAGGCCTGGGAGAATAATAAGCAAATAAAATTAAACACTGCCTCAAAACAACAGGCAATTGATTTATAAACTCAATAGCCCATGTGTTAGGTTTTCTTGATGATGTTGTTGTTTTTACTGGTACTGTAACAAACTAAATTATTAAAAAATTTAGTAGATTAAAAAGTCACATAAATATTCTCTTACTGGTCTGGAGATCAGAAGTAAAAAGTGTCAACAAAGCTGTTTCCTCATGGAGGCTTTGATGAAAGCATTTATTTCCTGGCTTTTTTCAGTTTCTATGGATGTCTGTATTTCTTGGCTTGTGGGCCTTTCTTCCATCTTCAAAGTGCATCAGTCCATCTGTTTCTATTACATCCTGTTGCCTCTAACTCTGACCTTTCCACATCCCTCCTGTGTGGTCTCTTGTGATTACATCAGATCCACCAGGGTAATAGGTTACCTCCCCATTTCAACATCTATGACTTAGTCACATTTGCAAAGTCCTTTTCATGTCATATAGATAACATTCACAAGTTCAAGGGATTCTGATGTGGACATGTTGGAAGTCATGTTTCCACCAGTAACATCCCATCCTATATAATAAAGCCCTAATATGCAAATTGACCGGTCAGCATAATGACAGGTTGCTATGAATGGCACTGACCACCAGCGCCAGATGCTCAATGCAGGAGCTGCCCCATGGTGGTCAGCATGCTCCCACAGGGGGAACGCCCCTCGGCCAGAAGCCAGGCTCATGGGTGGCAAGAGCAGCAGTAGTGGCGGAGTCTCTCCCGTCTCCAAGGCAGAGCTAAGGTGCAGCGAGCCCAGGGGAGTGCTACTCAGCCACAAGAGGGCACAGCCAGGCTGAGGGACCCCCCAGTGCATGAATACCATGCATCGGGCCTCTAGTTAGTATAACACACATATACATCCCAGTGAATTTCTAAGTTAATAATTTTAAACAACTTGATACGACTTGTTCAGAATTTAATTATATTCTACCACTAGGTCATTGCAGTGGACCTGACTCTTTGAGGAAAAATGAACACATGTTTTCAAAATTTTAAGATTAGATAATAGCATTAATCATGACACATATAAAGATATGCATACATTTTAGGAGGAAATTATAGTGACTTAGTGTACTCCTCCAAGATATTTTTTTATGCTGCATAACTGCATAACCTTGGAAAGGCTTTTATTTATGTCATTTCAGTTTTTCAATGAATTCAAAGTTTAAGGGGTCAGGAATTACCGGGATAAACACAGGCATCACAAATGAAAATAGGCAGCTTTTTTCTACCCCTTGCTAATGAATTCCTAATAGCTCTTAGAGAACAAACTGAAGAGAAATCCATAGGGAAAACACTTCAGAGAATGTATCTGGGATATCAATAGGATAGTTGATGAGGTCAATTTGGGTTCACCACGAGGACACAGAAAGGACACAACTAATTCTTTCCTCTGGTGTGGTCTTTTCAGATATTTTAATAGATATAAATCAAGCTTGGATTAATTACTGCCAAGTTCTTTAATGCTGCACTTATGATTCAATAATATAAGGTTAGCAAATTCCTGAAAGAAGGAAGAATCATGCAAATAAAATAAACACCAAAACTTTTCTTGGTGTGGCTACTTTGATATCCATTTTCCACTGACACTATACAGCAATTTAACAATGACAAGAACAGCAACAAAAACAAGCTCTTCAAGGCTGCAGTGGCATGAACAATAACTTGTTTCTATATCTGGGGTGATTGGCAAGGTCCAAATCTTGGCTGGGGTTACTCCCATGTCTGGCTGTCAGTGCACCTATGCTGGCTTGGTGGGGCAAACTGGGGAACTTGACTCCGATATCACTGTCCTTGCCCTCCAGCAGAGTAGCCTGAGTGTGTTCTCAAGGTGACGGCAGGAGAGAGCAAGCAGGAACATGTGAATACTCTCTCAAGCCTTTTCTAATATAACAAATTAATATTTAATTTCCAAAGCACATCTAGAAGCTAAGTCTGAAGTCAGATAAAAATAGGTGAAACAAAGTTATGAGCTATTAATTTAATCAATATAGGACATCTCAAATCAGGAAAACTTGATTATACAAATTTGAATATTTGCTTTCATAAATTTATAGGCATATGAATTTTAAAAAACCAAATATTCAAGAAACTGTTTGACATTCACAAGTGTTTGGCTGCACAGTCTCTTTCTACTATACAACCTATGTAAAATTTCATGCTATTTTTCTTATTTCATAAGACATAATATGGTGAAATAATTTTTCCTGTATCTCAATTTAGCAAAATGTGATCCTCATATCGCATCTAATTATATATGTTAAAATTTAAAATGATCTAGCCTGGTGGGTGTGGCTCAGTGGTTGAGGAGGTCACAGTTCAATTCCCAATTCCCGTTCAGGGCCCATGCCAGGGTTGCAGGCTCCATCCCTAGTAGGGGGCATGCAGGAGGTAGCCGATCAATGATTCTCTCTCATCACTGATATTTCTATCTCTCTCTGTCTCTCTCCCTTCCTCTCCCTTCCTCTGAAATCAATAAAAATATATTTAATAAAATTTTTAAATGGTCATCAATATTATAGGAAGTCATGTTAATATCAGAGAAATTAGCAAACCTGAAAAAATAAAATAAATGATAGTACTCGCTTGTCCATTTGTTTGAAAACAAAGTCAATTTAATAAAAGTGTTGTTATTTCATTAAAAGTGGAGTATTGTTGTATATTCTTATTTTACAAATGGTTAAGATAGTTGTAATACATAAATCGAATAAATGAATAAATAAATAAACATTTTATAAGGATTTCAAAACTGCAAATAATGTAAATTTTATAATTTAGTTTCCTGAGGTATTACAATTCCTACTCATGACTTATTTCTACCTGGAAAACTAGCATTTTCTAGTACTTCTCAAAATAAGAGTAATATGGACAATGCATAGTACTTAGCCCCTTTCAGGTAGCTCTCAATATATAGAAATATAGATGGTTCTGTTCTCTACCCTTATTTATTCATTAACCAAATATTAAATTAAAATTTGGAGCATAAAGCAAAGAAGAAACCAAAGTCCCTGTTCATGTGGAATTTATGTTATAGGTGCCTTTCAATCTTTGAGCTTATTTACTTTTTCTGTCTCTATATTTTATTATAGTTTTGAAGTTGTCCTGTATGTTTCCATGTTTGTACATAAATGCATGAATGTGTATGTGTGTTTAAAATATTTACCTCTTGCCCTGGAGGGTTTGGGCTCAGTTGGTCGGAGTGGCCTCTTGTACTCCAAGAGGTGGCAGGTTCAATTTCTAGTCAGAGCCCATACCCAGGTTGCAGGTTTGATCCCTAGTTAGGATTCCAGGAGGCAGCAGATTGATGTTTCTCTCTCTCCCCCTTCCTCTCTCTAAAAATCAATTTAAAAAAATGTTTATCTCTCTTCCTAAAACCTGGCCTGAATTCAAATATATGTTTTGTTTTTAAATATATTTTCATAGATTTTTCAGAGAGGAAGGGAGAGGGAAAGAGAGAGAGATGGAAATAGAAACATCAATGATGAGAGAGTGTCATTAATTGGCTGCCTCCTACATGCCCCACACTGGGGATAGAGCCTTCAACCTGAGCATGTGTCCTGACCAGGAATCGAACTGTGACTTTCTAGTTCATAGGTCAATGTTCGACTGCTGAGCCATGCCGGCTGGGCTCAAGTATGCATTTTTGAAGTTGGTTTAGTTAAATAAAATTATTTGTTTTGTGTTTTAAATTTTAATTGCAATTACTATATTTTAAATATTCAGCTTCATAAGGGTGTGTGTACGTGAGCACCTGCATGTGATTATTGAGGTTCTTACTTGAATGTTATATTAGTCAGGACCCCTTTGTTTGGGAGAAAAAAGTGAAAACAATTTCACTTATATGTGTGAAAAGCCTCAGTTTAGAATTAATATATTAGAAAATACATTATGTATTTCCCTAAATAGTGATTTATTACTTTTTACCCTCTTGAAATTTAGATGCCAGAATGGGCTAGCTTTTGTGAAATTACTCCAGCCTAAGCCTACTTCCCGCCACTTACTGCTGCTTTGTTTCATCCTGAAATTATTTGTGAAGAATAACAGGAATGTGGTAGCCTTGTGGTGTGCTCTTCACCACAATAACCGGCTCACCATCTTTGTCACGAGGTGGATAAAAATATGTCAATATTACTAAAAAGTCACTTGTTTCTGAGAGAATATGTGCAACTTTCATTAGAGTTGACAGCAGTCACAAGCTCCATATGAGTGAGATGAAACTCCCTTTATAGTGCCTTTTATTTTCTGTGACTATATTGCTAAGATCTATAACTCCACTGTTTGGGAACCAACCTTCCTATCTATAGATGCCAGAGAAAAATAAATTGTTCTTTATCAGTGAAATAAGGCATCTTTTAATTTCTTAAACTTACACTCTGACAGAAGTTTCAAGGTTTTATTATTAGTAGTAGTAGCCTGGTGCATGAAATTTTTGCACGGGGGGAGGGGTGGTCCCTCAACCCAGCCTGCACCCTTTTCAATTGTGGACCCCTTGGGGGATGTCCGACTGCCAGTGGGATCAGGCCTAAACCGGCAGTCTCAGCATCTCTGGGTCTATCAAAGGGGGTATGTGTGGAGGCCTAGAGAGAAATGGAGGCCTGGCTGCTGGCCCTACCGAGAGAGAAAGAGAGAGGCAAGTGCTGATCAACAGCTGCAGATCAGACCCTGCTTCTCTCTTCAGGCCTCTCCCCAGGCCTGATTCTCAGCCCCCTCAGCAGTCAGTGCTGGGTCACCCTGCCTGCAGTTGCATCAGTCAGTGCTGGGTCTCCACGACAATCCAGCACAGACTGCAGGACTGACTTCTGGGTTGGTCTAGCCTCCGGTCTGACAGACCCAGGGTTTTTATATATTAAGATTAATATTATTTTTAAAAGCTTGAGTTTAGAAATAATTTATCTTGTATTTTTTCCTAAAATTTATTCTTAGCATGGATACAGGTTTCACAGAAACCCCATATTATGTTGTATTTTATTGAATAAGGTTGAATAATGTATTTCACTCACGAAGGTTGTATGATGGTAGAAACATTTTATTTTATAATGTCTTCATAATGGGATGTACTCAATTCTTCAAAAAGAAATGAGGAACACACAGAAAAAGCAAGATCCCGGGAAACTAAACTTGAAGTTTCTATTATATAATTGTTTCTCAAAAAATTCTAAAAGCTCTGAGACAGACTTTACTTAAACATATGGGCTACAACAACCTTAACTATCTGCAAAGTAGAATAATAATACCTATTGAAATGCTGTATGATTGAGAATAAGAATCATGTCAACAATCTTTGCATAAACTCCTTGAGTTCTTTTGGGGAAAACATTGTGATGCTATTATGAAAGCCTCAGCACGGGGAGCTTGTAACTGTATTTAGGAGGTAGTCCTTGAAAGTTAGTCCTTGAATTCTTGTATATCATCAGTCCAATCACTGGGACCATTTTTCAAAGTCATTTCTGCTTTCTGCCAGAGAGCTTTCAAATGGTAGAGTATAAAAGCTGTAGATATTAATTATATGTCTTTTGATATTTTTAAGTGCAAATATAATGAGCCCAAGAGCAGGTCACAGTGCACTTTATGTATATTAAATGTCACCATAAAGAAGGGAGATCTTCATACAAATTTCATGTGAAAGCATGGTTGGCCATAAACTGTATTTTAACACAGGTTTTCATATACTTTGTCCTATTTCTAGTACAAAAGGATAATAAATCAACTGAACAATCCCCTTAGGCACAAATTATAAGGATATTTCCACAGGCTTGTGTAGCATTGTATGATTAGATAGATAGAGATCATCTTGGAAAGAATAAAATTTCAGGCTGATGAGGGTATTTTTGCTGATAAAAAGAGGAAATTGTAACTGAAAAATAAGGAAGTGAGAGCGTCATAGTGTAAAAATAAAATCTCATAGTGAAAGAATAAAAGTTCCTATGGTAGTCATTGTGAATTGTAGAACTAGTGAATTAAATCAATTTTGGCTTTCTAAAAATATAAACACTTAAATTGAAAATTTTAATTTCCTACACTATTTTTTAAAATAAACTATAGCTTTTTCACATTTTCAGGTATTTAAGCAGCTTTCCTTATCCTATTTTAAGTATGCTTCTGTTGACTTTAGAAACATTCTTTCATTATGGAATCTAATATACTTAGAGTTGCAAATAATAATGTTCCTGTCAAAGTGTGCAAAGGGACATTGTTCTGAACAGTGCAATTCATTGCCTCATTCTAAGTGAAAGTCATAGAATGCCCAGCCTAGCATCTTACACAAGTACAACATGTGTTAGACATAAGACTGATAACAAAAAGAGAAATGAATACATGTTCTCCCAGGGAATTAGGGCATCTGTAATACAGCCTGAGAGAAAGAAACACAGTTGCAGAGTCAGACAATTTTTTTCTGACAAGCATATGATGAAATGTAAGAAAGTGTGTTGAGGTCAAAAAGTCAATACCTCCCTCAACAAAACCAAACAGCACAGATGAATAAATAGACTACTCTAGATTGATCAGATTAATTTTTTAATTTTCAAAACCAATTTAACAATGTCATCTTGATACCAAAACTGTAGGATGTTGTTAGCCTGAGCTCATTGTCTCATGGAAATCAAAGAATGAAATCACAGACAAAAACAGCAGGAGCAAAGTTTACTGAGAGCATTCATGTGACTTACAGTCTATTAGTCCATATGGGGAGTCCCACATGGCCATAAGCCAAGTGGGGGGATGTGCTCCCCCCACCCCAGGAACATCAGGAATCCATGGTGCCCTGCGCAGGGGAGAAGAGGGGAAAGAGGAAGCAAGGGTTTTTAATTTAGGGGGTGAAGACAGCCTTGCTAGCTTCTCAGTGGTCCTTTTTATGCCTCTGACAAGCACCCTTTCTTCCCCGCCCAGGTGGAGTGCCTTAGTAACTGCACCTAGTTGGGTTTCCAGGTTTCATTTTCCCTTCCCATGGTCCCACCCAGTCTACTTAGCTTCCCTCTGTCTTCTCGTTCTTGGAGCTGAGTACTGAAGCACACTTGACGTCAGAACCTAAGAACTCCTATAAGAAGTCCTCAACTTCAGCTTAATGGATTCTGAACTGCCTACCCTCCCAAGGTCACCCATCCTCATGTAGAACATGGAGAATTTGTGAATCTGTAAAACTATAGGTTGACTTTTCGTTCTCTGACCTGTTTGACCTTCATATCTAAGCTGAGCATAATTTCTGAGCAGATAATGCTAACTCAGTGTACTTATTTGAAAAAGCTCATTAGCTCAGTAACTTTAAGGGTTTATGTTTCGATTCATAGGACACTGAATATTTTATATTTGGGCAAGTAGGAATTGCTTGTTACAAGATTTTGCCAAGTATTCTACATGTCAGTCTACGATGTAATAAAAAGAGCCCCAAATTGCAAAAGGTTATAATACATGTAGCAAAACCTTCACTTGTGGATTACATTTGTAAAACTTAAAAGCCACATATACTCTCTTGTGTTTTTTTAATAAATTTTTCATTAATATTGGGCAATACGTTAAATATTATAGTTCTAAATGAAGTTGAGACCTTAGATGTTTTGTGATGTGCATATTGTAAAAATCATATCAGAGGTTTTAGCTTTATATCTATTGATCATATTTTTATATTCTATTTATTTCGACACTATAAATTATTATAGTGCAGCCTTCTTTCAGTCAATTCCAGGGACCTTTAAATAGATTAATATTCTATACATTGTCCAGTTACATTTCTCTCACTTTTTTTTTAAAACCGTTAGTATTGATAGTATTACCCATGTCCCCCCTTCCCCTCACTGATACCCTCTAGGCCACCCCTGCCCCCTGCCCCAGGTCTTTACCACCCTATTGTTTGTGTCCAAGGATTATGCATATATGAATATAAATTCTTTGGTTAATCTCTCCCCACCCACCTACACACCCCAGCCTTTCCTCTGAAATTCCACAATCTTTTCCATGCTTCTATGCCTCTGGATCAATTTTGTTCTTTAGTTTATTTTGTTCATTAGACTCAACATATGAGTTGGATCATGTGATACTTGTCTTTCTCTGACTGGCTTATTTCCCATTGTATAACACCCTACAGGTCCCTCCATGCATCTCAAAGTGTAAGGGATACTTATTTTTTACTGCATAGTATTCCATGGTGTAAATGTACCACAGCTTTTTTATGCACTCATCTACTGATGGACAATTGGGCTGTTTCCAGATCTTAGCTATTTTAAATTGTGCTGCAATGAACATAGGGGTGCATACATTGTTTCTGATTGGTGTTTTAGGTTTCTTAGGATATATTTCTAGAATTGGGATCACTGGGTGAAATGGCAGCTCCATATTTCATTTGTTTTCGAAAACTCCACACTGTTTTCCATTGTGGCTGTACCAGTCTGCATTCCCACCAGCAGTGTACTCGGTTCTCCTTTCTCCACATCCTTGCCTGCACTTGTCATTTGTTGATGTGTTGATGGTAGCCACTCTGACAGGTGGGAGGTGATAACTCATTGTCATTTTAATTTGCATTTCTCTTATGATCAGTGACAACATTTTTTTGCATGTCTCTTTGCCATCTGTATGTTCCCTTTGGAGAATTGTCTATTTAGGTCTTTTACCCATTTTCTAAAAATTATTTACTGTTGGAAGTATTACATATGTCTCCTTTTTACCCCATTGGCCTCTCCCAGCCCACTTCCACCTTCCACCCCCAGCACAGGCCCTTACCCCTCTATTGTCTGTGCCCATTGGTTATGCTTATATGCATGCATACAAGTCCTTTGGTTGATCCCTTAACCCCTCTTTCCACCCTCCCTTGCCTTCCCTCTGAGGGTGATGGTCTATTAGATGTTTCTATGCCTCTGGATCTATGTTTGTTCAACAGTTTATGTTGTTCATTATATTCCACAAATGAGCGAGATTATGTGATACTTATCTTTCTCCCTTTGGGTTATTTTTCTTAGCATAATGCTCTCCAGGTCCATCCATGCTGTTACAAATGGTAAGAGTTCTTTCTTTTTTACAGTATTGTAGTATTCTATTGTGTAGATGTACCACCATTTTTTAATCCACTCATCTGCTGATGGGCACTTACGCTGTTTCCAAATTTTAGCTATTATAAATTGTGCTGCTATGGGCATAGAGGTACATATATTTTTTCTGACTGGTGTTTCTGATTTCTTGAGATATATTTCTAAAAGTGGGATTACTGGGTCAAATGGGATTCAATTTTTAATTTTTTTAGGAAACTCCATACTTTTTCCACAGTGGCTACACCAGTCTGCATTCCCACCAGCAGTGCATGAAGGTTCCTTTTTCTCCACATCCTAACCAGCACTTGTCTTTGTTGATTTATTGTTCATAGCCATTCTGACAGGTGTGAGGTGGTACCTCATTGTCATTTTGATTTGCATCTCTCAGATAATTAGTGACTTTGAGCATTTTTTCATATGCCTCTGGCTTTCTGTATGTCCACTTTTGAAAAGTGTCTATTTAGGTCTTTTGCCCATTTTTTTATTAGATTGTTTATCTTCATTTTGTTAAGTTGTATGAGTTCCATATAAATTTTGGAGATTAAACTCATATCGGATGTCACATTAGAAAATATGTTCTCCCATGAAGTGGGCTTTGTTGATATTTTGTTGATGGTTTCTTTTGCTGTGCAGAAGCTTTTTATTTTGATGTAGTCCATTTGTTTATTTTCTCCTTAGTTTCCATTGTCCTAGGAGATCTGCCGGTAAACAAATTGCTACAAGATATGTCTGATGTTTTGCTGCCTGTTTCCCATCTTACATTTAAGTCTTTTTATCTATTTTGAGTTTATTTTTGTGTATGGTATAAGTTAGTGGTCTAATTTCATTTTCTTTCATGTATCTGTCCAATTTTCCCAACACCATATATTGAAGAGACTGTCTTGCCTCCATTGTAATACTCTTTCCTCCTTTGTCAAATATTAATTGAGCATGATGGCTTGGGTCAATTTCTGGGTTCTCTGTTCTGTTGCATTGATCTATATGCCTGTTCTTGTGCCAGTACCAGGATTTTTTTATTACAGTGGCTTTGTAGTATATCATATCTGGTTTTGTGATCCCTCCAACTTTGTTCTTTCTCAATATTGCTGTTGCTATTTTGAGTCTTTTTTAGTTCCGTATACATTTTTGGAGTATTTGTTCTAGATCTTTGAAATAGCCCATTGGTAATTTAATAGGGATTGCATTGAATCTATAGACTGATTTGGGTAGTATGGACATTTCAATGATGTTAATTATACCAATCCATGAACACGGTATATTCTTCCACTCTATCTCTTATTTCAATATCTTGTACTTTTCTGATTACAAGTCTTTTACCAATTGGGTTAAGTTTAGTCCTTAGTATCTTAATTTTTGTGTTGCTATGGTAAATGTGTTTGTTTAGTTTCTTTCTTATAATTCATTTTGATGTATAAAATGATTTCTGGGTGTTAATTTTTATCTGCTACATTTCCAAATTCATTTATTAAATCTATTACTTTTTTGGTGGAGTCTTTAGGGTTTTCTATCACATCTTCTGTGAATAATGAGAATTTTACTTCCTCCTTTCCAATTTGGATGCCTTTTATTTCTTCTTGTCTGATCTCTGTGGCTAGGACTTCTATTTCTATGTTGAATAAAAATGGTGAAAGTGAACATCCTTGTCTTGTTCCTGTTCTTACAGGAGATAGTTTTAGTTTTTGACCATTGAGTATGAAGTTTGCTGTAGATTTTTCATATATGGCTTTTATTATGTTGAGATATGCCCCTCTGTTCCCACTTTGCTGAAAATTTTTATCAAAATTGGTGTTGGATTTTGTTGCATGCTTTTTCTGAGTCTAATTATCTGATCATGTGATTTTTGTCTTTCAATTTTTTTACATGATGTATCACATTTGTTGATCTGTGAATATTTTACCAGCCTTGCATCCCTGGAAAAAAAATCCCACTTGGTCAGGGTGTATTATCTTTTTAACATATTGCTGAATCTGATTTTCTAATATTTTTTTGAGAATTTTATCATCTATATTCATCAGGAATATTGGCCTTTAATTGTTCTCTTTCTTTGTAGTGTATTTATCTGAATTTGTTTTTAGGATAATGCTGGCCTCGTAAAAAGAGCTTGAAAGTATTCCTTCTGGTTGGATTTTTCGGATAGTTCAAGAGGATAGGTGTTAGTTGTTCTTTGAAGGTTTGGTAAAACTCCCCTGTGAAGCCTTCTAGATGAGGACTTTTTTTTTTATCTCACCCTTGATTATTTTTCCATTGATTTTAGAGAGAGTGGAAGAGACAGGGAAAGACAGAGACACATCAAAGTGAGAGAAACACATCAATTGGTTGCCTCCTGCATGCACCCTGACCAGAGCCCATGCTGGGAAGAAGCCTGCAACTGATGTACGTGTCTTGACTGAAATCAAACCCAAGACCCTTGGGTCTGCAGGCTGATGCTCTATCCACTGAGCCACGCAGGAAAGGGCTGGACAAGGACTTTTATTTGCTAGGATTTTTTATATTACTGTTTCAATTTTGTCAGTTGTTATTGGCCTTTTCAGATTCTCCGATTCTTCCTGATTAAGTTTTGGAAGATTGTATTTTTCTAGGAATTTGCACATACCTTTATTTCATCATGAATTTTGAATGATACCCTTGCTGGATATAACAGTCTTGGATTTAGATCCTTAAATTTCTCCACCTAGTTGGCATATAGTTGCTCATAGTGTTTTCTTAAAATCCTTTGTATTTCTGTGTTGACAGTTGTTACTTCTCCAGTTTCATTTCTGATTTTATTTATTTGGGTCCTCTCTCTTTGTTTCTTGATGAATCTGGCTAAAGGTTCATCAATCTTATTTATCTTTTCAAAATACCAGCTCTTTGGTTTCATTAGTATTTTGTATTATTTTTTAGTCTCTATGCCATTTATTTCTGCTCTAATCTTTATTATTTCTTTATTTATCTACATACTCTGGGCTTTACTTATTCTTTTCTAATTCTTTAAGTTATAGGGTCACATAATTTATTATTAATTTTACTTGTTTTTTTAAGTAGGCCTGTAGTGCTATGAACTTCTCCTCAGGACTACTTTTGCTGTGTCCCAGAGATTTTGGGTTGTTTTTTGCTCATTTTCATTGGTTTCCAGGAAGTTTTTAATTTCATTCTTGATCTCATTGGTAACCCATCTATGTTATATAATAAAAGGGCAATATGCAAATAGACCAAAAGGAGGAACAACCAGTCACTATGATGCAGACTGAACACCAGGGGCAGATGCTCAATGCAGGATCTGCCCCCTGGTGATCAGTGCGTTTCCACAGGGGGCGTGCTGCTCAGCCACAAGCCAGGCTGAAGGCTGCCAAGCGTAGCAGCCCACCTCCGTGGCAGTGTTAAGGATCCCTGTGGGGAGTGGGCCTGAGCCATCAGTCGGACATCCCCCAAGGGCACTGGGACTGCAAAATGGCCCAGGCTGAATTGAGGGACCCCCCACCTCTCCAGTGCATGAATGTCATGCACCAGGCCCCTAGATTTTTTTTTAATAATATGCTATTTAACCTCTAGGTATGTGAATGTTTTTACCGTAGTTGATATCTAATTTCATTCCATTGTGAAATATGAAGATGTTTGCTATGATTTCAATCTTCTTGAACTTATGAACTTTTTTTGTGTTCCTAACATGTGGTTTATCTTTGAGAACGACCTGTGTTCACTAGTGAAGAATATATATTCTATAGCTTTGTGGAGAAATGTTCTATAAGTGTCAATTAAATCCATTGATCTGTGTGTCATTTAGAATCACTGTTTCCTTGTTAAATTTTTGTCTTTAAGATCAATCCAGTGAAGTCAGTGGGTTGTTAAAGTCCCTGCTATGACTGTATTTCTGTCAACTTCTCCCTTAAAATCTTCCAGAACTTATTTTTAAATATATTTGATGCTCCTATATTGGGTACATATGAGTTTACTGGGGTTATATTTATTGTTGAATCAATCCCTTTAGTATTATGTACTGAACTTTATTGTCTCTTGTGATGTCCTCATTTTGAAGTCTATTTTGCCAGCTATGAGTATTGCAATGCCAGCTATTTTCTCTTTTCCATTTGCCTGGAATTTTTTTTTTTTTTTCCATCCCTTCACTTGTATGTGTGACTTTTGTTCTGAGATTATCTCTGTAGAGAGCAAATAACTGGGTCATGTTTTTGTATCCATTCAACTACCCTATGTCTTTTGATTGGAGCATTTAATCCATTTACATTTAAGGTCATTGATAGGTACTTATTTATTGCCATTTTAATTCCTTATGCCTATGTTTCTCCATATATTTCTTCTCATTGCGGCAGTCTGTTTAGCATTTCTTGCAGTGCTGGTTTGGTGGTGATAAACTCCTTTAGCTTCTTTTGTGATCTGTGAATGGCTTTATTTCACGACCTATTTTGAATGATTGCCTTGCTAGATATAGTAATCTTGGTTGCAATTCCTTGCTTTTCATTACGTTGAACACTTCATGCCATTCCTTTCTGGCCTGTAGAGTTTCTGATAAAAATAAGCTGATAGTGTTATGGGACCTCCTTTGTAGGTAACAAATAGCTTTTCTCTTGCTGCCTTTAAGTTCTCTCTTTGTCTTTAACTTTTGGCATTTTAACTATGATGTGTCTGGGCATGGGCCTGTTTGGGCTCTTCTTGCCTGAGACTCTCTGGGCCTCTTGAGCTGTGTGACTTTTTCCTTCACCAGGTTAGGGGATTTTTCTGTCATTATTTCTTCAAACGTGTTCTCTATTCCTTGTTCACTTTCTTTCCCTTCTGGCACGCCTATTATATGAATATTGTTACATTTTATGTTGTCCCACAACTCCCAGAAGCTGTCCTCCTGTTTTTAATTGTTTTTTTTTTTATTCTTTTTAGTTCCCTAACTGAGTGATTGTTTTTTACCCTGTCTTCTAACTCACTGATGTGATCCTTGGCTTCCCCTGTGTATAATCTGCTGTGTATTCCTTCTGTTGTATTCTTTATTAGTGCTATGCCATTCTTCATTTCTGACTGCTCCTTTTTTGCAGTAACTATACCTTTTCTCATGCTGTTGAGCATCCTTGTAATAATTATTCTGAATTATATATCTGATAAATTCTTATCTTGATTACATTTAGCTCTTCTACTGGAGAATTATCTTGTTCTTTTATCTGGGTTTTGTTTATGTGTGTGTGTGTGTGTGTGTGTGTGTGTGTGTGTGTGTGTATCCCCATTTTGGCTGCCTGTATAGGTTTGTGTTTATTTATTAGGTAGATCCACCATGACTCCTAATCTCTAGTGCAGGAAAATATCAGACAATATTTGTGACTGGCCCTTTTTTGTGAGTACCCTTTTTGGAGCAATCATCAACCCATAGCTTGTGTCTCCCTGTGCTGGGGCTGGTTGCCTTTGAATAGAACTAAGATGCTCATCAGGGTCTGCTTTTCCTAGCCCCAAGCCCAGAAGGAGATCAAGCAAAGACTCAAAGCCTCCAGAGATCTGCCTCTGCCAGCAGTCAGTTTATTATTCACTCTTGATTAGTCTTGGGCTATCAAACACTGGGTGGGGAGATAGGTTTTCCAACAGGGTGGGGAATTTTTTTCTGCCTGTAAGGTAATTGTTATTCTAAATCTCTTAATGGGCCTTGGAAACTCCACAATGGGTTTTCTAATAGTGTTGTGCAATTGCTTCCCCCTCAGGAAAAAGCTTTCTGGATAGTAAAGCTCTGCCGGGAAAGATGTTCTCTGTAGTATGAGGGAATGACTCGTCACAGGAAACTGGGGTGTCTACCTTCTGAGCTCAAACCCTAGAGCCCCCAACACTGGTTTCTGTTCACACAGCTCCAGTACACTCTGCCCTCCCTATGCCAGAGCCCAAGGTGAATGGTTGCACATGAAATTTTGTGCATTTGCCCTTTAAGAGGGTGCCTGATTTCCAGCCATCTCTCCCAGACAGATAGAGACCTTGTTACTTTTCAAAGCCAGATGTTCTCATTTCTGGTGCTCTGGGCTGGGGAGCCCAATTTGGGGTTTAGTCCCCAAGGTTCTTACTGGGAGCCTGCCATAGCTGAGATATCTCTCTAGAACTTCAGTGGGAGCCCAGAAAGCCCTTTTGCTCCTCCACACTTCCTACCATTCTCAATGAGATCTCCACTTTCCATCCTTAGTTATCAGAGTGCTCTCCAGCTAGTCTTCAGTTGATTATTCAGGATGATTTTTCTGTATTTTAGGTGTAATTCCAGTTTGGTCTTGGGAGCCTGTCAGTGTAGCTTTCACTTACTCCTCCACCATTTTGGAATCCTCCCAAATACTTTTCTCTTAAGGGGATTTTTATCTTTGTGGTAATTAGACACAAACTTCTATATTCAGCTATAATTATCACTGTTTTTCTTCTTTTAAAATAGGAACATTGGGGTTTTAAATTAATAATCTATACAAAATATAAACATACCATTTTCTGAGTAAAATAGTACTGTGGGGTCACTGATACATACAAGAGTTTTATATTACAACACCAGGTGTACATAGGAAAAGCAGTGTTTCTGAATTATTGGTCACTGCTTGCTTTTCAAGCAGGTGAGGCATATCATTTTTCACCCTATTTTTTACTATACATTTTTTACAAAAAATATTTTAATACAACTCAACACCAAACAAACAAACAACCCAATAAAAAAATGGGCAAGGGTCCTGAAAATACACCTCTCCCAAGAAAACGTATGAACAGCCAATAGATATATGAAAAGATGTTCAATCTCACTAGCAATTAGGGAAATGAAAATCAAAACTATAATGAGATACCACCTCACACCTGTTAGAGTAGCCATTATCAATGGGACAAGTGATTTTAAGTGTTGGAGAGGTTGTGGGAAAAGAATGAACTCTCATTCACTGTTGGTGGGAATGTAGACTGGTACAAGCCTCAAAAAATTAAGAATAAACCTACCATACAACCCAGCAATCCTTCTCCTGGGTATATACCCAAAACTCTCAAAAATACATATTCACAAAAATATATGTACCCCTATGTTCATTGAAGAATTTTTCATCATTGCCAAGGCAAGCAATAGAGGACTAGAATAAGAAGATGTGGTGCATATACACAATAGAATACTACTTAGCCATAAGAAAGGATGAACTAGTGCCATTTGCAACAACATGGATGGTCCTTGAGAATATTATGCTAAGTTAAGTAAGTCAATCAGAAAAAGTTAAGAACCATATGATTTAAAAAAAAAAAAAAAAAAAAAGAACCATATGATTTCACTCATATGTGGTATATATAACTGAAACTCATGAATACAAACAGCAGTGCGGTGGTTGCCAGTGGGAAGGGAGTTGGGGGAGAAAAGAGTCCTAATATATGATGGCAGCAAAAGATTTGAACTTGGGTGGTGGGCACATGGTGCAATATACAGATCTTATAACATAGAAACCCACTTCTGAAACATATATGGTTAGTTGACCAATATCACCGCAATAATTTTAATTTAAAAATTCCCAGGTTATTAAACTCACTGTTTCCTCAATCAGCCTCATTTCTGAAATTGTAAATTTAATGTGTTAGAAATGGAATCTCTGTATCCATTCACCACATATTTTCTCATTACTTATTCCTATACTCTTATCTCAGTATTTACTTATATTAACATTTGGTGCACAATATTTTACTTGATATCATGGATGTATGAACTATTAAATACTGTTTCAACATGTTATTAAACTTAAAGGCACTATCTTTGGACAATATCACCAACATGGTAAACATGAATATTTAAAAGATTTTAGAAACACCTGTCACTACTTCCAAATTTCCATAATTTCCAGTGGTGTAAATAGTCTCTCAGTGGAAGCTGATATTGTAATTCTACTTTCAGCAGTAACTCTAGACTAATGATGTGAGAAAGACATAGAATATGCAGAAATGATTTGAATGTATTTCATCTGGAAGAAACTAAATAATAGAACTCCTCTATTTGAATTTGAAAATGCCTTTCACAAGTATTCTGATATTTTCACTGCTTTTTTTTACAGATATTTTATACATGCTTGAATTATTATTAAAAATCTATGTGTATAGAAAACAAATGTATATTGAATCATACATCCTATTTTTAATATTAAAGGAACATTTCACAAAATACATTCCTATCTTCTAAAGTTGCTAGTTGAAATATGCAATTAATACCAATTTTGGGGAAAATAATATTTTGTAAAAGTATTTGGGGACTGATATTAATTAGACTTATTGTGATGATCTTTTGCAATATATACATATATCAAATCATTATGTTGTATAATTAAATCTAATACAATATTATATGTCAATAACACCTCAATAAAAAGAAAATGAAGGCATGTAAACACACACACACACATAAACACAAACAATTTAGAAAATCAAAGGCTTACCTTATGAAACACTCTAATTTTGCCAGTGGAACACTAGCAACTTTGACCTGAAATATTACTTATATGTTTACTGTCATTTATTCTAAAATATGAGTTACTTTCAGTATTATTGTCAGTGCATATTAACTTCATTAATTATTCTACCCTGCTTTATCTCCTTATTCCGCTTCATTCAATTTCATAGTGACATATTATATATTTGTTTGTTTGTTTTCTGTATCCTTCCAAAAATCAAAGTTCAAAAAGGCAGGGTATTTTTTGATATTATAGTGCTTATCATGATGCCCAGAAAATAATAGTATTTAAATGAATAAATATATTCCCTGGTTGAAGTAATTCATTCAGAAGTCAATAATTATTGAGAATTACTTGACAATTATTTCATATTATATTACTTTTATACAAAATGATATGGCATTTATTTTAAAAAGTTTGCTTTGTATGCAAAACTGTTATTGACTACTAACTTGGAATATTATTTCTTTTTCCCAAATCATCAAAGACAATGTTAAAAATGATCACAATCCAAACAAGATTAGATGGCCAAAGAGCACATGCACTTGAACACTTAGAGTAGTGTTCATTGGAAAAAGTTTATGACCTAATATCAGTAGCAGTTATCCCACTCTTGACCATAGCAATCTGGCAACTCAGAGATCAGCTTCTGGGATAGTGATCTCAAACCGTGGAGTTTATGCATTTTAAGTTCATGATTAGGAGGCATTGGCCATTCTTGATCTTCAGAGCATGGGTAAGGATTGAGGAGCTGTATGGCCTATAGAAACTTGACTGTCCTCCATCCTGCCTATTCAACATGTGGTTGTCAATAGCACCACTCCTGTGTCCTGATCAGGGGTTGATGTTTTGTGCATAATCTGGCAAGGTAATGGTAGAAATTCCCACATCTTCCTATCTTTTGTCATAATTGGTGAAAAATGTGTATTGGAGTTACCAACATTCATGTGTCATGTTTGATGAAAACTATATGGTTCCCTTGGAGCTTTGTAAAAGATTTCTTTCTTTCCTTACAGTCTAGTCTAAAGATGATGAATTTTGGACAAATTAATCCTTACCACTCAATAAAATATAAAATTGATTATGCTACTACACAAGACATAAAGAATGTAGCATGCAGAAGAGAGATGAAGTTTGAATTAGAGGGATTCAGATAATAGAATGTGAATTTTTTTCAAAAGTAGTCTATGTATGAAAGGCCATTTATAGATTTTTCCAAATTTGTATAAATTCTACCCATTTGCATTATATTATTAATATGTCATGAGATAAAAAATTTCTAATTTACTAATAATCGGAAATGTTTAATTCAATCATGCTGTAGAAAAATATAAATTATGATTCTCTTTTCTCTATAGAAAATGATATCATATCTAATATTTAATTAAAATAATAAAAACAATTATATTAAATAATCTAAATATCTCACCGTGGCTGGTGTGGCTTAGTTGGTTGAAGTGTCATTCCATACAACAAAAGGTGCTGGGTTTCATTCCCTGTCCAGGTTGTGGCTCCCATCCCAGTTTCGGGTATTTGCGGGAGGAAACCAATTGGTGTTAATCCTCACAGGTGAATATATTTTCCATTGATTTTTAGAGAGAGTAGAAGAGAGTGAGGAAGGGGGAAAGAGAGAAAAAAAAAGAGAAACAGAGACAGAGACACAGAAGCGAGGAGAAAGAGAAACATAAATGTCAGAGAGACATATCATTTGGTTGCCTCATGCAGGCGCACTGACTGGGTTTTGGATTGAACCTGCAACTCAGGCATCTGTCCGTGACTGGAAATCCAACCTGCAACCCTTTGCTGTGTGGGCCAATGCTCCCACTGAGAAACATTGGCCAGAACTATTTGTTACCTTTTTACATTTGTAATTTATTGTGATGTATCATCTCATTTTAAATAGTTATACATATTTATATATAATTTTATAAACTACATCTGTATTTTTTTTAAAAAAAGAATTCCTTAAAACCTGGATTAAACCCTATTATTAAAACACTAGAGGCCCAGTGAACAAAATTGGTGTACTGGGGTGGGGGGGGGGATTCCCTCAGCCGGGCCTACACCCTCTTGCAGTCTGGGAGCCCTCGGGCGATATACAACTGATGGCTTAGGCTGGCAGTCAGACATCCTTAGTGCTGCCATGGAGGTGGGAGAGGCTCCTGCCACAGCCACTGCATTTGCCAGCTGTGAGCCTGGCTCAGGTCTTCTGGCTGAGAGGCACTCCTCCAGTGGGAGCGCACTGATCACTAGGGGCAGCTCCTGCATTGAGCATCTGCCCCCTGGTGGTCAGTGCATGTCATAGTGACTGGTTGTTCCACTGTTTGGTCGATTTGCATATTAGCCTTTTATTATATAGGATTTTAAATTAACAATTTTAGCTTATCTATAGTTAAAATTGTTTTCAATTTGTGTATGAAAAACTTATTTTTTAACGTGACTCAAATTTCAAAATACATGGCCAGATGGACACTTTTTTCCAATAAATTTTTAATCTCTCTGTTCCTCAACAGAATGCAATATCCCTTTTGTACAGTCACCTTAAAATTGAACTTGTAGTTTCCTACTTCATCTAAGATAAGGGATAGGACTGTCATATATATATCACCTCCAACCTGCCTTAGCATAAAGAATAAAGGTTATATCCTCTCGGAAATGAAAATGTCAAATATCAAAGTTAGGTTCAATTATCTCTGAAAAGAGATTTCTACAAATGGGCAATCAATATTAGTGAAATGAACATGATAGAATTATAAACAGTTCTAGTTTTGAAATTAACACTGAAGAGGCATATGATTCTGTATACATTTCAGAGGAATAACATACAAAAACAATATATGGAATTCACTAATATGGGAGCAATTTATTTGGATAATCATCATTTAAAACATTTATTTAATATAAAAGTATTATATATATATATATATATATATATATTTTAAAAGTGTGAGTATAAAATATACTACACAACAATTTGAATTCAATATTAACAGCAAACTATTAGTCATTGTTTATCTAGGGCTGTCTATAACAATCTATAATAATTTTTCTATTTCAATATTGAGTTAGGACTTTAGGAAATTAATTAATTGCTAATTCACTTCAATTATAGCCTCTTTTACTTTCTCAGATGGAGTTCTGGAAACTATAGAAGTAGTTTCTGATGCCTCTGGGCACTCAATAACAGTCTTTTTGCCGTATTTGCCTTCACAAATCATTTGTATATATACAGTGTCATCTTTGAATTAAGATAATTATTTCAATACTCAAAAACTATTATATATGCATATATGCATAGCCTAATTTTTTTTTTTTTGTTAATCCTCACCTGAGGATATTTTTCCATAGATTTTTAGAGAGAGCGGAAAGGAAGTGGAGAGACAGAGAAAGAGAAACATTGCTATGAGAGAGACACATGGATTGGTTGCCTCCCGCACATGCCTGAGACCAACTCGAGGGATCAAGCTTGCAACTGAGGTATGTGCCCTCCACCAGGAACTGAACTTGAGACCTTTCCATCCATGGATCAACGCTCTATCCACTGAGCAAAACCAGCCAGGGCTAGCCTAAAATTTTTGAAAAACTAAAATACAGAAGATTTCTTCAGTTTCCCTGGGTATTTCAAAGGGGAATGTAGGAACTTTCCTACTCATGAATAACACTCACAATGTGCATTACTTAAAATGCCTGGAGTCTTGAAAATCCTACTTCCCAGGATTAGCTACAATAATGGCCATGCTGCTAAATGTGTATTTTGCTTCTCATTTAAATTGTTAAGCAAATGTGAAATTTTTAAATTTGGGGGGAGAATGGCTATTGAAGAGACCTTATATAACCTACAAATTTAAACAATTCAATTAAATAAATTATTTATTGACCACTTAATATTTTTCTAGACTTAAACTGGTTAGGAAAACCCACTGATTGGACATCTCTAGTTTCATATGTAGTAAAAAAAGTGAGACATGTCAACATCAATTATACTATATTCAATATTAAAATATTAACATACATATACAATATTAATACTATTGTACTCAGCACCTGAGTAGACAACAGTAATGGTAGTTAGCACCTGAGTAGATGATAACAAAAATTTGAGTTAGCAAAAAAAAAGAAAAGAAAAGGAAAACCATTAACCTGAAAAGGGAGTAAAATAAATATAAAAGTAAACAAACAAAAAAGCTGAGAAAATATTTGTGCTTTATCTGTTCTGGCTTAATGTTATGTTCTAAATATATATATATATACACATACACACACACACACACACACACACACACACACATATATATATATATATATACATATATATATATATATATATATATATATATCCTTTTTAAAATACACAGTTGAACATTTAAATGCAATCGCAGTGAAATTAAGTGACTATGATTAACTATTGTTGATTTCTTGTTTCAGTTTCCAGTGGAATTACTAACCAACTCACCTGAGTTGAGTAGGATATCTATTAATGTTATTGTTTAAAATTAATTACAAAACTGTTTAAGACAGAGTGCAGCTTCTATGAGATTATAATTACATACATTTTCTAGAAAATATTCTGAACCATTGATCATATATAGTAATCAAGAAATGCTAAAGGTCAATATAGTTTTTTAAATGAACATACCAGGTATCTAATAAAGAATGATATGTTTATATATTTCTTACTTCACACCTTAATGAAAAACAAGATAATTTACTCTATTTTTAAACACATTTATAATATACATATAAACTACAGCAGGAATAAAGAAACTAGTTTTGTTTGTTACTTGCTAACATATTACCACCTGCCCCCATGTCACATAAATAATCCTATTTCCCCAAGCAGCATTATGTTAAGAGATCAGACAGTTTTATATTAAGACAACTTTATTTGGGATTCCCCAAGCTATTAACCAGAGCTAATTCTTTACCAAAGATCAAGAGATTACTTATTATTTGGCACAATGGCTAAACTAGAGGATTTTGATCCTCAGAGATGCCCTGAAAAATAAACCCATGAAAGTATTCCAGTAGCTTCAGTAACATGATTTTGTATCAGAATATAGCCTAAATTAAATAAACATCAGAACTGTTAATACAAAATATCCATGTAAAATGTTCCTACTACGGGATTACTTAAACTGGTCTACAGAGGAGAGCAGAAGTGACAAGCTACTTTTGCAATCTACAAATTAAATATCTTCTATAAGCTATTAATTGTTAGTATTCATTTTACTCAGGAAAAGTCTATATACAACCATCTCAGTCCTGGAAATAACTCATCTATTGCCCTAGAAATAAAGACTGATCCCCTGGGCATAGCAACTGACCATGAACCTGGAATTTTGGACAACTTACTATTCTGAACTTCACAGAGCAAATACTGTCTTTTATTCAGCAAGTGTTTGTTCTTGATATTTATTGTTGGTGAAAATGCCTACTTCAAAATACAATATATCCTACAAACCCTTGTTTTACTTTATTTATATGACTAGAGGCCTGGTGCACAGGGGCAGGGGGGTGGGAGTCCCTCAACCCGGCCTGCACCCTCTCTAATCCAGGACTCCTTGGGGGATGTCTGATTGCTTCTCTTAATCTGGGACCACTGGCTCCTAACTGCTTGCCTGCCTGCCTGCCTGATTGCCCCTAACCACCTCTGCCTGCCTGCCTGATCACCCCTAACTACTACCCTGCTGGCCTGATTGCACTTAATTGCCTCTGCTTCACCCTGCAACCGGGACCCAGGATTCCCTCCTCCGGCCGGTTGCAGGCAGCCAGGACCCAGGCTTCTTTCCCTCTGGCTGGCTGCAGGCAGCCAGTGCCGGGGTCCAACCCCAGCAGGTCCAGGGGTCCCCAAAGGTGTGGACGGAGTCGGCAAAGAAGGAATGACATGGAGACAGCGTTCAGTTGATCAGCAGCCTAGCCAGGATCTCCAGCCAGGATCTCCAGCCAAGTTCTGGTCTGGATCTCCAGAGAGGTTCTGCTTAGGATCTCCTGCCAGGGTCTGTGTCCATGTTCTCTTGCTAGGTTCTCCAGCCAGGTTCTCCAGGTTCTCCAGCCAGGTTCAGTCACCAGGTTCTAGTCAGGTTCTCTTGCCCATTTCTATAGTCAGGTTCAGTCCAGGATCTTTTGCCATGTTCTCTCCAGCGAAGTTCTTCTGTCTCTAGTTCTGTGTGTTCTGTCTTCTTACATCTGTATTTATACCAGTTGATTCCAATCCTATCAATCTCTATTTCAAAGGTTAGGGTGTTTCTTATCTCCATTCCAGGGAGTAAAGATTATGTAGCTTAAGCATGATTGTTCGTAGTTAAAGTGATTAATTACCCACCTGGCACTTAGTTAAGAGGTTTTATTCCCTCCCTAACTTCAGGGGAAAATCCCTACCTGGGGAAACAACCTTTCTCAGAGAGGAGACCTTGGTTAAAACACATAGTGCCAAGGTGAGCAAACATATTAAGAACAGTATGCCATATATGCCAGGTCCTTTGAAACAGCAAGCATGGACCGGCTCCCGGCAAGCCAGGACCCGGGCTGGCTTTGCCTGGGCTGGCCACAGTAGCAGGGGACTGTTGGTGGGTAGCTTTGCCGGGGCTGCAGATGCAGGCACTGACGCCCAGGACCATGGGGCTGGTGGCTTGTCCCTCTCCAGGGCCACAGGCACAGGCGCTGGCGCCCGGGACTGAGGGACATGCGGCTTGTTCCTTTCCCAGGCCGCAGCTTGGCTGGTCTCCATTCCGTTCTTGTGAGCTCATTTGTGCCTGGCTGGTCCCCATGCCTCTCTCCCCAGTGTTGAGTGTCTGAGCCATAACAGTGTGATGGTGTGAGGGCGTGATGACCATTTGCATATTAGCTCTTTATTATATAGGATAACTTGAGAGGTAAAACTTTAAAAGTAGTATTTATAATTTGAAGTAATTTTTAGTGGTTCATTAATATCAGGAAATTTCTCAATCATAGAGAAGGCAAAATTATAAATCAAGTAAGTTCAATTATTGTAGTTATGACAGAAAACTCTAACTCAATTTCTACAGGTAAAAGTTTGTACAATTTTACAAGGGTCACTGGTATTTTTGAGTATTATTTTAGTATAAAAATCAATATACAATTATGGATTTTTATTCCCAAGAATATTGAATTTAAATAAATATTTTTCAATTTAATAATAAAGTAGTCATCTGAGTGTTTGATAACTGAACTTGTATTTTACTCAAAAACTCAATAATGTAGGAAGGGAAAGTGAAAAATATATATAACAAATAAAAATAATTCTGAAAGTATTTGAATTATATCCTAAACTTTGGCTTAATTTCTCCTTGAAATTGTTTTATTTTATGATTCAAATATACTACTCTATAAACATGCATCTAATAAGATATTCATAAAACATTAATCTATAAAACATTACTTTTTTCAAATTTAATCTTAAATAAATTGTAGGAAAATTAACTGGTCTAAGATTAAACATGAGTGGACTCTTATTCAAGTTCAGTTAGAAGATTAAATGACATTTAATATGTATCTATTTAGAATAGTCAATAAAATGTCTTATAAAATGACTTAAATTAAAAAGCTACATAACAGTGAAATACTTTCCTAAATATGTCATTATATGTAGATAATGTATGTATATGTGTGTATCTATCTATCTATCTATCTATCTATCTATCTATCTATCATCTATCTATCTATCTACACACATATGTGTGTGTGTGTGTGTGTGTGTGTGTGTGTGTGTGTGTATAAAATCTGTGTGTGTTTGGACCCTTAAACACTTTGAATCAGCACACTTCCTAGTTTCCAAGTAAATTGTAAAGCCGAGGGAAATGAATACCCAGCAGATGGCTAATAAACTTCATACTCAAATACTTGAGTAGTTCCTTTACATTTCCATCTGCCATGTAATCCTTTCAGAGATTGAAGTCTTTCAACTATAAAATGTTCTGCCAAGATTTCACAACGTCCATCAGCCTGACTAAGAGGTAAGAAGAATTCTTCAATGAGTGAAAATCCTCTAAATCATATCTTAATATAAATTTTCTGTACAAATTTTTGATATATGTAAAATTAATTAAATGTGTCACTGTGTCAAGCTGTAGTAGAACAAGTACATTTACATAACCATCTGCTAGTATTTGCAAAGTCATACCTCCTGGGTAGCAAAAACTTACTCTACATAGATCACAGTGTTTCTCAGTACACTTGCACACTTGTCAATCAGTTCTGGTTTTTAAATTTCTAAAAAAAACAACAAATGTACAGGAGGAAAGAAATCAACTTAGCTATCTCTATAGCAAAAGTGATTGACAATTCCTGTCAATCATAAACAGAACATTTTAAGATTCCTTATTACCCAGGTTTTTAATAATTGAAGATGATAAAACTATTCCTATATTTATTTCTATGGTCTTTTAAATGGGGGAAAACAACACAACACTTCTTTTAATGTAGATTAAGTATTAAGAAAAGTTGATAATGAATGTTATGAAAAAGTGTTTTTTATATCAATTGCACCATATACTCAATATTCATATCATTCTATTTTGCTAGTGTAAACATAAACACATGTATTATGGGGAACATTGTAGATCTAATCTAGCATATGATTTTAAATGCTCTAAAACTGAAAACTTCTAAGCAATAGCATTTAAATGTGTTTGTAGATATCCTATATAGTAAAGAGCTAATATGATAATTAGACCAGATGGTGGACCAACCTTCCGAACAACCTTCTGAAATGACCTTCCAGAATGAACATGGGGCAGGACTGTGGAGCCCTGAGGCAGCCTGGGAAGCCGGGGCAGTGAGGGCTGAGCCCCTTGCACAATTTTTGTGCATTAGGCCTCTAGTATGTGTATAAAATGCAAACACTGTCCAGCAATTATTTAATATTTATTTCCTGGAAGCCTAAATAATGAAAGGATGAAGAAGGATTTGCTATGAAAATTAGAATATAGTTTGAACTATAGAAAATTTACAATAAATATGTTTATAATGTAGCTAGAAGTGTACTCATAAGTAAATTTAGAGTGCTGCTCTCTGTATTAGGAGTGAGGATAGGTAGAAAATCAATGTAGATAAAATAAAATAGCATATTAGAATCAAAAAAGGTAGGGTGAGGAAAAGTGAAACTATAAGAAAATGTTCAGTAATCAGACGTTTCTATTTTTAAAAGTTAATAAAACAATAAAACCTTATAAGATTGCTCAAAGAAAAAAAATAAAACATACTACCAATATTAGGAATGAAAAAAGAGCCATCAAAATGAAGTCTTAGGTGCTACAATGAGCAATTCCACCCAATAAATTTTATATTTTACATGAGAAGAACAAAGTCCTTTAAAAAAATGCAACTTCACAAAACTACAATAAAAAAGCCAGAAACTAAATTGTGTTTTTTTCCCTACTTAAAACTATATCATTTATAGAAATTTGATTTATATCCTACAACCTTCCACAAAACAACTACAGGCCAAGAAGTATTTAATAGTCAATTTTCCTTAACATTTGAGGACTAAATAATATTAATCTTATGTAATCTCTTTTAAAGAATAAAGATTAGTTTCCACCTTATTTTATGAATTCAGGCAGAATTTACACCTCAAATGACATTATTTCAAAGCAGACTTTAAATTAATCCTACTTTTCTCATTCCCTTGTATCATCCCTATAGTTGGCATTTTATTCAGAGTCCATCAATCAGAATGACTGTTTTGCAGTATTCTTATCACAGTATATGCTGAGCTGCATATTTCTCAAGCCTGTTTCAAACTTTTGCCTATTCCACCTGTTTTCTGTCTTACAATAACTTGTTAACCTCTGTTCTGTTTTTCTTTCCCTGGAGGATTTTCCACTTTAATTTCATTATCAGTTTAGGATTAGGCAAAAGAGCACATGATGTTAAATTAATTTGTTCCATATATGTCTTCCCCAGAATACCCTCCTCATTCTCAATAAATTCTCCTAAAAATTAAGAACACTTAGGACCTGGCTGGTTAGAGCATGAACCCACATACTGAAGGGTCGTGGATTTGATTCCTAGTCAAGGGCATCTACCTAGGATGCAGGTTTGATCCCAGGCCCCAGTTGGGACAGTTACAGAAGGCAATTAATTGATGTGTCTCTCTCACATCAATGTTTCTCTCTCTCTTTCTCTCTCTTCTCCACCCTCCCTTTCACTCTCCCTAAAAATCAAAAGAAAAAATATCCTCGGGTAAAGATTAACAAAAAAAGAAATAAACAAAAACAAAAAACCAATCACTTAGATAATCAAACTTATTATGGGAACTATAGAAGAGGATGAATCTGGGGCCCATGTAACATTACAAAAAATAGAAATAGCCTAACTGAATTCAAGAGTGGGCAATAATGAATGCCTTGCTGCTACCGTATTTGGTTATTGATCTTAGGTGCAAATGAGTGCCATGCTTTATTAAGAAGCTTGTCTCTGGCCAAGATAATTTTTGTTCCATGATGAAGAGGACCAATTTCTTCTCAAGGTTATTCATGTCATCAAAATTGGAGACTTGGATGTAATAACAGACCACAGTGGTTTCCAGTTTGCCCCCATAGATTCCAGTTGTCTCTTACTCAGTGCCAGTTCAGGTGCATCTTTCCAACATATCATTTTTAAAAATAAACATATGCCATTTTTGCTTTATTCTGTAAATTTTAAAAAAATACACTCAATAATTTCAAATATTTTTAATAATGGAGTAAGTCCAATTGGTTATAAGATATTATACTTTTGCATATTATATTTTATCAAATAATTTGTTATGAATGAGACTGATACATAATTCTCTGTTTTCAAAATATTCTAGTAAGGATTTTTTGTTGACTTTCTGTGTTTTTCTTTTTTTAATTAGTGCTGTACTTGTCTCATAAAACAAATTAGGAAGAATTTCATAACTTTCCTTTATTTAGATGTATTTGCAAAACATTGACAATAGTGAATTCTTACTGCCTTATAGAATACTAGAGGCTCTGTGCACAAATTCATGCATGGGTAGAATCCAGCTGTCCTGTCCTGATCAGGGCCAATCAGGCTGAGTTGGCTGGGGGGAGGAGACGTGGGAGGTTGGCCAACTGGCCCCGCCTCCAATTGTGTTGGGGGGCTGATCAGAGGTGGGGCCAGGCGAGGAAGAGAAGCCATGGGCTGTTGGCAGGCTGGCCTCACCCCCAATCAGGGTGAGGGGGGTGGTCAGGGGTGGGACGGACCTGGGGGAGGTGTCAGGGGGAGGGGCCATGGGTGGTTGGTCAAATTCCCAGTTCAACTCCCAGTAGAACTCCTGATCAAACTCCTGATCGAGGGGACAATTTGCAAATCAGCCTTTTATTATATAGGATACCTGTAAAGCCATTATAACCTAGATTTTTCTTATGGAAGATTTTTGATAAAATATTTTATTTTGAAATACACTAGATTATTTCTATTTTTGTGTTGGCCTTGGTGTTTTTTCAGCAATACACTCCTTTAGTAAAAAGTTTTAATGATATTTTCATGATTTCCTCTAATATTATATTTGGTCTTTTCAATATCAGAAAGATGTAGCAATGTCCCCTCTTTGTTTTTGATATTATTCATTACTACCTGCTCTTTTTTGTTGTAAATATTATAAATTTCATTAGTCTTTTGAAAGTACCAAATTCAGGTTTTTTAAGTATAACTTTTCTTATATTTTCTTTTATGAATGTCATTAAAAAAGAATATTCATTCATTTTTTAATTTTTTTATTCTATTGTTTTTATACTATGTTAAATTTACTCTTTATAGTTACCTTCTGAGGAAAATAATTAGTTCAATTATTTTTGTCCTTTCAATTTTTTTTTTCTTGTATATACATTTAAGGCTTTTGATTTTTTTCAGAATATTAGGGTTTGAAAATACCATAAATGTTTTAGAAAATATTTAACCATAATTAGCTTAAAATGTTTTCTGACTCTCATTATATACAATTTCTTTGCTATCATAATTTATAGCTTTATGACTTTCATAATTTTTTATAAATCCTTAACTATTATTTCTTTGAATATTTGCAACATCTTTTTTTATACTTCATAAATATATATATATATTTTTTTCTGAGTCTATTATTCACTTATTTTCCAATTTCTGGTTTTTATTTTTTGTGTTTCTTGATTTCATTATGAGTATTTCTTTATGATGTTTTCTATTTCACTAATATTCTCTTTGCCAGCTCTAATCAGCTGACAAACATCTTCATTGGATTCTTATGATTTCAGTTCTAGAATTTTGATTTACTCTTTTCTAGATTATAGTCCTCTACCTTTCTCAGTCTTTTATATCTTTGAACAAATTAAAAATATTTACTAATGCATCCATCTAATGAAACAATTCTAACTCTCCTATTAAGCTCCTTTACCTATGATTTATCTCTGTTTTACATTCATATAGTCCTATTCTTGTTGAGCCTGATTTGATTCCTTATCAAATAGTAGTGGCCCGGTGAACGAAATTCATGCACGGGGGGGGGGGGGTGCCTGCTCCTACACCAATCTGGGACCCCTTGGGGGATGTCCGACTGCCGGTTTAAGGCAGTCAGACATCCCTCTCCCAATCTGGGACCGCTGGCTCCTAACCACTCACCTGCCTGCCTGCATGATCACCCCTACTCACTCTGCCTGCCGGCCTGCTCGCCCCCAACTCCCCCCCCCCAGCCTTCTCACTCCCAACTGCCCCCTGCCAGCCTGCTCACCCCCAACTGCCCCCCATGCCAACCTGGTCACCCCCAACTCCCCCCCCCTCGCTGGCCTGATTGCCTCCAACTGCCCCCTTGCCAGCCTGCTCTCCCCCAACTGCCCACAGGTACCCTCGCAGGTAGCAGGTGCTGATTAGGGGAGGAGGGCATGATTGTTTCCTGGGACTGTAGTTATGGAAGCTTTGCAGAGGGTTCCACAGGCCTTGGAGGGGTGGGCTCTGGCCAGCAGCCCTGTAGCAGTAGTCACCCCTGGAGGTGCTGGTGGGGGGCAGGGAGTTAGGGGGGCACTAGGGGGGCAGTGAGGCTGAAGGGGGAGTAACTGTCAAACCTTCCTGCTTGGCGCCATTCTTTGAATTGAATGTGGCTGTTTTGCAGCTGTACCTGCTCAGGGCGGGGCTCCGATCACCTGCAGCGGGGTGGGGGCCGGGCTAGGGCAGAGCCAGGCAGGCTAGGAGGGAGGGTTTAGCCACGGCCCCAGCGAGGTTCACAGCACTTCAGCTGTGGAGTCAGGGCTGCTGCTGTCGGGGGAGGGGAAGGGTATGACCCTCCCTGGGGGGCCACTCAGGCCTGCCTCCACCCGGGTCTGGAGTTGTAGGGAGGAGAGCGGAGCCTAGCCAAAGCGGGTGTACTATTGATGTGGGTGCCCTTGGCGGGGCTGGTGGGGGAAGAGATTGGGAGTTGGAATTGCGGGCTGCAGCTACCCTCGAGGCTGGGTCTTCTCCCCATCCGGGCAGCCTCCCCATCCCCCCAGGAGTGCGGGAGCTGGGGTAGGGTTTCCATCTGTCCCCTGGGGGTGTGGGGGTTGGGGTAGGGTTTCCATGCAGGGGGTTGGAGGAGTTTCCCCGTGGTCACTTCCTCTTCCTCTTTGCAGTCCGGGCTGGGGCTCCTGTCAGGCGCTCTCCTCAGAACCCTGGGAACTTGGCTCCAGCCACCCACCCCCTGCTACGCCCACATCAATATGCAAATTGGTTGTTACGGGGACACAGTAACACCAATTGGCATATTACCTCTTTATATGTAGAGATGGTGTTAAAATTATAGACAAAGACTGAAATTTGGGTGATTTCCTTTTGAGAATTTACTTTTTTTTTCTTGCAAGCTGCTTAAGCACTGGTATTCAAGATTACCTGAAAGCAATTTCAAGACTGAATTTATTTGAGACTAGGTATCAATCTCTCCATGAACTTTTCTGCTTTTGCTTTGGCCTTGCTACTAAGTTTTGGCACCTAAAGTTCCCTACTAGATACATATAGTTTCAAAATTTCCTCACCTTTTTCATTACCAGAATGCAATTACTGGCATTCCTCCTATTCCTACAAGGCTCTCAAAAGTTTCAATTAGCTTCTTAGCATCTAATCACCTTATTTTGAAACTGTAAAATTACCATACCTGGATTATAGATTCAATGTTGGTTCACCTTTGTGAGTCTATATATTCTCCCCAAATCCTGCCATCACAATCTTCACTGCCTTCCTAGATTTCTTATTTATTTGGCTAAATATTTCTGAAAACCTGATCAAATTTTCCAGTTGTTGTAGGTGGGAGTTTTAATTCAAATAACTAATATGATGATACTAGGTATCAATACCTGAAACATCTTTATTTTGGATAATTTTTCCCATCCATTTTTTAGTCTAGGTGAGACCACATATCTAAAGACATGTATGGCAATGGGAATATGTAATGTCCAGCCTATATATTGAAATACAAGTGTTCTCATACTTGTCCTTCCCTTTTTTATCTCTTGTAATACGGAAGTTATATACATGGGAACAGCTTGCCAGAATACTATAAAGAAACAATATAGAAGGAGATAGTGCTTTTATTTGACCTTGTGGAACATAGTCTGATTGTTCCTCACTAGACTGCAATATGAGTAAACAGTAACTTTTATATGCTACACAATTGCATTTTGAGGTATCCCCATTACAACAGCTTGGTCTTTATTCTAACTAATGCAAAATCTAGATAAAATGTTGAGTAAATGACTGAATATATAAGACAGGAGTTAGGGGAGAAATCTAGTCTAAAGATAAAAATACAAAAGTCCTTTATATAGAGAGTGCACTTAAGGCTGGATGATATCATTTAGAGATTGTATGTAATTACATATGGGAACCAAGAAATGAGCTATGGAACCCATAATAGTTTAGAAAGCTTTTACCAGGAATAAGCAAACATGTCTAAAAATAAGCATGTTGTTGAAGGAGATTAAAAAAAAACAACCTGAGTGCTATCTCAACATTCAAAGAAAGAGAGGGATTTTGTTTGTTTGTTTCTTGCTGTTGTTTTGTAAGTTATAGTAACAGTATCAAATGTTGCTATCAAATTAAGAATTTTTTATAAATTAAGTTTATGGAGATTATTAATGACATTGGTAAGATCTGTTTTGATAGAATTGTGGGTTGAAAGCCCGATGAGCATTGATTTATAAAAGAATGGAAATTGTGGAAATGGAGAGAAAAAATATCTGTCAATGCCATTCTTTTAAAGAATTTTCATGTTAAGTTGAATAGAGGAAGAAAAATCTTGGAAACTGAAGTGGTTTCCAAGGAATGTGATAATTTAAATATGGTTGATATTATGTAAGCTTATGGTAATAACACAGAAGAGAGGGACATGTTGTGGAGTAAACTATGGTTAGAATCGTGGAGATTCACTGCTTTAAGTTAAGAGAAGATAAAGTATGTGGGAAGGAGGTGAAGTTTGTTCATAGACTTAATTATGGGAATATAGAAAAATATGATTTTTTTATGATTTTTTATTTGTTTGTTTTTTTTTAAATCCTCACCCAAGGATATTTTTTTTCCATTGATTTTTAGAGAGAGTGGAAGGGAGAGGGAGAGACAGAGAGAGAAACATTGATTGGTTGCCTCCTACGCTCTCCCAATCAGTACTGGGGATCAAGCCTACAACCTAGGTATGTACCCTTGATTGGAATTGAACCCATGACCCTTCAGTCTGAGGGCTGATGCTCACTCTACCCACTTAGCCAAACCAACTAAGGTTGTTTTATGTTTTACTGTTTCTCCTGTTTTAGTGAATCAAGAAAAAGTTAAATACTTGGGTGTTACAAGGGAAGATTATATATTGTAGGTTATAAGAGACTTAGAGAGTTGTTAAATAGTAATGAGAATAAAAGAACTAGAAAACAAGAAATATACATGTTTCCAGTATCTGATCCAATTGAATGTATATGGGAAAATCTTCTAGTAGACAGTTTGTATGGACTTATATGTTTCCATAGACCTGAATTCAGAGGAGGATCTATTTGATCAGTTTAGGGATTTTGCCAGTTAAGTAAAAGTTTAGGAACATGAGGCAAAGAAGCTGTTGATAAAGTAATTATGATAGTGCACAGTGCAATGTAAACCAGCTAAGACACAGAGACTGAAAATAAAGGGATGAAAAAAGATATTTCATGCAAATGGCAATGAAAAAAAAGCTGGCATAACAATACTTATATCAGACAAAATAGACTTTAAAACAAAAGCTGTACAAGAGACAAAGAAGGTCATTCCATAAGGATAAAGGGATAAATCCCACAAGAGAATACAAACCTTGTAAACATTTACACATCCAACATAGGAACATCTAAATATACTAGAGGCCCGATGCACGAATATTCATGCAAGAATGGGCCTTCCTTCCCCTGGCTGCCGGCACCACCTTTGCTCCAGCCAGAGCCACCTTTCCGCCTTCACACGCTGCCCAGAGGCCCAGAGCAGCTGGGGCAGGGCTGAACGCCTGCATTGTTGTCATGGCGACAACACAAGCATCCCAGCCCTGCCGCCACCATCTTTGTTGTGTCAATTTGCATACTCCCTCCTTATTGGCTGTGGGAGCCACCATCTTTGTCATGAAGTGATGGTCAGTTTGCATATTCCATCTTTGTTAGATAGGATAAAGCAAATATTGATGGACATAAAGGAAGAGACTGACAGTAATACAGTAATAGTAAGAATTATTAACACCCCATTGACATCAATGGTTATATCATCCAGAGAGAAAATCAACAAGAAAACATTGGCTCTAAATCACACATTAGATCAGATGGATTTAATGATATTTTTAGAGCATTTCACCCAAAGAAACAAAATATACATTATTTTCAAGCACACATGGAACATTATCTAGCTTAAACCATATGTTATGCTACAGAATAAGTCTCAACAAATTTAAGAAGATTGAAATCATATCAAGTATCTTCTCTGATCACAATGGTATGAAAATAGAAATCAAATACAAGAAAAAAAACTGAAAAAGAGTCAAGCATAGGGAGGTTAAGTAACGTGATACTAAAAATAATTGGGTTAACAATAATATCAAGGAAGAAATAAAAATATCTCATGAGACAAATGAATATGAGACACAATGAACCAAAATCTATGGGACATGACCAAATACATTCCAAGAGGGAAATTCATAGAAATACTACCTAAAGAAACAGGAAAAATATTAAATAAACACTATATCTTTACATCTAAAAGAATAAGAAGAACAAACAAAGCCCAAAGTGAGTGGAAGAAAAAAAAAAAAAAAAATAAATATCAGAGCAGAAATAAGCAAAATGGAGTCTAAAAAATCACAAAAAATCAATGAAATCAATAGCTGGTTCTATGAAAATATAAATGAGATTGATAAACCTTTAACCAACCTCTCAAAAAAGAGAGAGAGCGCAAATAAAATCAAAAATTAAAGAGAAGTGACAGCTGACACCACAGAAATACAAAGGATTATAAAAATGTATTACAGGCAATTTTGCCTACAAATTAGACAACATAAAAGAAATGGATAAATTGCTAAAAACATACACTCTTCCAAGATTGACTCAAGAAGAAACAGAAAATCTGATTATACCAATAACTATTTTTTCTAATCTATACTAATAAAAGGGTAATATGCTAATTAGACCGGGTCAACCATACATCTTCCAGTCATCCTGCCTTCCTTCCGGACAAAGCCACGGTGGTGGGGGCTGAGGTAGAGGTGATTAGGGGCAATCAGGCAGGCAGGCTGATGAGCAATTAGGAGCCAGTGGTCCCGGATGAGAGGGATGTTTGACTGCCCGTTTAGACAGGCAGTTGGACATCCTCCAAGTGGTCCTGGATTGTTGAGGTTGCAGGCTGAGCTGAAGGACCCCCCCTTCATGAATTTCATTCACGAATTTCAGGCTTCTAGTCAATAATAATAAAAGCTCCCCCCCAAAATTTCCTGAACCAAATGCCTTCAAAAGTGTGTTATATTAAACATTCAAAACATAATTAAGGTCAATTCTTCTTAAACTTTTCCAAAATATTAAAAAGGAGGGAAGACACCCACACTCATTTAAGAGGCCAGCATTACCCTGATTCCAAAGCTAGATAAAAACATCACAAAAATATTGTAGTTCAATAACACAATAGAACAATAACACAAAAATTTTCAACAAAATATTAGTAAACCAAATTCTGCAATACTTTACAAAGATCATATACCATAATCAAGCAGGATTTGACCTTGAGATGCAAGGTTAGTTCAATATTCACAAGTCAATAACATAAACAAAAATGATAAAAATCATGGGATTATATCAATATATGTAGAAAAGACATTTGATAAAATCCACCACTCAGTTATAATAAAAACTCTCAGCAAAATGGGAGTAGAGGGAACATACCTCAACATAATAAAGGCCATATATGACAACTCCACAGTTATTATACTCAATGGTGAAAAACTAAAATTGTTTTGTTTAAGATAAAAAAGACAAGTATTTCCACTTTTACCACTTCTATTCAACATAGTTTTGGAAGCCCTAGCCAATAACAATCAAATAAGAAAAATAAATAAAGGCATCCAAATTGGAAAGAAGTAAAACTGTCATTATTTGTAGAGAACATGATATTGTATATAGTGAACCCTAAAGACTCAACCAAAATCCTTTTTCTTTCTTTCTTCTTTCTTTCTTTCTTTCTTTCTTTCTTTCTTTCTTTCTTTCTTTCTTTCTTTCTTTCTTTCTTTCTTTTCTTTCTTCTTTCTTCTTCCTTCCTTCCTTCCTTCCTTCCTTCCTTCCTTCCTTCCTTCCTTCCTTCCTTCCTTTCTCTCTCTCTCTCTCTCTCTCTCTCTCTCTCTCTCTCTCTCTCTCTCTTTCTTTCTTTCTCCTTTTTTCTTCTTTCTTTCTCCTTACCTGAGGATATTTTTCCATTGATTTTTAGAGAACATGGAAGAGAGAGGGAAAGGCAGAGGAAACATCAATGTTAGAGGGACACTTCCATTGGTTGCCTCCTGCATGAGCCCTGACCTGGGCCCCAGCCACGGAGGAGCCTGCAACATAGGTACATGCCCTTGGTCAGAATCAAACCCAGACCCTGCAGTCCACAGGCCAAGGCTCTATCTAATGAGCCAAACCGACTAGGTCAGGATATGACATTTCTTAGCCCCTCCAGCAGCGGAACTTCATTTTTCCTCCAGGAGTGAGGTGGAAAAACCCTAGATCACCTTCTTGGATTCTTATTACCCAAGTTACCAAGAACACTGTGAGTGGCATCAGGGAGCTTAGCCAATGAGCGGTCAGAAAAGGTGTTTCCTCTGCAGCTCACGTGCAGAGGCGGGACTGCCCGCGCACCATGCCTCGCAGGCCCTGTTCTCTTCAGGCCTCCCTGCAGCCAAGGCTGGCAGACCCTCTTCTCTCTGGGCCTGCACCATCCGTAGCTTGCCTCACCACGCATGCAGTCCCCTCCTGCCACCTGCACGTGCAGCCTCCTCCTGAGCAGTTGTGGTGTTACTGTGTCCTGAACAATTTGCATATTACCTCTTTATATATATATATAGATAGTCAGGATATGGAAACAACTTAAGTGTACATTGATAGAAAAGTAGATAAAGAATAAGTGATACATATATGCCACAAACTATTGCTCAGCCATAAAAATGAACAAAATCTTGCCATTTTGAACAACATGAATGGACATAGTAGGAATCATGCTAAGTGAAATAAATCAGACCAGAGAAAGACAAATACCATATGATTTCACTTATATGTGAAATCAAAAAAAAAAAATATATATATATATATAAATCAAAACAAAAACAAACTCATATATACAGAAAACATTTTAATGGTTGCCAGATAGAAGGGTGGATGGGGATGTTGAGTGAAAAAAGAGAAGGGGTTAAAATGTAGAAATTGCCAGTTATTAAAACAGTCACAGAAATATAATATATAGCATGAAAAGTTATATTTATGATGTCAGATATGTATAAGACTTATCTCAGTGTTTGCTTCATAGTCTATATAAAGGTCTAACCTTAAATTTAATATAATATTGTATGTCAACTGTAATTTAAAAGAAAAAATAATATATTAAAAAATAGAATAGAAATAGCACCATTAGCCTATTATTTACAAATGAGCTAGCTACTTTTTGAAAGTAGTTGCTACTGGAAAGCAGAAAGAATTGGGAGAAGGTGTGTAAGAAAAAGATGATTTTCAGGGTAAAGCTTAGAAATATTAGATTTTTAAAATAGTTCTTTATATTACTTGAAGTAAAAATTAATAAAATATTGCAAAATGTTAAAAAACAGTTATGATAGGTTTAGATGCATTGAAAATCAAATTTCACTTTATATTTATTGGTAAAAATGTATTGTCAATGTTTCAAATATATTGATTTATGGTTCTGATGTTTTGATAAAATTTGTATCTTATCTTTTATTTCTTAAAGTATTTTAATTGACATTTGAAAATGGTACTTTTTCAATGTTTTCATCCAGTGAGTTTGTTCTTATGTTAAACTGGGTTAAAAATGTTTATTTTATAATAATATATAATGAAGATAATTTGCTAGTCAAGAAAACCTATAGACTTTATTTTTTATACTTGTTTTTCTTTAAGAGATGAATAATGTGGAATTTTTGTTTTAAAAAATGATTCAGCCTACCTCTGACATATTTTTATTCAGATATTTAAGATTCTTTGTCACAGCATGCCTAGATTCATATATTATATTAGATATTTTATGAAAATTGTAATCAAGCCATTGGGATAAAATTATTGTCCAAATTAGAAATGCAAAATATGCTTTAGATTCTAAAACTCCCTGTTCACTTCAAATGATTGGACCAGAGACAAGCTATTTTATTCAGTACATCTCTTGATATCTGTCAAACTTCAGATATCTAGCCACTAATAAAAGCTTTATCTCTTCTCAAAGGAGACTCTTCAATAATATAATGAATTAGTGATAAGTTTTAATAACGTTTGGTACTTTGCCTTTATTTTTATTCCTTCTCCTTTTCTTTATATTACTTAGATCTCTTCCTACACCCATCATCATGTCAGTTAACTTTTCTATTCCTACTCTAAGTGTATTATTGAGGGGTTTTCTTATGTTCTTTTTTAATGATATCATAATTAGCACAGATTTCACCTACTATAGAATCTCTAAATTACAGAGTAATTAAAAAAATTTAAGTGACCTTGAGGTATTATATTTAAGGGAGCAGGATAACAAGATATATGAAAAATAACAGAAAATAACTCTTCTTAACTTTAAAAAATGTAGTGACCTAGCTAATTAGGTTTATCTTTCAATTTCTTAATGCTGGTATGTTAAAGGGACATCTGTTGCAATACACACTGTGATGTGTGTGTGTGCGTGCGTGTGTGTGTGTGCGTATTGTGTGTGTGCGTGTGTGTGTGTGTGTGTGTGTGTGTGTGTTGTGTGTGTGTTGTGTGTGTGTGTGGTGTGATGATAGGTCTTTATCAAACAGAATTGTAAATACTAATTTATTTGCTCTTCAATTTCAACCTAAGCTTTCTACATGGCTAAACACATCTACTTCAAGATTATAATTTTTAAAAGGTTTCCTTTTTATTTTCTTTTTTCTCCCAAAAAGGTAATTTTACATTTTTTAATTATATTAACACTCATGTATTTTATTATTGCTCTATATTTAAAAAGTAAAACATATATTTCATTGTTTGCTACAGCTACACATTTTATTAACACCCTATTTAACTTTAAACCATATCATTAATAAAATGCTAATACAATATCAATTACAATTGTTTAGAGATATATCTATTGTTAGCTCATCTGCATACAGATGCAGGCAATTTTTAGAACAATGCATATTTCAAATAATTTTTCATAAATTTAAGAAGTTATTGAATCAATAACTGAATGTGTTCATGACTGATTCCCTCTTTGATCAATTTGTAAAATCTTTTCAATACTATTCTCTTAATTGCTATTTAACTGCATTTATAATAGATTCCTTTATTATAAATTCAGTGTTTTGATGATTTGAAGTCAGGTTTTAAATATATTTTTAGAAAATTTAATTTAAGTCAATATAAGAATTGTTAGCATGTAAATATTATTTACTGTATGTAAATTCCCCACCCATTTTTTGGTTCTTAACATTATACCGTTATATATCTTCACATTATATTTTTATAATTATATATTCTATTTCATAAAAATGCAATAGGAAAATTATTATATGGCCTCCACTTAAATGATTTTAATTGATTATTAAATTCCCTATTTAAACTACTGACTAAAGTTCAAAACTAAACACTGATGGGCATTATGCTTCCTAATATAGTCCACACTTCTACTTGAACTTATTAATTGTTACATACCAATAGTCAGTGTGTCTATTCCCCCAAAATGATTCTGTCAGGCAAACTGTTACAATAATTATTTAGTTTAAATAAATGTTATGAAAATTCATTAAATAGGACCATTAAAAGAAAGAAAACGTTGATTTTGTGAAAACTTAGTTGAGTTCTTATAAATGACCTATACAGTTAAGAGGCCAATTTTCTGATATATTCAGTGTGGGTGAAAAGACTCTGAGAGTTTTGGAATGTTAAGTATTAAAATACAGATTTATTTTCCATTAAACTCACTTTGTAAGTGTCAAGGATCATGAAGGCCTAGCTCTACTTAAAAGAAACCTAAACTGTACATAAGGAAATAGTGTAATTTAGGCTGCAATTTATGTCAGAGATGTAATTCCTCTCAAAGAAACAGTATTTGCAGAAATGGGCTAGGCTGAGTAATGCATGATCTTGACTATTTTACAGGTTGGCACTCTCCATATTGACCAGTCTTCAGATCTCTAAGGTTGATTTCTCTCTGACAAGTGAAATGTTTGGGGGCAAAGAAAAATAGTTTGGCTAAAACCTTAGATTCATCTAATGCTGATAGTCATTATGATTCAAAGCCATTATTTACAATATGAAAGAATTCTGGATTAGGAGGTAAACTTAAGGTAATCTAATACAACTTTTTAAGTGTGTTTCTAATTTTAAAATGTCTTGGGAACTGTTATTTGAACATTTGGTGCTTCATTTTGTCTGTGAAGATCTCAGATATTTTTGGCATAAATTTTATATTGCTGACATAGAGATTACGACCAAACTGGTTAGTTTAAGACAACAATCCTATATAATAAAAGGCTAACATGCAAGTTGACCAAACAGCAGAACAACCGGTTGCTATGCCATGCACTGACCACCAGGGGGCAGATGCTCAACGCAGGAGCTGCCCCATGGTGGGCAATGAGCTCCCACAGGGGGAGCACCACTCAGTCAGAAGTCAGGCTCATGGCTGGCGAGTGCAGAGGCAGTGGCGGGAGTCTCTACCACCTCCTCAGCAGCACTAAGGATGTTCGATTTCCCTCTTAGGCCCGCTCCCTGCAGAGAGCGGGCCTAAGCCATCAGTCAGACATCCCCTGAGGGCGCCTGGACTGTGAGAGGGCTCAGTCCAGGCTGAGGGACACCCCCCCCCTCCGAGTGTATGAATTTCATGCACGGGCTTCTAGTAATGTAATATTTCTCAAAAGTTTATTGATTAGCCCTGGTGGTTTTGCTCTATAGTTAGAGTGTCAGTCTGCACACCAAAAGGTCACAGGTGTGATTTCAGGTCAAGAGCACATACCTGGGTTGCAGATTCACTCCCTGCCCCCAGTCAGAGAGCATGCAGGGAGCAACCAGTAAATGTGTATCTCTCACATCTATGCCTCTCTCTCTTTCTCTCTCGCTCTCCTCTTCCTCTTTCTCTGAAAAGCAATAGAAAAAAATACCCTAAAATATCCTCATGTAAGGATTAACAACAACAACAACAAAAGCTGTGCATTGGCTAGGTGGATCCCTTATTGGATGTGCTGAGATTCACCTACACAGATGCCTTCAGCAAGAGGAATAGCAGGTCTAGTGATTCTAGATGACTCCACTCACTTGAGTGTGCAGAGAGGGTGTCTGTCAGTTGTGACATGTTGCTTCTGATTGCACTTCTTAACCTTCAGTAAACAAGACTAGATCCTTTGCATGTCAGTCTTAGGACAATATTTTATGAAAGTCAAGCAAAATATAAACTTTACCATATCCTTTGGTCAATGCAAATTACAGGCTAGCATAGTTTCAAAGTGTGGGGAAATAGATTCCAACTCTTAAGAAGGAGCTACAAAACAGTCTAGCCTTGTATTGAATCTATCACATTTGAAAGGTTTTTTGTTTTATTTTTTTTTAATTAGGCAAGTAATTTCCTTTTTAAATGATTATTAAAAGTCTACTAATAACCTTGATAAAAAATTCCTTAATGCTTCCAGGCAGGAAGAAACAGTGTTTTATAGGGATAAAATAGAATAGCATTTTTTAAATATTCAAGAATAAATGTTAACCAAATATTTGATATCCTTCCACTTGTTCATTAGTATTTTTTCAAAGTTATTAGAAAACATTAAACACAAAGATCTCAGAAAACTCTCTACCCTTGAACCCTTCTTGAGGAATTTACTAACAGAAATTTGTCATTCAACAAGAAAGTGACAGGAAAAATATAGGCCAAAAAATGTTGAAGAGCATTTAATATTTTTTAAATATATTTTTTTGATTTTTTACAGAGAGGAAAGAAGAGGGATAGAGAGTTAGAAACATCAATGAGAGAGATACATCTATCAGCTGCCTCCTGCACACTCCCTACTGGGGATGTGCCCGCAACCAAGGTACATGCCCTTGACCGGAATTGAACCTGGAACCCTTGAGTCCGCAGGCTGACGCTCTATCCACCGAGCCAAACTGGTTAGGGCCATTTAATATTTTTAACTTTCCACCTAAAACTAAATAAATTGGAAATACAAATGGAAGAATAGCATGAAAATGCATATTATGACAAAGTAATTAAAATAGTGCAATTATTATGAGAACAGAAGGGAGAGAATAAGAGGAAAGTAAAATTAGTTTATGGAATTTGAATAGCAAAATATGGGAATAAAAGTATATTTTAAAAAACTAATAAACCAGATTGTAAATGTAAATGTGAAAACAGGTAAGTAAGTGCACTAAAAAAAAGTATGAGTATAAAGGTTAATAGAATAAATTTCAAGCATTTCTTAAAAAGTTAAGTATAAGTTAAAGTACAATGGGGACAAAGAAACATGACAAATATACTATATCACATGTGATTAAAATTTATAAATCAAAACTGAGACTAAATATAGCATATATAGCAATACATGTGGAAGTAACTTATTATAAAAAATATTCCCAATCTGATTCACAAAGAAAGATTCACCTATTTACTTCATATAAGAAACATACTTAGAGTGGTAAAGAGAAGGCTAAAAATAGAAATTGCCAAATATATATCAGAAGAATTGAAACAATAAAGATGCAGGGTTAGTTTCTTGTACCAGAAAAAGTATAATTCAAATAAAATAGCTTTATTCATGTAAATGATGAGTCTTTTGAGGCTAAAACTGATAATTAACAATTTAGATGAATACCTTTGCACTAAATGATATAACATTCCTCTACTGGGCAATAGGAAATTCAAAGACTCTTACTATAAGACTGCTTAAGTAGCCAAACACAAACAAGATACAGAAGACATAAATAACAAATAATATGTCAGATCTTATGAGTATATATCATAATAGAGAATATTTCTTAAATGTGAAATCTCTAATTATAGCAGAAAATATTATCTTTTAAATAATAATGCTAGAACAACTAGACAATAGAATAATTATCAAAACATTATATTTCATCATATATATGAATTCCTTCCAAATGTATCCGGTGCCTAAATGTAAAAATGAAATATTAAATGTTTTCTTTCAATGATTCTTCTATAGTCTTAATATATGAAAATACTTTATATTCCACTTATGTGAAAAAACAATTTATGCAATTATATCATTATGAATAAAAATAGTAGGTAGATAGATGATAGATAGACTTGATAGATAGATGGATAGGAGATAGGATACAGCTCTAAATTATAAATAATTTAAACCAATAAATGTAAAAAAAATTATGGAATTGTTAAATCACCATTTGACCATTATACTAATAGTTTTTTCAGGCAATATCATTTATAAATAGTAATAATTATTGTTTAAGGTATTAATCATCCATGTATTGTGGGCATAAAAATGATAAACATGAGAATGAGAATATATTATCACAAAGTATCTCCCACAAGGGAAAAATAATATCTTTACAAATTGGCTCACAGACTTCTAGTCAAGATGTCAGCTAGGTAAGTGTGATACTCAAATCCTCCCACAACTACATCAGAATTACAACTAAAATAAACTACAGAACAACCATCATTCAGCTCTGCCTGCACTCTAGCAGAAAGGACATCCTACAACTAGAGGTTTAAAGAAGCCACACTGAGACTGGTAGAAGGGGCAGAGCAGAGGAACTGGCTGGTCCTACACTCATGTGGCACTTAAAAATCAGGAGGGATATATTGGTCGCAGAGGTCCCTCCTGAGGAGTGAGAATCCCAGTGACACACTGGCCCTTCCAGCCCAGTATTCTAGACCTGGGAAGAAAAGTCCCCATACTTCTGGCTAAGAAAAACCCAGCAAGGATTGTGGCTTATAGTAAGACAGAGGGCAGCTGGAGTCCCAGGCAGTGCCTCTTAAAGGGCCCACACAAGGACTGACTTAGTTGCTAGGGCAGCAGGTTAAAAGGAACCAGGGACATTTGGGGAGGAACTGAATTGTCTGGCATCAGGGTGAGAGCTGGAAGGGTAGCTTTTCCCCAGATTAAAGTGCTGGCAGAGATACCCCCTCACCCTCTGACACACACACAGAATCGGCAGGCAATTGCCATATCTGAGTCTACTTTAACTGGCTCACACTGTTCACCCTGTCCGGCTGATTCTTTAACATTTTTCAAACAGTAACATCTGGCCTATGTATACCCAATACCTCTTGCTCAGTGGCAGTCAACCTTTGTTTGCAGCTTGGCCTTCTAGGCATCTCTAAGCTCGACACAAGTAGCAGCCATCAGTAGGTCACTCTGTATCTTGTGCTAGGTGGTAAAAGCGGGGCACAGGCAGTGACTGACCTTACACCTCCTGGGAGGCCCCGGAGCCAGTGCACCTTGTGGACAGCTTAAGACCATGCTGGATTATAACTCTACCACCTCCAGGATCTACATATTTAAAGGGGGGACTCAGACAGCACCAAAGCTTCAGTGAAGCAAGTCCTGCTCGGTAGAGTCTGCTCCCGCATAGCAGTTCTTCCACTGTAGTCGCAGCTGGTCCTTGTAGCTGCTTGGCCTGTGGTTGATCCCTCCCAGTGATGCCAATAGCAATCAAGACTCAACTACAACAGGACAGTGCACACAGGCTACACAGAGGTGTGCCTGGAGCTCCAAGCTTGTGTGGCTGACAAAGCTGTTCTCCTATGTCCTATAGGACCCCCACTACACAAGGTTACTCAACCTTTCAAGTCCAAGTGATGTAGCAGTTTTACCCAATACATAGAAACAAATACAGGGATGCAGCAAAAACGTGGAGACAAAGAAGCAGGTTCCAAATTTAAAAACAAAAAAACATGGGCGAAATCTCGAGAAAAAGAACTAAATGAAATGGAGGCAACCAGACTACCAGATACAGAGTTCAAAACAATGGTTATACTAGTAAGGATGCTCAAGGAACTTAGTGATAACATCAAGGATATTAGTGAGAGCTTGAACAGCATGAAAAAGGACATAAAAACCATAAAAAATAACAAGTCAGAAATGAAGGACACATTAATAGTAGATAAAGCCAAGAAATAAATCAGCCATCCTATATAATAAAAGGCTAATATGCCAATTGTCCCCTTGACCAGGAGTTCAACTGGGAGTTCGGCCAGAGGGCAGGGCAGTCCAGCCAACCGCCTACGGCACCTTCCCCCAGCCAGCCCTGCCCCCGTTTGCCCCCCACCCCGATCATGGGTGGGGCCTGCCGGCCAACGGCCCACATCTCTACCCCTGGCTGGCCCTGCCCCCAATCGCTCCCAACTCCAATTGGGGGCAGGGCCAACCAGCCAACCTCCCACATACCCTCCCCCTGGCCAGTCTGTCCCTATCCACCCCAATCGGGATTGGCCAGCCAGACCCCACCCATGCATGAATGCGTGCACCGGGCCTCTAGTTTGGAATATAAGGAAGCAAAACAAATGCCTAATCAGAACAGCAAAAAGAAAAAAAAATCCAAAAAAATGAGGATAGGATAAGGAGTCTCTGGGACAACTTCTACCTGACCAACATTTGTATCAGGGGGGTGTCAGAATGAGGAGAGATTAAAAAATTAAAAATCTATTTGAAAAAAATAATGACATAAACTTTCCTGACTTGGTGAAGGAAAAGACACATAAGTCCAGGAAGTACAAAAACTCCCAAACATGATGAACCCAAAGAGGCTCACACCAAGACACATAATAATTAAAATGCAAAAGGTTAAAGAGAATGGAAGATTCTTAAAAGCAGCAAGAGAAAGTAGTTAGTTACCTACAAGGGAGCACCCATAAGATTGTCAACTGAATTCTCAACAGAAACATTTCAGGCGAGAAGGGATTGGCAAGAAATATTCAAAGTGATAAAAATCAAGGGCCTATAACCAAGATTATCCTATTCAGTAAAGAAAAAGGTGAAAGTATTAAGATGTACAAATTAGTTGTTATAGAATATACACGGGGATTCAATGAAGAGCATAGAAAATGTAGTCAATAATATTATAATAACTACTAGAGGCCCGGTGCACAAAAATTTGTGCACTCGGAGGGGAGGGGGGTACCTCAGCCCGGCCTGTGCCCTCTAGCAGTCTGGGAACCCTTGGGAGATAATGACCTGCTGGCTTAGGCCTGCTCCCGGGTGGCAGAGGGCAGGCCCAATCCCTAGGTACTGCCCCTGGTCAGGCTCAGAGCAGGGCTGATTGGGGAGTTGGGGCGCCGCCCCCTGTCATGCACAGAGCAGGGAGATTGGGAGGTTGTGATGCCACTCTCAGTCACGATCAGGGTAGGGCCGATTTGGGGGGTTGGGGCACCATCCCCTGTCACACTCAAGGCAGGGTCGATGGGGAGGTTGTGGCGCCACCCCCTGTCATGCACAGAGCAGGGCCAATCAGGGGGTTGGGGCACTGCCCCCTGTCACTCACAGAGCAGGGCCCATCAGGGGGGTTGGGGCTCTGTACCCTGTCACGCACAGAGCAGGGCCAATCAGGGGGTTGGGGCGCTGCCCCCGTCACACACAGAGCAGGACGGATCAGGGGGTTGGGGCGCCGCCCTCTATCACCCACAGAGCAGGGCCGATCAGGGCGTTGGGGTGCCACCACTCTCATACTCAGGGCAGGGCCAATGGGGAGGTTATGGCTCTACCCCCTCACACACAGAGCAGGGTCGGTGGGGGGGGGGGGATGGAGAGCTCCCCCCTATCAGGCACAGAGCAGGGCTGATCAGGGGGTTGGGGCGCCTTCCCCTGTCACAAACAGAGCAGGGTGGATAGGGAGGTTGTGGCCCCGCCCCCTGTCACACACAGAGCCACAGGGCGATCAGGGGGTTTGGGCGCTGCCCCCTGTCACGCTGATCCCGGTGCCGGGAGGCATATTACCCTTTTACTATATAGGGTAGAGGCCTGGTGCATGGGTGGGGCCGGCTGGTTTGCCCTGAAGGATGTCCTGGATCAGGGTGGGGGTCCCCACTGGGGTGCCTGGCCAGGCTGGGTGAGGGGATGATGGCTGTTTGCAGCTGGTCACATACCCTTCAGGGTAGGGGTCCCCACTGGGGTGCCTGGCCAGTCTGGATGAGGGGCTGAGGGCTGTTTTCAGGCTGGGGGTGACTGAAGCTCCCAACTGCTCCTTTTTTTCTTTTTTTTTTTTTTATTCTGGGCCAGCTTTAGCTTTGAGGCTTGGCTCCAGCTCTTAGGCCTCCGCGGCTGAAAGTAGGTTTCTGGCCTTTGCTTACAATGTTGCGAATCTGCTGGCTGAAGCCTGGTGGTATTTGTTACATAGTTTTAAATTGTAGGCTCAGAGGCCTGTAGCCACAGGCAGGGAACGTTGGAGTCCTCCGTCACTGAGGCAAGCAAGCCTCATGTTAGTATCAAGCTGCCTGGCTGCCGGCCGCCATCTTGGCTGACAGTTAATTTGCATATCTGGCTGATTAGCCAATGAAAAGGGTAGCGGTCGTATGCCAATTACCATGTTTCTCTTTTATTAGTGTAGATGTATGGTATCAGGTAGGTATGACATTTATCGGGATGATCACTTAGTAAGTTATATAATGTCTATCATTGGAGTGTACAGCTGCAGCTAATATAATATTGGATGTCAAGTGTAATTTAAAAATAGAAAATGATTAAAAATAAAGTAAGTAACATAAGTAAATAAAATGCTACACATATTAGCACAAATCAAGACAGTGACACTAATCTGTAGTATTAGTCATTGTATTCTTTAGTGCTATGTACTCACAGGAATAACCATAACAATTTCAGTTAAGAATATTCTCATTAAAGTAGCAAGTATTGCTAATTTTATAAAATCTTCACTGAAAAAATAAAATAAAACAAACAAACAAACAAACAGTAACGTATCAATGGAATGGAGAAACCTGACAGAATCCCTCCTAACCCAAGTTATAAAAGTTAACATCATTAGTAAAAGAGCAGTTCATCATCATAAGTTTCTTTTTATGAATCATTGAAAAGTGAACAGCTATTCTATGGAACTTCTGCCATAAAATCATAAGCTGAATGCATAATCATGATGAATTACAAGATAAATACACATTATGGGACATCTATGCAAATCTATGCAATAATTGTTCTTTCATCTTCAAAATACCAAAGTCCTGAAGAAAATTTTTTTTCAATTTAGGGAGTCTAAAAGAATGTGATATCTAACACATTATGGGATCTGTGATTGAGTTTTAGTAAATTAGTTTGCTTCTAGTGAAACAATTGATGAAATTAAAATGTCTACAGCTTACATAATTATATTAATTTACTGATTATGATAACTGCATTGTGACTGCATAATATGTGTGGCTTATTCCATTCAGAGCATATAAAGGTGATGGAGAGAGAGAGAGAGAGATAGAAATAGAGGAGAGAGAAAAAGAAAAAGAGAGAGAGAGAATGCTAAAGTAAATGTAATAAAATGCTTCATATCTGTGCAATGTAGGTAAAGGACACATGGGAAATTTTCATATTTTTTTTGGAACTCTTCTGTAAATGAAGTGCTTCAAAAAAAAAAAATTAAGTGCTTTTCAATACTTTTAGTTACCTTTATTTGTTTAAATGCTTTTTATTGATATTTAGAGAGAGAGAGATAGGAGATGGAACATTGATCTACTGCCTCCTGTTGTCCCCTACCAGGAATTGAGCCCCCAATCTAGGCATGTACCCTGAGCAGGAATAGAAAAGGCAACATTTCAGCCCACGGGATGATGCCCAGCCAATGGAGCCACACCAGCCAGGTCTCTATTCATTTTTTTGAAGCAAAGTGTTATAGAAGTAAGAGATGAAGGTTTGAGAACAAAGGCATGTAAAATTAAGACAGAACTTAAAGCATAAAATGAGTTTTAAAAACTAGTAGTTTTAGAGGGTAAAAAGGTAAGATTTTCATTCACATTATTTTAAAAATTATAAACTAGCATTACTGTGAAAGCTGAAACTTAAATGTAGGCAAAATTAACTCACATTTTCTTCTTTTTCCCCTCTATGATTATGCAACAGAAGATGGCAAAGTAATTTATATATTCATGCAAGAAACTCTTAAACTAAAATTGATGTCCATATTGCTGCAGAAAGTGCACAAATTTGGGCACGAGATTTGCATTTGAATTCTACTCTTCCCATTTCCAGCTTTTTGACAAATGTTAGTTCCCTTTTTATAGAAAAGAAGACTGGCTAATTTTGTTGCACTCTGTACATTTTAAGATGTGTGCGAAGAACACAGAAGGAATTTAAATCTGTAGTTTTATGAGGCTAGCTAGTTTCATTCATATAGCTAAGTCTGCCAGAGCATGAGACTTATTTATCTGCATAAAAAAATTTCCCCCGGAAATTCTGCTTCAATGGATATGGAGGTGGATTCAAGAATCTGCATGCTTATTTTCAGAAACTAAGCTGCTTAGTTCTTGATCATTTTTATGTCGACCACTTTACGTTTTTGATATGTGGACTTAACTTATAGGAAACGAGTTAAAATCTCACAGCCTGGCAGAGTGTTCTTAGATTTGTGATGACATTTTGAGTGGGATGTCACATGGGTTTGACTCTACCTTGCCACAAGAATGTGTTCATCTGTGGCCTTAGATACAAAAATAGAGATGGTTAGCTAGAATGCCTGTGTTCTTAAAATTGTTTTTCTTAAGAACCTTTGACTGTTCTCCCTCAACTCCAATAAATTCTTGACTTTGGAAAAAAAAGAAAAAGAATCTGCATGCTTAACAAGCACCCACAGATGATTCAGATGTACATTACCTTGTATGAAACCTGCTTTAGATGGAGAAGATCCAAATTGTTGCATTAGCCTAAGCTTGATCTGAAATATAATGTTATATAAATCTTTTATGAAAAGTCACTTTATACATGTTTGACCAAGTAAAAAATATAGAAAATATATTTAGACTATTTTTCTTAATATATCAGTTATTAAAACAAATGTTTTTCACAGTGCTTACCACTTGTATTTTTAATCACAAAAATGAGGTTGGAATTTTTCACATATTGATTTAGAAATAGAAAGTAACCTGAGGTGGCCAGTGAATGAAAGAAAAATAAATAAGGGAAGGGAAAAATGAGTCATATTAATTAAGGTACTTAAATATACTTAAATTACACAAGAGATTATTTAAACAATAACTGTAGTTAGGAAAGTAGATGATTAATTGATTGGTTTTGTAAATGGAATGGATAGGTACAGACATAGATATATTCATCATTATATAACATATTTTTCATGAGAACACAAAAGATATAATATCCTTACTTCTTACAGAAATATTTCTATCTTTAACCACTGCTCCCATTCTGATCTAATTAAGCATTATAAAAAAGTGTCTAAATTAAAATTGAATCTCTTTACTTCTCCTTCCTTATGTTGGAAGCAGATATTCTTGGTGAAAGACTATTGCCTTAGGAGATATAAACAATAAATAAAACACTACAAATTAATATACAAATATCAGAAATCACATTAACAACAATAATCCACAATTATTGTATTTAATAAGCCTATAGAAATGCCATACTTTCTCAGTTCCAATTTATAAAAATGTTCTCTCTTTAACAGTGGAAAAGCATTGTAATTATTTACCATGACCACAACTTTAAATGCAATAACAATTTTTTAGATGCGATATTGGCCATAAACTCTAACTCCATAACATTCAATCCCTTTCTTCCTTAATCAATTTTATGTAGAGATACTAATAATACATGTTCTCATAATATAGTTTATGTATATTATGGGAATACTTTTACTTTACATGAAAAAAAATGTCCTAGAATATAAAAGAAAGCATCAAAGAAATAAAAAATATATTTATTTTTAACTAAAGGGTTGCAGATTTTATTTTTGTGGGCTGGATAGCATGAGCAGAGACCTTTTTAATTAAGCAGACAATAACAATTTCATGAAAAATAAAATGTCACATTTGTGACTGGCTATTATCAGCAATTTTCAGAGCAATTGCAATTGATTGCTAAAATAGTTGTATAATTATTGAGAACTGTTTCCTAGTAAAAGTTTTATTTTTGCTCTTAAATTTTAGCAGTTATGATTAAGAAACTTTTTCTGCTATAGTTCATCATGTAAAGATTTGAATACAAAATTTCCATAATATATGTTCAAGAAACAAAATTAAAACTTACAAAATATGATATGAAAATAAATTAACCATTTTAAATAGTAATTTGGAATCAGAATTATACAATAGTCACAGAATTTCTTAGGTTTAAGGCATCATCAATATTTTTTAAATTTAAAAAGCTAGAATAAAATGGACTCTTCTATATATCCATTCAAATGAAAATATGACTTTGTGCATAAGATATAACTATTCAAAACTATTGTTTTAGAGACAATACAACCTGCTTTCACTGTTTATGCACCAGTAAATAAATTGCCTTATTTCTCATTTTCTCCTACTTTGACTTTGTAGTCATGCCCTCATTACCATATTCAATTAATTAGTGCACAAAGGTAATATTCTAGTCCTCACAACTCATAAAGCTGCATTATTGACTCTTAATAAATAGGGCAGAATCATAATACCAGGTGAGCATTCAGAGATCAGAGGGAACAAAGCAGAGAACATCACACCTTTGTGAAAATACTAACACAAAAATGCATTACCTTTCCAAGAAGACCTTTTATAAGTGCACACACACAAAAGAATGAGATCAAATGAAAAACATTTAAATAAGAAAGAGTACATTAAAATTAAATGTAAAAAAACAATTACATTTATTTTTATCTCACCTTGACCTGACCTGAATAGAATTAGAACAAAAGTATTTCTTTAAAAACTTTCCATCTCGCATTCTGGCAGAAACACAAGCATTAGTCTGGCTTTATAATGTCTATGTTTATTAACATTTGTACACTAGCAACAAAAAACAGTTCAATCTGTGGTATTTTATGTGTGTTCAAATTTTTCTTAAATCCTTGTTGAATTCATTAAGGAGGGTTTCAGGGTTAGATAGCAAATATAAATGTGACTTAAGATTTTTGAATCTTATATTCTGTTCTACCTTGCCAGTACAGTCATTTTAGCATGCATGTTTGAAATAAAGTCTTTCTTAAAGACTAATTTTTAAGCAACACTTTATGTTTGATCTTTAAATATAGCCAAATTCCATTACCTGTAAGGTAGTATACATAATTCCCATAGCATCGGCAGCTGTAGTGTGCTCAGCCAGAGTTTCAGTTTCAGTCATGCCGATTCCCCCCTTTTCCTCTTATGATCTACTTTTCAACACATTTCCTATACTGCTACTAACTTGAATGAACCTCCTAATCTTGAATGAAATAATAGCAACATAGCTTCAGGTAATACAAGTACTTTGAAATGTCTCCTCACTGTATCCATTTATAGAATCTCTGGTTGTCTCATATTTTCATTCTAAAATGGGAAGCAAACTAGAGAAATTATGCAAATACCCCTCCTCCTTGTCTCTGCTGGGCTTTTGCCCTTTGTCTCAACTCTCCTAACCTCTCCTTTCCTGGCTCTGGGTATTATGTTGTTGCCAGCAGAACTTTTCTGCTTCCATTTTCCCTTAATTTCCCACCAAAATCCAAAGAAAGAAGGGAGGAAGAGAGAGAGAGAGAGAGAGAGAGAGAGAGAGAGAGAGAGAGAGAAGAAGAAGAAGAAGAAGAAGAAGAAGAAGAAGAAGAAGAAGAAGAAGATAGGAAAGAGGAGAAAGAAGAAAACGAAGAAAAGGTAGGAAAGAAACGAAGAGAAGAAGAAAGCCGAAAACGACGAAGAAAGCAAGAAGAGACGAAGAAGAAGAAGAAGACAAGAAGAGAACGAAGAAGACAGAAGCGAACGAAAGAAGAAGACCGAAGCAGACGAAAGCAGACCCAGACGCAGAAGAAAAGACGAAGACGAGCGAAGAAGAAAGAAAGAAGAAGAAAAACGAAAGACAAGATCTTAAGGAACGAAGAACCAACAGAAACCAAGAAAAAGAAGGAAAGAAAGGAAAGGTAGGAGTAGAAAAGAAGAGAATGAAGAAGAAAGAAAGAAGTAGAAGAAGCCGAAGAGAAGAAGAAGAAAGAAAGAAGGGAAGAAGAAGAAGAGAGAAGAGAAGAAGAAGAAGAAGAAGAGACAGACAGAGAAAGAAAGAAAGAAGTAGAGACGCGACAGAAGAAGAAGAAGAAAGAAGAAGAAGAAAAAGACGAGCAAAGAAGAAGACGAGAAAGAGAAGAAGAGAAAGAGAAGAAGAAGAAGAGACGAAGAAGAGAGGGAAGAAGAAGAGAAGAAAGAAGAAGAGAAGACGAAAGAAGAAGAAGAAGGAAGAGCAAGAAGACGAAGAGAAGAAAGAATCGGAAGAGGGAAGAGGAAGGAAGACAATCAGAAGGTAGAGAAAGAAGAAGAAGAAAGAAAGAAGAAAGAAGAGAAGAAAGAATGGAAGAAGAGAAACGAAAGAAGAAGAAGTAGATGAAGAAGAAGAGAGAAGAAGAAGAAAGCGAAAGAAGACGAAGAGACGAAGAAGAAGAAGAGGATAGAGAAGAGAACGAAGAAGAGAAGAGAAGAGAGAAGAAAGAGAAGAAGACGATAGAAGAAAGAACGAAAGAGACGAAGAAAGAAGAAGAAGAAGACAGAAGGAAGCGAAGAAGGAAGCAGACAGCAGAGAAGAGAAGAAGAAGAAGACGAAGAGAAGAAAGACGAAGAAGAAGAGAAGAAAGATAAGAAGAAGAGAGAGAGGAGGAGGAGGAGGAGGAGGAGGAGGAGGAGGAGGAGGAGGAGGAGGAGGAGGAAGAAAGAAAGAAAGAAAGAAAGAAAGAAAGAAAGAAAGAAAGAAAGAAAGAAAGAAAGAAAGAAAGAAAGAAAGAAAAGGCAGTCACAGAGAATTTACTGGTAAAATGGTCCAGAAATATAAGGAATAATATTGTGGAAATTACATGAAGGTTTTAGAGGGCATCAATACCTGACTTTTCCTAGCTTGTCCTCCCAAGGTGCAATCTTACTCTTTGCTTCTTTCATACTCTTCAATCATCTCCTTCATTTCCTCTATATTTAAAATTATATTTTCTAAGATTCTTTTGACTTTAAAATTAGTACTTTAACTTTCTGTTAGCTTTTAGTTTCGACAAAATGTTCACCTTTTAAAATCATATTATGATGAATGAATTATTTCACTTGGCTCACATCTCAGATAACTCTATTTATTAGGGGACAAATTCTCTTACCTGGACCAATTTTAGATGATGTGCTTGCTCATCATAAAGCAAGCCATCTGCCTTAGGGCAAAACTGTTGATTTTTAATTACATCATGTGTCTAGGGCAGTGGTCGGCAAACTCATCAGACAACAGAGCCAAATATCAACAGTACAACAATTGAAATTTCTTTTGAGATCCAAATTTTTTAAACTTAAACTATATAGGTAGGTACATTGTTATTAACTTAATTAGGGTACTCCTAAGGCTTAGGAAGAGCCACACTCAAGGGACCAAAGAGCCGCATGTGGCTTGCGAGCCGCAGTTTGCCGACCACGGCCTGGCATTATGTAAAATTTCAACATTATGTATGTATGAGTTCCATGTAGAAACGACAACTCATTAAAAACATATGATAGCCCTGACCAGGTAGCTCAGATGGTTAGAGCATTGTCCCAAAGTTGTGGGATCAATGCATTATCAGGGCACACGTAAGAATCAACCAATGGAAACATAAATAAGTAGAACAATAAATCTTTCTCTTTCTATCTCTTTCTCAAATTAATAAATATTTTTAAAAAGATATATATATATATATATATATATATATATATATATATATATATATATATGATGTTGTCTTAGTAGCTAGAATACACAAGCTTCTATTCAAGTAGAAACTGATTGGGGTTTTCCTAGTTATTGGGAATTATTTAAAGAAAATTTGTTGAAGTGATCTAATGGTTTTTAGATGATCACAACTACTACAACTTGCATTTAATATTCCCACATTTTATTGACAAAACATGGATTTTCAGTTCATTTTAAATAAATCAGCATTTTTCTAATGTAAATAGAATAAGTTTGACTTTTTAAATAATCATATCTTAACAAATACTGATAGATTTACTCATGTAGATTTTAAGAAAACAGAATTTTCAGGACTATTAATTCTATGAAACTCAACATGAAATAATTGTTTAACAATGCATCATGAAACACATATTCCTCTAAAGAATATTTTGAAAATTCTATGCAATTTTTAACTTTTACTGGAAACATCACCATCAACTCACATTTAGAGGAGAGTCCAGAGTTAACCAACATTGAAATAAAAACACTAGTGATACATAAGAATATTGCAATGTCTCTGATAATTTTGCCTAAAATTTACTATGATTACTTAAAAACAAAACAAAAAGCCAAAACCTCATGAGAGTCTGTAAAATTGGCATGGTTGAAATACAGATTAGGTATGATTCATTATTCAATTACTGTAAAAGTTAAGTTCTTTTCCAACATGTTGTTCTAAGTATATAACTTTACATGAAAACAGTTCATTGCATAGAAAATAAGTTTCCTTATATTCAAGTTAGACTGAAGTAAAGCAGATTGGGGGTAGAATAATTCTTTAATCAGGGGATGATTCTTGTCTAGACAATTTAAAACTGATGAAGCTGTGAGTTTAAAATAGATATTTAAATGTCAAAAATGTCAATTCATATTTTAATTATTTGGTACTTAAAAGCTCAAAGGCATATATGAAATCCCAGCATGTAAGTATAAGAATGCAACCTTGTGTAGCATCAATACATACCTCTAAGTACTTAGTAGTCCTGTGCACAGGGGAAGAGATTAGGTGGGAAGGTGGGAACTTCCTCTCATTGCTACTCTTTAATTTAAAATATTTGGAGAAAAGTTTAATGAAATTTGTTACAATTTTTCTTATTTTCTCTGAATATGAGCCTGCAAAAGTGACATTTTGTTGTATGCAAGAACAGATCTTGTTTAAGAAACATTTCACTGTGATGTTCCCTCAGGCTAAGCAATCTCTCTATCAATCTATCTATCTATCCTCTATCTATCTATCTATCTATCTATCTATCTATCTATCTATCTATCTATCTACCATCTATCTATCTCTTTGAATAGCCTGATAAATAGAGTTTCTGGCATATGCATTTAACTGCAACACATTAATAACTGCCCTCAGTGGCACAGTATCATTATTTTTGCACCATTCTTTACTACATTAGTCCTTCGGTCATTTAAGATGTCCCTCACAGGTAAGGATTTTTAAAAAGTGGTCAAATGTTTCTGCTATATTCTTTTGAAAAGATAGAGTTTACATTAGAAAACTGACAACTATTGAAAAAATAAACTGCAACGGTATGATATTGGTTAGAAAACGTATACACAAACCTTCCTGCAAACAAACTTATTCTTTAATGATAGAATTATCTGGTTATGTTACTGATTGGGGTGACCGGCTGGGACCTCAGTTCTTTGTGTGGACACAGAAAAGATTTTAAGGTCAATGCAAATGAAAGGAATGAAAGGAAAGCAAAGTGGGACTTATTGAAGATACACTCGAACAGAGGAGTGGGCCAGTTGAGAGAGATAAAGGCTCCCAAATCCTGAATTATATGGTTTAAATGAGGAATTTTTTGTAGCAGACATGGGTCACAGGTTTGATTCTGAGTTGTGGGTTCACTCTCTGCTCCCTGTCAGGGCACATGTGAAAGGTGACCAATCCATGTGTCTCTCTCACATCAATGTCTCTCTCTCTCCTCTCTCTCTCTCTCTCTCTCTCTCTCTCTCTCTCCTCCCCATCTCCCCTGAACCCTTCTCTCTAAAATCAATAGAAAAGATATCCTCCAGTGAGGACTAACAAACAAATACAGATTTTCTGGGTGAAGACTTTCAGTTGCATTCAGGGATGATTGACAGAAAAGGATTATATAACTACTAGGGGGCTGGTGCACAAATGTATGTACCTTGAAAGGAACTGTGGGCTGTGAGGCTGCAGTGGGTACAGGGGCAGGTCTCGGCCCATCTTCCATGCCCCTGCCTGGCCCCTCCCACCGTGGCCCCCTGGTCCCCTGTCTGCTGGCAACCCCATTCCTGCCACCACCTTTCTCACTCACTGATGGCGCTGGCCCCGTTTGCACCCACTGATGGCACAGAGCGATTGGGGCCAATGCCAGCAGGGGTGTGAGCAGGGCCAGCATCATCAGCAGGTGTGAGTGGTAGCTGCCGCACCGATCACCCCTCAGGAGCAGTGGGAGGTAGAGAAGCCCTGAGGGGCAACTGGGGCTGGTAGTCACTGCTCGCACCTGCTGATGGTGCCGAGTGATTGGGGCCCAGCAGCAGGTGTGAGCAGGGCTGGCGCCGGCAGCAGGTGTGAGTGCCAGGTGGGACCACAGTGTGTGGGAGCAAACAATTTTTAGTAACCACCAGAGGCTCGCCCTGATGACAGTGACCAGCTCTTAGCCTTGGTCTGGTGCCCTCACTCACCTGCTCTACCATTCCACAGTGGTCAAAGACCACCATGTTCCGCACACGCCCCCTGGTGGTCAGCAGACGTCATAGTGACTGGTTGTTCAGTTGTTCTGCCGTTTGGTCTATTTGCATATTATCCTTTTATTATATAGGATAGTTCTTCTGTGCATGCTCTTACGCATAATGCATACAGAAAAACACATGGGGGGGTGGGGCAAAACCGCAATTAAAATTTTATTATAATTATTCCAGGCCTTTAGTAAGGTGGCAGTGAGGTCATGATATTTTCCTTTGAGCTTGTGCCAAGAACTGGCTGGTTCCAAACCTGCCCACTGGTGAACTGCTGGTTGTTGGGCCTTCCATGAATAGGCCGTCTGAAGGCTACGTTGGTGTGGCCCCTGTTAAGACCCCAAGGCAGGTCCCACCTCAGCCGTTCATGTCTAATTTCTTACTTGACAGCTGGAAGTCCTTTCATTACACTTGTGTTATCTCCTTTCTCACTATGTTCATTCTACTCACATATAAGCTTTCAATTCAGTTCAATATCATTTTGGTCTTCTTTTCATGAAAAAGAGAGAAATGTGAAGATTCTTTTCTTTCTGGCAAAGAAAACTTTATTTTCCTTCAATCATTAGTGAAGAACTGGGGGAACAAACCATTGCCTTAAAATCAACATACCTTTTATAGAAGAATACAGAATCATGTGTCAGTCTTCCAGATGGGTCAAACAAAAATCTCTGTCTAAAAAATTCATCCTTTTCTTCCTACATTGAGAAAAGTCATAAGAAGTGTTATTACCAGGGCCCACCTTAGAAGAGAATCACATCTTCTTTCTGAGTCCTGTTTCCATGCCTCTGTCTTGTTTCTCTTCCTGTTGTCTTCTCTCAGTGGAAAGATGGGCCTCAATTTGATTGAAACCTTTGTGTGTTCTGCTTGACAGGTCTGTATTTAGATTCATGTGCCTCAGTTTTCTTTCATTATGATCAATAGTGACTGTGATTCAATGTTAGTTGAATTGAATAAAGATTATTTAGAGAATGATAGTTACATACCCAGAGTGACATAAATGTTACAAATTTCAAACAAGGCAAACAAAGGATATATGATAGTGACCCCTTTCCAAGACCCGCCCCCCAAGTTCATGCCTGAAAATGTAAATAGTACTGAAATATATATCTGTACCATTTCACTTAAAGGAAGAATTTAGGGCTTCTATTTGGCATATAAAATTGCCACATCACTACTCTTGCACTTTGGGATCATTATTGAGTAAAATAAAGGGTACTAAACACAAGCACTGTGATATCTTGACAGTTGACCAGTAAATTAACACACGGGAGCACATACAGTTTGGAGATGCTGGACAAAGGGATGATTCATGTCCTGCGTGGATATAGCAGGAGCAGTGAGATTTCTTTACACTTACCGTGGCCAGCAATTTAAAATTTATGAATTGCTTATTTATGTGATTTTCTATTTAATATATTTGAACTGTGGTTAATGCTGGGTAACTGAGACCAAAAAAAAGTGAAACCATGAAGAAGGAGAGACTATTCTACACTATACCAAACTATACCTCAGATCCTGCCTTTGCTTTTCCTAACTGCTCACAGTTGAGTTGAAAAAGGAAACAGGTACCCTATGATTTTAACTCCCAGTCAGTGGAGAGCAAATCAGATTGAGGAAGAAAAAGCTTAAGTATTTTATCCTCTCTCTCCCACTTATTTAGTGGGTCTCAAGTATCTGTTTATATCTTAAAACCAGTTTAACAGTTGAATCCAGGGTAATCAAGACTGAATAACAATCTGATTATAGGCAGAGGCAGATCTCTGGAGCCACTGAGTCTTTGTCTAATAGCCTTCTGGGCAAGGGGTTAGAAAAAGCAGACCTCGGTACACATCCTAGTCCTGTCCAAAGGCACTCAGCCCCAGCAGAGGGAAAACACAAGCTGTGGATTGCTGGTAGTTCCAAACAGGGTCCTTAGGGCCAGCCACAAACATCATCTGACCTGTCCTGCACTAGAGATTAGGAGTTGTAGCAGAACTTCCTAATTCATAGACACAAACCCAAATAGGCAGACAAAATGGGTAAACAAAAACCAAACAAAACAAGTCCCACATAAAAGGACAAGAAAATTATCCAGAAAAGCTAAATGAAATGGAGATAATAAATTTATCAAATATAGAGTTCAGAATAATTATTACAAGGATGCTCAACAGCATGAAAAAAGATATAGTAACTATGAAAAAAGAGCAGTCAAAATGAAGAATGACATAGCCCTCGTAAAGAACATAGTAGAAGGAATACACAGCACATTAGGGCAAGCCAAGGATCAGGTCAGCGAATTAGAAAAATATGATAGAAAAAATGATGACTCAATCAGAGAATAAAAAAATAATTAAAAAACCAGGAGGACAGCTTAAGGGAACTGTGGGACAACATGAAACATAGCAATATTTGCATCATAAAAATGCCAGAAGGGAAAAAGATGAGCAAGGGATAGAGGATGTGTTTGAAGAAATAATGGCACAAAACTTCCCTAACTTGGCTAAGAATAAAGTCACACATGTTCATAAACACAGAAAGTCCCAAGCAAGAAAAAGCCAAAAATCCCACACTCAGACAAATCATAATTAAAATGCCAAAATTTAAAGAAAAAGAGAGAAACTTATAGGGAGCAAGAGAAAAGCAATTTATTACCTACAAAGGAGCTCACATAAGGATATCAGCTGATTTCTCATCAGAAACTCTACAAGCCAGAAGGCAATGGAATAAAGTATTCAAGGTAATGAAAAGAAAGAATCTGAAACCAAGATTACTATATCCAGCAATGCTATCATTCAAAACAGATGGTGAAATAGATTCGCAGACAAAAAGCAAAAAGGCTAAAGGAGTTCATCATTGCCAAACCCGCACTGCAAGAAATGCTCAAGGGACTGCTATAATGAGAAGAAAGAGAGAGAGTGAAACATAGGCATAACGAATTAAAATGGCAATATAAATGTAACTATCAATAATAACCTTAAATGTAAATGGATAAAATGCTCCAATCAAGACATAGGGTAACTGAATGGGTATAAAAACATGACCCAAATATATGCTGTCTCCTAAAGAGCCACCTCAGAACAAAAGAACAAAAGAATAAGTGTGAAGGTATAGAAAAAAATTTTTTCCATATAAATGGAAATGAAAAAAGAAACTGGGGTAGCAATACTCATATCTGACAAAAGACACTTCAAAATGAGGGCCATCACAAGAAACAATAAAGGTCACTATATATTACTAAAGAGATCAATCTGACAGAAGAAAATAACACTAGTAAACATATATACACCTGACATAGGAGCCCCAAAATATATTTTTAAAGAATTCTAGAGGACTTTAAGGGCGATATCGACAACAATACAGTCATAGTATGGGACAATGTGGATGAAATGGACAAATTCCTAGAAAACTATAATCTTCCAAAACTGAATCAGGAAGAATCAGAAAACCTGAACAGGCCAATAATAACTGATGAAATAGAAGCAGTAATCAAAAACTACCAGCAAACAAAAGCCTTGGTCCTGACTGCTTCACAAAAGAATTTTACCATTCAAAGAAGTACTAACATATATCCTCCAGAAACTATTCCAAAGAAATCTATGAGGGAAGAAAACTTCCAAGCTCTTTTTATGAGTACAGAATTATCCTAATTTGAAAACTAGGCAAAGACACTTCCAAAAAAGAGACTAACAGATCAATATCCCTGATGAACATTAGATGCTAAAATCATCAACAAAATATTAGCAGATCAAATCCAGCAATATATTAAAACATCATGCACCTTGACCAAGTGGGATTTTTTCCAGGAATGCAAGGCTGGTGCAATATTCACAAATCAATAAATGTGATACATCACATAAACAAATTGAAAGACAAAAATAACATGATCATATTAATAGATGCAGAAAAAGCATTCAACAAAATCCTGCACCCATTTTTTATAAAAACTCTCAGCAAAGTGGGAATAGTGGAATGGTATCTCAACATTATAAAGGCCACATATGAGAAACCTACAGCAAACATCATACTCACTGGGCAAAAACTAAAACCATTTTCCCTAAGAAGAGGAACAAGACAGGAATGTCCACTCTTACCACTCTTATTCAACATAGTACTAGATGTCCTAGCCACAGCATTCAGAGAAGAAGAGGAAATAAAAGGCATCCAAATTGGATAAGAGTTAGTACAACTCTTACTATTCCTAGATGGCATGATGTTGAACATAGAAAACCCTAAAGACTCCATCAAAAACCCACTAGATTTAATAAATGAATTTGGCAATGAAGCAGAATGCAAAATTAACATTTTTATACACAAACAATAAATTCTCAGAAAGAGAAACTAAAAAAAAAGGAGAAAAGAAAATACAATCCCATTTACCATTGCAACAACAACAAAAAATTAAGATACTTAGGAATAAACATAAGCAAGGAAATAAACTACTGAACATTGAAAAAATAGATAGAGGAAGTTAAACAAGTGGAAGGAAATACCGCATTCATGGATTGGTAGAATTATCATTAAAATGTCCATATTATCAGCCCTGACTGGTTTAGCTCAGTGGATAGAGCTTTGGCCTGCAGACTCAAGGGTCCTGGGTTCGGTTCCGGTCAAGGATATGTACCGAGTATGTGGGCACATATCCAGTAGGGAGTGTGCAGGAGGCAGTTGATCGATGTTTCTCTCTTATTGATGTTTCTAACTCTCTATCTCTCTCTCCCTTCCTCTCTGTAAAAAAATCAATAAAATATATATATTTTTAAAATCTCCATATTATCCAAAGCAGCCTATAGATTCAATGCAATCCCTATTAAAATACCAAGGGCATATTTCACAGATCTAGAACAAATACTCCAAACATTTATATTCAACCAGAAATGATACCAAATAGCCGCAGCAGTCTTGAGAAACAAGAAGAAAGTTGGAAGGATCACAATACCAGACATTAAGTTATACTACAAAGCCACTTTAATCAAAACAGCCTAGACTGCCACAAGAACAGGCATAAAGATCAATGGAACAGAAAAGAGACCCCAGAAATCTACCCAAGCCATTATGCTCAATTAATATAGTCAAGAGTATACAATGGAGTTAAGACAGTCTCTTTAGTAAGTGCTATTGGGAAAATTGGAGAGGAACATGTTAAAAAATGAAATTAGACAACCAACGTACACCATACCCAAGAACAAACTCAAAATGGATGAAAGACTTAAATGTGAGATGTGAAACTATAAAAATCCTATAAGAAACCATAGGCATCAAAATCTCAGACATCTCTCATAGCAATATGTTTGTGGATACCTCTCCTAAGGCAAGGGAAACTAAGGAGAAAATAAGCAAATAAGACTACATCAAAATAAAAAGCTCCTGCACAGAAAAAGAAACCATCAGCAAAATGAAAAGGGAGCCCACTGTATGGGAGAATATATTTGACAATGATACATCTATTAAAGGGTTAATATCCAAAACATATAATTAAGCCATACAACTTAACAAAAGGAAGACAAATAATCCAATTTAAAAATGGGCTAAAGACCTAAATAAAACTTCTGCAAAGTGAACATACAGATAGCCAAGAGACATATGAAAAAATGCTTAGTCAGTGATCATCAGAAAGATGCAAATTAAAACACCTGTCAGAATGGCTAGTATCAACAAATCAACAAGTGTTGGCAAGGATGTGAAGAAAAGTGAACCCTATTATTCTGCTGGTGGGAATGCAAACAGGTGTACCCATTATGGAAAACAGTATGGAGTTTTCTCAAAAAATTAAATATAGAAGTGACATTTGACCCAGTGATCCCACTTCTAGTAATATAGCCTACAAAACCAGAAACACCAATCAAAAAGAATGTATGCACCGCTATGTTCATAGCAAGGCAATTTGCAATAACTAAGATCTGGAAACAACCTGAATGCCTATCAGTAGATGTGTAGATTTAAAAAAAAAAGCAAAAAAAAAAAAAAAGTGTGGTACATTTACAACATGGAATGCTATGCCAAAGTAAAAAAGAAAGATCTCTTACCCTTTGAGACAGCATGGAGGGACGTGGAGAGTAATATGCTAAGTGAAATAAGTTAGTCAGAGAATGAAAAGTCTTACAGGATCTCACTCATATATGGAATCTAATGAACAAAATTAACTTGTGAATAAAATAGATCAAGAGTCATAGAAGCATGGAACAGACTGTTGAATCTCAGAGGGAAGACAATGGTGGGTGGGTGGATGAGAATGGATCAACCAAAGAACTTGCATACATATATGCATAACCCACGAACACAGACAATAGCGTGGTGAAGGCCTGGGGCGGGGGCAGAGGTGTGCTAGAAGGGATCAATGTGGAGGAAAAGAGGGCATATATAATACTTTCAACAATAAAAATTAATTTAAAAAAAACACACAGATGTTCAGAATAGGGTATCATCCTGGAAGAGGAAGAAGAAGGGTGGGCTAATAATATCAGTGCAGGCTTGTGTGTGTGCAGCTGCAGCATGGAGGTGTGGAGAGAGGGAAGATGTTATCAAGAAAGAGAAGAGGAGGAAATGCAGATAGAAAGTTTTTACATAAGAAAAAATCAGTGTTAGAAATCACTGTCAGGCTTTTGGTTCTAAGCCTGATCAGAACTAAATAAAACACTAGATACAATTCTTAGACTATTTATTGTTAATCATTCAATAAGTATTTATCCAGCATGCTATATATTAACCGGGGGTATATCAAGAAACAAAACAGTCAAAGATAATCTTTCCTTTGAGAGTTTACAATCTAGGCAGGAGACTGATAATCACCACTAACAACAAAAATAGTTAGCAATAACATCTGTAGCAATAAGAATCTTGAAATGACAATGTGTATTTTGACTATAAGATCCTTCTGGGAGCAGAGCATCAGATATAGTGGAGGATTGTGAGTCTAAATCAGGAGACCATGTATAAGTGAATAAGGTAACATACTAATGGACATATAGATAGGAAAGAGAGGGAATATGCTAGTGATCTGTAAGACAAAAACAGTAGAACATGTAACAATTAATTGATTCATTGGTAACTAATTGACAATTTAAATCTCCTATTAGAATCCCACTTAAGCATGTCAAACTTTCCGAAATCCAGCACCCATCTCAGAGGCACAGCTGCGTATCTAGGCCACTTCCGCAGCATCTGTCTTGTTGCACGAATGTGAGGATAATGCCCAATCCTGAATCTCCCTCTCCCGGACTTACTTTGTGTTTTTAATGTGCTGAACTCCGTGCCTCACTGCCAAGCGTAGCCTGTGACAAAAGTGCATTTTCAGTGTTCTTAACATCATAGGTTTCAACCTCAAGAAAATCCTTAGAAGACTGGAAAAATGAGAATTATTAAAGTTATAACATTTATAGCTATATTGTAACTATAATAATAATTTTGTGTTTAATTAATACTTCTTAAATGCAAATATTTTAAATACCCACACTAATTTATTTGTTATTTAAATATATTTGTGGTTTGTTTTACATATCATGTCATTCAATAATCAACTAAAATTTTAAGTGCCTAATTGTTGCAGGTGCAGGAAGAGAGGAGTTAACAAAAACAAAGTATCTGCCTTTATGGACTTATGTGCTAGTGAGAGAAGTAAATAATAAACAAACACACAACATCATCATCAACAACAAGCACATATTGTGTTACAACAAAATATAAAATGAGGTTATAGAATAAGATGCAAGAGGTAATAATATGAACAGAGAAATCACAAAAAGGCTTATCTGGTAATTTCCATTTAAGAATAGACTTGAGTGAAGGAGCCATGCAGGTATCTTGGAAGACTGCACTCCAGGACAAAAGTTTGGTTCAAGGCCTTATTAATGCCTGTAGAAAGGTGCATACTGTACAACATGCATGCCTCTACAAGGGGTGCACTTTAAAGACTCTTTTTCTTTCTTAGTTTGTAAAAAATCTAGATCACCATGTAAATCATTTTTCTTAAAAGGAAAAATCTAGAAATTTTCATTTACAAAGTGAGTTCATAAAATACAAATATATTTTCACTGTTGCATGTTAACTTTTAACATTGTAAAATTCCTGCAAAGTGTATTCCCATTTCTAAATACTTCGTGTAGAATGCTGAGGACACATATAGAAAATTACAAAAAAGGTAACATTATTAATAAGAGTATTGGGATATCCTTTCCCATCTTACAATTTCATGCACACATGTGCACTCACACACTCAGCTAAAAAATCAAACCATACTTTAAGACACTAAGAGTATAAAATGCTACACTAATAATTATATTATAAAAGCATTTACTTTATTTTTTGGCTCTGGTTCAATTATTTCTTTGCTCTACATGTAGTTCTACATTACCTAGCTTAATTAACTGACGACTCAAAAAGTTAATTAACTTAATTTTATCTTATCAGATCTGTGGATCAGTAATTCATAAGGTAAGGGTATAGGACAGAATGAAATTTATCTACCATAAATTTTTATTGTTAATTCTCTTTAGTGGATATAAAATAGGAAACTAATGTGACTTGTTTTATAATACCTAGCATCAGGTTATATGTGAAACATTTTTTTATTAAGTATCAGATTTAGAAATACAACTATATCACACAAATGACTTGAAATCACTAGTGTCCACAGTATATTATTTTAGTAATTGTACTAGAGGCCCAGTGCACAAAATTCATGCATGGGGGGTGGGTCTCTCAGCCCGGCCTGCACCCTCTTTCAATCTGGGACATTCCTCTCTCAATCCAGGACCGCTGGCTCTTAACCGCTCACCTGCCTGCTGCCTGCCTGATCGTCCCTAACCACTCTGCCTGCCTGCATAAACACCCCTACCTGCTTGCCTGCCTGCCTGATCGCCCCTAACCACTCTGCCTGCCTGATTACCCCTAACTGCTCGCCTGCCTAACTAATCGCCCCTAAGTGCTCGCCTGCCTGTCTGATCACCCCTAATCTCCTCTGCCTCATCCACCACCACTGCGGCTTCATACAGAAGGACATCTGGAATGACATCTGGAAGGTCGTTTGGCTATCTGGTCTAATTAGCATATTACACTTTTATTATTATAGATTATTAGTTGCATTTTTCGCAATGTATATGCCTTAGATATTATTTATACTGACATTTGCCATAATCATTGAGTTTTAAACCTGACATATTTTCTTCTGTTACAAATTTGTTAAAATTAATAACAATATGTAAAAATAATAGCCTCAGACAATGTTATATGAGATTATTTTATCAGTATACAATTCTAGCATCTAATTCATTAATTCTAATAGAACTTATTCCTCCTATAATGTTGATTTAACTAAATTTTCAACTATTAACTTAATTTCAAAAATTGATTAAGAGTATAAAGTACTCATATGATATCTGATACGATCTTAATAGGGAGTAAAATTTCCCTAAATAAACAGAAGTCTTAATATAATTCTGAATGCAAACACAATGGGACATCAGATGCAGCTTTGGAGACAGGTCTAGGTTTAAATATTGGGTTGATTATTTTCTATGAGTATAAAAATTAAACAAGAATTAAATCTTTGAGTTCATGGTTTCTGTCTGTAAAATGATGACCATTTTAATGATGTCATATGTACACTATAGGTAACATCAAATGTATATAGTAAATATTCTTTAGTTAACATTTTAATTTGACACTTTTTTTTTTGCAGTTTAACACCTAGGTCATCATCAGTTCTCTATGAACCAAATATGATAAGATTCTTACTCAAGACATCAGCATATTCATAATGACAATAATAGAAACAACAATTTGTGCAAACATAGGCCCAATTTGTTAAATACTTGTTAAGCACTCATAAATACTTTCAGTTGGGATTTGCATATTGACAATTAAATACTATTTTCAAAGAGCATGCCACCATGTAGATATGAACTGAGTTTAATTAAATAATGTTTTCAAAGAACATGCTACCATGTATATGTGAATTGGTAGAAGCAAAACTCAAAAATAATTTTATCTTATATCAAGCCAGAGGTCTTGATATTTATTCAAATTGTTTTTACTGTGGATATAATATAATTTTAAATGAAACATTGAAATTATTTTCTTTTAATTAAACAATAAAGCATACATTCTGCAATGACAAATATATTTTGTTCATTGAGAGCTAACAATAGAATTCAAGTTTCCCCCACTAGACTACAAGCTTTATCTTGGCATCTTTAATTTAGAAATAAATTCTGTCAAAATGGGCCAAGCTGTTCTAATAGACTCAATATCATCTGACAAACAATGCTCAGCACATCAGAAGCATAACAAAGCAAGACTTCCCAAGATCATGAGTATTTTGGCCATCTGTGTAGTATAAATTTTTGAGAATATTAAATCTCAAAAAAATAAATAATTTCCACAGACTTTTATGTGCTTGCATGTTTTAGATAGAGTTGAATATTATTTTATAAAACAGACTAGAGGCCTGGTGCACAAAAATTTGTGCACTCGGGGGGGAGAGGGGGTCCCTCAGCCCGGCCTGTGCCCTCTCACAGTCAGGGACCCCTCGGGAGATAACGACCTGCTGGCTTAGGCCTGCTGCCGGGTGGCAGAGGGCAGGCCAAATCCCTAGGTGCAGCCCCTGGTCAAGCTCAGAGCAGGGCTGATTGGGGAGTTGGGGCGCCTCCCCCTGTCATGCACAGAGCAGGGTGAATCGGGAGGTTGTGATGCCACCCTCAGTCACGCTCAGGGTAGGGCCAATTGGGGGGTTGGGGCACCACCCCCGTCCCACTCAAGGCAGGGTCTATGGACAGGTTGTGGCGCCACCCCCTGTCATGCACAGAGCAGGGCCAATCAGGGGATTGGGGAGCTCCCCCCTGTCACTCACAGAGTAGGGCCGATAGGGGATTTGGGGCACCGCCCCCTGTCACACACAGAGCAGGGTGGATCAGGGGTTTGGGGCGCCACACCCTGTCACACTCAGGGCAGGGCCAATGGGGAGGTTATGGCTCTACCCAGTCACACACAGAGCAGGGCCTGTGGGGGGGGTGGGGGGGTGGGGCGCTGCAGCCTGTCACACACAGAGCCGCAGGGCAATCAGGGGGTTGGGGAGCTCCCCCCTATCAGGCACAGAGCAGGGCTGATAGGGGGTTGGGGTGCCTTCCCCTGTCACACACAGAGCTGCAGGGCGATTAGGGGGTTTGGGCACTGCCTCCTGTCACGCCGATCCCCGTGCCGGGAGGCCTTGCGGCTCCGCTGATCCCGGTGCTGGGAGGCATATTACCCTTTTACTATATAGGATAGAGGCCTGGTGCATGGGTGGGGGCCGGCTGGTTTGCCCTGAAGGGTGTCCTGGATCAGGGTGGGGGTCCCCACTGGGGTGCCTGATGAGGGGATGAGGGGATGATGGTGAGGGGATGATGGCTGTTTGCAGCTGGTCACACACCCTTCAGGGTAGGGTTCCCCACTGGGTTGCCTGGCCAGTCTGGGTGAGGGGCTGAGCGCTGTTTTCAGGCTGGCGGGTGACTGAAGCTCCCAACCGGTCCTTTTTTTCTTTCTTTTTTTATTCTGGGCCAGCTTTACCACCGAGGCTTGGCTCTAGCTCTTAGGCCTCTGCTGCTGAAAACAGATTTCTGGCCTTTGTTTACCTTCTGTATTTGAAACAATGTTGCGATCCTGCTGGCTGAAGCCTGTCGACTAAAGCAGGTTTCTGGGGTTTTGTTTAGCTTCTATATTTGTAACATAGTTGCTTAGAGTTGCAGCTCAGAGGCCGGCAGCGGCAGGCGGGGAATGTTGGAGTCCTCCGTCACTGAAGCAAGCAAGCCTGATTTTCCCTTCCAGCTGCCTGGCTGCAGGCCGCCATCTTGGCTGGCAGTTAATTTGCATATTGCCCTGGTTAGCCAATGGGAAGGGTAGTGGTCGTACACTAATTACCATGTTTCTCTTTTATTAGATAGGATATTTAGTAATTAATATTTTTGTAAAATCAGTTTCAGAATATAGCATCTTATTTTCCCACCAGTTTTGTTGTATCACTTAATATGTGTTTCACTTGATATATATCTAAAATATCTTTGCAGATATCTGTAATACTTTCAACAATAAAAGAAAATAAAAAATCTTTGCAAAAGCAATTTCTGAATATAGGATATTGTTTTTCTACTATGTTTTCTATCACTTTATATGTGTTAGAATTTTTTTAACTATACAAAACTCACATTTAAGAAATCTAAGTTTTGAATATGTTTTGGATGTCAAAATGATAGTGACACTCAGAAGAATTTGAAACTAGAAATGTAGATGATGGGAAAGTATTTTGAGTTTTGTATCAATACTAATTTAATATTCTAACAGAATAGCAGCAATTATAAAAAATTCAAAACACTGGCCTTCCCAGCAGAGACAACCTCCTCTCCAGCAGAGACAATATGCCTCTCACTAAGGATCTCCTTCATCCATCTCCAGGAAAGAAGAGGAAGCACAGGAAGAAGTGCCTGGTGCAGAGCCCCCGCTCCTATTTCATGGATGTGAAATCACCACAGTCTTTAGCCAGGCTCACACAGAGTTTTGAGTGTTGGTCGCTGCATTGTCCTCTGTCAGCCAGCAGGTGGAAAAGCAAGGCTCCCAGATGATGCTCTTCAGGAGGAAGTAACACTAAAAGAACCTCCAATAAAGATGAATGGGGAACTACCCCAATAAACACATTTTGGATACCAAACAAGAACTCAAAATAACAAATTGGCTTCAAATTTGCATATGGTAAAAACTTTTCTTGTATAGATGTTATAGAAAATAATATATTAAATTTAATACTAATAAACAGGAAATAGGTTTTAGTCACTGCTTTAAATTAATTACATTTGTTAATCTCTATACTAAGACTTTAGGTTTGTTTCTCAATTTTAAAGAAAAAAGTTGTTTTTAAAAAATTATAGCAAAATTGATGGAAAGGTTAAATAATTTCTCCATAGTTATAATGTTGATACACTGTAAAAATCACCTCAAACCTGATCTATTTGAACCCAAAACTCATGGTGTTCATGACTACATTCTGATTCCTACAAAATAGTGGAAGCTCCTGATTTTCAAAAATGGAAAAAAAATTTCAGAGTTGAGTAAAAATAATCTTCTATAATGAAAGCCTAGGTGATGTCACACCTCGACGTCATCACAAGGTGGCTCCCACAAGATGGCCACCTCAAAATGACCGCCACAAGATGGCTGGCAGTGGAATGCAGTTGTGGGTGATCAGGCCGGCAGGGGAGGGCAGCTGGAGGAGACATCAGGTCGGCAGGGGAGCAGTTAGGGAGCTATGAGGCTGGCAGGCAGAAACGGTTAGGGGCAATCAGGCAGGCAGGTGAGTGGTTAGGAGCCAGCAGCCCTGGATTGTGAGAGAGATGTCTGACGGCTGGTGGAGCAGCTAGCCAACTCCCCAAACCCACTCAGGCCCCTCACCCAGGCCATCCATACCCCCACACTTTCCCAGGGCTGGGGGCATCCCCAGCAGACTGCTGGCATGGTGTTGGTCAAGGGCAAAGGTCCTGGCTGTCCCTGGCCTAGAGAGTCCAGAAAACCTCAGTAGTTACCAAAGACCAAGACTAAGTGGAAAGGTCCCTGCCAGCGCTTATGCCTCAAAGTGCCAGGAGGAGGTGAGCGTCTTGAACCTGCAACCCTGGCGTCTGCACACCAAGCCTTGGTGTCTGTGGGTGAAAAGGGGAGAGCAGGGACCTGGGGTGCAGAGCTGGGAGGGGCCTAGATTATTTGGGAGCAGCCCGCCTACTGAGGTTGCTGTGACCCGTGCACTCGGGCTTGGGCTTGGTCAGAGCTCCTGGTCAGCTCTGCCGCTTGCCTTCCAGGTGCGGCTAGCCCTGAGCCCACTGGCATGTTGCCCTCAGAGAAGAGCTGTCACTGGGCTCCGTTAAATAAGAGAAATCAAAGAACGAATAGTAAATATCTTCCCAGCCCTTTCCTATGCCCCTGGGCAAGGAGGGCTGGGGATGGGGGTAAGAGAAAATGGCTGTTGCTTTGCATTTTATAATGAAAAGACTCTACACTTTCTTGATAAAAACTCTCAGCAAGATAGGAATAGAAGGATCATACCTCAACATAATAAAAGCCATATATGACAAACCCACAGCCAACATCATAATCAATGGGCAAAAACTAAAACCATTCCCCCTAAGAACAGGAACAAGACAGGGATGTCCCCTCTCACCACTCCTGTTCAACATAGTACTAGAAGTACTAGCCACTGCAATCAGACAAGAAGAAGAAATAAAAGGCATCCAAATTGGAAAAGAAGAAGTAAAACTGTCCTTATTTGCAGATGACATGATACTGTACATAGAGAACCCTAAGGACTCCATCAAAAAATTATTAGACTTAATAACTGAATTCGGCAATGTAGCAGGATACAAAATTAATACAAGAAATCTATGGAATTTCTTTACACCAATAGTGAACTTACAGAAAATGAGACTAAAAAAGCAATCCCATTTACCATCGCATCAAAAAAATTAATATACCTAGGAATATACTTAACTAAGGAGGTAAAAGACTTATATGCAAAAAACTACAAGACACTGAAAAAAGAGATAGAGGAAGACATAAACAGATGGAAGAACATACCGTGTTCATGGATTGGTAGAATCAACATCATCAAAATGTCCATACTACCCAAAGCAATCTATAGATTCAATGCAATCCCCATTAAATTACCAACAGCATATTTCACAGATCTAGAGTGAACGTTCCAAAAATTCATCTGGAATAAAAAAAAAAGACCTCGAATAGCTGCAGCAATCCTGAGAAAGTAGAACAAAGCAGGTGGGATCTCAATACCAGATATCAAACTGTATTACAAAGCCTCTGTACTTAAAACAGCTTGGTACTGGCACAAGAACAGACATATAGATCAATGGAATAGAATAGAGAACCCAGAAATTGACCCAAACCACTATGCCCAATTAATATTTGACAAAGGAGGTAAGAGCATACAATGGAGTGAAGACAGTCTCTTCAATAAATGGTGTTCGGAAAATTGGACAGATACATGCAAAAGGATGAAACCAGACCACCAACTCACACCATACACAAAAATAAACTCAAAATGGATAAAAGACTTAAATATAAGACGGGAAACCATAAAAATACTAGAGGAATCTACAGGCAGCGAAATCGCAAACATATGCCGAAGGAATTTCTTCTCTGAAAATGCTCCTAGGGCAATGGAAACTAAAGACAAAATAAACAAATAGGACTACATCAAAATAAAAAGCTTTTGCACAGCAAAGGAAACCATCAACAAAACAACAAGAAGTCCCACTGCATGGGAGAACGTATTTGCCAATCATATCACCTATTAGGGTTTAATATCCAACATTTACAGGGAACTCATACAACTTAACAATAGAAAGATAAAAAATCCAATCAAAAAATGGGCAACAGACCTAGATGGACACTTTTCGAAAGAGGACATACAGAAGCCCGAAAGACATATAAAAACATGCTCAAAGTCACTAAGTATACGAGAGATGCAAATCAAAACAACAATGCGTTATCATCTCACACCTGTCAGAATGGCTATCATCAATAAATCAACAAACAACAAGTGTTGGAGAGGATGTGGAGAAAAAGGAACCCTTCTGCACTGCTGGTGGGAATGCAGACTGGTGTAGCCACTGTGGAGAACAGTATGGAGCTTCCTCAAAAACTAAAAATGGAACTCCCATTTGACCCAATGATCCCACTTCTAGGAATATATCCCAAGAAACCAGAAACACCAATCAGAAAGGATATATGCACTCCTATGTTCATAGCAGTGCAATTCACCATAGCTAAGATTTGGAAACAGCCTAAGTGTCCATTAACAGATGAGTGGATTAAAAAACTATGGTACATCTACATAATGGAATACTACGCTGAGGTAAAAAAGAAGGAACTCTTGCCTTTTTGCAACAGCATGGATGGAACTGGAGAGCATTATGCTAAGTGAAATAAGCCAGTCAGAGAAAGATAAATACCACATGATCTCACTCATTTGTGGATTATAGAGAGCAACATAAACTGATGAACAGGGACAGATCCAAAGACAGAGAAACAGTGATCAGACTATTAATCCCCAGAGGGAAAGTAGGGGAGGGAGGGGACAAGGGGAAGAGATCAACCAAAGGACTTGTATACATGCATATAAGCCAAACCAATGGACATGGACAACAGGGGTATAAGAGCATGAGTGTGTGGGGGGGGGGGATGGGGACTTAATGGGGGGGATGAGGACACATTTGTAATACCTTAACTAATAAAGAATTTAAAAAAAATGAGACTCCTGCTATGTAGAGGAGCAGGAGTTGGTTTCCAGCAACACCTGGCATGTTCCCTGCCCCATCCCTGAAGCCTGACAGCACCTAGCAAAGTGTGTCCTCACAGCCATGTTGGCCTGGCTCCTGGATTCTGCAGTCCACAGCACTGAACGTTGTTTGTTTTTTTGTTTGTTTGGTTTTTTTCCTTCTGTTCTTCAAGTCAATATATGCCATTTAAACCACTTTATGGCACTAGGTAATGAGCTAATGCTTCCTCTATTGAGAGCAAGCAATACTGCCTTTCACATGAGTCACTACATTTAATCCACTCAAATGGAGCACACTGAGTGGAGGGAATGGTGTGTGTGGTTATATAAAGAACTCGGCATTATGATGCTATCTGGCTGAAGGTCTTATTTATTTTGCAATTTAAAGAATGTTGACAAATCAGGCGTTGAAAATGAATGTGCATGCTTAAATGCATGACTCTATTTTCATCTGTAACAACCAAATGACCGGTCAGCAGGAGGTGCATTGATGGGTCCCACAGCGCAGTGGATCTGGGGTCTTGCTGCATGGTGGGTCTGGGTGAGGCTGTGTGGCACGGCCAGGGCTAGGGGACCTGAGGCTGTGCCCCCTGCCCCAGCGCCAGGATGTGAAGCTGCACCCCCCCCCCACCCACCTAGCGGGGATTGACGGGGATGGGGCCGGCCAGGTCTTGGTGTCACCCAATGTGGGTGAGGCCAGCTGGACACTTCTATTATAGAGAAAGGGTAAATAGCAATATTAAAATATTTCCTCTAATTAATTCTAATGAATTTCATGCACTGGGCCACTAGTGTATTTATACACTGATAGGCCAGATTATTATGACCACCTGACATTTGTAGGCAAATTAGCCGCACACTGCATCGTATGGTATATGGAAGCCGAAGGCCTGTTCGAACACCTTTGCTGTCTGCAGTTACAAAGATAAAACATCTCCAATTTGCACAGGAGCACAAAGATTGGACAGTCAAGCATTGGTAAAAAAGTCATGTGGTCAAATGAATCACGTTTCCAGTTGCATCATGCATATGGCAGAGTGAAAATTTGGGGGAAACAGCATGAAAGCATGCACCCCACATGCACGAGTACAGCCCTTCAAGCTGGTGGGGGCAGTGTTATGGTTTGGGGCATGTTTTCCAGGCATGATTTGGGCTCTTTAATTTGTGTGGGACAACGTCTGAATAGCACAACATACCTAAGTATCATTGCTGATCAAGTTCATCCTATCATGTTGATGGCGTATCCCAATGGAGATGGCTTCTTCCAACAAGACAATGCACCATGGCATGGTGCTCATATTGTGCAGGAGTGGTTTCAAGAACATGAGGGAGACTTTACCTTGCTTAGGTGACCCCCGCAATCACCAGATCTCAATCCAATTGAGCATTTGTGGGACGAAGTTAAAAGAGCCATCAGGCAGCTGGTTCCACCACCATCAAATCTCACAGACCTGGACAGTGCTATTCATCAGGCATGGTGTCAGATTCCTCACATCACCTTTCAACATCTCATGGAGTCAATGCCAAGAAAAATTGCTGCAATATTGAAGGCAAAAGGTGGCCCAATGAAGTATTGATGGGGTGGTCATAATAATCTGGCCACTCAATGTAAAAATATATCCCACATTCAAAGGCTGTTAAATCATGTTGTTTATCCATAGCTTCAGAAAAAAAAATCACTTCTACTGTCATGGTGAACAACCTGCTTCCCTATTTATAATGGTCTGGCCCTCTAGCAACTTCAGCATGAAATTATAGCTAATTTGCCTATAAACGTCTGGTAGTCATAATAATCTGGTCTCTCTCTCTCTCTCTCTCTCTCTCTCTCTCTCTCTCTCTATATATATATATATATATATATATATATATCAATATATATATATCAATATGATATATATCAATATATATATTGATATATATATATATCAATATATATATCAATAATGAACTCTCAGAAAGGAAAACTATAAAAAAAATCCCATTAACCTTTGTAACAACAACAATAACAAAAAGATACCTCAGAATAAACTTAGCCAAGGAGGTAAAAGACCTGGATTCAGAAAGCTATAGGGCATTGAAAAATGAAATAGGGAAGATACAAACAAATGTAATAACATACCACACTCATGGATTGGATGAATTAATATCATTAACATGTTCATTCAATCCAAAGCAATCTCTAGATTCAACAGAATCCCTATTAAAATACCAATGGCTTATTCCACAGATCTAGAACAAATTCTCCAAAAATGTATATGGAATCTAAAAAGACCCAAATAATGTCAAAAATCTTGAGAAAGAAAATAATTTTAAAAGAATATAAATGGTTTGCCAAAATTGACATAGGCAATATTTGTACTTAGTATTTTGTACTGCAAATACAATAATATTCCATTCTCACATCTAAATGTCTATGCTTTTGTCTTTGCTATAGCAGCATTGATTGCAGTTACAGCACCTGTTCACAGTGTTGCAAATGGGGACCCAGCCAAAAGAATGTTGCTGAATGATTGCAAGTCACCACTTGCTATAAAAGTAAGCCAATAGTTACTCCTATAATACAAGTCACTGTTGTATTTCTTCAACATTTTGTCTTCTTGGATTCTAATTCTTAATAATTTTATTCTCCAACTTTCATGTACATTTTGAGATTAGAAAGTCATTGTTGAGGAAATTATTTTGAGCTTGATGGGAAAAGAAAACTGCCTGGATTTAGTTTATTATGAATGTAATGCATCCCCTAATGTGTGATTTTAAATAATTATAAAATAAAATATGAAAATAATTTTAAATAGTCTCAAATAAATATTAAAATAAGAGTATTATATCTTTTTTTTTAAATATATTTTATTGATTTTTTACAGAGGAAGGGAGAGAGATAGAGAGTTAGAAACATCGATGAGAGAGAAACATCGATCAGCTGCCTCCTGCACATCCCCCACTGGGGATATGCCCGCAACCCAGGTACATGCCCTTGACCGGAATCGAACCCGGAACCCCTCAGTCCGCAGGCCGACGCTCTATCCACTGAGCCAAACCGGTTTCAGCAAAATAAGAGTATTATATCTTTAAAACAGAATATATATCACAATAAATATAAATCCATAAATCTAAAACTATAAATTGATTTCAATGTATAACACAAATATTTTTGCATTTTTAACTCTTGCTGTCCTGCTGTTTCATAATTCTCTTTCTAAAAGTTCTACTGAGATGTATCCCTATGTATTTTACTGTCATTCCAGAATCTATAGTTGGAAAACCAAATATTCTGCTTCAACACAATTGGAATGTGATCATCAGACTGATTGTCTTAATTATCACATGTCAACAACTTGTATTGTTTGTTTGTTTTTTTTATTTTAGAGGAAAGTCCTGGCCAGTATTGCAGATGCCCTCCACATTCTGAGCTTATATTATTTTACTATTATCTGTGAAAGAAGTTCAGCTTCTAGTAAATACCTACCATTTCAAAGTAGTTTTCCAGGAATATTTATTCGGTTAAATTAATTTAATATTCTCAATATCCCAAGTGAGGTAAGTTTAAGAATTATTTTTATATATTAGAAAGTAAATCGATGCCCCTTTTTTACCAATACTTCACTTTCAACAATGCCATGGCCTTCCTCCTCTTTCCACAACTTTGCATGTGACCAGGATAATTTATAATTCTTCTAAATATTCAAGTTCTGTCTTTATTTCAAAATTTACCTTATATCTGAATTGTTTCATAAGCTGATGCTAATTCAAAAAAGTGAATTTATTATCTTAAATTATATTTACCTTAAAATTAAAACTTTATAAATTATAAGTAAATTGACAGCATGGCAATTATTTCATTTTTTATTGGATCCCTCAAACCTGGAATCTAACTGGTATGGGAAGAATAAATAATTTACTAGTACATGTATTGATGAAAGACTTCTTGTGTTTATATCATTCCAGCATCCCTATAAATGTTAATAATCTTTGCAAAACATGTACTATATTTTTGTACTATGATTCTAAATATCCTAAAATAAACCTAATTTGGAAGGCAGCCTGAATGCTGACATTATGAACAGTGCATGATATATGTGGCAAATCAACTTTTTCCTCCACTTAGAAACTAATCTGCAGCAATTCCTAGGAAAGATGTAGACCTGTTTTATTTTTTAAATATTTTGTTTTTGTTTTTATTTTTCTAAAAATACACCTCAGAACTTGTTGGAAAGACAATTTAAGGCAAGGAAGATACAATTCTTTTATCTATTCTTGAATAAAGTGTTGCACCAGTTTATTAGTGAGAACTGAAATTTTATATCAGAATCCCCTAATTATTGGATATGTATACAATGAAAAAGTCCTTCTGAAATACAGACACTTAGGTTAATACAGGTACCTGTAAAGTTCAGTATTCCTTATAAGTTCTTCATGAAAAGTTATAAAACCTGGGCTAAAAGTCTTTGCAACACAACATTTTAAACAAATATCTGAACGTGCTGGACCTTCATACATAATATGTTTTAAATTCCCATATAATCCTCCTACCAATATTTTGTACAAATTAGGTTTATTTTTGTTTAGTTGAATAATAATAATAATCTTGTTCGAAAACTTGAAAGGATAAGAAATAGGGTTAACTTTGACTATTATTATAACTAGAGGTCCAATGCACAAAATTTGTGCACTCACAGATCCCTCAGCCCAGCCTGTGCCCTTTTGCACTCCAGAAGCCCTTGGGGATGTCCAACTGCTGGCTTAGGCCCATTCTCCGGGGGGGAGCAGGCCTAAGCCCGCAGTCAGGGCATCCTTAGTGCTGCTGCAGAGGTGAGAAAGACGCCCGCCACCGCTGCTGCACTTGCCAGCCATGAGCCCAGCTCAGGGCTTCTGGCTGAGTGGCACACCCTCTGTGGGAGCGCACTGACACCAGGGGGCAGCTTCTGCAGTAAGCATCTGCCCCCGGTGGTCAGTGCGCATCATAGCTACTGGTTGTTCCACTGTTTGGTCGATTTGAATATTAGCCTTTTATTATATAGGATTGCAGGGACTGACAGAGGTCAGAGGGAAGGGGGATGGACATAGACAAAAGTGTGGTGATGGTCAGATGTGGGGGGGGGGTGGAGGAGGATAAAGGGGGAGAAATTGGAGACATCTATAATAGTGTCAACAATAGAATTAGAAACAATGATATACCACTACACTACACACCTATTAAGGAAAAAAAAAAGATACATTATGAACTATGTATTTACTACTTTGATAAAATTAAAAAATATTTTAAAGAAAGAATTTTGTACAGAAAGGAGTGTTGTTGAAATGTTTTTTTTAAATTTATTATTTATTTATTTATTTATTTATTTATTTATTTATTTATATTTTATGGTAAAGCTAAGGAAGCTTCAGAACCGTTGTGAGGGCTGGATTTGTTCTGGGGGAGAGAGCAAGCAAGTTGCAACCAGCAGCATTTTGAATAACCTTCCTGAAATGATTTAAAAGAGATAGGGACAGATTCCCCAAGTCTACAATTATTTGTAATTTATTTTCTTATTCTAGATAAATTCATTTTTGAACCTTATTAACTCCCCCTCCTCCTAAAATTAGTCCTTCAGGTTCAGTAAACTTTAGGCCTCACAAAACCTGTGTTAGTCCCTGAGGGTTGGGGTCCCTAAAGGAGTTTGGATTCACTCATTATATTTATTTGCTCCTTTTAATTCTTATTCTAGAAAGAGAGTGAGGACAGCTTTTTACTTAGTAATTTTTCTAATAAGAATTGTATTGGAACCTGCTCCTTCTTTGGCTGTTTATGGGTTTATCTTACTGGGAACTCACAGACTATAAGCCCTTTGAAGATAGGGATAGAGCTGTATTGTGTTTCTAAAATACAGGCACAAAGTTAATACAACTTTTATAAATATTTGTTGAAGGAACAGAGAAGTTTCTGTGCCATGAGGCATTACTGTTCCTTCTGCTCCACCTCTTCATTGAGACTCTTGTGCAGAGCATAAGGCTGAGGGGGTGAGCAGGTAGAGCAGAGTCAAGTTGCTTTTTCCAAACCCACACTTTGATTTTACATAGTAGATGCATTTCTAAATGACATTTTGATTGGATACATTAGATTTTGCTAATATCAACTCCCTTTACTCATAGAGATCATTTTTAATTATTTTTAATGATGCTTAAACGTTTCATACTGTGAGGTCCAAAATATTTTGCTTATTTCAAGAACCTTTGTGCATTCTTTCTGTAGTAAAGTAAATTATCAACATGGTAAGTCTATTTGGGGGGTCTGCTTAAAATGGGCCACACCAGTACTAAATGAGGTTCTAACAATGACTAATTTGCACACCATGTGTGGAGTTAAATGGCTGTTGGACATAACCATTTCTTTTGGTCCCTTTGCACCCACAGCACCTGCTTTAACCAGAGGCAGTGTCTTGACCCTCCATGACCTCTTAGTCATGGCGCCAATGGGGCATCTATTGCCTGAGGCCTTGGCAGTCAGCCGGGCACTAAAACCTTCCCAAGATGGCAGCAACCCTGAGGAACACGCGTCAGGGTTGGGGTCCCGTCGGCAGAGGCAGGGCAGGGAGGCACAGGGAAGCTGCTGGTGCAAGGCTGCCTGACCCTTAGGGGCAGGAAGGAGCATCTGGGCCTGCTCCGCAGTGAGTCCCTGGCTCAGGTGTCTGAGTGGCGGGCAGTGCCAGGACTGTGAAGTTGTGGCAGATAACAAAGAGCTGGCATCCATGGCCTCGACGCTGGCACATGGGGTCTGAGAACCTGGCGGGTGTGGGATGTGCCTCTCCTGCCTTTGCCTGGCACGGGCTCTGCTGCACCGCTGGTGGGGGAGGATAGGGACTGCCCAGTGGTGACTGATCATCGGTCATTTTGTTGTCACGCTTTTGGCTTTTTATTATTATAGACTAGAGGTCCAGTGCATGAAATTTGTGCACGGGGGGGGGGGGGGTTGTCTCTCAGCCCGGCCTGTACCCTCTCTAATCTGGGACCCACCCCTTGGGGGATGCACGACTGCCGGTGTAGGACCCATCCCACAGGGCTGGGCAGTCATCTTGTGATGGTGTTATGGTGTGAGGGCCAATTTGCATATTACCTCTTTATTGTATAGGTCATATATATAGACTTCTGGATGTTAATTTTGTATCCAACTACTTTGCCAAATTCATTTCCTAATTCTAGTAGTTTTTTGGTGGAATCTTTCATGTTTTCTATGTAAAATATTATGTCATTTGTGAATAATGACAGCTTTACTTCCATTTTCCAATTCAGATGGTTTTATTTTTTCTTCTTGTCTAACTTCTATGGCTAAGACTTTTTTTTTCCAGTGCAATGTCAAATAGGAGTGGTAAAAGCAGACATATGTATCTTGTTCCTGTTCTTCTTCTTTTTTTTTTTCCGTCTGGCTCAGAACACGAGTCCATAACTCTTGTTCCTGTTCTTAAAAGAAACACTTTCAGTAGTAAGACCCTGAATATTCGACGCAATCTTGAGAAAGAAGAACAAAGTAGGAGGGATCATAATACCTGATATCAAATTATACTGCAAAGCCATTGTGATCAAAACAACCTGGTAGTGGCATAAGAACAGGCATATAGATCAACAGAACAGAACAGATACTGTGGGAAACTGTTTATTGCCTTCACTATCTGATAAGCATAGACAGAGCACTCCCCGAAACCCCCCGAAGGCTGGGTGCCTTTGAAGCCCTAGCAAAGCCCGGAGCTAGGCGCCACCTCTGTTTGTCCAGACAGTGGTAGCTGAAACTGCTCCCCCATTTATTATTATGTAAATCCTTGCTGATGGGCTAGTCTGCCTGTTGCAGGGGGTCACCTGCCTAAGGGCTATGCTATAGGGGCATCCCAGATCAATAAAAGGTTGGAGCGGCCTGAGCATTGGGAGAAGTCCTTCAGGACTTGCCGCCTGGTCCCCCAATACTGCAAAATTATCTCGTGTCTTTTTCTCTCATTTGTTGTGCGGCTCCTCTTTCAGATACCGAACCCTACTCCACGCGAGTCGTGGAAGGAAACACACTCGACAGATACCCCAAAAATCAACCCAAGACATTATCTTCAATTAGTATTTGACAAAGGAGGGAAGAGCATAGACTGGAGTAAAAATAGCCTCTTCAATAAATGGTGTTGGGAGAATTAGACAGTTACATCCAAAAAAATTAAATTAGATCACCAATTTACACCATACACAAGAATAAACTCAAAATGGATAGAAGACTTAAGTATAAGTCACGAAAAAATAAAAATCCTGGAAGAAACCAAAGTCAGCAAAATCTCAGACATCTCTTGTGACAGTTTGTTTGCTGATACATCTCCTAGGGCAGCGGTTCTCAACCTGTGGGTCACGACCCATTTGGGGGTCGAACTACCCTTTCACAGGGGTCACCTAAATATATCCTGCATATCAGATATTTACATTACAATTCATAACAGTAGCAAAATTACAGTTATGAAGTAGCAACAAAAATAATTTTATGGTTGGGGGTCACCACAACATGAGGAACTGTATTAAAGGGCCGCGGCATTAGTAAGGTTGAGAACCACTGTCCTAGGGGAAGGAAAACAAAAGAGAAAAACAAATGGGACTACATCAAACTAAAAAGCTTCTGCATAGCAAAAACAAAACAAAAAACCATCAACAAAATGAAAAGGGAGAGCTCACTGTATGGGAAAACATATTGGCCAATGATATATCTGGTAAGGGATTAATTTCCAAAACATATAAAGAACTAGTACAACCTAAAAAGGAAGACAAACAATCCAGTTTAAAAATGGGCAAAGGACCTAAATAATACTTTTCCAAAGTGTACACACAAACGGCAAAGAGACATACGAAAAAATGGTCAAAGTCACTAATCACTGGAGAGATGCAAATTAAAACAGCAATGAGGTATCACCTCACACCTGTCAGAATGGCTAGCATCAACAAATGACAAATGTTGGCAAGGATGTGGAGAAAAGGGAACCCTAGTACACTGCTGGGAGGAATGCAGACTGGTACAGACAATATGGAAAACAATATGGAGTTTACTCAAAAAATTAAAAATGTAACTGTCATTTGACCCACTAATCCCACTTTTAGGAATATATCCTAAGAAACCTGAAACACCAATCAGAAAGAATGTATGCAACCCTATGTTCCTAGCAGAGAAATCCTATATAATAATGGAGGCATATGCTAATTAGCCCGGACGCCTTAGCAGTCACGACCAGTCAGGCGTGTAATAGTCACAACCGGTCTGGTGCGGCCGGGAATGGCTCAGCAGAAGTGGCCACCCGCGAAGGTGCGCGCACTGCCCAGCCCAGAGGCAGCCCTGCTGGGGGTCGCAAGCAGGCACGCGGCACCACCTGGCCTGGGAGCGGCCCCCAGCAGAAGTGACCATTGATGGGGCTGCCCGCAGTCAGGGATCACGAGCAGGTCTGCGGGGTCCCAGCCCTGTGCTGAGGTGGAGCGGCCCCTGGCAGAAGCAGCCACCAGTGGAGGCGCTCGGGCACGTGGCGCCCCCTGGCCCAGAGGCTGACCAGCCAGGGAGCTGGAGCAGGCACGTCGCGCCACCGGCCCGGAAGCCTCCAGGCCGAAAGAGTCACTGGAGTCTTTGGTTAAATTCAATAGTTAAAATCACTATACTCTGTGAGCGCTGACATCCTCAAACACTCAGGACCCTCAATCACACAAATTAATAGGAAACAATTGCATAATGCTTTGACCTAATTGTACACACTTTAGTATCATTTACAAATTATTCTACATCCTTCAAGTACATTCAGCAGCTGACTGACGAGCGCCGGTGCTGCGAAGCCCTTGGCTCCAGCTCTGCTATCTCGAGTTTGTGTTTTCCAAGGAAACAGCCAGAAGGGATGATAAACCCTCTGCAAACGGCTCAGCCAGAGCCTATCTAGATGGCGGCAAGTGGAGGCTTGGTTTAAATCGAGCCGTTCCAGCAGCGAATGACGCCAACCCTCCCTGGATCAGGCAGGTTCCTGTGGAGCTCAATCTCCATGCAATACAATGGGGCCCAGTTTTGTCCCTGGCGACCTCATGCGCATTAGCTCCGGCAGCCGGAAAGGAAGGGAAGAGGCATCACGTGGGGCAGCTCTGGTGAGCAAGCAGAAGGAAACCATGTCTAGCACACACTCCCCTGCCAACCCCTTCAGCGTGTAAGAAGTCAAATAAACCAATACAAACACCCCTCCCCCACCCCGGAGAGATCCAGGACTGAGGGGCCCCCAGCCCAGGCATTGCGCACCTGCTTCCCACCCACTTTATCCAAAGGGTCACAGCGGTTTTCAACCTGTGGGTGGGGACCCCTTTGGCGGTCAAACAACCCTTTCACAGGGGTTGCCTAAGACCATCCTGCATATCAGATATTTATATTACGATTCATAACAGTAGCAACATTACAGTTATGAAGTAGCAAAGAAAATAATTTTATGGTTGGGTCACAACATGAGGGACTGTATTTAAAGGGCCAGAAGGTTGAGAACCACTGGTTAGGGGGTTAAGGGGAGGAGGAGAAGCCTTGCAGGAAGGGGATTCCCTGGAACCGCATCCCTGCCCTCCCTCTGGACCTGACCTCTTGGAGTCCAGGGCCTGACCCCACCTGGCCCCAGCAGATTTGCATATCCCAGACACTCCGGTACTTCCAGGCACTGGGCATTCCCCTATCTCCCCTGCCTCCCAGCCACTGACCCTCTCTGTCTCCTACCCCAAAAACACTCTGTTCTCCCCAACCTTCAGTCTTTATAGCCAAATGCATGGTGGGTTTAGTTGCTTCTCCATGGATTTTATTTGATAAGAACCCAGCGAAGTCCCTTAGCAACTGAGATGCTCAGACTTCAGGGACAACGAATGACACACCTTACTTGGCTTTGCTATCTCATTCTATTTTAATATCTACAATAAGATAGCAAAGCAATCTTATTCTTTTGTTTTTTTAAATAGATTTTTATTTATTTCAGAGAGGAAGGAGAGGGAGAGAGATAGAAAAATCAATGATGAGAGAGAATCATTGATCGGCTGCCTCCTGCACGCGCCCTACTGGGGATTGAGCCTGAAACCCAGGCATGTGCCCTTGACCAGAATCGAACCTGGGACCCTTCAGTCCTCAGGCTGAAGCTCTAACCACTGAGCAAAAACAGCTATGGCAAGCAATTCTATTCTTAATTCTATTTTGTCATAAACAAGTAGAGTTGAATTATATCAAACCAATATACATTTTTTAATGAAATGTCTCTTCATTTCTACTAATGCAATTCTACCTTAAAGCTTATGAAGTATAATCTATACTAATAAAAGTGTAATATGCTAATTAGACTGGACATCTTCTGGGTGTCCTTCTGCACAAAGCCACAGCGGCGAGGGCCGAGGCAGCAGTGTTTAAGGCGACTAGGCTGGCAGGGGAGGGAAATTAGGGGCAATCAGGCCAGCAGGCAGGTGAACAGTTACAATCCAATGTTCCTGGATTGGCAAGGGTGCAGGCCGGGTTGAGGGATCCCCCTCCCCCGCCCAGTGCATGAATTTTGTGCACCAGGCCTCTAGTTTACAATAAGATCTGGAACCACCCAAGTGCCCACCAGTAGATGAGTGGATGAAAAAGCTGTGGTAGAGGGACCAAGATGGCAGCCAGCAGGATGTCAGTGAGGGAGAGAGTGTGAGTGAGTGAGGGAACAAAAGGGGGTGCATGGACGTGTGAGGTGTGTGTGTGTGTGTGTGTGCGTGTGTGTGTGTGTGTGTGTGTGGTAAGGGACAGTTATATTCTGCAGAACTTTTGGGGGCTGGCAGCCCATGCTCTCCTAGCCAGACAGCCTCTGCTACCTCTGCAATCTCTACCTGGGTGGCCGGCTCTACAGCAGAGGCCATATCATCTTGAAGGGGAGAGCAGCTGTGACTGGAAGCCCAGCCTCACCTCTACCGGGGGAGACCTCGGACACCACCCGGAACCCTACAGTCACACCGGCCAGGAACACAGACACTGTGGTGTGGGGCTTGTCCTGGGGGGTGGGAGTGGCTGGGTGGTGGGGTCAATCAGGGAAAAAGGAGACATATGAAATACTTTAAACAATAATAAAAAAGAAAAAGAAGTTGTCATAAATTCACACAATGGAATACTGCTATAAAAAACAAGGATCTCTTACCCTTTGAGAGAGTATGGAGGGACCTGGAGAGTAATATGCAAAACAAAATAAGCCCATCAGAGAAAGACAAGTATCACATGGTCTCACTCATATGTGGAATCTAATGAGCAAAATAAGCTGATGAACAAAATAAGTCCAGAGACATAGAAGCATGGGACAGACTGATGATTTTCAACAGCGGGGAGGAGAGTGGGGTCAGGAAGAGATTAATCAAAAAACTTATATGCTTATATGCATAACTCATGGACACAGACAATGTGGCGAAAAGCTTGGGGGGTGTGGTTTAGGTGTGTATGGAGAAGGTCAATGGCGGAAAAGGGGAGAGCATCTATAGTACTTTCAACAACAAAAATGAATTTAAAAAAATGATTTTCTAATTTTAAAGTAGAATGAGATAGTTCACAGTATCATCCACTAATGTTAAATGAATAACATGACTAAAAATGTATTGCTTGCTAAACATGTTATTCTATCATTATTTCTATTTTAAGTAAGATTAGTTCACAAAGAAAAATGATATCATTAAAAATAAAATTACTGCTTAATACATGATTTAACCTGTACAACTAATATGGCATTGTGAATACAATCAATTACTGTTTTTAAACATTTCTCAGTTCAAGTTTATATCTCAATAAATACTTAGCCTTGAAGGTAAATACCACATTTTATGCTGGTGTCTCAAAATTCTAGAAATGTTATCCACATTGCATATGTTAAATAGGCATAGAGAAAAATAAATATGTGAATGAAAAATTGTCTTCAAAAGTCAATTAAAATATCAAATATTAACCTTATATTAATTTTACATTAAAAAGGGCATGTAGATGCCTAGGATATTTTAGCCAGCATTCATAACACAAACATAAAAATAATCATTTAAAGTTTAAATAATTTGTATCTCATTTTTCTAAGCATAGCAAAAATATTAAGGTTAATTTTTTACATAGATGTTAACTCACTATAATTTGATTTCATAGGCTGATGGTGAGAACTATCATGTTTTAACTTTTTAATATTTTTTTCTAAAAAGAATTCCTAAATATGTGAGATTATTTCTAACAAGAGCTACTTCAGCAAATAGTAAACGTAATCAGGAAAGAAACTCTTGCTATAGTTCCATAAGCTGTATTGAAACACCTGGCTCACTGCTTGGCTATATAATCCTCTTTCACCTGCATATCAAGAATATACTCTCACAGAAGTATGAGGATTAACAAAAAAGTCATTAATAGTATCTTCTACATGCTTTCTTGTTCAAAAAGCCTTCAAAAAAGTGATATTTCTGTTATTACTTAGAACCTTTCCAAAAAAGCATATGGGTAACAGCAATCTTAGAGATAAGAAAACTAATTCAGAAGGATTAAAACTTTACCAATATGATGTCAAATATTTGCTTGAAAACTGAAAAGTCAGGATGTTCAATTGGTTGTTTTGTTGGGTCAACAGTCAGAACTAGTGGACAAGCCAGTCTGCAATACACCTTTATTGAGAAAAGAGCTTTTCTTGGTGAATTTTATTTTAAGGTGGAATGACAAAAGATCACAGAAGCATAAGACAGCAAAAATGGCAGGGCCCACAGAGATCATCAACACCTTAGACCATAAAAAGGCCACCATGGAAATGCATTGTCTTCTTTGGCTATAAGGGGTTATGATTTTCATTACTCCTACAGAACTTAATAGCATTCAGATAGCCAAGTGGATTTTTGACTCAGCATATATTCTTTCACACCTGTTAAAAGTTTTGAGTCAATGTGACAAATTTTGACTATCAGAAGTATTAATCATTTATTGCTGATAATCTTAGATGCAGAATATTGTTTTAAAATGAGCCATTTTAAATCATTATCCTCAGGGTTTAATTCCCCAGTTTAAGACTTTGAGCTAAATATCTCAGCATTATCTGAGCTATTTATCAGGTTAGCACAGAGACATATAACTTTAGGACTAGAAAGGGAATGCATTTATCTTCTCCCACCATCCTTCCATCTTTGTATTTAACTGCAGAATTGTTTTTCCAAACTAGTCTTGAATATCTTCAAAATAGCAAATCCCCCAATTACAAAATTGTATTAGAGAGTTATGTTTGATGTTGAGATTTGTTTCCATATCTTCCAGTTATTGTTTCTATTTTATCTTATCATTGCTAAAAAGGAAAACAAGTGTAATAACTTTGCTTGACATTCTTTAATATCAGAACATTGCTGTAATTGTTTTTCTTTCCCAAATCTTATCTTTAGTCTTATCTTTCTTATTAATAAGGTGTGCTTTAAAGTTTTATCACCACCCTTGTTATTGAATAAATGTGTTTGAATTTTCTACATTCTTTTAAAAGTGCCCCGCCCAAAATTTAACATAATGATTCAATGAGACGCAATGACATTCTAAGAAGGCAGACCTATGTTGGCTCTATAGCTCTGGATATAACTATAAATGTAAATTAAAAAGTAGCTTATTTTATGGTTATCTGTCACTTTTAGATTGTACAAAATTTATGACTAATTAAAAGTTTGATGTAGACTTTCCAAATAGGAGCTATAAGTGAAACACTAGCTTGCCTCTCTCCAGGTACTGAAAATTAAATTTTTCTTTGTGAAATTTGACCTCATTATATTTTCATCTTTGTTTTTAATTAGTTATGATATTTCTGCTTGTTATTTCTGATATTAATATAGGTCCTCTGTTTTAAATTAATATAATTCAAAAATTTATTAATGTTTATTGTATGTTTTTAATGTGTTACTGGTAAAATGTGGAATATGGCACAGTCAAGGGCACAGACATGAACCAAAGTTATTAAATATTTCCATCCTGACAGAAAGGGTCAAAATTATATACCACCATGTTTATTCCACCCAGAAGGATAGTAGCTAGAGTCATTTATTTATTTTTTATTATTAATTTTTGCAAGATTGTATACTCTCTGGTAAAAGCAACCCTAAGATATTTAAAAAGTTAAATATTTTAATATTTAATGTTATAGTCTCATACATTCTTTGCTTGTCTAATGTCCATGAAAACTTCAGTGAATATCATTTTGTAGCTTAACTAGAATGCTTTAAAATATGTTTTTATTGATTTTACAGAGAGATGAAGTGAGAGGGAGAAACATCTATCAGGATGACTGGGGATCAAACCCTCATCCTGGGTATGTGCCATGATCAGGAATTGAACCAACAACCTTTTGGTGCACCAGAGGACACTCAACCAACTAAGCCACAGCGGCCAAGGTTAGAATGCTTCTCCTCTTCCTTCCTCCTTTCTCCTTCCTTCCTTCCTTCCTTCCTTCCTTCCTTCCTTCCTTCCTTCCTTCCTTCCTTCCTTCCTTCTTTCTTTCTTTCTTTTTTTTTTTTTTTTCATACGATACCATTTATCTGAAATATCAGAATAAGAAAACCCAGACAGACAGAAAGTAGAATGGTGGTTGACAGGGGCTGAGGAGAAAGGGGTTTCCTTTTGGGTTGATGAAAATGTTTTGGAACTAGATAGAAGCCATTAAATTGTACACTTATATGTGGAATCTAATGAACCAAATCAATTAACAAACAAAATAGAAACAGACTCATCGATAAAGAGACCAAACTGCAGAATGCATTTACTAATCAGAAAAAAGGTCAAAATTTCTAAGAAAATATATGTTAGATTTCCATGTTTGAAAAGTGTTTTATAAGGTTAGCACACTTTTACTTGACAACGCTTTTATTCAACAAAGAAACAACAGTTTCTATGTTAGAATTTAAATAACCAGTAGAAACTAGGTATATAGGTATAGTTTTCTAGTCAGCAGAACTAGAAAGAAGCAAAAATAAAAAAGGAGTTTGTAACTAAAATTTCTTATTATCTATAAAGACATGCAGATTGAGCATAATTAACCATGAAGTTAAAAGGTTGAGGAATAATAAGAGGAAAATGCATACGTATAAGTTTTCTTGTATCTACTCTGATCCAGATTGAGCCTGCATGAAAGGCAAAAATAGAATTTCCATTCCAATTGCCAAAGTAACTGGCAAACAGTTTCCATTAGTATAAAATGATCCAATTAATGCACCCCACAAAGGACTAAGAACAAATACCAATATCAAACATGGTTGCAGAAAGACATCTTTGAAGTAGCTGTTTTGAACAGACTATTAGGAACATGAAATGTAGCTGAAATGTAACCAACCAGATGCTAGTGCTTGAATACAGCAAATAAAAAAAAAAAGATTGCTTTGTTATTAGAAAGGTAACATAAATTTCTCATATATGTCATTCAGTGCTGCCAAGAGACACACAGAGGAAGATTCGGATTTTTTATGGGTGCTTTCTAATTATTCTTATGTGCCATGTTTCATTTAATTTTTGTTGGTGGTGCTCAGAGTGAATTTGGGGAGATTAAATGTTTCATCTCTAAAGTCCATATAAATCAGACCTTTGAACTTACTGAAAACAAACAAACAAAAAAATAATGCTACAAATAGTAATGCTATAATATTGCTTATATAGGAACTAAAGATGTTTTTCTTCATTTGTACAAATACTTCCTTTTAGCACAGACTTTACTTTGCAATCAATGAAAATTAATGATTTAGAAATGAATGCTTGAGCACAGACGACTTTAGATCAATAAAGTGATTACATGTGATATCGTAATGGTAGATACCTGGTATATAGTTGCCAAAACCCATTGAATATGAAATGCAAAGAGTGAACTCTAGTTAATGTAAACTAGAGACTTTAATTAATAATAACATATCAATATTGGCTCAATAATTATAACAAATGTACACATTGCTCAAGGATGCTAATAGTAAGGGAAACAGGGATGGTGGTAAGGAGATGCCTCTGTATTTTCTTCAAACCTAAAGCTGCTCGTTAATTCATTAACTTAAAAGAAATAAATATCCCTGTTAGCTGATAGGCACTTTTGTGTAAACACTATAGACAGACTCAATATCTACTCTGGATTATGTGGCTTTATTGACTGCTACACAGAATGGGACCTCATGAATGTGGATGATTCAGATTTAAAAAAGAAAATGCCAGAATTTTTCTCTAAAATACTGTATTTTATTAGAAATGTCAGAATTTATTTTCTTTATATAAAATTTCTAAATATATATTTTGAAAGCACAGCTGCATTTTTTGACATTTATAAGATACAGACTAATCCTTGCTATGGACTGATTTGTGTACCTCCCATAAATTCATGTGTTGAAAACCTAACCCACAATGACATGGTTTTTGAAGATGAGGCTTTTGGGAGGTAATCATGTCTAGATGAGATTATGTGGAACCCTCAGGATGGGGTCTCATAAAAAAAGAGACCCTTAGAGAGTTTGCTTTTTCCCTTCCCTTCCCTTCCCTTCCCTTCCCTTCCCTTCCCTTCCCTTCCCTTCCCTTCCCTTCCCTTCCCTCCCCTTCCCTCCCCTCCCCTCCCCTCCCCTCCCCTCCCCTCCCCTCCCCTCCCCTCCCCTCCCCTCCCCTCCCCTCCCCTCCCCTCCCCTTCCCTTCCCTTCCCTTCCCTTCCCTTCCCTTCCCTTCCCTTCCCTTCCCTTCCCTTCCCTTCCCCTCTCCCTCTGCAACTCAGGAAGAACACTCTCACCAGAAAACAACTATGTTGGCACCTTGGCCTTGGATTTTAAGCCTTCAGAACTGTGAGCAAATAATAACTGAGCTGGGATTCAAGATATTTTGGCACAACCATAGACATTTATTGTATATTTTTAAACAACAGTATTTCCATGTTTAGAATAAGAGGGTTACATTGACAATCTAGCTCTGGTCTTGGCCATTCAAGTTAGGGCTGCTAGATTAAACATAGGACACACAGTGAAATTTGGCTTTCATATAATCCTATATAATAAAAGTGTAATATGCAAATAGACCGAACGGTGGAATGACCATTAGCAGGGGGTGGGGCCGATGAGCAGGTGGCTCCAGGCCAGCCAAGGAACATGCCAGAGGGCAGAGGGAAGGGATGGCGATGGGGTAGGGGGGGTGGCAGCGACCAGTGGTGGGGCGATGGGTGCTGGTGCCATCCCCTGATCTCCCACCTGGTTGCCTCCTGTGGAGGGAGGCCACACACAGCAGCAGTGGTGGGGTGATTTGAAGCAGGGCCACCCAGCACCATCCCCTGATCGGCCTGCCAGGGTCACCTCCCACAAAGGGAGGCCAGGCTGCGGCTTAGGCCCCTTTCTCCCAGGGATCTGACCTAAGTTGTCAGTTGGACATCCTTTGAGGGCTCCCGGACTGAGAGAGGGTGCAGGCCAGGCTGAGGAACTGCCCTTCCCCCCACCACTGAGTTCACAAATTTTTGTGCACTGGGCCTTTAGTCAACCATAACAGAACATATACTAAAAATGTATTTGTTATTGTTCTGAAAATCTAATTAAAATGGTGTCTTTTTCTTGTTTTCATTCTTTCTATTTGTTTTTATTTTGTTTTGCCTGGGAACACTAATTCAAGAATAATAGTGATAAATCAGTATTTCTGCAAGTTTAGCATGCATAACAATGACTTACAAAGTAGGTAAAACATAAGTTGCTGAGTCCTACCCCCAAAGTATCTGATCCACTAAATCTGGGAGAAGGCCCAAGAGTTAGAACTTCTTTTTAAGTTTCCAAATAATGCTGCTGATGATAGAACCTGGATGACATCAGATTCATGAGTCTTGTTAGTTCTTTAAACTTTTAAGATGTTCTAATTTTATTAATCCATGTTTTTTCACATGTAGATAATAGTTTATTATAATTATTAAATCACCACTTAAGAAATTTTTAATTCTTTTTAAAAAATATTTTATTGACTTTTTACAGAGAAGAAGGGAGAGGGATAGAGAGTCAGAAACATCGATGAGAGAGAAATATCGATCAGCTGCCTCCTGCACGCCCCCCACTGAGTATGTGCCCGCAACCAAGGTACATGACCTTGACCAGAATCGATCTGGGGCCCCTCAGTCCACAGGCCAGTGCTCTATCCACTGAGCCTAACCAGTTAGGGAAATTTTTAATTTTTTATCTTGAAAAAATGTTTTCTCAAAAGACTTCATAATAAAAGAGAATATGTCAAAATATTTTAAAGTAATTCTAATGACCCTTATAAAGAATCTAATTAATATTCTGTATACATTCTTGTTAGTATTTTTTAAGTTATGCCTCATATAATATTAAATATGCTTTATAAGTATATGCTGTGTTATCTGTAACCTTGGCACAATATTACTTTTTCTCTTTTGCTTTGAGTCCAAAGTCTGTAATTAACTTTAGAGTTATACATCTTCTGAAATTCAAATAACTCCTGAAGAAACAAATAGCTTTGGTGATAAAATAGCCTTAAGCTATTTGGCCTTTTCTGTAGATTTGTATGTGTGAAATACCGTATCACTTGAAAAGTTTCTGTATTCCTTATTGTTTCTCATCAAGTGTATAATTCAGGTCTCATCCTAACCCTTTTTTTCACAGCCCTATGTAGGGTCTTCTTGTAATGAACATGCCCATGAGAAATGCACCTTGTGTGCTGTGACTCCCTGTCAGTTTCTAACCCGTGATCTTTTTTGTCTCTGTACAAACATGTGAGGCACAGGAAGAAGCTCTAACTCTCCTGTCCAGAAAGAGAACACACTAATTTGCTTATATTTCTTTTCAGCTATCATTACTATCTTTTACTCAGAACTCACTCTCTCCAGGGGGGATCACTTCAGTGTTAAGGCCTACATTCTCAAACTTATGCAACAGTTTTGTTTATGGGTTTACTCTGTTCCTCCATGCAATATTTAGACATGATATCTAAACTCTCCTCGTGAATCCGCAGGTTTTTATTGTTAATTTTTACCTTTTTGATGTTCGGTTACCTCTACCTCATCTTCCTATATTTTCTAAGATACATGTTTATGCTTTCCCATGTTAATTTCCTTTTTTTGTCATTGATGAGCAATAACATCTGAAAAGCCACTCAACCATAACTATAATCAGTTCCCTATCACACATGCATTGTCTGGTTTCATTGTTTTCCAATTTCTTTGCTCAAAGTAAAGCATAAATCAATGATATCATTGGGCTGTGATTCACAATATTAGAAACATTTACTTCCATTACTAAAATAAATATTTCTTTTCAAAAAAATTACTTTTAGCAATCCTTAAATTCAGACATGAGTATCTAATATGGCCTACTCATATTTGATTATTTGAACTCTGACTTTTTCAAGAACATCCATGTAAAACATTATTGTTGCATGTATATGTACAGATATATGTGTGTACATATGTATATTGATTTAAGATTATTAAATTTTTAGAAGATAAGATATGAGTACAATATATAAAAACTGATAATCTCATATAAATGTTTTAATAACTATGAATCAATAATGTTTGACCATAGAGAGATAAGAATCCTTACATATAATGTCTTTGAAATTTCAGATGTTAATGTTACACTGTATAAGAGCTAGTTTAAGAGACTGAATCAAAACAAAATAAAAAGCACAATTTTTATTCTAAAATAGAGTTTTCATTTCTGTGGGAGAAGAGCACTGAGTTTAAGTACAGAACCTCTAGTTTCTCAAAGAGTCACAGTGTTATAACCATCCATGGTGTCATAAAAAAAGTAGTAGAAATATTTCTTTGGGGATAAAATGAGCTTCTAGAAATACAGGAGGAATGCCAAGCGAGATAAAGTTTCTCAGAAGTTTCCTGTCTTGTGAATTGAAAGGCAGAGATCAAGAGCTTAGCTCATTCTTATGAATAACCATGCTATTGGGGGGAAAAAAAGAAAGAGAAAGAGAAATTTATCAATAATAGCACTGGAAAATCCATATTGTTGTTTTAGCCATTACCTGCATTGTTCAATGGCAATTATTTTCAGTAATATCAAAGTTATAATAGTTGACAAACACTAAATATATAGCATCTGCATTGTATTGGTCTAGTTTCTCAAAGGATCTCAATCCAAAAACATTATCACAATGTAATTAAAGAAGAAAATATATAAACAAAAATAAGTCAGTAGTTAATATCAGGAATTATGGAATATTAAAGTATAAAACAAAGGTAAATAAAAGATTTCCTTGTTATACTTTTCAAATATATTAAGTTGTGAGGTTATACATACTGTCTCATTTTATCCTCAACAGAATCTTATAAGGACTCTACTGGTCTTGGCCTCATTTTTTACATTACAGAAAATTTTAGAAAGGCAAATTAAATTTTTCAAGGCCCCCTGTTGGTAAAGAAGCATATATAGTTTCAAAATTTAGATCTCTCCCTCTTAAATTTGCTTCTGAATATTGTAAGATATAACTGGAAAATCCTTTCAATTTTCTGCTCACATTAAGATCTACATAAACAGGAAATGGTCTTCAGACCAGTTTTTTTCTTTCTTTTTTTTTTTTTTAATGCTATTAAATAGTCATCATTTATGGAACACAGAAGCATTTCTAAGGATATGTCAAGAAAAAAAAATCCAGCTCCCACTGCCAGTATCAAACTACAGTGAACCTAACAACAGGCTTTACCACTTAGTTTTAAAGGTCATTTGTGTGCTGGCAAAATACAAGTTTAAAAGGTTACATTCCATGAAGCTTTAAATAGCAAATCAAAGTTTTGTTTGCATTAGCTTTATTCAGTGTTGCTTCTATTCTTCCATTTCACTAGAAACCTCTTTAGAAAATTTAGGCCTAGTTTTCTTACAGAAGATAGCCCAAGGCAAAGTATCAGATAAATATTTTTTAAAAAAATTGTACTTCAAACAAACAAAAAATAGGTTAATTGTGTACAGACTAACTTGATCCATTGAAGAAAATTTATTATATTCAATATTGCTTCAAAAATATGTATGTCCTGACTGGGTGGATCAGTTGGTTGGAACATCACCCTGCACACCAAAAACATGCAGGTTTCAATTCCAGGTCAGGGCACATACCTAGGAAGTGGGTTCAATCCCAGGTCAGGTGCGTATGGAAGGTAACCGACTAATGTTTCTCACATTGATGTTTCTCTCCTTTCTATCTCTCTCTTCTCTCTCTCTCTCACTTCCTCTCTCTCTAAAATTAATATAAAACATATCCTGGGCTGAGGATTAAAAATATATATATGTATATTACCTAAAATAAATATTCAAGTTTTTAACTCATGTTATTATCAGTCTAAAATGCTTTGAAATACAAAAAATGTGTTGCTATTTATTCAAATTAAGAACACTGATTTTTTTTCCTTATAAAATATTATTTGTTGACCTAAAAATGCAAGCCTATCATTGAGTACACAATGTCTTTCCTTTTGCTTTGAGTTGAAAATTATCCTATAATTAAGACAAAATCTTTTCTATTTGCAATGATAGATTTGTGTGCTTTCAAAAGGCTATCTGAAGTTTTTAGCTGTGATGTTGATAGGACAAGTGTTATCTTAACTCTCAAAGATGATCTCTATGTTTATGGCTTCACTCCAGTTCAGAATGTGGTGAGAAACTCTAAAGGAACGGACTTGAACTGTTGTTAGGGACCAAAATGACTCATAGACTTTGATCTGAAAGCCTAGTGAATCTCCCCCGTCCCCACACTGCTGCATTTTATATAAGATTGGGAAGCTGATGCCTGATGCTGCAGATTCTGTGAAGGCGCTTTCTCCCGAGTGTGTTAGCCAATCTTCTGTCCTTAAGAACTTGACTCCTGAGCTGCAGGCCAAGCTCAGAGCCAAAGTGTACACCCCTGTTTTCCACAGTTAAGAGACACATAGGGGACTGGCAATAACTAATTGTAATAATTTCAGAGAATGCTCTTTTTTCACTTTGCCTCTTTCAAAAAACATGATGAAAAATGACCTGAAAAGTATATAAGTAGGATTATAAGTCTTCAGTAAAGCAGAAACAGCAGAAAATAATAAGATGCCATGCATCCAAGTGAATTTAAGATCAGAGAAAATGGTTTGTCTCTTGTCCTCAGCTGCACACTGGGAAAAATAAAAGCTTTGCAATTTTTGGTAAAGCACGGCTTGAACAAATCTACAAAATACATGTAGATATCTCAGGACTAGGAAGCAGCAAATAGTCTCAGACATTATCTTCAGCAAGTACATTTTGAGAGTAAATGCCATTCACCTTTAGAGACATGAGATAGGTAATCATTTTAGTATTTTGTGTTTCCAGGTCTTAGAGCCATTAAATAAGTTTAGCCCACAGTTAGTGTTTTTGAAAATGTGATATAAATCAGGATTCAGTATGGTGCAAAGTCTCAGGGAATGGGGTAAATTAATTTAGTTCAAGTATCCTCCATCCCTTCAAAAACGGGGCGGGGGGGGCATATGTAAAGTGAAATTTCACAGACCTTTCAGCCTCTTAATTTTGGTTTGATGGTACCTTGTATAGAACTATATTTTATTATTATTATTATTATTATTATTATTATTTATTATTATTCTTTGTACCACTTTCTTTGTCAAAGGTGATTTGAAAAGCAAACTGAATCATAATATCAGAGAGCACAGCTCAAATCTGAATGGATTTCATTCACCAATCTGCCCATGCCTAATTTATAAGGCAATATAATAAAAATTTACTATGAAGTAAATTACTAAATAAATGTAAAGTTAAATTGAATACATCTCTATAGGTTTTTTTTCAAACAAATCATCAGTGGAACATGAGGATGTAAAGTGGGAATCAGAGAGCACACAGAAGGCTGCTTCTCTCACAGATTTCTCCTCTTGGAGTTACAAAAGTGCTCTCAACTTTCCTAAACCCTAAGTTTATCAGGCTTGGTTGATACTGAGGAATGTGTTTATAGTGTTCCCAACCAGGCAGATTTGCATTTCCCATGAGATAGGTTATATCTATCAGTTCTTTTTCTTTGATGTTGTTTTTTAAGTGTGAACAGTTGTTTGAATCTTAAAACTGGCCATGCAAGCTAATTTGAAATGTGACTGTCTATAGTTTCATAGTGTCCCAGCACTTGTCATTGTGCAGCCATATAGACAAGTAAAGGAGTGGCTGCTGCCAAAGTCACACTGAAACAAAACTGAAGTAGAAAATGTCTACTGTATTTCTCCACTTCGTAAAATCTACACATGGAAGGATCTTCTCCTTTCATATTTCCTTCAACTATTCATTAAATTTAAAAGGAAATGCACATCACTACATTTATCAGTGTCATCATTGTTTTATGCTTCTCCAAGATCACGCAAAGAAGAATATAGTGAACATTCTGGTTTAGATGACAATAATTTAAATTTGCAACATACCAAATATGTTAAAGACCAACAAAAAGTTTGAGACAATATCAAAATATGTAAACTTTCAAATATACAGCAAACATATGAAATGAGTAACAACCTAGTGACAGAACTGGTCAGAATTTAGGGTGCCTTACAATAAAAACTATCAAAGTCCATTGATGTTTTAAATAGCATTAGACATTCAGAATTAAAATAGATTTGCTTTCTTCAGGGCTTCCTTGCTCACAGGTAGAAGGGGTAACTGCACTCTGCTATGAAATGTCATTAGAGTCACTGAAAGACAGAAAACATTCACACAACACAACAATGCATAGATTAGTATTCATACACAGACATGTGTAGATTAGACCTCCCTTTTGGCCCAAAGTCTATATAAAATAGCTCTACTATTTCTTACCTCTGGTCATTGCTTCCTTAACCTATCCTTGTGGAAAAAGAACTTCTTGCTGTATCATCAAAGTCTTTATTTATCTTTTATATTTTTTGTTTGATATAACAGTTCATGGTGATAGTAAGTATCCAGAATAGGCAGAGGAAATCTGGACATTTTAAGAAGTAGAAATAAAACTGTGCATGATCTGATGTATAATTATACTTTGGTAGTAGTAACAATAGTTACAAAAGACAGCACACAAAAATAAATCTAATAGTGAAGAAGTGTTTGGAGCTATGGACGAAGTGGGGGAATAAATTGGTCTTCTCCGGCTGCCATAACAAACAAAACACCACATACTGAATGGTTCAAACAACAGAAATATATTTCTCATGGTCCTGGAGTTTGGAAGGTTCTGGCATTGGTGGGTTTCTGGGAAAGTCTCTCTTCTTGCTTTTCAGATAGCTGTTTTGTCCTCATATGGCCTTTCCTACATGCATCCCAACAGAGAGAAAAAAAAAATCTATCTGGTCTCTCTTCTTGTAAAAACACTAATCCTATCAGATTAGAGTCCCATGCATGTGATCTTAATTACTTTTGTAAATGCCACGTTCAAATATAGCCACTTTGGGAATTCAGGCTTCAATATATGAATTTTGGGAAGACACAAACATCTAGTTCATAATAGGGAATGAAGCTCCAAATGGCATCAGCAGATACAGAATAGAAAACTTTCACAATTTGCAAATTGTGGGCTTTTCCCTCATAGTTATTTCCTGAAAATGAAGAAAGACTAAAAGTAATTGTGATTCTGATTTTCAGAGTCAGAATGGCCTCTGAGAAGAAGAATGCTACTTGCTTCTTCGATTTTTTTTTTAGCTCTCTTGTTTTCTACATCATCTAGTCACTTCTATTGTTGACTATATAAGAAAGACTGAGTTAAAGACCTAAGAGGTGAAAGGAATAAGAAGGCAAACTACCTTTAATCTATAATTTGTGAGGGAAATCAATAATATGTCTATAAGAAAAAATTAAAGTCAAAACAAAATAAATAGCAAGCTTCATTACAAGGCACACTATAGTTACAAATGCAATAACTTGCCAAGTATGCTATGCTTCCTCTACTCCCATCATGGACTGTGGTTTTAATTAACTAAATTTGGGTTTGGGTTTTTTAATTGTTTGTGGATATCCTCTGCAAATATTTTGTCCTAAATCAAAGGGAGAGAGCCAAACCTTAAATGGATAATACAGATCATTTTGGAATGACAGAAACTCCTTGATTGTTTTAACCTTTGATTTATTAGAAGATATTATGCATGTTTCATATCATGTTCCTTATACTCAATTTCTTTGAAGGTATCTGGGAAAAGTTGCTTGTCAAGATTTAGTATTTCTTATTAAAACAAAGTTAGAAGATCATTCTACAACATATCCTTAGTATGATGTTTTACTGTAGATGCTTTGTGTTTTGGGAGCTTTTGAAAAATAATTAATGATGTTTAATATAGTTCCTCTTGCACTATAGTTGAGATATATTTTATTGAGTTTTTCATGATAATATTTTTTTCTTAGCAAAAAATATAATAAGATAACCACCTTTGTAAGTTAACTAAAAGTAACAAATCTATTTTAATTGAATCCTACATAAAAGAATGGAAGAAAAAATAGTGAGAGAGAGAGAGAGAGAGAGAGAGAGAGAGAGAGAGAGAGAGAGAGAGAGAAAGAGGAAGGAAGGAAGGAAGGAAGGAAGGAAGGAAGGAAGGAAGGAAGGAAGGAAAGAAAGAAAGAAAGAAAGAAAGAAAGAAAGAAAGAAAGAAAGAAAGAAAGAAAGAAAGAAAGAAAGGAGTATTGTTTTCTTTTTTTAATTCTGGGTATACTTATTGAGCTAAGAGAGAGAAAGGGAAAGAGAGAGAGAGAGAGAAACATTAATGTGAGAGATACATCCATCAGTTGACTCCCATAGGTGCTCCAACAGGGGATTGAACCCGAAACCTTTTTGGTGTACTGGATGACGCTCTAACCAAGTGAGACACCTAGTCAAGTCAGTATTGTTTTCTTTTGAAGACTGCTATTCAAAGCCTAGACTTCAATAATTTAATTACAGGAAGTTCCGTTATCCTGTGTTGAAATGATGCTATGAAACACCTGGAATAATTTAAATTATTACTGACTATCCTATATTTTTATAGAAAGTAGTGAATGTCAGCAATTTGCTGTCTAAAAAAAAAAAAAAAAAACAACCAAAACATTCTTAAGAAAAAATCCCAAAGAAATTAGTGATAACATTTGAGGAGAACTTGACCTTGTCTTAAAAAAATAGGTAGAACTGTGGTTACTAGAAATGTTAGGGTGATATTTGAACTATATAGAAACCTTCACCTAAACAGAAAAGATGTGTGGGCTGGCTAAACACCAAATGAGGTGCCTTATCTAACATCAGTTCTTTTTTAAAACATGTATATAATCAAAACAAAACTTTCTACATAACTTTAGGGAATTAAAAAACAACAACTCTTGATGTTTATGTGTTCAGTATTCTAGTTCTATCTAAAAATAAAGACTTTGTGAGACAAGGGCTCCCTTTTCTCTACATCCTCTCCAATGCTTGCGTTTGTTCATTTAATGATGAGAGGCATTCTGATGGTGGGAAGTGATAGCTCATTGTGGTTTTTATTTTCATTTTTCTGATGATTAGTGATACTGAGGAATTTATATAGTTTAATGTGTCTGTTGGCCATCTATATGCTCTCTTTAGAGAAATGTTTATTATGTACTCTGCCCATTTTTTAAATTGAATTGTTTGTGTGTGTTTTTATATTGAGGTGCCTGAGTTCTCTATTTATTTTGGATATTAACCTTGAATCAGGTTTATATTTTAAAATATCTTCTCCCATTCAGCAGGTTGCATTTTGGTTTTGTTGATGGCTTCCTTTGTGGTGCAAAAGCTTTTTAGGTTGATATAGTCCCATTTCTTTATTTTTACTTTTGTTGTCTTTACCCTATCATACATGTCCAAAAATATATTGCTAAGACTAATGCCAAATAGTTTAATGCCTGGGTGGTATTGTAAATTGATGTATCCACTATGGAAAACACTATGGATGCCCCTCTCCCCAATTATATGACCCATCACTTCCATATCTTGGAATTTATCCAAAGAAATCCAAAACACTAATTTGAAAAGAAATATACATCCTTATTGCTATTGCAGCATTATTTACAATAGCGAAGATATTGTAAATACTAGATGTCTCTAGATAGATGAATGAAAAAAAGAGCTAAGAGAGAGAAAGGGAGAGATGCAAATCAAAACAACAATGAGGTACCATCTCACACCTGTCAGACTGGCTATCATCTGTGTGTGTGTGTGTGTGTGTGTGTGTGTGTGTGTGTGTGTGTGTGTGTAATATTACTAAGCCATTCAGAAGAGTAAAATATTGCCATTTGTGACAACAGTGTTGGAACTAGAGGTTATTATACTAAATAAATAAGGCAGACAAAGAAAGACTAATATCATAAAATTTCCTTTATATGTAGAATCTTGAAAAATAAAATAAATGAAGAAAAAAAACAGAAACAAACTCATAGACACAGAAAACAAACTGATGTTTGCCACATGAGAGGGAATTGGGGAGGATGGTTGAAAAAGGCAAGAGTTAAGAAGTACCAATTTCCAATTATATAAATGGTAACAGGGATGAAAAGTACAGCATAGGGAATATAGTCAATAGTAATGTAATAACTGTGTGTGATGTCAGATGGGTACTAGGCTATCAGGGTGATCACTTCATCTTACCTAATAATAGACAAACATGTAAAAAATTTTTTGAAATTATTTTATTTTATTTTATTTTTATTTTTATTTTTTTATTGCTTAAAGTATTACAAAGGGTATTACATATGTGTCCATTTTATCCCCCTGCCCTAGACAGTCCCCTAGCCTCCCCTATCCCCCAGTCTCTTATGTCCATTGGTTATGCTTATATGCATGCACACAAGTCCTTTGGTTGATCTCTTACCCCCCTACCTCCTGCCCCCCAACCCTCCCCTGCCTTCCCACTGCAGTTTGACAATCTGTTTGAGGCAGCTCTGCCTCTGTATCTATTATTGTTCAAAAGTTTATAATGGTCTCTATTATCCATGAATGAGTGAGATCATGTGGTATTTTTCCTTTATTGACTGGCTTATTTCACTTAGCATAATGCTCTCCAGTTCCATCCATGACGTTGCAAATGGTAAGAGTTCCTTCCTTTTTAGAGCAGCATAGTATTCCATTGTGTAGATGTACCACAGTTTTCTAATCCATTCATCTACTGATGGGCACTTAGGCTGTTTCCAGATCTTAGCTATGGTGAATTGTGCTGCTATGAACATAGGGGTGCATATATCCTTTCTGATTGGTGTTTCTGGTTTCTTGGGATGTATTCCTAGAAGTGGGATCACAGGGTCAAATGGGAGTTCCATTTTCAGTTTTTTAAGGAAACTCCATACTGTCTTCCATAGTGGCTGCACCAGTCTGCATTCCCACCAGCAGTGCACGAGTGTTCCTTTTTCTCCACATCCTCTCCAGCACTTGTCGTTTGTTGATTTGTTGATGATAGCCAGTCTGACAGGTGTGAGATGGTACCTCATTGTTGTTTTGATTTGCATCTCTCGGATGATTAGTGACTTTGAGCATGTTTTCATATGTCTCTTGGCTTTCTGAATGTCCTCTTTTGAAAGGTGTCTATTTAGGTCCTTTGCCCATTTTTTGATTGGATTGTTTATCTTCCTTTTGTTAAGTTGTATGAGTTCCCTATAAATTTTGGAGATTAGGCCCTTATCAGATATGACATTGGCAAATATGTTTCCCACACAGTGGGTTCTCTCGTTGTTTTGTTGATGGTTTCTTTGGCTGTGCAGAAGCTTTTTATTTTGATGTAGTCCCATTTGTTCATTTTTTCTTTAGTTTCAAGTGCCCTAGGAGCTGTATCAGTGAAGAAATTGCTTCGGCATATGTCTGAGATTTTGTTGCCTTTGGATTCTTCTAGAATTTTTATGGTTTCCTGTCGTACATTTAAGTCCTTTATCCATTTTGAGTTTATTTTTGTGTATGGTGAAAGTTGGTGGTCTAGTTTCATTTTCTTGCATATACCTGACCAATTTTCCCAGCACCATTTATTGAAGAGACTATCTTGGCTCCATTGTATGTTCTTGCCTCCTTTGTCAAATATTAATTGAGCATATTGGTTCGGGCCGATTTCTGGGCTCTCTATTCTATTCCATTGATCTATATGCCTATTCTTGTGCCAGTACCAGGCAGTTTTGAGAACAGTGGCTTTGTAATAAAACTTGATATCTGGTATTGAGACCCCACCTACTTTGTTCTTTTTCAGGATTGCTGCAGCTATTCGGGGTCTTTTTTTATTCCAGATGAATTTTTGGAGAGTTCGTTCTAGATCTCTGAAATATGCCGTTGGTATTTTAATGGGAAGTGCGTTGAATTTATAGATTGCTTTGGGTAGTATGGACATTTTAATGATGTTGATTCTACCAATCCATGAACACGGTATGTTCTTCCATCTGTTTATGTCTTCCTCTATATCTTTTTTCAACGTCCTGTAGTTATCTGAGTAGAGGTCTTTTACCTCTTTAGTTAAGTTTATTCCTAGGTAGCTTAATTTTTTTGGTGCAATGGTAAATGGGATTGTTTTTATAATCTCTCTTTCTGAAAGTTCACTATTGGTGTATAGAAATGCCTCAGATTTCTTGGGGTTAATTTTGTATCCTGCTACATTCCCAAATTCATGTATTAAGTCTAGTAGCTTTTTGATGGAGTCTCTAGGGTTTTGTATGTATAATATCATGTCGTCTACAAATAAGGACAATTTTACTTCCTCTTTTCCAATTTGGATGCCTTTTATTTCTTCTTCTTGCCGAACTGCAATGGCGAACACTTCCAGTCCTATGTTGAACAGGAGTGGCGAGAGGGGGCATCCCTGTCTTGTTCCTTTTCTTAGGGGAAATGGTGTTAGTTTTTGTCCATTGAGTATGATGTTGGCTGTGGGTCTGTCATATATGGCTTTTATTATGTTGAGGTATGATCCTTCTACTCCCACCTTGCTGAGAGTTTTTATCAAAAATGGGTGTTGAATTTTGTCAAAAGCTTTTTCTGCATCAATTGATATGACCATGTGGTTTTTTTCTTTCAATTTGTTTATGTGATGTATCACGTTTATTGATTTGCGGATATTGTACCATCCTTGCATCCCTGGGATAAATCCTACTTGGTCATGGTGTATGATCTTTCTGATGTACTGCTGGATCCGATTTGCTAAGATTTTGTTGAGGATTTTGGCATCTATGTTCATGAGGGATATTGGCCTGTAATTCCCTTTCATTGTGTTGTCTTTACCTGGTTTTGGTATTAGGGTGATGCTGGCTTCATAGAATGAGCTTGGAAGTGTTCCTTCCTCTTGAATTTTTTGTAGTAATCTGAGGAGGACAGGTTTTAGTTCTTCCTTGAATGTTTGGTAAAACTCCCCTGTGAAGCCATCTGGTCCTGGGCTTTTGTTTGATGGAAGCTTTTTGATGACTGCTTCAATTTCTTCCATAGTTATTGGCCTGTTGAGATTTTTAGATTCTTCCTGATTGAGTTTTGGAATGTTGTATTTTTCTAGGAATTTGTCCATTTCCTCCAGGTTGTCTAGTTTGTTGGAGTAGAGCTGTCCATAGTATTTTTTAACAATCATTTGTATTTCTGTGGGGTCTGTTGTTATTTCGCCTCTATCATTTCTGATTTTGTTTATTTGGGTCCTCTCTCTTTGCTTCTTGGTGAGTCTGGCTAGAGGTTTGTCAATCTTGTTTATCCTTTCAAAGAACCAGCTCTTGGTTTCATTGATTTTCTGTATTGTTTTTGGTCTCTATGTCATTTATTTCTGCTCTAATCTTTATTATCTCCTTCCTTCTGCACACTCTGGGGTTTTCTTGTTGCTCTCTTTCTAATTCTTTGAGTTGTAGAGTTAGATGATTTACTACCATTTTTTCTTGTTTTTTGAGATAGGCCCGTAAAGCTATAAACTTCCCTCTCAGGACTGCTTTCATTGTGTCCCATAGGTTTTGGATTGTTGCGTTTTCATTGTCATTAGTTTCCAGGATGTTTTTAATTTCATTGGTAACCCAATCAATATTCAATAGCACGCTATTCAGCTTCCAGGTGTTTGAGTATTTTGGGTTGTTTTTATTGTAGTTTATTTCTAATATTATGCCATCGTGGTCTGTGAAGATGCTTTTTATGATTTCAATCTTCTTGAATTTGGGGATACTTTGCTTGTGACACAAGATATGGTCTATTTTTGAATATGTCTTATGAGCATTTGAGTAGAATGTATCTTCCCTGGCTTTGGGGTGAAGTGTTCTGAAGATGTCAATTAAGTCCATGTGATCTAGTGAGTCATTTAGGATTGCTGTATCTTTGCTGATTGTTAGTCTAGAGGGCTTATCCAGTGCTGTCAGTGGTGTATTAAAGTACCTTACTATCATTGTATTGTTGTCGATCTCTCCTTTGATATCTTCCAGGAGTTTTTTTATGAATTTGGGTGCTCCTGCATTGGGTGCATATATGTTTACCAGGGTTATATCTTCTTATTGTATTGATCCCTTTGGTATTATGAAGTGGCCTTCCTTATCTCTTGTTATGGCCTTCACTTTGAGGTCTATTTTGACTGATATAAGTATTGCTACCCCAGCTTTCTTTTCCTTTCCATTTGCCTGAAAGATATTTTTCCATCCTTTCACTTTCAGTCTGTGTGAGTCCCTTCTAATGAGGTGGGTTTCTTGTAGAGAGCAGATGTATGGGTCATGTTTTTTTATCCATTCAACCACTCGATGTCTTTTGTTTGGAGCATTTAGTCCGTTTACGTTTAAAGTTATTATTGAAAGGTACTTGTTTGTAGCCATTTCTGTTTTTGTGTGGCTGTTTTCTTTCTGAGCTTTTTATTTCTTATTTTTATACCAGTCCCTTTAGCATTCCTTGCATTGCTGGCTTGGTGGTGATAAACTCCCTTAGCCTTTTTTTGTCTGTGAAGCTTCTTATTTCCCCTTCAAGTTTGAATGATAGCCTTGCTGGATAGAGTATTCTTGGATTCAGTCCTTTGCTTTGCATCACTTTGTAAATTTCCGTCCATTCTTTTCTGGCCTGTTGTGTTTCTGTTGAGAAATCATTTGATAATCTAATGGGAGATCCCTTGTATGTAACTTTCCGTCTCTCTCTTGCAGCCTGTAAGATTCTCTCTTTGTCCTGAACATTTGCCATGGTAATTATGATGTGTCTTGTGGGTCTTTTTGGGTTCACCTTGTTTGGGACTCTCTGGGCTTGTGTGACTTTTATCTTCCCCACCTCAGGGAAGTTTTCTGATATTATTTCTTCTAATAGGTTTTCTAATCCTTGTTCATCTTTCTGTTGTTCTGGTACTCCTATTATTCGTATGTTGTTTCGCTTCATGTTGTCCCAAAGCTCCCTTAGGCTCTCCTCCTGTCTTTTAATTTTTTTCTCCAATTGCAGTACATTTTGGGTGTGTTTTGCTGCCTTTTCTTCTAGTTCATTAATTCGGTCCTCCGCTTCTCCTAGTCTACTGCTGATACTTTCAATGGAGTTTTTCATTGCAGCTATATCACTCTTCATTTCTTCTTGGGTCTTACTTAAGTTGTTGATTTTTTCATCTGTTTCTTCTAGCTTCTTCCATATGTTATCGATTTTTTCATCTGTTTCTTCTTGCTTCTTGCAGAGGTTGTCGATTTTTTCCTCCATCTGGTTTATGCACTCTAGGACCCTTATTCTGAATTCTTTTTCTGTCATGTTGCATGCCTCTGTATTACTTAGCTGCTTTTCTGGAGAGTCCTCCTTCTCTTTCCTTTGGGGGTTTCTTTGTCTACCCATGTTTGATCTCACTGACATATCTAGATGTTGAGTCGTTCACTGGTTGCTCCCTTGGTGGCAGTGACTCCTTGGTCTGTGGTTGCTCTTCGGGCGGTTGCGGTAGCAGCTGCTCTTCAGTTGGCAGCAGCTCCTCTGGTGGGTGCTGTTCACAGATGTGGTGGCTCTTCTGGCTGGTGGGACGAGGTTTCAAGTACAGCTGCTGTTCCTCAGCAGAGGGTGTGGTGCTCAGGAGGTTGCTGTTGCTTGGACCTGCTGCGTTGATTTAAAGGCACAAAATACAACACAACAAGGTACCACGTACCAGGCACTATACACAAATATATTCACGATATTAATAACCCCAAATAAAGGTGACCACCCGAATTAAGAGAATTAGGGGACAAGGAAGAAGGAAGAGAAAAAGAGAAAAAGGAAAAGAAAAGTAGGGACCAAAAAAAGGAGTGCAAAAATGAAATTGGGAAAAAGGAGGGGGGAAAATAAAAGCGAGAAAAGAAAAGAAAAGAAGAAAAAAAGAGCGAAAAGAGAGAATGAAGTGGAAGAGGGGAAGAGACTTTTTATATGAGGAGAATACGCCTATAGAACAGCCATTAATCCCAACAAATTCCAGCAACAGCTCCCTGGAGATGAATGCAAACTAGAAACAACCAATAATATAATGATGAAAATAGAATGGAGAACACTAATCCCAAAATAAAATAAAGAGAAAATAAAATGGCACTTTAAAAAATGGTAAAATGGTAGCAGTAATAATACTGGTTAAAAATAAGAAGGTAGTAATTAAAAGGGTAAAATCAGGTGATGGAAAAAGAAGAAAAAGAATAAATAAATAAAAAAAAGAAGAAAAAAAAAAGAAAAAAAATTGGTTTCTTAGTTAAAAGGTGAAAAAAGAAAAAAAAATATTGCAGTAGTGAAGGTCCTTCAGTTCTTCTATTCTTCAGTGTGGCTCGCCTTAGACCTGCCAGGTATTCAGGAGAGTGTTGGGTTTCCCTGCGATACACTGTTCCTCTGTGTTGTAAACCACAGTCCTTATTTTAAAGCAGGCCGCATTTGTTTCCCAGACTGCCTTATTTTGTGTTTAGCAAAGAGTCAGTTTGTGGGTCAGCCTCTGGGTGGCAGTGTTCTGGCGTTGGCCTCTGAGGCTATAGGGCCTCTCTGTCCAGTGGAAGTTCACTGCCCAGAGCGGGCTGCGTAATAGTTAGTTACTGGCGCTGTGTTGTTGCTGGGATTAAAGATCCCTCTATAGGCCAGACCCTGTTAACTCCCAGGGACTGATCAGGTTATTTTAATCCTTGATCTCCTACAGGGTGGAATCTGGGTGTGGCTGTGCTCCTTGCCTGGGGGCTGGGGGGAGGAGTCTCACTCTCCGGAGAGAATGGCTGCCCCAGTACTGGGCTCAGGGGTGTCTCAGCACTCAATTCGCTGCCACCTCTCCCGGCTCTCCCTCTCTCCTCAGTCTCTCCCCAGATTCCACTCCTCCGCACACTCTCCCTCTCTTCAGCCCAGGTGAGTGTCTGTATCCGAAATGTCCCATGAACAGGATTCAGTGAAAACAAACAAACAAACGCCGGCCGCGGAAACGGGGAAGGCTTGGTTTCTGTAAGCTTCTTCTCTTACCGGGACTGCATGGTCTGGTCAGCTCTTCAGGCTGCCCCCTTTAGGCTCAGTCCTCTGTGATCACAGAACCAAGCTCTCAATTCCCCCGGTGGCTCCAGGAATCCCTCGGTTCTCCTTTCCCCAGTCAGGGGCTGTGCCTGTCCTAAGGGACGCGGCTGTCTGCCACGCAGTCTCCCTCCGACTCTCTGGGCTCAGAGGTCTGGCAAACTTTCCTGCCCAAATCCCTGGTGTTTTTACCTTTCCAGGGGAGTTCTGTTCTTCCCGGCTTCAAACCGTCTCACCAGCTGAGCAATTTCGCCAATTCAGTGTGGGTGTTATTAGTTTCAGCTGCTCACCATTTGCTCCGGGACACGACCTGGGACGCATCTGCCTATATCGCTGCCATCTTCCGTCCTCCTCAGAGCAATTCTATGAGATGGGGCAATTCTTGATTTGCAGCATTGCAATTTCCATGGTGTAAATACTCCCGCTGTGGTCAATTTCAAGCTACAAACAGCCTGCCTCACCCAGGGGGCCTGTAGCCATGATAGACAAAACCCATCTAAGAGTAAAGTTTTTCCAGTCCCCAAGGTAGATTCCAAAATGCTCAAAGGTCCAAAAGCCAGGCAAGTCTAAATGGGTTAAAAGCTGCGATCACCCAGGTAGGACCAAGAGCAAGTAGCAAGCAACAAACATGTAAATTAACTGTCCCTCTGCTACACTCTCCAGCCAATCAGGAGAGTGTGCAAATTAACCCAACAAAGATGGTGGTTAATTTGCATATGTAGGGGCAAAGAAGCGGAGTGAAGACTGAAGGCTCCGTCCAGAGCCGCGAAGACTGAAGGTTCTGTCCGGAGCTGTGAAGACTGAAGGCTCCTTCCGGAGAAGGCCTGGGTCCCGGGTGCCAGAGGAAAACCAGTGACGGCAGCCAGGGGAAGGGAAGGCCTATTGCACAAGTCTCTTTGTGCAACAGGCCTCTAGTAGAGTATATAAATGTCTAGTCACTTTGCTGTGCACCTGAAATTAATAGAATATTGTATGCCAACTGTAATTGAGAAATAATTTTTTTAAAGACTTGGAGTAAAGCAAGTATATCTCTCTTCACTATTTTGAAATTGATTTTCTTATATTACCAAAAAATGTTTCTATTTGTTTGTGTGCACATGAAGCCAATTTAAAATATGGAACTATCACAAAACATCCATGTACATCAGATCCTCTTGACTCCAGGAATTCCTAGCAAGATATTTTCATAACACCAATAGGGCTAAGAAAATAGTGAAATTTTAAAAATAAGTCATTTTAATGAAATGGTACCTTTCTAACATTGTTTTTATTTTATTTTTTTGTATGTGTGTACTTAGGTTTGGAGTAACAACTTTGCAGTTTTTTTTTTTCTTCCAACTATCTATTCACCATCAAAGATATGGAAATGTAGAGTAATGTCTATATAGAGTTAAAAAATATTAAAGAAAAAGTAAATGTCTTACAGATTTATTATCTAACATTTCTGCTTTGTTACATGTGTGCACACTTCCCATTAAATATAATGAGTTACGAAAGTGCCATTGCCTTTTATTTGAAGCTTACGTTGTGCTATTTTCTGTATTGGACCCACCAACATCAGCAGTAATAGGATAGATACTGCCTGAGTCAGAGTTAGCAGAATTGTAGCTTTCATTATATGTATGCTGTGCTACTAATTTTATGTCACAGTAATCAGTGCTATTTCTAACTTATATATAAACACAAAATAAAAAGGCACTTGAACATTTAAACAATTGTTTTCATTATTTAGATAAAGAGCATTTAGGATAAAATAAAATGTACTACTTGTAAAGTGTATCATGCCTCTGAAAAAATTAAAAGTGCTTAAATATTTCACTCAGCTATGGATGCAATAATACCTTGTTAAAAGAATGTACTAGATACTCTGCTCCACATATGCATAGGTGTAATGAAAGAAATGATCCTCACTTTAAATTTTGAAAACTCTTTTTTAAGTTACCTCCTGTATTCCCTTAAATGAAAATGTATGCATAATGCTTGCAAAAGACAAAAGTACACAGAGAGGAAGGGGGGGGGGGGGGGACAAAGGAGGCCAGACCTTAATTCTACCAGTTAGTTGATGTCCTATGAAAAAACAATATACTCTAACATTCGGGATGTGCAGACTTCTCCTTAAAATATACACACATGATTAAAAAGGCAAGTACTTGCATTTTTATTGCTATAATAGATCTTCATGAACAAAACTTTTTCCCCCCCAAGGCTTTTTCTCATTAAAAAAAAAATAATTCAAAGAAAGCAAGTGTTAGTTTGAGAACAGCTTAGTATTTAATTATTTGCTTATAATCTGGTATTAATGCTTGAAATACTTCAGTATTTTTAAACACCTACCTTCTAATTGTTATATTGTAAGCTTAACTAAAAAATATTTATGATAAAAAATGTTAATGTCACACTCTTTCTACAAGAAACTTACAGCAACACAGTGTAATTAGTTTAATTAACTCAAGGTTCATCTCTAAAGATAGGCGGTGTATTTTGTTTGTTTTCCAAAACTACTAAAATTCCGTGCATAAGGGTGACGAACACAGACCAACTCCACTTGTAGTTTGAAGGTGAAGTATTCAACATGTCCACAATATGCAAGTACCTGTCTGTCCATACATATGTGTACACACAGGCACACGTATTAACATCCTCTGATCAAACTCTAATATAATTATTTTATTCCTCCTAATGTGACATTCTTTTGTCTCAGAGAATCAGTTCATGAATTGCTTCTGATTAGAATACTTTGCTGCCATTGTCCTTGTTATATTGTCCCACTCCTCCTCCAAACTCTGGGGATAGTCTGATTCATCATTCATCAGTCAATTTAGAACTCTTTTTTTATTTGTGAAAGAAAGAACTACCATAACAGGTCTCTCATCCCTACTAATTTAAAAACTCATTGAGAGTCAATGACATTTATGCCTTTGTAATTTTAGTATCCAGAACTGCATTTGTAGTTAATAAATTTAGCTTAATATTGAAGGGATTTAGAATTTTTAATATGAAAATTTTCTCACTTCTTTTCCAACCTATGGTTATGAATGCACTTTATGTAGGGAAATACAGTAACTATGCCTTTAATTTTCTGATTTCACATATCCTCTTTTTGAAAATTTTTAAATTAAATTTATTGGGGTGGCATTGGTCAATAAAAGTATATAGGCTTCGAGTTTACAATTCTATAACACATCATCTGCATATTGCATTGTGTGTTAACCATCCAAAGTGAAATATCCTTCTATCACCAAGTATTTGACACCCTTTACTTCCTCCCTACACCCTCTGGTAACCAATAGATACTGTTGTCTGTGTCTGAGTTTTTGTTTATCTGTTGTCTCACTTGTTCATTTGTTGATTTCAGTTTTAAATCTCACATGTGAGTAAAATCATTGCAGCATTATTCACAGCAATCAAAATACAGAAACAACCAGTATCATTTGATAGATAATTGGATAAAGAAGATGTGGTAAATATATACAATGGAATACTACTATACCTTAACAAAATTTAAATACTGCCATTTGTGACATCTCAGATGGATCTTGAGAATATCATACTAGTGAAATAAATCAGATGGAAAAAGTTAAGGATCACCTATCTTTTCAGTGTAATATTGAAATAGAGGACAATGTATCTGAATATTTTTCTAACCTCACAGTCATCAATCATTATTATTCTTTAATATTTTCTGAGTTAATGATAATCAGTGATCATGGCTCTTTGATTTTGGCTCACATCATTTTCCTTTCCTTTTGAAACATAAATATATAAACCCATATTATAAAAAAGTTATCATTGTAAAGAAAAATATCAGAGAATTTCCCTTTAATAGTGTTGTCACTAAAAGATTGGAAAGATTATTTTTGGTCCCTGCCTAAAGTAATCAAAATATGAAATATTAAAAAAGATGCATTTGGCACTCTTATTTTATCTTTAATTTTTTAAAATATATTTTATTGATTTTTTACAGAGAGGAAGGGAGAGGTTCTGAGAGTCAGAAACATCGATGAGAGAGAAACATTGATCAGCCACCTCCTGCACACCCCCCACTAGGGATGTGACTGCAACCAAGGTACATGCCCCTGACCAGAATCAAACCCGGGACCCTTCAGTCTGCAGGCCAACGCTCTATCCACTGAGCCAAACCGGTCAGGGATATCTTTATTTTTTATTTCTGTGAGAATATTTTCCTATGTATATTTGGCACTAGCAATAATTAATATAAAATTAGTTTGAATTACACACACACACAAAAAAAAAACAACTGACACAAAGGTGAAGCACAACAGTATAATTTTTAACACTGCTTTAAATTCCACAAAAGCTGTTAAAATAGTAATTATTCGAGGGAGATTGATAGTAAACTTCAGAAGCTATTTAAGCTATTATAAATATTATTTTAAAAAGTTTCTTGCTTCTAACAATAGCAACATATTTGTTATTGTCTCCAAATAAAAAACTTAAATAAATAGAAATAAAATAATATTTCATTGATTACAAGAAAATTTAACACACACTACAGAGTAGGGCAAAAGTAGTTTTAGAGTTGTATGTATGCAAAACAGAGTTTATCTTTGTATTATTATTAATTAACAATTGTATTATTTTCTGTATGTACAACACCCTGTATATAGATGGAACAAAGGTCCTCAAGCAAGGTCATAGTACATATACTTCCTTATTATTCATTTAATTTTACATTTATGTGCATATACTCAAATGCATATATATATATATATATATATATATATATATATATATATACTCATATATATGTACATCCTATATAATAAAAGCCTAATATGCAAATTGACTGAATGGTGGAATGACCAGTTGCTATAACATGCACTGACCACCAGGAGGCAGATGCTCAACACAGGAGTTGACCCCCTGGTGGTCAGGGTGCTCCCACAGGGGGAGTGCTGCTCAGCCAAAAGCTAGGCTCACAGCTGGGGAGCACAACGATGGTGGCGGGAGCCTCTCCTGCCTCTGCTCCAGGCAGGCAGTAAGGAGCGAGGGGTCCTGGACTGCAAGAATCCCGGACTGCGAGAGAGACTCCTGGCTTAGGGATCAGGCTTAAGCTGGTGGGCAGACATCCCCTGAGGATTCCTGGACTGTGAGAGGGCGCAGGCCGGGCTGAGAGACCCCCCCCCCCCCAGTGCACAAATGTCGTGCACCAGGCCTCTAATATTTATATACACACAAATTATCTATATACAAAAAAGCCTTTTTTTGAGTCAAATTCTACATTGCCTAGCTTTCACATATTACGTCCTAAGTTATCATGTATATATTCTAGACATGGTACCTTTGAAGTGAAAAGAAAGTTTAAAGAAATTTCTCCAAGAGTTTAGACTCAGAACACTTTTAGGTTTGTTTTATAATTTTATTAATATTTTAAGGTTAATGTGTTTACACCCACAACTTTAGTTATTTACTTCTTTTGGGTCTCATGTTATATTTGTATTGACATGAATCTGTAAGTATAATATTTAATAACACTATATAAATAAAATAACAAGTATATGTAGCATAGAAAGGTTTTAGAACATTATTTTATAAGAATCAAAGTATATGCAAGAGGAACTTTCTAATGCCAGATATTTAGTTTATTATAGACATTAGTCAATATATTTTAAAGTGAGAAAGAGCATTAGCTAATCCAGAAAGGGGTTAGGTAGGCATTTACTAAAATACCTTCTACAGTTTCAGTACATGAAAGAGAAAGTAGTAGAATTACATAATCTGTTTTTAATTCTGCCCAAACATTATGGATATTCTATCATAAAATGCATTTGAGCATGCACATTAAAAATTCTTATTAGCTGTTGTTTTAAGCAGACATCCCAGAGATTTCTGTATATTCTACATATGTAAAGAAACATAACATATTTTAAGTGTGATGAACTGAATATTTTTAAAAAACTAATATAAAATCCCAGCTCATTAAAATAGATATATCTAAGGATTATTTTTCTAGAAATTTTGTGCATGCGAAAGGGAAATCTATTAGCTTTATCAATGAAGACATTCACTGACACTAATGTTTAAGAAATAGATCACTCATTGCTGAATTAATACATGAACAACTTTGTTATATCTTTTTATGTATTCCCCTACTTTTTATTCTAGCTTATTAAACAGTGGGAGCATGTCTTATCCATTATTGTATTCCCATTGCAAACAGTATATTTAACTATGTAGTAGGCATTTTATATAAATTTGTTGAATAAATAGGAATATTCAACCATTTGACTTAATGCACATCAAAGGCTCTCTCAACTTCTTCTGAAGTTTGAAAGTTTATATAAGTTTGGAAAGAAGTGATTAAGGTCATTCCCTTTGACATTTTTACAATAAATTATCTTCCTGTTTCAAATCATTTTAAGCAAATTGCTTGTACTTACATCTCAGTTTCCTCTGTAAAACCAGGTGTTGAGCTAGATGATATTTACAAATGTTTATGTCTCCCTATTCTATAATATCAAATTACACCTTTGTCCCAACATTTTATACTTGCATTTAAATAATTTTTAGGGTTCATTCCCTTAATTATTTACTTTAATTTTAGTTTTGGTTTCCTCTCCTGAGTACTCAAGACATGAAATCTTGCCTGCTTTTCCAGTTGTTACCAATCCTGCTGTAGAATGATCAATTCTGTAAGAATCTTCTTAAAAGCTAAAATAAGTGGATCTGTGATGTGGAATCCTAATATCCTAGGGGAAAAAAGAGAGTACTTATTTGAAGGAGAATCATTAAGAAACAAAAACTATTTTAAAAATTGTGAATTCAGTTTCAAGGGAAGGAATCAAAGTGGCTCACACAAAGACACAGCACTGATCACATTAATCAAATGTAAAAGGTTCAGAGAAAAAACTTCACAATTCTCTTAATAAAGGTGTAAGACGTCCAGAAAAGACTTTAAGGAAATACCTGGATGTTGGTTGATCTCCCAGAGGGCATAGGACAGCCAAATGTGAAAGTATTCATAAAAGAAAGATTAAAAAAAGTATGAAAGACCTTTCCATTGCACACTGACCCTACGTACCACCTTGGAAGTTTTATTAGAACATTGATGTTTCAATAGTTAGAAGAAAGGGACCATTGTATTAAGCTAAGTCTCCTAGTAAAAGCAAGGTCACTGAGGCTGAGGAAGATTCTTACAGCTATACCAAGATTTACTTAATAATTAGAGCTATGAAGTAATATCCTATAGAATTTTAAAATGTGTACCACACTCTTGAAATTCCAAAATAGTATTGAAAGGAGTTAAAGCAGAATTTGGCAGATAGGGTAAGGGGTGGAAGAAGAAGGAATCGTGGAGCTAGCTGAAACAAACAAAAATATGATTTGCAGAAAACAGGATGGATATCAGAAACACAGAGTGTTTTGAAACAAGGATGTTTTTCTTGCAAGTGCCAAACAAAATTTTGCAAAAAGGCCAGGAACCAATCGGAGAGTGGCACAGATAGACAAAGAGCAGGCCTTTAGCAGATATAAGGGGAAGAGCAGAATGCTTCAGGGGCAACCCATTTCAATCTCCCTCCGGAATGGGGAGCCTGTGTTTGTTTGCAATAAACTCCTGCCTTGTTTGAACTCCTCTGGTCCACGGCTTCATTCTTCGATTCGGTGACATGACCCCTGGCAGAATTCCTGCTCACCAGTTCCGGTATCAGTATGAAGCTCTTTCTAAATTGGTAAATACCTTGCCTTTTTTCCAAGACCTAACAAGATCCTCAAATTCATGGAACTTAAAATTGGAAAACAAAAGCAAAAACAAAAAACAACAACATGATTTTGCAGGACTAAAGGAACAAAATATAAAGCTTGATTGGAATATCTAAATTGTATGATTAACTTATTTTAACAATCTAGACTGGGAACCACTAGGAAATATATAACAATAGATCTATTTTTTTCTTGTTTTCTTTTTATTTTTTTTCCTAACCATAACCCATATGCCCTCTTCTACCTCCTCTTCTCCCCCTTCCCTCCCCCCCCCAAAAAAAACAAGCATCATCCTGTTGTCTATATCCATGAGTTATCTCTCTTTTTTGCTCAATCCCTCCACACACACACACACCACCACCACCACCACCAGAGTTGTCTGCCTGCCTTCTATCTATGAGTCTGTCTCTATTTTGTTTGGTAGTTCAGTTTGTTTATTAAAATACACATATGGTACTTGTCTTTCTCTGACTGGCTTATTTCACTTAGCATAAGATGGCCAAAAGACATATTAAAAGGTGCTCAATATCACGGATCATCAAAGAAATGCAAATTAAAACCACAATGACTTATCACTTGCACCTGTCAGAGTGACTATCATCAGTACTTCAAGAAACAACAAGTGTTGTCAAGGATGTGAAGAAAAGGGAACCCTACTGCACTGTTGGTGGGAATGAACACTGGTGCAGCTACTATGGAAAGAAGTATGGAATTACCTCAAAAAATTTAAAATAGAACTGCCTTATGATCCAGTGATTCCACTTCTGGGAATTTATCTGAAGAATAGCCAAGATTTGGAAGCAGCTCAAGTTCCATCAGTAGATGAGTAAATAAAAAAAATATTTACACAATGGGATACTACTGTCATAAAAAAGGAAAAATCTTTTACCCTTTGTGACAACAGACCTATTTTGATGTAGAAGATTAAAACAGACTTGTAGCGATAAGAAAAGACTTATAAAACTCCAGGGAATGTTATGTCTGTCTCTACTGTTAAAGGTATACAATAGGCCCTAACTAGTTTGGCTCAGTGGATAGAGCATTGGCCTGCGGACTCAAGGATCTCAAGGTTCGAATCTGGTCAAGGGCATATACCTTGGTTGCGGGCACATACCCAGTAGGTAGTGTGCGGGAGGCAAATGATGGATATTTCTAACTCTCTATCCTTCTCCCTTCCTTTCTGTAAAAAAAATCTATAAAATATATATTTTAAAAAGTTTACAATAGTATGTCCCTTATCTATCATGCAGAGTTTCATTTTTTAAAGAGTGGAAAAAGATTTACAATTGACATTAAAATGGAATGTCATATAGTCTCATGGATAAGTGGGAGGGAAAAAGATAAGTAAAAAAGAAAAGAGAAAGAGAGAGAGGGTGGAGAGAGAGAGAGAAAAAGAGAGAGAGAGAGAGAGAGAGAGAGAGAGAGAGAGAATCAGAAATTAATAAAGGTATGCTATTATGAACAGAGAATAATGTGTCAGATCCCCTGTAAATGAAGATCTATATTCCAGAAGGTATATTTTAAAGGTGTTCCTGTATTCCCAAAAACTGATCCCAGAGGCATATTTCAATGTTCTAAAAGAGGTCAATTGAAGTTTCCAATGTATCCAGCCCATAAATAATGTTTTGCGATCAATATTCAGTAAAATAAAAGATAGTAAGAGTGTTACTGAACTAAATGGATCCATTTGACTATGTGCAAAGCCTGATAAAATGTGAACAGGAATTTTCAGCCAAGAAAGTAAAGGTTTATTAGTGTGCATCAAAGTCCAATGAAATGTGAACAGGAATTTTCAGCCAAGAAAGTAAGGGTTTATTAGTTGAGGAAATATAACCAAGTCTGAAATCACAGGTAACCGAGGTTCCAGAGACCTGGCTCCATGATGGCTTTTAGGGAATGGCTTATATGGGGGGTCGGAGGAGGATCACAAATCATGGTGCTTAAAGGAATTGGGATTTGGGGATCTACTGATTGATTTGGTATAGAGTATAGGTGGTTGATCATTGCATCAGGTCCTGATATCAGCCATGGCATTGTTCTGATTTCATGAGGGTGTGGTCCAGAGGCTGAAGTTAAGATGTTGTCTTTAGCTTGACCAAGTCTGTTTTTGTAGTCAACAGACACGAGGCTTTCTTTTTTTAAATTATCTTTTTAAGTATTACATATGCCCCCTCTTTTTCCCATCTATACCTTCTAGCCCACACCTGCCTCCTGCCTCAGGCCTTCAGCACTCTAATGTCTGTGTCCATGGTTATGCATATATGCATACAAGTTCTTTGGTTGATTTCTCCCACTCACCACCTTCCCTCTGAAATTACATAGTCTGTTTCATGTTTCTATGTCTCTGGCTCTATTTTGTTCTTCAGTGTATTTTGTTCAGTAGATTTCACATATGAGTGAGATCATGTGATACTTACATTTCTCTGACTGACTTATTTCACTTAGCATGATACTTTTCAGGTCCATCCATGATGTCTCAAAGGGTAAGAGATCCTTCTTTCTTACTGCTGAATAGTATTCCAGTGTAAATGTACCACAGCTTTTTTATCCACTCATCTACTGATGGACACTTGGGCTGTTTCCTGGTCTTAGCTATTGTAAATTGTGCTGCTATGAACATAGGGGTGCATACATTTTTCTGATGGTGTTTCAGGTTTCTTAGGATACATTCCTAGAGGTGGGATCACTTACTCAAATAAGAGTTCCATTTTTAATTTCTTGAGGATACTCCATACTGTTCTCCACAGTGGCTGCACCAGTCTGCATTCCCACCAGCAGTGTACTAGGGTTCCCTTTTCTCCACATCCTTGCCAGCAATTGTCATTTGTTGATTTATTGATGGTAGCCATTCTAACCATTGTGAGGTGATACCTCATTGTCGTTTTAATTTGCATCTCTCTCTTGATCAGTGACTTGGAGCATTTTTTCATATGTCTCTTGTCCATCTGTATGTTGGCTTTAGATAAGTGTCTGTTTAGATCCTTTGCACATTTTTTAATGCATTTTTTTTTTGTCTTCCTTTTGTTAAGTTGTATGAGTTCCCAGTCGGATTTATTCCAGGGATTCAAGGCAGGTATAATATTCACAAGTCAATAAATGTGATACATCACATAAACAGATGTAAAGACAAAAATCACATGATCATATCAATAGAGGCAGAAAAAGCATTCAACAAAATCCAGCACCAATTTTTGAGAAAAAAGAAAAAAACTCTCAGTGAAGTGGAAATAGAGGAATCATACCTCAACATAATAAAGGCCACATATGACAAACCTACAGCCAACATTATACTCAATGTACTCTAAAGGTCAAACATTAAAACCATTTCCCCTAAATACAGGAAAAATATAGGGATGTCCACTTTCACACTCTTATTCAACATAGTCCTGGAAGTCTTCTCCATAGCAATTAGACAAGAAGAAAAAATAAAAGGCAACCAAATTGAAATGGGGGAAGTAAAACTCATTATTCACTAATGGCATGATATTGTACATAGAAAACCCTAGAGCCTCTACCAAAAACCTACTAGATTTAATAAATGAATTTGGCAAAATAGCAGGATAAAAAAGAAAAACCTAGAAATAAATGGCATTTTTATACACCAATAATGAATTATCAGAAAGAGAAACTAAAAATGCAATCCCATTTACATGTGAGGCTTTGTTCTTAAGACAGTGTGATAATGACCAGAATCTGATATCCTAAGGACTTAATGATTAAGAATGGGAGTGGATAGACATAAAGGAGAAAATATTGTCTTAAGATAAATGTTAAATTGTATAGATTCCACAATACATGCTGAAAATGCTATACAAAGTAAAACTGTTTCAATTCTGATACATGATCTTAATTATAAACAGTTTGTTTCTTGGGATATATTGCTGGAAGTGCTATCACTGGATCAAATGGGAGTTCCATTTTTAGTTTTTTGAGGAAACTCCATATTGTTCTCCAATTTAAACACCCTTAGATTTGAAATAGGGAAACATTATAGAAATCTATTTACTTTGTGTAATGGATGAGTAGCAGAATCAACTCATTGGATTACAATTAAGTTGTCTTCAGGCAAAACCGGTTTGGCTCAGTGGATAGAGCGTCAGACTGCAGACTGAAAGGTCCCAGGTTCGATTCCGGTCAAGGGCATGTACCTTGGTTGCGGGCACATCCCCAGTAGGAGATGTGCAGGAGGCAGCTGATTGATGTTTCCCTCTCTCATCGATGTTTCTAACTCTCTATCTCTCTCCCTTCCTCTCTGTAAAAAATCAATAAAATATATTAAAAAAAAAGTTGTCTTCAGAGTAAATGGCAATAACTATAAAATAAATAATAAATTATCCTGTGGCTTTCACTCCATGTGAATACTTAGCTATAAGGTGTCATGAAGATGCCAAAAAAATCTCAAAATATAATTCATTTTAATGGAAAATACATTTCATTTTAAGTAGTTGCAACAGAGATTATAAGAACTAGATATCTAAAATATTAATATTTGGCTCTTTAAAAAAAAGTTTGACCACTTGTCGATTTAGGAAATGTTCAAATCTATAGAGAATTTTTGTGAGTTTATTTGAGCCAACAGACAACATATGCCAAGAAGCAAGATCTCAAATGCTCAAGAGAATGGCAGTGAGGCTACTTACTTTATACATTAGAAGCAAAGGGGAACATCTATGGAAGATGCATGAAATCCATTGGTAGAAGATTAAGGAGGTAGAAGAAAGCATAGTAAAGAAAGCATAGCAAACCTCTAGGATTGGACAAAGGGCAAAATGGGGAAACACATATTTCTTTTACATTGTTGGATTCAAAATAGTCAATAAATAACATGTACAGCATATAGAGATGGTATGCCAGAACAAAATAATAATGAGGTTTTCTGTGGTCTCCTGCTCTGGTTGTCTATGGTTATGGTTTCCAGGGGTAGGATAAGAAAATTACTCTGACATGTCATAGGTGTATTATCCTAGAGGACAATGGACAGAGGCCACTTAAAATAAAATTTGAACTTTGTTAAGAGAGCTATAGATCTTAGAAGTGACCACCCACTATGTTCTGCCCAGTTAGGAATTTATGATCATACCATCCTCTGTAACTTTTGGTTTCTGAGTTTTTCAGGCCTGCCATATGGCCCCTCTGAGCTTGTCAGGTTTATTATACAGCCCCCTTTTCATCCACAAACTCCTGTTCTAGAATACGGATAATTGAAGTATTCTTCAAGATATACCAAAATATCTTTATATGAATAAGCTTACAAGATACAAATTTATCACCAGTAACAAACTATAAACCATTTTATAAAATAATTTGCAGATAATTTATTAATAACATATCTAATAAATAAACATTTTCCCCTGAGAAGCACTATATATTCCATTCATTATCTGGTTTTAAATACAAAACATATTAGACATAATTTTTCAAATCTGAAAAAAATGATCACTCATTTTTATATTAAATGATAGTATAGTGAAATCCATATGTATTGTTATTTAAGGTAGTAAAGTATATTTTAAAATAGTTGAAAAGAAATCTATAAATATACTAAGATTTGCCACTTGTCTATTTTCTGGACTAATGCACTTTAAAAATAAAAATTTAAAATTTGGTAATATGGCAAATATTTATTGGAGATGTATAAAGTAAAAGTACATTTTCTTAAAGAAAAAGCTAGTTGAACATACTAAAAAACAAAATTAAGTGTGAGGAGGTAGAATGCAGGTTAAATATATAGTGACTGAAGATGATTTGACTTTGGGTGGTGCCCACACAATGCAATATACAAATTACGTAGCATCTAAATGTACACTTGAAACCTATATAATCTTATTAACTAATGTCATCTCAATAAATTTAATTAAAAAAAACAATAATGCAAAAAATTGTTTCAAAATAAATCAACGTGTACATACATAAAAATATTTGTATAAGTAGGAATTCAGGAGGCATCATTAGATTTCTAGGTACTAAATTTAATTATCACATAAAGATTATTAAGCATTTTACATAAATTAATAAATTAGAAAGAAAATGAAATGCATATGCTATATACAAATTGATAATAATTTTATATGAATAAAAAATAAAATTTCCTAATACTATCCAAAAGTAGGACAGGAGATAGCTGTGGAAGAAACTAAAGTTTGGCTTATTACCTCAGGAAAAGATCTGGGAAAATGGATGAACTCATATCTGTGCCTGGCAGGCTTAAGAACAGGAAATGTATCACATCAACAGAATAGATTCTAGAACAAAGAATTTTGGATTGAAAACTCAGTCTTTTCATTTAGAAAGTGAATGGAGACTGATGAATAGAGACACTGACAATTGGCCAAAAGTTAACCAAAAATCACTTAGCATACATTCTTTAACTAGTATTTGCTATATTAAAGTCCTATTTAAAGGATTTTCTTTATATAGGATAAAGACAGTAAGAGCCAATATTTATGCAGTGCTTAATCTGCTTCAGGCACTATGCTTTAAAACATTAACTTTTGTCCCTGACCAGTGTGGCTCAGTTGGTTGTGTGTCCTACAGTGACTGAAAGATTGCCGGTTTGACTCCCAGTCAGAGCACATTCCTGGGGTTGTAGCTTGATGATCGATGTTTCACTCTTACATCACATTGATGTTTTTCTCTATCTCTCCCTTTCCCTTCCTCTCTCTTTAAAAATCAATAAATATATTTTAAAAAACATTAACTTTTGTAAATTTCACACACTTTTGACAGCTTCTCTATATCCCTAGGCCCACATTAAATGTCTTAGAAAACTGTTCTTAACACCTGTTCTACCACAAAGACAAATGAGATAAATATTTAGTTCTTCAAAGTTTGGAAGTCCCCAAGACCATCCTCACTTCTCATACAAATTACAAGTCCTGAGATCCCCAAGTCTACCCTTCAGTATGATAATTTACTCAGACTCACAGAACTCACTGAAAGTTGTTATATTCACTGGCACTGTTTAATAGAGTGAACGTGTACCTATTAAAATCAGTCTCGGGAAGAGGTGCATAGCATAGCGTCTAGGAGATTTTTAAGTTTGAAGTTTCTGGTAGTACTCTTTCAGTGGAGCTGTGAACAATACTATTTCTAGCAATGATGTGTAACGACATACATGAAGTATGGCCAACAAGGAAAGGCACCCAAGCTCTGGTATATAGAATTATATTAGGGTTTTGTCATGTACAAATGCTGACTGCCATGTGGCTGACCTTAGCTAGCCTCTAGCTTCTCCAGAAGTCTAGCTGATACCTTCCGTCCAAAAGTTTTCACCATAAACTATTGTCAGCATTGGCTATCATTCATGTTCCAAAACTCTCAGGTAAAGAAATATATTTTATCAGGTAGGATATTCCAAGCAGGGGGAGATTGACTCCCAGAAACAGAGGGAAAAGGCCTCTTTTGGGTTAATGTTAATTATTTAATTACTAGAGGCCCGATGCATGAAATTCGTGCATGGGTAGGGTCCTTGGACCTGGTCGGTGATCAGGGACTATCTATGGGCTGACTGGTGTGGTGATGGGGGTGGGGAGGCACTGACACTGGCCTTGGCTGGCTTGATGCCACCCACTCCCCAGCCAGCCCTGCCCCCCTGCTCGCAGGCCGACCCCACCCCTGTCCCCGCTGGTCACTTTCCTCTGTGGGGCAAATGACTGGGTGATTGGGGGAACCTCGCTGACACCTACCTTGGCTGGCCTGGGGCCTGTGGGCTGGGGTCACCTTCTGCATTGAGCGCCTGCCCCCTGGTGGTCAGTGCACATCATAGCAACCTGCTGTTCCAACTGTTGTTCTGACATTCTGTTGATTTGCATATTAGGCTTTTATTATATAGGAATAGAGGCCCAGTGCACAAAAATTTGTGCACTCGGAGGGGAGGGGAGGTCCCTCAGCCCAGCCTGTGCCCTCTTGCAGTCTGGGACCCCTGCTCCCCCGGGGATTGGGCCTAAGCTGGCAATCAGACATTCCTCTGGCAGCCCGGCAGCCCTCGGGGGATGTCCACTTGCCATCGGGGAGCAGACCTAAGCTGCAGTCGAACATCCTTAGTGCTGCTGAGGAGGCAAGAGAGACTCCCACCACCACTGCTGTACTGGCAGCCATCAGCCTGGCTTGTGGCTGAGCAGAGCTCCTCCATGTGGGAGCTCACTGACAACCAGAGGGAAGCTCCTGCATTGAGCATCTGCCCCCTGGTGGTCAGTGTGTTTCATAGTGACCAGTCATTCCCAGTCTTTCTGCAGTTAGGGTCAGTTTGCATATTACCCTTTTACTATATAGGATAGAGGCCTGGTGCACGGGTGGGGGCCGGCTGGTTTGCCCTGAATGGTGTCCCGGATCAGGATGGGGGTCCCCAATGGGGTGTCTGGCCAGCCTGGATGAGGGGCTGAGGGCTGTTTTCAGGCTGCCTGCAACCCCTTCAGGGTGGGGGTCCCCACTGGGGTGCCTGGCCAACCTGGATGAGGGGCTGAGGGCTGTTTTCAGGCAGGCCAAGCCTTCAACTGAAGCTCCCAGTCTCTCCTTTTTTTTTTTTTTTTTTTTTTTTTTTTTATTCTGGGATTTATTTACTTTCTGTAATTGAAACTTTGTTGCAGCTCCAGCTCTGAGGCTGCCTGGCTGAAAGCAGGTACCTGGGGTTTGTTTAACTTCTCTAATTGCAACATTGTTGCATCTGGAGCTCAGAGCTAGGCCGCGCATGTGAGAAACCTTGGCTTCCTCCATCGCTGGGGCAACCAAGCCTCATGTTTGCTTCAGCTGTGTGGCTGCCAGCCACCATCTTAGTTGGCAGTTAATTTGCATATCACCCTGATTAGCCAATGGGTAGTGTAGCAGAGGTATGTTAATTACCATGTTTGTCTATTATTAGATAGGATGCTAATCCACAGCTAGGGTTCATCTTGTTTAAGCTCTTTGTGATCACATAACTATGTAAGGTACAGAAGGTAAAAGCCTTTTCAGATTTTTATTAAAGTAAATAGTACTAGAAATAAATGCTAAACACACAAAAAATTGTAAATAGTTTCACATTTCATCTTATGTTACTTCTCAAAATGGAAATCTTAAAATCTCTTCCTAATTATTGTTATGTGATTTCAAATGCATCCTGTGTATTCCCCTGTGCTTGAAAAATGAAAAATGCCTTTGGTAAAGAAATATGCACTCAAATGACTATTACAACGTTTTCCCCTCCTGCCGTGTATGCAGGAAACGTATAAGAAAGACATAACATAAAGTGACAAGCTTTCATGACTAAGGAAATTATAATTTTCCTTAATTATGTGTAAAACTCTTATTAACAAGACTTTTAGAAAAGTTGTAAAAGACAGGTATAAACCTTTACTCTGTAGTCAACATTAGATATAAGAGTGACAGAATAAAAAATGTATACTATTGCTTAGGTGCAATTTGTAATGCCTTGTATAAATATTTATTCCCTAGCTTTATGATTTTAAATTGAAAGGTGAATATACTTTTAAATAAGCTTACTGTGACAGACTAAACATGACAAATTACATGTATCAATGGAGAAATATGCCTATTGGAATTTGGCGTGAACAAACATAAATCCAATATTTTGCTTATTTTGGACACTATGCAGAATGTGGTTATGTGGAATCTCCTTTCAATATTTTGCAATACAGCTATTAGGATGCAGTAACTGCTAGCATTCTGATTTCCAGCCTTCATGACTACTTGCACTGAAAATAAAATGCATCATTTTGGATGTTCATTTTCAATTTCATCTGCCAAGTGGAATGTTAGAATGTACAAGATCAATGAAATGATCTGACCAAACACACAAATCAGATTACGCTCCCTCTCTTCCACCATTAAAATTTTAAACCTACAACAGCACATAATACATCATTCAAAGTTTTCCAAATTTTTGCAACATTTTCTACAGCCCACAAGAGAGTTTCTTTTGGCAAGCCAATGGAATCCAACTAATTGGGTATTTTATTTAATATTAGCTTCATTAAGGTTATGTTTGCAATGTCATTAATCAACTTTCTCATTTTCTATTAACTGATTTATGGTAAATAGCACATCTATATATGTAATAACCTAAGTGACTGTTACAGCGGAACAACCAGAACAACCAGTCACTATGATGCTCACTGATCACCAGAGGGCAGATGCTCAACGCAGGAGCTGCCCCCTGGTGGTCAGTGCGCTCCCACAGGTGGAGCGGCCGCTCAGCCAGAAGGAAGGCTCATGGCTGGTGAGCACAATGGCGGTGGCCGGAGCCTCTCTTGCCTCTGCGGTAGGCTAAGGAGCAGTAAGCTGAGCAGTAAGGAGCCTGCTGCTAAGGATCAGCAAGCAGAGTGGTAAGGAGTGAGCTGGAAGACACCCCCTGAGGGGTCCCAGACTGTGAGAGGGCGCAGGCCAGGCTGAGGGATACCCCTCCCCCCGCCCGCCTCCCCAGTGCACAAATTTTGTGCACCAGGCCTCTAGTGCCTTAATAATATTGTTTATATTGTAAGTTGATCCTCTGTCAAAGATGCATTTATTTTTCAGAGATCTCTCATATAAAGTGTCAGAAGAGCAAATGTTACCTAGAGGTCTTTGCGTACCCAAATTCTTTGGATAAACTCTAAAAGTATAGTTTCTGATTATGAAACCCAAACCATTTTTTCTAAAAGTATATTTTTAAAAGTTTCTCTCTTAAACTACACTGTAGTATTAGGAGTGGGAAGAATATTTCAGCTCCTGGCAAAAAATGTTCAAACAAAATTGTTAAGTGAATACATTTTGAATAATATTAATAGATACATAGATGCTATAGGACTTCAATAAAGAAATATGCATGGGTTGCCTCAGGCTTCTGGAAAGTGTTAAACATTACTCACAATAACTAATCTAATAACCACCCAGTAATAGAATGAAATATTTCTTCACAACCTATTAGTGCCCCTTTGTTTTTCACAGCATCCATTCTGCTCACAGTTATCAAAGGGCAACTATCAGATATGTATATCTCTCAGTACTTTTTAAACATAAAAGTAAATACAAAATACAGGCCAAAGTACAATGTGTGACACAGTTTTTGTTTTAAATCTGTCACACCATAAATATAAAAAAGTACGTAATTCTAAAACTTTAAGAACAATTTTTATGTAGAAATATGTTAATCATCTCAGAGTATTTATTTATTTATTTATTGATGGAAAGGGCATAAACATATTTGTGCAGGCAAAATCAGGCTGACTTCAATAGCAGGAAATATTCTTATTAGCAGCAGGTAATCAGTAAGACAGCAGGAGAACATGTTTTATTTTCTAATTCCACTTTCTATTTATTTTCTAATATAGTAATTTATTTGTATTATTTGTTTCTATAAATGTGACTATGGAATACAGTTAAACAGATAGTAGCACAACTGTTTTTCTGAAAGACTTATAGAATTATACTTTGTGGAAAGATTTATTTTAATGATGTCCCATTCTACAAATTCGCTTTTTTTTTTTTAATCCTTACCCGAGGATATATTTTTACTGACATTTAAAGGCAAGGAAGAGAGCGAGAGAGAGAGAAAGAGAGAGGGAGAATTCCCTCTATAAGAACCTCACAGAGAAATCATAATGAAAATATAGCCTAAAGTGTATAAAATAAAAATATCTACTACTAGCCTTCAAATATTTTTGTGAATTTAGTTACCAGTCTCTTCTCAAAACATTATCCTAAAGCATCTTCTTTGAAAGAATGGCAGTGTTTATTATAATAAGGTGAATAAGAAAGACTAAGTATTTGGTATGTGAGGCACTCTCTAGATAAGGCTGGATCTCAAGCATATGGTTTCAGGTAGGCCAGAGGGCAGCAGGAGACTTCACACATTTAAGAATTTCTCATTTAGAAATTTATTTTTATAAGAATAATTAATTAATAAACTACCTGGGCTTCTTGCAATCTCAATACAAAGCTGACCGATCTGTGTTCAACTGATGATGACACTTTGGGGAAGTTCATTCTGGAATCCCTTTCCTCCTGCCAAAGCCACCCATGGAGTTTGGGTGCAGACTGCTTAATTGGAGAGCATAGCTCTACTTTCTCTAATGGGATCCTGAATATATTTTCCACAGCTGATTGTGAGTTGTGGTTAATCAGAGGTTAATAATCATGAAAATGTTTCAATCAATATATTATTCTATAATGTTGTGGTAGGTAGTATTTGTCAACTGGCCTCAACAACTAACCACCTTTTATTGTTTAATTTCTAAGAGTAATAAAATAAATCAAAAATATCTGCATCTCAAAGTGCTAAACTTCTTAGCTGGCAGCTTCTGGAACATAACAAAATATAAGTTAGGGAATATCCCAAAATTTATATTCAACAATTAAAAATTTCACCATAATGTGGACCACAATGTGATAAACTATTTGTAGTTTTAACTGCACTGAATTCCATGACTATAAAAATTATTGACCCTGAGTGTTTACTGCTGCTTTTAATTTCTGATTAGTCCTGTTGTTTTATAAACACAAGGAATAAAATACATGGAAATACATCAAACATATTTGTATGGATAATGGCTAAAATCTTAAAGTGGAAGACAGAACCAAATTAGGGAATTATTATTATTATTATTTATATTGATGGTTTTAACTTACCAAAAATATTACTAACAGCTAATGACATAAATCATTAAAATCTATAGGTGGTGGATGGGACATGAACCCATACATAAACCATTAAAGATTGAGGAATATAGCATTTTACTTATAGATAAATATACATAAATTGAAAACACTATTAAGAGAATTGGGCAATTAAATGCACATATTAGCAGATATTCACAAAAGTTCTTCCCATCATCCAGGAACCATGCTGCAATTGCTTTATTATAACGTCTCAGGTTTTGAAGTTTTAACTGTGAAAGAAATATATTGTGATTTTTGACCAGAGCTTGCAACAGTTATTTCCACATCACCAATTCCTCATCAATCAAGAAATTGTCACTTTTTCCTAGAGTATATTGAAGTTCATATTGGCTAAATGTCAGTGAGAAAAAGACAACTCTCTTCGGTATGGTGATCAGTGATCATGTACTTTCACACTTGCTCCATCCTTTTCAGCCATTTGACTAGATTTTGGCACTTCTCTCTTTTTTTAATATATATTTTTATTGATTTCAGAGAGGAAAGGAGAGAGAGAGAGAGAGAGAGAGAGAGAGAGAGAGAGAGAGAGAGAGAGAGACATCAATGATGAGAGAGAGTCATTAATTAACTGCCTCCTGCATGCCCCCTACTGAGTATTGAGCCTGCAACCCAGGCATGTGCCCTTGACCAGAATCAAACCCGGGACCCTTCAGTCTGCAGGCTGATGCTCTATCCACTGAGCCAAACCAGCTAGGGCAGAATTCCTCTTTTGGAGTGTGTGCACATGGAATAGCAATAGAAGACTAAAATGCCAGAGACTTCTTTGTATTCCAGAAGTATGAAATCTCCAAAGTGCTGCAAAGCAGTGTCCTTAACAAAACAAACTCCAACATTAATCCATGGATTGCCTTGATAGTTTCTATGTGAATAATTCAGCCTTACAAGTTAAGAACATTACTCAGAATCTCTGTAGACAAAAGGCGACTGCTTATATTATATGTAGTATATTATTTCCCAAATAATACTCCTCAGGGGGCACCCATACCACTTACCCAATATGTTATGTCTCTGACACTTTTGTCCTAATTCTACAATAACGAATGCTATTTTTATATTTTGTGCTTTGTTTCTCTTGGTTTACTGACTTTTTTTGAGTAAAATGGTAAAAGTTTTATATACCATGTATCCTGGTTCTAATCTTTAAAAATTCAAGTATTCATTTACTATCTTCTTTTTTTTATATCACAGGAAACTTTATGGTGCACAATAAGGTTGAGAGATATTTATTGGACTAATTGCCTAAAACATACTATAAAATTTCTTACAAGCCTGTGAAACTCCACACTGATTATTTTAATAAGTAATGTATCCTGTTCACAAATACAGGTATGTAGGTGTACTGAAACTTATGTATACTTAAAATGTAGGATTTGTATAAGGAGGTAAGCCATAATTTAATACATGTCTCTGCATATGGACAGTAGGAGAAGATGGTTTTTCTGTGATATTTAGTGCAAGAGCACAATGTGTTGTGTTGGTTTAGCACCTGCTGTGCTGCCACATGCCGATACATGCTCTCCTCCTCACCCTTCCCTTGTACAAAAATCAGAAGGAAGGACATTGAGTAGGATGCTCTTATTTAAAGTAAAGAAATGTCCTTATTATTTAACAGAACTTTAATTCACATAAAACACCTACTCATATTTCAAGTAATAGCTCATCTCCCACCTCTTGATGGAGCATTTCCAGATACTGACAATTCCTATTGAGGTTTCCTTTATCAAAAATGCAATGCTTTTATGAATCAGTAAGCCCTCCAAATATATCAATTGTTCTTAAGTATCTTTTTTTTGGGGGGGGGTGTAATTCTAAAATGTGGACTGCTTTCTTGTTGTTTTGTTGATGGCTTCTTTTGCTGTGCAGAGCTTTTTATTTTGATGTAGCCCTATTTGTTTATTTTCTCTTTAGTTTCCATTGCCCTAGCAGTGGTATCAGTGAAGAAATTGCTCCGGCATATGTCTGAGATTTTGCTGCCTATGAATGCCTCTAATATTTTTATAGTATCCCGTCTTACATTTAAGTCCTTTACCATTTTGAGTTTATTTTTGTGTATGGTGTAAGTTGGTGGTCTAGTTTCATTTTTTTTTTGCATGTGTCTGTCCAATTTTCCCAACACCATTTATTGAAGAGACTATCTTCACTCCATTGTATGTTCTGCCTCCTTTGTCAAATATTAGTTAAGCATAGTGGTTTGGGTCGATTTCTGGGTTCTCTGTTCTATTCCATTGGTCTATATGTCTGTTCTTGTGCCAGTGCCAAGCTGTTTTAAGTACAGAGGCTTTATAATACAGCTTGATATCTGGTATTGAGATCCCACCTACTTTGTTCTTCTTTCTCAGGATTGCTGCAGCTATTCGGGGTCTTATTTTTTATTCCAGATGAATTTTTGGAAAGTTTGTTCTAGGTCTGTGAAATATGCCATTGATATTTTAATGGAGAGTGCATTGAATCTATAGATTGCTTTGGGTAGTATGGACATTTTAATGGTGTTGATTCTACGAATCCATGAGCACGGTATGTTCTCCCATCTGTTTATGTCTTCCTCTATCTCTTTTTTCAATGTCCTGTAGTTTTCTGCACATAGGTCTTTTACCTCCTTAGTTAAGTTTATTCCTAGGTATCCTAATTTTTTTTTTTTGGTGTGATGGTAAATGGGATTACTTTTTTAGTCTCTCTTTCTGTAAGTTCACTATTGGTGTATAGAAATGCCATAGATTTCTTGACATTAATTTTGTATCCTGCTACATTGCCAAATTCATTTATTAAGTCTAATAATTTTTTGATGGAGTCTTTAGGGTTTTCTATGTACAGTATCATGTCATCTGCAAATAAGGATAGTTTTACTTCTTGGATGCCTTGTATTTCTTCTTGTCTAATCTCAATGGCTAGTACTTCCAGTACTATGTTGAACAGGAGTGGTGAGAGTGGGCATCCCTGTCTTGTTCCTGTTCTTAGGGGAAATGGTTTTAGTTTTTGCCCATTGAGTATGATGTTCGCTGAGGGTTTGTCATATATGGCTTTTATTATGTTGAGATATGATCCTTCTATTCCCACCTTGTTGAGAACCATCAACAAAACAACAAGAAAACCCATTGCATGGGAATACATATTTGTCAATGTTATCACTGATAAGGGTTTAATCTCCAACATTTACAAGGAACTCATACAACTTAACAAAAGGAAGATAAACAACCCAATCAAAAAATGGGCAATGGACCTAAATAGATACTTTTCGAAAGAAGACATAAGGAAGGCCAAGAGACATATGAAAACATGCTCAAAGTCACTAATTATTCAAGAGCATGCATATAAGCATAACCAATGAACATAAGACACTGGGGGGCAGGGGAGGCCGGGGGAATGTCAAAGGGGGGGGGGGAGACATATGTAATACTCTTTGTAATACTTTAAGCAATAAAAAAAAGAGATGCAAATCAAAACGACAATGAGGTACCATCTCACACCTGTCAGAAAGGCTATCATCAACAAATCAACAAATGACAAGTGCTGGCGAAGATGCAGAGAAAAAGGAACCCTCGTGCAGTGCCGGTGGGAATGCAGACTGGTGTAGCCACTGTGGAGAACAGTATGGGATTTCCTCAAAAAACTGAAAATGAAACTCTCATTTGACCCAGTGATCCCACTTCTAGGAATACCTCCCAAGAAACTAAAAACTCCAATCAGAAAGGATATATGCACCCCTATGTTCATAGCAGCACAATTCACCATAGCTAAGATTTGGAAACTGCCTAAGTGCCCATCAGCTGATGAATGGATTAGAAAACTGTGGTACATCTACACAATGGAATGCTAAGCTTCAGTAAAAAAGAAGGAGTTCTTACCATTTTCAACAGCATGGATGGAACTGGAGAGCATCATGCTAAATGAAATAAGTCAGTCAGAGAAAGATAAATATCACATGATCTCACTCATTTATGGAATATAATGAACAATATAAACTGATGAACATTAACAGATCCAGAGACAGAGAAGCATTGATCAGACTGTTAAACTCAGAGGGAAGGTAGGGGTGGGTGGGGGTAAGGAGGAGAGATCAACCAAAGGACTTGTATGCATGCATATAAGCCTAACCAATGGACACAGACAACAGGGGGGTGAGGGCATAAGTCAGGGGTGGGGAGGCTATGGGGTGATAAGGACACATATGTAATATCTTAATCAATAAAGAAATTAAAAATAAATAAATAAAATAAAATGTGGATGGTTTAATGGTGTTATATCACCATATCTGTTAATTTTATCCTGGTATTATAAAGAACTTACCTGAATCATTTTTTGAGTACTTTTTATATACCTTTTCCACACTTTTATTGAAATACTAAGGGCCTGGTGCACGAAATTCGTGCACTGGGTGTGTGTGTGTGTGTGGGGGGGGAGTGTCCCTCAGCCAAGCCTGCTCCCTCTCACATACTGGGAGCCCTCAGGTGTTGACCCCCATCACCCTCCAATCGTCGGATTGGCCCCTTGCCCAGGCCTGACGCCTCTGACAGAGGACCCTCATTTCCCCCCAATCCCCTGCTCTGCCCCCCACCCAGGCCTGATGCCTCGGCCAGAGGAGTTGACCCTCATCACCCTCCGATCACCAATCACCGGATCGGCCCCTTGACCAGGCCTGAAGCCTCCGGCAAAGGTGTCAGACCTGAGCAGGGGACCCCCAGCTCCCCGTGGTTGCAGGCTCCGCCCCTGCCCAGGCCTAACGCCTCTGGCCAAGGCATTAGGCGTGGGCAGGGGACTCCCAGCTCCCCGCGATCTGCTCTGCCCCTGCCCAGGGCCGCCTTTGCCCTGCCCCCCACCTCTTAGCTCCCCCCTGGGTTTCCGATCACTATCAGTGGCAGGGGGCTTCTTCCTGCTTTCCCTTTCTTTCGCCTCCCTGCATTGTGCCTACATATGCAAATTAGCCAACATCTTTGTTGGCAGTTAACTGCCATCTCAGTTGGCAGTTAATTTGTATATAGCCCTGATTAGCCAATGAAAAGGGTAGCGCCGTAAGCCAATTACCAGTTTTCTCTTTTATTAGTGTAGATAAGGTGTACAATGTGTTGATTTGATACATTTATATAATGCAAAATGATTACTACCTTGCCTTCAGCTAACACTCCATCTCATCACATAATTAACATTTATTTTTTATGGTGAGAATACTTAAGATCTACTTACTAATCAATTTTCAATTATATAATATATTATTTTTTAACTGCAAACACACCATTGTACCATGTTGTATATTAGATCTCCAGAATTTATTTGTCTTCTATTTGGATGTTTATATGCCTTTGGCCAACATTTCCTCATTTCCTCTAACTCCTGCTAACCTAATTTCTACTTCTGTTCCTAGGTATTCAGCTTTTTCCTTTTTGGATTCTACACATAAGTAATTCATATGTGTCTGACTTATTTCATTTAGCATAATGCCTTTATGATCCATCCATGTTCTTGCAATAGCAGGATTTTCTTCTTTCTCGTTGCTAAGTAAAATTCCATTTTGTGTATGTGTTTGTGTGTGTGTGTGTGTGTGTGTGTATTTTACACATATAAATGACATTTTCTTTATCCATTCAGGTTTCCATATGCTGGCTATTGCAAATAATTTTGCAATAAACATGGAAATGCAGATAGTTCTTTTAGATCCAGTTTTTATTTCCTTTGAATACATACCCAGAAGTGGAATTGCTGAATCATATTACAGTTCCTTTTTAATATTCTGAGGAACTGTTATACCACAGAGGCTGTAGATATTACATTCCCACTAATAGTAGAATAACATTTGTATGGGATCATAAAAGACTCCAAGAAAAGAAGAACTAAGCTGGAGGTATCACACTTCCTAATTTAAAACTATATTAGATGAATATGACTATAAAACTGTATCCAAATTTTTAGAAAGAAAAAGAACTACTTTTATAAAAGCTCTTTCAGAAAATAGAATGAATGAAGTTTATTACAAACAAATAAATTTGTATCCTTTTCATCTAGTAAAAATAAAAATAGACATCTAAGATGATTAACATGCTGTTTCTGCTTACATCAAATTTATCTGATGTAAGTATTTTTCTGATATTTGTGACAAGACACATTTATAAGTATCAGCTGTAGTCCATGCTTTATATTGACATGTATTTTGTATATACTGCTAGCTTAAGAATGTGTTGAGATTTTAGATATAGATATAGATATAGATATAGATATAGATATAGATATAGATATAGATATAGATATAGATATAGAGATACATATACATATATATGATAGTTGCTTTTTAATAACTGTGTACAGAATAATGTTGTGAAAAGGAAGGGAAACTAATAGGTTGTGATGAAGTATCTATACTAATAAAAAGATAATATGTTAATTAGACCAGACATCTTCTGGACAAAGTCACAGCTCTTGGGGGCTGCAAGGCCCAGGGACCAGTGAGCCGTGAGCCCCAGCAGCTGCGAAGCCCGGGCTTAGGCCTCACAGCTGCAGCAGTCGGCAGTGGCAGCAGCAGCAGTGTGATGGGGGCAGTGACTTCCCCTGATTGGCCTAGTAGCCTCCCGCAGAGGAAGCCAGACTGCAGCTTAGGGAGTGGGCCTAAGCCAGCCGTGGGCAAACTACGGCCCACGGGCCAAATCTGGCCCTTTTGAAATGAATAAAACTAAAAAAAAAAAAAATGACCGTACCCTTTTATGTAATGATGTTTACTTTGAATTTATATTAGTTCACACAAACACTCCATCCATGCTTTTGTTCCGGCCCTCCGGTCCAATTTAAGAACCCATTGTGGACCTTGAGTCAAAAAGTTTGCCCACCCCTGGCCTAAGCCATCAGTAGGACATCCCCTGAGGGCTCCTGGACTGTGGGAGGGGGCAGGTTGGTCTGAGGGACTAGTTTTATTATATTATTTATGGTTATTTGATTAGTTAGATAAATGTGTAACATTTTCCAGAAGCATAAGTCAGTCCATAGATATATCTTTATTGAAGTCCTTTATCATATATGTAAATTAATTTCACTCAAAATATATCCATGCAACAACTTTTGAATGACCAATTTTTACTGAAAACTTAATATTTCACTAACAAAAATTGATTCATTTTCCCCACCCCCAATATCACACATAGTGTTTAAGAGAGGTTTACAGAGAATTTTTAAAATATTAAAAGTGAAAAAAAATATATTTCAATAAATACTCTATGCAGATATACATGTAATAAGGCAATTTACCTCACCAGGGGAGAATCAAGTCAAGGTTTAAGTCAAAGGCTATAATTCTTAAGAAAACATACTTTGATGACTTTGGCTTTTAATAATTGTCCTATAAACAGTTTTAAAGAGTTGAAAAATTATTTATTGAATGCGTGCTGTAAGTGTTATGCATAATTTTAATTAGAAAGTATAGGTAATCTTTGTATGATATCAACGACTCTCTGTTGGCAATGTTTTAAATGGAAAAATAATAACAAAAATGTAGAGTACCTCAATTATTTATTGTGAACTCAACATTCTGGTTGTTTATCATTTTCCACTAAGAAAAAAATACTACAATATCTATGACTATGTGTAAACTCTTCAGAATTACCATATCTTTATGATATGCTCCAGAATAAGATTAGAAATATTATTGACACATCAAAGTAGCAGAATACAGAATATAACACATTAGGGGGCCCTATGCATATTGCTAAAATGATTTCTTAGTAACTGTTACTAATTCATAGCCCCATCCTAAACTTCATTGCATTCCTACCAACATTAAGAATTTTTATTTAAAAATAATATTTGCTATAGAATATGGAAAAATTATATGATAAAGGCAAAATGCAATATTAAAGACAGAGGCAACATTTTATCACAAGAATGTGTTAACCTATCAATAAAACTAAAACAGGGAGAATTGGGATAGGGATAGAAAATTAGTAACTGCTAGTTGGGTTGGGTTAAGAAAATTAATGCACAAATAAGTCCCATTTTTTAAAATCCTCACCGAAGGCCCTAACTGGTTTGGCTCAGTGGATAGGGCATCAGCCTGTGGACTCAAGGGTCCTAGGTTTGATTCTGGCCAAGGGCATGTACCTTGGTTGCGGGCACATCCCCAGTAGGGAGTGTGCAGGAGGCAGTTGATCCATGTTTCTCTCTCATCAATGTTTCTAGCTCTCTGTCCCTCTCCCTTCCTCTCTGAAAAAAATCAATAAAATATATTTTTTAAAAAATCCTCACCCAAGGATATTTTTTTCCATTGATTTTTACAGAGAGCAGGAGAGATAGAGGGAGAGAAACATTGATGTGAGATAGAGACACATCAATTGATTACCTCCCGCAAGCGCCTACAACTGAGGTAAGTGTCCTTGACTGGAATTGAACCCCTGCCCCTTCAGTCTCTGGGCTGACACTCTATCTACTGAGCCAGACAAGCTTGTGTCAAGTCCCAATTTTTGAATACATGACGGTGTATTATATATAAGTTTATAAATAACTAAAATACAAGCAAGAAAGCATTATGCTTTTTAAGGTAAACAGATGTCACTGGGAAGGATAATACTTCAAACTTGGACCATGGAAGGGTTTGTGGAAAAGATGAAAATTGACAAGAATTTGAAATTGTCATAGGAATTTTTATCTTAAAATATTAAAAAATGAGAATTCATGATAAAAAAACACAAAAATTAACATTCTGATAGGACACAGCAAATGTGTAGTATAAAGAAGCATTTGATTATAGAGATCAGCAGCATAGATTCTTGAGAGAGAATTTCTCTTCAAACTCAGCTTGGCTAACTTCTATTCCTGTGACTTTGAACAAGTCACTTAAGTAATCTTTGTCTGTTTCCTCTTGCATAAAGTGGAGAATAAAGTAGTATCTGCCTCTTTGAATAAGGATTAAATTAAATGAAGAATTAAATTAAGTCTTCTCGGGTCTTTTCTGAGAATGTTTCTCCCCTGAGTCTGTGTGTGTGCACTTTTAACAATACCCCTGAATATAGGGCTTCTCTCTAAACACAATTTCCCTGGGAATATAACACCTTTTTCTCTTGGCAGTCTTAACTGTTTTATAGCATTCCTTATTTAGCTATCTCTAGACATAGGCATTTGCTGGTCTGTAGCTTTATTGGTATTTTTGTGAGTCATGCCCCCTGCTTTCTGCAGTTTCTTATAGCTTAAGATCCGAGCAATAGTGGTTTTGGCCATCTGAACTCTGAGTTAAGTAACAAATTAATCAGGCAGTCCCCAGAAAAGTTATAATATTGCAAATTCAGTGAGCTCTGTTCTTGCAGTTCATAAACAGAAATGGATGGAGCCACTGATTCCCCCAAAACAAGCCATGCCACCCTGAAAAAGAAGTTTGGGCAAGTCTGAGTAAAAATCACACACAATTTCTTACCATTTTCTTGATCAGGCATTTTGTTTTGTTGCTGCTGTAAATCTATGACCGATTTCCAGAGATCCTAGAAAGTTATTTCAGGCAGTCTTTACTTGTTTGTTTAATATCTTTATGGGAGGAAAAGGACCTCAAACTTCCTATTCTACCATCTTGCTGACATCACTGAAGTCTGTTATTGTTTGAAAATGGTATAAATAAATGATAGCAATGAATATGTACACATTGAAATTTAAAATTCAATACCATTTACAACCATACAAAATGAAATGCTTAATTTTAAATCTCACAGACCTTATAAAGGACTTGCATATTACAAACTACATAAAGCTGATGTAAGAAATCAAGGACATAACTAAATAGGAAGGCATATTGCATTCATGTATTAAAAAACAACATAGGTAAAAATGTGGATTCTCTCCAAATTGATATACAAATTTAACATAATTTTTATCATAATTTCCACAGTTTTTTTGTACACATAGATAAACTTATTATAAAATTTATATAAAGATGCAAAAAAATAATTACAGCTGAGTAATTTTGAGGAAGAAGTATAAAGTGGGAGGAATCAGTCTACTAAATTTCAAAACTGTTCTATAGCTCAAGTAGTTAAGAATCTATGGTATTGGCAGAGGGACAGAAAAAGATCAATGAAACAGAACAAGAATATAGAAAAAAAATTCCCATAATATTCTCAACAAATATTGACAGAGGTAAACATCACAATTCAATTGAAGACAGATCATCTTTTCTATAAATGGAGCAACTGGGTATCCATAGGCAAAAAATAAAAATGAAAAAAACCTAAAAAAAACCACACCTCTGTCAAATATCATGCCTTATATAGAATTAACTCAAAATGGACCAAAGATTTAAATAAAAAACTATAAAACTATGAGAATAAGAGGCTAGAAAATCAACAAAGAGACAAAAAAATGTATAGAATCCTGGAGCCTAGAAAAAATTCTTAGACTTGAGACTAAAAGCATATTTTTTAAAAGGAAAATATTCATAAAGTTTACTACATAAAAATTAAAAATATTTTTGATATTTAATATCATGTTAATAAAATAAAATACAGTCTATATAATAGGAGAATATATTTGTAAACAATGTATCCAACAAAAGGCTACAATATAAAAATATATCAAGAACTCTCCAAATTCAACAGTGAAAAAAAACAATCTAATTAGAAAATGAGCACAACACATAAAAAGACATTTTATATAACCAAATATACACCAGAAAAGAAGCCCCTGAAAGATGTGCAGCACTATTAGTTGTTATGGAAGTTCAAACTACAACCACAATGAAATAACATTCTCTGGCTAAAATAAAAAAATTAATGACAATACCAAATGCAGGAGAGAATGATGGGAATGTAAAGTGGTATAATCATTCTAAAAAACACTTTTGGCACTTTTTGTTGTTGTTTGTTTTAATAAGCATTCAACTAACATATTCAGTCCAGTCCAGCACTTGCATTCCTGGGCATTTATCCAAAAATATGAAATTCATATTCTCATCAAAATCTGTACAAGATTATTTATAGCAACATTATTTTTAATACCTGAAATCATAAACAACTCATGTCCTGCAACTGGTGAATGTTGAAACTAACTGTTATATTCATAGAATGGACTAATTCTCACAAACAAATAAGAATATAAAGTATTGATACATTTATAAACTGACTAGAGCTCCGGTGCGTGAAATTCGTGCACCAGTAGAGTCCCTAGGCCTGGCCGGCAATCAAGGCTGATCAGGTTCCCCACCTTCCCATCTCCTTCTTCCCTTGCTCCCTCAGTGCCCTGCCACTGTCTCTGGTCACCCGCCATGTTCTGTGCTGCCCCCTGGTGGTCAGTGCACGTCATAGCAAGCGATTGAACTCCTGATCTCCTGGTTGAACTCCCAAGGGGACACTTTGCATATTAGCCTTTCATATACATATACATATACATATACATATACATATACATATACATATACATATACATATACATATACATATACATATATAAAAATCTTCAGAGAATATTACTGAATGAACAAAGCCAATCCCTAAAGGTTTCATTTTTTATGATTCCATTTATATAGCATCATTGACCTGAAAAATTTTATAGAAATAGAAAACTTAGTGGTTGCCAGAAGCTAAGGAATGGGTGAGTGTGGTAGAGAAGTGACTGTGGTTATGAAGGGAAGCATGAGAGGTCCTTGTAGTGGTGGAAATACTTTATGTATTGATTTATCCCAATATCATTATTTTGGTTATTATATTGTACTATAGTTTTTCAGTATAATCCCATTGAAGGGAACTAGGTAAAGGATAAAATGGATTTATCTTCATTACTTCTTACAACTTCATGATAATCCATTCAAGTAAGCTCAAATAAACTTTTTAATTTATTTATTTTTATATTTATATATTTTATTGACTTTTTTTTTTTCTTTTCAGAGAGGAAGGGAGAGGGATAGAGAGTTAGAAACATTGATGAGAGAGAAACATCAATCAGCTTCCTCCTGCACACCCCCTACTGGGTATGTGCCCACAACAAGGTACATGCCTTTGACCGGAATCAAACCTGGGACACTTGAATCCACAGGCCGACGCTCTGTCCACTGAGCCAAACTGGTTAGGGCTAGACTTTTTAATTTAAAGAGAAACTACATGTTTACAATACAGAGTAAGATGTCATCTGTTGAAAATTATAAAAGTAGAAAATATTTTTAACCATGAAAATAAGACTAGTTGAACATACTTAACTTTCCTGTCTAATCTAATAAAAGACAAACATGCAAATTGACCATGCCTTTGCTATGCCTTAAGCCATGACCACCAGCCAATCTGAGCAACTATATCCAAATTAACCCAACCAAGGTGGGGCCGGCAGCCATGGAGCTGAAGCAAGCAGGAGGCTTGGTTGTTCCAGTGATGGAGAAAGCCAAGCTTCCTGGATTGCTCTGAGCTCCACTGAAGGCAACAAAGTTTCAATTATAGAAGATAAATAAACCCCAGATAGCTGCTTTCAGCCAGCCGTGGCCCGGGAGCTGGAGCAAGCAGGAGCCGGCTCTGAGCGCCACTGCAGGCAACACAGTTTCAATTATAGAAGGTAAATAAACCCCAGAGTAAAAAGAAAAAAAAAAGAAAAATAAGTGAGGCTGGGAGCTTCCGTCCCTGGGGGAGGGTTGGCCAGCCTGAAAACGGCCCTCAGCCTCTCACCCAATGGGGACCCCCCAACCCGAAAGGGGGTGTGGCCAGCCTGAAAACAGCCATCAACCCCTCACCCAGGCAGGCCAAACCATGGGGTGAGGGACCCCACTGGGTGGGGTTTGTTCAGCCTGCAAACAGCCATCAGCCTCTAACCAGGCTGGCCAGGCACCCAAGTGGGGACCCCACCCTGAAGGGGGTGTGATCAGCCTGAAAACAGCCATCAGCCCCTCACCCAGGCTGCCCAGGCACCCCAGCAGACCCCCACCCTGATCCAGGATACCCTCAGGGCAAACCAGCTGGCCCCCACCTGTGCACCATACCTCTATCCTATATAATAAAAGGGTAATTTGCAAATTGACCCTAACATCAGAATGACTGGGAATGACTGGTCACTATGACACACACTGACCACCAGAGGGGCAGGCGCTCAATGCAGGAGCTGCCCCCTGGTGATCAGTGTGCTCCCACAGGGGGAGATCTGCTCAGCCACAAGCCAGGCTGACGGCTGCCAGTACAGCGGTGGTGGTGGGAGCCTCTCCCGCCTCTTCAGCAGCACTAAGGGTGTCCGACTGCAGCTTAGGCCTGCTCCCCGCTGGCAAATGGACATCCCCCGAGGGCCCCCGGGCTGCCAGAGTGATGTTTGACTGCCAGCTTAGGCCCAATTCCCCAGAGAGTGGGCCTAAACCAGCAGGTGGTCATCCCCCAAAGGGTCCCAGACTGCAAGAGGGCACAGGGCAGGCTGAGGGACCACCCCCCCAAGTGCACAAATTTTTGTGCACCAGGCCTCTAGTTTTATATAAGAAGATAAAAAAATGCAATGCTGTATGGCCAAAGTAAATAATATATCTTTGTTGTGGAAATTTCCTAAAATGAAAAACAAAGTATCAGAATTTCAAGTCAATTACAAATGTGATTCCTTTATTTGATGGCTACAACATAATGATATTGTTGTATGATATTTAAAAATCTTGAAATAGAAAACTTTAAAAGCTAGAATAATACAAAAATAAATAAATTTGAAGTCTTATTTGTTTTTCCTAAATTTTAACAGTAGTTATAAGATATAGCATTATATTATACTTGGTCATAAGATATGGCCAAGTATAATATAATGGAATTTGTCTAATTTACAATGTATAGTTATATCCAGGAAACAATACAATAATAAGCTTGAAAACACTACTTTAGAATTTATGCATATTTCATAAAATGATAGCAAATATAATATAGTGGAGGCAGTATTTGTGTTTAAGTGGTACAAATGCAAATGATATGTTTTTGAAATAGTAGAATGCTAATTTGTATTTATTTTTTTATTTTTTATTTTATTTTTTCAGTTACAGTTTGCATTCAATATTATTTTTTATTAGTTTCAAATGAAATCTTTCTAGTTCCCTATTTTGTAAATTTTTTCTAGAACCATCACATTAATAGAATTTTTTAAAAATTTTAGGCATTTGAACCAGTAATCCCAATTCTTGGACTATATCCCAAGAAACCAGAAACAACAATCAGAAAGGATATATGGACCCTTATGTTCATAGCAGTACAATTTACAACAGCTAAGATTTGGAAACAGCCTAAGTGCACATCAGCAGATGAGTGGATTAGAAAACTGTGGTACATCTACACAATGGAATACTACACCACTATAAAAGAGAAGGAACTTTCACCATTTGCAACAGCATGAATAGAACTGGAGAGCATTATGCCAAGTGAAATAAGCCAGTTGGAGAAAGATAAATATCACATAATCTCACTCATATGTGGGATATAATGATCAACATAAACTGATGAACAAAAATAGATCCAGAGACAAATGGCAAGGGAGGGCAGGAGGGTTAGAGAGCAACCAAAGGACTTGTATGCATGCATAGAAGCATAACCAATGGACACAGACACTAGGGTGGTGGGGGCTTGCCCTCAGAAATGGGAGTGGCTTGGGGAGGGGTCATTCAGGGAAAAAGGAGACATATGAAATACTTTAAATAATAAAAAAAAATCTAGGCAATTTATAATGTAACTTTATGAAATGGTATTAAAAGAAATAGTTTGGGCCTAGCTGGTTTGGCTCAGTGGATAGAGCATCGGCCTGTGGACTGAAGGGTCCCAGGTTCGATTCCAGTCAAGGGCATGTGCCTTGGTTGTGGGCACATCCCCAGTAGGGAGTGTGCAGGAGGCAGCTGATCAATGTTTCTCTCTCACCGATATTTCTAACTCTACCCCTCTCTCTTCCTCTCTGTAAAAAAATCAATAAAATATATTTTAAAAAATTTAAAAAAAAGAAATAGTTTGGTCATGATAATTGGAAAGTAATCTAGTCTTTACTCAAAGGAAAATACAATTTATAAGACATAGCACATATTTATAAACATATAGCTGTGTATTTATTAACTCATAAATTTTTGTCGTTTAAAATTGTTTCCTGAAATCTAAGTATGATCTTGATGATATTCAATATTCTGAGGGATTAAGCAGTGAAACTCGAGTTCCTATTCTCCAGAATGCCACCATCTAGGATACAATTTACAACCTCTTCTTTCATAATCTTTAATACCATAATTGCTTGAAAAGACTACCCCTCATCCAGAAATTCAAACCAAACCAAACTAAAAAGAATTCCCAACAACTAAAATTATACAGGCTTTCATTTTCCTCTGCAGCATTTTTTTTCTTCCCTTTCATCCTTTTTTCCCTTCCTTCTTTCCTGCATAGTTTTGCTGGTTAAATTGTGCCCCCCGCAAAGAATATGTTTGTACCCCCAAAAGATATGTTTAGAAGTCCTAACCTCTGTACCTATGAATGTGACATTATTTGGACATAGTTATTTTCATATGGATTTAGTTGAGATGAGGTCATACTGTATTAAGGTGGGTCTTAAATTCAATTAGATTGCGTCCTCCTAAGGAGAGACACGAGAAACACAGGGAAGAACCCCATGTGACAAGGAAGGTGGGAAGTGGAGCAATGCTTCTACAAACCAGGGAACGCCAGATTGGCAGCGGTCACCAGAAGCTGAAGAAAAGCAAGGAAAAAGCCTCCCTTAGAGACTCTAGAGCAGTAGTTCTCAACCTGTGGGTCGCGACCCCTTTGGGGGTTGAACGACCCTTTCACAGGGGTTGCCTAAGACCATCGGAAAACACATATATAATTACATATTGTTTACAGTAGCAAAATTACAGTTATGAAGCAGCAACGAAAATAATTTTACGGTCGGGGGTCACCACAACATGAGGAACTGTATTGTAATGTTGTGGCATTAGGAAGGTTGAGAACCACTGCTCTAGAGAAAACATGGCCCACTAACACCTACGTTCCAGATTTACAGTCTCCTGAACTGTTAGAGAATACATTTGTCTTGTGTTAAACCACCCAGTATGTAGTAATTTGTTACAGCTCCCATAAGAAACGAATACATACATTTATTTTTGCATCTCTTGTTATCTCAAATCTCTCACAACATACTTAGGTTGCCACCTCCATATACATTCACACTTTTACTATTTCTCTCTGACATAAAATTTCAGAGCTTAACCAGAGAACATTGCCAAGATAAAATTACAAGATAAATAAGAAGCTGTATAGTAATACGCTCTGAAACAGCTTTCAGATATCATTGCCAATACATATGTATTATCTTTGAAATAAGCTACAGATAGATATATCAACTCCTAATATGGACATGATATTGCACTAAATTTTCCTAGTCTAGAAATGGTCTCGTACTAAATGAAACTTGAACCTACTGGAGTATGGAAATCTAGTGAAATTAGCTTTGATTCATTCAGTCTTGCATTGCTCAGGATTGGACCAGGCCTATAATCTGTTACTTGCACTTAGAAATGGACAAGAATGTTGTCAATTTTCAAAATAGTGAGATGAAGCAAATGACTGGAAAAATATCCCCGAGGGAAGAATAGAGGCAAATTTCTTAATGATCAGAATAAGATCCTCTCTCTGCTAAAGAATTAACACTGGGAAAATTTGAATGACTTGAAGATCAGAGAAAATGGCTCTTCTGACTGGTGTCTCCTGGCTTATATAATAACATCACTCAGTAAATCTCATATTGTCCACCTACCCTATGTCTCATTGTTTTTCTAGGTCTGTAGACATTTTTCCAACAGTCATATTACATCTTTGGGAAAACTATGCAAATAGAAACCAAAAAATATAAGGTATAATCTCTCTCTCAACTGGACCTGTGGTCTAGCTGATGACTCAGAAATACCAGCTATATCATACTTGCAAAATGACATGATAAATTAAAAGTGCCAAATGTGTTCTGACTTAGAGTGCTCAATTCCAGCTGTCAGAGAAATTCTACAGGACAAAATGGGAATTCATATGCTCCTAGTTGGTTTAGGAGAACTTGTATAGACAGAAGAAAGAAAAATTTTCATGAAGAAATTTGCATGTCAGAGAAAAGAAGTATCAGTGTGGATAATTCAGCATTGATAGCCAGTCTTTTAGTTGACTGACAATTGATGACTCCTATATACTTCACTTTAACTATAAACAAAAAACAAAATACATACAAATACTTAAGTAGAAATATATATGTTACTAGAGGCCCGGTGCACGAATTCATGCACAGGTGGGGTCCCTCAGCCTGGCTGGCGATCAGGACTGATTGGAGCCATCTTGCCCAGTCCCAATCATGGCCAATCAGGGCAGGCGGGGCCGGGGAGGGACTGCAGGAGGTTGGCCGGCTGTGGGAGATTGGCTGTGGGAGCACACTGACCACCAGAGGGCAGCTCCTGCATTGAGAGTCTGCCCCCTGTTGGTCAGTGTGAATCATAGCAACCCATTGACAGGTTGTTCAGCTGACCAGTTGTAATGGTCACTTAGGCATAGATAGATAGATAGATAGATAGATAGATAGATAGATAGATAGATAGATTAGTGTAGGATTAAGGTTTGTTTCTTTAAATTTCTGAAATATCTAGGTAAAATCTTTGCCTTAAATAACTATTCAACATTTTGTGATTGTATACATAAAAATATTTATTCTGTATATGGGGATAAACCAGTGTATTATAGAAATCAACTTATCTTAAGCAACTAGAACATTTAGTCTTAGAATATAGGAGAGCCACAATACTGCTGAGTCACTACTATGGGAAGGATAGTTCACACTCCAAGGAGCTACTGAATGTAAAGTATAGTGAATGGGGAAAATGGCCAGCATGGTATAGCTGTTGGTGCTATAAATTTGAGCCTTACTGTGTCTATTTGCTGTTTCACATACTAGAGTCCTTAAAGAATTTGAAGGGGACATCCAATTGGCTGAATCAAAATTACATTACTATCAATTGGTGTTAACTGAATAGGAGCATAACGGGTTTCCCAAAAGTATACCAACAAAGGATTGCCCACAAAATAAATTTTCACATATTGGAAGGAGAGTTGAATGAATGACCATCATAAATACCTTTTTTTCAAAAATGATGATGCCTATGAAACTGGCAAAAAATGAAATTTAGTCAAATGTCAATAATATTATTTAAGCACTGTGCTAGTAATCTAGGGGTTATACAAGCAATATCAAGTTTTGGCTCTTCTCTTAGCAATATTTCTATGCTATTGACTATAAAAGAGTTATATTGCTTCATTCTATCTATATTTGTATCTATTTGCCTATACATCATCTATCACCATCTCTATCCAGTATTTATATTAAGGAAAAACAGGGCCAAAACCGGTTTGGCTCAGTGGATAGAGCGTCAGCCTGCAGACTGAAGGGTCCCAGGTTCGATTCCGGTCAAGGGCATGTACCAGGGTTGCTGGCACATCCCCAGTAGGAGATGTGCAGGAGGCAGCTGATGGATGTTTCTCTCTCATCGATGTTTCTAACTATCTCTCTCTCTTCCTCTCTGTAAAAAATCAATAAAATATATTAAAAAAAAAAAAAAGAAAAACAGGAATGTTCCAGCTTGACAAATACATAGACAATAAGTTCTTGATGAACTAATAAGATTGTTTTAATGTCTATTTCAGCAGTGGGCAAACTACGGCCCGCGGGCCGGATCCGGCCCGTTTGAAATGAATAAAACTAAAAAAAAAAGACCGTACCCTTTTATGTAATGATGTTTACTTTGAATTTATATTAGTTCACACAAACACTCCATCCATGCTTTTGTTCCGGCCCTCCGGTCCAGTTTAAGAACCCATTGTGGCCCTTGAGTCAAAAAGTTTGCCCACCCCTGGTTTTGCTTAAATTAGACATTTAAAAAAATGCCTGGAAAAATAAATAAATATATCCCTATGGAAAACACTCCCTGATTTGGTTGAACTTTTTTCCATTTCTCCAATTTTCAAAATACTATCTCTTTTTCAAACTAAATTTTACCAACACACTCTAGCATTTCTGTACTCAAGTATCTAATGCTCATTTTTTTTCTTCCTAAAATGCACCTCATCTAACCTCTCATTTGTCTGGCTCCTTCCCAAACTTTAAAATTCTCTGAAAATTCTTTCATCATTGCATTGTTATATATAAAATTCCTTATTTACTTTCTGGTTAGCTCTTATCACAACATAAACTTATTTTGTTTGTTTCTATGTTTAGTTGCTTATTTTCTGACTTTTAATAATGATATAGGTGCTATAGCTTCTATTTCCCCTGACCTAGAGGGTGCATGTCACACAAGATATGCTCATAAATTATTTGTTCACTAGGTGAATAAATAATGATTCACACTTTTTTCAAAAAAATGAATTATTTATAGTTGAAAGCATTACATATGTCTCCTTTTCCCCCATTGACCTCTCCCCAGCCACTCCCACCCCCAGCACATGTCCCAGCTCCCTTACTGCTATGTCCTTTGGTTATGCTTATATGCATACATACAAGTCCTTGGGTTGATCTCTTAACTCTCCCACCCACCCCTTCCTCCCCTGCAAGAGTAGATAGTCTGCTCAATGCTTCTATGTCTCTGGATCTATTTTATTTCATCAATTTATGTCGTTCACTATAGTCCACAAATGAATGAGATCATGTGATATTTATCTTTCTTCAATTGGCTTATTTCGCTTAGCATAATGCTCTCCAGGTCCACCCATACTGTTGCAAATGGTAAGAGTTCATTATTTTTACAGCAGCATAGTATTCCATTGTGCACCTGTATGACAGTTTTTTAATCCACTCATCTGCTGATGGGCACTTAGGCTGTTTCCAAATCTTAGCTATTATTGTGCTGATATGAACATAGGGGTGCATATATCCTTTCTGATTGTTGTTTCTGGTTTCTTGGGATATAGTCCTAGAAGTGGGATTATTAGGTCAAATGGCAGTTCCAATTTTAACTTTTTGAGGAAACTCCATATTGTTTTCCACAGTAGTGGCACCAGTCTGCATTCCCACCAGCAGTACACGAGGGTTCCTTTTTCTCTGAATCCTTGCCAACACTTGTCGTTTGTTGATTTGTACATGTGTATGTATATATATGATTTTTTTTACAGAGAGCCTGATCGCCCCTAACTGCTCCCCCCGCCCCCCAGCAGCCTGATCACCCCTGACCGCCTCTGCCTGCCGACCTGATCACCCCTCACTGCCCACCTCCTGCCGGCCTGGTCTCCCCTAACTGCCCCCCTGCCAGCCTGATCACACCTAACTGCCTCTGCCTGCCAGCCTGATAGCCCCCAACTGCCTCCCCACCCCCGCTGGCCTGGTTGTCCCCCTGCCAGCCTGGTTGCCCCACGCAGCCTGCTGTTAGGTTGTTTGGTCACCCCTCACTAACCCCCCTACTGGCCTGGTCACCCCATGCAGCCTGTTCAGTCATTTGTTCAGTTGTTTTGGTTGCGACAATCGCTTAGTCTTTTATATAAATAGATGTTTTGTGGGACCCAGTGGTGCAATCTCTCATGTCTTTTGGGCTGAGTATTCTAGGGATGACCCCTACTTTAAATATTTGAAATGGATTCTCTTGGTGTAGTTCTGTCTTTAGTGTTATTTCCCATTTGTGGATGGAGTATGATTTCAGGGTGTCTGGTTATGTGGCTCTCTCTGTACCATGTTGTGCCAACCATTATGGAGGTGTTGACCAAAAGTACAAAATACAATGTGACAAGACATGACACAAAGGGAACAAAGCACAAATGTACACACAACACTGATAACCCCAATAAATGTGACCGTTAGTGAAAAGAGAATTAGGAGAGAGAAAAGAGAGAAAAAATGATATTGAGAAAAGAAAACAGAAAAAGATATATGAGGAGGTGGGGAGAAACACCACAGAAAAAACAAATAAACCAAAAATGCAAACAAAAACACCCAGAAAAGGGGGGAGGGGGACAGAATCTGTAGAGACAGAGCTTATATAGAGAAAATAAGTTTAAAGAACAGGATGAATAGGAGAAGGACCATGGTTCAATATAGAGGAGGTAGAAAGAGAATGAGTGGCTAAAAAGAAAATAATGAATAAACAAATAAATAAATAAAGTAAATTTTATTTAATTATGGAAAAGGAGAATAGAGGAGAGAGCAGATAGGCTTGAATTAAGGGAGTGACACTAATAAAACTATTAGAAGAACAAAAGAGCACAATAAAGGAGAGGAAACCTAAAGCATAAAAAAATTGGCCAGCGAAGGAAGAGAAAAGAGAAGCGTGCATGGACTAACCAGGGGAGAGAAAATTAGATATATGAGTAAGCCAACAGAGACTACAATAATAATATGCCAATAAAGCAGGTAAAGAAGATCAATTTTTAACAAGGGGTAAAAAGAAAGGAAAGAGAAAAACTAAAGTGCAGAGAAGAGAAGAGAAAACAGGATGAAAAGGGAGAAGTGAGGAAGAAAAAGGTGAAAAAAGATAAAAAGTAGGATAAAATAAAATAACAATAAACAATAAAGATAAAATAATACTAAAAATAATTTTTAAAAATAACAACAAAATTTAAATAAAAGATAAAAAATAAATAAGTGAGGTATCATTCGCTTCAGCCAAGTTTTAATGCCCCACAGCCGCTGGTTTAAGTCCCCATTCTTCTCTTCTGTGCGCCACTTCTGAGTTTTCTGTTAGGTAGTTAGGTCTGACCACTGTCAATGACTGTCTCTGGTGTTCGTTCAGCACCGTGTTGAAGTTCCATGAGATCCACTGCTCCTCTGTTTTTGTTTTTCTCCACAGGCCTTGGCTGCAAGCAGGAGGGACCAGTCTGTCCACTTTGCCTTTCTGTCAGTTGTCCTTGAAGCATCTGTTTCTGAAGGTGGGAAAAGAGCTGCCCCTCTTCAAACCTAATTCCTCTGGGGCTATTCAGAGCCCTTGTTTCTTTTGTAAAGCTCAATATGCAGGCAGGGTGTGTCTGGCTATATTAGTGTCTTGAGGCTGCTGGGAGTGGCTGGCTCCTCAGGAGAGAAATAGCCACTTAGGTTTGGAGGGTCAGGAATGTCTGGGTGCCAGATTCCTGGTCACCTCTCCCTACACTTTTTCCTCCACAGCCTCTCCCCAGACTCCACAGATCTGCACCTCTCCCTGCATCACAGCCTTGAATAGAGTAATTGAAAGTCCTATGAACTGGGTTTAATGATTAAAAGAAAGACAAAACAAAGGCAAAACCACCACACAACTTCAAGTTTCTCTTCCCCCAGCATTGCATGCTCAGGCAGCTCTTCAGGTCTCCTTTCTGGGTGGCTATGGACTTAGATCTAGACTCCCCAGCCACCAGCAGCCCTGTGGACTACTTTCCATAATCAGATGTTATACCTGTCCCTAAGGTCTTGGTATAGTGCAGCTTTCTCCTGACCCTATTGGCCCCTTGGTCTCGCATCTCTCTCCAATCCAGAGCCCCTATCCTACCTTCTCCAGTCGCCCTCTGCCCTTCCAGGCTGTGAGTCATCTCCCCAGCTGTGTCTAGTTGGTTAATTCTGGATGGATTCTCTCCAATTTAGTTGCTCCTCCTTTTCTGGCTCCAGGACAAGGCACACAACCTGTGTGCTTACCACTGCCATTTCTCCGCTCTCTGATCCATCCTTTAAATTCATGGAACTGGATTGCTAGCCTGAAACTTAAACACACATTCTTTTTAATTATTTTTGTTTCAGGAAAAATAATAATTTCTAGAGCTTTATAAAGGATAAACGTGCTTCTCATTTGATAAAGAGTATGCTATGCCCATAAATGCAAATTCATATTTTGTTCAAGTTTAAAATTTAGTCTATGCTAATACTGAAAATAATTTTTTGGATGACTATTTTCTCCAAATAAGTGGAGAAACATTTAAAAACTTGCTGAATTAATTCTCCAAAATATTTCGGCTATAGCAAATGTCAATACAGAGTGACAGAGACAGCTGCTGTATGGTCTCAGGGGCCAAACATTTGATGTGTTCTGTGATTCCAAATATGATAATTATTTGGCCACAGTACATAATGGATAGAAGGTTTTATTCAATGTGTGCGGAGAGTGGAGAGTGTGGAAGATCTCCATATCATATTTCTAACTAGTAATCCAAATGAAGGTGAAAAGGTCTCCACTAATGTTCCAGCTTGGGGGACAAAAATTAGAATTAGAAAAGCAGTGACTAAAGGATAAATGCCTTTGGACCACGTAGATTTAAAAAAAAAAGTTAATTTGGTTAATATTCTATGCCATATGTTGAATATTCAAAATGAGAATGTGGAAGAACTTGGTGAACGACCATACAATTTAATGAGTGACAAATCTAAGCTGTGGCCAACTTTTTAATTTTTTTTACTTTATTTAACCTTAAAAATTTGGAAAACTGTTACGTGGTATAAATACAGCCCAGAACCTAAGCAAAGTGAAACTGGACAGCAATGGATAGGAAGAAAACTTTCCTGTCTCTTGCTTTAATCTGATGACTTAGTAATTTCCGCCAACATGGAAGAGAGTCTGATTGGAAAGATTTAAAACTGTGAAAGGATTAGTTTTTATTTATTTATTTCTGTAAAAAAATCACACCAACATCAGTAATTTTTTTTAATCCTTGATGCTTCTATGGTTTGACTTTCAAGGAATCATTAAATCAAAGCTCTCTCAGGAAAGGACACATTATTTTATGGATAATATATTGAAAAAGTCAACTATAAGATCTATTATATTAAAACTAAGGGTCCGGTGCATGAATTCATGCACCTTGAAAGGAACTGTGGGCCGTGAGGCTGCAGTGAGCACAGGGGTAGGTCTTGGCCCATCCTCTGTGCCCCCTCCTGGGCCCTCCCATTGCAGCCCCCATTCCCCTGTCTGCTGGAAGCCCAGCTCCCACCACTGCCATTCCAACGCGCTGACAGTGCCGGCCCCACTGGCACCCACTGACGATGTGGAGCGATTGGGGCTGGTACCAGCAGCGGGTGTGAGTGGCTTCTGCCCAATTGCCCTTCAGGAGCAGGGGGAGGTGGAAAAGCCCTGAGGGGTGATTGGGGCCAGCAGCTGCCACTCACACCCACTGATAGCACCAAGCAATCGGGGCTGGCGCCGGGCACTGGCAGTGGGTGGGAGCCGGGCTGGCACAAGTAGCAGGTGTGAGTGCCCAGCGGGACCGCGGCACATGAGAGCAAAGCAATTTCAGTAACCACCAGAGGCTTGGCCTGATGACAGTGACTGGCGCCCCTGCTTTGGTCTGGTGCCACTGATCACCTGATCCACCATCCCGCCACAGCTGGCACCCGCCATGTTCTGTGCGTGCCCCCTGGTGGTCAGTGCCCATCACAGCAACCAATTGTTTGGTTGTTCTGCTGTTCAGTCTATTTGCATATTAGTGTTTTATATATAGATAGATGATAGATAGATAGATAGATAGATAGATAGATAGATAGATAGATAGATAAATAAATTAAATGTAAATCTAAAATATTTCACATAATGATACTAGTTGTACCGGTTAATAATGCAGATTTTTTAATCAAAGAAAACATGATAATTTCAAGAGAAACATCAAAAGTGCTTTACTCAAAGTAATGTCCATCGCTAGCTACACATTTCTCCATATTTCATGTAATTTGTGGATACCATCCCAATAGAGCTTTTCTGGTTTTCAGGCAAACCATTCAGAGACCCAATTTTTCACTTCTTTGTACATTTTGAAGTGCTGCTCAGAAAGTGCATGTGCCATTGATCAGAACAAGTGGTAATCTGAAGGAGCAAGGTCTGGTGAATACGGTGGGTGGGTTAATGCTTCCCAGGCAAGATCTTTTAACGTCTCTTTAACTAGTTTTGAAGTGTATGATGGTGCATTATCATGAAGCAAAGTTACTTTGCTATGTCTTCTGGTCCATTCTGGTTGTTTAAAGATCAAAGCATGGTTCAAATTGACCTGGACGTTCTTTGTCTTTCACATTGAAATCATCACTTTTAAAGCATTTAAACCAGCGTTCACAAGTATCTTGAGATGGAGCATGTTCACCATAAGCTTCCTGAAGTATACAATAACTTTCAGCAGCATTTTTCTTCAAAATAAAGTAATGAATTAAAACTTCCTGCAAGTGCTCTTTTTTTTGGCATGAAATTTGACATTTCTAAGCGTAAAAATATCTATGATGTTAACATCTTCAGAAAATTTGACATATGAAGTTTTGAAGCTTGTTGTCAATACAAAAAAATAGCATACATACCAAATCGCATATATATCAACATATGTGTAACTCCATCTATTGCAAAAAATCTGCATTATTAACCAGTACACCTATAAAATTTATTTCATGGGGTCCTACACAGGTGCTATGCAATGGTTACAGATTAGTATCTATGAATTCTGCCATGTAATATACTTTAAATAACATTACTTTTTATAATATTTACTAGAGGCCCAGTACACAAAAATTTTTGCACTCCAGGGGGGGCGGGGTCCTTCAGCCCGGCCTGTGCCCTCTCACAGTCTGGGACCCCTCGGGGGATGACCACCTGCTGGCTTAGGCCTGCTTCCTGGGGGATTGGGCCTAAGCTGGCAATCAGACATCCCTCTGGCAGCCCAGCAGCCCTCGGGGAATGTCCACTAGCCAGCGGGGAGCAGGCCTAAGTTGCAGTTGGACATCCTTAGCACTGCTGAGGAGGTGGGAGAGGCTCCCACCACCACCGTTGTACTGGCAGCCATCAGCCTGCCTTGTGGCTGAGCAGAGCTCCCCCATGTGGATGTTCACTGACCACCAGAGGGTAGCTCCTGCATTGAGCGTCTGCCCCCTGGTGGTCCGTGTGTGTCATAGTAACCAGTCATTCCCAGTCTTTCTGCTGTTAGGGTCAGTTTTCATATTACCCTTTTACTATATAGGATAGAGGCTTGGTGCATGGGTGGGGGCTAGCTGGTTTGCCCTGAAGAGTGTCCTGGATCAGGGTGGGGGTCCCGCTTCGGTTCCTGGACAGCCTGGGTGAGGAGCTGATGGATGTTTGCAGCTGGTCACACCCCTTTCAGGGTGGGGGTCCCCACTGGGGTGCCTGTCCAGCCTGGATGAGGGGCTGATGGCTGTTTTCAGGATGGCCAAGCCCATGGGCGACTGATGCTCCCAGCCTTTCCTTTTTTTTCCTTTTTTTTTTATTCTGGGATTTATTTACCTTCTATAATTGAAACTTTGTTACTGCTCCAGCTCTGAGGCCACAGCCTGATGAAAGCAGGTTTCTGGGGTTTGTTTAGCTTCTATAATTGCAACTTTGTTGCTTTTGGAGCTCAGAGGTTGGCCACGGCAGTTGGAGAACCTTGGCTTCCTCCATCACTGGAGCAAGCAAGGCTCCTGCTCGCTTCAGCTGCGTGGCTGCCGGCCGCCATCTTTGTTGGCGGTTAATTGGCATATCTCTCTGATTAGCCAATGGGAAGCATAGCAGAGGTACGGTTTATTTCCATCTTTGTCTGTTATTATACTGTTAAAAAATAATTTTTAAAATATATACTCAAAGGATAAATACAATTTTTTTGTTTGAGGAACACATAATTATTCATCATATTCTAAATATTTCTAAAAGAATGTAAAACATTTAAATTAATAATAAAGCTTATGAATTTCCAAGCCCTTAGTGAAGAGGAAGTAGTTAAACCAGTCTGACAACAGGAGATCTGGAAAGAACATAGTGACAAATACTAATCCTGGTCTCAATGCCAGGTCCTGTATCCTCCAATCTTATAGATGATCTTTCTGCAGTCTTGATTACTGGTTTAGAAACTTCCTAAAATAGTAAACTGGAACAACAGTGTGATTCACTTATATTGTTTCCTGTCCCTCAGGGCTTACTCTTTTATTGCCTGACTAGAGGCCCGGTGCACGAGTTCATGCACCCTTGGGGTCCCTTGGCCTGACTTGTGGGATCGGGCTAAAACAGGCTCTCCGACATCCTCTGAGGGGTCCCGGATTGAAAGAGGGTGCAGGCCATGCCAAGGGACCCCACTGGTGCACAATTGGACCACAGGAGGGCTCTAGGGCATGTCCGGCCAATCTCGCTCAGTCCCAATTGCCCAGACCCCCACAGCAATCTAACCTATTGGTCAGAGCATCACAGCGGCTGATCCACCAGTTGACTGTCTGCCCCCTGGTGGTCAGTGCACATCATAGCTAGTGGTTGAGTGGCCTTAGCATATCATTAGCATATTATATTTTGATTGCTTGAACCGTCGACCAGCTGACCTGACACATAGCATATTAAGTTTTTATTATATAAGATATTCAGTTCATAGATTTTGTCTTTTTAATCTGTTTCAGATACTATTAAAAGAACCTTATTTTTATTACCTAATTATAATAATAAATTAAAGATAAATAATAAAATAAAATGATAAATTATAATTTCAGCATTCTTAGTAGGTAGAGAATAACAGCCCACTTATTTTATCGTTAGGTGTGCAGAGCTCAGATTAAAAAAAAAAAAAAAAAAAACAAAAAATTCTGTTTTTGGCCAATATGGAGAAACAGGATCAGTGTTACCAACCTGCTCAAAACAAAGCAAAGACCAAAACAAAACAAACAGAAAATACAAAAACAAAAAGCTATCCTAGCTTCTGATAGCCAGTTATTCCTTGGTTTGAGGAGAGCATTTTCCTTATGTCTTTCCATCTTCCCTCTATACATTTCTCTCTACCAAACATTATGCTTTCTATTAAAAATATATATATATATATATATATATATATATATATATATATATATATTATAACGGGATCCATTAAAACTTGATTACCTTTATAAAGATACTATTTCTAAGTAAGATCACATTAATAGATATTTAGAATTAAAACTTCAATATCTTTTTTGATGACACAATTCAACCCATAATAGGTGGTAAAAGAGAAAAGAAAAACCTTCTCAGCAATACATTCTGTGACTGTAGTTTTTAATACCTTCTGGAAAAGCTTTACTTACTCCATAAAATATCCAGGACAATATTTTGCAGATTTATGTTCATTAAATTTTTAAATTATAAAGATAGTTGCTAGACAATTGTGAAATTAAGTTATGATATGGACTAAAATATAAGAAAAATAGTCCTATTTGCAAAAAATCAAACGAAGTTCTCCCTCATTTGTTACCTGAAATGACTGGTCACAAGAGGAAGGAAGGAAGAAAAGACCTACAAAGCCAAAAAATATTGAAACAGAAATACTAAACCCTCGCCTATCAATATTACTTTAATTGTAAAAGGACTAAATTCTACAATCAGAAGACATAGAATGACACAATGGATAAAAACACAAGACCAAACAAAATGCTGCCTACATGAAACACTTTTAGTTTAAGAACACATAGACTAAAAGTAAAGATATCTATATCTATATCTATATCTATATCTATATCTATATCTATATCTATATCTATATCTATATCTATCTATATCTATATCTATATCTATATCTATATCTATATCTATATCTATATCTATATCTATATCTATATCTATATCTATATCTATATCTATATCTATATCTATATCTATATCTATATCTATATCATATCTATATCTATATCTATATCTATATCTATATCTATATCTATATCTATATCTATATCTATATCTATATCTATATCTATATTTATATCTATATCTATCTATATCTATCATCTATATCAAGGGTCCTCAAACTTTTTAAACAGGGGGCCAGTTCACTGTCCCTCAGACTGTTGGAGGGCCGGACTATAGTTTAAAAAAAAACTATGAACAAATTCCTATGGACACTGCACATATCTTATTTTGAAGTAAAAAAGCAAAATGGGAACAAATACAATATTTGTATTTGCATGTGGCCCACGGGCCATAGTTTGAGGACCCCTGATCTATATCTATATATAAATACTAGAGGCCCAGCGTGTGAAATCACATGAGATCCAGAGTCCCGCCGTCCTCTGCCACAGGACCCAGAGTCTCGCCCGCCGCCACCATAGGACCTATCAATGCACCTCCTGGTAACAGGTAGTTTGGTTGTTCTGGCATTATGGCCACTGGCTTTTTATAATATAGATGTATATATATAGATCTCTCTCTCTCTCTCTCTCTCTCTCTCTCTCTCTCTCTCTCTAATAGATAGATAGATAGATAGAGATAGAGATAGATGTATATCTATATATCTATATCTATATCTATCTCTCTCTCTCTCTCTCTCTCTCTCTCTCTCTCTCTCTCTATATATATATATATATATATATATATATCTTTCATGCAAATAGAAACCAAAAGAAAGCAGGTGTAGCTATTTTTTTTCAGACATAGTATTTATGACAAGAGATTAAAATTCATTAAATAATGATAGAAAGGCTGGTTCATCAAAAGAATTTAACATTTGGAGGCAAAATTATAAAACTCCTAGAAAGAAAACATAAGAAAAAGTTCCTTGACATTGGTCTTAGCAATGATTCTTTGGATTTATCACCAAAAGAAAAGTTAACAAAAGCAATAATCAGCAAATGTAAGATGATATCTAGTTGTGTTTTTGAGTAATGTTTTCCTAATGATTAGTAATGAGCATCTTTTCATGTATTTGTTGGACATTTGTGGGGTTTTTTTTTGTGCTATTGAGTTGCATGAGTTACATATTTTTATATTAACCCCAATAAGATATATATTTTCTTCTCATCCAATGGTTGCCTTTTCATTGTGTTGATTATTTCCTTTGCAGAAGCTTTTTAGTTTGATGTAGTCTACTTTGGTGAGTTTTGTGTTTGTTGCCTTTGCTTTTGGTGTCAAATCTAAAAAAAATATAATTGCCAAGGCCAATGTCAAAGAACTTTTTCCCTATATTTTGTTTGTTTAAATAGATAGCAGGTGGTTAGTAATCTATTCATATATTATGAAGAAATGAGTTTCTCATATAGATGGTTTTCAAAGTAAATTGACCAGAATTTTGTTTGTAGTAATATATAATAGTTATTACTTAACAATGTATTTAAATATGACTACTATAATCTATATTTATATATATATAAAGTAAAGGTATGCTAATATATTAAACCTTTAATGTAATTATCTCTGGTTACAAGGAAACTCAGAGAGATTCTCTCTGACATCTTCATGCTACTCAAATCTTAAATAAGATAAACATCAAGGAAATTTGGTAAGTTTCAAGGAAATTTGTAATAGGTTGTTAATCAAAGTATATGTAACACTTGTGGCACACTCTTTGTCTACTGTCTTCTCAATGATGCAGGGACTTATTCTTCTTGTCTTTTACCAAGAACTTTGGTTTATAGAAAAGGAATCAGTGATTTTGTCTCCATTCTATGAAACTGTCCATTGTTTTATCATGTGATTTGGTATGAGTTACTCTGTAACTTTAATACAAATCAAAATCATTCATATGTTTTTATTTATACCACTAGAGGCCCAGTGCATGGATTTGTGCACTGGTGGGGTCCCTTGGCCAGGCCTGTGCTCTCTCACAATCTGGGACATCTTCAGGGATGTTGAAGTCCTGGTTTTGGCCCGACCCCCATAGGCCAGGTGTCTGCCCCCTGGTCATACCTACCAGCCAGTCACTTAGCCTTTTATATGTATACTAGAGGCCCGGTGCACAAAAATTTGTGCACTCGGTGTGCGGGAGGTGGGGGGGTGGGGGGGGATGTCCCTCAGCCCAGTCTGCTCCCATTCACAGTCCAGGACACCTTGGGGGAAGTCCACCTGTCAACTTAGGCCCACTCCCCAAGGGATCAGGCCTAAGCTTGCAGTCAGACATCCTTCTGGCAGCCAGGGAGCCCTCAGGGGATGTCCAACTAAAGGCTTAAGACCCCAAGGGATCAGCTGGACATGTTAGTTGGACATTCTTAGTGCTGCCACGGAGGTGGGAGAGACTCCTGCCACCACCACTGCCCTGGCCAGCTATGAGCCAGCTTCTGGCTGAGTGGCACTCCCCATATGGAAGTGCACTGACTACTAGGGGGCAGCTCCTGCATTGAGCATCTGGCCCCTGGTGGCCAGTGCGCATCATAGCAACCGGTCATTCTGCCGTTCAGTCAATGTGCATATTAGCCTTTTATTATTATTATTATATAGGATGTCCCTATTTCCCCCCTTTTGCCCTCTCTACCCAGCTCTTGCCCCTCACTTCTCTCTGGCCATCACTATACTGTTGTCTGTGTCCATTGGTTGTGCATATATTTTCTTTGGCTAATCCCTTCTTTAAATTTACTTCTTTAAATTTTTATTTTCAGATAAGTGCTTATAACTGCACTATTATATATTTTCTATTATATCATTTAGAATTAAGATATTTTTTAATTGAACCCTTGTAAATTTTAGCACAATTTAATAAATTATGCTGGAAACAATTAGGAGATTTTTCATGTAATGCAGATACATTTCAAATAATATTTTATTAATTTTTAATTTTTAATATTTTTAAGATTCGTGCAATAGGCCTTCTTTTCCCTGGCTGCCAGCACCAGTTTTCCTCTGGCACCCGGGACCTAGACCTTCACTCTGACCACCGCCTTCCATCTTCGCTCTGGACACAGTATTCGCTGTGGCTGGAGCCTTCAGTCTTTGCTCTTCGCTCCGGCAGGAGTCTTCAGACTCCAGCCAGAGCTGCTCCTGTAGCTCCTTCCACACCCCACCCTCCCCCTCATAGCTTGATCGCTGCTTTGCCTTCAGACCTCACCGATGGGCTCCTGGGTTCCAGAGGGTCGCCTTGCCTGCGGCCTGGTTTTCTGATCATGATCAGGATCATGGGCTGCAGGCAAGGTGGCCCCTCGGTCCCGAGGGGCCACCTTGCCTGCAGCCAGGTTTTCCAATGCTCCTGGGGTCACACACAGGGGCCTGGATGGTGGCTCCTGGTGTCCCGCCCTACCGGCAGTATGCAAATTAGCAGTCATCTTTGTTGGCGGTTAATTTGCATATCGTGCTGATTAGCCCATGGGAGGCGTAGGGAAGGTACGGTCAATTACCATGCTTGTCTATTATTAGATAGGATATACTAGAGGCCCGGTGCATGAATCCATGCATGTGCAGGGTCCCTTGGCCTAGCCAGCGAATGGGGTCAATCAGGGCCATCTTACCCAGTCCCAATTGGGGCCAATCGGGGACAGCCAGCCAGTGGGAGGGACCACAGGAGGTTGGCTGTGGGACCACACTGACCACCAAGGGGCAGCTCCTGCATTGAGCATCTTCCCCCTGGTGGTCAGTGCACATCATAGCTACCGATCAACTGGTCATTCAGTTGTTCAGTCGTTTGGTCGATTAGGCTTTTATATATATAGATAGATGTAAGTTAATCATGTTTTCATTTATAAATATTTATATATTTTTGTCATTTTGATATTAATGAGGAGATAGAAGGGGGCCAAATAGTCAAAGACAGGACCATGGAGGGGGTGGTTGGAGCAGAACCAGGAAGTCCAAGAGTAATAAACATTGGGGAAAAACAGGAGTCAGCCTGCTGACTGTACCCTATTCCTTGAAAAACCATAGAGACAAACAAAAGGACCTAGAACTGAACCCAGTTGGCGGGAGTTACTAATGCAATCCAGCTGTGCAGGAAGGAAGCACGTGAGAGATGTGAGCTTTAAAATGTATAAATTTTTCTACTGCAGAATTCTTTGAAAAAATTCATCAGGAACTAGAAAAGCATATATCTACCCCTAGACAAAAAGCATGCTCTCTGCTCCTCTCTCTCTCTGGTGCACAGGGTTCCTGGCTCTCCTGTGGCAGGGGATATGCTCCCCTGCGCCCACATAGCTTATGGCCATGTAGACTCCACATGGACTGATGGGCTTTAATTAGCTTGGGTGCTGAACTACACCCCGCTGAAACACGGAACTGAAGCTCTGGACACCGACCTGCTTTGGGCTGTCCTGGAACCCCAGTTGCACCTTTTCCAGGGCTGGCTTAGGGACAGGGGACTTTGGGACCTGAGATAAAGAAGCTTCACTGGCAACCGGCATGGGATCCCTCCCTGCTTGCTGCAGGGAGTCTATCTAGCTCTCAATGAACTGCTTCCACTAACCATCTTTGCCCCTGAACTCATTCTTTGATTTTGTGAGACAATGAACTTGGGCCTGATCGCAGCACTTTGGTTTCATTAACATTTAAAAATGTAAAAATACACATGTTTACTAGTATACATTTGACTGTATATCTGAAAAATAAATTTCTAGTACTCTTAGAAACAAATGATTTTGTAGTTTAACTGTTGCAAGCAATTAGTAAAAACCACCTTCCCAAAATATTACACAGATTTAAATACCTTCTCCATTAAGCATGTAAATTATTTTCTACACACCCTCATTATTAATGATTATTTAAAAAAGATTTATTTTTTGTCATTCTAAAAAGTGTCTTATCTAGTTTTAATTTTCATATCTATTTAATTATATTGCCTGTTTATTGATGTGATTGTTTTCTGTGAATTGCCTGTTTGTGCTATTTTGTAATATATAAGTGTTCCTATTGTGTGTGCAGGTATACATGTGATAGGTTAAAAAAAAAGAACAAACACCAGTCAGTGCTCTATTTTCTATAATAATGGACCAGCTTCATAAAATTACATGCTTCGTATATTGGGAAAATCAGTCTTAAGTAATTTTATTATTTTTTGTCAAAATTCTTCCCCTCTCATACATGCCTACATAACATTTTCACCTCCAGAAGCATGCCCTATTTTTAATAAAATCTAACTTGGAGATGTTTGACTTTGCTCTCATAGCCGTTTGTGCTGATTTAGTGAAGTGTACTCAATGTGCTTAGATAAAATGTTTTCTGACAGAAAAAATAATATTGTCCCATCTAAAATGCTTTGTCTCAAGGTAAAAATAGCCAATTTCAGTCTTTCTTTAGAAAAAAAATTATAGCATTTATATAATAACAATGTGAGTGTCAGAGGGGTGGCTTACCAGGCTGTATTTCTGGGAGTCTTCCTAAAGCCAGAGTTTCCAATCACATAGTGCAGTTAAGCCCCTTATCTTCTCTAGGTAGATAAATTGAGTGCCATGAACTTTGCTGTGCAGGGAACTTTTGAATGAAACCCTTTAAGACTAAAGCCCTATTTTCTGTGAGTGAAAATCAAACCATACCCTTGCAATTTTTATCAATAAAATAGGTGTACATACTAGCTGATGCTGTCTTAGAAATTGCTTGATATTATTGATTATTTATCATTCCATGACTTCATAAATATTTTACAGAGCAGCCCCTAATCAATTGTCCCCTAAATAAAATTTTATTTTTAGCTATATTTTATCCAAAGCTATTTTTATTTATATTAGTAAAAATACAAATAAAAATGCTTTCAGGTTCCAATTTATGAACTCAATGAACTTTTAAAAGCCAGCCTATTTTAACATTGGTATTATCTATACAGTGGTTTCTTTACAATTGTACATAAAATGATTTTACTATAAAATTGTGTTAATGTATAAAATATTGCTTTATGCCATAATAAAGGTATTAGTACTTTAAAAAAATGCTTTCAGGATTAATTATTCTGGTGTGCTGATAAATGGTAAATAAAATCACTTATATAGTGGTAGCCACAAAGGTAAAATTATTTTTAGAAACACTAGCATTATGACTAAAAGAGAATAAAGCACAGTAAATAAATATAAAGAAGAAAGAAAACTGAAAAACAGCATGCATATTATACATGTCATGCATTTGTAAAAATATCTCATGTTGAAATAAGTTCCATTAAATTCTACTATTGTTCTTTTTATGTAATTCAGTTTGAAAGAAACAGGGGACAACTTTATAATTTTGGAATTTTCTTCAATAAAACTAAGTATCATGTAATATTGAAGCATTCTACTCTAGAATCACTAGATTTAATTCTTCATAATCTTATTATTATGCAAGTTATGTAAATGACTAAAATTTTCTCTCACAAGGTTGTGTGAGAATTAAATTAGATTTGCACATATAAAAGCATTTAGCATACTACTTATCCCATAATAAGAGATAATAAAATGTTTGATAAAATAAATGTGATAGAAATAATTGTCATTCTCTACATGATAAATCTTAATTTTCTGTGACAGGAAAAGAAAATGTTGGTAGGTTTGTGATACATATATGGAGCTAGGTGTGTGTGTTGTTTGTTGAACAAATAGACATATATCCAGAAGACATGTTGTAGTTTAAAGATGAAAGATTAAAGATATTACAAAGCAATACAAAACAAAGAATAAAAAGGTAAAAATGTGAATTAAGACAAAGCTAATGAGGAAAAAATAAAATAAAAGAGAAGTTAAGTATCAAGAAAGAAAATCTAATCATTTTTGTTTTATTTCTCTAAAAAATGTCATTGGTATTTTGTTTTAAAAAAAAAATGCTTTCATTGATTTCAAAAAGAGGAAGGGAGAGGAAAAAGGAATTGAAACATCAATGATGAGTGAATCATTCATCAGGTGCCTGTAGCAGGCCCCCTACTAGGAATCAAGCCTGCAACCCAAGCATGTGCCCTGACCTGGAATCGAACCATGACCTCCTTGATTCATGGATCGGTGCCCAACCATTTAGCCATACTTGCTAAGCTCATTGGCATTTTGATGAGGATTGAATTAAATCTATGTATTGCTTTGGGTAATATGAACATTTTAAGTATGTTGCTTTTTCTAATCCATGAACAGAGAATGTCTTCCCATTTCATCGTATCTTTTTCAATCTCTTAATAATGCTTTATAATTTTCAGTATACCTACGTTCAAAGGCTGTTAAATCGTGTTGTTTACCCATATCTTCAGAAAAAAATCACTTCTCCTGTCATGGTAAACAACCTGCTTCTCTATTTATAATGGTCTGGCTCTCTAGCAACTTAAGCGCGAAATTTGCCTACAAACGTCATGTGGTCATAATCATCTGGCCACTCAGTGTAAAGGTCCTTCACATCCTTTGTTAAGTTTATTTGTAGATATTTTATTATTTTTGTTGCAATTGCAAAATAATTTATTTTTATTTCTTTTTCTGAAATATCATTGTTAGTATATAGGAATACAGTGGTTTTTTATACTTTGAAAAGATGTTCAACTTTACTAGCTGTTAGGAAAATACTAATCAAAACTACAATGAGATACCACTACACACCTTTTCGAATGGCCATTATCAACAAGACATGTAATAAGTGTTAGAGAGGTTGTGGAGAAACAGGAATTCTCATTCACTGCTGGTGGGAATGTAAACTGGTACAGCCAATATGAAAAAGAGTATGGTGGTTCCTCAAAAACTTAAGAGTAGAGTTACCATATGACACAGAAATCCCTCTTCTGTATATCTACCTGAAAAATTTGAAAACATTTATTTGCAAAGATATATGCACCATTATGTTTATTGCAGCATTATTCACATTGGCCAAGATATGGAAACAAAGTGTCCTTCACCAGATGATTGGATAAAGAAGATGTGGTACATACACACAATGGAATTCAATGGAATACTGCCATTTGAAACAACATGGATGGGTCTTGAGAATACCACACAAAGCAAAATTAGTCAGACAGAAAAAGAACCATATGATGCCACTCATTTATGTTATATAAACTGAAAACAACAAATGAACAAAGAAAAAACAAACAAACAAACAAAAACTCATGGACCAAGGCCAACAATATGGTGGTTCCCAGAAGTAAGGGAGTTTTGGGAGAGATAAAGAGTAAAGGAGGTCAAATATATAGTGACAGAAGATGGTTTGACTTTGGGTAATGGGCACACTATGCAGTATATGGATTATGTATCATAGGATTGAACATATGAAACTTATATAATATTACTAATCAATAGCAACCCAATAAATTTAATTTTAAAAATGTTTAAAAAATCAGAATGTTTTTAAATTTGAAATATGCAATTTCGAAATACTGCATTAAGAGAAAAAACCAAACCAAATGTATAACACTTTTAAAATTATATAGTGTTTCATTGTTTGTAAATTATTTTAACCATCTTTTTCTATGGTGATATTGCAATGACTATTTGAGTTTGTGAGACTGGGTGCTAAGCTATACTTTCTATCTAACAGATCAGAAATTATGGCCTAGAAATTTCAACTGATATCACCACAGTTACATGACAAATAAGCAATTGGGCCTGAAAAATAAATTCAAATTTTTCTTAGTGCTTTCTCATTAAATTATTGTTGTCTTTGTAAATAAATCTTTCTTAGGTGAATTATCTCAAACCTTTGTTGAACACCTATCAGATACTGAGAGCTCTGTCATATTCCGCATATATTTTATCATTTAAGGCTTCTAATAATCCTGTGAATATATTAAAGTACAGATTTAAAGACAGAAATGATAGGCAACTTACCCTAAGTTATAACTACCAGCTTGTAAATTGGGGAATTTAGGCTTGAACACCAAAATATCTGACTCCACCTTTTGCACCAGTTCTTACAAAGGAATGGATTCCTATAAATTCTCATTGGCACTTACTAATCAGTCTGCACATATTTGTTGAAAGACTGATCAAACTAATGAATAAATGAGTAACTGAATGTGTTTCAGTATAAAAATCTTTACAACTGTATCACATATATATGGGAACCAAAAGTTAGGGAATAATATGGATAATATAAGGCAAGGGTATAAAACTCTTCCACAATCACATATCCTAGATGCTGCAATCAAGGAAAGTGTTTAATATTGTTATACAGAAACTGCTTATAATTCATTTGTGCCCCAAAAGGATTATTTTAAATGTTAACCTCAATTAGAAATAATTATTTCTGTCAAATTAAATTACCCTGTTCAGAATGTAAGCTCATTCGAAATAAGACTGCCTGATTCACAACAACATCATCACGACTAGAATATTAACTTAATCTAGCTAGCAATAATCAATATTAACATAATCTAGAATACAAATATATATGTTGGATTAATGCTCATTCATTCTATCAAGCTCAATATAAGATAAGAATTTCCCAATGTTTTATTTCCCTATCATTTGTTTGCTATAAAATGAAAGAAAAAGATCCCTGGTTGCTTTGCATAAGTGAACTGACATGTCTTAGAATACATCAAAAAATTTTACTCTCAATAGATTTTTGGGCTACAGATAGCTTAACATATTTATTAAAATCTATTCCCTTCCTATTGACTCAAACTCTCTATAAGTAATTAATCCCACTATTTTTATTTATTCAGAGTTAAGATGAAAACAGTATCGGAGAAAATTATTTTATTTTGTTTTGTAACTAGAATAACAGTTTCTAAAATGCAGGTTCACTAGAAGTATTTATTTATAATTAAAAACAGGGAAAATCAGTTTCTGATTTTTAAAAACATGTTTTTGAATTTAGTTTTTTTTTTTCAAAATCAGCTTTAGATGGATGCACTCAATTAGAAGACTATTTCAATGTAAACATATAAGTTATTCTGTTGTAGTAATTCTTGAGTGTTTCTAGTACAGCTAATGTCTGAATATTCTATTAAGAAAGCTTACATTATAAAAGAGAAAACCTGCAGTCATCCTTGGTAGTCTGTTATACTTATTTATGAAATGTGTAGCTTGTGGTAGAAAGTATATATCTTTTCATAGAGAAGCAAAAGCCATTATTGACTTTTATTATTTCTACTATATAATTATCATCTACTAATTTTTAAAAAGGAACATATAGTTATAATTGCACCCTAACTTTTAACTAAACCAGTCTATGCTATGAGTTTTTCATTTCAAATAATTTTGAATCTTCTTTAAGGCTACTGCTAAAAAATACCCAATAGCAAAGGCCAACCACCATCACATGTAATATGATCCTAGAATGTAGACCTATGAAAGATATCTTATGTTTTACTTATTTTCCTTTTCAACTACCAAAAACTTGATCAGACATTAATTTCTAGAATTATTTTAATTTCTTCCTCACGCTGTCTCTATAACTGTTTCAGAGTATACTCTACTCTCCATTCTAGTGCTTAAAAAGATCATTCTTGTTTCAAAATTCCATATTTCCCATGAACTAGTAAAGTGTTTTTTGCTTTGTTCCTAGACAGACTTGAAAGGTAGCCAAACTCACACACTAAATAATATCTCATTCAAAACATGATTCTCAATTCTACAAAGAAAAGAAATTGAATCAATTTGAAAAGTTCCATGGATGATTTGGATGATCATCCTCCCTCATTTTTGTTAAATTAAAACTTTTTGCTTAGACAGTGTGGATCTTATACCACAAAATAATCTGTAAAATCATAGAATACCCTTTCTCCATTCCTACTATCTCCACAAGTACCTCCTGACACTTATAGCTCAGCACAACCATATTGATATGTAATTTTATCTATCATCTTATCATTCTACTGCATTTATCACTTACATTGTATTTTCTCATTTCTCCATCTTATGCTAATTTTAATTAACGCATTATTTTATATGTACAGTAGTTGTATTTCCTCATTTGTACAAAACTATCCCTGACAAGATGAGTGTCAATGGTTCTTAAAATAAACTATTCTATCTATCACAGAATTGGGCACAAAGTATTTGAGCAAAAACAGACAAACAAAAACCTCAACAAGAACTTGAGTATATTATTATATCATTCAATTCAAAATTATTAAATAAAATAATTGATATGAATTACACCTATTGATTGAAATGGGACAAATTCATGATCACTTAATATGCTGGTTGGCACAGTTGGAAATTTGTAAGAGCAAGCATACTGAGTGGGGTTTTTTGAGAAAGACTCAAGCTCTCAAAATGAATAGTAATTAATACTGAATGTTCAAGAACTCAAATCCCTATTTTTTCTGCCCCTAATAAATATATGTAATCACAGACCTCATTACTCAGATCACCAGCCCCTCTTACAAACATTTGCTACTGACACTATCCACCAATAACCAAAAACATGTACCCACTGGGGAGCAGGAGTTTCAAGGAAGGTGTTTGCCGTCTTAGTAAAAAGGGGCACAATGCAGGGGGATGCTCATTCCTTCTCCTTTTCCCCTTTTTGTTAGCAAGCATCTTCCAACCATGGAAGCACAAGGATGAGGACACACTCTTATACTATGAAGTGGAAAGGTTAAGCTATGCATTGCGAGCAACTCATTCAGGGTCCCAACTGACTAACTCTGAAATTGGTTAAAGTACTACATGGAGATTTTGTCACTCTCCTCAAATATTTCTACCTGGTACATTAGCATTGTAATTTGAATTTATAATCACTCTGAAATTTGTTCACAATTGTCAGATAAGTAACACATTTTCTCCTTATTTTAATATCCTGATCTCTGCCTCTGAAAGAGTTAATAGGAGTATTGAAAACAAGACTATTTATGCTGGGAAAGCCATGCACAATTTCAAAACCCTCAACACATTTTACCACATTACAGAGAAATCCTATGAATTTAAGAAAGGAACAAGGTAATACTGACTTTGACCTGTTCTTGGACCTCATTTCCGCAAGTACATCATATTATACTAAGATGAAAGTTTTCACTTCCTTGTTTTTCAACTTTATGTGTGGAAAATACAGTTATACAGTTTCCCTTGATACTGCAAAGGCTACAAGTTAAATACTTATCTCCTTATGTAAGATTCAAAGACGACAAGACACAGGGAGCTAAATAGTAGAAGAAGTAACATACAGTCCACTCTCCCAGCTTAGATGTGGGGTTTAGCAACGACGGGATTTTAACTTGACATATAGTATTTGGAGGGAAAACTACTGTATTTTTTTTCAAAAATTAAAGTAAAAGATGGTTATACTTCTGTAACAACAACAGCACTGTGTTTTGGTTTTGAGTTTGACCTTTTTGGTCCATAAAACAGGTTTGCACATGGCTCATTTCCAAGGCCGATTAATTGTTTACTGAACAGTTTTATGCTGTCTTCTTTGTAACTATACTTTGAAAAACATACAGCTAAATAATCTGTTTTAAAAAGTTGCTTTTCTTTCTGTAGTTAAAAAGAAACAATAGGTATTCAGAAAGATTATTTTGACTTTTCAAATACCTTTGTAAGAACATCAAGGCAATGTGTCATTTCAGTGTGCTATTAAAAACCCATATTGGTTACAATGACATATGTTTTTTAGAAGAAAGTAGCATTTCATTTATTTTGTCATGTGATAGTCTTACTGGGTGAGGGGGGGCGTTTCTAATTTTATTTTGTGAAATTTATTGCATTTTTACAGTTTGCTAAGACACAATAAAACTATTATTTTGAGGAATAATCATGAAACTATGAATGTTTTACATTTTTTGAAAGAAATTGTGTTATAGTGTTAGTAAAGTTTATTATTATTATTTTTGGGCCAGAGTCAAGATTTATTTTTTAGAGTTGAAAAGTCAAATTAAAAAAGATGATGTTCTAGGACTTCTGCTTTTGAAACCTGAACATTCATTCTTCAGGTTTATTTAGGTTGCCTTATTTCTGATTTTAAAAGTACAAACATTTTCATTATATATTATTAGAATGGGCATCTTAAAGTAAATGAGTTATTGGATACATTGTAGATTTTTTTCTCCATCTGATCATTTTTCTATGCATCTCCATTTACTAATTAATTTTAAATAGGTAAATAAACCCAGAGGAAATGTTTTTACTATCCTATGAAAGTAAATATTAATATGTACTAATGAAGTTTAAGATTCAAATTAATTATTATAAATGCTGAAAAATAAGCAAATGAAATTAAAGAAAACTTAATCAGAAACAATGAACCAACACAAATTAATTGTGCAATCTGATGTAGTTAGATTTTCTAATCTTTAGCCTCAGTTTGTTTTATAAAACACAACTGGATTATAACAAAAAATGCCAATTTAGATCACATTAGCTCTCTTTTACCTATAGAACTATTGTAATACTTAAAGTAACCTATAAAATATATAAATTAATCTTTTCTGTTTCAATAAAATTTTCACCCTGTAGAGTCTAATTTTGATCATTTATATTAATTATGAGATCTTACCATATTGAAAAACTTATCTAGATTTATTTATTCATGCATAATTCAAGGAAATTATTATAACATTGATACTCAGAGCTAACTGAAATGACAGAATTTCTTTTCCATAGGAAAGTAATTGAATTTGGAATATAGTATTTAAGATGATTGTGTATATATTTTCCCTTATTATCAAGACAGACCACTCCAGAAGACAGTTTTCTTAGAATCTAAATCACAAATATACTAGAAATTCTAGGTATGCATTTCTACTTATCAATAAACACGAACAGCAATGTTGAAAAGACTGAACTACATAAGAGTTGACTGTATGTTTCAGAATGAGAGATCCTTGTGTATGGAGTTGATCAGTGGCAAAAATAACTGTAACTCCTCATAATGACTCCATTCAAGAAAATTGAAACTTCTTCATGGAAATCCTAATTAGTTCTTCATGGCTTCTAACCCATAAATACAGTCCCCAGTATAGAAAATATTTGTAAATCTTCATACACTAAAACTCATAAGGTTAAACCTTATTGTTCTTATAATGTCATCAAGTTGTTATTCCAAAGTCATTTATTGAAAAGGACCTGAACTTTACAATGTTTAACAATACTGTCATAGGAAATTTAGATAGACAGAAAACAGGTACGGTAATTTCTTGTTATTTGTAGTAGTTATGTTCTATAAGAAAATTGCCATCTGGACCTATTTTGTTCATTTGTTTATTTGTTCATTACATTCCACATATAACTGAGATCATGTGATGATAGCCTTTCTCTAAGTGGCTTATTTCACTCAGCATAATAGTCTCCAGGGCCCTCCATGTGGTCTCAAAGGGTAGGAGATCTTCTTTTTTACAGCTGCATAGTATCCCATTGTGTCAACATACCACAGCTTTTTATCCACCATCTTCTGATGGGCACTTGGACTGTTTCCAGATCTTAGCTATTGTAAATTACACTGCTATGGGCATAGGGGTGCATACATTCTTTCTGACTGGTGTTTCCAGATTCTTAGAATGTATTCCCAGAAATTGGTTGCTGGGTCAAACAGCAGTTCCCATTTTTAATTTTTTGAGGAAACTGTTTTCCACAGTGGCTGCACCAGTCTGCATTCTCACCAACTATGCATGAGGGTTCCCTTTTCTCCACATTCTCGCCAGCACTTGTAGTTGTATTCAGGAACAGAATAACAGATCTCAGGGCGGGGTGGGGTGGGAAGGGACAGAAAGAGATTAACCAAAGAATATATATGCAGATATGCATAACCCATGCACACAGACAATAGTATGGAGAAGTCCTGGAATGGGGTGGGGATTGGGTGGAGTGGGGCAAAAAGGGAAAAATGGGAGACATCTGTAATACTATCAACAACGAAAAAGAAAATTTCTATAGGCCCCAATTTAGCATATACTGAAGAATGGCTCATAGAGAAATGGAGGATTAGGTTCCTGAGAACCTTTGCTTACCAATCAATAGATAACTTGTTTTAGGCATGTTTCTGCTTAAAGATACCTTGTTTATTCAATATATTGCTGATTCATTAACATAAAACTCAAGGTCCACAACACTATTACATGCCTGAACAAAGCTTATCTAATGCACATATTTTTCTGTTAGACATATAGCAACCTTCTTATAGATAGCACTTCAGCACTGTGTTTGGGGTATATTTTAAACAGCAAAAACGCCAACAAAAAGCACAAAAATTCTGGAAATGTGTCACTATATAGATAACGAAAAGTACACTTGTTTTGTATATGATAGCTGAAAGAAGACAGTTTCACACTGTTTGACTTCAGCTGGAAACGTGTGCATTATGTGACTCAAATATTTGCTGCTCTTAGAAAAATATCTGCAAAAGAGTGTGAAAATAACATGAGTATTGATTTGGGGTTACATATACATTTTACTGAGTAAACAAATTAACAAACATGGAATCAGAAAGTAATAAGAACAGACTAAAGATTGATATATAGACGATAGCCTCTTTTATGTTTGATTTTGTTACTTCTGGCATCAACATTTTTAATGCTAAAATTCATAAATATATTTATTGTATTTCTTTAAATATATTTTGTTACAATATATAATTTAATGCTTTGTTTTATTTTCTGATTATAAAAGTTAAAATGTTTATTATTTAAAATAATCTGCAAACTACTGAATTATATATATAGTGCAGAATCATGCTATCTAAAAGTGAATCAAGCCCCAGCAGGTTTGGCTCAGTGGATAGAGTGTCAGCCTACGGACTGAAAGGTCCTGGATTTGATTCTGGTCAAGGGCACATGCCCAGGTTGTGGGCTGGATCCCCAGTAGGGGGCGTGCAGGAGGCAGCCAATCAATGATTCTCACATCATTGATGTTTCTATCTCTCTCTCCCTCTTCTTTCCTCTCTGAAATCAATAAAAATATATTTTAAAAATAAATAAATAAATAAATAAATAAATAAATAAATAAATAAAAGTGAATCAAGTCAGAAATTTTACATGTATATAACTATCTCTGTCTCTCTTTTAAATTAATGTAAACTCGGTTGTTGGGCATTTATATTGTTCGCCTTTTCCTCGCCATTATAAAGAAATTATAACATTTTTTAATGTTTTTACTATGTTTTTCATTATGATTGGAATTTCTGGGTAAAAGTCAATCAATACTTTAAGGCTCTTAGTTAATAAAAGATGGTTAAACAAACTTACATCATCAACATCTTTATGGTGTATTAGTGTACTCATTTTTTTTTTTTTAACATTCAGTTTCCCTTTATTACTGACATTTATTCACAACCATTTAAGCAAAGATAATCCCCGCATCTCCCTCCCAAGCCTGAATCCCTCCCCTGTCCCTCCTAGAGATTCAGGTGCATATTTCTAACTCTGTAGGACCCATCTCCCCAAAGAAACCATCAACCCCCAGGTCAGCATTTCCCCCCACCACTGAGCAGTTGCCTGAAACTGTGGCTGCTGTGTTCCTTTAAGATATACTATGTCTGGGCTTCAGTGTCCAAGTGCCCAAAGTAAAGCCTATGAGATGTGCACCCAGCTAGATAGACATGTAACAGGATCACAGAATGGTGCATGAAATTAGTGTGGGGGCTGGGGCGTCCTTCAACCAGGCCTGCGCCCTCCGCAGGTGGCCTCCCTCTGTAGGGCAGCTCCTGCATTGAGCATCTGCCCTCTGGTGGTCAGTGTGTGTCATAGCTACCAGTCATTCCACTGGTGGTTCCACTGTTTGGTCGATTTGCATATTAGGGTTTTTTATATAGGAGATATATATATGAGTTCTTTTCTTTTTTACTGAATTTACTGGGATGACACTGGTTAAAAATTATATAGGTTTCAGATGTACAATTCTATAATACATCACCTGTTTATTCATTGTAGTAGGCTGTTGTCTATCACACTAATAGAAAATTATTTCTTTCAGTTTAACAATGTAATTTTGTAGCTAATTGTCTCTCAATATTATTTTTGTTTTCCTTATGTTAAAAAAAGCACTGAATATGGCTCAAGCTTTCTTCTTTTGAAATCTTCCCTATCTCAATTAATGCTCACTCACCTTAAAACAATTTGTAAAACTCTTGATACTTCTCTTTCCATCATACTCCACCTGCGTGATGATACTTCTCTTTCTATCATACTCCACCTGTCAGAACATACTATTATTCCAATCAGTTCCCACTACTGCCACTGCTAACAATTTGTTCTGTGTAACTGCCATCTCTCACCTGGGTTATTGTGATATCATTGTGATTGCTCTCCTAGCCTTAACCTTTGCTCCCCATCTATTTTCTAGACAGTTGCCAGACATACCCTATTAAAATGTCAAATCAAATCAGATCAACCCTATGAAAATGTCTTCATAAAATCTAAATCCTTAAAATGGCCTACTAGCCACTACATGATTTATAAACTATTAGAACTAATCTCACAGTCACTCTTCTAAAGCACCTTGATTTCTTTGCTTCTTCAACCAAACCAACTATGCCTCCATCTTAGGCATCTGTGGTGGTTCCTTCTATAACTAGAATACCCTAGGGAGTAAGTCTCTTGAAATCACTTGAAAAGAACCTTCCTGCTTATTATTTTAGATAAACTTAATGTGCATCTCTCTATCCTCTATTAATAATACCCTTAGCAAAAATCATTAACACTCTTTCACAAGCTTCACTAGTGACCCCAATCATCTTTGCACTATTTTTCCACTGAGTCTTAGCAGTACATAAAAATCTCCCAACTAGTAATCAATTCTGAGCACAGGAACTAACAGTAAAACAGCTTAGCCTATTTAAAAATAAATATAAAAAAATTGCCTTTTTATTTTTAATAAATTCATCAATATGTTCTCTATAGTATTTAATCAATTACACTACAAATATTTACAATTCCAACTTAATAGGCAAAATTTTTTAAGACCTAAAGCCTTTGACCACATGAAACTTAAAACTTAAAATACAGTTTATTATCATAATTTGATGATCAGTATACTTTCAAATGTAAAATAATATATCTTTCCGGGAGAAAAGGAAAAATTAAGTATCTAAAGGTTATTACTGTTAAAGAGGAACATGTTCACTTATAAATTGATGATGGTAGATATGATAGTGTGATCAAACACTAGTCTTGGTGTGCCTGTGAAGATACTTTTTATAATTCATTGACTGCCAGTCAAGGAGATCACCCTTTATAATGCATGTAGATCTCATCCAATTAGTTGAAGGTCTTAAGAAAAAAGACTGAGGTTTCTCAAGAAGGAGGAATTCTACCTCAAAAATGCAACATAGAACTTCTGCTTGTGTTCATAGGTTTGAAGACATTTGTAAATATTAATGCACCCAACATAAGAGCATATATATTAAAATGCTAATATTAACAGACCTAAAGAAAGAGGTAAACAGCAACTCAATAGTAGTAAAAGAATTTAATACCCCACCAGCATCAATGGCTAGATCATCAGACAGAAATTCAATATGGGAACATCAGCCATAAACAACACATTAGACATCATGAACCTTACAGATATATAAAGAACATTCCACCCAAAAGGATCTAAATATATATTCCCCTCATGTACACATGCAACATTTTCCAGGATAGATCATGTTAAGGCTACAAAAAGTCTTAATAAGTTAAAGAGGACTGAAATCATATAAAGCACATTTTCTGACCACAATAGTATGAAACTAGAAATCAATTACACAAAGAGAACAGAAAAATTCAAAAATATGTGGAGAATAAATGGCATGCTACTGAAAAACCAATGGGCCAACGCAGAAACCAAAAGAGAAATAAAATGTACATTGAGACAAAAAAAAATGGAAATATAATATACCAAAATTATGAGATACAGCAAAAGTAGTTCTTAATGATAAATGCTTAATTCAAGAAAGAATAAATATCTCAAAAGGAAAAAACCTAACTTTACACCTCAAGGAACTGGAGAAAGAAGACAAAGAGCCAAAATTAAGTAGAACAAAGAAAATAACAAGATTGAAACATAAATAAATAAAATAGAGACAAATAATATAAATGGTCAATAAAACTAATATCTGGTTATTTAAAAGATTAACAAATTGGCAAACTTTTAGAAAGACTGACCAAGAAAAAATAAATAAAATAAAAAATAAAACAGGAGATAGTACAACTAATAACACAGAAGTGCAAAGAATCATAAAAGACTGCTATTAACAATCATATACTAACAAATAAAACAATCTAGAAGAAATGGATACATTTCTAAAACATATAATCTACAAAGAATGAATCATGATGAAACAGAAAATCTGATTAAATTGATATTAGTAAGAATATTGAATCACTAATAAAAAATTTCTCAACAAAGAAAAATCTAATACCAGTGAACTATATTATAAATTCAAAAGATAATTAACATCAATCCTTCTCAAACTCTTCAAAAAATAAAAGAGAAATGATATCTTTCAAAGTTGTATTATGAGCTTAACATTACCCTAATACCAAAACCAGACAAGGGTAACACAAGAATAAAAGAGTATAGGCATTGATGAACATAGATACAAAAATCCTCAACAAAATATTAGCAACCAAATTTAACAACACATTAAAATGATGATAAACATGGCTCAAGTCTTTTTATTCCTGGGATACAGGATAGTTCCACATCTATAGGTCAGTCAGAACAATAATTGCAGGTTAAGCATTTGACATAGTTCAATATACTTTTATGATAAAAACTCTCAGCAAAGCAGGTATAGAGGGAAAGCACTTCCACGTGATAGAGGCCATATATGGCAAGTCCAGAACTAATTTTATACTCAATAGTTAAAAGCTGCAAGCTTTTCCTTAAAATTCTGGTGTTACGGAAGAACGGAGAAAAACCAAGCAACGCTTATGGGGTTACACTTTATTATTATTATTGCGCGCGGACCCAGAGAAAAATGTTTTTCAAATTCTGAGCAAAAAACATGGAGGAAGCATTCCCTATTTATACTTTTTCCAGGTATTTGTCTCCCAAATAAGGGTTTTTCTGATCCCCTTTGCAAGCTCTTAAAGAGCCCCTTGTGCTGTGGCCTGAGACCACAACTGAAAGCTGGCCAGCTCTGATAACTGTCTTGGGATAGTTTATGGCCTCCCTACAATGGGAGTAAATAGGTCTTGCAGGACCAGGCAATTAAAGGGGCAGAGACTAGACCAGTGATGGCGAACCTTTGGAGCTCAGCGTGTCAGCATTTTGAAAAACCCTAACTTAACTCTGGTGCCGTGTCACATATAGAAATTTTTTGATATTTGTAACCGTAATAAAACAAAGACTTATATTTTTGATGTTTATTTTATATATTTAAATACCATTTAACAAAGAAAAATCAACCAAAAAAATGAGTTCGCGTGTCACCTCTGACACGTGTGTCATAGGTTAGCCATCACTAGACTAGACTATAGGCTAATAAGAATGTGTATTAGGTTAATGGCACAGGTTCAAATTGCTAGACCCCCCCCCCCCCCCCCGCAAAATGTCTCATTTTCCCTATCACTGGAACAAGTCAAGAATGCCCACTTCTTGACTCATTCAATATAACGCAGAAAGTCCTAGTAATAGCAATTAGGCAAAACAAATATCTAGCAAGCAATGGGAAAGGAGTAGGTTAAAACGTTACTATTTGGAGATGATATTATTTTATATGTATGTACAGAAAATCCCAAGATTCATTAAAAAACTGTGGGAACTAATCAAAAACTGTATAAACTTCCAGGATATACAATCCACATTCAGAAATGAGTTGCATTTCTACACACTAATAACAAGACATCTGAAAATCAAATAAAGAAAACTATATCATTTTCAACAGTGTCAGCACAAAAACCAAACAAATACACAAAACAGAAACAAATTTAACCAAGAAAGTTAAAGATCTATACAACAAAAACCCTAAGAGCTTGTTCACAGAAATAAAATAAAAAATATACAACTAGAAAGACACTTTGTGTTCATGCATTGAAATAATTCATGTTGTTAAAATACCCATATAACTCAAAGCCATATACAATTTCAATTCAATCCCTATCAAAATTTTAAAGGAATTTTCAGGTAAATAAAACAAACAATCCTAAAATTTATATAGAACTACAAAAGACCCAAAATAACAAAAGCATTTTTGAGAAAGAAGAACAAAGCTTGAAGCATCCACTTTTTTATTTCACATTTTATTACAAAGCTTTAGTAGTTAGAACAATATGACATTGGCATAGAACAAACACATCGATCAATGGAATAAAACAGAGAGCCCAGAAAGAAACCCACACATATAAGATAAATTTATGCAAAGGAGTCAAGAACATACAGTGGGGAAAGGACAGTCCTTGCAATAAATGGTGCTGGGAAAACTGGACAGCTATATGCGAAAGAATGAAACTGACTATACACAAAAATTAACTCAACATAAACTAAAAACTTTAAATATAATGCCTGAAACCTTAAACTTCCCTTGACATAAGTCTTGGTGATGATCTTTGAATTTGACATCAGAAGTAAAAGCAACAAGTTGTTTATGTGATGCATCGCATTTATTGATTTGTGAATATTGTACCAGCCTTGCACGCCTGGAATAAATAACATTTGGTCATGGTGTATGATATTTTAAATATATTGCTGGATCTGATTTGCTAATATTTTGTTGAGGATTTTAGCATCTATGTTCATCAGGAATACTGGCCTGCAATTTTCTTTCTTTGTAGTGTCTTTATCTGGTTTTATAATCAGAAAACGCTGAACTCAGCTGGCCACAACTAATTTTATATTCAATAAAGTGTTCCTTCCTCTTGAAATTTTCGAAATAGTTTGAAGAGTATAGGTGTTAGTTCTCTTTGATTTTTTGGTAAAATGCTTCTGTGAAGCCATCTGGACACGGGTTTTAGTTTGCTGGGAGTTTTTTGATTATTGCTTCTGTTTCTTCATTTGTTACTGGCCTATTTGGGTTTTCTTTTTTTTTTCCCCCCTCATTCAGTTTTGGGAGATTACATTTTTCTAGGAATTTGTCCATTTCATCCACATTGTCCAGCTTCTTGGAATATAATTGTTCATAGTATTTTCTTACAATCCTCTGTATTTCTGAGGGGCGAGTTGTTTCTGATTTTATTTCCTTGGATCCTCTCTCTTTGTTTCTTGACAAGTTTGGTTAACAGTTCATCAATTTTGTTTATCCTTTCAAAGAACCAGCTCTTGGTTTCACTGATTTTTTTCTGCCTTTTTTTTAGTCTCTATGTCAGTTATTTCTGCTCTAATCTTTATTATTTCCTTCCTTCCACTTTCTCTGGGCTTTTCTTGTTATCTTTCTAATTCAAGTTGTAGGGTTAAAAAGTTTATTATTAATATTTCTTATTTTTTGACGTAGGCCTGTAGTGCTATGCACTTCCCTCTTAGGTCTGCTTTTGCTATGTCCCAGAGATTTTGGGTTGTTGTGAGTTCATTTTCATTTGTTTTCAGGAAGTTTCTATTTCTTGATCTCATTGGTAACCCATTAATTGTTTAATAACATGCTATTTAGCCTCCAGGTGTTTGAATGTTTTTGAGTGTTTTTACTGTACTTGATTTCTAATTTCATTCCACTGTGATCTGAGAAGATGTTTGGTACGATTTCAATCTTCTTAAATTTGTAGAGACTAGTTTTGTTGCATAACATGTGGTCTATCTTTGAGAATGACCCATGTGCACTTCAAAGAATGTATATTCTGCAGCCAACAGACATATGAAAAAATGTCAAAGTCACTGATCATCAGAGAGATGCAAATTAAAACAGCAATGAGGTATTACCACATACCTGTTAGAATGGCTATCATCAACAAATCAAAAAATAACAAGTGCTGGCCATGATATGGAGAAAAGGGAATAGCCCTAGTACACTGCTGGTGGGAATGCAGACTGGTGTAGCCATTATGGAAAACAGTATGGAGTTTCCTCAAAAAATTAAAAATGGAACTGCCTTTGACCCAGTGATCCCACTTTTAGGAATATATCCTAAGAATTTCAAAACACCAATCAGAAAGAATGTATGCACCCCAATTTACATAGCAGCACAATTTATAATAGCTATGATCTGGAAACAGCTCATCAGTAGATGAGTGGATAAAAAAGCTGTGGTACCATGGAATATGAAGCAGCAGTAAAAAAGAAGGCTCTCTTACCCTTTGAGACATAGAGGGACTTGGAGAGTATCATGCTAAGCAAAATAAGCTAAGACATGTGCCCTGCCTGGGAACCAAAGCCACCACCTGCCAGGGCAAGTTTTTGTGTGTTTTTTTGTTTGTATGTTTAAAGATTACTGGACTTTAGCAATAAATGGTATGTTTGAAAATTTTCTTTTGTAGCAACATGGATTTTCAAAATAGCCATTAATTTTAATTTTTAGTACCATTTACTATTATTTAAACACAAAATAAAACTTATGGATCATTATTATTTAAAAACAGAGTATTAAATCACTTTTGAAATGTAAATTGATATTTTAAAATATACAGAGTAATGGGAAGTTTTTCTTGTTATTGTTCATGACCAGAGAAAGAACTTTGTCATTTAGACTTGAAAAGAGTTCCCTGCTTTGGCTTCTGTTGTTGAAATTCTTTTCTCTTTCACAGCATATGGTTTTATAACTAGTGTGTGGTGATATAATAAAGGGCAGTAAGTGAAATTTGAGTGGCATATTTTAAATTTGCTTTTGTTTTAGCTATCTCATTTGGAGATTGACTTTTGTTTTGTTTTGGGTACTGGATCCCTAAATACACATCTGTTAACAACTATTTGATAATTATCTCAGCTGATAACATGATTCAATATAAATTCATATAATTTTTCTATTAAAAAGGAATAAAGTATGGGCTAGAATTACTCAATATCTTCAGTAAAATAATAGTTTACATTTAAATGTGCTAAATATCACTGATAGATTTTGTTCAATAACCTTTACAATTTAAATAAATTGTATGTTCACTTAGGTGCCAAACATACACACATATACAGACACATACAAAATTGCCAAATAAATTACCTATAAATAGGTTTTGCCCAGATCAGAAAACTTTGTTGTGACATTATCACAAGAAAATGCATAATGAATACTAAAGAACATAACTATGTTGCACTGAAATAGTGGCAACCTTCTATCAGTTCTCAAAGATTGCTTTATTTATCATTCAAAATGAATGATGCCACCTCACAATTTCTTATAAAAATCTCAATTTTCTTTGAAGAACTTTTATATGAATGTTGACAGTTTTGATGCTGCTATTTTATGAGGTGACTAAATCAGAACTCATATTGACATGTTTGCATGCTAAAAATATTGCTATAATATTGCATACCTTGATTTACTTTTACATTTCATTCCTCACTTTGTATCATTTTCTGATGTATATTTGAACACAACAAATCAGGCCAGGGTTGATTTTGATGTGCCACGGTACTATAGAATATATCTCAATCTATTGTATAATATATAATTGAATGGCACTTCCATGTTTACAAGCATTGCTCATGTTTCCTTCCTACATCATGTATTATATCTGTAGGAAAAATTGGCTTTTTTATATCTCATTGCATCATAAAGTAATATTAAAATTCTTATAATTTCAATATATATCAATATTTAAAATCAAATATTTAGACATTAATTGAACCTAGAGTATATATTTATTGTTTGGGTAATATTTATAATATATTGCTACTTTAATGCCTTCTAATAAAATATCTTATGCCAGGTATAAGGAAATCTAAGTGTAAGATATGCTGCTCTCCATAAATATACTATTTAAATAGTTTTCAATACATTTTTATGCCTCCCCATAATATAACTGACTAGTGCCTTTTCAAGAGCATTGTTTAGACATTATTGATATTAACAATTCTCATATTCAATAGTATTGGTGGAGAGATTGGATAGGAATCTTCACTAAAGAAAATATAATCCCCAGAAGAATACATGGTATGAAATTCACCAATCCCACTTACTGTCTGGAAATTTCTGACTTGGATACCACACAATTCCATGCCATGTCTGAGAAAGTACATTTAAACGGACTTTAAAGAGAAAGAGATGTGTCCTTGTGGCCAGGAGAGAGAAGAGTCTGCAAGGCATAAGGAAACTCATGAGGGACTACTTAAAGAATAAAGAGATTATTCTAAATGAAAATCCATACCACAAAGAAATCTAAGTTACATTTGTAAATATAGAATAGAGTACATTGCTTTCTCAGATTTCTTGGAATCTGTATATGAAAAGACCTTGTGAAGGAAAGACAGGGTCCTGCTTATATTTTCAGTTAATGATGAGAAAAAATTGGGAGGTTTCCTATGTAAATGTGTGTGAGAGAGAGGGTGAAGGTGGATTCAGTGACAGTCTGACAAAATTATTGTAGTTTTCTTTTATGTAATTCTAGGCTGTGATGAGAATAAAGTGAATAGAAAGGAAAGAGTGCTCATGAAAGATATTTTAAAAATAAATGTACGTAGGAGATTGGACTTAGGAATGAAGAAATAAAAACTCAGAAATGGCTAGAAATTGAATTTAGGGTTGTTATGAATAAATACAAATAAGTAATCATAAAGTATTATACCCAAGTAGGTAGCTAACATTACTAGCCCTGAAGCTGAAATTTTGAAACTGTAGAATTGATCAGCTCTCATTGATGAGTATATTTTTATACATTTGCATTTGCTATTGACACAAGGTCGTAGAAGTCTGACTGAAGGGCAGGAGAACCATAACATCTGCAAAATGTGCTCACAGGGGCACTTTCCCATAGTTCTCGGTACTCATTCAGATGTGATCTGTGTATCCTAACAACTCAAATCAGCTTTTAAAAAACTCATTAACCCTATTTTGTGTGGACCAAGAAGTCTCAAACCCATTAGAGATGGTAAGTTGTAAGTTAAATTTCTATTTAACTTCCAGTTGAAGTTCTGACTAAAGACAGGATAGGTAGGAGAGCAAGAGAATTGGAAATATCACTTTGTGTACAGTTACAGTGTAAACCAGCCACAAAAAGTACCTATTTTGTTCATTTTCTCTCCCAAAGTATAATACATGGACTAACATTTATAAGTTCATTTATTGGAAAAAAAATGCTGAAAAGTTTTTCCAAAATAGATGGAATATTTCTCCTCAGTTGTCTAATTGTGTGTGTGCATGTGTGTGCACCTATCTTAATGAATTAAAGGTTGGTGAGTTTTAACTTGTCCACCTAAATTATAATATGCATAAAATCTATGTAGTTAGCATGTTCTGTACTGTTATACACATTAACGAGGCTGAAATATCATTAAAGGCAAAAATACTTTTTCTATGTAACTTTGGGTCCCTCTGAGTATCTATCTAGTCCTATCTAATAATAGACAAACATGGCAATTGACTGTACCTTCGCTACGCCTCCCATTGGCTAATCAGCGTGATATGCATATTAACGACCAACAAAGATGGTGGCTAATTTGCATACTGCAGGCAGGGCAGGACAGCGTGAGCCACCAGCATGAGCCGCCATCCAGGCCCCCATGTGTGACCCCAGAAGCCGCCTGCCTGCCTCCCAGGATTGGATACGATCCCAGGCGACAGGCCGGCCCGAGAAGCCCCAGAAGCCGCCTGATATGGCAGTAATTCTATCAGTAAGCACTCTGAAAGTCAGTGGCATAAGTGCACCAATTAAAAGACAGATTATGAGGGTGAATCAAAAACAAAACCCACTTTAAATATAAGGACACATATAGATTAAAAGTAAATGAATAAAGCTGCAGCCTGTTTTTCTCAGTGGATAGAGCATTAGCCTGTGGACTGAAGGGTCCCAGTTTTGATTCCAGTCAAGGGAATGTATCTCAGTTGCTGGCTTGATCCCCAGTCCCTATCAGAACATGTGCAGGAGGCAACCAATCAATGTGTCTCTCCCTTTCCCTTCACTCTCTCTAAAATTCAATGGAAAAATATCCTTGGGTAAAGATTAACAAAAACAAAGTAAATAGATTAAGTAAAATTAAAGAGATTATAAGAAAAATATATTCCAAATTTTGTTAGTTGTATAATGGTTATGTTTAAATTATTAACACCTAAGAAATTGGATGAAGGGTGTATATATAATATGCTGTAGTATTTTATAGGTTTTTTTACATGTATGAGATTATTTCAAATTAAAATATTAAAAAATTAAAAATTAATAAAATATTAATTGAAATGTATTTGCATTACATGAAAAATATCCTGATTGCTTCTAGCATAATTTATTAAATTGTGCTAAAATTTACAAGGGTTCAATTAAAAAATATCTTAATTCTAAATGATATAATAGAAAATATATAATAGTGCAGTTATAAGCACTTATCTGAAAATAAAAATTTAAAGAAGTGAATTTAAAGAAGGGATTAGCCAAAGAAAATATATGCACAACCCATGGACACAGACAACAGTATGGTGATGGCCAGAGAGAAGTGGGGGGCAAGAGCTGGGTAGAGGGGGCAAAAGGGGGGAAATAGGGACATCCTATATAATAATAATAAAAGGCTAATATGCACATTGACTGAACAGCAGAATGACTGGTTGCTATAATGTGCACTGGCCACCAGGGGGCAGACCCTCAATGCAGGAACTGCCCCCTGGTGGTCAGTGCACGTCCATATGGGGAGTGCCACTCAGCCAGAAGCTGGCTCATAGCTGGCCAGGGCAGTGGTGGTGGCAGGAGCCTCTCCCACCTCCGTGGCAGCACTAAAAATATGCAACTTAATGGTTTAGACCTGATCCCTTGGGGGCCTAAGCCTTTAGTTGGACATCCCCCAAGGGCTCCCTGGCTGCCAGAAGGATGTCTGACTGCAAGCTTAGGCCTGATCCCCTGGGGAGTGGGCCTAAGTCAACAGGTGGACATCCCCCAAGGGGTCCTGGGCTGCAAATGGGCGCAGGCCGGGCTGAGGTACCCCCCTCCGAGTGCACCAGGCCTCTAGTGTAGTCAATTAATAAACATTTGGAAATGTAGGATATGAATGCTTGCATATCATTTCTATATGACTAAAAGGATACACCTTCACCTCTTTAGAATTCAAAGTGAACTCTTCTTTAGATTCAAAATAGAGTTTTTCTTTGTGAAGTGGCAGGTTAAATATATTACCTTAACTTAACCCAGACTACTATTACAGATATGGCAAAGTTTCATCTTTTTAAAAAATTCTTTTTTTAAGCTGCTTCTGTAATTAAACCTTATAAAAAAGTGCATAGGTCAATTTGCAAGGCCTGCCATGTACTCCAAATACAGGAATAGTAACAGGCATATTTGCTGACCCCACTTTAATTTATTTATAAAGCACTTTTCTTCATGGATCTATCATATATTGAATAATATTTAACAATGTAAAAAGAACTTTTTATGATAGAAGAGGCTTTTTGAAGAGAAAGCGGTATATTAATGTGTGAGCCAGAGGCAAGACATAGGGAAATAAAATAAGGTACAATTTGCCTTTGGGAGATTGGTGGAAATGTTAGAAAAATCTGAGAACATGTAAGTGAAGTAAGTGAATGCAACCATAGAATACAGTAATTAGCCATTAATACCAAGTATAGGCAGGTTCTAAGAATGGACAGTGTTCTTAAGTACACGTCTAAGTACCTTGCTCAGCTGGTCTCATGCCTCCAAACTCTCATTACCTTTGCTTTATTTACTCCACTATGACTCTGCCTTTTAGTCTCTCTTCATCTACAATTCTTAGAAAATAATTATTGCTTCCCTTTTTCTTTTTCTGTTCTTCCCAAGCATTGTTCTTTTACTTTAACACCCATCCTTGATAAAATTGTCTTCTTTAAAGTTACCATTGAGCCCTGGCCAGGTAGCTGGTTAGTGTGTCATCCCAATACGCCAAGGTTGAGAGTTCAATCCCCGGTCAGGGCACATACTGTCTTTCTCTCTGTCAAATCAAACAATAAATAAAAATGCTTTTAGAAGTTACCAATGATCTTCAAATTTTATAGCTGCTTTATCATTGTACATAGGCTCTGCAGACTTGACAGTGTTAACAATCTATTTCTAAAAAGTGTGCTCTCGTTCCATCCATGAAAATCTATTCTCTTTGTTCCCTACTGAATCCTTAGTGTCTTTTACCAGGTTTTACCAAATTTACTATTTTTTATGCCTTTAATATTATTCATTGAACTTTAAATATTTGACCATATCCTTTATAAGTATGAAATATTAAGACATGTCTATGGAGTGAGTTCACACTGCAATTGTGTTGTTAGAACTACAGCTATACAATGTTCGTATGAAAAACTATAAATACACATTAATGAGGTCACAAGTGATGCTTCCTTTATTTGAAAAGCAACAGAAATAAATTACTACTGGAAACTGACTTGATGATGGAATAAATTTCACTAAGCATTTGATAAATTGCTATCCATCCCTAATATTTAAATGGTAAATATTCATTAATGTAATCATGAATATTGCCTATCTCTGAAAACAAACTCTCTTTGAGGAAGGATTACTGTAGTTCCTTACAGTCTTTATTTCACTTGTCTGCTTTAGACACCAACTCAGGAGGTATTTTCAAAAGTTCAAAGTACTCATTTACCACTTGAAGAGTATCTATGCCTGTAAAATTGACCAAAGGTATGTGTTCCTAAAATTTTCTAACCTACACATAAGCATATTCTATTTTTCAGAATAACTTTAAAGTAAAGAAGCTATATACTATTGATGCATTTAAATATGGAAAATAATCCAAATTTTCAGAATTAAGCAAATGATTATTAACAAATAAAATGGTGTGCTTTTATTACTCTAGTTTTCAAGCCATCCAAAAAAGTTTCCTGAAGGATGACTTAATGAGGTCAAGAGGACTGATTAGTGGAAATAATAGCACATTATATACATACTAGAGGCCCAGTGCATGAATTCGTGCACAGGTGGGGTCCCTAGGCCTGGCCAGCAATCAAGGCCTATCAGGGGGGCCTGCTGGCCATGGTGGAGGGACCCCGGGAGGTTGGTCAGCTGCGGGCGGGAGGATCCATGGGAGGTTGGCTGTGGGAGCACACTGACCACCAGGGGGCAGCTCCTGCTTTGAGCACTTGCCCCCTGGTGGTTATTGCATGTCATAGCAACTGGTTGGCTGGTTGTTCCAGTCATTTGGTCCTAATGGTCACTTAGGATTTTATATAGAGAGACTAGAGGCTTGGTGCCCAAAAATCTGTACACTAGGGGGATCCCTCAGCCTGGCCTGCCCCCTCTCACAGTCTGGGAGCCCTCAGGGGATATCCTACTGACAGCTTAGGCCTGTTCCCCGCAGCATGGCCTCCTTTTTCTGGAGGCAACCAGCCAATCATGGGAAGGCACCGCCCCCATTACCCCCTTGTTGCTGCTGCCTCTGGCTTCCCTCTGTGGGAGGTTACTGGGCTGATCAGGGGAAGGCAACGCCCCCATCACGCCGCTGCTGCTGCCACTGCCAGCCGCCTCTGAGCATTGGCCCAGCCCTCATAGCAGCTGCCACCATGTCATCGGTGGCTTGCCTGGGCCTGGGCCTGGGCCTCGGCCTCAGCCCTCGCAGCAGCTGCCGCCATGCCATCTGCAGTTTGTCTGGGCCTGGGTCTCGGCCTCGGACCCCCAGGTCTGGCCACATGTGGAGCTGGGAGGAGGCAGGACTCCCAGGCAGGCTCCATGCCATGCATGCAGCTTTAATCCCAGCCCACCCACCTATGCTAGCCCACTGTGTGCGCAGCCAGAATGTGACAGTGTGAGGGCATCACACATGACAGCATGATGACTACTTAGCCTTTTATTATTAAGTATACTCATCTGTGTTTTACAAACCACTCTCAGTTAAAAGCCTGTATAGGTAATAAAAATAATATATTCTTCATTTTTAAAAAAAGCAATGAAGATTCATTAAATTTGAGTGATGTGTTCAAAGTAACACAATAATCAAGTGAAGAAATAAAGAGTAAAACAAGCATGTCACTTTTTATTGTCTTTCATTCTTGTAATTATATTGTTGCCCTCATTGGTGATAGTCTTCTAAAAGAATAAAAATATTTTTAAAAATCCTGGTAAATTCAAGGCTTTCTTTAATCAAACAAAATGGGTTGCATTTTTTAAAAAAAATTCACATTGATAAACCTAACATATTAAATCTGATTCAAATGAAAAGGTTCATGACCTGTCCTTAACTTCTTTGAAATGACGGGCCTTGAAAGTTTGGAAAATTGTGTGAATACTCACTTAAATCTTATGGCTTACACTGATATTGATTACAAAAGTAAAACAAAATAGCATATTGAGCAGTAATTATTTTAATTATAATAAAGGAAATCATTGACAAAGATAAGCAGTATACTGTCTCCTGTGCAGGAAGGCATAGTTTCACAGATCAACATATTACTTAAAGAAGTTATAAAATAAAAATACAGATAATTTATTTCATAATGTGGAAATTACTTTGGGATAGTAATAATAATAATAATAATGTTAGTTGATAAGGAAATATGGAATTTAATAGCATTCAATTTTTAAAGACATACCATTTAACTAAGAAGTTCATACAGTGAAGAAATAACTAGCTAATGACCAAATTCTTATGACATTTCATAAAATATTTTAAAAAATAAAATAAAATCTAAATAAATAAGTCTAATAACATTGAATCAGATAATCTTTAAGCACAGTGCCCTTTAAATTGTTTCTAATATTACACCTCAATCAGGAAAAAGTGTTTGAGACATGGCCCAATAACTATAATAATTTATTAATATATTAAGTCCAGGTATTATTTAAATTGTCCATTATAAAATAGACATACAGTAGAAATGAGTAATATTTTCTTGATATGATCAAGTTATACATGCCCAACCTTAGAGACTACTATTCTGATACCATAAACAACAATACTTGATGATGAAGAATAGCTTATGATAAGCTATTTCCTAAATAATTTAAATGATGTGATGGAGAATCTTTCAAGCATTGTTCATCTGTGAAATATTTCATCACAAAATAGATGAGTGAATATTTTTCCAAAAGTATTTTGTAGTTGGTGAGCTCATATTAAAATATCACAATAAATGACCCTTGCAAGATAGCAATAGTATGGATATTCTGACTGATAGTGCCAAGGACCTCCATCAGCAAAAAATATCTGGCATCCAATCTAATAAAAGAGAAACATGGTAATTAGCGTACGACTGCTACCCTTCCCATTGGCTAATCAGGGCGATATGCAAATTAACTGCCAGCCAAGATGGCGGCCGGAAGCCAGGCAGCTTGAAACTAACATGAGGCTTGCTTGCTTCAGTGACGGAGGACTCCAATGTTCCCCGCCTGCCGCTGCAGGCCTCTGAGCTTCAACTCTAAGCAACTATGTAACAAATATAGAAGCTAAACAAAACCCCAGAAACCTGCTTTAGTCCTACGGGCTTCAGGCAGCAGGATCGCAACATTGTAAGCAAAGGCCAGAAACCTACTTTCAGCAGCGGAGGCCTAAGAGCTGGAGCCAAGCCTCAAAGCTAAAGCTGGCCCAGAATAAAAAAAAAGAAAAGAAAAAAAGGAGCGGTTGGGAGCTTCAGTCACCCCCAGCCTGAAAACAGCCCTCAGCCCCTCACCCAGACTGGCCAGGCACCCCAGTGGGGACCCCCAACCTAAAGGGTGTGTGACCAGATGCAAACAGCCATCATCCCCTCATCCAGGCTGGCCAGGCACCCCAGTGGGGACCCCCACCCTGATCCAGGACACCCTTCAGGGCAAACCAGCCGGCACCCACCCGTGTACCAGGCCTCTACCCTATATAGTAAAAGGGTAATATGCCTCCCGGCATCGGGATCAGCGTGACAGGGGGCAGCGCCCAAACCCCCTGATCGCCCTGCGGCTCTGTGTGTGACAGGGGGCGGAGCCACAACCTCCCTATCGGCCCTGCTCTGTTCGTGACAGGGGAAGGCACCCCAATCCCCTGATCAGCCCTGCTCTGTGCCTGATAGGGGGGAGCTCCCCAACACCCTGATCGCCCTGCGGCTCTGTGTGTGACAGGGTGTGGCGCCCCGACCCCCCCACCTCCATGGGCCCTGCTCTGTGTGTGACGGGGTAGAGCCATAACCTCCCCATCGGCCCTGCCCTGAGTGTGAGATTGGCTGCGCCCCAACCTCCTGATCGGCCCTGCTCTGTGGGTGATAGAGGGCGGCACCCCAACCCCCTGATGGGCCCTGCTCTGTGTGTGACAGGGGGTGGTGCCGCAACCTCCCCATCGACCCTGCCTTGAGTGTGACAGGGGACGGTGCCACAACCCCCCAATAGGCCCTGCTCTGAGCCCGACCAGGGGCTGCACCTAGGGATTTGGCCTGCCCTCTGCCACCCGGGAGCAGGCCTAAGCCAGCAGGTTGTTATCTCCCGAGGGGTCCCAGACTGTGAGAGGGCACAGGCCGTGCTGAGGGGACCCCCTCTCCCCCGAGAGCACAAATTTTTGTTCAAGGGGCCTCTAGTAATCTATAATGAGAAAAATTAAAATATTTGATCATCCTCACTTTATAGATTGAACAGTTAAAGCTTAAGGAAGTTAACAGCATTTTCTAAAGGTTGGTTTAACATAATGATGTATGACCAGTTTGAAACTGGTGAAATGAAAATTAGAAACAGGGGTGCCTGCATCTCTAACCAATGAGTGTTCTTTTCTCCTTACAGCACAAGAGAATGAGTCACTTTTTGAATACTCCTGCTTAATTAAAAGACAAAAACCCCTTTATATATTGATCTCAACTTAGGATCAGTTGTATAATTTGATTATCAACATAACTCTCGTTATATTATTATGAACCTAGAAGAAATATAAACTTCTAAGTCAACATTTCTGTATTCATTTACGGGGTCACTTAGAAATTTACTCATTGTAATATAATTTTTTAAAAGAGAACCTATCTATCTAAAGTAAAACTGAATGTGAGGCTTGTTTTAATAGCCAGTACACAAGCTAGAAGATAGAGTTAGACTAATTTTGTCCCTACTGATGTTGCCTTTTCTGATTCACTTTCTGCAGCCTTGTTTATATTCTGATGTTTGAGGAATACATGATTAACCTGATATGTGTATGAGACTAAGGTAAAAACAGGAAGGTAATGATGTTGCCTGCTGAAATCTGTTTTTGAGATTGATCCACATTAACTCAGGAAATAAATTGTTCAACATTGTCCTTAAAACACAGATTGAGTAACAATTTCATGGTTTTAGTAAAAATAAAGATTATAATGAAAACACATACATGCAAACACACACATACACACAAAGCATTGTTATTGTCCATAGAAATAATATAGTCAATTTGTTAACTGGAAGGATTTTTCATTGAAGATGCAGATATTTTAATCTTAAATTATTGCTCCTTTTGACTTTTTGCACCCAGAGAGCCTTGATTTATATATCTTCTTTCCAGAGACTCTACTTTCTAACTGAGTGACTAAGCGGAAAATTGTTTTGTTTACTTGTTTTTTAATATATATATATATATATATATATATATATATATATATATATATATATATACATATATGTTGTTGACAGTGTTACAGATCACTTCCATTCCCTCCCCCTTATCTCCCTCTGTCCAGCCCCTACCCCCAACAAATTATTTTAAAACAAATACATATAATAACAAAAAGACTTGCAATTTCACATAAAGGTTTCATAAAGAGTTGCTCATTCAAATATATTTAAATTTAAAAATGAATTTGGCTTATTATCGTAGACTAGAGGCCTGATGCACAAATATTCGTGCAAGAGTAGGCCTTTCTTCTCCAGGCTGCTGGCACCGGCTCCCGTCTGGCACCTGGGACCCAGGCTTCCCTCAAAGCCCCGGCTTCATCCGGAATGATGTCTGGTCTAATTAGCATATTATGCTTTTATTATTATAGATATTTGACACATAACCTATGTCGATTATCTATTTTGTGAGAGTTTCATTATGTTATGTAAGGGCTATTTTATTGTGAGTATATTTCATATAGGAAAATGTTACTGTATATAGATATTCCTGATCTTACACCAGAGCTGCACTTATTAGATACAATTTACTTTCTGTATTACTAAATTTAATCATACACCACAAAACAAAGATTTTCAACATGTAATTATCATCCAACTAGATTTCTTTGCAGTTCTGCTTGCAAACTTGATATCAGGCATACACTATGTTAAAGACAATGATGCATTGGGGAGCAGCATTTCTTATGAGCATTGCAAGATCAAACCCATTTTAGTGATTATATTTTATTTGCTTTTGAGTACAGGTTAGAAAGATTATCCTCATTTTAAACATTGTTTGTTTTACATTAATAGTACAGGAACAGCCCAGCCCTCATGGCTCAGAGGTTGAGCATTGACCTATGAACCAGGAGGTCAGAGTTTAATTCCCGGACAGGGCACATGCCCTGATTGCAGGCTCCATCCCCAATGGGGGTGTGCAGGAGGCAGTTGATCAATAATTCTCTCTCATCATTGATTTTTCTATCTCTTTCTCCCTGAAATATATATAATTTAAATTACAGAAACAGTTCCAGGTAATAAAACATGCTTACCAAGCTCCATTGCCTGAAGGCTACACCACCTACACCAGATAGAGATCATCAAATGAAATCATCATTCTTGATGACAGCCCTGTCACAAATGTTTACTGGAATGGCACTATCAGAATGCCTTAAATAAAGTAGGCCAGAGTCATTGCACACATTTCAGATTTCTATTCTGTGACCACCCTGTGCCATTCGCCAACCTCCTACCCTTGGTAGTACTCACATACACTGGGATCAGAACAGATCCTTGGTCAGCAGATCAACACTATCTCAGCCTCATTTATCTGAGAAAATGAAATGTAGGCTACGTTTTCATACCAGAGTAATGAACATTTGAGAACAGCTCTGTCCAGTTGAAGATGTAACGATATCAATTGGAAGATTTTAACTGAAGCACTACATATTGCATTTTTATCTTACACTTTTGAACCTGCTTTTTAAATTTAATCCAGAGATTCCCATATGAAATAAGTATTTTAAAAACTGAAATAATCTAATTTTAAAATATAGCATAGAGCAGTGGTTCTCAACCTTCCTAATGCCACGAGCCTTTAATACAGTTCCTCATGTTGTGGTGACCCCCAATTTCATTGTTACAAATTGAACATAATTAAACCATAGTGATTAATCACAAAAACAATATGTTATTATATATGTGTTTTCCGACAGTCTTGGGCAACCCCTGTGAAAGGGTCGTTCGACCCCAAAAGGGTCGCAAAACACAGGTTGAGAACCACTGGCATAGAGAAACAATTTCAATATGAACACTACTCCTTCTACAGCTTACATAGAAGGAACTAGAATTATGTTATGGATTTAAAGCTTCCTTTTCTCTCTTTGCTTCGCTTCACATTTTATTCTTTCTCTTCTTTCTCTTCTTTTCTATTCTATCTGTTTCTGCAGTTATATTTATAATTGACTTATTAAAATAATCCCATTGAGTTAATAAACAATTTATCTATTACAAATAAACTATCTCATATTATTCAGATTATCAAGATTATAGGGCTGTGCTGCTAATACCATATACATCTTTTCTTTGTTGACCTAATTTTGAGATGGGAAGATGACAGATTTTCCTGATAAAACCATTTGAATGCAGTATTTATCTTGCATTTTTATTTTATTTAAAATTCTATGAAAATAAAATATATTAAAATAAGGCAAACTAAAATGAAAATTGAATTATTATTATTTTCCTTCCAAATAAGAATAAGTAGCCATACACTTTAGCTATTAGCTGCTTAAAATATATGCACCAAATCAAAAGCAGATTCCATGTAGGTAGAGTTCTATATTGAATAAAGTCTATTTGGTAGGGAAGTCGGCATACATGGGAAATTGCAAGTCATAAAGATCAAATTACTTGTTACTCTGTTGTGAAAAGTGTTCAAGTTGAAACTGTCATAGGATACCATGTTTCTGTACTGTTTGCTCAGTAGCATTAAAAAAAAAATAGTAAGTTTCTCAACTATGGAAAGAGAATCCCATTATTCAGTCTTTTTATTTTTTATTTTTTTGCTTTCTCTTGAAAATTTATAATCGTCATTATTTCTTTTTTATTGTTTAAAGTATTACATGTGCCTCCTTTTTCCCCAATTGACCCCCCCAGGCCACTCCCACCCCCAGGACAAGCCCCCGCTGCCCCAGTATCTGTGTCCATTGGTTATGCTAATATGCATGCATATAAGTCCCCCCCCCCCCCGCCTTCTCTCTGAGTTTAGATGAACTGTTCAGTGTTGCCTTGTCTCTGGAATATTTTTGTTCATCAGTTTATGTTCTTCATTACAGGAGTGACATCATGTGATATTTATCTTTCTCTGACTGGCTTATTTCTTTCTTTTTTTAATATATTTTTATTGATTAAAATATTACATATGTGTCCTTATCCCCACGTTACCCCCCCTCCCCCCCGCTCATGCCCTCACCCCCCCATTGTCCGTGTCCATTGGTTAGGCCTATATGCTTACATATAAGTCATTTGGTTGATCTTTCCCCCTTACCCCCACTCTCCCCTACCTTCCATCCAAGGCCCGACAGTCCAATCGATGCCTCTCCATCTCTGGATCAGTCCTTGTTCATCAGTTTATGTTGTTCATTATATTCCACAAATGAGTGAGATCATGTGGTATTTATCCACTCTCCAGTTCCATCCATGCTGTGGCAAATGGTAAGAGTTCTTTTTTCTTCTTCCTCTTCTTAAAGAATACCTTTCAGCATTTCATATAATGCTGGTTTGGTGGTGATGAACTCCTTTAGCATTTTCTTATCTGTGAAGCTCTTTATCTGACCTTCTATTCTGAATGATAGCTTTGCTGGATAAAGTAATCTTGGTTGTAGGTTCTTGCTATTCATCACTTTGAATATTTCTTGCCACTCCCTTCTGGCTTGCATGGTTTCTGTTGAGAAATCAGCTGACAGTCGTATGGGTACTCCCTTGTAGGAAACTGACTGTCTTTCTCTTGCTGCTTTTAAGATTTTCTATTTGTCTTCTGCTCTTGGCATTTTAATTATGATGTGTCTTGGTGTGGTCCCCTTTGGGTTCCTTTTGTTTGGGGTTCTCTGCGCTTCCTGGAGTTGTAAGTCTATTTCTTTCACCAGGTAGGGAAAGTTTTCTGTCATTATTTCTTCAAATAGGTTTTCAATATCTTGCCCTCTCTCTTCTTCTGGTACCCCTATAATTCTGATGTTGGTACGCTTGAAGTTGTCCCAGAGGCTCCTTACACTATCTTCATATTTTTGGAATCTTTTTTCTTTTTTCTTTTTCGGTTGGGTATTTTTTGTTTCTTTTTATTTCAAATCTTTGACTTGATTCTTGGGATCCTCTTGTCTGCTGTTGGATCTCTGTATATTATTCTTTATTTCAGTCAGTGTATGCTTAATTTCTAGTTGGTCTTTTTTCATATCCTCCAGGGTCTCACTAAATTTATCGGCGGTTTCCAGAAAATTGTTGAAAAACCTTATAAACGTGGCCTTGAACTCTATATCCAGTCGTTTGCTTTCCTCCATTTCTGTCATTTGTGACCTGTTTCTTTGTCTCCGCATTTTTTATGTTTCCCTGTGTTGGTAGAGTGGTTTTGTGTGCTAGGTGTCCTGTAGGGCCCAGTGGCTCAGCCTCCCCAGTTACCTTAGGTGGACACTCTTGGTGAACCCCCTTGTGGGCTTTGTGCACAGTCTTGTTGTAGTTATGCCTTGTTTGTTGTTGGTATCACTGGGAGGAATTGACCTCCAGGCCAATTGGCAGTGAGAATCAGCTGTGTCTGCAGTAGGAAAACTTCTGTGCTGAAGACACCCTTCTGGGGAAAGACTTGCTTCAGTGGGGCTTTGGTGCTCACTGAGTCTGCACCCTGAGTGTGTGCCTTATGGATCTGAGGGGTTGTAATCCGGATGGTCCCCCTCTGACAACTGGGTACACTGGCTCTTGGATCTAAGGAGGTGCTAATTTAGCCTCTGCCTGAGGTTACCCAGCAGGAGCTATGAAGAGAACTGCAGATTCCCCTTCCTTTTTTGGAGTTTGGAGGTGCCCTGATGAGGCCCAGCTGTGAAGCAATGCAAGCTGCTGTGGGGCCTTGGGCCTTCTCTTGGAAGTTCTGGGTCTGTCTGGCCCAGCTGCAATTTCTTAGGTAATTTTCAGGTTGCAAAGGGCCAGGGCATTCTTATGCAAAAGCCTCTGCCGCAGCCTGGGTGGGGCGGGGTCTCAGGGAATCAAAAGGCGGAGCAAGCAGCTATGTCTGGTCCTCAGCCCTGCCCTAAGGGTCCACGAGTCTCAGTGTCCCGATAATTGCTGCAAGCACCTCTGAGGGAAAGCCGCCCTCAAGTTCAGAGTTCTGCCTGCTGCCAGAAAGTCCAGTTTCTCCCCATATGAGTCCTGGGTCCCCAGAGACTTCCCGAAACCAGAGTTCAGAGCAGTCGGGAGCTTGTGACTCCCTCCCGATTCAAAAAGACCGCTGTGTCCTCAGGTGCTAGAGCTAGCTCCTTTCCGCGCGAGCGAGCCTCCGTACCTCTGCACTTCACTTCCGCAGCTCCTCTGGGTCTGTGTGCTTTTCTCTTTCCTTCTAGTTGTAGAATTTCCCCTCAGCCAGCCTTCCTGTAGTTCTGGATGATGTCCATTTTGTCTTTTCGTTGTATTTTTGAAGTTGTTGTGGGAGGCAGCAATTTCCCAGTGTTTTCCTATGCCGCCATCTTAGTTTCTTGACTGGCTTATTTCACTTAGCATAATGTTCTCCAGTTCCATCCATGTTGTTGCAAATGGTAAGAATTCCTTCTTTTTTCAGCATCATAGTATTCCATTGTGTAGATGTAACACAGTTTTTTAATCCACTTATCTGATGATTGGCACTTAGGTGTTTCCAAATCTTAGCTATTGTAAATTTTGCTGCTATGAACATAGGGGTGCATATATCCTTTCTGATTGGTATTTCTGGTTTCTTGGGATATATTCCTAGAAGTGGGATTACTGGGGCAAATGGGAGTTCCATTTTTAAATTTTTGAGGAAACTCCATACTGTCTTCCACAGTGGCTGCACCAGTCTGCATTCCCACCAGCAGTGCACATGTGTTCCCTTTTCTCCACATCCTCTCCAGCACTTGTCATTTGTTGATTTGTTGATGATAGCCATTCTGACAGGTGTGAGATGGTACCTCATTGTTGTTTTGATTTGTGTAACCATTGCTGTTTTAATTATAATGTGTCATAGTGTGGCCCTCTTTGGATTCATCTTGCTTGAGACTCTCTGAGCTCCATGGACATGTGTATCTTTTTCCTTTACGAGGTTAGGTAAGTTTGCAGCCATTATTTCTTCAAATAGTTTCTCGATTACTTGCTGCATCTATTTTCCTGGTACTGCTGTAATGTGGATGCTGTTATGCTTCATGTTATCCCACAGTTCCCTTAGACTATCCTCATTTTTTAAAAAAAATTGTTTTCTTTTAACTGTTCTCATTGGGTGTTTTCTGCCACCTTGTCTTCCAAATTATTGATGTTATCCTGTTTTTCTGGCTTGCCGTTGACTCCTTTCAGTGTATTCTTTATTTCAGGTATTACGGTATTCATTTCCAATTGGTTCTTTTTATGGTTCCTATGTTTTGTTTTGTTTTTTACACTTGCTATCTCTTTGTTTAAGTTCCAACTGAGTTCATCTATTCTTTTTCTAATTTTGTTGAGCATCCTTACAACCATTGTTTTGAATTCTGTATCTGGTAACTGGCTTGCCTTCATTTCATTTAGTTCTTTTTATCAGGATTTCTCCTGTCCTTTTATTTTGAGTATTTTTTTTTTTTTGTCTTTCCATTTTGGCTGACTCCGGGGATTGGTTTCTGTGTGTTAGGTAAATCTCTGTGTGCTATTGGTTTCAGTGTGCTATACTTCCTAGTCTTAGTAGGGTGGCCTACTGTAATAGGCATCTTGTGGGGCCCAGTGAGATAGCCTCTCTGATCATCTAGGCTTCCTTCGGAACTTTGGGATGGGGTAGTTTCAGAGAATTGCCAGGGTGAGGTCAATAGGGTCTTCAGGCTCCAATGGACCAATATCTGGCTATGTGAAGAGAGGGCTCTGCACAGGAATAGTGGCGGAAGTTTGGTGTGCAAGGGGAAAATGTCCTCCACTCCAAAACCATGCAAATTAGTTTTTCCCAGTCCCCTCATCACTTCTGAAGATTCTGCTGCACTGTGAGGCCAGGCCCATAGCCTACTGACCACATTGCAGAGAACATCTTTGATGGGACAGGGCCATCAGAAGTTGTGAGTGTGGAGCTAGTAGTTCTCCTATAGGGGGCAAGGGGAAGGGTGCCATTTATCTGGCATGTGGGTGCTTGGGGCAGATGCTCTGTGCCAGGAAGCTGGTGCCTAGGCCACTTCTCTGGTGTGCATAAGGCATTGAAGAATTGGCCCCTGCCATAGAGACTCACAACTCTGTGTCTGACTACCCCAGAATTCACTCAAGATCCCTTCAAGAAAGCTATACCACAGGCTCAGGCAGCAGACTCTTCTGCAGGGTGTGAGCTTAGCCAGTGGGGATATGGGGACTCTGGAAAGTGGGGCTAGTGCAGTCCTCCAGACTACTGCAATTTGGATGAGAGTGCTTGACCCAAATGATGAGATGCCACCTGTGGATGGTTCAGGAGAAGGACTCACTGTAGAGATGCTTTTAGCTGTCCGTTCAGCACTCTTCATAGAGCCACACAAACCAGTCTGTCCTCACATGACTCTAGTCTGTTCCAATCCACCCTCCCTCTAAGGAGGCCCAGGAAGTGTGGCTGCAAATGAGAATTTGTGTGCTATCCCTTTAAAATGGCATATGGTTTTTCTAACAGACTCCCCTCTCTCCCTAGAGGACAGAATTCCTGATGATTTCCATAGCCAGATATTATGTGGTCATCTCTTCCCAGCTTCGGTACTCTGGGCTGGTTGAGAATCCTGACTCCTCAGGAGGAACCTTTGTAGCTGAGTGGATTATCCCTCTGGGTTTTTAGCTGCTGCAGGTGGGTATGAGGCCAGCCCTTTGCACTTCTGTGCCCTTCCTGTCAGTCTCATTGTGCCTTCTTCTGTAAATCCTTGATTTTAGGACTTCTGTTAAGCTAGTCATTCAGTTGGTTATTACTCAGGCTAATTATTCTATATTTTAGTTGTGATTTCAGTTCGATCCTAGGAGGAGGTGAGTGTAACTTTCACCTACTCCACCATGATCTTCCAGTATCCTATTTGTTGACTATTTGATAAAGTTCAAACACTTAAGTGGAAAAATATAATGGCAATTTCCATCTTACCCCAGCCTAAATTTCTAATTCTGTTTATGTGTAATTTTCCTACTAATTTCTCAAGATTTATTTGAAACCTTTTACACTAATAAAACTTGCTTGATTCCACAAGCTAGATTCTGTGACTCTCCTTAGTGTTTCTCATATTTTGGGTAAGAATAGTATTATAGTACTGTATATGTTATATGCTAATATATACACACACTTACGTCACCTTGATTTCAGGGACCATCAATGGAACAGTGAGACTGAGAATGCATTTTCCTTTCTATTACTGTACTTCTAGACTACTACTTATTGTCTAACACAGGGGTAGGCAAACTTTTTGACTCGAGGGCCACAGTGGGTTCTTAAACTGCACCAGAGTGCCGGAACAAAAGCATGGATGGAGTGTTTGTGTGAACTAATATAAATTCAAAGTAAACATCATTACATAAAAGGGTACAGTTTTTTTTTTTTTTAGTTTTATTAATTTCAAACGAGCCGGATCCGGCCCGCAGGCCGTAGTTTGCCCACGGCTGGTCTAACATCTTAATAAAAGTCTTCTGGTTATGATCAGCTTGATGGGAAAAGGTATTTCATACAGTGGGCTCAGATCAAGGTTTAGAGGATTGAAGACTGAATATAAGGAGGAGGGAACTACTACACTTAATATTGCCACTTTCAGTTTTGTCTGCTTCCATAGTAATGTTTGCAGAGTCTGCAGAGCTGTGAGAAGTAGTTTTAATATTAAAACATTCCATAAAACAGATACTTTATGTACAAATTTGATATTTTAAACTATCCATTGAGTATGGTATTCCATTGCTATTTTATTTTGAAGACTTTCAATGAGCCTTCAAATCTTCAAAGAAGAGCTTATGTTTAATATAAAGATAAAATACTTTAAAAAATATCTCCTTGTAAAAGAGCTCCCCATAAGGAACTAAAAGTAAAGAGCCTAACCTTAAATCCCATGAAGGTGTATGTTCTATCATTGAGTCTATTCAACTAACTCCCCTTCCAGAAATAAAATAGGGAACAGCCAACAAAAAATCAATTCACCGTGTCTGAGGCTGCCAGTTCCAGAACAAGCAAGAGCAGATATAATATGATTACGAGGACTCAGAGCATTCAGGACATCCCGCTGAATCCCACATAAACCGACAGCCAGGGGGAAATGTTGCTGGATGCCTTATTAACTGGGATTTACAACAATCCAGCTTTTCGGTATTTGTTTCTGTGGTGAGGTGGATCCAATGTCTAAACATTAGGCTTTCATAGTTACAAATTCTGCCAACATTTTAGCTCATTACCTCTAAACAAGTCTTCAATAATTATAACATTAATATTGTTGGGCATTTAGTACATTAAAGCATTTGCCACTGTTATGAAGATTTTCCTGCAAAACAAAATTAAACAAACAACTGCCTGAAGTCATCCCTTTTTAGATAAAATTTAAGCATGAAAAGAAATGCTTTTCATGATGTTATGCAATGCATTCATGCAAGAAGATATCCAGCAGGATTAACAATGCTTTTTATAATGGCATTCAATAATATACTTTAAAAAAAAATAAGAACACAAAAAATGACAAAGATTTTCCCCATAAGTCATGAATACTAATATCTAAATATTTTAAATGTGTAGCTACTGAATAATATTTAGATTGTATGCATACACACACATGCACATGCACACATATTAGTGCATATATATACCCAGAATTGTAGAAAAATATAATTCCATTAAGTCAGGAACCTGAAATTTATCCTCTACATATGAATTACAGAGCCAAACCTGGTAAACTGAAGTCTATTTATGCAGTTTCTATGTGTCAAAGAACTTCATCTTGCATAATGTATCTCAGCTTTATGAAATACCATTAGGCCGCGAGTCAAGAAAAAAATAAAAATAAATCACTAGTCACAAATGTTAGTAGTAAGTACCACGAAGATGCACATAAATGGGAATATTCCTCAACAGATATAAGTTGTAGCGTAACTCAGGAAGGATTTAGCTTTTCCCACAACAGAGAACACACAAGAGCAAGAAACACAGGAGTAAGACCAGGCCATTGACTCAATAGCCCTGTATCTAATAACCAGATACTTGAAATCATTCCTTATACCATAAAATGTTTTATCATCTCTTAAGAAAATTGAATATTAAGTTGATGAAATAATTATCCAAAATGATATACTTGTATAATGAAAGTGAATAAGATATCACATAAGCTTTTTAGGCATATGAGAGATGGCTAATTCTTTTTTTAGTATGCTGTACTAAAATATAGGATCCTTAGTTTATTGATGTGTAATTATTTTCATTACTTATAGTCCTGTGGCTATTTTTATCTTTTTGTTTTCTATACACAGTGCAACTTTAACATAGAAAAATGTCCGCCACCTATTTTGTCTAAGGATGAGTTTGCCATATAAGTATACTGATTCAGCTTTTTCTCATGTTTCCTGTACTAAAAAAGTACAAAAGGTTTAACTGTCTTTGGCTTTTAGCAGAAAAAAAAAGGGAAAAATAACATTCTTTTTCTTTTTTATGAATTAAGTACAATGGAAAAAATGCCCTTTATTTTGCAATCAATAAACATTTAGTCACTTCTTAAGAACTATTCTTCCATATCTTCCTTGGGACAGCCACCTGGAATTGTGCTATTAAATCATTTATTCCCACTTATAAGAAGGATATAATGTGATTCATAATAGCTCCCAACCATGCAATAATAAAGGAAGTTACTAACAGGATTATTCTGTGTCACAATTCACAATTTCTTAGTTTCTATGTTAGTATTAGCAGAAGGTGCAATTACATCTGAAAAAAGGAAGCTTTAAATATTTTATAAAGATTAATAATTTTAAAAATCAGATGATTGAGAAAATTTATATACAATAAAATGTATATTCTAAAAATAGTTCTGAGTTTTCACAAATACTTACAATTATATCTTATTAAAATCAAGATAGGTGACATGCCATCACCACCACCACCAAAAAAAAAAAAACCAAACAAAAAAATTCTACTCTAGCCCCTTTAAAATCGATTCCTTCTTGCACACTCTGCTAACAACCATATTTGCTGTCCATATCATTTTACATTTTTCTGAATATCATATAAAAATGTGGAAGTTTTTCAGTCTGTCTTTCTTCCTATAGCATAATGCAATTGAAATACTAATGGATAGTAATCTACACTAATAAAAGAGAAACATGCAAATTAACCATCACTCTGCCACTCTGCTATACCCACCAGCCGATCAGGAGCAAGTATGCAAATTAACCCAACTAAGATGGTGGCGGCCATGGAGCTGGAAAGAGCAGGAGGCTTGGGTTGCCCCTGGCAATGGAGAAAGCCAAGCTTCCCGCCTGCCCTGCCGGCCCTGGGCTCTGCTCAAGGCTACAAAGTTTCAATTATAGAAGATAAATAAATCCCAGATACCTGCTTCCAGCCTGCCTTGGCCTCTGCTCAAGGAGGGACTTAAAAAAAAAAAAGGAGAGGCTGGGAACTTGGGTCACCAGGGGGCATGGTCAGCCTGAAAACGGCCCTCAGCTCCTCACCCAGGCTGAATGGGCACCCCAGCGAGACCCCCACCTTGATCCAGGACACCCTTCAGGGCAAACCAGCCAGCCCCCACCCATGCACCAGGCCTCTATCTATACTAATAAAAGGGTAATATGCTAATTAGACTGGGATACCTTCCAGGAGACCTTCCAGACATTTTTCTGGACAAAGCCATGGTGGCAGGGCCGAGGTAGAGGCAGTTAGAGGCCAAGAGGGGAGGGCAGTTTTGGATGATCAGGCCAGGATGGGAAAGCAGTTGTGGGTGATCAGGCTGATGGGGGGCGGGGCCAATGGTGGTAAGCAGACCAGGAGGGCTAGTTGGGGGCAAGCAGGTCATCAGTGGGGATCAGTTGGAGGTGATCAGGACAGCGGGGGGGTGGGGGGGGGTGGGGGGGCAATTTGGAGTGAGCAGGCCAGCAGGTGAGCAGTTGGAGGTGAGTAGGCCAGTGGGGAGGGAGGGTGGGGGTGAGCAGGCCAGCAGGGGGGGGGCAGTTAGGGGCAAGCAGGCCAGCTGGGAGGGCAATTGGGGGTGAGCACACTGGCACGGGGGGCAGTTGGGCTGATCAGGCTGGCGGGGGGGGGGCATTTGGGGGCAAGCAGGCTGTCAGGCAGAGTGGTTAGGGGCAATCAGGCTGGCAGACAGGCAGGCAGGTGAGTGGTTAGGAGCCAGCAGTCCCAGATTGTGAGAGGGACTACTGGTTTAGGCCCGATCCCTGTAAACCAGCAGTAGGACGTCCTTCAAGGGGTCCCAGATTGGAGATGGTGCAGGCCAGGCCAGGCTGAGGGACACCCCTTCCTGCACAAATTTCGTGCACCAGGCCACTAATATATATATATATAATGTTTAGTGTTCCTAAACATAATATGCTATTATATTTGCTAATTCAATTGTTTCCTTTTTATTGCTGAGTAATAAAAAGTATTGTATAAGTTCATCATGGTTTGTTCATCCGTTCATCAGTTAAAGGGTATTTTGCCTTTCCAATTTTGGGTGATTATAAATAAAGTTGCTATAAACATTTGCATACAAGTTTATGTGCCATGAATATATTTTAATTTTTATTAGTTAATCAACTGGATGTTGAATTGCTGATTCGTATGCTCAGTACTTAATTAGAAACTTACAAACTGGTTTCCAAAGTGCTGTAACATGTTTTAATCACACTGGCAATGTATGAGAATTACAGATAATTTAATACATGGTATTGTTATCCGTGGGCTGCCCTCTGTGTCCCCTTCCAAGGTCCATTCTCCCTGTCTCACCATGGAAAAAGTCAAATCTTGTCTTCAGCAGGGCTAGGATTAAAGCCAGTGCCCAGAGTTTCCACTCCATATTAAAGTCCAATCCAATCCAATATCTGACTAGCTTAGCTTGTGTTCCTAGTTGCAGTTCATTGCATGAGGGTTCTGCATGGCCATGGGCCACGTGGTGCTTAATGCCACATGACTATGGAGGTGCATGGGTGATTGTGTGTCATGGAGCAAGGGAGTGTAAGGGAGCGGGAGCAAAACAAGAGAGCAACACAAGAGAGGGGACGTTTATTTGTCTGGGGGTTTTAACCATCTAAGGTTCTGTGTGCTTACAGTGACTCCACTCTTCTAGCCAATTATCTTTACCCCAAGTAAGACCGACAGGCAAGCACCTTCCATGGTCACCCTGACTTCAAGCAAAACTTTGAAAAACATTGTAGATCTAGCCCTGACTGGCATGCTTAGTGGTTAGAGGAATGGGTCTCATCCTGTGGGTCGTGACCCCTTTGGGGGTCAAATGACCCTTTCACAGGGGTCGCCTAAGACCATCCGAAAACACATATGTAATTACATATTGTTTTTGTGATTAATCACTATGCTTTAATTATGTTCGATTTGTAACAATGAAATTGGGGGTCACCACAACATGAGGAACTGTATTAAAGTGTCATGGCATTAGGAAGGTTGAGAACCACTGGGTTAGAGCATCAGCCAGCATACCAAAGGGTAGCTGGTTCTATTCTTGATCAAGGGAATGTACCTAGGTTGCAGGTTTGATCCCCAGTTGGGGAGCATGTGGGAGGCAACCAATTGATATGTCTCTCTCACATTGCTCTCTCTCTCTCTCTCTCTCTCTCTATCTCCACCCTCTTTCTCTCTCCCCCTTCTCCCCCCCTTCCTCCCTCCCTTCCACTCTCTCTGAAAATCAGTGGAAAACATATCCTCTGGCGAGGATTAACAAAACAAAACAAAACAAAACAAAACAAAACAAAACAAAACAAAACAAATAAAAACATTATAGATCTAAGGACCTGACCCTATGACAAAATATGGATGTTTGAAATGTTTATGTGTTCACCTTTTCAAGAAATGTATGCCTATTCTTTGGCATTCTGATCGGAGGAGGATAATAGAACCCAAACTCAAAACTGGGAGTATCATTTAGGTCTTTAATTCCCATCATTAATACATGATCACCATGCTGACTATGCTAACACCTAGATCCAGAAGTGCTGTGCTGGACCATATGAAGAGACATCTGAAAGAACAGTTTATGGACTTTTCCCAGGGAATGAGAAAGTGAATGAGCACAATCAAGTCACGGCTCCAGAGACAGGTAGAGAACCACCTGTGCCTTTGAACATTCATAATAGGGGACCATGCTGTTTCATGGTTCAACCAGCTCGATGAGTGGGGTTTGTTTGCTAAATTTGGTTTAGAGGATTCACTTCTTTTTCTCTGACCTCCCTACACATAGCCAAAAATTAGCTCAAGACCCAGACCTCAGGACATGGCAGCTCTGAAGCTGTGCTGCATCAGTAAGCGATGACTGCTTCCCAACCTTGGCTGCTGCCCCCATGCTTGCCACAATGGCCTGGACATGGTAAAGGAGAGCGGGGCCATGAGTTAGAGCAAGGCTGAAGTGGTACATTTTACCTTTTCCAAATGTAATGCTGAGGATTAGTATATCATTTAACTCCAACCTTTATTTTAACTAGTCAGTCTTTATTATAACTGTGTTACCCTAACTTCCATTCTCCTTCCCTGCACCCTACACACGAAGAATAAAGAGATGTTTTTGAACCAAAGACCATGTGTATAGAAAAGTCTGTAAGGAAAATTACAGTTAGGGTGAGCAAAAACAGAAATACAGAGCAGTAAAGGAAAGAGATTTAGGATTGAGGGAGGCTTCTAAATTTAAATAAAGGTGATTCGAATGATTCATTTATAAATGATATCTTGAATCCATAGGAGAAAGGGACAAAAACTGTGGGTATGAATTTATTAAGAAGACGTGAAAGGATGGGGTACAGAGAAAATGGGAAGGCATTGGCTTTTACTATGAAGAGGGAGAGAACACTCACTACTCCTTCCTAAAAGTAGAGGGGGAAGATAAAGCCTGAAGCATATGGCTGTAAGCTCTAGAGTTGCAGTTAAGAAATGAGGGAGTTCCCATCTGGTGGCTTCTATTTTTTTCCAACTAATTCTGTGGAAATATCAGCTGAACATGTGTATTAGGGATGTTAGAAATAACTAAGATATTTGAGAACAGAAAAAAACACACACAATGACAGTCTTAGGGAATATGAGGAAGTAAATTAGACAAGGTTGAATTCTCTATCTTTTACCCAGGTTTGAGAAAATGTTTAGCACTGGTTCATTCTTTTTAGGAAAGTTCAAATTATAACACTTGGGAATACAAATTTATAATATGGGTCTACTCCAAGAGAAATCAAATATCAGATAATGATACGGGAAATTTGGACTGGAAATGTGCGGTGTTTCCCTGGGCAACATGGTTTCCCTGGGCTCTTTGTTGTTGGAGTTGAAAAATGAAACCATGGACAGGACGGTACAGCAAAGGTGAAAATTTATTGAGAAACAAGCAAAGACTCCCACGTGAGGAGGGGGGAAGAGTCCCACTTTTCCATGGTTTATAAAGGCTGCAGTTCTTTATGCCTTGATATCCCCTCTGATTGGTCACTATTCCCCTTTGATTTGATCACTATAGCAACTCCTGAGCTCAAGTTTCAGGTAAGTATGTGAGGTTCCCTCCTTCTTCTCCCTTGTTGTTCTCCTGTTCCCTCTGGGCTTTTTTTCCTCCCTCTCTGAATGAGGGGCTTCCTTCCCTTTATTCTGTAATTGCGTACCTTCTGCTGCTCCCAGCTCCCTTGTTCTATGGAAATGTACTCTTTGCAGCTCTGTAGCCCTGTGCTTTTTACATGGAACCCTTAATTTCTAAAATTTCCTAAACCTGCCTATTTTACCCCTAAAAACTCCTTTCAACACAGTGTGGAAGTCTGGGTAAAAAGAGAAAATATGTCACTAGTTTCCACTACTTACTGGCTGTACACTTTGGACAATTATATAAACCCTAAGTTAAAATTTCCCTTGCACAGTTATATAACCCCTAAGTTAAAATGTCCCATATGAAAATTTAAAATGATAAGAAACCTTTAGAGTTTATGTATGAAAGGATTTAATGTGTGAAACATTTAGCACAAAACCTGGTCTATCTGAATCTAAAGAGCTCAAAAAATAAAATATTTTGGAATCCACCCCCCCAAAACAAACAAACAAACAAAAAACAAAAAACACCAAACTGTTCCATATTTACCATATATAGATTTCAGCGATGGTACTTGTGAGGATGATAATAGAAGTATCACTAATATTTTCAGACCTACTTGATTAAGACAGCAAAAATGAACAGAATGTATCATAATATGTACCCCAGCTAATTCTTCAAGCCAATCCTTACTATATTATTTGCTTACTTCCTTCTTTCTAGACATGCCCTATTATTTCAACCTGTCTGTTATATACCAACTAGGCTAAACTATTTATAGTATTCCAGTATGAAAAAATACCACAAAACATTACATATATTTACCTTTACACAAGGTTTTCTTTCTGCCTAGAAACATAACTAGAAATTCCAGTAACCCCACCAACATACACGCACACAAATACAAGCACATGCACACATTGACACCACTCTTCTTTTACCAAAGGGGTATTTATTCTTTAAAATTCAACTCATCTATTTTTCCTAAAAGCTTTTGCTAAATGCATGTTAGTGGTCATACCTCTGTCAATTCCTGTGACATATAGTGAATCATACAATATTTTATGGATGATTCCAATCGATTGTGAGCTCGCTGAGAGAATGGGCAGCTTCTTCTCTGCATTCAATACTTTACACAATTACTGACAAAAAAAGGGTGCTCCCTATGTAGTTGCCTGATTAATGCATAGAATCTCTAAAAGCAGAGAAAACCCCATGCACATTTTAAGCAAGGCTTCAGATATAGGTCATTTTGCACAAGAACCGTTTGAGAATGAAAGGGCTGGAGTATTTATAAGTGATTAAAATCTTATCAACTGCAACATTAACCATAACAGTGGCAGTAGCAGAACCCCAAGATTTGTTATAAAGAAGGACTAGAAATTTCAAAGGAGAATAAACCCCATACCATAGGGCAAGTCAGTGCATAGGGAAGGCAGATAAAAGAGGAACTTCCCAGGAATTAAAAGCTTCAGATCCCCAAATTCTTACCACCCAAATCAAATGAATGATGAAACAACCCAGAACTCCCTTTGGGGAACAAGTGATTAGGGTATCAACTTTACTTTCAATCACAGGAAAAGTCATAAGTAACTTGGTACTCTGTGTTACTTCTTATTTTGCTGTCATTTTGCATGCTATTTGAAAATTCTATTTTCTGTCTAGCACTTCATCTATGTTCTGTTTAGGATTTGAGAGGTTTGCTCTTATGTGTTAATTTATTTTATGCTAGCCGAAACCGGTTTGGCTCAGTGGATAGAGCCTCAGCCTGCGGACTGAAAGGTCCCAGGTTCGATTCCGGTCAAGGGCATGTACCTGGGTTGCAGGCACATCCCCAGTAGGAGATGTGCAGGAGGCAGCTGATCGATGTTTCTCTCTCATCGATGTTTCTAACTCTCTATCTCTCTCCCTTCCTCTCTGTAAAAAATCAATAAAATATATTTTAAAAAAAAATTTATTTTATGCTAGATTTTAGTGATAAATGTTAAGTGTACAGCTACCCCATATGTGGTAAATAGATTTCCTCAGATTAACAAAGAATTTTGCCTAAGATCAGTCAATAATTTTGCCTCCCACTTCAACAAAATGCATTATCCTTTCAATGATCGAGTGTTTCTTACAAACAAAATATGTTTTTATAAATATTTATTTATAAATATATAGAGAAAGACAAATACAAACCAAGTAGATAAAAAGCTCTTTTTATCATTTTCTACTGTGCTTTTATCAATGATATAGTAGGTTATATTACTTTGGTTGGTATCATTTGATTTTGTGGTGCAAAAAGAGGTCCAATTTATTAAAAGTACTGTTTAAGGTAAGTCATAGTACCTGATAAAACAAAAGCTCCTTTCCATTGTTAATGCATAGTATAGTTTTCCCTCTTTAAAATTTGTTTAATATGACTTGCTGTAAACAGTTTTTAGTGTGTTTTTTTTAAGCCTTTCTCATGTCTTACCAACAATATTTTCTCATCCTTAATTTCAAGTAAGACTTCACTAACCTAAGGTTGCTTAGATAGACAAGAGGGCATCTCAGACACTCATTAGTGAATTAATTGATTCTCAGATAAAATCTGTGCCGAACAAGATGAGTTCTTCCAGGTTACTAAATGGTATTTTGAGTGACCCTTCTGTTACATTGGTGTATTGAAGAACTGCCTGTCCCTAGGAGAAGATAGTCATGATGCCCTGTTAGAAGGAGGGACTGATATCAGTCCTTAAATAGGATTAAAGGAAAAAATGGAAAGAAATATTTCAAATAACCATTGTTTAAAATAATTATTGTACATAAGCTCAGGTGAACTAAGTTTTTCATCCATGAGAAACATAAATTGATTTATTTCCAACTTTCCAACTCCTTTTGAAAAGTGTAATATTGCAAATATTTGAGGGCTTTCTCAACATCAAGCCTCTTACATATCATTTAAGGTGTTCTTATGTGCCAAGAAAATGCTTTCAAGAGAGTAATTCTGTCTTCAGTAAAATTCTGTCTTCAAATAAAATTATGTGGCTTTTGAAATCTGCTTTCTATACTTGGTTGGTAAGTCATGGTAAATAATTAAAAATGATTTTACACATCTGGTCTCAAAATTGCTTAACCCACTAGGTATGTATTGTTTTATAGTCCAGAATCTGTGTAGATCATAAATCAAACTGAAGTAATTTATTTGGGAAAAGTATCTAACTTAACTATAAACATTGAACAAGTATACTAGAGGGAAATGCTTTGGGTGAGTTTCAGATTATATTTTCTTTTTTCCTGATGGGTGAAAAGTTTACTGCCTTTACACATATACAAACAGACACACATACAATATTCAGTGCCTACACATTTTGTTAATGAACTCAAATTTCCAGGGGTAACACTTTTAGGAAGATTTAGATAGCTGACATTTAACATCTTCTATCTTTCAGGTTTTTCATGAGTATTGACTCTTTAATCCTCAGAATAAAGTGCTCATTAAATATCAGTTTACTAGATGAGAAAGCTTGGTTTCACAAGATAAGTCACACAAGAAATGCTTCATGCTAGAATGTCAATATAAGTTTGTCTGAGTTCAGAGACAATTCTAAGAAAACCCATTTTTAAGGCTTCTATGACACAGTTTTTAGTTTAACTCATGGTTTCAACTCTTATATCTTGTATCTATAATATTGGTTCCTTTATGGGTTCTTTGTTCAGATTCTATCTCCAGGGCACTGCCTTGGTTTCCTGAGTTGCAGCACACAGATAAGCTGGTTAATGTTGCAGAGGCCAAATGTTATAGAGGCCTAATATGAAATCCAAGTAAAATTGAGATGATTGAACTAAGATTAATCTGGTGGCTAGACATATTTAAATCTCCCCTTGAGTTCCATGCAGAGATCTGGTTTAACTTATTCATAGTGAAATACAATTGCATGACATAACATTTGTGTATAGAATCCTATTAATATTATTCCTCCTGTCATTTCATTAGTTAACTCAGATTGTACTTTTGTGTTTATGTTTTTATAGATTTCTAAAAGGAACATAAAAGGACCAAGTGGTAGATTACTGAACCTAAAACTTCACTTTGGAGTTGCGTTCCATGCCATAGAATGCCTGCATGAAATGTCAAGAAGGACAGATAGGTGAAAGTTTCTGCTCTAGTTTCCCCTACTAATTGATGGTACATTAGCCTACAATAATAAAAGAGAAGAGACAGTAATTTGTGACTGTATCTCACCCTTACTTAAGCCTAAACTGAGACATTGCCCAGCTTCCCTGGTGTGACAGACTCCATGAATTAATAAAATCTCCTAATTCTCTCCTATTAAGATTTTCTCTTTCCTTTAATTGCCCAGAGGAGCTATTTCTACTAGAATGATGGTTCTTGATGACATTAGTTTTCTCCACCTTCACAATTCATAAGTGATCTCATTTAAGTCCATGATTTAAATTCTTCTAGGTTCCAGAATAGGTCTACTTACTGATTTTTGAAATATATAATCATAATTTATGGGCCCAATTTGATACACATGTTCTCTAAAAATTCAACAAAGCTCGCACTTTTTTTAACTCTATGAATTTTTTAGCGTAGAACAGGTTTTTATATGATTGTTCTTAAAAATTATAACAAATACTGACTCAGATGATCAACATATCATTTATCTCTCTGAATTACTAGTTAGTAACCTAGCTCTCCTTTGCAAATTGTTAATCCATTGTTTTAAATAAAATTATTTCAGGTTGTTATTTAAGGTTATTATTCATTCTGTGACAAAAGAACTGCTGAAAATCTACCTTTTAATTTTAATAAGAAGCAATAGTTATATTTTAAATGAATTTATTGAAGAGATCCAAATGCAAAAGCAGCTACACTGGTTTGAAGAAGAAGCTATACCTTCTTATCATAATTGATTAGATTCATTAAAAAGTAAAGATTGAATATTGATGGGTATAAAGTTTCAGTTCTGCTAACAGCGGTTCTCAACCTATGGGTCGCGACCATCGGAAAACACATATAGCATAAAGATATTTACATTATGATTCATAACAGTAGCAAAATTATGAAGTAGCAACAAAAGTAATTTTATGGTTGGGGGTCACCACAACTTGAGGAACTGTATTAAAGGGTCGTGGCATTAAGAAGGTTGAGAACCACTGTATAAATAAGTTCTAGAGATTTGCTATATAATATAGTTCCAATAGTAGATACATTTCAAAATTGGTTAAGAGAATGGATTGCATGTTGAGTGCTCTTACCACAAATGAAAGATAAAGAGAGAGACACACAAGAAAACTTGAGCAGGTGTTGCATATGAGTTCACTAACAAAATGTGTAGGCACTGAATATTGTATGTGTGTCTGTTTGTATATGTGTAAAGGCAGTAAACTTTTCACCCATCAGGAAAAAAGAAAATATTATCTGAAACTCACCCAAAGCATTTCCCTCTAGTATACTTGTTCAATGTTCATAGTTAAGTTAGATACTTTTCCCAAATAAATTACTTCAGTTTGATTTATGATCTACACAGATTCTGGACTATAAAACAATACATACCTAGTGGGTTAAGCAATTTTGAGACCAGATGTGTAAAATCATTTTTAATTATTTACCATGACTTACCAACCAAGTATAGAAAGCAGATTTCAAAAGCCACATAATTTTATTTGATCAGTAAGACAGAATTATTCTTTCTTGAAAGCATTTTCTTGGCACATGAGAAGAGATTTTCAAAGATAAACCACAAAACAAGTTTCTAAAAGTTCAAGATTATGGAAATCACATCAAGCATTTTCTCACATCACAATAGAATGAAATTAGAAATCAACTACAATAAAAACACTCTGAAACATGCAAGCAGCTGGATACTAAACAGCAATTCATTAAAAAATTAATGGGTTATAAAGAGATAAAGAAAATATAAAAAACTTCCTGCAAACAAATAAAAATGAACACACAACAACTCAAAATTTATGGGACACAGTGAAAGCAGTTCTGAGAGGGAAGTTCATAGCACTACAAGCCTACCACAAAAACAAGAAAAATTAAAATTAAACTATTTAACCCTACAACTTAAAAGACTAGAAATAGAACAACAAGAAAAGTATAGAATAAGTAGAAGGAAGAAAATATTAAAGATAAGAGTGGAAATAAATTATGTAGAGGTTAAAAAAATAAATACAAAAGATTAATAAAAGCAAGCTGGTTCTTTGAAAAGATAAATAGGATTGATGAACCTTTAGCCAGACTCATCAAGAAACAAACAGATAGGACCCAAATAAACAAAATCAGAAATAAAAGGGCTAAGTGACAACTAAACCCTCAGAAATGAAAAGGATCATAAAAAAAGTATTATGAACAACTTTATTTCAGCAAGCTGTAACACTAGATGAAATGGAAATATTCCTAGAAAAAATTAATCTTCCAAAACTTAATCAGGAAGAATAAAAGACTTTAATAGTTCCATAACTACTGATAAAATTGAAGCACTAATCAAAAATTCCAAGCAGACATTTTGCGATTAGAGTCAAGATGTTGGTTGGCAGGATGGCAGTGAGGGAGAGAGTGTGAGTGAATGAGGGAGTGAAAAGGGAGTGTGTGGATGGGGTGTGTGTGTGTGTGTGTGTGTGTGTGTGTGCGAGAGACAGTTAGATCCTGCATAAGTCTCAGGTATGGCAAATTGGGCTCTACTGGATGAGGAGCCCCCGCTAGTACTGCAAGCCCTCCCAGGTTGGCTGGCTCTGGCACAGAAACCATACCATGTTGAAGGGGAAAGCTGCTGTGACTAGGAGCCCAGCCTTACCACCATCCAGACTGGCCTCAGACACCATACTGGAACCTACAGCCACTCCAGCCAGAGACCTGCTACCTCATTTGCAGATCCACAGACACTGGGACTCCAACCTCCCTGGCTGCAGGCTCCTGTGAGTGACAGAATGTGCTCCCCTCCTGCCAAGCCTGCCATTTCAGCCACAGGCCCCAGGCCCTTCCATGAGCGCAATAATGGGGAGACAAAGAAACAACCACCAAAGGAAAGAAAAGAAAGAATGCCTAGAAAAGGAACTAAATGACATGGAGAGATGAAATATTCAGAAAAAAATTCAGAGTAAGGTTCATACAGTTCCTTAACCAGCTGGATGAAAAAAAACCAACCACTTATGTAAGAATCAAAAGGGAATGAAGAATGATATATCTCCAATAAAAAACACAATGGAAAGTTTCAACAGTAGACTAGAAGAAGCAGAAGACCAAATTAACAAGATAGAAGACAGGGCACAAAAACCCAATCTGAGCAACAATTGGAGAAAAAAATTAGAAAGCAGGAGGAGAGCCTAAGGGAGTTTTGGGACAACATGAAATGAAGTAACATATGTATAATAGGGGTGCCAGAAGAACAAGAAGAGGAGTGACTATTAGAAACCCATTTGAGGGAATAATGATAGAAAACTACCCTGATTTGGGGAAGAAAGGAGTCACACAAGCACAGAGAGTCCCAAACAAGATGAACCCAAAAAAGACCCACACCAAGACTGGTTGTAATTACAATAGCAAACGTTCACAACAGACAGAGAAACTTAAAGGCTGCAAGAGAGAGAGAGACGAGAGAGAGAGAGAGAGAGAGAGAGAGAGAGAGAGAGTGTTACCTACAAGGAATCTCCCATTAGACTATCAAATGATTTATCAACAGAAACACATCAGGCCAGAAGGGAATGGAATGAAATATATAAAGTGATGCAAAGCGGGGAACAGAATACAAGAATATTCTCTCCAGAAAGGCTATCATTCAAATTTGAAGGGGGAATCAGGAGCTTTGTAGACAAAAAAAAAAGTCTAAGGGAGTTTATCACTACCAAGCCAGAAGTGTAAGAAGTGCTAAAGGGACAGTTGTGAAAAGAAAAAACAGAAAGGGAAGAAGTAACATTGGCATAAATAATAAAAATGTTACTAACAAGTCCCTATTAATAATAACCTTAAACATAAATAGATCAAATGCTCCAATCAAAATACATGGAGTGGTTAAGTGGATAAGAAAACATGACCCATATGTATGATGTCTATAAGAGACCCACCTCAGAACAAGGGACTCACACAGACTGAAAGTGAAGGAATGAAAAAATATTTCTCAGGCAAATGGAAATGCAAAAAAAGCTGGGGTAGCAATACTTACATCTGACAAAATAGACCTGAATGTCAAGGCCATAACAAGTGATAAGAAAGGCCAATTCATAATACTAAAGGGATCAATACAACAAGAGGATATAACTCTCATAAACATATATGCACCCACTGCAGGAGCACTCAAATACATTAAAAAAACACACACAAAACTCTTGGAAGATATCAAGGAAGTGATCGACAGCAATACAATTATAGTAGAAGACTTTAATACCCCATTGAAAGCACTGGGTAAATCCTCTAGACAAAAAAATCAACAAAGAAACAGCAATCGTAATGACTCACTAGATCAGATGGACTTAATTAGCATCTTCAGAACATTTCACCCCAAATCTACGGAATATATATTCTTCTCAAGTGTAATTATGTTCTTTATTTTGTGGAGGTATGATCTCTCTTTTATCACTTTTATGAGAGTTTTTAATCAAAAAAAGGGTGTTGGATTTTATCAAATGCTTTTTCTGCATTTGACAAGATAAGAACAGGATAAGAACAGGAATAAGACAGGGATATCCACTTTCACCACTGTCATTCATCATAGTACTGGAAGTCCTAGTAACAACCATCAGACAAGAAGAACAAGTGAAAGGTATCAACATTGGAAAGGAGGAAGTAAAACTGTCATTATGCGCAGACTACATGATATTATACATAGAAAACCCAAAATACTCCATCAAAAACAACCAGGTTTAATAAATGAATTTGGCAATGTAGCAGGATACAAAATTAACACCAAGAAATCTATGACATTTTTATACACCAAAAATGAACTCTCAGAAACTAAAAAAAAAAGCAATCCGATTTAATATTGCAACAACAACAACAAAATAAGATACTTAGGAATAAAGTTAACCAAGGAGATATAAGATCTCTACTCAGAAAACTACAGGATGTTGAAAAAAATGATAGAGGAAGATATGAACAAGTGCAAAACTGTGTTCATGGAATGGTAGAATCAGCATCATTAAATGTCCATACTGCCCAAAGTAATCTATAGATTCAAATCAATCCCAATTAAAATACCAATGCCATACTTCACAGATGTAGGAAAAAAAAAACACTCCAAAAATTTATATGGAATAAAAAAGACCCCGAATAGCCACAGCAATCCTGATAAAGAAGAACAAATTTGGAGGGATTACAAGACCAGATATCAAGCTATATTACAAAGCCACAGTAATCAAAACAGCCTTGTACTGGCACAAGAACAGGCATATAGATCAGTGGAACAGAACAGAGAACCCAGATATTGACCCAAGCTATTATGCTTAGTTAATATTTGACAGAGGTTGCAAGAGCATACAATGAAGTTAAGAGAGTCTCTTCAATAAATTGTGTTGAGATAATTAGATGGTTACATGTGCAAAAATGAAACTAAACCACCAACTTACACCATATTCAAGAATAAACTCAAAATGGACAAAAGACCTAAATGTGAGTCATGAAACAAAACCATAAAAATTTGAAGAAAGCATAGGCAGCAACATCTCAGATATTTCTTGTAGCAGTATGTTTGTGCATACATCTCCTAGGGAGAGGGAAACTAAGGAGAAAATAAACAGATGGGACTACATCAAAGTAAAAAGCTTTTCCACAGCAAAATAAACCATCAACGAAGTGAAAAGAGAGCCCACTTCTTGGGAGAACATATTTGCCAATGATACATCTGATAAGGGGTTAATGCCCAAAATATATAAGGGACTCATACAACTTAACAAAAGGAAGGCAAACAATCTAATAAAAAAAATGGACAAAGGACCTAAATAGACACTTTTTGAAAGTGGACAGACAGAAGGCCAAGAGACATGAAAAAGTGCTCAAAGTCACTGATCATCAGAGAGATGCAAATTAAAAAGACAATGAAGTGTTACCTCACACTTTTCAGAATGGCTACTATTAATAAATCAACAAATGACAAATATTGACATGGATGTGGAGAAAAGGAAACCCTACTACAATTCTGGTGCCAATGCAGACTGGTGCACCAACTGTGGAAGAGGGTATGGAGTTACCTCAAAAAATTAAAAATGGAACTGCCATTTGACCTAGTGATCTCACTCCTTAGAATATATCATAAGAAACCCGAAAGACCAATCAGAAAGAATATAGGTAACTCTATGTTCGTAGCAGCACAATATATAAAGGCTAAGATTTGGAAACTGCTCAAATACCCCTTAGCAGATGAGTGGGTAACAAAGTTGTGGTACATTTACCCAATGGAATACTAAGCAATGGTAAGAAAGAAGAACTCTTACCCTTGGTCACAGCATGGAGGAACCTGAAGAATATTCTGCTAAGCAAAATGAGCCAGTGAGAGAAAGATAAGTATAACATGATCTCACTCATATGTGGAATCTAATGAACAAAATAAACTGATGAACAAAATAAATCCAGAGACATGGAACCATTGAAAAGACTGATGCATTTCAGAAGGAAGGCGGCAGTGGTGGCTGGGATAGGGGGAATGATTAACTAGGGAACTTATATGCATATATATGCATAGCCCATGGACACAGAAAACAGTGTGGTGAAGACTTGGGAAGGACTGGTGCTGGTAGGAGGACCTCAATGGGAAAACAAAAAACAAATGGGTCATCAGTAATACTTTCAAAAATAAAGATAAATTGTTTTTGTTTTAAAGCTAGTATTGTAACTTTGGTTTGATATAATTTTTTTATTATTCTATGTTTGGGACACACATGTATAAATATGTAATTCTATAATATCAGTATGAAAAAGGTGAGGATATAGTTATAAAGGAACATAATTTTTTATGTTACTAAAGTTATGCTTGTATCAATTCAAATTAAAGTTATAACTTTAGTATGGCAAATGTAAATCCATAAATCCATGGAATTCAGAATTAAAGCAGCTTAAAAATGAATACAAAAGTGAGAAAGTAATGCAATCATTTCAGTATGAAATTTTAAGTAAACAAACACATACAACAATGCAGGACCAAAAAAAATTACAACAACAAAGAAAAAACAACAACAAACAAACACTGATTATGTACAGAAAGCAAATAGCAAAATGATGGAAATATGTCCTTCCTTATCACTAATTACTTAATATCAATTATATCATTTAAAAGAGACTGGAAAAATGGCTAAAACAAACAGTCAAAATAAAAAACACAAACATGATCTGGCTTTATATGGTCTACAAGAGACTCATTTGGATCCAAAGACACAAAGTTTTAAGCATAAAAGAATGAAAAATATGTTCCATTGAAGTGGTAACACAAAGAAAGCAGGATTGTTTACACTAATTTCAGGTACAATAGACCTTAAATTAAAAAGTTACAACAGACAAAGAAGGATATTAATAAAAGTTTCATATCAGCAAAAAGATGTATTCATTACAAACATTTATGCAACTAATAATAAACCATCTAAATATATGCACCAAAAATGAAAAAAAAATTAAAGAAAGTTACACAATAATAATTAAAGACTTTAATGTTTCACTTTAAATAATGGATAGAACAAATGAAATATCAGTAAGTGATTAGAGGATTTGAAGAACACAATAAAGCAACTAGTTCATATTGAAATAAACAAAAAATTTTACCCAACAATAACAGAATCCATACCTTCTCCATGTCACATGAGATATTTTCCAGGATAGACCATACATTAGTTCACAAATTATGACTCAGTAGATATAAAATTATAAATGCTATCCAAAGTATGTTTTTCAACCACAATGGAATAAAGTTAAAAACCAATAAAGATCCAGAGACAGAGAAGCATCATTCAGACTGTCAAACCTCAGAAGGAAGGTAGGGGAGGGTGGAAGGAATGGGGAGAGACCAACCAAAGGACTTGTATGTATGCATATAAGCACACAAAATAGACACAGACACTAGGGGGGTGAGGGCATGAGTGGGGGTGTGTGTGTGGGACAATGGGGGGAGAAGGACACATATGTAATACCTTAGTCAATAAAGAAAAAAATCGAATGTAAAGTAAAGAGTAAAACACAAAACAAAAAAACTGGAAAATTAAAAAATGCTTAGAATTAACACACTCTTAAACAGCTCTTAGATCAAAAAAATAAATCATAGGGAAGATTAGAAAATAATTAGAGAAAATGAAAATATAATCATATAAAAACTTATTCCCAAATGCAAGGATGGTTAAACATACAGAAATTGATTAATGTGATAAACCATATTAACAGAATAAATGAAAAAAACACATGATCATTCAATTGATGCAGAAAAGCATTTGACAAAATTCAAAACATTTTTATCTAAAAAAAACTCCTTATCTACTTGGAATAGAAAGAAGCTACCTCAACATAATATTTGAAAAGAGTTCTAAAAATAGATGGTGATTATGGTAGCACAACATGTGACTTTATTTAATAGCATTCAGTTGTACATTAAAAGTAATTAAGATGTTACTTTTTCACAATGAAAAAATGGAAAGTAAAGGTTTCTATTTTCGTGTAATTGGAAAATAATATAATTTTTTTAAATATATTTTATTGATTTTTTACAGAGAGGAAGGGAGAGAGATAGAGAGTTAGAAACATCTATGAGAGAGAAACATCGATCAGCTGCCTCCTGCACATCCCCCACTGGGGAAGTGCCTGCAACCCAGGTACATGCCCTTGACCGGAATCGAACCTGGGACCTTTCAGTCCGCAGGCCGACGCTCTATCCGCTGAGCCAAACCGGTTTTGGCATAATTTATTTTTTTAAAGAATTGTTTTCACATCTGGTATTACATATTGAGGAAAAGTTCAATTTCTCCAGTATAGCATATTTTTATGTTAAGTACCACTTTTCTGTTGTTAATTCTCACCCAAGGATATTTTTCCATTGATTTTTTAATTAATTTATTTTTTAAATTTCTTTATTGATTAAATGATTACATATTTGTCCTTACCCCCACATTACCCTCCCATCCCCTCCCCCACTCATGCCCTCACCCCCCTGTTGTCTGTGTCCATTGATTAGGCCTATATGCTTGCATATAAGTCCTTTGGTTGATCTCTCTCCCTTACTCCCAAACACCCTTACCTTCCCTCTGAAGTTTGACAGTCTGATCGATGTTTCTCTGTCTCTGGATCTGATTTTGTTTATCAGATTATGTTGTTCATTATATTCCATAAATGAGTGAGATCATGTGATATTTATCTTTCTCTGACTTAGCATAATGCTCTCTAGTTCCATCCATGCTGTTGCAAATGGTAAGAACTCCTTTTTTACCTCAACACAGTATTCCATTGTGTAGATGTACCACAGTTTTTTAATCCACTCATCTATTTATGGGCACTTAGGCTGTTTCCAAACCTTAGCTATGGTGAATTGTGCTGCTATGAACATAGGGGTGAATATATCCTTTCTGACTGGTGTTTCTAGTTTCTTGGGATATATTCCTAGAAGTGGGATCACTGGGTCAAATGGGAGTTCCATTTGTAGTTTTTTGAGGAAACTCCATACTGTCTTCCACAGTGGCTGCACCAGTCTGCATTCCCACCAGCAGTGCATGAGGGTTCCTTTTTCTCCACATCTTCGCCAGCACTTGTTATTTGTTGATTTGTTGATGATAGCCATTCTGGCAGGTGTGAGATGGTACCGAATTGTCGATTTGATTTGCATCTCCTAGATGATTAATGACTTTGAGCATGTTTCCATATGTCTCTTGGCCTTTTTTCTGTCTTCTTTCAAAAAGTGTCTATTTAGATCCTTTGCCCATTTTTTGATTGGATTGTTTATCTTCCTTTTGTTAAGTTGTATGAGTTCCCTGTAAATGTTGGAGATTAAACCCTTATTGGTGATAACATTGGCAAATATGTTCTCCCATGCAGTGGGCCTTCTTGTTCTTTTGTTGATAGTTTAATTGCTGTGCAAAAGCTTTTTATTTTGATGTAGTCCCATTTGTTTATTTTCTCTTTAGTTTCCTTTGCCCTAGGAGCAGTACAAGTGAAGAAACTGTTTTGGCATATTTCTGAGATTTTGCTGCCTGTGGATTCCTCTAGTATTTTTATTGTTTCTTGTCTTATGTTTAAGTCTTTTATCCATTTTGTGTTTATTTTTGTATATGGTGTAAGTTGGTGGTCTAGTTTCATGAGTTTTAAAGAGAGTGGAAGGGAGGGAAGGAGGGGAAGAGACAAAAAGAACAAGAAAGAGAGGGAAGTAGGAGACGAGAGAGAGAGAGAAACATTGATGTGAGACACTTCAATTGATTGCTTATAACATGAGCCCCTACCAGGATCAGGGATCAACCTGAAAACCATGTACAGGCCCTTGACTATGAGTAAAACTGTGGACCCTTCATTTCAAGGACTGACACTCTAACCACTGAGTAAAGCTGGCCAGGGCTAGGTACCATATTTATAGTATCTATATGAGGTCACTTATCCTATTGTCCATTAAAGCCTGTTTATGTTTGTCTCATTTGTAATAAGCAAGGTTATGCTGCAATAAAATATCACCCCATATCTATGTGCTTATGGCAGCTAAAGTTTATTTCCACTCATGCCAAATTTTCCTAGTGGGATGGCTAGCAGCACATTTCCAAACTGATCTCACCCTGTGACACCGGCTGGCTGCGCTTTCATCACAACACTTCTTAAGCTTTAATATCCATATAAATTGCTTGTTAAAATGTATATATCAATTCATCTCTGTGTAGGTGCCTGACATTTTGCACTGCTAGGAAGTTCATGGATAATGTTTTTGCTTCTGGTCTGTAAACTAAACTGATTAAAAAGGTTCTGGTGTAGAAACTCTTCATACAGGAGGAAGAGGATCTGCTAAATTGCTCTTTGGCTATTAATGACCTTCATGAACAAGTGAACTGTGCTGCTTCTTTCCATATTCTGTTCACTGAAGCAAGTGAGACAGCCATTTTCATCTTAAATAACATGGGAAAATGCAATCCTATTATATTTGCAGAAGAGGAGTAACTGGAAAACCAGAGAACAGCCTTGGTAAGTATTAAAGACAACAAAATGTTTTCAATGCATAGGGATGCTCCAGACAAACTGGTCCATGAGTGATGGCTCTTTCTGAGCACCACAGCCTACAGCAACTGAGTGTGGCCCATAAACTCAAACTGGGTCAGTGCAGGTGGGCCCCTTGATATAGTTTTAACTTCTAAAGCCAGGAATCCAAACTAACATGTGCAATCCTATGTGGTATAATCCATCTTATAAAGAAAAGAAAAAATTTTGATTAACCCTAAAAAATATTTGGATCTAAGAAATTAATCTTCGTCCTACACCACAAAATTATTTAAAAAAAACAGTAGCCAAATGATTATATGCAAATGACTGAAACTGACAATTTTCTAGAGTCCTAGGAAGTTCAAAGCTCTGATAGGTCTATTATATCAGAAAGACCATTTGAAAGGATTGATCAGAAAGATCCAAGTTAATAATTGACCATGACCTATGCATAACATGGCCCTAGGGACTTTGTGTGGCCTTTCAACTGATACACACAGTAATCTTAAGTACATAAAAATGCATGCTACATGAGCCTAAAACAAGAACAGATATGGAAAGCATAAGAAATTGCTGAAAACTCTCCAGCTTCTAAGATACTTTGGATTCCTACCAGAAGGAACTTAATTTTTCCCTCCCCATAACTTTTCCACCACCTTCATGATAAAAGGTAGTTCAATCACAATAGTACATTAAAACTCTACCTGTCAGCCACTCAGCTCAGCAACTAATATTCTATTCAATAGTGAAAGTTTTCTTTATATCAGAAAACCTTAATCATGGCTACTCATTTACATATTATTTAAATAGGCTCCTGTTCAAAATTCTCCATATCTATATTCAATATCTTCCATTTTCATATTGAACATTATAAAGAAATCTAAAGTGCTTTAACACTACTAAATAAATCTGGAACACCCATGCTAGAAATGGCAACAATAACATAAAGATGCATAGTGGGTGTCTGCACATCAGCTCACAAATTATTTAGGATAATTTGACTTTCTCTCCATTTGAATAGAAGGCCTAATCTACTACCCATTTAACCTTAGTTCATCACATGGTAATCATTCACTCCCAATAATGCCATACTACTGGCAATGGTAAGTCAATCTAGTCTATCTAGAAGATTATTGTGGCCAGCACCAACTTGCATAAAACCTCAGAAAGAACAATGTTTTTATCCTGTGATTTCCTTGCAATTCCCAGCACTAACAAACTCCTTATTAGGTGGAAGAACATAGATTGATTAAGATTATTGATAAAAGACCTTTGTGAATTTACAAGAATAGTGTATGCTGGGATCATTGTGAGGGCAAGAAAAATTCTATGAAAAAGATATATTCACTGTCTGTGAATGGCATATCTTCCACTCATCTGAAGAATCTGAGATTCATTAGTATTACAGAGATCGTCAAGTTGTCTAAAACAAATATCCAAGTGTTTTACTCTTCAGCATAATGTCCTGACCACTTAGGATGAGTTAGAATAGGAAAAATGACCAAACTTTAAGAGATTTAAATGAAGAAGATGACATTACTATGGTCATGTCCAGCATTTGGTTTCAAGGAAGGGATGGGACTGACTCATATAGTCATAGGAATCTTACCACCTAATGAATGTCCCATGATATAGCATGTTTTCTCAAAAGGTTAAAATACTGAATTCCAAAAATAAAAATTTCAGTTATTATACAAATTAATGAAATGGCCTCTTCCTTCACTTTTTAAGATCTGTTTTCCTATAACCACGAGTAATATCATCCCTCTTTTGGACCAGCTTCCAAATCTTTATATTGGAGTAGCAGGATTGGTAGCTGAGGGGCCAGAAGACATCATGTTTGTGATGATGTAATTGTAACAATATTTAACTTTATCTTTTTATTTTAAGGCAGCGGTTCTCAACCTGTGGGTCGAACAACTCTTTCACAGGGGTCGCCTAAGACCATCGGAAAACACATATATAATTACATATTGCTTTTGTGATTAATCACTATGCTTTAATTATGTTCAATTTATAACAATGAAAATACATCCTGCATATCAGATATTTACATTATGATTCATAACAGGAGCAAAATTACAGTTATGAAGTAGCAACGAAAATAATTTTATGGTTGGGGGTCACAACAACATGAGGAACTGTATTAAAGGGTCGCGGCATTAGTAAGGTTAAGAACCACTGTTTTAAAGTAAAGGTGTTACTTTCAGCCTCATGAGAAAGCAAGAAATGGTCAAAAGTCATGTTCATATCTCAGGAGGAAGTTAGGGACAGAATTTATAAAATTGGGAGTTATCCACTTAGAGGTGATAGTTGAAAATATATAACAGTGTAAAGGGAGAGATTGTTGAAAGAGCAGGGGGTCACAGAAAAATCTGTTGGGTAACCTCTGAATTAGTGGAATAAAATGAATAAAGTTCATCAGTGTAGACACTAGATAAAATAGGTATAAAATTAAGAAGGGAATAAAAAAATGTCAGATGCCAAGGAAAAATAATGATTTAATAATAGTAAACAACAGTGATGCAGAAAATTCAAGATAACAACTAAAATAATTATAAATCTTGTTTGTTTTGAAATTTGTTCTCTAATAAGTAAATGTTAATTACTATGTAAGTTCTAGAATTAGACAACCTGGATTCAAACCCCGGTTTTGCCACTTGCTAGTTCTGTTGTGCCTTTGGGTAGTTTTCTGTTTTCTACACTTCCAATTTCCTATTTATAAGTGGGTTAAATTAATCCATGTTGAGGTTTTAGTTTGTATCTTTATCGAAAACCTTTAATATATGTTAGTTTAAGAATAATGGTTTGATTATATTTTTAAAAATATATTTTCATTGAAAGGAAGGGAGAGGGAGAAATAGAAACATTAACGATGAGAGAAAATCATTGATTGGCTGACTCCTGCACCCGCTCACTGGGGATTGAGCCAGCAACTTGGGCATGTGTCCTGAATAGAGATTGAACTGTGACCTCCTGGTTCAATGCTTAACCACATTTTTAAGAGCAGTTGTGAAGAGTGATGACTATCAAGCCAATTTGCAAGGGATTCAAGATTTTGGTGTAATTATAACACAGAGGCAGTAAATATACACTAACTTGTCCAATAATCCCAGCAGTAGAGAGGTAAATCTATTATCTCTGTCACCCTTAATATGTACTTGATTTGAGAATATATATCTTTATTTTTTCTTGTCATTAGGTTTTAGAATGAAGTTACCTTGAACATTTTTTTAGTAGGCTGTACGTATTGTAGTGAAGAAAAAGACTTTAAAAGAGAAAAGTGTTAAGATGAAAGAATCATAGTCTCAGTAGGCAGGTTGGGTTTTGGTAAACAAGACTAAAAGGTATTTCTATGAATCCAAAGGGAGGTAGAAAAGAAACAGGTTTGTCATGTTTAGAAGATGAAGTTGTTTTTCAAGTAGCCTCGGTCTAAAATATACTAAGAAAGGTCAATTAAAGAATGAAAGTAGCAGAAATGGTGTTTGTTATTGAGAAAGCAGATAAAGTTTGGGGTAGAAGTAAATACAGTATTATATACTGTCACTTAATGATGACCAAATTTTTTCCTAGAATTAGAAAGAAGGTAAAGATAGGCAATTGTGTTACGCCTTAAAAAATACAGAATTTGAATGTATTTTGACAAATATTCGATTGCCAACAAAAATAAGTTAATTACATAAAAGCTGTAATTAAGAATGAAAAACTTCAGAGCCCCATGGAAAATGTGTTTGAGGAATGATCTTGGAACAACAAAGACTCATCTTTACATGGGGTGAAAATGGGGGCAAGGAGGATGAAAAGGGTGGCATATACATACATTTTCATTTTAATTAGTCTATTTAATTTACATTTATAAAAAATTATTATATATACAAGAATGTGATTATCTGATATATTCCACTATCCCAAAACAAACCTCATCATAAATTATATAACTTATTTGAAATAGTTAATTTTTAAATCAAATTTAAATATTATGGCTACATTTTCATTATCCAAGTTACTGACTCTTTGCAGTAAGAAACAATGAATTGACTGGACTGAAGATGAAATTAATTAGTGTAATTTGAGACTATGGAATTTAAAATGTGGTTTATTTAATGAAGGCATTACTCTATTAGGTTTTTACATTAAACCAATTCAACTGTTAACTTTCCTCAAATACAAAGCTTTTGTTTTTGTTTAATTCTTTATACAAAAGGACTCCTGAAAAAAAGGCTTTTATGTAACTTGATATTTGTAAAATTCTCTTTTTTGTCCAAGTGCATGTTTTTTAAGTTAAGAGCTAGTCCTTGGAATCAAAGCACACTCACAGTTCTATTATAGTTATTTGAACTTTGCTCTAAAAATGAATGAATTGAAAGTCTTGTTTGTTGAAGAAAACCATGATTTGTTTACATAGGGGGAAATGCAGTGCACAATTCTTCCCAGGGGAAAGGCATTCCCTATTGATGTATGTCTATGACAAGAGAATAACATAATAGATGGATATTGCCTGAAATAAAGTGTATGATACACACAAACTTAAATCATATGCACCTTATGTTTTATGGTACAGTTGTGAATTATGCTATTTTGTTTCCTTGTGTAATTAGAGAGTAGAACAGATGTGGAGGTTAACTTTAATATGCCTATTACAAATTAAAAATAAATCCTGCCCAGGGAAAGGAGAAATTTTGTTCCTAGTATAGATATTTTGCTGTAGGAAGATACAAAAGAAGAACAGTGAATTTTAGGAGCCATTATTCGGGAAAATACACAATAAGAGGAACCACAAATAATGTCATCACTAATTTATGAAGCATGCCCTATGTTAGTAGCCTGGAAACAGATTTTTTTCTGCTCTAAGATTTACAGATATTATGAAGATACTAGAAGGTCCGTGCACAAAAAATTGTGCACTGGCAGGGAAGGGGGGTCCCTCAGCCCAACCTGTGCCCTCTCACTGATCACACTGCTGCTCGCCCTGCCCACCCCACCCTCCCCACCCAAGACACTGCAGGCCCGATCCCACCATGGGGCCAGCAGCCGCTTAGATCTGCAGCCGCTGGCCCTGGCCACCCCGCCCACCCTGCCCAAGACACGGCAGGCCCAGATCCCAGGCTGGGGCGGACAGCAGCTTGGATCATGCTGCTGCTTGCCCCACCTGCCCCGCCCACCCCGCCCAAGACAGGGCAGGCCAGGATCGAGGCGCAGCAGCAGGATCTGCCTGCAGTATGCACATTATCCATCATCTTTGTTGGTGGTTAATTTGCATATCTCGCTGATTAGCCAATGGGAGGCGTATCAGAGGTACAGTTAATTTTAATCTTTGTCTATTATTAGATAGGATTCCACAAGATATTCCTACATTTGGCTGTTATATTATGTGTTACTGCTTCTTGGAAAACATATTTCTCCTCCCCGATCCCCAATAATAGAACTAGACTGCAAGGCAAGCTCATAGAGAGGCATTTGCTTCTTCCAACTGTGTATTTTGGCTAGGGCTATTTCCAAGTGTGTGGTGTCTTGTAGGTTGGCTATGTTTTTCATACCAGAAAAATAGATGAAACAAATCAACCCATAGTAAAAGGGCTCCAGAGTAGACTCTGTTAATAATTGTCAACTTTATGTTTGCATCTCACAGCAAAAAACAGGCCTCTGTGATTTTACTATCATTAATTTAATTCATACCTACCAAATTTTATGCTTTTAATTTGCATTGGGAGGCAAAAACAGGGTTGATGATGATCTGCAAGTTTTACCCTAAGGTACAGAATAATACTCTGTACTAGATGAGGAAATTGCCGACTAAAAATGTTTTGCACAAAATCATTTTCCCTTCTGCTTTTTCAAAGCAGGATTTAGGCAAGCTCTGTCTTAAGGGAAAAATTCTAAATGCACATGCCATATTTGATCCTTTGGATTTATTTTCACACTACAGAAGTTATTAACTCAGAAAGAAAATCTCCACGAAGGATTCTTTATATTCTAAAAAATAAAAGTAAGGAGTAGAAAAGCATTTCCTTCATAACATTTCCTAAAAAATTGAGTGCTTAACATGAATTGAATGTTTAAATCATAAAAGAAAGCCTTTGAAATGGTTCTATATTATAGTCAAAATATTTAATATTTTTTGGATTTAAATCTTTCTTAATATTAAAGATCTATAATGAGACTAGTTAATTAAAATTTGTGCAATATACATAATAGTGCCATTGATTCAATGAAAAGTGAACTGGTCATTAGTTTTATGGTGATAAACAAATTATTTCCAAAATACTACACTCAAATTGAAACCAGACAACCAATAGATCCGGCTGCCTATCAGTACTTGAGCCAATTAAGCAGAGACAGGGTTGAATCATATATGAGCGTTTATTCCAATAATGCTGGCAGTATGAAAGAGCAGGTCATCCATGGAATTCTTCTCTGCACTCCCCCTCCCATAAACCAGCTGGTTATATTGGGTAGAAAGACAAAGATTACATGGAAAGGGGGCAAAAGGAGTAAGTATGGGTATAATGGTACAGGTTATAGGCAATGGGGGGCTGGAGTGAGTGCCTCTGGGAGGCCATTGTTTCCAATAACAAGGTTGTTAATATTTCCATGAAAATAGGCAGTTCTCAGATAAGGAGACTAGACAGAATTCCAGGTTTATTCCCTTGTCTTGGCCAGGTTAGAATATACTTTCTCTAATCAGAACAGAACAATCATGGTTAACAGAGCATGATTAATATTTCTGTTCCTAAAATTATGCATCAGACTGTCAGAATGAAGACACAATTTGTAATTGTTGACATGCTTTTTGGTACCATTAACAAAGGATATTTTTCAGACATTAGTAATTGTATAAAACCTTGAAATTCACAATAGTGTTCTCATTTCCTCATTTCCCTATCTGTATAACATGGATAGTAATACTAATTTCACCACATTGTTGTGTAAGTTTAATAAAGTATTTCATTAAATGAGACCAACAAAATGGCTCTGGGAAGGGCTGCCATCAAGGCTTGAACCCTCACCATGCGACTTCCTTACATACATTGATATCACTTTGTATTTCAAATTTACATCTCAGCCACGTAAAATACTATTATTTATAATGAATCAGCAGGAACATTACATCTACAAATGTTTAGACTTGCCATCAAAGATTCACCCTCAACTTTGTCCTCCAGTGTCTGCTATAATTATCTCTGCTTCTATCAGTGATGTGGATCACAGTTTTAGTGTTATTTGTTCTAAACATTTGGACCTAAATAACCTTCATTTTTACATCTGTTGTTTGATTTTCAATTACTGGAGTGTAGATTATATGAAGATAGAATTAGATAAGTACAGGTGCAGTTTCTTATTTAAAGCTCTGTGGGGTTTTTCTTTAGTGAAACCATAGCAAATTCTAATAGTTCTAAATAGATGTTATTTGCTAACCTGCAAGAGAACAAAGTGAGTTTTAACAGCAGGTGATGGCCACAGTATTGGAAGGAGGACCACATGAGCTATGAATGAGGGATTGAGCCTGGATAATCTCACCTTTGTGGTGCTGTCCAATTCTCTAAATGACTTCCTCACTTCATTCAACCCCCTCCATCCTGCCATTGGCCAGCCTATTCTATTTAAATATCCTGTCTCAGCTTCTGGTCTAATCAGAATGGTAGTCAGCACTGCTCAACTCATTGCTCCTGCAGCGCTCAGCTCTGTAGGAGCCAAAACATAATGGACCTACATAATGGATGACTGAATTGGAAATAAAAATAAGCTATTTGTTTGAAATTTACCTCCCATTTATTATAGACTTGCATAGGAAGTCTCCTAAAAATCTGTAGGAGAGACTTGCCTCGAAAAGTTGTATATGTTTACGTGCTGAGAGTGGAAGACACATGTGGTTACCACAGTTTTTCACAGCACTGATTTTTTTTTTTTCATTAATTCAGCCTTGAGGAAATTGGAATGTAGGTCTTGTCACCAAATGCATGCCTAAATAACATAATAGAGTAAGAGAGTCATGAAGGTATATATACACCTAGACATAAATCTCAGATAATAATTGCAGTTCTAGTCATGAGGGGCTTTGAAATATTCTTCAGTTGTGAAGTGTGCATACGATGATGTTACCAAAATAAGTGACTTCTCTATGCATACCATGAGCTCTGTCAAGCTTGAGAGCCCGTTGTCCAGTGATTTAGAATTAAGCATTATAATGATCCATTCTCCATACTCAGCAAGAGCTATTACTTCTAACATAAGTGCTGTTATTGCTAGGATATATTTTACCCATATTTTACCCTGTGTATCATTCAAAATGCAATCCTATACATTTTACATTATTATTATTACCTGAGAGCCATTCTGCATGCAGCCATCAATGTGGAAGATACGTGGCTCTTCAGTTCCACAAGAGAAATCAATGAGCTAGGGTAATTTGCCAGCTCTGGAGAGCAGCATCACTTGAAATTTATGATTTTATGATTTATGAAATTAAGGATGATATACAAAGGTTTATAATAACTGTTGTCTCTACGTGAAAAGGGTTAACACTGGTAGTCTGATAGATTTTAGGAATTTCATTAAAGTATTTTACGAACAAAATCCTTATTATGGAAGCTTGTGTATGGTAACTTGTGAATGAATCTAAACCATGGGCTTTCCTCTGTGTAAACTTTTAAACAAGAATGAAACTGTATTTATTCTAAGGGCTTCATGTATTAGTGTAAACCATCCCTATATATATTAGAAGACACATTAAATTATTTCACAACTTTAAAAAAAAAAACACTATTGGATGTGTGTAAAGGAGGACCAGGTTTTTCAAGGCAAAACCATTGCCTCTAGCTATGCACAGCAAGACATAAAGATGGGATGATCAGCTCATGCCCATTTCCTAAGACTGTTTTTCCTGGTTTTAAAACTAAATGTTCTCAACCTGGGAACCCCCTTAGCACTAGATGAGCTGGAACTCTAGACTAGAAAATGACTTAATGACTATTTATTTTTATTAAAGTCTTCTGATATTTAACAACAAAGGACTTCTTGCCACAACACATACACATACAAATAGCTGGTGATGTTGGTGTTATCCCTTCAACTTCTATCATTTGATATGAGCAAAAATGTTCTATTGGCCTTCATTATTATTTAACACTACTGTCCTGGTGCACAAAATTTGTGCACATTAAAAAGGGATTAATTAGAGGAAATATTTTAATATTGCTATTTGCCCTTTATAATAGAAGTGTCAGAGATGAAAGAAAATTAATAAAATATATATAAAAATCTTCCTCCTGTCAGAGCCTGGGGCACACCGTGGGACCCAGAGTCAAGTCCCTGCTCACCCACGTGCTCCTCGAAATCGCAGGAGACCCAGACCCGGCCAGCCCCACCCCCATCAAGCCCCACAGGGCAGGGGGCACAGCTTCAGGTCCCCAGTCAAGCACCACCGGGTGGGAGCACAGCCTCAGGGCTCCTGTCAAGTCCCTCCAGGTGGAGGACACAACCTCAGCTCCCACGTCCAACCCCTTAGGTCCTCTGGCCTGGCGCCAGGGTAGGGGGTATGGCCTGAGGTTCCTCTGGCCTGGTACCAGGGTGGGGACATGGCCTGAGGTCCCCCATCAAGCCCTGCCAGGCGGGGGGCGTGGCCTCAGGTCCCCTCCTCCTGCCCGGTCTGGCGCTACACAGCCTCAGGTCCCTCTTGATCACTTGTTATGGCTTGTTATGGGAACCCCACCTCCACTGTGGGCGCAGCCATCTTGTGACAGTGTTACAGTGTGAGGGTCAATTTGCATATTACTTCTTTATTATATAGGATTGTATCTTGGAATCAGTATGGCACTGAACAATTGGTAATCTATATATATAAAAGCCTAAGCAACCAGATGACTAAGTGGTCGCTATGACATGCACTGACCACCAGGGGGAAGACACTCAATGCAGGAGCTGCCCTCTGGTGGTCAGTGCATACCCACAGACAATCTCCCATGTTCCTTCCCCCCAGCTGGCTGACCAACTGGCTCCAATCAGCGCTGATCACCAGCCAGGCTGAGGGACCCCACCCATCCATGAATTGGTGCACCGGGCCTCTAGTATAAAAATAAAGGGGCATTTATTCACATATTCATATTCATAACTTTCCTTGCACATCATTTTGATATTGCTTCACATTTAGACTACTACAAGATACATGTGATCAGATTCCCTGCAAAGACAGTTCACTTTGGGTTTTCAGTTTCATAGGTGAGCCATTCTTCTAATTACCCCAAATCCAACACCAATAATTATTTTTGCAATATGTTATTACACTACTTAAAAACATTTTAAATGTTCATTTTCCCACTTAATGCATAAATCACTATTTGATAACATGTATATGTTATCTAGTATCATGATAGGATAGACAAATCTGTGAGCAAAGAAAAAATAAATGAAAGATTATGATTTTTTAAAATCTTTATTGTTGAAAGTATTACATGAGACCCCATTTATTCCCAACTAGAGGCTCAATGCACAAAATTCCTGTAAGAGTAGGCCTTCCTTCCCCTGGCAGCCAGCACTGGCTTCCTGCTGGCACCCAGAACCTGGGCTTCCCTCACAGCCCCAGCTTCGTCCAGAAGGTCGTACAGTCTAATTAGTATATTACACTTTTATTATTAAAGATGACCCCCTCCAGCCTGTTCCAGACCTACACCACCCTATTGTCTGGGTCCATGGGTTATGCATATGTGCATACAATGTCTTTGGTTGTTTATCTCTCACCTACCCTCCTCTGACTGCCCTCTGTGATTCTGTACTTTGTCCCATGTTTCCATGCCTTTGAATCCACCCTATTCATCGGTTTATTTTGTTAATTAGATTCCACATATAAGTGTGATCATGTGATACTTGTCTTTCTCTGACTGACTTATTTCACTTAGCATGATACTCTTTAAGACCCTTCATGCTGTCTCAAAGTGCAAGAGATTTTTATTTTTTACTGTTGCATAATATTCCATGGTATAACTATACTACTACTTTTTTATCCAGTCATCTACTGATTGGCACTTGGGCTGTTTCCAGATCTTAGTTGATATAATTGTGCTGCTGTGAACATAGGAGTGCATATATTCTTTCTGATTGGTTTTTTAGGTTTCTTAGGATATATTTCTAGAAGTAGGATTACTGGGTCAAATTGAAGTTCCCTATTTAATTTTTGAGAATATTCCATACTACTTTCCATAATGGCTGCACCAGGCTGCATCCCCTCCAGCAGCGGACTAGTATTCACTTTTATCCACATCCACGCCAGCACTTGTCATTAATTGATTTGTTGATGGTAGCCATTCTGACATGTGTGAGTGAAATCTCATTGCCCTTTTAATTTGCATCTCTCTGATGATTAGTGACTTTGAGCATTTTTTCATGCCTCTTGGCCATCTTTATGCCCACTTTGGAAAAATGCTTATATATGTTTTTTGCTCATTTTTTAATTGGATTGTTTGCCTTCATTTTGTTAAGTTGTATGAGTCCCTTATATATTTTGGATATTAACTGTTTATCAGATGTATCATTGCCAAATATGTTCTCCCATACAGTGGACTTCCTTCTCATTTTGTTGATTTTTTTTTTTTTTTCTGTGCAGAGCTTTTTAAATTGATGTAGTCCCATTTGTTAATTTTCTCTTTTTTCCTTTGTCCTAGGAGATGTATTCATAAATATATTGCTATGAAGATGTCTGAGATTTTGCTGCAATGGTTTCTTCTAGGGTTTTTTATGGTTTCCTGACTTATATTTAAGTCTTTTATCCATTTTGAGCATATTTTTGTGTATGGTGTAAATTGTTGGTCTAGTTTTTGTTTGTTTGTTGTTGTTGTGTGGGGGGGTTTTTTTGGCAAGTATCTGTCCAATTTTCCCAACATTTGTTGAAGAGACTGTCTTGACTCATTGTATGCTCTTGCCTCCTTTGACAAATATTAATTGAGTGTAATGGTTAGGGTCAATTTCTGGGGTTTCTGTTCTGTTCCCTTAATCTATACACCTGTTTGTGTTCCAGTACCAGGATGTTTTGATTATTGTGGCTTTGTACTATAATGTGATATCCGGTCTTGTGATCCCTCCAACTTTGTTCTTTTTTCTCAAGGTTGTTGCAGTTATTCGAGGTCTTTTTTGGTTCCACATAAATTTTTGGAATATTTGTTCTAGATCTGTGAAATATGCTGTTGGTATTTTAATAGGGATTGCATTAAATCTGCAGATTGCGTTGGATATTATGGATATTTTAATGATGTTAATTCTACCAACCGATGAACACTGTATATTCTTCCACTTGTTTATATCTTCTTCTATCTCTTTTTGCAATGTCCTATAGTTTTCTGAATACAAGTCTTTTACCTCCTAGGTTAAGTTAATTCCTAAGTATCTTAATTTTTTTGTTGCAATGATAAATGAGATTGTTTGTTTAGTTTCTCTTTCTGATAATTTATCATTGATATATAAAAAAGACAATGATTTCTGGGTGTTGGTTTTGTATCCTGCTACATTGCCTAATTCATTTATTAAATTTAGTATTTTTTTTCATGGAGTCTTTAGGTTTTTCTATGTGCAATATCACGTCATCTGTGAATAATGTGATATTAACTTCCTCCTTTCTGATTTACATGCCGTTTATTTCTTTTTCTTGTCTGATTGCTATAGCTAGGACTTCCAGTACTATGTTGAATAATAGTGGTGAAAGTGGACAACCCTGTCTTATTCCTGTTCTTAGGAGAAATGGTTTTAGTTTTTGCCCAGTGAGTATGATATTTGCTGTAGGTTTGTCAAATATGGCCTTTATCATGTTGAGTTATACTCCCTCTATTCCCATTTTGCTGTGAGTTTTTATAAAAAATGGGTGTTGGATTTTGTCAAATGCTTCTTCGTCTATTGATATGATCATGTGGTTTTTGTCTTTCAATTTGTTTATGTGATGTATCATGTTTATTGATTTGCAAACTTTGTACCAACCTTCTATCCCTGGAATAAATCTCACTTGGGCGTGGTGTGTGATCTTTTGTAATATGTTGCTGGATCCAATTTGCAAATATTTTGTTGAGGATTTTAGCATCTATGTTCATCAAGAATATTGGCCTGTAATTATCTTTCTTTGTAGTGTCTCTATCTGATTTTAGAATTAAGATAAGCTAGCTCCATAAAAAGAACTTGGAAGTATTCCTCACTCTTGAATTTTTTGGAATAGTTTGAGGAGTATAGCTGTTAGGAAGTGTTCCTCCATGCTGGATTTTTTGAAATAGTTTGAGGAGTATAGGTGTTAGTTCTTCTTTGAAAGCTTGTTAAAACTCTTCTGTGAAGCCATACAGACCAGGGCTTTTGTTTGCTGGGAGTTTTTTTGTTTGTTTGTTTGTTTGCTTGTTTGTTTGTTTATTACTGCTTCTATTTCATCAGTTGTTATTGACCTATTTAGGTTTTCTGATTCTTTCTGATTCAGTTTTGGGAGACTGTATTTTTCTAGGCATTTGTCCATTTCATCCACATTGTCCCGCTTGTTGGCATATAGTTGTTCATAGTATTTTCTTACAACCCTTTGTATTTCTGTGATGTCAGTGGTTACTTCTCCACTATCGTTTCTGATTTTATTTATTTGGGTTCTCTCTATTTGTTTCTTGATTAGTCTGGGTAATGGTTCATTTTCAGAGATAGCCAGAGCCCTGTCTGAGCACTGCTGCTCTGAGTCTATATATTCTTCCCAAGTATATCAGGGCAGGTTCCTTCATGAACCCTGCCCACTGTACTAACTGTTGGGAACTTAGTCCAAGTTCTTCCTTTATCCTCTGCTCACTAGATGTTAGATCCCAGATCCTTTGCCTAAGGCCTTGACCTTCCTGAATGCTAGATCTTAGACTGAGAAGCCATGAGAAGTTGTGGGTATAAGAATGAGTCTTTGTTGCAGAATCCAGTGGCCATATAGCCAAAATACAAAACAGTTATTTATAACAGTCCTATACCAGCAGCTGTACACTGGGTGGTGAGTGAATGCATCTTTCCCACATAGCAGTAGCAGTCTCTAATGGCATCTGTACCCACAGCCATTATCTGAGCAGCTGCAAACTGCCTCCAGACTCACCGCCTCACATCATAGCGGTGTTTGAGCTCTCTGCCTCTGCAGCTTCTCCTGTCTCTCGGGCTCAGCACCTTCTCCTGTTTCCCCTGCCCACCACACTCCTTTGCCCAGCACACTGACTGGTTAACATTGTAGCTATATCTGAGCTCTCTATGAGCTCTTATACTTATATCTCCATGCACTACACTCCAGCACACTTCTTCACACTTCAGCAGAGTAGCTGGAGTAACTTGTATATTATTCCAGAGACAAAGAAGGCTTCATGCCAATAGTTAGATCAATCATATTTTGGCTACATAGCGTACCATGAGATTGCTGTGGCCTTGCAGCTGTTTACGGTATCTCAGCTAGGCACACAGTGACCTTGGACATTCCGGCAGACTAGCAATAAGGCCTTTCTATCAGTCAGTGGCCTTAGATATCTGGGTTCTCTGGCGTGGTTCCCACATTCAGTAATCTTGTTTATTCTTTCAAAACCCAGCTCTTGGAATCATTTATTTATTTTTTTGGTCTCTGTATTGTTTATTTCAGCTCTAATCTTTATGATTTTCTTTCTTCTACTTATTCTGGGCTTTTCTTGCTGTTCGCTTTCTGATTCTTTAAGTTGTAGGGTTAAATAGTTTAATATTAATTTTTCTTGTTTTTTGAGGTAGGCCTGTAGTGCTATAGACTTCCCTTTTAGGGCTGCTTTTGCTGTGTCCCAGAGATTTGCAGTTGTATATTCATTTTCATTTGTTTTCAGTAAGTTTTTTATTTCTTTCTTGATCTCATTGTTAACCCGCTCATTGTTTAATAACATGCTATTGAGCCTCCCTGTGTTTGAATATTTTTAGGTGTTTTTACTGTAGTTTATTTCTAATTTCATTCCACTGTGATCTGTGAAGATCCTTAATATGATTTCAATCTTCTCAAACTTGTAGAGACTTGATTTATGTCCTAACATGTGTCATTTCTTTGTGAATGACACAGGAGAAATATATATATTCTGCAGCTTTGGGGTGAAATGTATTATAAATAAAAGTTAAATCCATCTGATCCAGTGTGTTCTTTAGAGTCACTGTTTCCTTGTTTAAGTTTTTGTCTGGAAGATCTACCCAGTGAAGTCAGAGGGGTATTAAAGTTCCCTATTAACACTATATTGTTATCAATATCTCCCTTAAAGTCCTCTAGAAGTTTTTAAAACTATATTTAGGTATATGCTCCTGTATTGGGTGCATATATCTTTACAAGAGTTAAATCCTCTTGTTGGATTGATCCCTTTAGTATTATGTAGTGACCTTTACTGTCTCTTGTGATGGACTTCATCTCGAAGTCTATTTTGTCAGATATGAGTATTGCTACCCCATATTTTTTTTCTTTTCCATTTGCATGGAAATTTTTTTCTATCCCTCTCATTCTGAGATGTGTCTCTTGTAGACAGCATAGTTGTGTCATGTTTTTCTAACCATTCATCTACCATACTAGGGACCCAGTGCATGAAATTGTGCACTGGGGGAGGGCGTCCCTCAGCCCAGCCTGCCCCTCTCTCACATACTAGGAGCCCTGAGGGGATGTCCTACTGATGGCTTAGGCCTGCTCCCTGCTCCCCTTGGGGAGTGGGCCTAAGCCACACTCTGGCCTCCTTTTGTGGGAGGTGACTGGGCTGATCAGGGGAAGGCACCAGCCCCATCACTCTGCTGTTGCAGCCACTGCCAGTCACCACAGCCACCAAGGTGTTTTCATCAACAGGGACTCCATCCTTTCACCATGAAAAAATGACACCTTTCTTTAGGCATTTTCAAGATGTGTCTTTCATAGGATATGACATTTCTTTCTTTCTTTTTATCCTCACCTGAGGATATGTTTCCATTGATTTTTAGAGGATGTGGAAGAGAAAGGGAAAGACAGAGAGAAACATCAAAGTGAGAGGAACACTTTGAGTGGTTGCCTCCTGCATGAGCCCTGACCTGGGCCCCAGGCAGGGAAGAGCCTGTAACCTAGCTACATGCTCTTGGTCAGAATTGAACTGTGGTCGGCAGGCTGAGGCATTATCCACTGAACCAAACCAGCTAAGGCAGGATATAACATTTCTTAGCCCTCCAGCAGGGGACCTTCATTTTTTTCTCCAGGAGTGTGGTGGAAAAACCCTAGATCACCTTTTTGGATTCTTATTACCCAAGTTACTAAGAATATTACCAATGGCATACAGGGAGCTTAGCCAATGAGCGGTCAGAAAAGGTGTTTCCTCTGTAGTTCACACCAATTGCCAGCTCCGCACCTGCCCAGGCCCCTCCGATCCTGGCTCCACCCCTGCCCCACTGCAGCCTCTGGCCAAGGCTGTAGGTCTGGGCAGGGGACCCTCAGACCCCTGTTTTTCCGGCTCCACCCTTGCCCAGGCTCCTTCCATTGCTGTCTCCGCCCCTGCCCAGGCCTGCAGCCTCTGTGCCAGGCTGCAGGCCTGGGCAGGGGACCCCCAGACCCCTCTGATCGCCGGCTCTGCCCCTGCCCAGACTCTGAGGTCAATTTGCATATTATCTCTTTATTATATAGGATAAGTACTTATTTATTGCCATTTTAATTCTGTATGCTTAGGTTTCTCTATTTATTCTTCTCATTACAGCAGTCCTTTTAGTGTTTCTTGTAATACTGGCTTGGTGGTGATGAATTCCTTTAGCTTTTTTTTTTTTTTTTTTTTTTTTTGGTCTGGAAACTTCTTTATTTGACTATCTATTTTGAATGATAGCCTTGCTGAATATAGTAATCTTGGTTTCAGATCCTTGATTTCCATTACCTTGAGTACTTGATTCCATTCCCTTCTAGCCTGTAGTTACTGGTGAGAGATCAGATGACAGCCTTATGAGAGCTCTTTGTACAAAACGAATTGCTTTCCTCTTGCTGCCTTTACTTTTCTCTCTTTTTCTTGAATTTTTTGCATTTTAATTATGATGTTTCTGGACATAGGCCTGTTTGAGTTCTTCTTGCTTGGGACTCTCTGAGCTGCTTGATGTTTTCCCTTCACCAAATTAGGGAAGTTTTCTGCCATTACTTCTTCAGACACGTTCTCTATCTCTTTCTCCATTTTTGTCTCTTCTGGTACATCTACTATGCAAGTATTACTACTTTTTATGTTGTCCCACAGCTCCCTTGAGCTGTCATCCTGTTTTTTAATTGTTTTCTGTTTTTGAGTCTCTGATTGAATGATTTTTTTTTTCTACCCAGTCTTCTAATTCACTGTTCCAATCCCCAGCTCCCCCTAATCTCCGATGTATTTCTTCCATGTGTTCTTTATTTGTGATATGTCATTCTTTATTTCTATTTTCATATTTACTATGTCTTTTCTCATGCTGATGAGCATCTTTATCATTATTCTGAACTCTGTATCAGATAAATTTCTTATCTCTGTTTCATTTATCTTTTCTTCTGAAGAATTATCTTGTTTTTTAATTTGGGGGTTGTTTTTTGGTCTCATTTTGGCTGCCTGTTTGGGTTTGTGACTATGTATTAGGTAGATCTGCTAAGTCTCTCAATCTCTAGTAAAGGAGAGTGTCAAAAGCTGTGACTAATTATATCAGGCAAAGACTCAAGGCCTCCAGAGACTACCTCTGCCTGTAGACTGATAGGATTTAGTCTTGAGTAGCTCTCAGGCAATCATCCACTGGTGTGGCATGAATTCTCCCAATAGGGTGGAGCAATTGATCCTACCTAGATGATAATTGTTATTCTTAGTCTCTTAATGGGCCTCAGAAACTTCACACATGAGAAAAGGTGTTATACAATAGGGTGGGTCAACTGTCTTCTTCCCAGACAAGACCTCTTGGATAGCAAATGTCTGCATGAGAAAGATGGTCTCCATAGCCTGAGAGAATGACTCAGCATGGCAACTGGAGTGTCTGCCTTCTGGGTTCTAACCTCTGAGTCATCAACCCTGGCTTCTACTCACATAGCTCCTGTCCATTCTGCTTTCCAACTCTCAGGGCACAAGGTGAGTAGCTGCACACAGAATTTGCATGTTGGTCCTTTAAAAGGGTGGCTGCGCTGAAACCGGTTTGGCTCAGTGGATAGAGCGTAGGCCTGCGGACTGAAAGGTCCCAGGTTCGATTCCGGTCAAGGGCATGTACCTGGGTTGCAGGCATATCCCCAGTGGGAGATGTGCAGGAGGCAGCTGATCGATGTTTCTCTCTCATCGATGTTTCTAACTCTCTATTTCTCTCCCTTCCTCTCTGTAAAAAATCAATAAAATATATTAAAAAAATAAATAAATAAAATAAAAGGGTGGCTGCATTTCTAGCCATCTTTCCCTGGAAGACAGCAACTCTGCTGCTTTTCACAGCCAGATGTAATGTGGGCACCTTTCTCAGTTCTGGTACTCTTTTCTAGGGGCCAAACTTGAGGATTAGACCCCAGAGTTCTCAGTGGCTACCCCCTCCACTGAGATATCTTGCTGGAACTTCAGCTGCTGTCTGTGGGAGCTGGTCCAGTCCTTTCACACCTCAATCCTTCCTACCAGTTTCTATGCAGTCTCCACTTTCCATTCCTGGTTATCAGGGTTGTCTCCAGCCAGTCGTCAGTTGATTATTCCGGGTGTGTGTTGTTGTGTGTGTGTGTGTGTTAGTTGTAATTCCAGTTTGGTCCTGGGAGCATGTTTGTGTAGCACCCACTTACTCCACCTCCATTTTTAATCTCCCAGAGATTATTATTTTTAAAAGTCTTAGAAAACTATGAATCAAAGGGAAATTGTTTACAATAGGAAGAACTTTTAAAATTCTGTAACATGCCAGACTGGCATGGCTCAGTGGTTGAGCATAGTCCTTTGAACTAAGGTTACTGTTTGATTTCTAGTCTGAGCACATACTCAGTTGCAGCTTGATCCCCACTGTGGGTTGTGAAGGAGGCAGCCAATCAATGATTCTCTCTTACCATTGATTTTTTCTATCTCTCTCTCCTTCTCCTTTTCTCTCTGAAATCAATAAAAATATACATATATTTTAAAAGTTCTATAGCAACTATTAACTTTAATGGAGATACATTAAAATCATTTACTTTAAATATCAGGGACATAGCCAAAATTAATGCTATAATACATAAAAGAATAAAAAAGAAAAGTTATTATAGTTAAGATGATATAGATATTTAGGTAAAAAATAGAATATAAATTTAATTCAAATTATTTTAGCTTTTTTGTTGTTAATCCTCAACCAAGGATATTGTTTTCATTGATTTTTAGAGAGTGGAAGGGAGAAGGAGAGACAGAGAGAGAGAGAAACACCAATGTGAGAGAGACACATTGATTGGTTGCCTCCTGCACCTGCCCTGATAGGGCTGGAGCAACAGAGGTACACGCCCTTGATCAGAATTTAACTTGGGACCCATCAGTCCTCAGGCAGATGCTCTAACCACTAAGCAACCAGCTAGGGTGATTTTAGCATTTTTAATACAAAATCAATTTCAATATGTTTTTGATTGTATCAAGCACAAAGATCATTAACATTGCTCCCAGAGCAATAAAAAATAATAAATAATTAAAAGTAATTTACTAATATGAAAACAAAACCTCTGTAAAATATCTAAACATCAACTTTTAAATATACAATTAAAGTGAAGTTTAAAATGTCTCAGAAGTAAAACTTTTAAGTTATGCTAAAAAACATAAATAAAATTTAATGAGAAAAATATTCTATGCTCTTAGATTAAAATTATAAAAATATTAATTCTCTCTAAATCTAAATTCATTTCAATTCCAATAAGTATTTTAATTAGACTTTTGAATAACTCAATTCGTGTATTTTGACATAAATACTTAGAATACATTTCCCTGAAGATCAATGTCAAAGTAAAAGAAAATGAGCAAAGATAAAATACTTTCTTATTAGATACAGAGGCATACCACAAGTAAAGAAACATAATAGAGGAAATAGAGAAAAAGAGAAGGAAGGAAGGAGGGAGGATGGGAAAGAGAGAGAGAGTGTAGAAAGATGATTTGGGGAAACTTGCAAATTATACATGGAAAAATGAAACTGAATTTCTATCTAGCAAGAAATAAAAGATAAACTCTTCCACATATATTCAAAAATTAAATTTGGAAGTTAATATTAATGAAGTATATAAAAGTTAATAAAAGATAATATAAATATCCTAGATGTCCAAAATTCTAAAATAAAAACCATGAGACTTGGAATTGATGCATCTGAACAGATCAAACTTAAATAATTTCTTTCTCAAAAAGAATCCTGTTGAAAAAATTAAGAACACACAACATGCTTAAAAAGAAGAGTAGTTCTTTATATTTTAAAATATTTGCACTTATTGGTTATTTTAACAGTAATAGGATTCCTATAAAAATCAAACTGTACAGTAGGTGAGTGAGAATAAAGAAATGAAGAATTTCCTTACAGATATTCCTTCTTGCCCCCAAATATTGCTCACCTTTATTAAGATCTTGCTGTGGTCCAGATAGAATTAAGAAGTCAATGAAGCCCTAACTGGTTTGGGTCAGTGGATAGAGCAACAGCCTGCAGACTGAAAGGTCCCAGGTTCGATTCCAGTCAAGGTCATGTACCTTGGTTGCGGGCACATCCCCAATAGGAGGTGTGCAGGAGGCAGCCGATAGATGTTTCTTTCTCATGATGTTTTTGACTCTCTGTCCCTCTCCCTTCCTCTCTGTAAAAAATCAATAAAATATATTTAAAATTTTTTTAAAAAGAAGTCAGTGAAGTGTGCATCTCCAAAACTTTTTTCTGTATATACACACTCACAGACAATATGGAAATATTTAAAATTTTCACAAAATGCACTTTATGTGACCTTTTACAAATTGTCTTTCCTTTCACTTATCAACACATAATTGACATGTTTCATGATAATTCATACATATCTACCTTACATTAATGATGGCATATTATTCCTTATTTTATAATACACTTACATGTCTAATCATTGTCCTACCAATGTATACACATATGGATATTTTATGTATATATAAATCATATTATTATAAATTATAATACTTAATTGTATTTTTATATTATAGTATATTCATATAATATAATTATAATATATGCTTAGATAATTATTATATTCTACTTATATTAATAATTATGTGAGCCCTAGCTGGTATGGTTCAATGGATAGAGCATCAACCTGTGGACTGAAGGGTCCCGGGTTCAATTCCAGTCAAGGGCACATGCCCAGGTTTCAGGCTTGATCCCTAGTAGGGGACATGCAGGAGGCAGCCAATCAATGATTTTCTCTCATCATTGATGTTTCTATCTCTCTCTCCTTTCCTCTCTGAAATCAATAAAGATATATATTTAAATAATAATAATAATTATGTAAATGATAGTAATAGTGGCTTGTTGAGATTTATAGATAAGATTTATAGATAAGGGGCACTTTGGTTTTATGTATAACAAATATTTTGTAGGAATATTGTGGTATTCATATCTTATCTGTGTTACACAACAGTAAATGGTAAGAAGGAATGAGTCTGGTGCGAAGAGAGATCACTGAGAGCAGAGGGAATAGAGTTGTTTTCACATCCAGGTCATAATCTCATTGATTAATTTATTTATTTTCATTGGTTTCTCTTCTATCGGTTTTGCATATTTAAAATATTAATCAGTTTTTCTTAGCCCCTATTATTCTTTGATGCTTAAATTATTCTGTATTCAAGTACCTAATGTCTTATCATTTCACAATTAAAATTTTAGTTGATGAAATTAAAATGTTGTATGCTTTGAGTTTCTTAACTTCTTTTATTAAATTAATAAAGTTTTTTATAATATTTTCTTTTTGAGATTTCAATAAATTTTTAAATATTTTTTCATGTAATGTTAGAATTTTGCAACTTTTAATAATCTGTAGACATAGAGTTATATATTTAGCAAATATATATTTGATTGCTGAGTGTATATACACACATATACACATAAATGCACATGTATGATTATTGTGTCTCATAAACGTTAATTAATTCTGAATAGAAGTCTTTATTTTGGTTAACTTGTCCTTGTTCTATCATTGTATCATTATATGTTGGGCATTTGGAAACACGGTTAGATTTTTGTGCTTATTTCTCAAATATAAAAATCAAGGGAAAACACATTTTAGACAGCCTGTAGACCACCTGACCTCACCTGCTGATAAAGACACTAGCATGAACATCCAGAGATGCTAGACTTTCAGCTTAAAGCTGGGTTGTTTCTTTCAGGTTATGAGGAAGTGTGTCTTGCATTTGAAGAAGAATGAACTGAATGCTTGGTCGCCAGAAGGGCAAACTCTGCAGCAAATGCTTCAGATTCCCTCCTGGTCAGACACAGCAGGGTTATACTTTTCTGCCTCTTTGAAGTTTGGTGTGATCTTGTGACTCATCAGACATAGATCATCAGCAAAGGGACGTATGTCTCTCCTGGCTGGAAAATTTAAAAGACAATGTCCCAGGTCTGTTTTATCTGCCCTGATTATTGTAGAAGCTTGCATCAATTTTAGGTCTTTGGTATCCCAGACTTATTAATCAATATGAGAAGAACACGCTCCTCACTCAACCAGCTAACCTACAGGGAATATAGAGTATGGGTGAGAAATAAATCTTTTTTCTAACCACTCACAAAGATTTTGTGATAGTTATTTCAGCAAAACCTACCATAACTTAATAGATAATTCTTTTCTAATGATGTTTTCCCAAACTATCTAAAAAGGGCAAATTTAAAAGGAATATAAACAATAGTTTCATCTTCTAGGTCAGTGGACTGTAATAAGCAGTGAATACACTAAATAAATATAACAGCAATAACCACAACTATAAATAATTAGCATATAGCTAATTTAATGGAATAATTAAAATTCTGGTTTACTGCAAAGCAACGAGAGCAAGATTAATGACATTGTACGGACAGCCCAGGAGTAGATTGTGTATACAGAGGGTTCTGTTGAGGTGGAAGATGCCATGACACATCCTTAGAGAGAAGATGGATTATAAATATAGCCAGTGCTAGCGGAGTTTAGAAAGTATTTAGAAAAAAATTTCCTTAGTTTCTTGTCTTACAGATACAGAAAAATAAGTTATATTTGGCTCATATAATTGAATATTTAAAAAACCTTCAATATTAAAGGTAAATGTTAATGCATATGTAATCTCAACACAAGGAACCTCATTTTAAGCATTGTAAATGAAAAGAAACAAAAATAGTAACTTTTCAAAGAATGACATAATGGAATACAATTGATTACATAATTTTTGAAGCATAAATGTCAAAACTAAAGAATAACAAAATTGGAAAAAATAAAATAATAGTAAAAATAGTCTATATAATCTATATATTATATGCAACATATAATATAAGCAAATTATTGTTTAATGTAAAATATGTAAAACAATATTTTAATAAAAATATACAAAAAAAACAATAAAAAGGAGCAAAGGACCTAGATAGGAAATTTCTGAAGAGATGCTACCTTTTATATGAAAAAACACCCACAAACTTTTCTTACTAAAGTCAATAAAATTTAAAGTGAAAGGAAGAGCTTTGATTTTTGTCTATTAAAAGTACTTGATAAAAACAATATTATACGTGCTTAGTGTGAAAGTGTGCTTGGAAAAAAAAAGGCATTTCCATATCCTGGATAAAGGAAAGTAGTTTATAAAGCAGTTCAGTTAGTAAACATTGCTAATTCTGATTGAACTATGCAACAACATTAAGTGGTTTTCTGTGTGGTGTGGTTGTCGGATGTTTTTCTTTTCTGTTTGATAAGTAAGCAATATTTTTAATGTATTAAGTTGTATAAAATTTTCTCTTCTTCATCCCTATAATTTATTTCATGCTCTGTTCTCTGAGATGTTTATTGGTCAAAGATATTTCTTTTGTTTTGATGAATCACAGCATGAGAACTCCTGTTTGAGAAATGGATAACATATATATAGTTTTGACTATGCAAAAGCTTTGATTCTACTTGTTTGATTCTCAGCAAAACAGCAGAAATATCTGATTTTTCTAGGACTCACCATTCTCTCCCTTTTATACCATGAACATTAAGAGAACACTCAAATGTACTCATATATATCATACTCAATAATTTAAAAAATCAAATGCCTCAAATGATAAATTATAGATTTTGTAATATTTTAAATCTATAAAATACACATGAGTAAATATTATTCTGTTTTCTGGCCCAAAATAACAACATAAAACCGGGGGATTTTTTTATCCTTATGTTTTTAAAGGCTATGTGTATTTTATTATATCTTATTTTTATAATAGGCAAAACCATAATTTAATTGAAACAAAGCAGTCTTTTTAAAATATTGCATTTTTCCTCCAGAAAATGTTAGTTCCTGATTAATCTATATTAAGTAAATGCCATAATTTTAAGCTTTGTCCAATTCTACAGCATATGTCAAGTGACCAATGGCCAATAATGTGTCAAATATGAAGATTTCTCATCATTGTACAGTAGTGACTAGGGCTTGTAAAAATTTTGTAGGGACACTACACAATGTATTACTTTTAGACATTTGTATTTCTTTGAACATCTCCATCTTAATTACTTGGAAGTATCTTCTCATATAACAGTAACAGAACTATGCACTCAGTTTGCTGGGGTTCAATACAGGCTCTGCCACTTAATAATTTTGTGGCCTTAGGCAAGTCATTTCACCATTTTGTGGACAGCTTTTTCATATGTAAGATAAAGATACTATCAGTTCAACACTGTGGTGATATTTATCTTCCCATACCTGTCTCCCCAAGTAATCCAAACGCCCCTCAAGAGCAGAGACACCTTCTAATTTACCAGAGCAAGTCCTGTTCTCAAATCCTTCCTGATCACAGGCCCTCAGTGGGTAGGGATGGAATGCGTAAGGCCTGTGCTGGCCTCTCATAGCACTCCTTCTCCCATAACAGAGTTGGAGGTGTGTTCTTAGATGCTTGAGGAGTTGCACAGCCAGGACAGCCTGGCCAGAGAGGAGAGGTTGGGACTGCTAAACAGATGAGCTCCCAAATGCCAGGGAAAAATGAGGGTCAGAGAAAGAATCTAGGGCAAAAGCCAGAAAATCTGTTTTTTTGTCTGGGGTTTGTCACCAACTCCCTGCATTTTTTTGGGCAAGTCACTCAACATTCCCACTGAAGCACTCTAAAACACCCCCTCTGGAACTCAGTGTTCCCATCTAGAAAATGGGAGAGTTTGGACCAGAATTTTCTTACTCTGACAGTCCACTTTCTCCTCTGTAGAGCTCATGGAACTTTCTCAAAGAAACATTTAAAAAAAAAAAAATCAACCCTACCTAGTTTTGCTCAGTAGATAAAGCGTCAGTCCATCGACTGAAGGGTCTCGGGTTAGATTCCTCTGGTCAAGGGCATGTACCTTGGTTGCAGGCTCAATCCCCTGCTTTGGGGCCCAGGGCGGGAGGCAACCAATCAATGTTTCTCTCTCTGTGTCTCTTTCCCTCCCTCCACTCTCTTAAAAAAAAATCAATGGAAAAATATCCTCAGGTGAAGATTAACAAAAAATAAAAAATAAAAGAACATCAAACTGCTAAACTCTTCAGTAAATAGCAACACAAGGACGTATATACCTTAAGATTTCTTAACCCCTTACCTCAAACCCCCACCTTGTCTGTTCCCAAATCCTAAACTACTGAAAAAAAAAAGATCGCCATTAAACATCGTTTCTGGTTATAATTTAAAAGATTTCTTTGGTCAGGTAATACACTCCATAATCCAGCAACATTATTTTCATTTACTCAGGTTTTCTTTTTCTCCAAAATTTTCTGCTATAGTTTCCATGCCCTCTATAACATTCACATGAAGAGTGACCATTCTCAAAGAGATTTGCTTACCTAATGAACAGTCTTACATAGGAGTGATAAATGCTGGTGTCTTTATTGTTACTTGTACAAATCACTTTCCTAAGGTTGGATGGAAAGCAGAGTTCATAACTAAAGAAACATTTGATGGGATATTTTCCCTTATCTTTTAAGAGACAATGACTCCAGATAGTCCTCTTAAGCAATGTCAGCAGGTAAAATACTCACATAAAATCTCCTCAAACAGAACTTTAAAATCCTCCATTATTAAGGGGTGAGAAAACTTGCAGAGATAATGCTTCTTCAAACCAAAGCAATTTTCGTCTAAGAAGTTAACAAATATTAGTCCTGAATTTTCTTAAAAATCTCTTTCATCTTAATATCTTAATACTTTGGAAAAAATATCTATCTTGCCTATGAATAAAATGTACATTTGTTTTTAATAAAAAACAATTGTCTGAGTTGGGGGGAGGGGAGATTGGGGTGTTAATGGGGGGATGAGGACACATTTGTAATACCTTAACCAATAAAGAAATTAAAAAAAAAATAATTGAGATATTTACTTGATTTATATGGGTGAAATCCAAAAAGGTTTTACTGCATGTTATCAGAAACATATATCCTTTCCTTCTTCAAAAAGTTAGCTTTTCATCTGAAGGCCATAATTGTTAAGGATAGAAAATGTCAGTTTCCAAATATGGCCAGAACAAGGGTAGTGGCTTTCAGAAGTATGCCATCTTCATACATTCACACTCCTGGTGTAAGAGTGGGCTCCATCCAGGAAATGGCAAAAGAGATATGTAAGTTGCCAGATTTTAACAGCACTGGAAGATATTTGTGGGCCCACTTAAGACAATAGCTGAGTATCAATGCGGCAAGCTCTAGCTTCATCCCTGTAGAGATCAAGCCAATGTATTGCAGCAGACAAACAAGCCAACAAAATATCTAACACTCTCAGGAAAGCTCTTGGAAGCCAGCAAACATAGAAAGCAAAACCAAAAGTGTCTGCTTCTTTTCTTCTAAAAAACCTTCATGCCCCTGTACCTTGAATACTACAAGCACTTCCAATCATCACTTTTTAAGAATTTTTAAACAGGTCCAAAGAGTAAAAATGTAAATAGTGAAAAGATTTGGAAGGTGGCTGAACCATTACTCTGGTGATGGGGAGAAAAACAAATAAATTAAAAAATGAAGTAAGGAACAACCTAAAAATAATTTTAGGCTAATTTTTAACTACAATAATTTAAGAGGCCTAACATATTCAATATAAGTACTTTTGACTAAAAGAGAGCCACTAAATAGGGTTACTAACAATACCTCCCTTTGCTGTACATGCATTTTGACTTGCATTAAACCATTGAGTGCAGCATGGAGGATGTTCTATATCCCTCAAATGTAGGCCTAAAGAAGATTGTGAGCTTTCATTTTCCCTACCTTGTAAAACCACCTACTGAGCTGTCAGCAAATTCAGGCTGGAGAGAGAGAGAGAAAGAAAGAGCAAGGAGCAGCCCTGGAGCATAAGACCCCACAAGGAGAGAGGGTGGCTGTGGGAAAACACTGGAGTGGCAAAGTGGTGAGGGAGACCTTCTTGAACCTTCCAGCCTAACCCAGTTGCCAGTTGAATATAAAATAATGCATTTTAAGCTGATCCCACAGGAACAGAATAACTACATGTAAAAGTTCTGCCCTAAATTTTAATCCACACAATCATGAGAAATAAGAGTTCAATGTCATAAGCCACTAAATTTTAGGGTAGTTTCTTACACACCAATTAAAAAAAAAATTGAATCAATTCTCATTATTAAAGTTATCCAAAAGGCACAATGTATTTTTAAAAAGTAGTATTTAAGGTTATTCAATTCTTGAGTGGACATAGGGTATCATGGGATATAAAAATGGAAACATAGAACATCTTTTATGCTGAATAAGCAATAAATAACCTATGAAGGTGTTTTGTTGTTGTTGTTGTTTTAGACTAGTAATGTTATTAAAACTATTCCTTAGAAATATTAATCTGGCTACGATGATACAGATATATTTATTTGTGTTTGCTTATTAACCATTTTTATGTATATAGGATTAAGGAAGACTGGTGAAATACTTACAAAAAAAGGTAAAAACAATGTGGGAAAGATAATAAGAGGGAAACAGGAGATCAAGCCCATAGAAAATAAGTTTATAAAGTATTCATCAGGATCTCTCAAAGCTTTGCTATAGGATTTCTAGTGGCTCTAATGCTTTCTTTGGAGGCTACTTCAATCTTCTTGACTAGGTAATCATATTCAAGTGAAACTTTCCTAGGGGACCAAAATTCATGTGATACCCATATTCAAATTTTTAATTATTTGGTTTGGCTCCTCTTTAACATGCTTTATCATAGTTTTTCCTATCACTTGGAATCCTAGTTCCATAAATTATCATAAATATTTTCCTCAGGAGACATGCAATATGCATGCCACTGTTGTAGAAGACCTAAGAAACCCAAACAATGCTTAGAGAAATGGAGTTACACAGCTTTATTACGCCGACGGTCTCAGAGGAGTTGCCTCCAAGCCTGAGCAAACCAATATGGTGGAATCCCTTCTTTTATCCCCTTTGGTTTCCTTGTCCCCCAAATATGGATGGGACTTCCGGACCTTTTGTGGGCTTTGCAAAAAGCTCTGTGTGTGGGATGGGGGTCTTGAGATCATATCTAAAGGCCTGGCCTGGTGCCAGTGCTGATAAACCCCTCTGGGGGTTGTGTATTGTTCATGGTTTATGGTCTCTGTAAAATGTGAGCCTTCAGGTAACAGGTCTTGCAAGACCAAATTCTGGAGAAAGGGGCAGTGACTTAATTATAGGTTATTAAGAATGTATATTAGGTTACTGGCACAGATTCAGATTGCTAGCCCCTCCCCCGCCCCACCCCACACACACACACACATCAGGGTTACATTGGAATTAGCCTTTTAGCCTTCTCACCACCACCTATCCTGTGTTCACATTTTATGAATCCTTTACCAAACTTTAAAAAGTAGTTTTCTAATTTTGTGTAATGGCTTCTCTATTTTCAGATTTGAAAGGTTCTTGAAAAAGTTTCACAATCCCTATCCCATACACTTGGACTTAAGTATATTCAAAATTCAAAATTTGGGGATTATAGGAACGTGAAATTGTGCATATACTTCAGATTATACCTTGATATTTCCATTGCAAATGTATGAATATGCACATAAAGTGAAGTTCATAAAGACTGAATAATCTCAGGTTAACTTTTCTCACAAGGTATTCAAGGTAAGGTCATATATTGTTTTAAGATTGAGTTAAAAACAGTTTGTTTGCAGCATATTTCAGATATAAGAACTAAGGGTTAGAGACTGTGATTTTTAATTTTCTGGGTTCTGTCTCTCCCTAGGGTTACCATTTCAATCTTCTTAAATTGATCCCTTTCTTCTCTCCCCCACCCCCAATCATGTTCTTAATAGTCAAAGATCCTCCTTTACAACCTCATTTTTATTTGTTTGTTTATTTATTTATTTGTTATTATTAGTTTTTAATCCTCACCTGAGGATATACTTAGAGAGAGGAAGAGAGAGAGAAGAGAGAGAGAGAGAGAGAGAAAGGGAAAGAGAGAGGAAGAAAGAGAAAGAGACATCAGTGTGAGAGAGAACATCAATTGTTGCCTTCCATATGTGTCCTGATTGGGGACAGAACCTACAACCTAGGTAGGTGCCCCAAATGGGAATTGAACTGGCAACCTTTTATTGCACAGAATAACACAACCAACTGAGACACATTGGTCAGGCTACAAACTTATTTTTAAAGACAGATGTGATATGGAGTTGTCTTAGATATACTCCCTCTTTTCGAATTTATATTAGACTATAGATATAATTTATCCACTCACTCCTCTGCTCTTTTATTTCTCCATATCTCTTGCCTGTGCCACTCTAGTACTGAAACTATTTCCTGAGTCACTATTCTTTTATTTATTTACTAGTGGCCCAGTGTATGAAATTTGTACAGGGGGGAGGGAGTTCCTTTAGCCCTGCCTGCTACCTCTCCAATCAGGGACCCCATAGGGGATGTCTGACTGCCGGTTTAGGACTGATCCCACAGAGATCTCTCGCAATCTGGGACCACTGGCTCTTAACCGCTCACCTTCCTGCCTGCCTGACCGCCTATAACTGCTTCTGCCTACCTGCCTGATTGTTCCTAATCCCTCTGCCTGCCTGCCTGATTGCCCCTAACTGCCCTCCCCTGCTGGCCTGATCTCACCCCTAACAGCCCTCCCTTGCTGGCCTGATCTCCACCCACCCCCCAACTGCTCTCCCCTGCTGACCTGATAGCCCCTAACTGCCTCTGTCTGCCTGATTGCCCCCAACTGCCCTCCCATGACAGCCTGATCTCGCCCCTACTGCCCTCTGCCTCAGTACCCACTACCATGGCTTTGTCCAGAAGGAAGTTGGATATCCAGAAGATGGCCGGTTGACCCGGTCTAATTATCATATTATCCTTTTATAGTATAGATAGATTATATAGAATAGGATTGCTTAAATTGTGGGGGGGGGGGGGGTCTTTTTCAGCAGGAAGAGATGCTCTTGGCAAACAAAAATACATAGTCAGCCATATGCACTATACTGCCAAAATAGTCATTAAAAATTGAACCACTTTCTTACACCTTACACCAAACAGTTGCCCTTAAAACCCCTCCTAACTCCCCATCTTAGGTTCTGCCTTCACAGTTCACCCAGATTAGGTTCTGATTGGTCAGTTTCTTTGCCAGTCAGTGTCAAAAGCTCCACCTCCTAGGCAGCCATTGGCTTCTCACACTTCACTCAGATTTGGTTCTGATCGGTAGGTTTCTATACCAGTCAGCGTCTCCGGGCCTATCTCCAGGCCTGATCAAAGAGGGGGAGCTGATCAGCAACCCCCGTGGAGGCCTGAAGAGAAACAGAGGTGCAGCTGTTGACAAAGTCTGGAGAGAAAGAGAGAGCCAATGGCTGATCAACAGCTGCCATGGAAGCTGCAGATCAGACCCTGCCTCTCTTTTCGGGCCTCTCTCCAGGCCTGATCTGCAGCCCCCCTCGGCAGTCAGTGCTGGGTCATTGCGCCTGCTGCAGTAGCAGTCAGTGCTGGGTTGACTGCAGGACTGACTTCCCGTGAGTTGAGCCTTTGTTCATTATGAACCCTGTGTTTTTATATATTAGGATTTTTATTTTTTTTATTGATTTCAGAGAGAAAGGGAAAAGGAGAGAGAGATAGAAACATCAATGATGAGAGAGAATCATTGATCAGAGGCCACCTGCATGCCCCTACTGGGGATGAGCTCACAACCCAGGAATGTGCCCTTGATTAGAATTGAATACCAAACCCTTCAGTTTGCAGGCTGATGCTCTATCCACTGAGCCAAATTAGCTAGGGCCTGAGTCACTGTTCTTTATTCAAATACCCTATAATTTCTCTATCTTTTGTTCTACTTGCACTCTGCTTAATTACCAGTCACCTCAGAGGAAGTATTCTGTCTTTATGGTATCTTGGCCTTATGGTTGTTAAGAAATCATCTGGCTTTCTTTATCTATTTCCAAGTGAATATTTTATTTCTGATATGATATGTTCACCTGTTTGCTTTTTTTTTTTTTTAATGACATGTTTCTGAGAGTAAAGCCAGAATACTGATATCAGATATTAATAAGAATAATTAGCACAGGGAGAGAGAAGAAGTCTTAAAATGATACCAAGGCAGACAAGCCACACAATTTCTGGACTATTGCCTGGGCATTGGATAAAGGTCAATGCTTACAGTTCCAAGACTAAAATTTGTTCATGATCAAGATCTCACAGAAAAACAATTAAACTGAGTAAAAGTGTTATATCTACCAATGCCTGTAAAGGCTCTAAAGAGAATTTGTCCTAAACTGGACATTATAATGAACTGAAATAAGGTAAAATAGTTAAATTCAAAGGTTTTGAAGTTCAGAGCCTCCACCAAAAACATCACCATTTATTATTTGGGTCTGTACATTCTACTCCCTTTTATTCCCCAATAGCCCCAGATTAGCAACCAGACTGTATTCTTTTATGTAACCTAATTAAAACCATCTTTCTACTTAATATAAATTCTGAACCAATAAGACAAGTAGTGAAACATACAGAAGTCAAAATATTGCCTTTGTTGTTGAAACAGTCTGCAGTGGTCGACAAACTCATTAGTCAACAGAGCCAAATATCAACAGTACAACGATTGAAATTCCTTTTGAGAGTCAAATTTTTTAAACTTAAACTATATAGGTAGGTACATTGTTATTAACTTAATTAGGGTACTCCTAAGGCTTAGGAAGAGCCACACTCAAGGGGCCAAAGAGCCGCATGTGGCTCGTGAGCCGCAGTTTGCCGATCACTGGTAGGGTGAGGGATGGGGCTCAATTTGACTGCCAAAAAGGTCTTGCTTACAGAACCCCAACTAAGAGTTAAGCCTTTCTAACCAGAAATAAAGAAAGATAATTATATTAATTTAATATTTCTGTATAAGAAATTATCAGAGATTTTGTTACTAAAAGCAACTGACATGTATTGCCTCGTAGTTTACATGGATCAGCAATCAGGCATCACTTACCTGGCTCCTGAGCTCAGGGTTCTAAGACTGTCAGCTCTGCTGCATTTACATCTGGGGGCTCACCCAGGGGGGAATCTGCTTCTCAGCTCATTCACATTTATTGGCAGAATTATTTTATCTCGGTCATATGACTGCAGGTCCCACTTTTTTAATGACTATCTTAGAGGTAATCGCAGGTTCCTATTTCTTGGCTCTCTTCATTAAAAGTTCATAATAAAAAAATTCATAATATGTTTGTTTCTTTAAAAATAGTAGGAATCTCAGTCCAGCTTGCTAAATTACAGTCTTATATGTTTCAACTAAAGGAGTGACATCTCATCACCTTTGTTAGAATCAAGTCACAGATTTGGCCCAGACTCAAGGGGAGGGGAATGGGAATAAACAAGGGAATCACTCAGTGAGGTCCTCTCAGAATGTGTGTATAACAGAGTTTGTGGCAGTTACCTGATCATGGTGCCAATAAGGTAAAATAAATATACTCAAAGCAGGCAAATGAACTAAAATAACATTCGCTGAAGCATATCATACATTCCTGGTCCTAAAGATTGGTGGAGAATTCTACTATGGGACCTCACTAAGATTTTACTCTTATGTAATCAGCAAGCTTTGTATGTGGGTTTCAATGTAAAGTGTGAATGTTCCTTTTATATGTTTTTAACCATGAAATTCAATTTTTATGCTTATTTTTAGTTTTTCTTTTAACTAAAAGTGACTAATTTTATTATTACAAAACTGATTTATCGGCTATGGCTAGTACCAACTTGACAATGCCATTTTCACCAATTACTGAGTCAAACACCAGCTGTGGCTGTGAAGGTAATTTGTATATGTGAAGAAAGTCCATACTCAGTTGACTTTAAGGTAGACTCTCTTAGATAATTTGAACATGTCTGCTTCAATCAGTTTAAAGACTTTAAGAGTATAACTATGGCTTTCCTGAGGAAGAAAAAAATTCTACCTACAGATAGCAGTTTCAAATCATGTCTGAGAGTTTCATCTAGCCCTTCCCATGACCTGCACTATAGATTTCAAACTTCAAACTTCTCTTTACTTTGAGTTTAAGGCAATTTTAGCTTCAGGCTCAAGAGAAACTTTTATCCCACCCTTTAACTACCTAGAAGAACTTGAATGAGGGACCTTGCCCATATAAGAGATTAACATAAATAATTTATTTTGATCTTTATATAGGGCAGGGCAAACTTTTATTTACTAAACATTTGATTTTCTTATCAGCCTGCAATGACTTTTGAAAACCCCAAGGTGCATTACCCCATCCTTAGCTCAGGATGTCTTATACACCTCAATCCCCCTTTCTATCTCTGAACCTCTCCCACATGTGGGCTCTCTGACCCTCCCATGCATGTGGGGTTCCTATACATATGTACTTGTTAATTTGGTTATTTTCTCATGTTTATTTGATTATTAGACCAGCAAAAAGAACCTTGAAATTAGAGGACAGTTTCTTCCTTCCCTACAGTATGGTCCCATTTGCCTTACTGGGCAGATCAACCAATTTCTGTATAAGAAATTATCTGTCCAAATTCTCTACTTATGGACAGATCAACCAATCTAAAAGATCCAGCCACCTTAGGCCCGCCATGTTCATTTTAAGAAGAGAAGAAGGGATCCATATCTCAGCATACTTTTGACTTAGCGAGTAGTGAAATACTGGCTTGGCAGTCTTGTCTAGGAGGATCGAAATAATATAATCTAACACCTTTCTTTTGTAAATTTACTTCATCTATAAATATACTTTAAGTAAGAATAGACAATGTAATCTTAAAATCGTAAATTTATATTCCTTTTCATTCAACAGAAATTTTAATAAGTATGACACTAAAATAAGTTAGAGATTATTGATACAGAAAAGGAATTAGAGTTCAGCTAATCTATGAACATGAATAAAATTAATATATGCCCCAAATTGATATGTAAATAAGTATTAAGATAAAATTTTAGAATATATTATAATGATACAAGTTTTTATCTACTTCATCACAAAGACAAATGATTCCATGATAACCAAAGATTTATATGTAGCAATTATAACTAAATATCCAACTGGAAAAATCATTCATATACTATATTGTTTAATTTTGAGAAATATAAATTTCATTGAAGCATTTAAGCTTATTCAATGCAAAATATATGCTTAGACAACAGAATAAAGTGTTTTCTATTGCTTTTCCTGACATTGTTATCTTATATGAAATTATAACTATAAGCCAATTAAAATATTATAGGGCTCTTACTGAAAATTATAATTTTAGATTTAGTATTTTCAAACTGTCAGATTATACAAAGTACTACAAAGCAAAAATAATTGATATAGGAGAAAAAGTGTAGATTCTATTGTAATGGCTTACAAAACTGAAATCCAAAATATTGGATATCAAAAATTTATTTATGGTGTAAAGATAGAAACTATAAGAACTTGAGTTTCAAGGTAGAAAAAGAAGTCTAAGATTATCAGATTTTTTATACATAGGTGATTGTGAGCATGGAGTTGCCTTAGTAGAAACAGTAAAAACAAAGGAGATTGGTGATGACGGAATAAGGAGAAGAAAAAGACAGGTTCTCAAGCATGGGGCACCTGTAGCCAGAGAGATTAAGCAAAGAACTAGAATCAGTCTCTATTAACTTAAGGACAGATTCTATAGGGAATACAGATTTTGGAGACTTCTCAATTGATATGCCATTTAAATGCAGACTAAATGTAAGTGAAAGGATTCAGAAAAATCTTGAGAAGGAGGCACAGCATCAAGGGAAAACATAAGTTAAATTCACAGAAGAAATAACTATATTGAGGGGGAATATAAAACAACTGGGGGGCTAGCAGTCTGAATCTGTGCCCAGTAACCAGTATTCTTATGCATATGCTTGCTAGCCCCAACCCCCCTTTCTGCTGTGTACTCCCTAGTCTTGCAGAACCTGTTTATCTGCAGGGGCCATAAAAAGGCCTCACAGAAGATTAACTGCTGGCATTCGCTAGCCCAGGTGGTTGGTCGCAATCTCCCCCCTTACCACTATCAGAGGGACTGAAAAGCCCACAAAAAGTCCAGAAGCTTGGTCCATATTTGGGGAGACAAAGAAACCCAGGAGATAAATGGGAGAGACCCTCCGCATTCGGTGCTAAGGCTTTGGAAAAAGGATTCCCAGAGTCATCACTGGTGCATCTGCAATAAAGGGTTTTCCCTGAATCTTCTGAGTACCTGTTGTGTGTTTTCTGGTCACCTGCTAAATTCTGCAATAATATCTTGCCATCCAGGGAAATAGAAGCAAAACCAAAAAAGGCAAAACACAAGTGGGCCATAATTCTGAGAAAGATCATAACGCCCAAGGGAAACACTCATACTCTGATATTAAAGCATAGATATTTCTGGATTATGCCAAATCTAGGACAGCAGCCATTTTTATACCCAATATTAGTTCACTAGGTAAAAACACACTTTATTAAAAGAATTAAAAGAAAACACAGGGGGCCCTAACCGGTTTGGCTCAGTGGATAAAGCTTCGGCCTGCGGACTGAGGGGCCCCAGGTTCGATTCCGGTCAAGGGCATGTACCTTGGTTGCGGGCACATCCCCAGTGGAGAGTGTGCAAGAGGCAGCTGATCGATGTTTCTCTCTCATTGATGTTTCTAACTCTCTATCCCTCTCCCTTCCTCTCTGTAAAAAATCAATAAAATGTATTTAAAAAAAAAGAAAACACAGGGGAAACAATTGCCAGTGGCTGAAGTTGAGAGTTTTCACTGGTCAAAATATATTTATATATAGTCATGGACTGGATAACAACATTTCAGTCAGCAACAGACTGCATATACAAGGATGGTACCATAAGCTTACAATGGGGCTAAGAAATTCCTACCACCTAGTGATGTAGCCAGGTAATGTTCTAAGAGAGCACATTACTTTTTCTGCCATCTCAGTGTATGCATAGTAAGCTGGTTAAAGTGAGCTATCCATTCCCACAAACATCTCCCCTTTCTAAACCAATGTTAAAACTGGACTGACCCTGGTGGTTCTCACTATGTTTGTAAAATGCCCTTAAGCGATAACCCCCAGAAAGCTTCAAAGAAGAAAAAAAAAGTTTATCACTTATGGGCCCTGGAGATTAAAAGCATGCCTGGGGACACATAGCAGGATAGCCTAAGTAGGATGTGGAGGGGACGAAGGGTACCAGCTGTGTAGAGATAGGGGGGAAATACCTGCGCAGAGTCACATGCAGAGATGTGCACAGAGCCAGGGAAAAAGTGATGCACAGTGCCAGGGTAGAGAGGCCTTTTAGCCCAAGCTATTAAGACAGAAAAACTAGCCCTAACCGGTTTGGCTCAGTGGATAGAGAGTTGGCCTGTGGACTCAAGGGTGCCAGGTTCGATTCTAGTCAAGGGAATGTACCTTGGTTGCGGGCACAGCCCCAGTAGGAGGTGTGCAGGAGGCAGCTGATCGATGTTTCTCTCTCATCGATGTTTCTAACTCTCTATCCCTTGCCCTTCCTCTCTGTAAAAAATCAATAAAATATATTTAAAAAAAAAAAAGACAGAAAAACTGCCACCCAGGGGTTGTATCAGAAATTGACTCTGGTATGTAAATACAACTAAAGGCAAGCTGGGAACCAAAGTGAGCAGAAAGATTCCACCTGTTTGAAAAGAGGGTTGTGGCTTATAACACAGAGGAGTGGTGGATTGCAGGGAAGTTCAATACTGTGCTGCTGACTACTTGAAAGGAAACAGATGTGCCAAGTAGAACAGTAGAGGAAGTCAATGACCTTCACTACTACACATTTTTTATTTTTTATCTTTTACTTAAGAAACTAAATTTTTTTTCTCAGTTGATTTTATCTTGTTTCTTATTATATTTTTTATTTTTAAGTATTATTTTTTAATATATTTTATTGATTATTTACAGAGAGAAAGGGAGAGGGATAGAGAGTTAGAAACATTGATGAGAGAGAAATATTAATTCAGCTGCCTCCTGCACACTACCTACTGGGGATGTGCCCACAACCAAGGTATATGCCCTTGACAGGAATTGAACCTGGGACCCTTCAGTCCGCAGGCCGACGCTCTATCCACTGAATCAAACCAGTTAGGACATTTTTAAGTATTATTATTAACTAGAGGCTTAGTGCATGAAATTGGTGCACAGGTGTGTGTGTATGTGTGTGTGTGTGTGTGTGTCCCTCAGCTCACCCTACAACCTCTCCAATCTGGGACCCCTCAAGGGATGTCTGACTGCCCATCCCCTTTAAGATGGCATGGCCTCTGTGTCAGAGCTAGCCGCTAAACAGGCAGTTGGACATCCCTCTCACAATCCAGGACTGCTGGCTCCCAACTGCTCGCCTCCTTGCCTGCCTGATTGCCCCTAACTGCTTCTGTCTGCCAGCCTGATCACCCCCTTACCACTCCCCTGCCAGGCAGATCAACGCCTAACTACTCCCCTGCCAGCCTGATTGCCCCTAACTGCCCTCCTCGGCCAGCCTGGTCATCCCTAACTGTCCTCCCTGCAGGCCTGGTTGCCCCTAACTGCCCGCCCCTGCTGGCCTGGCCGTCTCTAACTTCCCTCCCTTGCCAGCCTGGTTGCCCCTAACTGCCCTCCCCTGCCAGCCTTGTCACTCCTAACTGTCCTCCCCTGCCAGCTTGGTTGCCCCTAAATGCCCTCTCCTGCAGGCCCAATTGTCCCTAACTGCAGTCCCCTGAAGGCCTGGTTGCTCCCAACTACCCTCCTCTGCAAACCTGGTCCCCACAACTGCCCTCCCCTGCAGGCCCAGTCACCCCTAACTTCCCTCCCCTGCTGGCCTGGTCCCCCAAAACTGCCCTCCCCTGCAGGCCTGCCCCCCCCCAAAAAAAATGCCCTTCCCTCCTGGCCATTTGTGGTGGCCATCTTGTGTCCACATGCGGGAGGCCATCTTGTGTCTTGTAGTGATGGTCAATTTGCATATTACCTCTTTCTTAGATAGGACATTTTTTTCTTTTTTTGGTATTTTGTTTTTTACTTTTCTTCTTATAAACTCATTTTCTTTCTACCTCCTCTATACTGAATTGTGGCTATTTCCCCATTCATTCAATTCCTTGACCTTACCTTCTGGAAATGAGGTCTGCCTCCTCAGATTCATCTGGGTGTTTGCTGATTGAAGGTTTGTTATGTGAATTTTTTGGATTAGTTGATGTTTTTAGTTTGCATTCATCTCTGGGTGTTTGTTGTTTATATTTTTTGGACTAGTTGTTGTTTTATTGGAGATTTCTCCCCATATAAATATATTTTTCCCTTTTTTTTGTTCTCTTTCTTTTCTCTCTTACATTTTTTCCTTTTCTCAATATCATTTTTGTAATCTTTTCTATTCTCTAATTCTCTTTTCTCTGGTGGTCACCTTTATTTGGGGGTATTAATACCATGAATACACTTGTGTTTGGTGCCCTGTGCATTGTGTCTTGTTGTGTTGTATTTTGTGCCTTTAAATCAACACAGAAGAGAGAAAGTTACATAACCAAAACCCTGAGAGGAGTGATCATGGGGAGACAAAGAAACAGCCCACATAGGAAAGAAAAGGAGAAATCACCAGAAAAGGAAGTAAATGAAATGGAGTAAAGCAATATGACAGAGAAGGAATTCAGAGCAATGGTCATAAAGTTGCTGAAAAGGATGGAAGACAACTTCAACAATACGGGTAAGAACCAAGAGGAAATAAAGAAGAACCAAGAAGAGATTAAAAAAGACATCACTGCAATAAAGAACTCAATAGAAAGCATCAACAGTAGACTAGAAGAAGCTGAGGACAGCATCAGTGAGCTATAAGACAAGGTAGGAAAAAATACCTAAGCAGAACAGCATTTAGATAACAAACTTAAAAAACAGGAAGAGAGACTAAGATAACTTTGGGACAACACAAAACAAAACAACATCTGCATAATAGGGGTGCCAGAAGGAGAAGAAATTGAGCAAGGACTAGAAAACCCGTTTGAAGAAATAATGACAGAAAACTTCCCTGATATCAGGAAGAAAAAACTCACACAAGTCCAAGAAGCTCACAGAGTTCCAAACAAGATGAACCCCAAAAGATTGACACCAAGACACATTATAATTAAATTGGCAAACACCAACGACAAAGTAAGAATCTTAAATGTGACCAGAAAGACAGAAAGTTATCTACAAAGCATCTCCCATCAGACTATCAACTGATTTCTCAACAGAAACACATTAGGCCAGAGGGAATGGGATGAAATATACAAAGTCATACAAAGCAAGGGTCTGAATCCAAGAATACTGTACCCAGCAAGGCTATCAATTAAATTTGAGGGTGAAATCAGGAGCTTCACAGCCAAAAAAAGGACTAAGGGAGTTTATTACCACCAAACCAGCAATGCAAGAAATGCTAAAGGGTCTGCTGTAAAAAGAAGAAATAGAAAGGGAAGAAGGAACACAGGCATAAGGAATAAAAATGGCGACAAACAAGTACCTATCAATAATAACTTTAAATGTAAATGGATTAGATGCCTCAATCAAAAGACATAGGGTAGCTGAGTAGATAAGAAAACATGACCCATATATCTGCTGTCTACAGGAAACCCACCTTAGAACAAAGGAGACACACAGACTGATGGTGAAGGAATGGAAAAAGTTTTTACAGGTGAATGGAAATGAAAAAAAGCTGTGGTAGCAATACTTATATCTGACAAATCAGACCTCAATGTAAAGGCCATAACATGAGATAAGGAGGGCCACTTCATAATACTAAAGGGAGCAATTCAACAAGAAGATATAACTCTGGTAAAACATATATGCACCCAATACAGGAGCACCCAAATACATAAAGAAACTTCTGGAGGATATCAAAGGAGAGATTGACAGCAATACAGTCATAGAACAGGACTTTAATACCCCGCAAACACCACTGGACAAATACTCCAAACAAAAAATCAGCAGAGAAACATCAACCCTAAATGACTCATTAGATCAGATGGAATTAATTTACATCTACACAACATTCCACCCCAAAGCCACAGAATACATATTCTTCTCAAGGGCACATGGGTCATTTTCAAAGATAGACCACATATTGGGACACAGGCAAAGTCTCTTCAAATTCAAGAATATAGAAATCATATCAATTATCTTCTCAGATCACAATTGCATAAAACTAGGAATCAACTACAATAAAAATATCAAACACCTGGAGGCTAAATAGCATGCTACTAAAAACAATTAATGGGTTACCAAAGAGATCAAAAAAATAAAAAGCATCATGGCAACAAATGACAATGAAAACACAACCATCCAAAATCTATTGGACACAGCGAAAACAGTCTTGAGAGGGAAGTTCATAGCTCTAGAGGACTAACTCAAAAAACAAGAAACAACGGTAATAAATTATCTAACCCTACAACTCAAAGAGTTAGAAAGATAGCAACAAGAAAAGCCCAGCATAAGCAGAAGGAAGAAAATAATAAAGATCAGAGCAGAAATAAATGACATAGAGACTCCCCCCCCCCCCGCCCCCACCAAAAAAATACAAAAGATCAACAAAGCCAAGAGCTGGTTCTTTGAAAGTATAAATAAGATTGATGGACCTCTAGCTAGGCTCCCTAAGAAGCAAGGAGAGAGGAACCAAATAAACAAAATCAGAAATGAAAGAGGTGAAGTAACAACCAATCCCACAGAAATACAAACGATTATGAAAAAATACTATGAACAACTCTATTCAAACAAAATGTACATATTCTTAGAAAAATACAAGCTCATAAAACTCAATCAAGAAGAATCAAAAACCTGAATAGGCTGATACTACCATAGAAATTGAAGCAGTGATCAAAAATCTTAGAGCAAATGAAAGCCCTGGTCTGGATGGCTTTACAGGGGAGTTCTACCAAGCATTCAAAGAAGAACTAAAACCTATCCTCCTCAGACTATTCCAAAAATTCAAAAGGAAGGCACACTTCCAAGCTTTTTTTTTATGAAGCCAGCATTACCCTATTCCCAAAACCAGATAAAGACACCACAAAAAAGAGAGAGAGAATTACAGGCCATTATCCTTGACAAACATAGATTCTAAAATCCTCAACAAAATTCTATCAAATCAGATTCAGCATTACATTAGAAAGATCATACACCGTGACCAAGTGGGATTTATTCTGGTGATGCAAGGATGCTACGATAACTGTAAATCAATAAATATGATACATCACATAAACAAACTGAGAGACAAAAATCACAAAATCATATCAATTGATGCAGAAAAGCATTTGACAAAATCCAAAACCCTATCTTGATGAAAACTCTCAGCAGAGTGGGAATGGGGGGATCATACCTCAACATAATAAACGTCTTATATGAAAAACCTACAGCCAACATCATACTCAATGGGGAAAAACTAAACTAATTTCCCCTGAGAAACAGGAAAAGACAGAGATGCCCACTTTCACTACTCCTGTTTGATATAGTACTGGAAGTGCTAGCTATAGCGATCAGACAAGATAAAGAAATAAAAGGCATCCAATTTTGAAAAGAAGAAGTAAAAATGTCCTTATTCACAGATGACATGATACTATACATAGAAAACTCCAAAGTCTCCATCAGAAAACTACTAGACCTAATAAATGAATTCGGCAATGCAGCAGGATACAAAATTAACACCCAGAAATCTATGGCCTTTTTATACAACAATAATGAATGCACAGAAAGAGAAGCAAAAAAAAATAAATAAATAAAAAATAAACAACATACAACTTAAGAAAAAGAAGTTAAACAATCCACTCAAAAAATGGGCAAAGGACCTAAATAGACACTTTTTGAAAGAGGACATATAGAAGGCACAGAGACATATAAAAACATGCTCAAAGTCACTATTCACCTGAGAGATGCAAATCAAAACAATGAGATATCATCTCACACCTGTCAGAATGGCTATCTTCTACAAATCAACAAATGACAAGTGCTGGCGAGGATGTGGAAAAAAAAGAACCCTCCTGCACAGCTGGTGGGAATGCAGACTGGTGCAGCCACTGTGGAAAACAGTATGGAGTTTCCTCAAAAAACTAAAAATGAGACTCCCCTTTGACCCAGTGATCCCACTTCTAGGAACATATCTCAAGAACCCAGAAACACCAATCAGAAAGGATATATGCACCCCTATGTTCATAGCAGCACAATTTACAATAGCTATGATTTGGAAACAGCCTAAATGCCCTTCAGCAGATGTGTGGATTAAAAAAGTGTGGTACAGTCCTAACCAGTTTGGCTCAGTGGATAGAGGGTTGGCCTGTGGACTAAAAAGTCCGTCCCAAGTTCGATTCCAGTCAAGGGAATGTACCTTGGTTGCGGGCACATCCCCAGTAGGGGGTGTGCAGGAGGCAGCTGGTCGATGTTTCTCTCTCATTGATGTTTCTAACTCTCTATCCCTCTCCCTTCCTCTCTGTAAAAAAATCAATAAAATATATTTAAAAAATAAGTGTGATACATCTACTCAATGGAATACTATGCCACTATAAAAGAGAAGGAACTTTACCAATTTGCAACAGCATGGATGGAACTGTAGAGCATTATGCTAAGCAAAATAAGCCAGTCAGAGGAAGATAAATATCACGTGATCTCACTCATATGTGGGATATAATGATCAACATAATTTTATGAACAAGAATAGATCCAGAGACAAATGGTAGGGGAGGGGGTTTAGAGAGCAACCAAAGGACTTGTATGCATGCATATTAGCATAACCAATGGACACAGATACTGGGGCAATGGGGGTTTGCCCGTGATGAGACTGTCTGGGGGGAGTAGGCGGTCAACTGGGGAAAAGAAGACATATAAAACTTTAGACGATAAAAAAAATGCAAACTTCTCATCCAAAATAAATAAATAAATAAATAAATAAATAAATAAATGAATAAATATATAAATATCAATAAAACTATTTCCAATTATTTCTTCAAATGCCAAAAACAAATTAATAATTCTATCTAATAATAGACAAACATGGTAATTAACTGTAACTTTGCTACCCTTCCCATTGGCTAATCAGGGCAATATGCAAATTAACTATAAACTAAGATGGCAGTTAACTGCCAACAAAGATGTCGGTTAATTTGAATACTCACAATGATGGGAGGCGAAAGGGGAAGGATGGAAGACAGTGATCAGAAACACAGGCGCAGGCAAGAGCCAGGGAGCAGGGCAAAGGTTGGCCCTGGAGGCCACCTTTGCCCTGCCACCAGTGGGTGATCGGAGAAGCCTGGGGAGTGGGGCAGGGAAGCGGACACAGACAGCAAAGGAGACTGCAGAAGCCAGATGCAGGGGCAGGGAAGCAGCCCTCCCTCATCGTCCGGCCGCTGCTTCCCTGCCCTGCAAGGGGCTTCTGTGATGGGTGACTGCAGAAGCCGAGTGTGGGGGCGATCACAGAAGCTGGGTGCATGGGCAGGGAAGCAGCCTCCACCAGCGCCCTGTCCACGGCTTCCCTGCCCAGCACCCAGCTTCTGCCATTGGTGACTGCAGAAGCCGGGTGCGGGTCAGGGAAGCGTCCGCCGCCAGTGTCCCTGTCCGCAGCTTCCCTGCCCCGTACCCGGCTTCTGTGATGGGTGACCGCAGAAGCCAGGTGTGTGGGCAGGGAAGCAGCCTCCGCCAGCTTCCCAGGTCGTGGCTTCCCTGCCCAGCACCCAGCTACTTTGATCGGTGACGCCTATGTTTGCATGACACTTAACTGACTACCCTCCCTGGAAGCACAGAAGAAGAAGCCTCCAGAAGAAGAAGCCGCCCACCTTTGGTCCAGGCGCCAGCGCCTGGGGGTGGCTGCGGCCCAAGAGATGGACAAGGTACCAGCCAGAGGTCCCAGGCTGCAGCCACCCGGAGAAGCTACCAGCCCTGTGGCCCAGGGCGCCAGCGCCTGTGGCCAGGGAAACAGGTTCCCTCTTCTCCTACTGTAGTCATTACTTCAATATTCCCCTTCTGAATTTCTCTCCTGTGCTGCAACCCAACTCCACTTTTCATCAAAAGGATACAGAACAGAGAGAGCAGTGTTAAAAGCTTACGTTTTTAAGCCGGTAAGGTTGGTACTTAAACATATAAATGGAAAACTAGAGTCCTTAAGGTAACAAAGGCTACAAAGGACAGGGACAGCACATGACCTATTATATCCAGCAATCCATATGGGGACTGAAAACTTTGCAATGATGACAATTACTGCAGATATGAATCAACTAAAATAGTTGACAGGGACAGTCTTCCATCTTTGAAAATATCTACATCAAATCTGTTTAAATAGATTTTCATCTGCATAATATAACACATTCTGACAAGACCACCACCACCACCAATGTGGTCAGTGTTGTGCCGTAAAATGTTTAATAACTGAGGGACCACTCCCTCGAGTGCACAAATTTTGTGCACCGGGCTACTAGTCCTATATAATAAAAGGTTAATATGCAAATTGTCCCTTCGACCAGGTGTTTGACCAGGAGTTTGACCAGGGGTGGGACTGGCTGGCCCACTGCCCATGGCTCCTCCCCTGGCCAACCTGGCCCAATCAGCCCTGATCGAGGCGGGCAGTGCAGACCCCACCCATGCATGAGTTTGTGTACCTGGTCTCCAGTTAATAATAGTATAACATTTAGAATTTGTTTTTAAAAAATGTTACCTACTATGCTACCTTACCTCTGACTACTTAGGCACAATCTTAGTGGAAGAGGGAAATGTAAATATTAGGTCACTGAAGAAGGAACAGACAAGGCCAGAATGGGGAGGGATAACAAATTTATTTGATCATCTTCACACCAGGTAGCTTAGCTTGGATGGCCCCAGTGGCCATTGACGAGAGTTGGCGGTTTTTAAAGGACTTTTGGCGGGCTTTATCTAGGCGAAGAATTCTCTGTGCAGGTCCAGAGGGGAGAGATAAGGGAATGTGGTCTCAGCAAGTAAAATGTGGTCTCAGCAAAATGTAATGTCCATAGTGAAATGACCTGAAAAGTCAGTTCCCGGGGAGGGGTATCAATTCAATTGCTCAATCAAACCTAACAGTAAACACCTTGAGTACTGCCTAGAATATAATTTTAGGCTCCCATCAAAAAAAGTTAAAGGAAAGTGATTATCCATGAAATGCTTTAAGCTCTGTTAAAAGAATCATAAATAACTGATGATAATAATAAAAATTAAAAATAATACAAATCCTGCCATAATAAACAATATTGCAACTTCTATGTTCCACACATTTTGTCATCCACTTGTGAATGTCAAATCTAAATTCCAGATACCTAAACTTTGTTGATGACATCACAAATGAAACCAGGTATCTGTGTGGCTGCCAAATAATTTTTCAAATGTGCTGCAATCACTATATACAGTACTATTTGAAAGAATGTGCACAGTCTTTTTTTCCCCTCCTTATGGTCTGCCATTGCAAGAAAGAGACAAAAGAATCATTATGAAACACATTGACTCCTTTAGGGAAGATTAATAAATTTGGCATCCAAAGATTCTTCCTTTGACCTTAGCTTCTGTATTTCACACAATCATTTTCATGTTAGGAACTTGGTATTGTAAAGTGTAACGTGTCCTCATGTGCTTTCTCAAACAAATGAGAATTTTTAAACTATCACATTGTAATAATAAAAATATATTCATGGACTTGAATTATTATAGTGTTTATAACTATTCCCTTGGTGTGTGTTACTTTGTAACAATTCAAAGCCTGTTCACTTGGCTTAATTAAAGTGTTCCCATTCTTACAAAGTGCATAAGAGGAGTAGAATTATTTTAAAATATGTCATTTGGGCGAAAGAGTCTGATTAGTATTTGATTTAGTGGCACAAAGAAATGGATTTAATAATGGGGAGCAAAGCTCAGAGAACCAATGAGGATGTTGGGAAATATGAAAGTAAAAGCTATAAAAAGGAAATACTTTCTGATTTAAGCCTATCACCCTAAATCATTAGGAACAGAGAATGCTAAGTCTTCCAGAGTGTGTGTGTGTGTGTGTGTGTGTGTGTGTGTGTGTGTGTATACAAGTGTGTCATAGTGATAGTAAGCGAAGAGTCCTCTACCTCCTGACTTCTACAACCAACGTGTAGACAACATATTTCAAATGTTATTTTAAATGGAAAAATCTTAGAAAGCTTGATATGCCATTGCAAAACATTTCAAGTGTTCATATGATGGTAATGTACCTTAACATTAAAAACAAATTTTATCTTTAACTAAAATTGCATATAGTATATAGGAAATATATCATCACTAAAAAGTGACAAAGAAGTTTTTTTGTTTTCTGAAGATCTTCCTTGGATAAGAATTGGAAAGGGGAAATATAATATTCACCTTAAAAGATCATGTGCTTTAATGATGGATATAGTTCAGCATTTCACGAAGACTATATATTTGAATATAAAATATAATTCATTAGAATCACTATCATACAGGTTCAAAAGTTATTTCCAGAATAAGAAATTCACTAGTTGGAAATGCAGTTATATAACTGAAGTGCTTCATATCCAATTTCTATTATTCATTATGTATTCCAAAATACAATGTTTTAGTGCTTTATTCACTATTTTTAGAAGCAAAATTTCTATATTAATTAGTATAAATTGGGAGAAACATATTTAAGACTGATAGCAGCATGGGCTAGATTAACTATTTCTTTCACGTAATTTATAGTACCTCTTCATCTCCATGACTGCCCTTCATTTCACTAGCAATAAAGACCAAACTCTTAGATATCAAAATAATAAATTTTACTACATACCAAATATCTTTCTCTTTCTCTAGTACACTATACATTCACTTTAAAAGGGCATCATTTCCTAGCTATGTGAGATTAAGCTAAATTTTTAAAGCATCATAATGTATGTGTTGTAATGAGCACTCTGCTCTAATTATCATGACTTCAATATGATCTAATGCTGGTTATACATCTGAGATTCCTGAAACAGAACTGAGAGGATCATGAGGATTAAAGACATATGAAATGTTAAAGCCTTAATCATTTTTTACACATTTTATGGCTAGCCTATCCTTTCTCACAACTCAATGAGGTTGAGATGATGACTAGTGGAAAATAGTCAACTAATTAAATTTCTGACTTTCAAAAAGGTCAAAATAGTACAGCATATTACTATACTTCACAGAATAAATGGAGCATGCAAATGCCAATACTTCATTCTGGTGACAAAACCAGGGGGAAAAAAATGAAAGGAGACTGGGCAAAATTGTCTCATTGCTTCAGGTGTGGCAGTCAAAATTTAGCTAGAATTTTAACTGCATAGTGAAGTATTTGCTATAGTACAACAAAGATTGCTTATATTCTTACAACTATATCTTTATATGTACCTTTTCTAAAATATATTTTTATTGATTTTTTATAGAGAGGAAGGGAGAAGGATAGAGAGTTAGAAACATTAATGAGAGAGAAACATCGGTCAGCTGCCTCCTGCATACCCCCTACTGGGGATGTGCCCACAACCAAGGTACATGCCCTTGACCGGAATCGAACCTGGGGAAAATAGAAAATTACCATTAGGCAAACCCCACAATAGTAAATCTTCAAGATAAGATCCATGATAAAGGCTAAAATTATTAGGCAAAATAATAAGGACAGCCAATGTGTCATAATATCAAAATATCTCCTCAAGATATTTATTAAAAACTAAGGTAAAGATAGTAAGTGTACTGAAGAGACACCTGAAAGGCGCCACCTTAAAGTGATTAAGTTTAACAACATCTTTAGTTACATATACTAATATTATAACCACTAGCTATGATTCACTGAAAATGATACAGCATCACTTTTATGGAATTCTTTAAAAAAATGCATAGCGTCAATTTTATGATGAGAAATCATCAGACAAACCCCAATAAAGGGACATTCCACAACAACTGCTCAATACTCTTCAAGTGTCAACATGATGAAAGACAAAGAAAGACTGAGAAACTTCAAAACTTGGAAGGTATTAAAGAGAAAAAACAACTGTAAGTAATGTGAATCCTGGATAGAACTCTGAAACAGAAAAACAAGTTAGTAGAAAACCTAATAAAGTTTAATTAGCCTATAATATGGCTAAGTGTACAGTATTGTACTGATGCTAATGTTATGATTTTGACGAGGACTTTGGTTACATAAAATACTTGCATAGAAAAAAGCAAAATAAAGGAATAAGAAAAAAAAAAAGCTTGGTATTATTTTGGCAACTTTTATGTATGCCTTAAATTAATCCAAAATAAACAGTTTTAAAAGCAGTGTAATCTAGTAAATATTATTAGAACTATTTATGCACAGGCACAAGTTAATATCCTGCAAATGTTCATAATCATTTTAATATTATTAAGCATATACTATTTTAGTATTTTCATGTATTAATTCAGGTAATACGTATATCCACAGCATGTGGTAAGTACTGTTGTAACTAATCACATGTTACATTTGAGGAAATTGAGGCCCAGAGAGAGTGAATATTTACCCAATATTTTACTTTAAAACCAGATGGAACCCAAGCTTCTATCCAGTATCCTGTATAGCCTTTCCCCTGTAGCAATATATGTAAACATAATAAAGACTTCATTAAGCCAATATTTGGACTGAAAGTTGTACAATTAAACTTTGAGAAATAGAGTTAAGAAATAAATAAGCAGAATTTTTGAGTAATTCAAGATATATTGAATAATGCATAATAAAATTGAAGTTAATGAGAATATTTTTATGTCAGTTTCTATTTTGTTTTTATGCCTTCAATTATGGTACTCCCTGTCTTTCTATATTTTTTTCTTTTCCTACACTTTCTTAAACACCATAGATTTATCTTTTGTTTGTCCCACCGCCTTCATTTCTCCTATTCCTTTTCTACCTTACATTACTTGCTCTGCCTGGGAGGATAATGTGCCTCAACACTGCACATTTCCTCACATCTCAGCAGTTAACAGAGTTAAGTATTAATTTTCATCTTAATAAAATCACTTTAATAAAATTCTGAAATGTTCAGGTAAAATCCGAATTCTTCCAGCAGATCTTTCATAACCTCATATCCATGATGAGTTTAGGCTGTGACAAACAGCAAGCTGTGTGGAACCTGGCAGTGACTGACTCCCTCCCATTTCCTCCCTTTGTCAGCCTTTCTAGAATAAAAATGTCAAAATTCACTGCTGAGAACCTTATAAAATTTACATTGTATTTTCAAATGTAGAATAATAGTTCTTGTGGATGAGGGGAAAAGTAAAAACTAGCTTTTACTTTACTAGTTCAGAGACCATAAGTATTGCCCATTGTTGAGCTGTCATACTAATGAATAGAGTGTTGTGATCAAACCTGAAAACCAAAATTGCTATTCCTGTCACAAAAATGATAGGTAAGGCTACACACCATACTACTCCAAGCGTTTCAATGTAAATAACAGAGGTTTCTCTTGAATGAGAAGAAGACTAATTTCTCTCCTTCTTCATCTATATGGATCAATGGGCATATTTTTCCTAGATTTATTGTGGTATAATTGGCAAATAAAATGGTATATATTTAAGATGTACAACCTGATGTTTTGATAAGTATACATTGTGAAATAATCACCACAATCAAGCTAATTAACATATCCATCACCTCACATAGTTACCATGCTTTTGTGTTTTATTTTATAGTGAGAACATTTTCTATCTATCCTTGTGGCAAATTTCATATATAAAATATGGTATTATTAACTGTAGTCATCATGCTGTACATTAAAGCTCCTGAACTTAGTCATCCTGCATAACTAAAATTTTGCACGTTTTGAGCAACATTTCTTATTTTCTCCTCACCCTAGTCCTTGGTAAACATCATTCTACTCTCTGCTTCTATGATTATTTTAGATTCCTCATATAAGTGATATCACACAATATTTTTCTTGATATGTTTGGTTTATTTTTCTTAGCACAATGTTCTCCAGATTTATCCATCTTGTTGAAAATGGCAAGATATTTTTTTTTTAAGGCTGAGTAATGTTTCAGATCAATGAGCTTAGTAAACTCAGTGTCTTTGCTACTTTAGTCTTGGGGGCTTCCCTGTAGTTTTCGACCATCCTTCATCAACTTCTCTTTCCATTGATCAAATATTTGTAAATAAGCTCTTTAATAAAACTCCCTTAATTTGACCCTTTTGACTTTGTCCTTTGTATACTACTGAGTCTTTCCCAAGGCAGTGCCCATTTTTTTTTTTTGGTATAAAATTCTAATAACTTAAAAGACAAATTGCTAGCAACAAATCTTATTTTTTGCAACAGAATGGATGGACCTGGAGAATAATATGAAATAAGCCAGTCAGAAAAAGACAAGTACCATATGATTTCACTTATATGTGAAATGTAATGAATGAAATAAACTAACAAATAAATAGAAACAGACTCATAGATACAGAGAACAGACTGACAGCTGTCAGTGGGGTGGAGGGTTTGGGGCTGGGTAAAAAGGTAAAGGGATTAAGTAAAGAAGGAAAAAACAACTAATAGGCACAGAAAATAGGATGGTGTTATAAGGGGGAAGGGAGGGTTTAGGGAGGTAGAAGATGATAAAGGGGGATAAATGGTGATGGGAGAAAGCTTGACTTGGTGTGGTGAACACACAAAACAATATCCAGATGATGTATTATAGAATTGTATACCTGAAATATACATAATTTTAATTTTATCAGCCAATGTTACCCCAATAAATTCAATTAAAATTTTTATAGGTAATTTATACCACACAAAATGAAACTTGTTTATTGTATGCTAGTAATTTTGTTTTGATATTTATTGAGCAGCTTTTATTATAGGATCTGTGAATAACAGAAAGCATGATACATGTTGTTTATGATATGTTCAATAATCAGAAGACTAGTAATGCATTACAGTGGCTTATAACATACTAGAGGCCCAGTACATGAATTTGTGCATGGTTGGGGTCTGGCTGGCCAGGGGGAGGGCCTGAGGGTGGTTGGCTGGCTGGCCCCACCCCCAATCAGGGTGTTGGGGGGCTAATAGGGGCCACAGTGTGTGTCAAAGCAACTGTTGATCTGATCATTCCAGTCTTTCCAGCATTCCGGTTGCTTGGCCTTTATATAGAGAGATTTCTTTGTAATTTAGCCGATCCAGGGAAGCATGGCTGTTTGCATGAGATTCAAAAACTTGTGAAAAGCTGGTATGTGTGTGTAATTCCTTGATATTTAAAGTTTACATGAATAGTTGTTTTAAATGCACTAGATTCTGCTGTGTTCCCTTCTAACTACAAGGGTGTAGGTTCATATTGGCTTTGGGCTATCTCTCAATGACAAACTAAAGATTTTTCCAGGGGAAGGAAACTTAAGACATGTGAAAATTGGCACATGCCCCTACAGAAAGCAAAATGAGAATATTAGGAATATTTACAGAGAGTGCAAATAATATATACTGGAAAGTTTGTATTTGAGGGTAAAGTAGCCCATTTTTGAATATTTAGAAAATGGAGAGAAATATTGTAGAGTCATATTTTCTCCCTCTGGTTGCTGGTTTAGGAAAAATTGGTTGGTATGTGGCCTACAAATACAGGGTAAAATTTAAATTGGTTTTAATAGTACATACCACTAATGAACAGCACAGTAAAAATTATTAATCCGGCTACAACTCTTATTAGGTTTCTGATCTTAAACTAATATATACCTTATTTAATTATATGATTTAAAAAAAATAAGAACATAGGACAATACTTGGTGCCGGAAGCCAGTCCATCCTTGCTGCTTGACACAGTCGCTGCAGGAAAGAAACATCTGCACAGCATATGTTTCAAGGGACCTGGCGTATATAGCATACTGTTCTTAATATGTTTGCTCCCCTTAGCGCTGTGTGTTTTAACCAAGGTCACCTCTCGAGAAAGGTTGTTTCCCCAGGTAGGGATTTTTTCCCTGAAGTCAGGGAGGGGATGCCTCTCCTAGAAAGGTTGTTTCCCCAGGTAGGAATTTTTCCCTGAAGTCAGGGAGGGGATGAAACTCCTTAACTAAGTGCCAGGCGGGTAGTTAATCACTACAAACAATCATGCTTAAACTACATAATCTTTACTCCCTGGAATGGAGATAAGAAACGCCCTAACCTTTGTAATAGAAATTGACAGGATTAAAATCAACTGGGATAAATACGGATGTAACAAGACAATAAACAGCAGAACTTCGCTGGAGATCCAGACCAGAACTTGGCTGGAGATCCTGGCTAGAGATCCTGGCTAGGCTGCTGATCAACTGAACGCTGTCTCTGTGTCATTCCTTCTTCGCCGACTCCGTCTACACCTTTGGGGACCCCTGGACCTGCTGGGGTTGGACCCCGGCAACTTGGTTCATAATAAATTATATGTATTTGTTATTATTCTTATTATCTTTAAAACCTGATATTAAAAAAAAAAAAAGTGATCTCCTTGAACTTGGACCCACATGCTTCCTGTCAATCTTACTGTAATTCTTCAGTTCATTCTCTCTCCTTCACATTGTTATTTCTAAAGTTTTCTAACATTCTGCAAGTTTCTTCTCACCAAACTTTCCCACTTGTAATCAGATGAAATTGTTTTCTAAATCATAGGTTAAATATAAGCCAATTTCACTGGAACATCTTCAAATTCTATCTATTAATTTTCCTATAAAAGCAGAGTTTTAATAAAGGAAGCATCTCTTATCAAAGTTCAGTATTTTCATCTATGATTTGGTTCTCATATCTCCCACTTGTACATGAAAAGATTGTCTGTTTGATTCCAGTTCGGGGCACATGCCCAGGTTTCAAGCTTCATGCCTGGTTTGTGGGCATGATCCATGGTAAGGGGTGTGCAGAAGGAAGACCATTTTTGTTTTGCTCTCACATTGATGTTTCTCTCTCTTCCTCTTCTCTCTCTCTCTCCCTCTCTCTCTAAAAAAAATCAATAAAAATATTTTTTAAAAAGAATATTAGACGATCAATCTTCTATTTTAATCCATTTTCTTCTAAATATTATTTAACACTTAAACATTACTTTCTCTCCCACTTTAAGATATCCTTAGACTCCACATCCCTCTCAGACTACCTTCTTTTTATAGCCAATCTTTTTTTAAAAAAAACACAGAATATTTTCACTTCCAATCCCTGCATTTTACACTCAACCCAATGTATCTTCTGTCTCCTACCTTCCACAAAAAAAGAATATTGTATCTAAAGACATCAATAACAAACATATTGCTAAACCCAAGGTGCATTTCTGATCTTCATATCATTTTAGCTTAAATGGATTAATGATTATTTCACCCTTTTTGTTAGAACTCTCCTCTCATTTCCATGAAATTATCCTCTGATACTTTTTTCCCTACGTGTCTGACCATTCATTTTTGTCTTGTTTATTTTTGTTTATTTACTGGCTTGTTTTTAAATAATGGATTCCTTTAGTCAGCCATTGAAAGTTGGGTTTTCTCAAGTCTAGATTGTAGACTGAATCAAACACTTTGATTACTACTCAATCTCCTCCCTATTCACAGTAATTTCAGTCATATATTCAAATAACTCCAAAATGTATGTTTTCAGTAATGACTTATTTTCTGTTCTATACTTCTATACCTAATAGCTATTTTTAATTGTGTATCTGTATGCCCATCTCAGACTCAAAATATCCTAAACCATATTTATGACTTTCCCTCTCCTTCACTCTATTCCTGGTAAGCTCCAGGTGTTCCTAACATCAATAAATTACTCACCACCATCCATCCCAGTTTCAAGTACTGGAAACCTGCAAACTATTTTGACTCCTATTTTTCTCTTGCCCCCAAATTTAATATTTTATTCAATAAATATTTATTATGCCTGCTCTATGCTAGGGGCTGATCTAGGTTCAAAGGATATAGCAGGGGAGATAAAAAAATCCGGGCAGTCATGGCACATCATTTTAAAGAGAGAGTGGGACAAGGGGTGAAAGAAAAACAGCCAATAAATAATAAAAGTGAGAAGCTGTCAGTTCATGATAGCTGCTATGTAGAAAAAGAAAACAGGCTACATTTGATAGTGAATAGTGATTAGATATTTTATATTGAATATTCAAGGATAGCCATTCTGATAAGGTGTTTTGTGAACAGCTTTTGAAATCCTATATACTGAGTTTCTCTTAAATCCATTTAATTATCTTCATCTCTATTGCTGTCATCCTTATCCAAAGCATGACATTCCTTTCTTATGCTCCAGAACTAGCCCACAAATTTCTTTTTGTTTGCTTTGAACCTCTCCTATCATATACTCTAAACAGCAGTGAAAGTTATTCCTCTAAAAAGAAAAAAAAGAAAAACCCGGTCAGGTGTCTGGGCTTTTTAGAGACATTGTTTATACTTCTAACTTACATATTTAACTTCTAATATTTTACATTAAAATTTACATTATACTTTTAATATTTTTACAATCATTATCAAAGTTTGAAATTTACATTGATTTTTTTGATAATTTGAACATTTTTGTCATTTTATTAGAATACTAGAGGTCCAATGCATGACATTCGTGCACTGGGAGTGGGAGGGTCCCTCAGCCTGGCCTGTGCCCTCTCGAATTCCAGAACCCCTCAGGGGATGTCCGCCTGCTAGCTTAGGCCCGCTCCCCTCAGTTGGACATCCTTAGTGCTCTTGCGGAGGCAGGAGAGGCTCCCGCTACCTCTGCTGCACTCACCAGCTATGAACTTGGCTCAGGGCCTGCTCTCACAGGGGGAGAGCCACTCACCCAGAAGCTGGGCTCACAGCTGGCAAGCACAGTGGTGATGGTGGGAGCCTCTCTGCCTCCACTGCAGGTGGCAGTAAGGAGCAAGGGGTTCCAGACTGCATGAGTCCTGAACTGTGAGAGGGCGCAGGCCAGGCTGTGGGACACCCCCCCCCCCCCCACCTAGTGCATGACTTTTATGCAACGGGCCTCTAGTATAGAATAATTTCCAATGGTAGACCATATTTAGCTGATCATGGTATGGAATTGCCATCCTCTAATGCAATATTTCATCACATATTAGGCTTACAATAGATATTTATTGCCAGAATAAAATTACATTTATATTTTTGAGAGGGAATACAATTTTTACTTTAAGGAATTAGGAATAACAATAAGACTTGCCTGCAATTACTCCTCAACAAGATTTGTTTTGATTTACTGTATTGCATTAACTATTGACACATTGTTTACTTATACAATATATATTTTAGAAGCTAGTATTTGTATATGCTACACTGTTTGAAGAACAAGGTGGAAAATACTTATGCCCTCACAGAGCTGTTTTGGTATAGGGAAAGACACCCAGAACACATGGTTAAGTTATTATATATGTATATACACATGCACATATCCATATGTATTATATATACATGCATATAAATATATAATTTAACTCTATATGTTTATATCTGTATGGTATTCATTTGATATATAGTACAAATATGTTATATATACACTAGAGGCCCAGTGCATGAAATTCATGCATGGGGGGGGCATCCCCTCAGCCTGGCCTACACCCTCTCCAATCCGGTAACCCTTGGGGAATGTCCAACTGCCAGGGATTGGGCCTAAACCGTCAGTCGGACATCCCTCTCACAATCCTGGACTGCTGGTTCCTAATCTCCCACCTGCCTGACTGCCTGGTCGCCCCTAACTGGCCCCCCCTGCTGGCCTGGTCATCTCTAACTGACCACCACTGCCAGCCAGGTTGCCTCCAACTATCCCCTCCCTGCCAGACTGGTTGCTCCTAACTGCTCCCTTTGCTGGCCTGGTAACCCCTTATTGCCCCCCACTCCACCCCATCGGCCTAGTCACCCCCAACTGCCTCCCTCTGTCAGCCTGGTCGCCCCACACAGTCTGCTATTCAGTCGTTTGGTCATCCCTCACCAACCCCCCTGCCAGCCTGGTCACCTCACACAGCCTGCTTTTTCAGTCGTGTGTTGCAGGAACTCAGTGGTCAACAAAAAATAACAGAATAATCTGAGTGAAGGGAAGGGGGAAGAGGCTGAACCACACCAGGAGCATGGGGAGATGCTTGAAGATTTTAGTAAATTTAATGATTGGGTTTATAAATAGGGCAGTGATATGATCTGATTTACACTAACCCCCTCACTAACCCCCATGCTGGCCTGCACCCTACGCAGCCTGCTGGTCTGGTCATAGGCAGCCATCTTGTGAGTGTGTGATGGTCAATTTGCATATAATCTCTGTATTATATAAAATATGGATGCATGTTATTAATACTTGATATGATTCTATGAAAGATAACAATGAAGAAAGACCATTTTGGATAGAATTAGCAGGAACTGTCTCTCAGAGGTGACATTTAAAATGGATTATCATTATAGAAATTATTCAGGCAAGAAAGTATCGGGAAAAGAGGAAGTCATAGGAAATAGCAAGTGCAAAATTTCTGAGGTTGAAAATGACTTGGTGTGATTCAAAAATTGACAGAAGGAATTTGTTGCAGGAACTCAGTGGTCAGCAAGAAATAATAGAACAATCTGAGTAAAGGGAAGAGGGGAGAGGCTGAACCACACCAGGAGCATGGGGAGATGCTTAAAGATTTTAGTAAATTTAATGATTGGGTTTATAAATAAGGCAGTGATATGATCTGATTTACACTATTTTAAGCATTTATTTTAGCTTATGTAAAATAATGGAATGCGGAGGAAGGGGTAAGAAAATAATTGAGGGGAGAATTACTAGAAAATGATCAAGGCAATGTGAAATAAACAAAAGAGCAAATCAAAGATATATTTTGGAGTTAAATATAGGTCGGATGAGAAAGTAAAGAAAAAATGTCTAGGGTCAGATTTTGAACTTTAATGTGACATATGAATTTAGTAAGATTGCTAATGTCAATAAAGGAGTCAAGGAATGTTAAGGAGATAAAAAGGCTCTGAGAGAGAGTCAAGAGTTCTCTTCTGTAACTTTTAAAATTGAGAACTATATGAAATTTCCAAATGGAGATAATAAATATGTTATTGCATCTGAAAGTCAATGGATAATCAGTCTACCTGAAGAAACACATTTGGGAAACAGTATATAGTTACAACACAGAAAAGGATGAAATCTCCAATGTCTTTATGATAGAGAAAAATACATTGCCCTAGCTTGAAACTTGAAATGTGCTAACATTAAAAGCTTCAGTAGAGAAGTTATTATTAAGTCCAGTAGAGTATGTGGGGGAGCAGCCAATGGGATAAGAGAAAAACCAAATCAGGAATATCTGAGTTACCAAGGATGGGGTATAAAATTAGAGCATTGTGGGTAAGCCAAATGCAAGACAATTTATACCCCAAAATTTGCAAATGACAGAATTCCCTCATTGAGATAGCTACATTTATGTGATTGAGCTTATGCCTGGATTCTCTTATATCGCATTACCTTTCAGTGCTGTAGTAAACAGTCTGTAACCTCATTTGATTATGTGGAACTCATTCCCTGCCCATCTCTTGCCAATATTATTCATAGAGAAGCTCATTTTTTATCTTTGTGGCAAGAGTCTTACTGCTAAGAGACAAATAATCCAGATTCCTGATGTTAAAGTAGTTTTTGAATTAGAAGCATGCCACCAGCACAGAATCCTAGATTCCTGAACACCAGATTTGTGTCTTCTAGGGCATTGCTTACATTTGCAAGACAGTATAGAAATTATATCTGCCTTTCTTTTTAACACAGATTGCTAGAAACCTCATTGATAATTCATTGTGCTAAAGAGTCTATTGATCATTCCCAACAAAACTTATTTCTTCCATTATACAGACTGAGTTCTGAGTAGATTCAATGAAAATTCAGTTTATTGCTTTAAAATTTCACACTGTAGATGCACTAGCCCAGAATCATAGGTTTTCTGATATGTTCTTTTAAGAAGTGTTTTAACTCCTTTCTGTCATTTTTTCTCTTAATAGATTTATCGCATATGAATGTATTTGAAGTCAAGGAAACAGTATCATAGAAACAAGTAAAGCATCAGTACATTTCAACCATTGTCTTGTAAAATATCATTTGGTTTTTCAGTGGATTAATACTGTCAAGCAAATTAACAACTATACTTCATGTGGATGTGCTTATTATCAATCAAAAAATTATCCCAAATGGACAAGTGCTATGGGCTCAGCAAAACTGAGTAAAAAATTCCTAGATGAGAGAAATTACAAAGAATACTTAAAATGAAAATAAGCAGATTGAAAGATCAACATTCCTACTACACTGTTTCCTAGATGAAAAAATTTGAATAAAGACAAGTTTTCAAATCTCAAATATTGTTGCACTTTTCAAAAACAATTAAGTATATTTGAATAACACAAAGGACAATAGACAGTCCTGAAATAGAAATTGGCTTTGAAGATACTTATTATTTACCAAAAAATAAATATTATCTAAGTATAAAATATTATTTGAATATCCCTCATATGTTATGAAATGCCTTATATATAACAGAACTAAAGATTTGGAAAAGATGTTGGCAATTCATAATAATATATTTATTAGTAAAGAGATTGATTTTAATTACATACATCTTTCAAAAGAAATTGCATAACTACAGGTAAAAATAATGTAGTTGCTTATTGCAATTTTACTGTTTGATGTGTGAGTAGTGCTTATATGATTTATAATGCAAAAGAATTATTAAAATCAAACCAAAATTAAATCATAAACCTTAGGAAGATCAATGTGTATCTCAGATTGTGAAACATAACAGGGATATGACTGGGACAAACCTTAAGATCGGGCAGGTTGTGACTAAAATGTATTAAATTTCAATCACTTGCTACTTTCTGTGCTATTTACAGCACACATTATCTCATTCTTGTTTTGGTAAAGAAAATCTATTCCTGAAATTTCAAGGGAGGAATGGTGGGAGAATTGAAGAGATAGGCATGACACAGTGGCTCCTTCAGAGGAGCTTGGTGACACTGAAGAAAGTCGCCTCTATCCATGTACTTCCATTCTGCAAATAATTACAGCCGGGAGCCGGTCCATCCTTGCTGTTTCAAGGGACCTGGCACATATGGCATACTGTTCTTAATATGTTTGCTCACCTTCTTGGCACTATGTGTTTTAACCAAGGTCTCCTCTCTGAGAAAGGTTGTTTCCCCAGGTAGGGATTTTCCCCTGAAGTTAGGGAGGGAATAAAACTTCTTAACTAAGTGCCAGGCGGGTAATTAATCACTTTAACTACGAACAATCGTGCTTAAGCTACATAATCTTTACTCCCTAGAATGAAGATAAGAAATGCCCTAACCTTTGTAATAGAGATTGATAGGATTGAATCAACTGGTATAAATACAGATGCAACAAGACAGCAAGAGCCAGAACTCAGAACACAGAACGAAGAAGACAGAACTCAGAAGAAGGAACCTACACAGACAGAAGAACTTCGCTGGAGAGAACATGGCAAAAGATCCTGCACTGAACCTGACTACAGAAATTGGCAAGAGAACCTGACTAGAACCTGGTAACTGAACCTGGCTGGAGAACCTGGACAGAACCTGGCTGGAGAACCTAGCAAGAGAACATGGACACAGACCCTGGCAGGAGATCCTAACCAGAACTTCGCTGGAGATCCAGACCAGAACTTGGCTGGAGATCCTGGCTGGAGATCCTGGCTAGGCTGCTGATCAACTGAACGCTGTCTCCATGTCATTCCTTCTTCGCCGACTCCATCCACACCTTTGGGGACCCCTGGACCTGCTGGGGTTGGACCCCAGCAAATGGCGCCCGAACAGGGACCCCTAGGTAAGCCCCACTCTCGGGATGGATAGGACTCCACCGCAGGAAGAGGGTGGATAGTCTTCGCCAACTCCGTCCACACCTTTGGGAACCCCTGGAACAGGATTCCCCTAGGTAAGCCCCCCCCCCCCCCATTGAGAACGCCCACACTCGGGACAGATAGGACTCCACCAGGGTACTGCAGACCCCCCTACAGAGGATAAGTAGGGTAAGAAGGTGGATAGTACAGAACTTAGATTGAGAAGATGTGCCATACTGAGTCCAAAGAAAGAAGACTCTGTATTGATCTTTAGATTAAGAAGATGTGCCATACTGAGTCTAAAGAAAAAAGACTCTGTATTGATCTTTTAACATATACGCTTGCTAGCAGAGGAATTAAGGTTACTCCCAGTCAGACAGAACGTTTTATACAAGAAATATGTCCATGCTTTTCTGAGGAAGGAAAGGTAAATGTAATGGCATGGGAGAAGGTAGGCCCAAGGAGCCTTATCCTTAACCCCACTGCAGCCTTTCCACCCCGGGAAAGTGCAGGATTGGCAAGCTCTCCCTGGGGTGATAGATCAGGACTCAGGTAATAGCGGAAAGCGCCAATCCTACTCTTAAAATGGATACAAGAGAGCATTTCGGGGTTTTCTTTTTAATGCCCGCTTTTAAAAAATAAAAAAGGGGGAATTTGCCGGGAGCCGGTCCATGCTTGCTGTTTCAAGGGACCTGGCACATATGGCATACTGTTCTTAATATGTTTGCTCACCTTCTTGGCACTATGTGTTTTAACCAAGGTCTCCTCTCTGAGAAAGGTTGTTTCCCCAGGTAGGGATTTTCCCCTGAAGTTAGGGAGGGAATAAAACCTCTTAACTAAGTGCCAGGCGAGTAATTAATCACTTTAACTACGAACAATCGTGCTTAAGCTACATAATCTTTACTCCCTAGAATGAAGATAAGAAATGCCCTAACCTTTGTAATAGAGATTGATAGGATTGAATCAACTGGTATAAATACAGATGCAACAAGACAGCAAGAGCCAGAACTCAGAACACAGAACGAAGAAGACAGAACTCAGAAGAAGGAACCTACACAGACAGAAGAACTTCGCTGGAGAGAACATGGCAAAAGATCCTGCACTGAACCTGACTACAGAAATTGGCAAGAGAACCTGACTAGAACCTGGTAACTGAACCTGGCTGGAGAACCTGGACAGAACCTGGCTGGAGAACCTAGCAAGAGAACATGGACACAGAACCTGGCTGGGGATCTGAAGCAGAACCTCTCTGGAGATCCAGACCAGAACTTGGCTGGAGATCCTGGCTGGAGATCCTGGCTAGGCTGCTGATCAACTGAACGCTGCCTCCATGTCATTCCTTCTTTGCCGACTCTGTCCACACCTTTGGGGACCCCTGGACCCACTGGGGTTGGACCCCAGCAAATTACCAACTGGCTTCTACATGGTAGGCACATTGCTAGGTGCTGAGATGTACTGGTGAGGAAGAGAGATATGGTTCCTTCTTTCGCGAATCACGTGGGAGCCAACACCAAGTAAACAGTTACAACTTTATACATTGGGAAAGTGGTTGAAATGAACTTATATTCCCTGCAGCATGGCTGCTTGTATCATCAGATGGCTCTCCTAGTAAAGCAACTACAGGATAGAAATGAATAAACAAACCTGGATATATTTGTAAACACAGCTGAAAGAAACCCACAAGTGAAGTGAGTACAAGAATCCTATTTTTTTGTTTGTTGGTTTGTTTGTTTTAAGTGAGAGTTGAAGGTGGCTTTCACCCTAGGGCTGTTCACTGTAGTCTAGGACCAATGGCTTCAGAACTGACATTTGAACACAGGAAGCAGAGACAAGGTGGAAAACCATTATAAAACTGCATTCAAAAGGGTGTTCCTTCAGGGTAAGACTCAACAAGAAATAAACTGTACTGAAGTGACACAGAAGGGAAGCTCAACTACCTCAATTTAGCTGAATAAATAGAAATCTATTGAAAATTCTAAATCCTAAAATGGCTCTAGTACTGATTTTTCACATCAAATATAAAAAGGGAATTAAAATTTAAAGTGGTTTTGGTTATTAGTGGCCCCAGGCAGGAGACAGCAGCAATGAAAATCTCCTCTGGAGATACTCAAATCAAGGAATGCCTAAAACTGTTCACAGTTAAATTGCATAAAATCTTTAGGTAGCTAAAGATTCGAGAAATGCAACAAATCCCAATCAGATTAAATTAAATATATTTGCATGAAGAATGCTGGATCTCAACAGCAGCCAAAAATAAAAGAGAGATTAACCTTCTAAGGTAAAAATTTTAGGTTTAGATAAAAGCTCCAATCTAAATAAGCAATGTAAAATTACAGTGGAATGAGTCTGTTAATAGAATGAAGAAGTGTATGTCACTTTATATATTAAAGAGAATAGTTATCTGCATCCCTATATCCCCACTTACATGTAAGATAAAATGTTAGCAGGAAAAATAATTATTTCCATTCAGAAAAAGGAAGAATGGAAAGCATGCAAAACCACAGATAAATATCTGTCCTTAATCTCCTTGAACCTCCTAACAGCATCCATTACTGAGCACTGTTTCTACTGTTTGGCAAGTAACTCCTTGCACAGCTTTTCCCCCTGATCCCTGGCTCAGTCTCTACAGCAGAAGACATCGCACTGCAGCCTCAGTGTCAAATCTATTTTAAATAGTTTTATTGGAGCATAGCCACAAACTTTGGCTTAAATACCACTTGTGGCTGTTTCACAAAGACTGTCTGCCTACAAAGCCTATAGTTTGCTACCAGGCTCTTGACAAACAGGTTTACTGACTCCTGCTCTAGAGAATCCACTCTCTTCTGCTTTAGTTAGTGTGGTTGTTGGGTAAGATTATTTATTCCTTGAAAACTGCCTGGCCTTCTCAGCCCCCGTTCTGCTCATGAGACCCTGAGACACAAGGGTAGTTTGAAAAATTAAGTCGTCACAGGATTTTTCATTCTAGATTCAAAGAATCTCTAATAGGACAACTATGTGATAAGAAAGTCTTATTTTTAGGAGAGAACTTTCACATCTGGTAAAGAAGTAGGTCACACAAGTCTAATAGCTAGAAAAGTAAGATAAATCAAAGCTAAACCATTGTGTTAAAGAAATGGATGTGGAAACCATGGAGGCTTATATAAATTAAAATTCCTTATTGTCCATAAGTAATTTATACAACTGAAGGCACTTACTGGATGGCTCTACTTCTAAAGAATCTGCAATTTTCTGTGGCATTTTGGGTTTTCTATAGGTGAGAAGGCATGAAATGAGACACAGTATTACATTTTTTTTAATGTGCAAAATTATCTACTTTTTTGAAGATTCTTACTTACTTGCAAAACATTGCTAAAAGCAACAAATAAAATGCAAACACTCACTACTCACACTCTGTTGTTCAAACTCTTTTCCTAGCATTATTCACATGCTAGGCTTCCTATGGAGACCACAGTTTTACTGCAAAAATGAATCATGATCTTTCCCGCCTTTGGTACAAGTGTTTTTGTTTGTTTGTTTGTTTTGTTGTTGTTGTTGTTGTTGTTGTTGTTTTTACTGTGCACAGTCCAAATCCCTTTCTGCTTCTCTTACAACACAGTGATACCAATTACTTGTACTCATATTATCTTACGCAGAACCACAGTAACGTGTCCCTAACCAACTCTAAGGGGAACTGACTAATAAAGTCTTCTATCAGTAAAGCAGAAAACATGCAGTGTTGGTGAGAATTAGTAATATTTACTGTGATCCAGAAAGTGATGTCAAAGGCAAAAATAATAAGCTCACCGAGATTTTTTAAAAAATACTTCCAGAAAGAAAATTTTTAAGATGAAAGAAATGAGGGGAGTTGGAGGCTAAATAATGAAACTTTTAACAAATTACAACTTATAACAAAATGGATATGACTCCATCTGAGATGTAAGAGAAAATGAAGACAAAAGAGAGAGGAAAAAAAAGTAAAATCTAAATGTTTGTAGATTGTATAAACCAATAATAAATGTCTTATGAAGTTCAAATGAAAATAGCAAGATAACATGCAAAATAACAATCCTGATGTGTGACAGAATGCATGAGTTAGCATTTTGTAATAGCTTATCTTACAGGAGTATAAATATATTCAGTAAATTTAAAGTTTGTGAAATGTTAGCTATGCATATATTAATTTCTATATTAACCAGCATAATAGAAGTAAATTTCAAATTAGTTCAAGGAAAAATGGAATGATAAAAATAATGAAAAGAATAAAAAGAAAAATATAACACATGCAGATATAAAAAAATTGGATGGAATACATCTTTATACTTACCCACATATTTATGATTTCCAGTTTTTTGTTATTCTGTTAATTATTTGTGACTACAAATAATTAAGAAAAAATTATAACTATAAGTGTGTCTATCCATCTATTTAACTATATAATTAAATGATGTGAAATAAAAAAGTAACTGTTGTAAGGATTCAGTGTTTTACTTAAATTCACTAAATTGATTAGATGTATAATAATCCTATCTAATAAAAGACAAACATGGTAATTAGCTGTACATCCGCTACCCTTGCCATTGGCAAATAAGGGCAATATGCAAATTAACTGCCAGCCAAGAGGGAGGCCAGCAGCAGTCAGGCAGCTTAAAGCGAACATGAGGTTGGCTTGCTTCAGTGACGGAGGACTCCAACGTTCCCCACCTTCCTTGCTGGCCTCTGAGCTTGCAGTTTGAAACATTGTTACAAATATAGAAGCTAAACAAAACCCCAGAAACCTACTTTCAGCCAGCCGGGATCTCAGAGCTGGAGATGAAACAGTGTTTCGATTATAGAACCCAAACAAACCAGATACCTGCTTTCAGCAACGGAGGCCTAAGAGCTGGAGCCAACCCTCAGAGCTAAAGTTGGCCCAGAATTTTTAAAAAAGAGAAAAAAAGGAGCGGTTGGGAGCTTCAGTCACCCGCCAGCCTGAAAACGGCCCTCAGCCCCTCACCCAGACTGGCCAGGCACCCCAGTGGTGACCCCTACCCTGAAGGGGGTGTGACCAACTGCAAACAGCCATCATCCCCTCATCCAGGCTGGCCAGGCACACCAGTGGGGACCCCCACCCTGATCCAGGACACACTTCAGGGCAAACCAGCTGGCCCATACCCGTGCACCAAGCCTCTATCCTATATAGTAAAAGGGTACTATGCCTCCCAGCACTGGGTTCAGCGGAGCCGCAAGGCCTCCCAGCACCAGGATCAGCGTGACAGGGGGCAGCACCCAAACCCCTGATCACCCTGTGGCTCTGTGTGTGACAGGGGGCGGGGCCACAACCTCCCTATCTGCCCTGCTCTGTTCATGACAGGGGAAGGCACCCCAACCCCCTGATCAGCCCTGCTCTGTGCCTGATAGGGGGAGCTCCCCAACCCTCTGATCACCCTGAAGCTCTGTGTGTGACAGGGTGCGGCGCCCCAACTCCCCCCCATGGGCTCTGCTCTGTGTGTGACGGGGTAGAGCCATAACCTCCCCATCAGCCCTGCCCTGAGTGTGATAGGGTGCGGAGCCCCAACCCCCTGATCGGCCCTGCTCTGTGCATGACAGGGGGTGGCGCCACAACCTCCCCATCGACCCTGCCTTGAGTGTGACAGGGGACGGTGCCCCAACCCCCCAATCAGACCTAGCCTGAGCGTGACTGAGGGTGGCATCACAACCTCCCGATCACCCTGCTCTGTGCATGACAGGGGGCGGCGCCCCAACTCCCCAATTGGCCCTGCTCTGAGCCCGACCAGGGGCTGGACCTAGGGATTGGGCCTGCCCTCTGCCACCTGGGAGCAGGCCTAAGTCAGCAGGTTATTATCTCCCGAGGGGTCCCAGACTGCGAGAAGGCACAAGTGGGGCTGAGGGACCTTCCCCTCTCCCCCGAGTGCACAAATTTTTGTGCACCGTGCCTCTAGTCCTATATAATAAAAGGGTAATATGCAAATAGTCTGAATAACAGAACAACCAATCAAAGTGTAATATGGTAATGATATGCTAAGGCTGCTCAACCACTCGCTATGATGTGCACTGACCACCGGGGGGCAGATGCTCCGACCAATAGGTTAGCTTGTTGCTGGGGTCTGGCTGATCAGAACTGAGCGAGATGGGCCAGACACCCCCTGGAGCCCTCCCATTGCCCTTCCCCACCCGATTGTGCACCAGTGGGGTCCCTCAGCCTGGCCTGTGCCCTCTCACAATCTAGGAGCCCTTGGGAAATGTTTAAGAGCCGGTTTTAACCTGATCCTGCAAGCCACTCCACTTGGAAGGGTGCCAGACATCACAATCTTTATATTGGAAAGGCTCATGGCTGGTGAGTGCTTCTGCAGCAGTGCAAGCCTCTCCTGATCAGGACTGATGGAGCGCAAGCCCAGGGCAGGCACAGTGAGGCCAGGATGAGCAGGAGCGGCAGGTAGGATCTGCAGGCGGCATTGGACTGCGGGTTTCAGCCAATTCCCTGCAGGCTACCTAGAGGGACCCCACCCATGCATGATTTCTTACATGGGGCCTCAAGTAACAAATAATTAAGGATCACAACCCTCTCCCCAAAAGAACCCAATCAAACAAAAAACAGAAAAGATGGAAAAAGAAATACAAATCAATGAGGCAAATAGAAAATAAATACCAAAAGAACAGAACAAAGTTAAAAAGAAAAATGCTAAGTTTTATGTAATGAATGTTTGTGCCCTCCCAAAATTCATAGGACAAAGCTCTACTCCCCAGTGTAGTTGTATTTGGAGAAGGGTCTCAAAGAAAGTAATCAGGTTAAATAAAGTCATAAGGGTGGAGCCCCAAATGTATAAGATTATTGTGCTTATAATAAAAGGCACCAGGAAGTTCCCTTTTTCTCCCTCTCTCCACTTTCATTCTTACTCAGGAAAGTCCACTAAGGACATAGCAAGAAGGTAGCCATGTAGGAACGAGGAGGAGAGTTCTGACTAGAAATCAAATTGTCCAGTACTTTGAATTTGGACTTCTAGCCTCTAGTACTATGAGAAAATAAAATAAATTTATTTTGTTTAAGCCATTCAATATATTTTTATGGCAGTCCAATCTAATATACTCATAGAAATTATGAATGAGCTGAACACTCCAATCAAAAGGCACAGACATACAAAAGCAAGAATCTGCTACAGCCTAGCCATAAGAAGCACACTTAATTGCAAAGACATGAAGATTTTGAAAGTAAAAGGATGGAAAAATACAATATACAAATGGTAGACATAAGAAAGCTGGAGTGTCTATGTTAGTATCAGGGAAACAATTTCAAAAAAAAAAAAAAAGGTCTGAAAGGGACAATATATCAAGGAGCTATAACAGTATATATGTGTGCATATTTATAGCCACATAAACATATATTGTGTAATAATAGGATTTTTAAATATATGAATACTGTCAGAACTAAAAGAGAGAAATGGAGAAATCCACAGTGATAGTTGGATGCTTTGATGAACTTCTCCCAGTAATGTAATAGAAGATCTGAACTACATTATCCAGATTCTTTAACATAAGTGATATATGTGGAACACTACCTCCCCAAACTGCAGAATATTCCTTTCACACATATATGGATTGTTCACAAAGATAAAATCTTGGCTGGGCTGCAAAGCAATCTTTAATACATGTGAAAAGGAAATCTTACTGCATAGTTTTCCTGAATGAATATAGACTGTAATTAAAAATCAGCAACAATAAATCACCGAGAAAAGCTTCAGGTACCTGAAAATAAAACTGCACACCTACAAAAACACATCAGTCAAAGGAGAAATTAAAATAGAAATTCAAAAGCATTCTATACTAAATCATGGTGAAAATGAAACATAAAATTCATTAAATACAAGAACAGCAGTGCTTTGAAGGAAATTGGTGCTTTAAATTTTTATATTAGTAAACATAAATTATCTAAATGTAGTGCTGTAAACTTTAAAATTTAAGAGCTCAAAAGAGAAGTCACTTACCTAAAATAATAAGGAAAAAACAACATTTTTAACGAGCAGGAGATTTGAGCCGAGATTTCAAAAAAAGGATGGTGGCTATACACATAAAAATGCAAAATATTTTTATTATTAATGCATGTTATTAGCCATTAGAAAAATGCAAATTAAAAAACTATAAAATACTACTAAAACACTGCAAATTGATAAAGTTTTAAAAGAATGATCAGAAGTGTTGTTGAATATGATGAAGCAATTCCATCATAGATAATCAGTGAGGGGAAAAAGGTATAATCATTTTATAAATCAACTTGGACATTTCATAAATGTCTAAGCTTACTTTACCATACAACTAAACCTTACCATTTCTAGATATATTCCCAAATGAAATGAAATCTATGTCCAAACAAAGACTTGCACACAAATTTTATAGAAGCTGTAATCATAATAGTTCAAAACTAAAAAATTCCCCAAATAGTATTTTATAGGTGAATGATTAAACAAATTGGTGTATGAGCATTCATTGGAAAACTGCTCAGCAATGGAAAGAAGTAAAATATTGAGACTCATAAAAACATGGAGAAATATCATAATTATATTAAGTGACAAATGTAAAATAAAAAGGAAAATACTCTGATTTTATCTGCATAAAATTCTGAAAAATGCAAACAAATTTATAGTAACGGAACACTCATTGCTTGGAAAATACTACAAAAAAAGATGGGCTGTAAAATGTTATAAAGAAAATTAAAGGGATATAGCAAATGTTCTTTATCTTGATTGGTTTCATAGGCTTACATTTCTGTCAGTTTATTTTTCCCAAATTGTTATTCATTAAATTTTATTTTAAAACAATAGTAATATTATTTTCTAGTTATTAAAAGTATTAGTTCATAATGTCAAAAGTTAAATTAAGTACATATATATTAAATTATAATTTTAGTTAATTTTAACATAGGCTCTCAATTTATAGAACTAATGGAAGACATAGAATAGTCCATAATCATAGCAGAAATATGTACAATCATAATTGTACATATGAAAATTGTTGAAGAAGATATGAGTAAAATAATTAACAGACTTAAATTAATATATATCACTACATCCACAATGGTAGAATACACTCACAGGTGTCTTCTCTTACAACCCAAAATATAATTTATAAAAATTAACAATATCCTCAAAAATAAAACATCATTAAACTCAATACTGCGATCATACAGAATATCTTTCTGATTCAAATGCAAATATTATAACAAATGTTAATACAAAGTGAAAAAGGAAATACCCATATTTGCAAATTATGAATCACATGCTAAAATAACCATGTTATAAAAAGACATATTGCAAGAAGAAAGCACTTCAAACTATCTTAAGCATACCACCCCAGAGTAGACTGACACATGACTCTAATAGAATAAAATTGGTCTCAAAAAAAATGTGCACCTGTTCATGAAAAAAACTTATAGTCAAGTAGAAAATTAGGAAACTTCCTCAACTTAATAAAGTAAACCTACAAAACACAGCTAACAGCCCACTTCCTGGCAAGAAATGTGAAGCTTTCCCAATTAGATCAATAACAAGACAATGATATAAACCTCTCACCACTGATTTTCAACACTGGAAGTCCTAGATAATGAGGTAAGACTACAAAGAAATATATAGATTATAAGGAAAGAAATAAAAATGTCTTTGTTCACAGATGATATCACTGATTATGTAGAAAATCCAAAAGAATTCATAAGAAAACTCCTGGAAGCAATATGCAAAAATAGCAAGGTTATAGGATAAAAGGTTGATATTCAAAAGTCAACCAGTTTAAGGGAAAAGGAGACATATGTAATACTTTATACAATAAAGAATTTAAATTTAAAAAATAATAAATAAATAAATTAAAATGACTTCTTTGATTTAAAAAAAAGTCAGCCGCTTTTCAATGAACAAATAACATTGACATTAAAAACACAATACCACAATGACGCCCCAAAGTGAAATACTAGATGTAAATCTAACAAAATATGTACAAGATCTAAATGCGGAAAAGTACAAAATGCCAGTGAATGAAATTAAAGAACTAAGTAAAGAAATAGTCTATGTTTGTGTATAGGAAAACAATATTGTCAAGATGTCAGTTCTTCCTAACTTGATCTATAGATTCAATACAATCCTAATAAAAATTTCTTTGTGTGTGTGTGTGTGTGTGTGTGTGTGTGTGTGTGTGTCTGTGTGTGTGTGAATATTGACAACTTGATTATAGAGAGTATAAGATTGAAGGAGAAAATCAAAGTTGGAAGACTCACACTACCCTACTTCAAGACTTCCTATAAAGCTACAATAATGAAGATTGTATATGTTGGAAAAAATATATACATAGACAAATAGATCAATTTTTAAAAATAAAGAACCCAGAAATAGATCCACATAAATGTAGTCACCTGATCCTTCAGAAGGAGTAAAAAAAAAAAAAAAAATGGAGCAAAAACAGTCTTTCAACACATGTTGTTGATTCATTAAAGAATTCATAAGCTGAACTTTATAATAATTAAAATACTTCTGTCTGCAACAGTCAATAGCAAGAAAATGAGAAGAAATGCCACACAGAAATAGATAGAATAAAGAACTCTTAAAACTCAACAATAAGAAAACAAACAACCTAATTAAAAATGGTCCAAAGACCTTAATAGACATCTCATCAGAAAAGATGTACAGAAGGCAACAATGAAATACTATTGTATACCTATTAGAATGGCCGAAGTCCAGACCACTGACAAAACCGAATGCTGACAATGATGTGGAGCAAGAGGATTTCCATTTATTGCTGACTAGAGGCCCAATGCACAAAATTCATGCAAGGAGCTTGGCCCTCACAGCCCCTAGCAGCCTCAGCTGGCCCTGGCAGTCCTGGCTTCTTCAGGAAGGTCATCTGGACGGCTGTTCTGCTGTTGGGTCTAATTAGCATATTAGCTCTTTATTATATAGGATTATATAAAATGGGAATGCAAAGTGATACAGCTACTTTGTAAGAGAGTCTTGCAGTTTCTTCTAAAATTAAACATACTCTTACCATACAAACCAGCAATTGTGTTCCTTTGTACTAACCCCAAAGAGTTAAAAAACTTATATATACACAAAAGCCTGTACATGGATGCTTATAGCAATGTAATTTTTAATTGCCAAAACTTAAAAGCAACCATGATGCCTTTCAGTAGGTAAATAAATAAATAAACTGTAGTACACCCAGAAAATGGAATATTATTCAGTGTTGAAAAGACTGAAAGGAAACATAAATTCATATTACTAAATAAAGGGAGCCAAACTTAAAAAGTCTTTATATTGTAGGGTTCCTATTATATAACACTAGAGGCCCAGTGCATGAATTCTGCACCAGTGGGGTCCGGCTCACCCCGATGAGTGCCAATTAGGCCATGCCAGTTGGGAGGAGGGGCTGTGGGCAGATGGCCAGCCAGCCCCAACCCTGATTGGGGTGGAGGTGGCTGATTGGGGGCCCGATCAGGCCAGTTGGCCGCCATAGTGTAAGTCATAGTGACGGGTCATTCCAGTTGTTCCTGTAGTTCCCGTTGTTCTGGTAGCTTGGCTTTTATATATATATAGATTGTAGAAATGGCAAAATTATGGAAACAGTACAAAAATCAGCAGATTGCCAGGGGTTGGGAGGTGGAAGGGTTGAATAAGTAGAGCACAGAAGATTGTTTATGGCAGTAAAACTAATCCATATGATACTATAATCTCTATATATAAATTTCTAAGCAAGCGTTCAACCATTGGGCTGTTTGCAATGATGCTCACTGACCACCAGAGGGCAGACGCTCACAGGCATGGAAACCTAGAACAGACTGATGAATCTCAGAGGGAAGAGGGGCAAGGGGAGGGCAGGAAGAGATTAACCAAATATCTTATATGCATACTAGATTAAAGTGACTATTATGGGTCTTTTGTGATTCCATATAATAGCGGTTCTCTACCTGTGGGTCGTGACCCCTTTGGGGGTCGAACGACTCATTCACAGGGGTCGCCTAAGACCATCGGAAAACACATATATAATTACATATTGTTTTTGTGATTAATCACTATGCTTTATGTTCAATTTGTAACAATGATAATACATCCTGCATATCAGATATTTACATTATGATTCATAACAGTAGCAAAATTACAGTTATGAAATAGCAATAAAAATAATTTTATGGTTCGGGGTCACTACAACATGAGAAACTATATTAAAGGGTCACAACATTAAGAAGGTTGAGAACCACTGCCATATAAGTTTTGGATTATTGATTCTAATTCTATGAAAATTGATAGGAACTGCTATACATTACTTTGTATAGATACAAAATATGTATAGATAGAAATGTATAGATGGTAAATCTATATATTTATTTGGACTGTCTGAACATTTGAATGTTGTTAATTCTTCCTCTCCATAAGAATGGTATACACTTCAATTGATTTCTATCTTCTTCAGTTTCTTTCATCAGTGTTTTATAATTATCTGAGTACAGATGTTTTACCTTCTTCATTAAATTTATTCTTAGGTATTTTATGTTACTTTTGATGCAATTATAAATAGGACTGTATTCATAGTTTCCCTTCCTGATAGTTCATTATTGATGTATAAAATATGCAACTGATTTCTGAATATATTCTGCTACGTCACTGAATTTATTTATCAATTCTAGTAGTGTGTGTGTGTGTGTGTGTGTGTGTAGTCTATAGGGTTCTTTATATACAGTACCATGTGATCTTCAAATAAATACTTTTACTTCTTTTCCAATATGGATGCCTTCTTATTCTTCTTCTTGTCTGATTGCTGTGGCTAGGACTTCTAGTACTATGTTGAATAAGAGGTGAAAGTGGATGTTTCAGTCTTGTTCCATATCTTAAAGGAAACAATTTCAGTTTTTCCATATTGAATATAATGTTAGCTGTGAATTTGTCATATATGGCCTTTATTGTGTTGAGTTATGTTCCCTCTATCTTTATTTTGCTGAGAGTTATTTTTTGTTTGTTTGTTTTGTGTTTTGTTTTGTTTTTACCATAAATGGGTGCTGAAATTTTTCAAGTGCTTTTCCTGCATCTATTGATATGATCATATGATTTTATCCTTCATTTCATTTACATGGTGTATTATCATCTTAACTGATTTTCATATATTGTACCAAACATGAATAAAACATAAATCACGCTTTATCATGGTGCATGATGTTTTAATATATTGCTGACTTCAGTTTGTTAATATATTGTTGAAAAATTTTGCTTCTATGTTCATCAGAGATAATCACCTACAATTCTCTTTCTTCATAGTTCCTTCATCTGGTTTTTGAATAACAGTAATGCTGGTCTGATAACATAAGACTGAGGCTTTCATTCTCTCGAATTTTAAAAATTAATTTAAAAAAATAATAGCTTAATTATTATTTTTGAATGTTTGGTAAAAGTTACCTGTGAAGCCATTTGATACAGGAATTTTATTTGTTTGGATTACTCAATTATACTTTGATTTTGTTGGTTGTAATAAGTCAATTCAGATATTTTATTTTTCATTAATTTTTTTTAAAAAAATTACCTTTATTGTTGAAAGTATAGTTGTCCCCTTTGTTTGTTTGTTTGTATTCACATTGACCTCCTCCACCCCATAACTGCTCTTGCCATGCCTTCAACACTCTATTCTCTGTGTCCATGAGTTATGCATATATGCATATTAGTTCCCTGGTAAATCACTCCATCCCCCCCCCCTCCCAACACACACACACACACACACACACACACACACACACACTCCCACCTTCCCTCAGATACTTGTTAGTCTGTTCCATGCTTCCAAATCTCTGGATCAATTTCATGCATGAGTTTATTTTGTTAATGACATTACACATATGAGTGAGATCATGTGATATTTATCTTTCACTGACTGGCTTATTTCAATTAGCATAATACTCTCCAGGACTGTCATGCTATTGCAAATGGTAAGAGTTCTTTCTTTTTTATAGTTGCATAGAATTTCATTGTGTAAATGTACCACAGCTTTTTTATCCACTCATCTGATGATGGGCATTTGGACTGTTTCCAAATCTTAGCTATTGTGCTGCTATGTACAAAGGGGTGCATCTATTCTTTCTGATTGGTGTTTCTGGTTTCTTAGGATATATTCCTAGAAGTGGGATCACTGGGTCAAATAGGAGTTCAATTTTTAATTTTTTGAGGAAACTCCATACTATTTTCTGCAGTGGCTGAACCAGTCTGCATTCTCACCAGTAGCGTACTAGGGTTTGCTCTTCTCCACATGTTCACCAACATTTGTTGTTTATTGATTTGTTGATGAGAGCCATTCTGACAGGTGTGAGGTGACACCTCACGGTTGTTTTAATTTGAATCTCTTGGACAATTAGTGACTTTGAGCATTTTTGCATGTCTTTTGGTGTTCTGCCTGTCCACTTTTAAGAAATATCTACTAGGTCTTTTACTCATTTTTTAATTGGATTGTTTGTCTTCCTTTTGTCAAATTGTATGGATTCCTTATATATTTTGCAAATTAACCCCTTATCAGATGTATCATTGACAAATATATTTTCCCATGCAGTGGGCTCTCTTTTCATTTTATTGATGGTTTCTTTTGCTGTGAAGAAACTTTTTTTTTAAATCCCCACCTGAAAATATTTTCCCATTGATTTTTAGAAAGAGTGGAAGAGAGAGGGTAAGACAGATAGAAATATTGATGTGAGAGAAACACATTGATTAGTTGCCTCCTGAATGTGCCCAGACCATGGCCCAGGCCAAGGAGGAGCCTACAACTGAGGTATGTGCCCTTGACCTTAATCAAACCTGGGACCCTTCAGTCTGCAGGCCAATGCTCTATCCATTGAGCCAAACAAGCTAGGGCAAGAAACTTTTTATTTTGATGTAATAGCATTTGTTTACTTTCTCCTTAATTTCCTTTGCCCTAAGAGATGTAGCAATAAACATATTGTTATAAGAAATGTTTGAGATTTTGCTGCCTATGATTTCTTCTAAGATTTTTATGGTTTCACAACTTACATTTAAGTATTCTATCCATTTTGAGTTTATTCTTGTGTATGGTATAAGTTGATGGTCTAGTTTCTTTTTTTTTTTTTTCATGTACCTGCCCAATTTCCCAACACCATTTATTAAAGTGGGTATCAATACTCCATTGTATGCTCTTGCCTCCTTTGTCAAATATCAATTGAGGGTAATGGCTTGGGTTTATATCTAGGTTAATCCATCTTGTTTATCATGAAAAGAACCAGCTCTTGGTTTTATTAATCCTTTGTACTGATTTCTGTTCCACGCATCTACATGCCTGTTCTTTTGCCAGTACCAGGCTGTTTTGAGCACAGTGGCTTTGTAGTATAACTTGATATCTGATATTGTGATTCCTCTAACCTTGTTCTTCTTTCTCAAGACTAATGCAGCTATTTGGGTTCATTTTTAGTTCCATATAAATTTTTGGACTATTTGATCTAGATCTGTGAAATATGCCAATGGTATATTAATAGGGATTGCATTAAATCTATATATTGCTTGGGGTAGTATGAACATTTTAATGATGTCGATTCTACAAATCCATGAACATGGCATATTCTTTCTCTTGTTTATATCTTCCTCTTTCACTTTGTTCAAGGTCCTGTTATTTTCTGAGTACAGGTCTTATACCTCATTGGTTAAGTTTATTCCTAAGTATCTTATTTTTTTGTTGCAATGGTAAATGGGATTTTTTTTTCGTTTCTCGTTTGCAAGATTTCATTATGGTTATATAAAAATGTCATAGATTTCTAATGGTAATTTTTTATCCTGCTACATTATGGAATTAATTCATTAAATCTAATAGTTTTCTTTTTTTATGAAGTATTTAAGGTTTTATGTATAATACCATATAATCTGTGAATAATGACAGTTTTACTTCCTTCTTTCCTATTTGCATACCTTTTCTTTTTTCTTCTTATCTGATCACTATGGCTAGAATTTCTAATACTATGTTGAATAAGAGTGGTGAAAGCTACATCTCTGTTTGTTCCTGTTCTTACAGGAAATGGTTTTAGTTTATGCCCATCGAGTATGATGTTGTATGTAGGTTTGTCATATATGGCTTTTATTGAGTTGTGATCTCTCTATTCTCACTTTGCTGATAGTTTCTATCAAAAAAGGTGTTGGATTTTGTTGAATACTTTTTCTTCATCAATTGATATTGTCATGTGATTTTTGTCTTGCAATCTGTTTATGTGGGTGTATCCCATTGATCAGTGGTTCTCAACCTGTGGGCTGCAACCCCTTTGGGGGTCGAATGACCCTTTCACAGGGGTCTCCTAAGACCATCGTAAAACACATATATAATTACATATTGTTTTTGTAATTAATCACTATGCTTTAATTATGTTCAATTTGTAACAATGAAAATACATCCTGCATATCGGATATTTACATTATGATTCATAACAGTAGCAAAATTACAGTTATGAAGTAGCAACGAAAATAATTTTATGGTTGGGGGTCACCACAACATGAGGAACTGTATTAAAGGGTCGCAGCATTAGGAAGGTTGAGAATCACTGCCATTGATTGATTTGTGAGAATTGGATCAGCCTTGCATCCCCAGAATAAACCCAACTTGGTCATGGTGTATGATCTTTTTAATGTATTGCTGAATCCTATTTGCTAATATTTTTGTTGAGGATTTCAGCATCTGTGTTCACTGGGGACACTGGCCTGTGATTCCCTTTCTTTGTAGTGTCTTTATCTGGTTTTTGAATTAGCGTAATGTTGGCCTCCTGAACCTGCTTGAACGTGTTCCTTCCTCTTGAATTTTTTGAAATGGTTTGAAGAGGATAGGTGTTAGTTGTTCTTTGAATGTTTGGTAAAATTCCCTGCGATGCTGTATGGACCAGGGTTTTGTTTACTGGATTTTTTTTTATTACTGTTTCAGTTTCATCAGTAGTTATCAGCCTATTCAGGTTTTCTGCTTCTTCCTGATTCAGTTTTGGAAGATAGTATTTTTCTATGAATATGTCCATTTTGTCCAGGTTTCTAGTTTATTGGAATATATTCATTCACATTATTATTTTATGATCATTTATATTTCTGTGGGTTCAGTTGTTAACTTCACCTCTTTCATTGCTCTCCTTCTCTTGCTTAAAATACAGAGGGATTTTTTAAATATATCTATTTGGATACTCCTGTATAGGGTGCATATATGTTGATAAGAGTTATATCCTCTTGATGTATTGATTCCTTTAGTATTATGAAGCGGCCTTCATTATCTCTTATGAAGACCTTAATTTTAAAGTATATTTTGTCAGATATGAGTATTGCTACCCAGCTTCTTGTTTCATTTTCATTTGCCTGAAAAACTTTTTTTATCCCTACACTTTCATTCTATATGCATCCTTTTCTCTGAGGTGGGACTCTTGTAGACAGCATATATATGGGTCATGATTTTTAAAATCCATTCAGCTACCATAAGTTTTTTGATTGGATCATATAATCCATTTACATGTAAGGTTATATTGATAGGTATTTATTTATTGCCATTCTTATTCTTGATGCCTCTGTTCTTCTCCTTCTATTTCTTCTTCTTAAAATAGTCACTGTAGCATTTTTTGCAGTGCTGGTTTGATGATAGTAAACTCCTTTAGCCTTTCTTTTTTGTCTATGAAACTCTAATTTTTAGCTTATTTTTTATTTTTTTATTTAAATTTGTTATTGTTGAAAGTATTATGTATGTCTCCTTTTTCCCCCATTGACCTCTCCCCAGCTGCTCCAACTCCCCAGCACATTCCCTCACTGTCCCTTACTGTCTGTGTCCATTGGTAATGATTATATGCATGCATAAATGTCTTTTGGTTGATCTGTTCCCCACTCCCTTCCCTCTAAGATTTGATGGTCTGTTCTCCGGATCTATATTTTTTTATCAGTTTATGTTATTCATTATATTCTACAAGTGAGTGAGATCATGTGATACTTATTCTTTCCTGACTGGCTTATTTTGCTTAGAATAATGCTCTACAGGTCCAACCAGGCTGATGTGAATGGTAAGAGTTTTCTTTTTTTACAGCAGTGTAGTATTCCACAGTGTAGATGTACCACATTTTTTTAATCCACTCATCTGCTGATGGGCACTTAGGCTGCTTCCAAACCTTAGCTATTGTAAATTGTGCTGCTATGAATATAGGGGAGCATATATTTTTCCTGGTTGGTGTTTCTAATTTCTTGGAATGTATTCCTAGAAGTGGAGAAAGATATAAACAAGTGGAGAGTATACTGTATTCATGGATTGGTAGAATCAACATCATTAAAATGTCCATACTACCCAAAGCAATCTATAGATTCAATGCAATCCCCATTAAAATACCAATGGCATATTACACAGACCTAGAATAAACTCTCCAAAATATATGGAATTTTTAAAAAACCTGAATAGCCACTGTAATCATGAGAAAGAACAAAGTTGGAGGGATCACAATACCAGATATCAAGCTATATTACAAAGCCACTACTCTCAAAATAGCCTGGTACTGGCACAAGAACAGACAGATAGACCAATGGAACAGAACAGAGAACCCGGAAATCAAGCCAAGCCATTATGCTCAATTAATATTTGACAAAAGAGGCAAGAGTATAAAATGGAGTCAAGATAGTCTCTTCAATAAGTGGTTCTGGGAAAATTGGACAGATACACCAAGTTACACCATACACAAAAATAAACTCAAAATGGATAAAAGACTTATATATAAGACATGAAACCATAAAAATCTGAGAAGAATCCATAGGCAGCAAAATATCAGATATATCTTGAAGCAATATGTTTACTGACATATCTCTTAGGACAATGGAAACTAAGGAGAAAATAAACAAATGGGATTACATCAAAATAAAAACCTTTTTCACAACAAAAGAAACCATCAACAAAATATCAACAAAGCCCACTACATGGGAGAACATATATTCCAATGTGACATTCGATGAGGGTTTAATATCCAAAATTTATAAGGAACCCATACAACTTAACAAAAGGAAGATAAACATTCCAATCAGAAAATGGGCAAAAGACCTAACTAGTCACTTCTCGAAAGTGGGCATACAGAGGCCAAGAGGAAACATGAAAAAATGTTCAAAGTCACTAATCATCTGAGAGGTGAAAATTAGAATGACAATGAGGTGCCACCTCACACCTGTCAGAATGGCTATGATCAACAAATCAACAAAGACAAGTACTCTTTGAGGATGTGGAGAAAAAGGAACCCTCATACACTGCTAGTGGGAATGCAGACTGGTGCAGCCACTGTGGAAAACAGTAGGAGTTTCCTCAAAAAAAATTAAAAATGGAACTCCCATCTATGAAACTCTTTATTTTACCTTCACTTTTGAATGATAGGCTTGCTGCATAAAGTAATCTTCTTTTCTTTACTTTGTATACTTCATGTCACTCCTCTCTTGCCTAAAGTGTTTATATTGAGAAATCAGCTAACAGTGTAATGGGACCTCCCTTGTTGGGAACTTTCTGTCTCTTTCTTGCAACCTTTAGGATTCTTTCTTTGTCTTTAATGTTGCCATTTTAATTATTATGTGACAAGGTGTGGCTCTTTTGGGGTTCATCTTGATTGGGAGTCTCCATGTTTCCCAAACTTGAGTGACCTTTTCCTTCACTAGGGTAAGAAAAATTTTCTGCCATTATTTCTTTATTTCTTTCTCAGATTCTGCTCTTTCTGGTACTGCTATGATGCAAATGCTATTACATTTCATGTTCTTCCAAAGCTCCTTAATCTCTCCTCCTACTTTATTTTTTTTTCCATTTGCTGCTCTGAACAGATATTTTTTTCTACGTTGTCTTCTAATTCACTGATTTGATCCTCACCTTCTTCTAGTCTACTGTTGAGTCATTCTAGAATGTCCTTTATTTAATCTATGGCATTCCTCATTTTCAACTGAATCTGGTTTATTTTTTCAAGCTCTCTTTTCATGTTGGTGTATCTCTCATTAAGAGCCTTAAAATTCTCATTAAGTTGCTTGTAGTTCTCACTGAATTGTTTGAGCACCCTTATTATCATTACTCTGAATTCTTTATCTGTAAATTGTTTACCTCCATTGTATTTAGTTCCTTTTCTGGAGATTCCTCTCTTTCTTTAATTTGGGGATTGTTTCTTTGTCTCTCCATTTTCCTGTCCCTTTGGTTTTGTTTCTATTAAATCAAACTGCTATCCCTCCCAGATTTTGTGGGGTGGTCTTATGTAGTAGGTGTTTTGTGAGACCCAGTGGTACAATCTCTTTTATGTCCTCAGCTGGGTGCTCTAGGAAAGCCCCTTACTTGAGTTATTTGGGTTCTCCTGTTGTAATTGAATATTGTGGGCCACTATAAATGCCTATATTTGGGTTATTATGATTTTACTTTGCTAATCACAGGGCATGGCAGTACTAAGAGATGCCCCAGAGTATCTTGTGTACTCCAGAGATCATTTTTCCCCCCATATGTAGTAGCTATCTGACTTTCTCTTGAGCTTCAAGATTATTTACCCCAGCGAATACAGCCACCCATATTGTTAGTTGTTAATTCACTGATATAAGCAGTCAGTTGTTGAAAAGATTGTGAATAACTATTGGTAAGATAAAAATATAACTAATGATCTTATCTTGTCAGATTTTTGGAAGTATCCCTTGGAAAAGACTAGCTGGAAGTATGAGTGCAGTCAGGTGTGACCTCAGCAGGGTCAAGGGTCAAATGGGATTCACATCCAGATATCCAAGGAATAAGTAAGAGCTGAAGTTGGATTGAGCCACTGTGTGGACTCCCAGGTTGTCATCAAGCTAAAAGAGTTAAACCCATAAGTCTACCAGCAGCAGATATTAGGGACCAAGTATGTGAGCAGTGATCAGATGGCCAAGGGAAACACTTATTTCAAAATCCCTCAGGGGCCCAAGGAACAGCACAAAGATTAATAATGTTCAGATGCAAGTCATGCTCTCTGTGTTAAGAGACTATAATGAGCACTTTCCATCTGGAAAAGAAACAGATGTAAAGGTTAGTATTCAGAATGACTACTAGTAAGCAGCTATATTAAAGTAGCTATTGTAAACTGCATAGACACTAAACATACCAAAATCAGCAGGGATATTGGTAGCAGGAAAGATTAAGTGCCCTGCTATCCAACAAGGTGGGATATACATTTCTTTGACTATTGCAATGTTAGGTTATCATAACTGCCACACTTCCAAAGCTAGTTATCTCTCCTCTATGGTCCCATAACCATAACCAGATGTATTCTATCTCTTATTTACTTCTCTGTGTGCCTATTAGACAGTTAGCTCATGATGACAGTAGCTGTTTATTGTCCACAATTATTTATTGTCAACAGTATCCTCATCAGTCACCATAATGCTTGTCACATGTGAAATAGTAAACATTTCAAGAATAAATAATCAAACAAAAGATTCCATGGTGAAAGGAGAATGGACAGGGTAGAATAGGAAGACACTGGACCCCTGAAGTCTGACGAGGGAAAATAGGACGTGCAGGAAATCAAGGCAAGACAATAAACTCTGCACAGAGAGAGCATAATTTTGCATAATACAGTCCTCTTACCCTTATTTGATGTTGAAAGTATTTATCCATAATTGCAAAAAGAGGTGTGTATGCTTTATGTGCTTTATGTTAAGTATGCTTGATGGTTGTTTAGTTGCATTGTTGTTGTTGTTGGTTAAGATGATTGGCATCATAGAGTGACTGTTACCTAAGGTGTTTCTATGACATAAAAGGCACTTCATCTTCAGTGCTCCTACAAATAGGTTCATTTAATTGGATGCCTTTTGATTAAATATTTGTTTAATTTGCTTTCAAAATGAAATTTCTAAAATATCCATAGACCATTTTAAATATCTGTAACTTAATGTTCTTGAAATTCATTTAAAATATCATTTAAATGTATTGTGCTGCAACTTATTTTCAGTTCTTCTAGGCATTTTTAGAGGAATTAGAGAATACAGTTTAGCCTTCTCTGCATAATTGTCTGTCATATCCTTAACAGACAATTCTGACTTCCTAGTCTTCAGGCTAAATAATTACAGTCCCATTAACCTTCTTTCAGAGGTCATATTTTTAATCCTTTAATCATTTATGTAACTCTTTTTTTTTAATCCTCTGTAAGTTCCCTTTTAAGTTTCAGTGCAAAAGTTAATGTGGTACCCACAAAAGATTTAAAATATGCTGAGATGCTGACTATGCCGGGAGATTTATCTCATGGTATCAACACATTCTTCTTCTCACTATGAATCCCAGTATTGTACTGTTTTTATAAATGAGGAATAAGATTGTGCACTCATGTTCATCTTGTTAGTTCATCTTGTTACCCACTGTTAATGAATAGCTCCCATTGGGATTATAAACCAGATAACCAAAGATGTCACTTCATAGGATCAAATGTGAATTACACATTCACAATAAAAGAATAATAATGAAAATCCAGTGACCTTCCTCAATAATAAAATGACAATTATAGCCTATATTATCTACAAATGTCAGGAATTTGAGATTCATTTGATCTTCTATCACTATAATGAAGGGTCTGGGCAGTCCAACATGGAGCAGAAAAAAATGGGTGGATTAATTTTAAATTAAGCATTATGTTTCTAACATATGCCTGATAGAGATTCGGTGCTACTCAGTCAAACTAAAATCAAATTTCTTTAATAACAGTATTATAACATTATTACCACTAAAAGAGAAATTTTTATGCAAACTTCCTGTTAATTCCCTCAAAAACTTTCTAAGCAGTTGTTTCCAAATGCTAATAATGGCAGAGAAAAAAAGTTGCATAAAAGTTACCTGAGATGTTTTGTTTTTAAACTTTAATTTTTAAAATAATTAGAGAATCACAAGAAATTCTAAAGAAATTTATAGATAGGATTCATGGAACCTTCATTCAGAACCACCCAATATTGACATCTTGCATCACTACAGTATACCAAAACAAAAAAAATTGACATTGATACAATTCACAAAGCTCAATCTGATTCCATGTTATACATGCCTCTGTGTGTGTGCATACGTGTGTGTGTGCACCAATGTCTTTATATGTGTAGATTCAGGTAACACCCAATTAAGATACTTAAGTATAGCATGACATGACTCATATTATTTCTTTATAGCCACATTGTATTCCTCCACAGTCTAACTCTAAACCTTAGCAATTACTAATCTAGCATTCATTTCTTTGATGGTTATTTTATAAATGCTGTATAAATAGATTTTTGCCATATTCATACTATTAAAACCTGAAGAATTTTTAAAAATAGAATTTCAGAGACACAGAGAAATCAGTTCAGCAGACCTGAAATGAAAGCATGGAATTCACAATTTTTATAAGTTGCTATAGCCCTTTGGCAATTCACTTAGTATAGACAGCACCAAGATAGCTAGCAAATGTTGGGATCAAGGGTATGATAAGTAAGACTCATAATAAATTGGGTTGCTATATAATACTAGAGGCCCGGTACACAGATTCGTGCACTGGTGGGGTCCCTCAGCCTGGATGTGGACATCCCTTGAGGGGTCCTGGATTGCGAGAGGGTGTAGACAGCAGGGGGGCCATGAGGGGTGACCAGGTCAGCAGGGTAAGCAGTTGGGGGCGACCAGGCTGGCAGAGGGGGGCAGTTACGCATGACCAGGCCAGCTTAGGGGGCAGTTGAGGGTGACTATGACAGCACACAGAGGCAGTGAGGGGCAATCAGGCAGGCAGGCAAGTGAGCGATTAGGAGCCAGAGGTCCAGGATTGTGAGAGGGAAGTCCGACTGCTGGCAGTCGGACATCCCCTGAGGGGTCCCGGATTGGAGAGGGTGCAGGCTGGGCTGAGGGGACCCCCCCCCCCATGCACAGATTTCACGCATCGGGCTTTTAGTATATATATACATATCTATCTATCTATCTATCTATCTATCTATCTATCTATATATCTACCTAGATATAGATAGATAGATATAGATATAGATATAGATATAGATATAGATATAGATATAGATATAGATATAGATATAGATATAGATATAGATATAGATATAGATATAGATATAGATATAGATATAGATATAGATATATAGATATATGTATATATATACTAAGTGGCCAGATTATTATGACCACCCACATCAGTACTTCCTCGGGCCACCTTTTGCCTTCAAGACTGCGGCAATTCTTCTTGGCATTGACTCCACAAGATGTTGAAAGGTGATGCGAAGAATCTGACACCATGCCTGATGAATAGCAAGCACTGTCCAGTTCTGTGAGATTTGATGGTTGTGGAACCAGCTGCCTGATGGCTCTTTTAACTTCATCCCACAGATGCTCAATTGGATTGAGATCTGGTGATTGTGGAGACCACCTAAGCAAGGTAAAGTCTCCCTCATGTTCTTGAAACCACTCCTCCACAATATGAGCACCGTGGCATGGCGCATTGTCTTGTTGGAAGAAGCCATCTCCACTGGGATACGCCATCAACATCATAGGATGAACTTGATCAGCAATGATACTTAGGTATGTTGTGCTATTCAGACGTTGTTCCACATGAATTAAAGGGCCCAAATCATGCCAGGAAAACATGCCCCAAACCATAACACTGTCCCCACCAGCTTGAAGGGTTGTACTCATGCATGTGGGGTGCAAGCTTTCATGCTGTTTCTGCCAAATTCTCACTCTGCCATCTGCATGATGCAACTGGAAACGTGATTCATCGGACCACATGACTTTTTTCCAATGCTCGACTGTCCAATCCTTGTGTTCCTGTGCGAATTGGGGATGTTTTATTTTGGTAACTGCAGACAGCAAAGGTGTTCGAACAGGCCTTCAGCTTCTATATCCAATACAATGCAGTGTATGGCCAATTTGCCAACAAATGTCAGGTGGTCATAATAATCTGGTCACTCAGTGTATAATAACATTCTGATATTAATGTAAAAAATCAAAGTAACTAGAATCACTAACATTTTTGAAAAAGAAAAGTGAAGTGTGAGGAATGACTTTATAGACTTTTTAATATTTATTATCTAGCTACAGTAACGAAGACTGTGTAATATTTGTGGCTAAATAGACCCACAGATTAATGGAACAGAATAAAAACAAAAAAAACAGAGATAGGTGCATACAAGTTTGGGCAGCTGATTTTATACCATGGTGAAAAGCAATTCAAAGGAAGAAAGATGTATTTTCAACAAGTGGTGCTGGAACAATACAAAATATATGTTTAGCCCTAGCTGGTTTGGCTCAGTGGATAGAACGTTGGCCTGGGGACTGAAGGGTACCAGGTTCGATTCCAGTCAAGGGCATGTGCCTGGATTGTGGGTTCAATACCCAGTAGGGGGTGTGCAGGAGGCAGTTAATCAATGATTCTCTCTCATCATTGATGTATCTATTTCTCTCTCCCTCTCCCTTCTTCTCTGAAATCAATAAAAATATAATAAATATAAAAAATATAATAAAAATATATTTTATATTTAATATAAAAATATAATAAATATAATAAATAAATATATAAGAACAAGGAAAAGAAAGAGGATGGGAGGTGAGGGGACCACAGGGCAGAGAGAAAAAAGGGAGAGAAAAGATGAGGAAAGAAAAAATAACTTCAACATAAACCTTATAACTTTATAATAATTAACTCAAAATTATAGATTTAAATGTAAAACAGGATTCCAATATGGCAGCCGGCAGCACGGGAGTGAGGGAGGGTGAGTGAGTGAGAGGGCAAGTGTGCTGACATTTGTGGGTGTGTGTGGGTGTGTGTGGGGGTGTGAGTGAGGGATAGTCCTGTTGCACAGGAGTCTTGGGGGCTGGCAATTTGTGATTGATTCTACCACCACAGCCACTCCTGGGGTGCCGCTCTGGCTTGGAGACCTTGACATCTTGAATGGTTTACAAGGTCCTCCTAGGGAGGAGGCTGTGGGAATCAGCAGTAGCTAGGCGCTCAGTCTCACCACCACCGACTTGTGGCAGCATGAGCCTGAACCCACATACACCCTGTCTAGGACCCTGTGCACCTGCCAAGAATACAACCCAAACCCTGGGCGCCTGGGGCCCACTCTTCTTGGACTGCAGGCCTAAGAGGACACATACAGTATCCCCTGCACTTGCAGCGGACATCAGCAGGACCTTCATGAGCCTGGAATGCATGCAGCCTGACCCCATGCACCCCAGGAAGACCCAATCTGGAACCTGTGCGACTGCAGCTCAGCTGTCACTGATCCCACAGGACTCTCGCACCTGCTGTGGACTCACCCACTGCCATCACTATGTGCTGCCATTTACACTCTAGAGCCCAGCTGCTCGGCTCCACCACCAGTGCTAAGGAACAGGAACTGTGCTAAGGCTGGGAAGGTAGATGTAGCCTCCCCTGCCCTGGCCCCACTAGAACTGAGGACCTGAGACTGAAAGGGCTGCAGATCTATAGGTGAGACAAAAGTATCTGGGACTGAGAGAGGTGGCAGAGGGCACTGGCTTGGAGACTGTGCAGTGGGTGCAGCAGTAGAAGCCTGTGGCTGACGTCCCTGGATAGAGCAGCACTAGCATGGACCATTGTGTAGCCTGGGATGCTCCTCCTGATCAGTGGGAAAGGCCAAGCAGTGGAGCTGAGAGCCAGTCTACAATGGGGGTGTCTGAAGGACACACCAGACATTGAATCTGGGGGGCCCTTTATGTCTTGGAGGAGCTTGTGCTGGCCAGCAAAACGGGGTTTGGAGAGTAATACCAGGAAGGAGGATTAGCTCTGCCCACCTGGAATGCAGGGGAGCTCCCCTCTTTCCCACTGGCAAAACAGCTGCTTCTGACCTGACCTGCGGCAACCTGAGGCAAGGGGGAACAATCTGTGCCCCTGAACGTGGCTTAGAGGAGGTGCCAGAAAACAGGCAGAGCTGAGGAATTGAAAGGAGAGGAATGGCCCGGCCTCCCCTCTTACAAGCTACTGATCAAACCTTCCCAACTAAGAAGGATACTGCTCAGAGACCAGCTCCATGGGTTAAGGGAGAACAGGTCAGAACAGGGACAATCAATGGTGAGACTCATGGCAGACCTGCCTCTGGGCTAAGGAGCCCCCTTTGCTAGGGCTTCAACATACCAGAGCTAAATCATATTGGCCAGGGCCAGAAAAGGACAGTGACTTACATTACCCTGCACCAAAGCATGATAGCTAGCTGACTTTGGCCAATGGTGGCACACCTCCGTAGGAGCACTAGCCAATCAGTGGTTGGGAGCCTGGAAAGGCATGGGGCCAAGCTAGAAGTGGCTGATGGGGGCAGAAGGATAAGCATCATGTGCGGTGTGGTGGCAGAAGATGGTGGTGGTGCTTACTTTACGTCTTTGCAGTTAGACTGCTGCCTTGCCCCTTCTGGCCCTCTCTGCTCTGCTATGCTGTTTCAATCAGTGTTGGGATCACTCTCCTCCTACAGGCTTCCCGAACCCAGAGTCTCCAGTGCCTATAGTCTTATCCAGGGGGCAGGACTGGCCAGGGGGAGGGACCCTGGGAGGTTAGCTGGTGCAGGAGGCTGGCTGTGGGAGCACACTGACCACAAGGGGGCAGCTTCTGTGTTGAACGTCTGCCCCCTGATGGTCAGTGTATGTCATAGCAACTGGTCAACCAGTCATTCTGGTTGTTCCAGTCATTTGGTTGTAATGGTTGCTTAGGCTTTTATATATAGAGAGAGATAGATATAGATATAGATATAGATATAGATATAGATATAGATATAGATATAGATATAGATGTAGATGTAGATGTAGATGTAGATGTAGATGTAGATGTAGATGTAGATGTAGATGTAGATGTAGATGTAGATGTAGATAGATAGATATAGATATAGATATAGATATAGATATAGATATAGATATAGATATAGATAGATATGCATGGCCCATGGACAAGGACAATAGGGTGGTAAAGACCTGGGGGGAGAGGATAGGGGCTGGGTAGAGGGTGTAGAGGGAAGGGAAGTGGGAGATATCTGTAATACTCTCAACAACAAACATATATGAAAGAACAAAAAACAAATAAACAAAAATAAATTAATAAATGTAATACATAAAAATATAAAACTTTAATGAAGATATTAGTGGCCAGGATTTGGTGAATAATTCTTAGCCATGACAACATCAATACAAGCCATAAATTAAAATCAAGATAAATTGGATTTCCTTTTTTAAAAAATTCTCTACTAAGGATTCTGCTAAAAGGATAAAAATCTTAAGTACTTATTGGAAAAAAGATTTCAAACCACATAAATGATAAAGGGCTGAACCTAGAATATATGGAAAATCATCAAAATTTAACAAACAATCCTACCCAATTATATCAGTAGAAATATTATTCTCAACATCAAAAATTATAAAAAAATCTATTTTATAAACTTACATTTTCCATGAGCAACTGATATTGTTTTCACTTATATTAATTGAAAGCACAGTTGATAAGTTATATATTTGAACTAGAGGCACGAGATTCATGCACTGGGGGGTGTCCCTCAGCCCTGCCTGTACCTTCTTGCAATACAGGACCCCTTGGGGGATGTCTGCCTGCCGGCTTAGGCCCACAACAGGCAAACATCCCTCTTGCAGTCCGGGGCTCTCACAGTCTGGGTCCCCTTACTCCTTATCGCCCACCTGCAGCAGAGGTGGGAGAGGCTCCCACCACTGCTACTGTGCTTCCCAGCCTTGATCCTCGCTGCCTCAGATATGAGAGAGGCTCCCGCTAGCAGTACTGGGCTCGCCAGCCAAGCCCCGCTTCTGGCTGAGTGGCGCTCCCCCTGTGGGAGCATACTCACCAGCAGGGGGCAGCTCCTGCATTGAGTGTTTGCCCCCTGGTGGTCAGTGCATGTCATAGCAATTGGTCATCCTGCTGTTTGGTTGATTTGCATATTATGCTTTTATTATATAAGAGGTCTAATAAATAAATTTATAGGGGGAAAAGTGAGAAAAACCTTATAGACAATCAAGATATTACATTAATATATTATAATTTATTATATTTAAAATATGATACTTTTGCAATTTTGTTTATGTTGTTATAATGCATAACTATAACTTTGCTAAAATTTATACATTATAAAATATTTTTAAAGAATAAATGGGTAGGTAAAATATGACAGAACTTAAAAAGAGAGTATATTCTGCCTAAATTACCAGGGAATGATTGATGAAGCAGGAGGAATTGGGGATGTATTATAAAGACCAGAAAGAGATTCAAAGTTAGAAAAATGGGAGCAAATGTATTAACATAAGCAAAGATTATGGGTAGGATTATAGGGCTCATGAGAAAAGGTAGGGAAAGTAAAGTTAAAAAGGCGATTTGGAGACAGATTATGGAGTTCCCGATAAACAAGTCAATTTCTTTTAGTCATCATTCTGCAGTCAATGGAAATTCAGTAGTGATATTCCACATTATACTATCTTTTTAGGTCAATGTTTCAGAAAGATTCATTTAGTAACTCTGTGCATAGTGATTTGGAAGACATACAGATTAAGAACAGCTCAATATTAGAAAGTAATTTTGATTATTCAGATGTAAAGATTGAAGATTTAAAGTAGGATGTTGGATGTAATGATACATTTTAGAAAGAAAATGAAGAGCTATGGCAAAGGAAAAAAATGACAAATGATTGCAAATATTTTCTTTTTTTCCCTGTTTCTTTCTTTCTTTCTTCCTTTCTTCCTTTCTTCCTTCCTTCCTTCCTTCCTTCCTTCCTTCCTTCCTTCCTTCCTTCCTTCCTTCCTTCCTTTCTTTCTTTCTTTCTTCTTCTTTCTTTCTTTCTTTCTTTCTTTTTGTTTTTCTGGTACAAGGGTGTAGAAAATATCTGGTATGCTGAATCTCTGTCCCATTAAGAGTTGTTAAAAATAAAGTTTGGAAACAAAGCACTATTGTAAAAGAATAAAAAAATAAGTGTATAGTGATGAAATGGAAACAGTAAATATATACTGATAGTCAAGAAATTTAATTTTTAAACGATAATGAATGGCCCTAGCCAGTTTGGCTTAGTGGAGAGAGCATTGGCCTGCAGACTGAAAGGTCCCGGGTTTGAGTCTGGTCAAGGGCACACGACCAGGTTGCAGGTTCAATCCCCCATAGGGGGTGTGCAGGAGCCAGTCAATCAATGATTCTCTTTCATCATTGATGTTTCAATCTCTCTCTCCTTCTCTCTTCCTCTCTGAAATCAATAAAAATATATATTTAAAAAAGATAACCAATGGTTACAGAGTTAACTAAAATATTTTATCAAGATAGGAGACACATATATAAGTTAGAAAATTAATTGAAAAAAATTAAGTGGAGATGGAGGGAATTAATTGCCACGGAGGAAATTATATAAAAATCGAAATTCTTAAGAAGGGAGATAGTTTCCAAGATGCAGCCGAGTGATTTGCCTTGGAGAGAAAAAAATGATGTCTTCTACTGAGATCATAGAAAAGGATGAAAAGAAGGTGAAGATGCAATGACATTTGTGGGAGAGGATGGAAAAGGCCTCCAACATTGTGTGGATGGTATCAAATAAGTGTGGCATTAGTTTGACAAACCTGCAGATGTGCAGATGAGAAATGGAGACTCAAAGTTAGAAAAAGTTTAAAATAAGTGCTCTTAAAAAAAAGAAAAGAAAAAAAAAACTATAGAGGAGCTCATATATATACTAGTATATATGCTCCAGAATATTAAATATATAATCTATTAAGGGGCAGAAATCATATATTTTCATTTGTTTTATAACACCTGAGAGCCTAACATATTACAAAGAATGTATGATAGGTTCAATATGTAATGGGTAACATGTAATTACATTTCTATTTTTCTACCCCAACTTATAAATACAATTCAAATGTAAAAGTCTCACTAAAAAATTGGCAGGAAATTAAAATTTTTAATTATACTTAGAACCCATTTGTGCTGCATACTCTCCAATGAATCTACCACTTAAAGAGTCCATGACAAGGTGTTACCCTTGCATAATTTTGCGGAATCAGTGCTACTCTTTGAAACTCCACTCTTTCTTGGTATTCTGAGAAGTACCAGTAAACTCCTTGGTGACACTGGGGGCAAATTCTAAGAGCCTTCCCACATATATTGACTTTTATTTCATTTCAGTTTCCCTACAGATCTTCTGTACCAGTAAATAGACTTTCTCTGGCCCAATTGTGAGTTCTAATTGAGTGTGCTACTGATAATGCATTTGTATGTTATTTCATTTTGGTTTACCCTCATATGTAATCTCACAGTCTCTGCACCTCCAAATTAGAGAACTAGCCATAAAAGTACAGTAGTTATATTGCTTTGTTGTTTTTCATTATCTCAGATACTCTCCACATTATTAGTTCAATTTGTTTTCATTTAGAAAAATGTAAAAATTCCATAGAAAATACAGATAGCCTGGCTGGTGTGGCACAATGGTTGAGCATGGGCCTATGAACCAGGAGGTCACAGTTCAATTCCCAGTCAGGGCACATGCCCAGGTTATCTGCTTGATCCCCAGCACAGGACATACAGGAGGCATGCAGGAGGCAGCCAATCAATGATTCCCTCTCATCATTGATGTTTTTATCTCCCTCTACCTTCTTCTCTGAAATCAATCTGTATATATAAAAGGCTAATATGCTAAGTGTCCAACTGTCTGACCAGTAGTGACTGGTAGTGACACACATTGACCACCAGGGGGAAGACGCTCAAAGCAGGAGCTGACGTGATGCACACTGGTCATTTACAGAGAAATGGCATCAGGAACCTGGCACCCACAAAGCAATACTAGGCTTCCCCCAAGTGGGACACAGACCCCACCACCACCCCGGAGTGACACCCCACCAAATCACAGCCAATGCTGCTGAGACTCCATGGTGCAAAATGTGACTCACAGCCCAGCCCAGCTTGGAAACGGTCACTGTGTGCACCAGGTAATGATGTCATGTAGCAATGCCCAGTTTCCTCTCCATAGCGACTAGCCCCCTTAGAGTTTTGTCAGCCCAGGAACATGACTTGCTTTATAGCCAGGTGGAAATGTTTTACATTTTAAACAAATGTCTGTGAAGTGTTTTCCCATGCCTTATCTCATTTGATCCTCACAGAAGTCCTGGAGTAGTTAGATAGGAGACTCAGTGGAATCCTATTTTCTTTTCATTAGCTGGAAAATGAAGATTTAGAAAGCTTAGAAACTTGATCTACTGAAAAGAAGTAAGAAATGGTGGACCTTGAAAATGACTTCAGGTATTCTCATTGTGCAGAATATAGTCAAACACTTCTGCAATTCAATATTTTACCCTTTGTTCTCCTTGCATGATCTATAATAATAATCTTCTTTGTGTTGATATTTACTGTTGTGTTATTGACAATTATTGGAAAGAGAAGTTGGGGTGTTTCACTGGGCTGGAAAAAGTTTAGCTACATCAGAAAGCAAGTCTATTTAAGCAAGTTTATTATATATATTTAAATTGACTCACACATGCACAATACATATAAAGCTCTTGCTGGCGCCAATCGTATGCGTGTGTTTCTATCTGTCTTTGTCTATCATGAATTTGGTTGACACTTCTATTATAGAGAAAGGGTGAATAGTGATATTAAAATATTTCTTCTAATTATTTTCTTTTCAATGTGCACAAATTTATATACAGGGCCACTAGTAAAAATATATATTTAAAAAAAGAAAATACAAGTAAACTGAAATAAAGTAAAAAAACCAACAGGTAAGTTGGAAAATCTAATCTGATAACACATTTCCCATTGTTATACATATATTTTGGCAAAAAGAATGTCATATGTCAGATAGATGTCTTTTATTATCTGAAGACATTTTTTCAAGACTGAAAAATTTAAATCAGTAACAGACTATAAAACAGTTACTGAAATGTTTTTGTCTAGATATCTTAATTTTTTCAATATTTCATCCAAAGAGAAACAGACTGTTAGATAAATTACATGGCTAAGTTTCATAATATGTGAAAGAAAATATTTGTTTTATCTTTCGGTCATTAAACAAATAAAACATATATTAGATAATACTTGGTTATTTTTACAAAGCAACATTAGACTCAGTTTACAGGTAACTACTTTTACATATATGGTCATTAAAATTTCCTGTAAATTTTCTTCCTTGTAATTCTTGTCATATTTCAGTACTAATTTTTATGCTGGCCTCATCAAATGCAATGAAAAATATTCCTTTATTTTCCATTCTCTGGCAAAAAAATTTATAACATTGGCATTATTTCATAATTATTTATTTTAATTCACTGGTAGGCCCAATTAGGCCTGAAGTTTTCTTTGTGAGTTTTTTTTTTTTTTTTTTTTTTTTTTTTATAAATATATTTTATTGATTTTTTACAGAGAGGAAGGGAGAGAGATAGAGAGTTAGAAACATCAATGAGAGAGAAACATCGATCAGCTGCCTCCTGCACATCTCCTACTGGGGATACGCCCGCAACCCAGGTACATGCCCTTGACCTCTAACCTGGGACCTTTCAGTCCACAGGCTGACGCTCTATCCACTGAGCCAAACCGGTTTTGGCTTCTTTGTGAGTTTTTATAATATAAATTTGATTTTCTAAATAATTACAATTTTGACCTTCTGTAACAATTTCATCTGTTATCAAATTTAGTTAGATATTTTATAATAGTTCAGTGATAAACCTAATGGTTTGCATTTGTTATTTAAAATCTGATATTGTTGTTCCTTATTATTTTTTATTACTTGATGTATCTTTTCTTTTCAAAAATATATTTTTATTGATTTCAGAGAAGAAGTGAGAGGTAAAGAGAGAGAGAAACATCAATGATGAGAGAGAATCATTGATTGGCTGCCTCCTGCACACCCCTTACAGAGGATCGAGCCTGCAACCCAGGCATGTGCCCTTAATGTTCTATCCACTGAGCCAAGTGGACTAGAGCTATCTTTTTAATTTAATTCTCCACCTTATATATAAAATATTATAGCATACTTAGAGATTACATTACCTTCCTCTGATAAAATTTACTTCTGTAGTTGGCTAGGTCAAATGTCCTAGAAATACCAAATCTATTTATTTCATTCGGGGACTTAAAGAATACATGTTTGGGCAGTAACCTATAGAAGTTTATCAATTTCCTACTTACCCTCCTTCTGAAGACACAGGCCTTTGGAATCTCAACACAAAACCTGTGCAAGTATAGGAAACCATCTCTGGAAGGTCGTAAGCTTTAATATTTGGCCATTTTGTTCCTTGAGACAGTTGAAAGCACTGTTCAATTTGTTAAACCAATTTCATAATCATTGGTCACCATAGAGGTAAAAGGGTCTCATATATTATACCCATCATTCTGGGTTCCTCATTCTCTAGGTGTTGGTCCCATAATTGTTCACTTATTTTTAATACATTTAAATTAAGTTTATGCATGTGTTTGTTTTTAAGATTTTGTTTGTATGTTCTTGTGGGTTTGGAGTTTTGGGGTTTTTTTTTATTGCTAATTTTCAATAGAAATTTGTTCTGAAATATCCTATGAGTCATTTGCCAGAAGCTATTGCCTTATTCTTAAATACATAGTGTATCATGGAAGACAAAGAACCACACAAATAGGGGGGGGGGGGGAACAAACAAAAATCTGGTAGAAAAAGATATGAAATAGGAAAACCTGAAATAAACAAGCTAAAATACAATTCACAGAAACTATATATTGAGAAAACAATATTATAAAAGCATAACATTTAGAAAACATGAAAGTGTTCTTGAGAAGTAAAATAACACAATAACCCTAATAGTTGAAAGACATGTCAATAAAATATCTAACAATTTTGAATAGTTACAAATAGAAATTAGGAGAAAAAAGAATAAAACTTTTTAAAAATATAGGCTATCTAAAGTAATGATAACAAAACTTCTAGTAGGAGAAAACAGAAGAAATAAGAGGAGACATAAATTAGAATTAAGTGGAAAACAAAATAAATTTGATAGAGGACTTACTGAGTTGAGTACTCAGAATATAAATTTTAAAAAGGACCATATGATATCCTTCTAAGGCAGCGGTTCTTAACCTGTGGGTCGCCACCCCTTTGGGGGTCGAATGACCCTTTCACAGGGGTCGCCTAAGACCATTGGAAAACACATATATAATTACATATTGTTTTTGTGATTAATAACTATGCTTTAATTATGTTCAATTTGTAACAATGAAAATACATCCTGCATATCAGATATTTACATTATGATTCATAACAGTAGCAAAATTACAGTTATGAAGTAGTAACGAAAATAATTTTATGGTTGGGGGTCACCACAACATGAGGAACTGTATTAAAAGTCACGGCATTAGGAAGATTGAGAACCACTGTTCTAAGGAAAATAAATGTATTCTGAGATAAAGTGAAAGGATAAAAATAAGAAGGTATCAGTTTTTAAGCATGTACAATGAAAGGTATAAGAAATATTAAATAAAAACAAAAACCTCAATGTTCTGAAAAATATTTAACAGAAAATTTTATTGTTAGATATATTTTCAACAAAGAATGAAGGTTGAATAAACATACAGAGCATCCAAAAAAACCCCCAAAATGTATACACACTTTTTTCCTAATAGTTCAATTGATGTTTCTTTATTTTTAGATTTAATCCTTTGGGATTTTAATTACTCAAAATGTGTATACATTTTTGGAACAGCCTATATTTTTAGACATTTCATCTCTAAAAAATTATATCTTGACATGTATCCTTTCTTAAGATACTGCTTAAGTATGTGCTCAAAATAAACAAGAGAGTAATAATTTTTTTAAAGAAGAGACTTATTAAAAGGCAAAAAATAAACAAACAATAATTGGAGATCAAATTCAGGCATACAACCAATAAAAAATTTAGGAAAATAAATAAATACATATTCTGAAAAATAGCTTGTAGAACAGGCTTTGAATGTATCAGAAAGACAAAAAAATCTAGGAAAACAAAGTCTTCAAGAAAGTGAATTAGAATGAATAAGTACCTGTGGTGCCTCATCAGAACTCCAAATTATTAAAATTCATAAAATATGTATGCTAGTTTCTTAACTTAAAATCATAAGTCCTAAATCTACAAGTATGAACACTCTTCATTAAATTATCTCTCATGCTGTTTAAAGCAAATTAAACATTGCAGATAGAAGATACCTTTGGGGGAAAACACAGTTTTAGATCTAGAATGAGAAAAAAAGAGAAAGTAGGATCATTGAAACCAAGCAAGAGCAGAATTTCAAAATGAAATGTGGAGTAAATATTGATTCACAGCTTCTAAGGTCAGACTGTCAGTGGTGATGGAATATCAAAGGACTGGCCATTGGTCCGCTCTTGGGAACTAGGCTCCTGGAATGTTCTGTGTAATAAGAACATTTTAGCATGCCTGAAATCTGGAACCACAGTGTGCCAGTTTGTCCAGATAGCAAATAATAAAATCTAATTGATAGTGAACAGCTACTTTCTCTCCAGGGGTCTAGAGCTGGAATAAATCAGGTCACAATAACTAAGTGGCTCTCTCTCTCAAAAAAAAAAGACAAAAAATAACATGAAACATCAACAAAAAAACTTTTTAACAGCCTAACTCAAGTGTGCTTTCCTACTTAGCAATACTTTGAATACATGGACACACATTGTCACACTTCATGGCAGGGAAGTTAAATGTGCCTTATGTGACTTCACTGGAGGGATGCATGGAAGCTTTGCCAGACTTCCTCTAGATTTTATACACTGTGTTCTGTGTTTTTTTCTCTCTTTTAATTTACTCTGTATCTTATAGCTTTTACAAATATACCATAATCATGAGGATATCCATAAGTAACCCCAGTAAAACCTGGAGTTTGTGTATGCTTTGGGGGTATGTAAACACAAGTACCTATTGGGAGGTGTTTCCATAGCCAGAACCTGGAATAGATGGTTTGGCAGAGAAGTTAATTACTAAATACACTTTTATCAGAGGCTGGAAGGATGGCAATACATGTTATATTGTGTGGGCATATTTAATAAATTTTTTTATAATAACATTGATGACAAATACTTTTTTCCTAATGTACTTGTAGCCTGTAGGGGAGATGCCTAAGATATTTTCTGCTTATTATAAATGTTATAAAAATTCAGAATTGACCAGTGTGCAAGGGGGAATAAAAATTCTCAGAAATGATCAAATTCAGGAACTAATAAATTTTGGAAGAGGCAACTTCACTGTCCTTTTAACCTACACAATAAAAATTTAAATTGGGAAATAATTAAGTAAATGAAATATGATTAAAACTCAGCTTTTCAGAAAGAATGAACCAAAAAAGGATACATATGTAATACCTTAATCAATAAAGAAAATAAAAAGCAAAACAAAAAAACAACAAATAAATAAATAAATAAATAGATACATACATACATACTATGGATAAAAGCAAAAAAAAAGTATTGTAAAGTCAACAATTGGTGAATCAAACTGATTAATATGATTCATATTAATATGAATTGATTAATATATTTAAATAAATATATCTATGCATCCTATCTAATAAAAGAGTAATATGCAAATTAACTATCACTCCATCACTCAATCATAAAGATAGTGACAGCTGTGAAACTGGAGGGAGCAGGAGGCTTGGGTTGCCCCCAGCGATGGAGGAAGCCAAGCTTCCTAACTGCCCTGGCTGGCACTGGGCTCCGATCAAGGCTACAAAGTTTCAATTATAGGAGATAAATAAATCCCAGAAAAAAAAAGAAAGAAAAAAAAAAAACAAGAAAAAGAAAAAAAGGAGAGGCTGGGAACTTGGGTCGCCGGGGGGCGTGGCCAGCCTGAAAACAGCTATCAGCCCCTCACCCAGGCTGGCCAGGCACCCCAGCGGGACCCCCACCCTGATCCGGGACACCCTTCAGGGCAAACCAGTTGTCCCCCACCCATGCACCAGGCCTCTATCTTATATAATAAAAGGGTAAAATGCAAATTGACCCTAACAGGAGAACGTCTGGGAATGACTGGTCACTATGACACACACTGACCACCAGGGGGCAGATGCTCAATGAAGGAGCTGCCCCCTGGTGGTCAGTGCGCTCCCACAGGGGGAGCTCTGCTCAGCCACAAGCCAGGCTGATGGCTGCCAGTACAGTGGTGGTGGTGGGAGCCTCTCCTGCCTCCTCAGGGGCACTAAGGATGTCTGACTGCAGCTTAGGCCCGCTCCCCGCTGCAAGTGGACATCCCCTGAGGGCTCCTGGGCTGCCAGAGGGATGTCTAACTGCCAGCTTAGGTTTGATCCCCTGGGGAGAGGGCCTAAGCCATCAGGTGGACATCCCCCAAGAGATCCCAGACTGCGAGAGGGCACAGGCCAGGCTGAGGGATCCCCACCTCGAGTGCACAAATTTTTGTTCACTGGGCCTCTAGTTTTAACATAAATGGCTCAGGGACAAGACTAAACATGACACTCTCACATCAAAGCCTGAGAGGTCCAATTTATTCTATGACAAAAAGAGGCATGTAGAAAAGAACACAAATTTCCTACAAAAAAAATTTCCTACAAAAAAATTTCCTACAAAAAAATCATAGTATTATATTTAAAAAATAATTGTCAGAGCACTAAACAGTAAAAATGAATGTTATCAAGTATGTAAGACCAAGGGCCTGAACTTCAAATATAAAGTGATTCTTTAGGATTTAAAATGACTGGAGAGCTACTCTAAACTTCTAATAGCCATAAATAAGATGAGAAGTAAAAATGGAATTAATTTCTCCAGGGATCACTTTGGATGGGCCATGGAGCATTATGGCAGGAGGACCCAGATATGCTACCTTTCCTGAATGGAGTGCTTTTATAATCATCTTTCTCCTGTTCCATCATTATATATTAGTCTCATTTAGTTCAGGTAGAAAAGTTGCATCTTTAGTATATAAGGCTCTAGATCAAGAGGATCATATCAGCCTCTTGGGACAAAGAGAAAAGTTGAGGGAGCAGCACAGAGAGTGGATCTGGGACCTAAAAGAGAAGGTCACAAAAGTCAACATAAAGGGAATTTCATTGGCCAAATATTGGAAATGATGCTTTAGGTACTATATCTGTGTTAAAACAAACAAACAAACAACAACAACAAAAACTAAGTAAATTAAAACAAAAGCAATATAATATGGGTTCCTATGTTGGATCCTGGACTTGAAAAAGGACAGTAGTAAAAACTTGAGGAAGTTGGCTGATAGTATCCTTTGTAGGATACTTGCAGGAATTTTTTGTAACTATAAAGTTATTTCTATGTTTAAAAAAGATATTATCCTATCTAATAAAAGAGAAACATGGTAATTGGCGTACGACCGCTACCCTTCCCATTGGCTAATCAGCGAGATATGCAAATTAACTGCCAGCCAAGATGGCGGCCAGCAGCCAGGCAGCTTGAAACTAACATGAGGATTGCTTGCTTCAGTGACGGAGGAAACCAACGTTCCCCACCTGCCTTGCCGGCCTCTGAGCCTGCAGTTTAAGAAACATTGTAACAAATATAGAAGCTAAACAAAACCCCAGAAACCTGCTTTCAGCGAGCCGGGATCTCAGAGCTGGAGTTATACATTGTTTCGATTATAGAACCAAAACAAACCAGATAGCTACTTTCAGCAGCTGAGGCCTCAGAGCTGGAGCCAAAGCTAAAGCTGGCCCAGAATAAAAAAAAAAAAAAAGAAAAGAAAAAAAGGAGCAGTTGGGAGCTTCAGTCCCAGCCTGAAAACAGCCCTCAGCTCCTCAACCAGACTGGCCAGGCACCCCAGTGGGGACCCCCACATTGAAGGGTGTGTGACCAGCTGCAAACAGCCATCATCCCCTCATCCAGGCTGGCCAGGCACCCCAGTGAGGACCCCCACCCTGATCCAGGACACCCTTCAGGGCAAACCAGCCAGGCCCCACCCATGCACCAGGCCTCTATTCTATATATTAAAAGGGCAGTATGCCTCCGAGCACCGGGATCAGCGGAGCTGCGAGGCCTCCCCGCACCGGGATCAGTATGACAGGGGGCAGCGCCTAAACCCCCTGATCGCCCTGTGGCTCTGTGTGTGACAGGGGGCGGGGCCACAAACTCCCTATCTGCCCTGCTCTGTTCCTGACAGGGGAAGGCGCCCCAACCCCTTGATTGGCCCTGCTCTGTGTCTGATGGGGGGAGCTCCCCAACCCCCTGATCACCCTGCGGCTCTGTGTATGACAGGCTGCAGTGCCCCAACCCCCACCCACCCCACAGGCCCTGTTCTGTGATGGGGTAGAGCCATAACCTCCCTATCGGCCCTGCTCTGTGCGTGACAGGGGGCAGCGCCCCAACCCCATGATTGACCCTGCTCTGTGCATGACAGCGGGGAGCTCCCCAACCCCCTGATCGGCCCTGCTCTGTGCGTGACAGGGTACGGAGCCCCAACCCCCCTGATGGGCCCTGCTCTGTGTGTGACAGGGGGTGGCACCCCAACCTCCCCATTGACCCTGCCTTGAGTGTGACAGGGGGCAGCGCCCCAACCCCCTAATTGCCCCTACCCTGAGCGTGACTGAGGGTGGCATCACAACCTCCCAATCTGCCCTGCTCTGTGCATGACAGGGGACGGCACCCCAACTTCCCAATCAGCCCTGCTCTGAGCCCGACCAGGGGCTGCACCTAGGGATTAGGCCTGCCCTCTGCCACCCAGGAACAGGCCTAAGTCAGCAGGTCATTATCCCCCAAGGGGTTCCAGACTGCGAGAGGGCACAGGCCGGGTTGAGGGACCTCCTCCTGCCCCCCTAGTGCACAAATTTTTGTGCACCGGGCCTCTAGTCTTATATAATAAAAGGCTAATATGCAAATTGATCAAACAGCCAAACAGCAGAACAACTGATCACTATGATGCACACTGACCACCAGGGGTCAGATGCTCAATGCAGGAGCTGCCCCCTGGTGGTCAGTGCGCTCCCACAGGGGGAGCACCACTCAGCAGAAGTCCTGAGCTGGGATCATGGCTGGCGAGCACAGCGGTGGTGGCGGGAGCCTCTCCCGCCTCCCTGGGAGCACTAAGGATGTCTGACTGCCAGCTTAGGGCCACTCCCCATGGTCTCCTGGACTGTGAGAGGGTGCAGGCTGGGCTGAGGGAATCCCCCTCCCCAAGTGTATGAATTTCGTCCACTGGGCCTCTAATAGCAACTTAATAATGGAAATGTATTATTATTTTTCACAGATCTAAAAGTGGACTGTAGCTAACAAACAGTTCTTACTTGAGGTCTGTCATGCAGTTTCAGTCAAATGATATTGGTAAGAACTAGAATCATCTGGAGGCCAGCTCATTGCTTGCTCTGAAAAGACAAAAGGCTGAGAAAACTTTGCTGCATCTCTGTATGGTTGCTCCAAAAACTGTCTCCAGCTTCAGAGTAGCTTGACTGCTTCTATTGTGGCTCAGGGTTCCCAAAGTACATCTCCTGAGAGAAAGTCAGGCGAAAGGCATATTGCTTTTTATGATCTAGATTCAGAAGTCATAAAGCAGCATTTCAACTATAATCTATTGGTTGAGGTTATTAGAAAAGTCTGCTTAAGTTCAAAGAGATGGAGGAATATTGATATCACATAGGAAGAACATGTGCGGTGGGGTCAGTTGTGTGCTAGAGATGACTTATCCTCAGCCCTGTCTTCAGTTGGGTCATATTGATAGTTTGAAACCAGGCATGATGGTAGTATTTACACCATGAAAACTGACAAATGAAACAACTGCTACAGTCTACCCCAACCCACATAGAGTCAGTTTTTAAACATTTACCAGCACAGTAGATGGAAGATATGCAAGATTATCTATATCTATCATCTATCTATCTATCTATCTATCTATCTATCTATCTATCTATCATCTAGCTATCATCTAGCTATCTATCATCTAGCTATCTGTCATTATCTATCTGTCATTATCTATCTATCACCTACTATCCATCTATCATATAAATCATTCACATCCCTATAATTACTAAGTGGAGGAAATCCAAGTATGAGTGGAAGGTTTGAAATCATCAACAACATACAGACTCTGGTGGTATCAGTAACCATATGAGAATAAAGAGGTGAAATTACGAGAATTCTGGTGGCCTGAGAAATAAAAATCCAGATAGCTGTCAACAAAAATTTACTCTTAAAAAGAGGTGTTTCTACTCTGCATAAAGAGTGTCATAGGAAACTATTTAGGATTCAATTTTGGAAATATGCAAATGTTTTACATACAAAATAAAATTTAAAATAAAATATCTAAAATCTAAAACATACTTAAAATAAATTTGTACATATAGTCAGTGGTTAGATCACAAAGAAAAATTATTTCCATTAACATCTAGAAATTTGATAGCAGGTATCTAGTGGGTTATATCCAAGGACAGATAAAGAAAACTGTAAAGATGCCTAAATTATTTCCAGTAATAATATTAACCTATGGGGATGGGGGAGGCCAAAGGGAGGATAAGGACACATATGTAATACCTTAATAAATAAATTCAAAAAAGAAACCAAGAGAGAAAAAAAAGATATACAAATATAATTCATAATGAAGTATATTTTTAAAATAATATATATCCTCATTATTTCCACTTAGAAAACAATCAATAGGCAGGGTTATGATCTGAATTGTATTCCCTCAAAATTCATATGTTGAAGCCCTAATCCCAGTGCCGTAGAATGTGAATATAATCAGAGCTAGACCATTAAGGAGGTAATTAAGGTTAAATGAAGTCTTCTGTGGGAGGGGGGCATTAATACAATCTGGTGTCCCTACAACTAGAGGAAACGTGGGCCCACAAAGAGACACCAGGGGTGCACTTGCAGACCATGATTATGTGAGGAGATATCAATAGGTGAGCCATCTACTAAGAGAAACCAACCCTGCCAGTGCCTTGATCTTGTTTTTCCAACCTTAAAAACTGAAAAAAAATAAATCTCTGTTGTTGAAGCCATCCAGTCTATGGTATTTTATTGCGGCAGCCCTGGCAAATTACACAGCCCGTAACAATTATGAGTCATAGTGCTCAGATTATGGCCACAGAATCCTATCTTCCCCTAGCATGGTCGGCAAACTGCGGCTCTTGAGCCACATGCTGCTCTTTGGCCCCTTGAGTGTGGCTCTTCCACAAAATACCACATGTGGGTGTGCACGTACAGTGCAATAGAAACTTCGTGGCCCATGCACAGAAGTCGGTATTTTGTGGAAGAGCCACACTCAAGGGGCCAAAGAGCCGCATGTGGCTCAAGAGCCACAGTTTGCCGACCACTGCATGAACAAAGATTATCTGGGAAAACAAATAATTCCAAGTGTAAGCAGTAAAATTACAAGATAGGCCTGATATAACTTGTCAAAACACAAAGCAAAAACCTGTCAATATCTACTGGAGTCATGTTAAAATATTTAGTGGCCAACTTGAAGAAGTGTCCACTGTCAAAAGATGTTAATGCATCACTAAGAAAAAACAAACAAAACAAAAAGATCTTCAATAAATTGAAATAAATCATACATGTTTAAATCCATAGATTCGTAATGGTCAAAAGTTACAAACAAATAAACAAAACCCTCTTTGGTTACTTTTGGATGATTCTGGGAAATTAACTCATCATTTTGATATTTTTATTAAATAAAACAAAATCAAAAATTCTTTGTTGCTAATATAAACTGTATCACAGCCCTAGGCGGTTTTGCTCAGTCGATAGAGCATTGGCCTGCAGACCAAAGGGTCCTGGGTTCAATTCCAGTCAAGGGCACATACCTTGGTTGCAGGCCCTGGTCTGGGATCATGCCAGGAGGCAACTAATCGATGTGTTTCTCTCACATTGATGTTTCTCTCTGTCTTTCCTTCTCTCTTTCACTCTCCCTAAAAATCAATGGAAAAATATCCTCTGGTGAAGATTAACAACAACAGCAAAAAAAAAAAAAAAAACCCAAAAAACAAAAAAACGTGTATCATACTGTAAGAAAATAGTTGAAAAACAAATGTTTTCCCTTTATAAGTATAATCTCTATAGATAAAACCCACCTCTCAAACCTGTTCTTTATTGTTTCTCCTGTCTCTCATTCATTGTAGCTTGATTTCATCTGTGTTTGGTAATTTTACTATGAGTTAACATTGCCTGATTTTTTAACATAATAAGAGGCTTGTGTTTAGAATTTTTCAGGTAATAATTGTATATTTGCATCTAGATAAAAAGGACAAACCAATTCTATACCTCAGTCATTTAATTGCTTAGCTTAACTTTGTTGTTGTGAAGTACTCAATTGCTGTAGTAGAGCACTGGCATGGTTATAACTTCCCATAGAATATAATTGGTATAATAAATGTTTTTTCCTCCTAGAACTGAAAGAGCCAGACACTCTCTTTGCCACCACTCCACATTCTCGTTGCCACCTGCTAGATTTTTCTAAGCTCACCTTATGGTTATTCTTTGTTTCCAAATGTTATTTGTGATCTATGATCGATCTCTACAATTTCTGTAAGTCCAAGGTCTGATTTCTCATTCCCTCAGGAATGGAAATATAATACAATATTCTGTGTAAACTGAGATTTGAAACAGGCATTGAGCATTATTGAAGAAAGACATGTAGAAATGCTGAAAATTCAAATCCATGGTGTTCTCCTTCAATGAGTATTTGTGCTGATTCATAATACTTTTCTTTGTCCTTACCTAATGTCGTCATGATTCACCTCCCTCAGTAATTAGCCATAATAATAAAAAATATCCATAATATTCTTTTCCAACTTCTACCACCTCTAACTTCATTCATGTTAACATCCCTTATCTCCTTCACAACATTAAGAAGTTCATGTATGAAGACCCTCAACCCAAACTTATTCTTATAAACTTATTTCTACTTCACTGATATTCTCATTTCCCACAGTTTTACACCAGGGGTTGGGGTCAGTCTGTGTATCTGTGTATTGATTCAGTGCACTACTTCCTTATATTTATATCAGAATAGTAAAAAACTTGAGCATGAGCTCCATCCACTTCGTGCTGCCTCTCCATAAATGTATGCCCATGGCATACATAACTTCCTACTTCCCTTTAAAATAGTTATGATTTTGATGCAATCTACCCTGGTCTCTGTGGAACCTTATTCTATCGATTTCTCTTTCTGCTAAACCTTAACTTAGACACCTTGAAATTCCCTTTTAATGGACCTCTTATCCTATGAATAACCTCTAAGCCAAATATCTCTCTCTCAAAAAGCCTACAACTAATTTCATTCTTAGTTTCATTTCACTTTTTTAAACATTTCCTCTACTTCACTAGTAAGCTTTGCCAAAGATAGTATGTACTTATCGATGTCTCTTTTTCACCAAATATTTACTCCAACTTCCAGTACAATATGGCACAGATTCACGCTATACTGCTAAAATTGGTTTCAAAAAATCACTAGTGACTTTTCCAATACTAAATCGTAGGACACATTTTTATGATCTAAGTTTAGTTGAATATAGTATTTGACACTGTTGTTACATTTTCTTTAAATGTTTCCTTTTTTCCCTTCCTCTAAGTGCACTAATTTTTTCTTATTCTCCTTTTGTACTTGATCAGTTTTGAATTCTTGCTTTGGTGATTATTTCATCAATAAGGAGTGCTAGAGGACAATTCTCCGTGATTTTCTCATGTTTTTGCATGTCATGTGAGCAGAGGCACTGACAGGTTTTCTTTATTATTATCTTTGCATGATAAGCAGAATAATGGTCCCTCTAAGCCAGTGGTTCTCAACCTTCCTAATGCCGCGACCCTTTAATACAGCTCCTCATGCTGTGGTGACCCCCAACCATAAAATTATTTTCGTTGCTACTTCATAACTGTAATTTTGCTACTGTTATGAATCGTAATGTAAATATCTGATATGCGGGATGTATTTTCATTGTTACAAATTGAACATAATGAAAGCATAGTGATTAATCACAAAAACAATATGTAATTATATATGTGTTTTCCAATGGTCTTAAGCGACCCCTGTGAAAGGGTCGTTCGACCCCCAAAGGGGTCGCAACCCACAGGTTGAGAACCGCTGCTCTAAGCAGTTTCACACCTCACCTGAATCCTGAGAACCTATGAGTACATTCTATTACAACAAACATTTTTCTGGCTTCCTATAACTTTATAAGAACTTACATAAATAGACACACACATTCACACATCTGAGAAGATCCTTCCATTATGAGAAACCAATTAAATTTCAGGACACTCTGGATCTATGTAGAAATAATATGAGTCAGCAAAATAAAAGAGTAACTCAATACTTGAGCATCTTATTGTTTTAAGATTTTTGACAGACTTCAAAATGTTGTCAAATTATATCCTGGGCTTTGAACTTCAGGGATTTTAGCTTTGGGAAGGATTTAATGGAAAGAATCAACCATCATTCACTGAAATAGATAAAACAATGAAGCTAAAGTTAAAAAGTAAAATTGATTTTTAAAGAGCATGAAGAAAAGTACTCTATCCAAGTAAGATTTTCAAGACTGAGAAAAATGCTTCAGAAATAACCAAATGCCTAAAAAGACTCAAGCATTTCAGAGTAAGAATGAGGAAATGGTTGAAAACTCCAGAAATGAATGCCCAGAGGAAACATTAAACTTGCAATTCTATGCTAATAAATTTTAGCTCTTCCTCTTTTAGCAGAGTCTGAAAAGACAGATTTTTTTCCCACCAGAGATTTTTAAAGTAAATATTAAGGTTAATTTCCTCAAGTTCTCAAATGTAAAAACCTTAAATGGTAACAGTTACAAAATAAATAAATAAATAAATAAATAAATAAATAAATAAATAAATAAATAAATACTTTTCTAACAGATTTTATTTACTGACATTTTTTTGAGAGATAAGCAATCAAATATCCCAGCCTGATAATAATAATTTATACATTTAATCAAAATATATTGAGGTCCTATGATATGCCTGATATTGTTCTAGTTCCTGAGAATGCATACATATAAGAAATACAAAGTAGGCAAAAGAAGGACCTTTGGAGATAGAAAGCAAAGATACATGCCTTTGGAAGGAAGGGGTGGGGGAAGCACAGGCGTGGTATAAAGACAGCACACACAGGGTCCTTTGCCTTAAGGGTTTTATCTATTTTCTAAAAGCAGGAATTTTAGAGGAGGTCCCAGGGGAGGATGTCAATAGAATATTCATCAGCTTTCCAGTGTGTTCTTTCAGGTGGTGGTCTCTATTGATTAGTCTGGGCCAGCGTAGAGGGTCATGAGTCATTGCATCCATCCTAATGTCAGCCATGGTATTGGTTCGCTGAATTTTGCTTATTTTCTGGGCCTGCAGCTGAAACACAACTGAGATCTAGATGACACCTCTAGTTTGACCATAATTCTGTCTCTGTGGCCAATAGACTGGAGGCTTTGTTCCTAAGATTATTTGATACTGATCAGAACCTCATTGTCCTGAGGGCTTAGTGTTTAAGGGAGTGGTAATACAAGGGGGAAGGAGGCAGGTGAGTCAGGGTGCTGGATGAGGTCAGTTTGAACCAGCTATCTGTCTCAGTTTCCCCATTTCCATTTGCCAAAGAATATTACTGATGTCTTACTATCCTGCCACATATGAAGCAAATAAAAAATATATGTGTAAAATAATAGAGAGTTAGTTGGTTACAACAGGTTAAAGAAACTAGGTACCCTAGCAACACATGACTGGTAATACAGTGGGGCCTTGATTTATGAGTTTAATTTGTTCAGTGACAGAGCTCGTAACTCAAATTACTCGTATGTCAAATCTTAAAGTGAACGAGTGAGACACGTGATGCTGGGCTGATGTTGTGGCGTTCACTGTGATGTTCGCTGCGCCAACTAGCGGTGGGGTATCTGAAGCTGGCTCGTAGCCCGAATTATAGCTCGCAACTCGAAGCAAAATCAGCTGAAAGAAGGCTCGTATCTCGAAAAACTCGTTAGTTGGGACACTCGTAAGTCAAGGCCCCACTGTATATTTCAGTAGCTCAAAAGAAAGCTCCTTCTCAAATCTCCAGATACATAGTACTCTCATGTCCATGCCTATGAAATAATAAATGTGTTATTTCAAGTCACTGAGTTTATGGTAATACTATTTCTGTCAAAGTGAAATTGTAACAGAAGTGAAATTGTAAAAAATAACAAGGAAAATGCTATTCAAGGCAATTGCCATAGGGGAAACACCAGTGCAACAGGGAAGAGAGATTGAACTCAACTCTGCTGAAATAAAAGACAAGAGGCATTTAAATTCTTAAGTCAACTGATAAAAAACATATGGAAAAGCATTACAGGGAAGTTGATAGGGTGGTAAAGTCACCCTCAACAGAGATTAGGAGATAGAGGCACCATCATTCTTAATGATTACATTTCAAAGAGATGGCTTCCAGATCCTTGAGAAATACATTCCTGGATTATAGATTCATTTAAAGGGCAACTGTCTAAAGTAAATGCTCTCAGAAGTGGAAATTCAGAAGCTTCTAGTCAGGAAGAAACCTGTCTAAACTTTGGTAAAGCTGAAGGGAACGTTAAGATCATCTTGGTCAATGCATAGTAAAACATTACTAATATATTTTGTAACATAGCTCATCTAGATCCCATAGTAAATTATTTTAATCTGACTTGTTCCTCACAAGTCACAATGCAAAAGAAGAAAAGTTGCCTCCTACTTAAGGTCTCTAGGTAATTAGAAATAATGATCAAATTAACACCCTGAATGGCAAGTTTGGACTCTACTCATAGATTCTTGTCTCATGAAGTTTGAAGAATAAAATCACAGACTAAAAGATTTTTAGCAAAAGTGTAGAAGTTTATTGCAAGCACATACAAGCTGCCCCTTGGGGAGGGCTCCCCAAAGGGGAACTACCTGGGGAGGGGTCACCAAATGGGAAAAATCCCCCCTCTCTCTCACAAATGGGAAAAACCTAGTCCCTTTGTCTATGGCTTTATAAATGCTGGCAGCTCTTTGTCTCTTCATGACACTTTCTAATTGGATCCTTCCTTATTTTATGCCCCCCATGCTTTCCTAATTGGTCACTTCCCCCTTCTTCTCTGTATGGTATTAATTTCAAAGTTTCAAAGCTCACCCAGTGCCCCCTCTTCTTTCCCTTATCTTGTAACATTCTTGTAAACACTTGGGCATCTTGGAGCTGTCTCTGACTCTCAGGTATGCATTCCTCTCCCATGGACCCTTCCCTAAAACTGCCTCTCCTGTCTCTAAAATCCTTTCAAAATCTAGCCAAGTGGGACCCTATCATAACTTATGCCATAAACTTATGATAATTAAGGTTATAATACATGCACCTCTCTAACTTGTCCTTCTAGAAGCCTTGGACACTGATCTTAAAACACATCAGATTCCACAGTGATTAAAATATTCAGCAGTATTTCACTGAGAGCTTAAGCTATTGCACAGCACTGTTACCTTAGCAGGGATGGGGAAACATTTCCCTGACAAGGGCATTTGGGTATTTATAATATCTTTCAGAGGCCATACCAAACTATCACCTTAAAAATTAGCCTGCTATATTTGGTCAAACATTTAGTTAACTCACCCCTAATGCCTTGACAGGGTCAGATCAAGTGATTTCAAGGGCCTTATATGGCCCGAGGACCAGATGTTCCTACTCCTGCCTTAGAGCAATTATTTTATTAGTTCAATTACTTACAACTTTATATTCTTTTAAAGGTGAATTCTTTTAAGGTTTCTTAGAAGATAATTTATATTACAAGCTTTTAGTTCAGCAAATCCTTCACATGGTTATAAAGAGCCTCCAGGAATGTTAGTTTAGACTACATGTTAAACTCACGGCCCACATGTGGCCCACCGTCTGTGAGTTTGACATGATTAATTGACTCATACCCATAGACCAGCTTCTAAAATCCTCTCAGAAGATGGCATAACACAGTACTGCCTAGCAGGCCGAGGGCTTATCAAGCCATCACACATTTTGTTGTCATCAAATATTACTGGGATTTA